>NC_091738.1:5807500-7057500 GCF_030179905.1 Drosophila bipectinata
CCGGAAAGATGGTGGCTGATGGGTGGTGTTAAATAGTTTTGGGTGGTTTTAGGGTGGTTTCGGGTAGTTTCTATTCAACCCGACAGCCTGGCTGCCTTGCTGCCTGGCAGCCTGTTAGCCTGGAAACCTCCGCCAGTGCAAAGGCCTTTTGCATGGTAAGGAAATTAGAAATGGAAATTATTATCGTAATTCGTAATGTTGTTGGTGCTGCTTTTGCTGTTGCTGTCATGTAATTACACAGCACCCAAACAACCCGAAGAGAGCGTTGATTGTTGTTATTAGAAGTAGTTTGCTGCTCTTCTCCTTGCTTTTGGTTGCCTTTACAATCCACCCAGTACTCAGTGGCACCCAGTACCCTCCTCCTTTGGCATCCTTTCACTGGGAATTTATGTTGCGGAAGCCGAACAAATTCGACTTTGGTTGGCGGGTTCCCCAATAGGATTTTAGTTATCAAACAAAATCAATGGTTATTAGGTTTGAAAGAGGGTTTTTATTCAGGAAGAGGAACAAAGCAACTTTAAGTTTACTTATAAAATATTTTTAAAAAAATTTTAATTATTTCAATTTAAGAAAAATTCAAAATTTAGCAAAATTAGTTGACATGCTATAATATTTTTCTTAATTTTGCAAAATTTGAATATATATGCTTTTTCTTTGTTTTCCTTATCGTCTATAAACTATTATAAACTAAACATCCCAAAATTCAAAAACTTTGTTAAATATTTCCTGTCTTTTATTAACATTTTTATAGCTACTTTGATCCTTTCCTTTCAATATATCCTTTTCAAGTCCTTCAAAATATCCTTTACCATATTCTATATTTATTTTTATAAATGTCCTGCGCAAATAAGAATTTCTCAAAATATGGCGTTTTGTTGTGGGAGCAAAACATATTTTTTCTGAGAGTTGGCAGCTACAAGGACATGATACTTTCTCAACAGGTGGCGCCAGCTTACGAAGGATATTTTGAGTAAAAAGGACCATCATTTAAAATCTATGTAATACCCTATAATGATTTTATAGCACTTGGTCCTTATAGCATCTACCCTCTTGACTTTTTAAGGATATTAATATCCTTCTCTTCTGAATAATAACATAGGACATTTTTCTATATATTTTACAATAACACAGTTTACATTTTCCCTAGTTTTTGTTATTCCTAACAGGATAAAATATATGAAAATACATATAATTTTAATCGGACTGTTTTTAGTTTGACTTCGTTTTAAAATTTTCAATAGATTCCGCCTGATTTTTTAACAAATCGTCCTTTTCCTTAATCTTTAAGTTGGCCAAACTCAAGTCCATCTCTAAAAACATAATTTGGTCGTCTTTCTCCTTTAATTTTGCCTTGTAGGGAGCCTCAAGTTTATTATTCTCCTGTTTTTTTTCTTCCACATGGTCGTCACTAATATTTTTAAGACTTTTTCCCGATCGTTGAAACAGTTCCACATTGAGGGCTTTTATTTGTTCCGCCTGAGAATTAATCTTGTCCTTATACTCCAATTTATATAGATTATTGGAGGATTTAAGGGCTTCTATTATATCATTCTTATCCTTAATTTTATCTTGGTATATTTCCAACTTTTCTTTTACGAAAGCCAACTCCGATTCCTTTTCTTTTAGCTGATTTTTAAGCTTATTGATGGCGACATCATCACTTTCATTGCAACCGCAGTGTTTTTGCTACAAAAAAAGGAAATTATATTAGAAAAAATATATTTATATATTGAGAATATGAATACTCACTAAGTTATTAAAGTCCTCCTCGTCTGAAGAATAATATACCTGGGATTTCTTATTTGGTTTTCCCATTTTGAGAATATAAAATTTTCAAACTGCAGTGGGTGAGACGTAAAAACAAACTAAAATGTTGAACGAAATAGCTCGAGTACATATAATGCAGTATTATCTTATCATTCATTGATTATGGATTGTAAAAGTGATTAAGTTACCCTTACAGCTCTCTTCCTGTTTCCCCATAAAGCTCCGTCTTTGTCTCCAAGAATTCCATGTCAAATTTGGCTATTTAAATGTAAATGAATTAATTTCAAAATTTATTCTTTCTTTAATTACGTTCACGACGACTTTCGTCAAACGCTCGGGGGAAAATTCTGCATTTGTCGAGTGCCCAAAATGAATACAAATTGAATCAATTAGGCGGAATCCGCCTTCAAATGAATCTCAGAGTAAAAATTGGGTAAGAAGGGGGCGATTGGCTCCAGCCAAATGCAAATTTATTTATTTATTTTTTTTACACCCCCGCTCTTTTTGGGAAAATCGATGGGCGGCATTTGCCATTAAAGCGGAATGGTGGCCAGGAAAAACAGGTTCAGTCGAGGAAACAACCCGGAAGCAGAGTCCAGCTACCAAACAGGCAATTAAATGTATTTTATTTCACCCTCTTCGTTTCGATTTTAGGGGCTTAAGGAAATGGGGTAAAAACGCAGACAACACTTGCGAGCCGTAGCGGAAGCGATAGCGAAACTTTGCTGCACCACCCACTTTGGCCACCCACTTTCACAGCCCATCGACTGACTCCTTGTCTTTTGCATAGATAGCGGAAGTGCCTGGCCCTGTTTTCGGTCTCTCCGCCCTCCAAATTGCATATGAAGCCAATTTTATCGATTCACTGCAGCTCGCACTTTGCCTACATTTTAGCCATGAGGAGGCCATAGTCCTAGGAACTTCTACTCCCCCTTCTGTCGAATTCCTCCAACGCAATGTCATTGTCCCCAGGCGACTATTTACTCTTTGAAACCGAAAAGAGTCTATCTTTAATCATATCACATTTTCACAAGGGCATTGAACTAGAGGCTACAGAAATGGTAATTAATTTTACATTTTTAATAATAAAGTCATTATAATTTATATTTATCTTATTCTTGGGCGATTGGTAACTTAATTGCGCTAGTTATATTAACTCTACTTAGTAATATTTTATAAGTTTAATTAACTTTAAGAAAAAACAATTTTTCTATTAATTTTTCAAATCGTTTATTTTTTAAAATGCTGTTCTACTATATTACATTTATTTGACAAATCCAAGTCGACAACCGTGCGTATACGTAATATGAGCTTTATATAAGCTTTTGTACTTATTAACTGACGTCGCCAACCACTAGATGGCGAAGTTATTTGATTTGATCATCGCTGTGGAAATAAAGTACAACTTTTCCAAAAAAAATATTTATAATTGCCAGTTTTTTTATATTAGCCAGACCTACGACAATTTCAAATTGTATTTCATTATTCAAAAATATTCCATAGATGGCAGAATATAGGGAAATCAACTGCTCCGTCATTGTATCGCAATTAAATAACGAAATATGCATGATTAACAAAAAAAATTACCCCGTCCAACTGATATTTTCATACGACTGTAATGGAAAAAAAGGCCGTCGCAAATTTTCAAATCCGAGAGAGACACAATGGAATCATGGGCCGGCTCTACAGAGTGAGTAAGCCGGGAGAGGACCACTCGATATTTTTGTTTATATTTCAGCTTCATCCCCATCCGGGGAAGTGCAACGTCGAACAGTCGTCGCTCAACTATCACGCAAGCGGTACACAGAACGCTCCACGGTGCTCCGGAAACCCTTAAAGATCGTCGATCATCCTAACACTGTGAGAAAAGTGTATAATATATCCTTAAGGAATGTCCTTTTGGTGATAGTTTGAAAAAACTAAAAAAGTTGTGCCTAGAAACAGAAGAAAAAATATCCTCTAATTTATGAGTTTAAACACCACTTTTTTTCCTGTGTAGTTCTTCACAACTCCACAATGGTCGAGGAGAATAATAGCTCAACGCCCGATAATGCCATGTGGACAATACAAGGTCGAGAGCGTCCCAGTGCTTCCCAGAGGTTGCACAACCTTACTTCAGCCACATCCTCGCCATTGGCATCCTCCAGCCTGCCCTTGCCACAGAATATATTCACTAATCCCGCCATCCAGCCCTCCAGTGTGATCAACTTGTCGCACTCCACCGATGTGGTTATTGGACCCATGACCCAATACCAGGGACCGGTATCTATTTACTATATGGATGCCAGTATGGAGGCACACGCCATGCAAACCGCAGCCGGTGAGTCCCCGATCCTGAACAGTCTGAAATATTATAGAGGCAGTAGGCAATCAAAGTTATAATTTCCATACAGTAGATTTTTTATTGAATTAACGGGAATGGGGCTTAACAAAGAATTCGAATTTTCCATAATAATATTTCAAATGATTATTTAAATGATTACTAAAGTATATTAAGGTTAAAAGGTTAAATATATAAAAAATATTTCCTTTTGTAAAATCATCATTTGAATAATTTTTCTGCAATAATATCAATCGGGTTTGTTTCTTTTCTTTAAAAGCATTTTTAAAACAAATGCTTTTAACATTTAAGTAAACTTTTTGATTTAAACTTCTAAAAACAATAAATAAATTAACAAACCGTTTAAAATATTATTATTTGACTGTGAAAAATACTTAATGAAGGTTTATTTATTTTAAAATTCACTTAATTATGTTGAAAACTTCGTAATCTTTTCTTAAAATAATTACTTAAAGTACATAATACTATTGTTTAAAAATATCATTTTTGATAAAATGGCGGGAGAAACAGATCAGTCTTCAAACCACGATAATCTAAATGCAAATCGTGCACCGGGATTCCAGGAACCCCAACACGCACATGTATTAGTGCACTTTAAGTATGCAAATAGAGAGAGAAGAGAGTATGAAAGAGCAGTCTTGTGGCTTGTGGA
Source organism: Drosophila bipectinata (assembly GCF_030179905.1). Lineage (NCBI taxonomy): Eukaryota > Metazoa > Arthropoda > Insecta > Diptera > Drosophilidae > Drosophila > Drosophila bipectinata. Next base: position 5,812,261 of record NC_091738.1, read on the forward strand.
TCAGTCTTGAGCGCATTACGATTCACGACACACTCCACATTGCTCATACGTCACGTAGTCCCGCACAATAGAGTGTGTGTACGGGAAGCGGCACTAAAAACGGGGCGAGAAATAACAGAAATAAGATATAAGAGTATACAGCGTAAGTGTGCAAAATATGATATGGCAAAAAATAACAACAAAAAAAGGCCGGCTATACGATGACGCAGCCCCTCCGCGCAGCCCAACGCCTCTTTCCCTTTTATTGTATTTCACACAAAAACAGAAAAAACATGTCAACCGAGGTTGGAGTGGGACGGGTGTATGTAGTTGCTGTATTTTCTTATTTGTTTTGTTTTTGCCTTGTGGCTGCTTTGTTGTTCAGTGTTCCATCGACAGCTGCTTTCAGCTTTCAGTTGTTTCTGCGACGGGTTCAGGTGCGGTGGCGGTAACATTCTGCTGCTCTGCTACTGCCGATCACATCCGATAATTATCGGTCAAACAACCTGGCTTCTGTATCCATTTATTATGATTATTTCGATGACTCACCGACGACATCATTACTCATAAAAGTTTGCCAATAAAATGCCCCAAAGTTTGTGTGCCAAAGCGTTGTGATAAGCGGTGGAAACCAGTGCCATGAAATTATTGCTTAAAGTACACTCAGAACGCACGGCGCGACGAAGACGCACCCCGGAACCCAGTACCGCCCATTCCCGGGATTCCTCAAGTAAATGCAATAAAAATAAATAAATTTTTCTATCTGATATCTGGAGAATACAAAAGGGAAATGTAAAGATACATCTTATACCTATACGTAGCTTCAATATTGCGCATCCGCCTAGTGGTCTCTAATATTATTTTTATAAAAAATCCACTTTCTCACCTTGTATGCTAATTAACTTTCGCTAATTCAGGAATCAACAGCAATGGAATCGGTAATGCCAATCGTAGCCGCGATAGTTCCCCATCCAAGCGACTGACCAGAAACACCATCCTACTGATTACCCTGATCTTACTGGTCCTGGCCACCGGACTGATTGTGCTCTACGTGGAACTCAATCGACCCAAGCCGGAGTTGCCCAGCAACAAGGCCATCTACTTCGGCAACACCTACGACCACGACACGTGTAAGTGGGCGGGGATCGTGCTGCCCTCATAGCCAATTCACCAATTTTACAGTTCCGAATCTAGGAAACGGACACCTGGTCATCGACCGAGAGCAGTGGGGAGCAGCCAAGACCACTCCTGCCCTGACCATTCCCCTGAAGAGGCCCATACCCTATGTCCTGATCACACACATCGGAGTGCAGTCGTTGCCCTGCGAAAACATCTACAAGTGCTCCATTAAAATGCGAACCATTCAGGATTCGGCGATTGCGGAAAAGAGTTTGCCGGACATTCAATCAAATTTTTATGTGAGTTTTAAAAATAAACCTAATAGTTAAATATTCGCAGTGTATTTCCCAAAGAAATGCCACACACGTTCGTTTGCCATTTTGGACATTTTACTTTCCGCTTACGCAAAACTGATGGGTATCCGATTTTGTTTCGGCCAGGTCTCCGATGAGGGGAACATCTATGTGGGCCGCGGCTGGGACTGGGCCAACACGTATGCCAACCAGACACTGGCCGTTACCTTTATGGGCGACTACGGTCGCTTCCAGCCCTCCGCCAAACAGCTGGAGGGCGTCCAATTCCTGTTGGCCCATGCCGTGGCCAACGGAGCCTTGGAGGTGGACTACAAGCTAGTGGCTCAGAATCAGGTAACTATAGATAATATTTCTATCATTTCATATCACTACATAACAATTATTTCCAGACCAGAACTAGCAAAAGCCCGGGAGCCTATGTCTATCGAGAGATCCGTAAGTGGCCGCACTTCTACGGCTGCGGCATGGACGATGGGCCGGCATGTGGCGTAGAACTGGGAATGAAACCGGAATCGTGGGATGCCAAGCAATAGCATTTGACTTTTTACCACCAATGTGTATCCGAGCACAAATTATATTTAGTATATGTACTAAAGAGAAGCGGGCTTTCTTTTTCAAAATCGGTTATGCTGGCCTGTGTTGGGATTTTGGAATTGGGAATTTACGGCAAACCGGTTGGGAGAGGGGTGTGTGTTTATTTATAAAGTAGTCGCAGCTTAAAGTTACTCGCTGAATCGGTATCTCTCGAGCTGTTTTGTTTTCAACTGTCGCTCAAAAAAGCTGGAAATACCCAAGCCACAGCCAACCTATCAGTCTTCCATATAAATATATATATCTCTCCATACAGTCTGGCTTTAACACTCAAGTGTGTTTTTGTTTGTATGTGCAAGTACTATACAACATCATTATCGGTAGCTTCACTTTGATTGTGTTGATGTTACTGCCTTTGTCATTTATCTGGTTTTCAACTTAATTAAAATACAATCATTGAAAATAAATAAGGTTCGGGATACAGTTACTTGAGTTATTTCAATTCTAAAGGGCTGTGGGAATTGCCCAGAAATATTACCCGATCTGGACCTTTCCCAACCCATCATATCAATGACCTTTGTGCGAATTTCGTGTAAATCCCCTTTCTTTAATTTCTTTTTTCTTGAAGCTTTGACTAATTATTTGAAGCACCTTGGGAATTGTTAATTAAACCAGCCCGATGGAACGAATTTGGGGCTAAAACAATGCCGCTGTGCGGCACGTGTACGAGGCACAATTCACTCCCAAAAAAAAAAATATCTATGAAAAGAGAATACCAAGCAAAGCAAAGTAAAAATAATTAATAATAATTAAGAAAAGCAACTGTGTAAAGGTACATAAAAATAGCTAAAGTGATTGATTTCTTATGTAAAAGGTTTATTAATTTTCAGCTTCATCGGAAATGATTTGCCAGAATTATATAGATGGGTATTTTAACAAAAAAATGGGTCAACAAAGAATCAATTGACTAATGAATATTATTTTGACAAAAATCAGAAGCACGCTTTAAAGCTTGAACTTGAACTGAAATTAAATTTATGACTTTTTAAAGGCTATCAAAAGATTATATTTTATTAGAAATCATTCCATACTTTCTTTTATTTATTCTCTTATTTTGGAGGAAATTATTTATGTCTTTCCTGAAAAAGCGTGTTTGAAATTCGTTCCGGCAATTTATTGGCTTTTTTTTACAATTTATCCATCTATAGTTTCCCGCTGCCCTTTTTCAGACCTATCAACTGATCACTGAGCTCGCTCAGAGATAATTACATTAAATATTTTTCAACGCAACTACAATGGGTCAAACTTTTGGACAAAAAAACTAAAAAAAATAAAGTTAACAAAGTGAAATAGCAAAAAAACGATTGCGAACCACAAACAAAACAATTCTCGGAAATGGTAGCGCAATTTAAAATGTTCAAAAATTTGCCCACACTTGCAGTGTGTCTGTACCAAAAATTGAGAAGAAAAAAGGTGTTTTGGTAGCCGGTAGACGGGGAGAGAGCCAGAGATTTGTGTTGTTTATTGGTTGAACAAATAAAAATATAATATATACACACGCCACTAAACAAAAACAAACAGTCATCGTCAGGTGAACTGGAGAACTGGAGAACTGGAGAACTGGAGAACTTGGGACGCAGAGAACAGAGATCTCCAGTGGTGGGGCGTAGAGCCACAAGTATCATTATAAATTTGACTAATATCTGGACGAATGAAAAAAACCCGAAAACAAGAACAGGTTCCTTGTAGCAAGTGACGCACGGAAAAACCGAAAACTATCTTTATCTTAATGCAGGTCTACAAGTGCAGTAGATTTGGGAATTTTCGAAAATTCTTCAGATCGTTACCTTTTCCGTCGCGAACCAGTTTTAAGTTGTAAGAAAAGTTGTCCACAAGCCAAGTCAATTAGGCCTCTATACTTAACAAGAAGTTTGCACCGGAAAAAAAATTCTTTAAAGAAAATATATTAAAATTATAAATAAATAAAACTAACAAAATATATAATATCAGCCTTAAATATATACATAAGGTCTTTAAAAGAATGAAGGAATCAGATACTTTATCAGATCTTACAAATCTAAAAACTAGATAGAATAAATTTGTTGTTTCGAATAAAATTATTCAAAATTATATATGAAAAAAAATACTTTCCCATTGTTCTAAAAATATTAAACAATTTTGAGAGCAAGGTTTTCCAGCATCACCCAGAAAATTTAAATAGTTGGAATATCAAAATGTATATCCAAAACAAGTTGGACTTGCATTCAAATCCGACTCGAACCAAGCAACTTTAGTCCCATATTAAACACCGATTCATAAGCCAACCTGCTCCATCTGCCCGCCGCTCCTGCTCCACCTTCCCCACCGCCATATGCTGCCCCTGCTCCCGCATTTCCCGCAGCGCTCTAGTCTCTCTGTCTCTCTCGCATTCGCTCCCACACGCTGGCATGCTCGGACGCTCCAGCTTTTCAGGTCGCTTCGATTTGATCGCCGCTCAGTCGATCAGAGTCACTCCAACGCGCCGCAGCTCACCAATTTTGATACGGCGCGGGATCTATATAATATCCCCCAGTTACAAGCTTTATACGCGTATAGTATATGCGCTTAAATAATGCGCTTTGCAACGGATCCGTCGGCAAAAGATAGTGCGTAAAAAAAATATTAATAAAGATTAAAAAAAAGATATTTATAAAATTATATGAATACAAAAGTGATTAAATTAATACCTGCTAATTACAAAAATATTAAACAAGCCAATTAAAACTGTGCCTAGTGAAACAAAAGTTTATTTTTTAGTCAAAAAGAAAAGCAAATAAATCAAAAACCTGAAAAATTTCCGGGAACAAAAACAAGCTATCAATAAACATGTTCGAAAATCAATTAATTTGCACATAGGCCATATTTAATGATAATTTTGAAAACACGTAAAACACAAGACTTGGTAATTATTATCGAGTCTACGAGATTCTCAAGACCCGAGACGAGGCACCCGTGAATTCCGCCAACAAAGGGACACACACATACACACAGTGATGGGCTATATACATGCACGTGTATATGTGTGACAATGGCCGCCGCTCAAATGTCAGTGTATTGGTGCGCTCAGTAATTTTATTTTCCGCTCGAGGTTCTGGGTCTCATTTGTAGCCGTTGTCGTTGTTATCTCAAAAGCGCGCTCTGTGCCAACTCTAGCACATCGATACATGGGTGTATCGGTAGTACCCAACATCCCCCCCCTTCCACCGTATAGTCGATGATGTTTCGGGTACAAGGGTTTATCAGAGTTCTGTGAATTCTTGGGAATCAAAGAAAGTTACTGTCTTGCATATGGTTTTTGCCTTTTAAAACATTAACACAATACTTAAAGCTATTTTCTGAGAATTTTAGTTATTAAAATTTTCTAAATACCTGTCCAACTTGTAATAGTTCTTAAATTAATGTGTTAGTATTAATCAATTCCATTTCTAATTAAACCATTATCTATATATTACATGGAATTAGATTGTAATTATAATCCCATTCCAAACGATTTGATTTTTTCATCAGAATATTGAAACCTTTCCAATAAGGAAAGTTACTAATTGCATTGAGTTTCAAAAGTCTATTTAAAAAACCAAAATTTGTAGCTTTCAACAAAGACAAGTGCTATAAGGTAGCCGATTTCCCAGAATCCACTTAAATACATTTTATACGTCAATGATTATAGCTAATTTGCATAAGCCTTTTGCTTTTGCGAGAGCCGTGAGAGCGACGACTGGCGGCTTATTGACCAACTTTATGAATCGAAATGAGGGGTATACCGAGTGTATCCGAGGGTTACTCGAAAGCCCGGTTATTGCTACACCACAGAAGCAGCGGCAGTACAGCAGATATTTTATTCGCGTTTTTTCAAAAACTCCATAGACAAGCCCACAGGCAATCGAGCTTATCAACAATCGTGTATACATGAACTAAAAGCAATGATTATTCGAATAATTCACAAAGAAACTGTCTCTAATAGACTGTGATAACAATAATACAATTATTAAAAGCATAAGCAATAAGTGAAACAAAATAATAAAATAATAAAAGTGAAGTGAAAAATATTGTAACAAAGAAATCCCATATTTTTTTATCATTTCAGTTGTGTTTATGTGAAAATAAATAAAAAGAAAAGATAATTTTCAATATTTACCAGCGGGCGTCTATAAATAGAGGATTACAAATGCAGTTTAAGAGATAATTTCCACAAAAGCCACTTTATCACAAATGTTCTTAAAACGAACCTAATCAAATAAATGAAACTGTGAATTCCCTCGAATTAAGCAATTTCTAGACTGCATCTTCAGTTATATAAAGTCTACTTTCTCTGTGTGTTTATCACTTGAGTCAACAATCCAAGTGAAAAAAGAACCTATAAATTTTTTGCTGAGATGCTCATGATGTGATATTTGCCAAGTGCTGCGCCCAGTCAGCCGATCTGCCATAAAAAAAAACAGGTTAACGCCGGCGAAAATGTTCTACCCAACTTGCTAAACAGAAACGTCAACTAGCAACGCTGACAGATATCGATAAAACCACCATATTCGATAGCTCGCAATGCATCTGAGCAATGAACCGGAAATGAATGATTATTCGCATCAGAACAGTATCACCATTGATTTGACGGCCGCCAAGAACTGCAGTACTTCCTCCACGGATTCGGGTGTTATTTTAAACGATAATGCGGCTGTATTTCGGCGGGACAAAGAGACCAAAGATAAGGCAGAAAAGCATGGCGACCCGGAAGCGCCTGGAGCCCAAGCTGATACACCATCGGATGCCAAGCGTATCAGCATAGAGCACACTGTAAATATCACCCAGAGTGCCACCAAAAAGTCGTCACCCACGGTGTCCGTTCGAAGCACCACCATCTCGATTGTTTCCATCGACGAGAATGCCCCCGATTCCAGTTGCATCGATAGTGACTCGGAGGCGGATGCCGAGGACTATACGATTCAGAAACTGGGCCACCAGGTCAGCTACCCGCCCAACAGTTCCCACCTGCGCGACCTCAACCAAGGACTCACAGTGATCGCCCGCCAGGTGGCGCCTAGTCAGGCGGAAGTGCCACCCCCAACGCCCTGCGCAGCCGGAGCCGTGGCCAAGCAAATTCTTAACGGGAATCTGGCCCTGGCCACGCCCACAGCTCCGCCGGGCGGAGGTGCTACCCAGGGCATTGGAAGTATTGCGCTTACCAATTCCACGGACGTTACCTTTGGGGATAAGCATTTCTACGAGGGACCCGTGACGATACAACAGTTTCTTATCGATAACCGTGATAAGTGGAAATCGGGGGACGGCTCTGGAGGTGGACAGGATAATCCAGGCTTCAATGGCGGAACTACAGCAAATGGTAGTGCTACGGGTGAGTTATGATGACTACAATATTCTTAACATTAAAAATATAAAAAGGACTAAAGTAGAAAGTAGGTTTTTTAAAATCAAAAGAAAATTTTCAATGAAAAACCCTCTTAGTTGTTGAGAAACTTGTTCTAGTTTCTTGTTTTAGGGATGACAGTGTTACCTCTAAAATATTAGCCATTTCCGGCCGCCATTTTTCTTCTAGTGTTTACATTCCTGCACTGTCTTCACCTTGGCTCCGTTTTTGTTTGCTTTATTGGGCGATACTGAGCGCGTGTGGCGATTTGTTTACCCAACCTAGTCTAATGGACGGATAGCCAGACAGACAATTGGTTTTAACGACCGTGCTGCGAATGTTAGATTAGCAGATGGCCCACAAAGCTCCACAATTCATGAAAAATGCGCAGAACAAACACGAAACTTGAAGCATAAATGCAGTTTATTGCAGATGAACTGGTATACATTGTGCTCCTATTGAGGGAAAATTTTATTAAAAAATCGAAAGAAAATTGATAAGTTGTTAAGATTGATTCTATTTTAAAAAGCCGAACATTATGCTCAGTTTTTATTGCATTTTTTATTTTCTTGAAAAAATAATAATCAAAAACAAATCTTTGAAAATCCAAGGTTTCCTTCGATAATTGTTTCACCCCATCTATAAATCAAATTGGTAAAAGCTTGGCGGGGATTCTAGAAAAAACAAATACAGCTGCCCACATGCACATGTTTATTCGAATGATTTTCACAATTACCATAATTAAGCGAGCTAACAGGCCAAAATAAATTTCCAATTCCGAGTTCAACTATCCGACACGTAGGGCTCTGTATATACATTTAGTTAGCTGTAGTTGGTTAGTGGTTGTTATTATGGGAGCAGAAATGATTAAAGGTACATCCCCCTGAATCTGGCAATAAAAAGCGCGTGCCCATTGAGGGAGGGGGGATTTTTTTCTTTGTGTGAATATATTTAATTAATTACTTGCTAAATGCAAAAGTCGAATAACTAGAACGCAGTGGTCGGAAAAAGTACCCAATTCACAGACCAACGATTGGCTTCAGTTGTTCATATAGAGCGATCGAGCAATGTCGAGTAACGCGCTTGAAATTTGCCTAAAATGCCAAGAGATCATCTCATCCACTTCGAGTCATATCAAGTGTGATAGCGGGATTTGTGAGCAGGTCTATCATCGGAAATGTACAGGATTAAATGAAGATCAGCTTAGAATGATAGATACGGTGCAGAATTTAAACTGGAAATGTGATGTTTGTGTACTGAAGGTTCAAAATGTTTCCAAGTTAAGTCAGTGCTTGGAAAAGTGTTTGCGGGAGCATGAGAAACGATTGGAGGTCCTAGAAATGGGGCTTCAGAAACGTAAGATGTTCCTCAGTCCATGATAAATTAAATTATATATTAGATTAGTCTTTTTCCTAACCCTTCCTAACCATGTGTAGAAAATGTGGAAAAATCCTTATACTTACCCACTATTTTCTTCAAAAACCCTACAGGTTCTAAGCTGGACGATCCACAGACGCCACCCCTTTGTCCTTTTCTGCCCAATACCGTTGGTCGCAAGGCCGTCACAATAACAGTGGTCTTTGTGCTACTTACCACTGTGCTGGGCATCGTTCTGGCCACAACCACAAATCTCTTCGGAAAAACACTGAACCAAAGTAAGCTCGGCGACGTCGACGATTCCAGACAAAATATTCCAATCAATTCAACAATAGGTACAGTTTTGTCCCCAATAAGTGTGCGAAAATGCTTTCAACTAACCAACAAAACCGAATTGGCTACCATGCTTTAATACGTTATTTCACCCCCCAGCTTGCATGTATATTTAACCCATTCTATACTACATATTGTAAATAATAACTCATTGGTTATATGTTTATTCTTTTGTGTCGGAACGTCATTCATCCTGCTGCTCGAAATACGCGTTTCTGATTCCACGGATCAGTGTTGTGAAGTGAAACATGTATCAAAAGTGTGGCCTAAGTTCAATTGAATGGAATATTCCAGTGAATCGGATATCGCGTATCACCAATGCATTTACGATCGAAACATTGATGGAGCTATTAGTAGATTAGAGAGTATAAAAAACTAGCGATATAAATCAAAACCACTATAACCTTTACAATATAAACGCTTTCAAAAAACACCTTTTGTTTAACAAATTTAGTAGCCTGTTCTACTTATTCCTGAACAAAGAGCAGTTTAGATTGGAATACATTTACATAAATGCATATTGACCAATACCAAGCCCATAGAATGACTTTATTTCAAATGAAATGGCACCATCTTCGTTTCGATCGCATTAGTGCTATGTTAACCCCTTAATTTCTATTCAGCCAACTTCGATGTTATCGATAATGGCACCTTGGTCATGGTTAAGGTGCCAGAGTGGGGCGGCAAGCCCGCCAAAAATAAGCTCGGTGTACAGAAGCTACCCATCCACCGGGTGGTCATCTCGCACACCGCAGCCGAGGGTTGCGAATCGTTGGTGAGTAATAATATACCGCATATACCCATTATCCATAAGCCTCTCACCACCTCAATCCCTTACATACTTTCCACTTCAAAGGAGGTTTGCTCCGCTCGGGTCAAAGTGGTGCAGTCCTTTCACATGGACAGCTGGGACTGGGACCACATTGGCTATAACTTCTTGGTGGGTGGAGATGGACGAGTCTACGAGGGGCGTGGCTGGAACTATGTGGGGGCCCACACTAAGGGCTATAATACAGGCAGCGTCGGAATCTCCTTTATAGGAACCTTTACGAAGATCAAGCCCACCGAGCGGCAACTGAAAGCCTGCCAGCTCCTTATAGCCGAGGGGGTAAGACTCAAGAAACTGGATCCCAATTATCGGCTCTACGGCCACCGGCAACTGAGCGCCACCGAAAGCCCCGGGGAGGAGGTCTACAGGATCATAAAGACCTGGCCGCACTGGTCCCATGAAATAGATCCGTAAACAATGATATTTAAGAAAGAATTGGTTACCCATTAAGATCCTAGAACCTTTTTGCTTAAAATCCTATGTTTACCCGTAAGTCTTGTATTATATGTATATTTTATTATTAAATAGAACCTTTAGTAAAGTATACAAGAGATAAATTTTATTTACTGTACTCATCATCCTCTGTCCCTCATATACAAAAAATAAATAAAAAATTTAAAAAAAACCTTATCAAAAAAAAACAAACAGAAAGCGTTCCAGTTCTGCCTAGTTGAGTTGAATGGAATATCCAAGTGATCGTTTTATGAATGAAAATAATATAGACATGTATGTATGAATATAAATTAGATGAGTCACAGAAACCAACAAAATTTGATTAAAAAATTTCAAACCGATTCAGTTTAATTGTTCTTTAAAATATATAAACCTAAGATTTTGTTGGTTAACTCTTCCAAATTCTAAAATTTACTAATTTTAGCTTTTAAGTCATAATATTACTAACCAAATTAAACATTTTAAACCAGCCGATGACTCCGAAGTCCACGTCGATGGAAAACTAGTCGTAATTGGTAGAAAGAGCTGGGGAGGAATGATCACTAGAGGCACGCTTCCACTCCTAGATCTACCAGTCTCCAGGGTTATAATATCCGATACTCGCCCCGAAAATTGCCAGACAAGGGTAAGACATGCCATATAGTAAGTTGCATTGAAAACCCTTTTTATATCCTGCAGGAATCTTGCTCGTATTGGGCTCGTGTGGTTCAAAGTCGGCACATGGACACCTACGGGTGGCCCCAGGTGGGATATAACTTCCTTGTCGGAGGAGATGGACGCATTTATGAAGGGCGTGGCTGGGACGTCGAAGGAAGACATACTCGATTTAACGATAAAGATAGTATTGGAATTAGTTTCCTGGGAGACTTTCGAAAAACCGATCCCACAGAGAAAGCATTGGAGGCGTGCCAATTGCTGATGGATCAGGGTGTGCGATTGAAGAAATTAATACCAAATTACGATCTTTTGGGCCATCGTCAGCTAACGGGAACATTAATGCCGGCGGAAAACCTCTATGTAGTACTTCAGACTTGGCCACATTGGAAGAATTTAACGACCACGACCAGTCCTGTTAGTTATATGTAGCCAAAAGAACCAAACTATGAACTAAAGGTGCCAAAAATATGATTTAAAATGATTGAACAATTTTTAAAATAAATTAAAAAAAGAAAAACAAGCCTTGAATATATTTAGCATGTTAGTGTTTTTAATTGGGCTCTAAAAATATCTTATATAAATTCTTAAGTAACTATCTTGGGGAAGTACTATAACCTTTTAAATATTTATGAACAATGGAATTATTCATATAAAATATAAACTAAACAACTAAAAGGGTTTCGGTGCTAATTTTTACGGTTGAAAATGGTTATAACTGAACTAAACACTAACAAAACTATCATCAAAATAAATTTCTTATTAATATTCAAATCTTGTTTTGTGTTAACCCTTTAACAGACAAAGTGTTTAATTTTTATTTACATTTTACTTACAATATCTTTTAAATAATCCACAGATATGGACAATATAGGTGGCGGTTTGATTCTGAGATTCGTGGAGCGCCAACAGTGGCTCGCCCAGCCGCCGCAGAAGAAGCTGCCAGACCTTCAGTTGCCCGTCGGATTGGTGATCGTCCTGCCAACGAACACGGACAACTGCACCACCCAGGCGGCTTGCGTTTTCCGAGTGCGACTCCGGCAAACCTTTGACATAGAATCCTTGCAGGAGGACGACATAGCCTTTAATTTCCTGATCGGCGCCGATGGAAACGTCTACGTGGGCAGGGGCTGGGATCAAGTGGGTGCCCACATGACCGGCTATAACTCCCGAAGTCTTAGTCTGGCCTATATCGGATCTTTCCAGACCCAGAAGCCGTCGGACAAGCAGCTAAGTGTCACCCATCTGCTGCTGCAAAGGGGCGTGAAGCTGGGCAAGATTTCTCCCAACTACAAACTGACGGCGGCCAGCAAATTGGAGCCCAGTCTTACCCAATACAAGGCGGATGCCCTCTACCATAGCTTCGGCAACTGGTCCCATTGGTCGTGAACTAGTTAAGATTTATACTAAAATCATATTGATATTATTGTATAGTATAGTTTTGTCTTCCCTTTAATGTGTGGCATATTTGATTTAGCTAGAAATACGATTTGTTTTGAAAAAAAAAAATGTGATATTAAATGAAGCGAAAAGATTAACATGTTGATGAATTTCATTTGTGTCACGGGGTCAGAATCGAACTGATAGTTGGGAATCGGGGATTTTTCTTGGCCTCTGCCTTCCAGGCTCCCAGAATTCTAGTTTGAGAACCGGAAAAGGTGAGTTAGTTACTTGTTTGTTACTTTAGGGCCAGAGAGACATTAGTTTTGCGTCATAGACTTGAAAGTTAGGGGATTCCTAAAGGTATATCCAGAAAATTCTTCTTGTTTTTAGGTCTGGGCTTTTGGAAAGGGCAATAGCCGGAAAGATATATTGTATCTGTATTAAATATATCATATTTTTGAAGTAGAATATAGTCTTGAAATGTACAGGCTTTTAGAAGGTGAAGCAAAGTATAATTAAACTGTTAAAATAAAGCCCTTTCTCATAAAAATAATTTATATATTTTTAAACAATCTAAAGCTTAATGATGCCAAAAATTTAATAAACCATATCTTTTGTATGAGTTCCATAACTGTTATTGCGTATTTCTTTATTCCCGAAACCGGAAAGTAGACTTCAGACGCTGTCGTTGGTCAAGAGTGATGGAATCTTCCAAAAACACCTGGAAAAAAACAGTCTATAAGATACGCCCCCTTGACCAAAGGGGATTCCCATTTCTTGGACTGCTCACTCGACAGAAATCGCTCTCTAATCACTAGTCTTAGGAAGTGGGCGGCGTTTAAAGATCCATCACCCTGTCGGCTTGCTGTCTACAGAAATAACACCCTATATAAAGTCAGCTTTTAAAGCTTTTGGAAATACTATATATGTATATATATGTATATATTATGTGTATATATTTTCTTAGGCTATGACTTATCAGAAAGCTTGGTGGCTCTGCCACTGCGCAGTTTTGAGACTCGGGGGATTTTTTGAAACCGTCAACAGAAGTAAACAACAATCAAGACAACTCGTTGAGCTGCCAACAAATGGGACCGGCTCAGCTCAGTTGCCAACTGGCTATCGTCTGGAGAGGATCGCTATCCGGAACTCCACAATAAATCACAATCTCAAGATGCTGAAACCCGTAACGACTACTCATCCCGTGGAGCCCGTGGCGAGCGTTAAAAGGTTTCCACGGGAGCTGCTCTATTTGTGTGCTATTTTGATAATTTTGGTATCTTTGGCGGCGGGCTATTCCCTTTGGATCATGAGTAAGTGATCAGAGCATCGAAGCTGAGATCGTTTGGCACTTAATTGGTATTTTTCGCATGGTTTAGCCCACTCGATGAGTGGCACAAACAAAGCCCTGCACATACTGGATCGAAGTGAATGGCAGGGGGAACCCCCGAGCGGAAAGTACCTGCATCTTAAGCTGCCCGTTTCCAATGTAATTATCCACCACACGGCCACCGAAGGCTGTGACGATGAGGTAAGTTATCGGGGTTTTTACTTCTATATAAGGATTTTTTAAAGAGTTTCAATGAAAGCAAACAATTGACCTCATTTTTAATACCTGGTACTTCCCCGATGTCACCGGTTTTTAGTCAGTTTTGAACCTTTAAATATTTTTAATTAATTTTATGTTGCATACCTTTATGCGTTTTTATTTCTAAAACGTTCTAATCTGTACTTCTTTATCAAGTCCATACTATTATTCTATTTTAACTTCTTACTAACTTCATTAAATTTTTCATATTTCTATAAATATTTGTATAACATCACGATTTTTCCCATTTTCCAATAAATCCCTACCCATAAATCGTACAAATATTTGTATAACATCTGGAGTTTCCCCTTAAAACAACGATTAAGTCGGTTTTTTTTAGTAGCAGTTTACCTAATACAAATCTCAATCTGATTTAATAACTTAATCATATGTATCGCAAACATCTGACAGCTTTTGAATAATTATAGAAGAGTATTTAAGAAAGCCGCCGAAAAAATCCCCCATCTTATCGACTGTCTCTTATAATTTATACAATTTAAAAAGCAATTAAAATTAAAATAGATACTAATCTTAAATCTTGTGTTTTATAGGAGGTTTGCATTTATCGGATGCAAACTATACAGGCTTTCCATATGAAATCCCTCGACTGGACCGATATTGGCTATAACTTTCTGGTGGGAGGCGATGGCCAGATCTATGTAGGACGTGGCTGGCACATACAGGGTCAGCATGTGCGGGGCTATGGTGCCATTTCCATAAGTATAGCCTTTATTGGAACCTTTGTGAATGTGGAGCCACCAGAGCGACAGATCGAGGCAGCCAGACGGTTGATGGAGGAGGGAGTTCGTTTGCATAAATTGCATCCGGATTATCACATATATGCTCATCGCCAGCTGAGTCCCACCGAGAGTCCTGGACAGAAGCTGTACGAACTGATGAAGCATTGGCCGCGGTTTACAAAGGATATTACTTCATGTAAGCTCATTGAATAATATTTTATAAACTTATGATAATGATAAATATTTATTTTAGTGCGTCTTCTGAGCAATGAAACCCTTAAGTTCGTGACTCGTCCATACTGGCTTGCCCAGCCCCCTACAAAGCCACTGGCTCCTTTGAAACGTCCTGTCAAAAGCGTCAGATTCGTGTCCACCAATACTGACGTTTGTGTCACCCAAGCTGCGTGTGTCTTCCAAGTTCGATTGCTTCAAGGCTTCCACATCGAAGGCGCCGGATTGAATGACATTAACTTCAACTTTGTGGTGGCAGGAGATAAGAACATATATGAGGCCCGTGGCTGGGATCACAGCTGCCAATCCTTCAAAGACAAGTCGGATATCGATGAAGTGGTGATAGCTTTTGTAGGCCCACCAAGTGATAATAAGAAACTGGCTCTGGATCTGATAAAACAGGGCATTAAACTGGGTCACATAAGCAAGGATCACCTTCTAATCGACGATACAGAAACATGAATCGGGAAACAGGGTGGGATCAAGGACTTCATGTGCCATCCCTGTGCCATTTCTCAAAGTGATACTAGTTTAAGAAACAACACAAGAACTCATATCGAATAGGTTACAATCTCCTTTGTATTTATATAGAAATAAAACAGATTTTTATTAAATTTTAACAGCATTTCTTATTTTTCCAACTACGACTAACAGATTTTTTGAAAACAGATTGCGATTCATGTTTGATTTTAAAACCCTGTTATAACTGGCTTCAACTTAACGATATATTACAGATGACACACTTTGTGCTTACAACAATTGGCTAAATGAAATTCGTAATTTTTTTTTTGGAAATTTTGGAACGGGAACATGACTACTACATAAAACTTAGAAAATTACGCTACAGTTAGTGAGACGCTATCCAGTCGCTATTTGATTTAATGGTCCAGGATACGCATGTTGCCGGATACGATCTTGTTCTCCAAAATGGCACCGGCGGGTATATCGATACGATCACCATGGTTGGCAATGATGATCACAGTGCCCTGAAAAGTACAAGAAATAAATTAGTACCTAAATAAAATCATTGGCCTTTTTAAGCTTACGCGCAGAGAAACGCCACGTCCGAAAGTCACATCACCGCTCACGGTCAAGTGATCCAACTCAATAATATCAGGGATATTGGCGAATCGTCCCAAGAACTCCTTAACCTTGGAGAAGTGGTTCTCGCCGAGCTTGACCAGCGGAGTGGTGGGGAACATGCGCTGCGGCGACATCACCAGGCTGCCGTTCTTCAGGGTGTACAGATTTGACATGACCAGCAGCAAATCGGAGGACTTCTTAACGGGCAAGAAACGAGAACGAGGTACATTGATGCCGATGGCGCCATCGAAGCACTTCATGGCAGCACCCACAGCCGTCTCCAGCTGGATGACGCGGGTTCCGTTCTCCAGAGTCTTGTTGTTGACGATGATCTCCATGTTCAAAGTACGTTCGCGCAAAACACGATCGATGGCTAAAAAGTAGAGTAGCATTTTAGGCACTTGTTGGGTTTCAAGAGTGGCAGACACTCACCAGACAGGTTGGCCCAAATGTTGTTGGTGTTGAAGAACTTGAAGGTCTTCACGGACTTGAAATCATCCACATGCTCCTTAGGGACCTGGGCGATTTCCAGCAGGCGCAGTTTGTTCTCCATTTGGATGAGAGTACCACCCTGAAATAGTGGGATTTTAAAACATTAATTTTGATACTTCCATGCATTTTAGGAAAGACCCACCTTAACGTCAGCACGGGTCTTGTCGGTGACCTCCATAACGAACTCCACCGGGGTGGTGGCTCGTTCCTCGCCCACCAGCTTGTTAAGGATGTTCAAGTCAACGGTGGCGCCAAGGTTATCGATGTTGGACAAGAAACAGTACTCACGGCCCTCGTCAATGAACCTCTTGAGCAGACCAGAGTTGCGGAAGGTATCGTAGAAGTCACCGTGACCAGGAGGATACCAACTAATAGAAAATATACCCATTAATAAGGTTAATAAGAAAACCATTAATAACTTACGCCTCCATATCCTTCTCCACATCAAAGTCCTTGGCCACTGGCAGGAAATGTTCGCGACTGATGCGCGGGAAACAGCTCTGGTTGAAGGTGTGGATCTGCACTCGGAAACCCTTGTATTTGCGGACGATCTTCTCCGTGTCCTCATCAGTGTTAAAGGAGTTCATCAGAACCAGTGGGACATTGGCGTCGTAGGTCTTGTTCAGATGCTCGATCTGCTGGACCGTGAGATCCAGGAAAGTCAAGTCCGAACGCACGGGAATCACACTCTTGGGACCATGGCAACCCATGGAAGTGCCCAGACCACCGTTCAGCTTGATGACCACCAACTTGTCCAGCATGTTGCGGATCTAAACATAAATTAGATATTTTAGTTTGAGGAAGAATGGACCTTGTGCTAGTTCTGAGTGTGTTAGAGAGCAGAGGAGTGGGTTAAGCTGCAGTGATAGCCGAATTATATTAGGATTTGTTACTACAGCGCCAGTGATTAAGAACTAAAGCAAACTAAAACACAAAAACAAAGTTCAACAACTAAATAAAGCGTCCAAAGCCCAATTAGGTTAGAGTCTAGCCCAGATCTCTTGGGAAGTATACAATATATATCTAAAGAGTACTTGGTAGGAGCAATAGCGAGAGAAAGGTAGTACGGTTGTGAGAGCCGCGAAGCGTAGAAATGTTGGTAAGTAGGGGAAAACGCTTTACCTCATTCTAGGTGCGATACACACGATTATGTATAGTATTTATAGGCAGACATTAGCCCCATATTCAGTTTTCAAATCAAAGAACATGAAAATATGCAAAGTTGGTAAAAAAAACAAATTAAGATAGTTTCTTGTATATCATCGGGTGAGTTCGATTCGGTATCAGTATCGGGGTGATTCTGTGGCGGGATATTATGGATATATAATTTCTATTGGAGGGGCGGCCGGCCCTCTGCCTACCTGCTCGTTTTTGGGCGACTTGAGGTTCGAGTAGTTCTCCACGGCGTTTTCGGGCAGCTTCTGGATTTTGTTCCAGTCCAAGGCGGGACCCTCTGCAAAGAAATGAATTAAAATTAAAGACTTTGTTTTAAAAAATAAACAGATTTACTTACCCTCCTGCAGGAAACGTCCGAAGAGGTCCGCAAAGCGTCCCATCTCCGCCTTGAGAGCTGGCTGGCGCGCCGGCTCCGTGGTCTTCAGCAGCCTGTCCACATCGTTCTCCAGCAGACGCAGAGCATCCCGCTTGGTCACCTCGTGGAACTCCTTCGAGTCGGACGGGGCTCTCTGGTGGCCGCGCACCTGCAAAAAAAAAAAGTAATTCAAAGTTACACTCGGAGAAACTTTTGAAATAGATCGATTAGGGTGGCCAGCAAAGCGCATCCGTCAGATGCACTCAAGTGACAAAATTAGTGGAGGAAGCGCTGACAAAATCGCTGCTTGGCTGGCGTAAGCCCAATTTTAGGCTCCACCTGCCAAGACAACTAATACTTCAGTCTTTTTCCAAGCCTGGTGATGACGAGACGTTGGCTGATAGTGAGCTTGCTGCTTTATTTGGGTGCCCGAGAGGCCTCCACGGGCGTCATGGATAACTTTGGTGATGGCCTCAAGGTGGCTGGACAGATGTTTGGCATCAACACCGCCGCCGACGTGGCCAATCTGGTGGCCAAAGCATTCTCGGGAAAAAATCCACAGCCGATGCCCAATTTAATCAACTTTATGCCCCTCCAGTGGCAGACACCAAGGGGAGACAAGGATGAAGAGGATCAGGAGGATCAGTCTAACCAGGAAACGGAGACGGAAAACGCTCAAGAGGAGCCGTCAGTGGATAGCAGTACCAGGAGGCCTCCACCGAAGCAGGGATTCGATACAGTCCAAATGTTCACGAATATGATGCGAATGGTGGGCTTTGACACCCGAAAGCTGGGAGCTCTGGCCCTAAACGCCATCATAATGGTTGCCCAGGCGGTAGGTTCTAAAGAAAATATGAAGTTCAGTACCTAATCCAAATCCCTTCCAGATTGGAAGTACCATAATGCAAGCCACCCGGGGTGGAGCCTCCCTAGATGCCCCAGAAGCCCTTTACGAACAAAACGAAAGCCAACCTCGGTCGCTGCCCATTAGCTCACCCATTGATTGGTTCCTCCAGCGAGAAGATGGTCACAGCAAGAGATTACTTCAAGAAATCATGGATCGAGAACTGCCAGAGAGGATCGTGGACATGATTTCCGAGAAGGAAGACCCAGAGAAGGGACACAAGGCCGGGTGCATGAAGCTGCTCATGTGCAAGAGTCAGCCGATTATTTGGGGCATGCAGGACTCTCTCAAGAAACGTATAGCCGGAGAACCCGAGGAGCAGGAGGATACCGATAGCTTTTTCAACAAGAAGGTGTTCTACAAGTATCTGCCCAGCCTGGAGGACTTTCGGGAGCATAGTACTAGCTGTGAGGCTAGATTCCATGAGGAGTGTCCTCGCAATGCAACCACTGGGGGGTTCTAAGCGATATTTAAGTTTGTTTGCCTTTTGAACTTGATAATTATTTTCTAAAAATACATTCCAGCAATAAAAATAGTTTTATAAACCAATTGCGTAGTTGAAACTATCTCTCCATCTATCTGAAGCTATTTAACCGCTTAATGATCAGTTCGACATTCCGATCGAGTCAAGGATGATGGCAGAGATAAGCCAACCCAACCATCCGGGATTAAAAACAAAGCCTAATGTCCCATGAAACGACCTCTAAAAAATGCAAAAAATATTTTGCAAATTGTGTAACAATTTAGTGTCCATATAGCGCCTTCTTTATCGCCTCCCGAAACTGATAACTAATCTGTATATTTTATAAAACCTCATCATGGCTTTACAACTCTTAAATCTAATCAAAAAATACGTTCAAGTTCGTTACTCTATTTTCATCATGTTCCTTAAAATTTAAGCGTCATTTTAATATCAGGAATTCTAGATCCCCCGATACTATGTATTACTTATATCAATAATAATGAAATCAACTCGAAAGTGACGAAATATATTTCTTTTTCTTATCAAATGTCCATATTCTTGGACCTTTCATAACAAGACCTAGAACTTATCGATTTTAATAGCTTTGCAATAATGATTTATGGAACATGTAATCGTAAAAGGTCTTTAAATAGATTTCATAGACCAATATTTACAATATTTATGTGTGTGTTTGGCACTGACATTCAGCCAAGGTGGCCAAAAGCTCTTGGCCAATTCAAACAAAACCAAACTTAAGATCAAACAAAAACATACATACGATATATAATTCCGGAAAAAATATACCGGTGTTTATTATTCAAAATATAACTATGTTTTAGGGTCTATATAGGGGAGCCTTGTCAATCAAGACAGTTAAATGCAATCGTCTTATGCAAAATAATTGCTGTAATCGCTTTTATTTTGCTGCTTATTTTCAGAAATCATTACGCAAAGCTGAATAATAACGCCGAGGGTTGGAGAGAAAAAAAAAAAGCACTTGCCACGCCCACGGCGCCTGCCAAGATGACAGACGATTACATATGGGTTATTTATATATGGACACCACACATCAACCCAGTGGCACAAGATGAGCAATACTATGCCAAGCGATAAGCCAAAGTCAGAGGGCAGGTGTTTGAACTTCGGAAGGTCAACATGGGGTGAGATAATAGGCTAACGATGTTACCGATAGTTTTTTAAAAAATGTTTGTGAATCTCAGACATCTCATTGCAAACTTTCTAGATAAGATAACTATCTTAGGTGTTTCGTGGTCTTTCTGTTTAATTGGAAGATGAAAATAGAAGTATATTCTTAGAATTCTTTAATAATTTTCTTGAGTGTTTTTTTGATATCTTTAAAGGTGTGATATATCTAGAGGCAACACCTTTATTTAATTTAAAGAAACTTCTTTCATTATATAGCAAAAAACTTTCCATTTTATAACATTTTGAGGTTTAAAATATCAACCTATAACCTTTATTAACCATTTTCCAGATCATCTTACTGATCTTGGCCCAAATATCGCCTTACAAAGGTTCTCCTTTGGTTGGGAAACTTACGCCGGCACGCTGAAGCAGCACATCAATGGGCCTTATGCCGGATGTCATGGTGTGTTTTGTAATTCACTAATCACACTTGTATTTTAGAAATTTTAAATGTTTGTTTTTTTTTTCTAGAATCTAGATAGGGCGGCGCGCGTAATTAACGAAAACGTAAGATCGGAGTAGGGGACACGGATCGAAGCTATCTGGCCGAGGGTGCAATTGAAAATAAAGCTGGGTTCCAAACGAATTTGAATTTCAATACGAATTTTTCCAACACGCGTCGCCGCCGCTGAAGTTGACGACGCCGGCGCTGGCAGATTGACGTTGGCAGCGACCGAGACAGAACTGAAAAATTGTAGCGACAATTGCCAGCCAGCACAGCAACAAGTGATAATGCCAGTGATGACGGCCATAAGCGGCTAAACAAAACACAAGGGCTTAACAAATAAAAGCTAAAACAAAACAAAAAATATATATATTTAACCAGAACTTTTAATACATTATATAATATTATTATGAATTTTTTATTATTAAATTTTGGGCCTGCTCTGGAGTGTATGTGCGTGCAAGTGTTGGGCAAAACAAAAGGCCGGCACTTATGGAATTGGAAGCCGGGGGAAGCTGGAAGATAGCCCGGGGAGGAAGATAGGCACGTACATACATACATAGTTATACATATGGTACGTAGCTTGCGGTCAAGTGGCAGTGAAGAGGAAGAGAGCCATCACGAAAGCCGCGGGCGCTTATCAGAATCGGGGAGAGAGAACAACTCCGGTTACTAGCTTTTTTGGGGGCATGAACACTGATAAGCCATTAGATAGCTTTAACAGAGATATTCCATGATTTTATCAAGTCATAACAATTACGCGAAATTTTCGGGCCACACACACAGCACACACAGTTCGTATAAGGCCCCAATGGCACTGAAGGCGACACATGCCGCCTGTACTTGGAGGTCACTTGAAGGTTAGCGCTAAGCAAATGCAAGAGGCGCACCACAAAAGGGGAAAACCTGTCGAACGACACAAATTGGCATCAAAGGTACCAGCACCAGCACGCTGGAACCGGCATATTATTGTGTTTGTTTTTGTTGTCGCTGCACTGGAATGCACTGCCAAGCTGCACTTGGAGTCCATCAAGAGAGTCTTGAAAACTACGGCTTGAAAATACGGCTTTTAAACTCAATTATTATGCATTTTAAACTCACCTGGGCTTCATGGGGCACATCCAACATTATTTCTAATAAATTATTTAGTAATTAAGCGTCACTAATTTAGTTAATGTTTTCCACACAAACAATCAGAGAGGCGGAAGTTCGCGAATCGAGAGAGACAGAGAGAGAGACCGCTGTTGACGCTGTTTTTCAAGAAACTGTTGTTCGCTTTTTGTTTGGATACACGACTGATACTACTTTGTATATCCGAAGTCCCCAACAATAAGAACCCGACCAGAGCGATATTAATTTATTGGGGGTAATTTTAAAAAATTAATTCTGCTTCTTCTTCGCGATCAGCTGATGCGCTTAACAGTGCACGGCTGTCCATTAACAGTACACTGTAACGCAGTCAGCTGTCAAAACAAAGTGGAAAAGAGAGCATAGTGGAAAACAACGCAAAACAAATTTGTGAAGCCATATTTTTTGCAAACAAAATAGATTAAAGTTTTTATTTATTCAATCATGGGAATATGTCTCTCCTGCTGCGGCCAAAGCGCCGAGGAAACAAACCTCATGCCATCGCAGGTGGGTCAAGAGAGCGAGAAAAGAATCAACCTGAACGTATCCTAATTGGGATACACTGAAAACAATTGTTATATCTTTTAGGATGAGCGACGGCAGCAGCAGTTAGAGGCAGCGGAAAAGCGTCGCCAGGAAAACGAGTCCAGGGGCATAAAAAATGTAGACAGTGTACGGCGACAGCAGCAAAGGGCTGAGGATCTGGCACGTCGCGAGGAGGAGGCCGCCCGACAGGGTCAAGGTCAATCAAACCTAAGAGTAAGTTCCAGATACTACCGCAAGGATTGATACTTAAATTTGAAATCATTTTCAGTGGCAAACGAGCTAAAAGAGAACCAGAAGCTGCCATCGATATTCTGTGGCGATGGCTTGGAAAGCAGCTATCACCTCCTGATAATTGTCATGCACTTGGCATTTTACATTTATCCGTATTTTTACTGTACTGTATATACACTTTGTTTTAGATCTTTGATCTTGTCTACTGTTTATAAATTCCACCTTAATAGCACTCTCAGAGTTTTCTAGCAAGCGCGATGTCTGTGAATCGAAATTTTCTACCAAATAATAAAAGACCAAATTGTTGTCAGTGATGAAAACCTTAAAAACAATGTCAATGGATCTAGTTGGAAGGGTTATCCTTTAATGCCCTGCGTATTTTAATGTTTGACATTCCCTTTTATTGTTATAACACAATTATAATTTCGAAAAATATATATAATTGGAAATATATATTCACAGTTTGTTACGATTTTTTACTAAGAGAAGGGATTGTATTTTGTGTCACTTTTTTTAAGCTCTAACATTTTCCCTTGTTTTTTTGGCCTAAACCGAATATACCAAGTTTTGAAATCAAAATAAAAGATTTTTCTACAGAAAAATGGTTTTCTTACGATATATTGCTAATATTTTTCGAATGTAAGTTAACTACGTTTAAATATTACGTGGGGGACTTAAATAAAGATTTTTTATTTCATTTATTTATGTGCTAAACCTATATTTTTGTACAACTTTTTAAATTGTTTGAACTTAAGTAGTTTCTCCAAAAACATATATTATTTTTAAACTACTTTATGGTATAAGTTTTTTGGCGCGTAAACTTTTTACCGCCACCTGGTAACACTACCCGGGGGTGGCAATGGGGGTGGTAGAATGTAATTGACTTTTGATTGCATTCCAAGGCCGAGCAATGAAAACTCACTAATTTACAGACAATCTCTTATACGAAATAAACACTGTCCGCTCCTTTTCCACTGTTTACACCCGTAATCTGTGCGTTATCATCAGCTGGAGCTATTCAGGGACCATTTGCTGATAACATGAGTGTATGATTACCGCCTGCAGGCCGAGCCGCATCAACATTGTTCCCTCAATCGCTAGCGGTCAGTCGTCGCGGAATCTCCCACGGAAAATAGCCGAGAATATGTCGAAACGGGTGCTTTCCATCCAGAGTCATGTGGTCCATGGCTACGTGGGCAACAAAGTGGCCACCTATCCACTGCAGGTCTGCTATCTCTACCTTTAAGGTTAAGATCTCGGAAATTTCCATTAACCCTATTATTTCCACCACCAGTTGCTTGGCTTCGATGTGGATCCATTGAACTCCGTGCAGTTCTCCAATCACACAGGCTACAAGACCTTCAAGGGTGCTGTTTCCAACGAGAAAGAATTGGGTAATGTAAACTATATAGTTTATAGATTAAACTTTGTACCCTAATTAACATTAACCTATAATCCCTTACAGCCGCAATATTTGAGGGACTGGAGCAGAACGAATTGCTTCCACTCTATTCACATCTGCTGACTGGTTACATCGGGAATCCTCTGTTCCTTCGCCAGGTGGGCGTCATTCTGAAGAAACTGCGGGAGGCGAATCCTGGTCTGGTCTACGTTTGTGATCCGGTGATGGGCGACAACGGGGAGCTGTATGTGCCCAAGGAACTTCTGCCCATTTACAGGGACGAGATCATTCCCCTGGCGGACATAATTACCCCAAATCAGTATGAGGTGGAACTCCTGACCGAGAAGGAGGTCCGCAGCGAGGAGGCTGTGTGGGAGGCAATGGATTGGTTCCACAAGCGAGGCATAAAAACGGTTGTGATTTCAAGCAGCGATCTCGGCCAGCCGGGGGTACTCCGGGCCTTCCTAAGCCAACAGAACGGACCCCGTCTGGCCATCGATATCCCGAAGCAGGGCGGCAAGGATCTGGTCTTCACAGGCACCGGCGACCTCTTCGCATCGCTCTTCCTGGCGCACAGCCACGGATGCGGGGATGTGGCCACAGCCTTCGAAAAGACCATCGCCAGTCTGCAGGCTGTCATAAAGAAAACAGTGGCTGCCCTGCCCAATGGAGGAGCTGGTCCTGTCAAGGCAGCTGAGCGGGAACTAAAGTTGGTTGCCTCGAAAACCGAGATTGAAAAGCCCGAGGTGTTGCTGAAGGCGCAACGACTTAACTAGAGAAGCAAAGTATATATCCTGAATGAAAAGAATACCTTAAATAGCTTACCTTAACTACAATGAAGAGATTCCATAAAGAAGGTTCTTGTATTCCAAGATGAACAGCACAAATCAACGATTACCTTCAAAATAATTCATAAATATATATACAAAATGTACACTTTTATTTTTTGTTAGAAACGACAGAAAAGGACAATAATCTTTATATATATATATGTATCAGCTTATTAAATGTATAAGATATGTAACCTTTGATTCAAAATAATGAGTGTATTGTCCTGTCTTCTTACTCTATATGATTATTGTCAAGTTAAAAGTTGAATAACCGACATATATATTTGATTTACGATGATGCTTTTGATACCTTTTTGTGGATCTATTATACCGATTACTTATACAAATATATATGACATGATATGATGGCCATTGTATATCTCTGGAGTGGCATTTTGTTGACATCTTAAGGCAGTACTTCGTTATGGTTCTTGCTCTCGGCAACCACCTGGGGACTATAAAAAGCCAAGTTGGTAAACAAAGTCGAAAATAGTATTCGGAAGATATGTGGCTGCCGGTTATCTTTATTGCCTGTCTAGCCATCGTAAGTGGATCTATCGCCGAGGCAGTGCCTCCCGTGGAGCCGCCATTTGTGCCCCGCTATACACCAGGGGCGGAAAGCAAGCGTCAGGATCTGGAGCTGCCGGCTGAAGGTGAACAGCCGCGTCCTCCAGTGGCTGACAAAAAGCCCTGGCGGCGTGTCGAGTACGGCTATGATGCTGCTTGGCCAGCACCATCTGCTCCAGCCGCAATCCTGTCGATTCTCAATCCATTACTGGCTCCGGGACTACTCCTTCTAGGCGTGAATCTTGGAGCGCTTCTTTACATGCTTCTGGGACTTCTGGGGCTGGCTCCTCACAAAACCGCAGCTAGGTACAGTTCGGAGCCCAGACCCAATGCCTGGCCCTCGGACGAGATCCTCTACACGCATCCGCGTCGACAAAATCAGCACAATGAGGGCAAGGAAACGGCCGTATATTTTTAGTTAAAGCGCTTAACGCAATACTTTCTTTAAACTTACTCAAAAACGTATAAAATAAAAAAAGAAAACGTACATAAATAAATTCAAAGTACAAAACTAAAAGCAAACGGTCAGTGTGCTATCTAAATTCTAAAGTTAATAGCGGTGGATATTACGAATATTTCCCGGTCCGAGTGCCTCGGACACCTACGCACCCCCCATCACCCCCTTATTTTTTCAAGCGGAACGAGGCCGCCCGATTAAATTTGACGACAGGTGGTTCTTTAGTGGCTGATCCAATTGGTTTCCTTCCAAGCGTGGAAGTTCCTGCTAATGCTGAAAAAAAAAGATATAGGTTATTGGAGTTTGAAGGATGTTTGTGGTTTCGATCTCACCTTTGGCCACCAAAGCCCTTGGACTTTTGCGGACATAGTTGACATTCTCCTTCGCAATCGAAGCAGCCGCCAGTGTTCGCTTTAGTCCCTGAGCACTAAAGTGATTCGACTTGAGCAGAGCTGGAAAATAGAAGCAATGTGATTATTGAAATATCTGCCATAATACTGGCTACATAGTTGGGATATGGTTAGTATTAAGATTCCATCATAAAAAGCGATTAGATAGGTATAGATAGATAGTACATTTTATATTATATACTTTTAATTTTAAAATTATACACTCTACTTTCACTTTCAAAAACTATCCGTACCTTTCTTCATCGCTTCATTGCTGCCTCGGACATTCTGGTCCGAAAGGAGATCGGTGACCAAGTGCTGGGGCATTTTCTTGGGCTTGGTTACCGTCGCCGTAATGGGCTTGTAGATACCATTAGAAGCGCCAAGCACCTGCGTCTCGTTGAGATTCCGCGGCCTCTTGAAGGTCTTGTGCAGGTCATCGGAATCAGAGTCTGTGTCCTGGCTTTCAAACTCCTCCATGCTGAGGTGCAGATCGTCGTCGTTGGTCTCCGGCTCCCTGACACGTTTCTTGGCGCTGCCAGTGACACTGGCAAGTGCCGGTTGCTCCTCATTCGGCTTGCTACCTTGCAAACGCTGGAACGTCGCCAGGGAATCCGCTTCGACCATTTTCGCTTCCGACTCGGCAAACCTCATCTTGCGCTGCAGCCGCTCGTAAGCCGACTGTATTTCCGGTGTGAGCACCTGGCCATCCTCCAAGCGGTCATAGGCCTGATTCAGCACTTCGCAAGCCACTCGGAAGGATTTACGCAGCAAGTCGGAGTTCTCAACCAGCTCCTGGTTAATCGCACTCACGTGGTTGTTGAACATGTTCTGTTTGGCCAACTGCATATCTAGATCCTTGTACTTGACGTACACGATCAGTATTTGGTAGGCCTTGGCCTTGTTCACCTCCCGTTTCAGACTCTCCAGTTCCTGAAAGGCGCTTTCCATTTTAGTCCGCCAAGCGGGAAGCTCTTCCTTGTATTTTTCCATTTGATTGTTCAACGTGCTCATGTAGTTCAAGAAGCGAAGATAGTCCTGAAATAAAATACATCAAAATTATAGATATAAATTTTTGAAATTCCCGCTCAAGATTTTGTTACGTTACGTTACGTTATCCCCCAAAAGTAAGTTGGCAGCCCCAATACTGAAAACAGCTGATGCTGCCAAAACTAAAAGCACTGCCGCAGCTTATCAACAAATTAATTTAAAAAACGTTTTTCAAATAAAATGCTGCGCAAAACGTTGCATTTAGCTGCCTTTGGATTGCGCCAAACAGGAGCAATCACATCCACATCAAAATCCCGGCCCCAACTCCTGGAAAACCAGCGCATCCTATGCCGTCTGCAACCTAGCCGCGATTACGCAAAGGGCAAGGACAAAAAGAAGGAAAAAGGCGGCAAAGGAAAGCCCGCCAAGGTGGAAATCAATGAGCAGCAGCTGAGGGAGATCCTCAATTTCGATGGACTAAACAGCCAGATGCAAAAGTCCGTCTCGCAAATGAAGGATGACTTCGTGAAGCACCTGTCGCTGCGCTCCACCAGCGGCGCCATCGACACACTGCGGGTCAAGGTGGATGGCCAGGAGCACGAGCTCCAGGAGCTGGCTCAAATCTCTCGCAAAAACCCCAAGACCATTATTGTGAACATGATTGCCTTTCCGCAAACCATTCCCGATGTCCTGAAAGCCATCGAAAAGAGCGGCATGAACCTGAACCCGCAACAGGATGGCACCACACTGTTCATCCCGATCCCGAAAGTCACCAAGGAGCACAGGGAGAATCTGTCGAAGAATGCCAAGGCTTTGTTCGTCAAATATCGTGATGCCATTCGCGGCGTACAAAACGAGCACATCCGGAAGCTGAAAAAGCAACCCGAACTTGGCAAAGATGATGCATTTGCTGCCCAGGCCCAGATCACGGCTATAGCGGATCGGTACATCGGAGAGGCGGACAAACTACTGGCCACCAAGCAGAAGGAGCTGCTGGGCGACTAATTATGAAGACTGAGACTCATCCTGTTATCCCAATTCACAAAAAGTTGTTAAAATCATCAATAAAACTAATGAGAGAAACCTGAGGGATGTTGCTTTAGGGATCGGTTAGGAAAAATCACTCACCTCTTGGCAAACGCGCTGATCTATGGACATTAGTTTCCTGAACTCCTCCAGCTCCTTTTTAACCGTCTGTCGATAGTTAATGTTCTTGATTTTGCTGCGCATGCCAAGTACTCGCTCCTGCAGCTGTTTGGCGGTGGCATATACAGCATCAATCCTGCTGTACCAAGCCTGAATCTCTGCAGGATCAAAGCCATTGCTCCCGGCACGCTCCAGCTGCGATACCTTGGCCTCCAGTGTCTTGTTACGCTCCTTGAGCCGCTCGTTCTCGCCAACAACCTCGTCGATCTTCTTTACATAGAACTCGGTGGGCATCTTGGACTTGACCACATTCTGCTTCAAAGTAGTTCGAATCTTCTTGGCTCTGCTGGCGTACTTCAGAGTGTTGTAGGTGTCCTCGTAGGTTAGGGAACTCATGGACACATTGGCCACCATCAGAGTGCGGCAGTTGCCTCCTAACGAATCCTTCAGGATTCGCGTCAGGTTCGAATCACGGTAAGGTATGTGCTTCAAGCCATCCGCCAGTTTGTTGATACAATTACCAAGGGCCAGGAGACTTTTGTTGATGCTGGCACCCTCCTTGAAACGCACACCGATTCCTTTGGTGCTGGCTGCTCGTTCACTGCCCGCCAGATCGATCATGGAGAGTTTCACTGTCCGTTTCGTGTCGGTTTTACGCTCCGTGATGCGTATGTGCACCTGGAAGATGGCATGGGAGCGGGAGCTCTCGGCATTGGCATCTGTGGGATGTTGGGTTCGATTGGAATTTCCCAGCGCCAGCATTTTCAGCAGCTCCTCCGCACTGTAGATGGGAGTGAGGCGAAGACCACTGACCACAACGCCGTTGGCATCCTCTCGCAACTTCATGGGACCGGTTTTGGTGAGCAGATTCATCACCTGCTCGTTATAGACCTCCAAATACGATACGCCCACATCAAATTTTCGCACATCGTTCTGCATCTGGATCTTCTCGAAGAGATCTTGCATGGTGAGAAAGGTGAGACCGGGACAGGCCTCACTGCCCAGCATGGTGAATGTCTTTCCCGCTCCGGTGGCGCCATAAACAAACACAGAACAGTTGTACCTGAAAAGAAGGAGCCTTTTATATTTTGGACACACGATTGCTATGGTTGGCACTCACCCATTGAGTACAGCATCGACCAGCGGCGCCGTACACTCCTCGAAGAGATCCTGGTTGGTGTTGTCGATGTCGAACACCCTGTCAAAGTCCATCGTCAGCTTTTTGTTCATCTTCTTGGTGATGTCGCGGTAGTGCTGCTTGGTGCCCTGGAAGAAGAACTCGTCGTCCTCCTCGTCGGGATCAAACAGCAGCGCCGATCTATCCATAACCTTGACGATGCATCTTTGATTGTGATTCTCCAGTTCTCGCGAATTGTACGGCCGTACGCGTACCGCCACCTTGATGTTTGTATGCTGTTCCGCCGGCATTTCAAAATCCGACCGCCTTCCCGTTGCCGTTTAACTATATACGTTTTATTTCGGATCCTCGATCTCTTCCGACGAATAATTTTTTGTACAGCCCTGAAGCGAACGTTGTAGTTTGAATTGAGGCTATCGGCGCGTGCGCTTTATGGGCATCTTTATCCAATTCTCTCTTTACGCGCTCTTTCGCTTTGTTATTGGAACTGTATTTCCAGGGCTGCTGCGCTGCCTATCGATATTAGTTTTTGCATAGCTGCAGGGAAGCTAAACTGTCGATAGTGCCACCACTATGAATTGACGATAGTGCCACCTCCATAAAAAGAACCATTTTATTTAAAGCAGAAACAACAAGTTTTAACGTACAGCACGAAAAGCCAGTAACCGGACACACAAATAGCAAACGGAAAGACAAATCAAACACAAAATGAGTGCAAAAGTATTATTCGCCTGCTCCAAATGTTTCTCGCGCCACCCGTACGAGGAGCTCTCCTCCGGCCAGCAGCTTTGCAAGGTGAAACACAAAAAAGGGTCTCCGTCTCGTCGGCACTTTAAACAAAAAAAAAATAATGCATCGGACCAAACAAAATGCAATAAAATTTGTTGGCCTGGTTGTGTGTGTTGGCCTGTGATAGCGTTTCCTGGTACTGGATGCCATGAAAAATGACGCGTTTGCCTTTTGTTTGGCGAAAAATTTTGCTGCGCATTTTGAGGCAAAAAGAAAAAAAGTGAAAAGAAACAAGAAGAAGCATGCGTCGCATCGCATCTAACAAATGCCTGTGACTAATAAACAATTGCAACTGGCTATAAACACAACTTTAACCACTTTAAAGTAACAATAAATAAACCTTAAAAACAAATTTTAATTTTCGCAGGGCTGCCGTGGTTCTACCTCAGTTGTTAAATGTACTTACTGCCGATCGGAGTTCCAGCCCGCCACGTAAGTACGATAATGATAATTATATAGACAGCAATAGTATATGTATTCCTATACCACAGCAAATCACAGAGTGCCTGCAAGAAGTGCGAACACTATCTGGGGAAGTACGGAAAGCCCACACCCTGCGAATGCTGTAAAATTGTGGCCGCATTTGGTAGTTCAAAGTGCATGAGGTAAGATGAGAGCATACTACACTTTCTCTCTATCTTAGTTTTTCTACCTGTAAATTGAATGCACAATTCAAGTGTCTTTAAATCCATTTTACAATTAAATATATTTCGAAATTGTGCCTTCAAATATGATATACTGTAACTTGAATGCACAATACCATTAATTACAATAATTATTCCCCAAACCTAGAGATAATTGTGCCTTCAAAGTACTTAATATTGTAGCTCCTTCAATAGAGTAGTAGTGCTCCTTCCTTCCCGACAGCAATACAACGTCTCTTATGAACGCAAAACATTTTTCTTCTTCTCTTTTTTCTGCCCGCCAATCCAAACCATTCCCCATAACCGCGCGCCATAGATGCGCCAGCTACGAGGCGAAGTACGGACCGCCAGTGCAGTGCGATGAATGCAAGCTGCGATCAGCCTTTGACAGGCGCGACGAGAACAAAAAGGTCAGCACTAGAAAACCGGAGGAACAGCCCACTGCTGGAGAAACTGCAGCCCTTATTATTAACATAAAAACCAACCCTACCCTTAAGCCAAATAAATGTAGATCCTACGCGGAATGAACGGTGTACCCATCGGTGTTCACCTCGCACGTTTCTGAGAATCATGTATTTGCGTTCATAAGAGACCGATTGTAGCCTAAGATTAGCAACTAAGCCATACATACACCTAATGTGATTTTCAATTTGTCAAATCTCTCTCTTCCTCCCCTCAGGTCAATGGAAAATTGCTTTGCTGGCTGTGTACCTGTGCGTATAAGCGGGCGCTGCTTAAGGCGCAGCAGGAGGGCCGAATACCCATGTCGAAGAAGAGGCCGCATGAGAAATCCTCGTCGTCGCACAGAGACAGCGCCTCGGCCAAAAAGCCATCGCGCAGTGAGATTGGCAAGAGTGGCAGCGCTGGAAACAGTACCGGCGGCGTAAATGCAGTCAGTGCCGCTGGCTTGGATCTGCCAGACAAGATATCGCGCGGAAATGGTGGAAACGGGACCATCGCAGCTCCAGCTGCCATTACAGTGGACACTAATTCGTCGGATCACGTGGTGGCCATTACATACCTCAAAGAGCGCATTGCTAGCCTTGAGAAGCGTCTGAATCAAAAAGACAAAGAGCTGCTGGAAAAGGATAAGCAGGTAATATAGCCCCTATTATTTAGTAAATGGAATCTATATATATAATTAACTCTATTCCAGTTGACTGAACTCAAGGGCAAGAACTTCGAGAAAGAGAACGACATGCGCAACCGACTGAAGGAAGTTGAACGGCTGCATGACATGAAGGTGGACAACCTGAACCGCAAGATTTCCTCTTTACTGAAAGACCTGGCCACCCTTAAAAAGAGCAGTAACAAGGAGAAGAAGGGTGCCAGCAAGGCGGAGAAGGAGGCCATCAAACGAGAGAATCTTTCGCCCAAGGAGGAGATCCTGACGCCCAAGGAAGAGGTCAAGACGCCCTCGGAACCGGCTGATTTGGACAAGGACGAGAAGAGCCGCGATCGCGACGAGGAGCGCAGCGAGCCAGAAGATCGAGCTAGCGTCCGTTCGCGTTCGGCATCCAGCAGCAGCCCCACACCCTCGTCCAACTGAGAGATCTTACTCCAGTGCGGTGGTTGTGTGCGGCTGGCAACATTTCAGGATGTGCTTAGTGTGTTGCTGAGCTCAATTAGTTATTCGCTATAAAAATTTATATTTTTGTACTTCTGCTTTAATTGTAATATAGTTTTACAATATTGTTTAATATCACTTTTTATGTCGATCATCCCTCTTCTACCCAAGGCATCTACCCTACATGGCGTATGCCCTATATGTTCACCTTTCAATCGTCATCATCAGTTAGAAAATTGTATTTTGATAGGCTCAACTTAACGAATTCTTCTTTAGTTTAATTCACGATGGAACGACATAAAAAACCAAGAGCATTGTTTACATCTTAAGAAATACAAAAAGTTGGGAAAGAACCAAATGGTGATTCAACAGTTTGTTTTATATTTAAAATACATCTGATAACAATAAAGCTGCTGCTAGTGCGGTTTGGGCTTGTGGCCGTCCACATAAAAGTTTCTGGTGGCCTTCGGTAGCTCCAGTTCCATTCCCTCCATGCTTTTCTCCAGCGTTATTTGGCAGCCAAGCCGAGAGTTCTCCTTCAGGAATGGCGCCATGTCCAGCAGGTCGTCCTCCTTTTCTTCGGCATCGTTTAGCTTTTCGAGAAAGTCGTGTTGCACAT
This sequence comes from Drosophila bipectinata, assembly GCF_030179905.1. Taxonomy (NCBI): domain Eukaryota; kingdom Metazoa; phylum Arthropoda; class Insecta; order Diptera; family Drosophilidae; genus Drosophila; species Drosophila bipectinata. The sequence continues at coordinate 5,845,757 of NC_091738.1, forward strand.
AAACATGGCAGGTGGTGCATGCTAAAGAAGCCTCACATGCTCCCTCCATTTCAATGCCATGGCGATGGGCCAAATACAGAACATTGTCGCCCACCTTGCCCTGGACCTTGGTGCGTTTGCCATCCTTGTCCACATATGTGATGTTTACTCTGTGTCGGCGGATATGTTTTGTTTATTATTGTTTTAATTCTAAAGTACTTTACTTACATTTCATCAGGTGACTTGGGATCTTGCCACTCGTATTCCCCATGCCGCAGTTCTGTAATTTCATAATATCAGTTGGATTTACGATCTGATAACAATACTGATTCCAGGATTTCCCTGGCAAATCTGAACAACTCACGTGTCGTGGTGTGTAGAGCATTGATGGGTGTGTAAAAGGCGGGCTTGGAAATCTGCTTACTAATTAATTTGCAGGTATTATGAACTGCGGACCGCCTCAGAAGTAAACAAAACATTTTTGAGGTTACAGTGTTAGCTAGAGATGGGACTATTTGCAGGAAGCTTTTAAAAGTTAAATTTTATATTATTTTTAGTTTTTATTGTTACCTGTTAATATTTTTAGCCATATTCATTTATTTTTTATAATTTTAATTATTTGAAATCGCTTGAAAATGTTTTTTTGGGTTCCGATAGTTGCACTTTAAAAACTTTGACATAAAACTTATCGATGTTTTGGCGCGCTTTCATTTAAAATTCAAAAAGTTTCAGTTCCACCTGGGGGAAATTTCCAGCTAAAGCTCTCTTTTATTAAGATTGACATCTGGGGACCCAATTTACATATGCACACACACCCCCACCCATAATGGAACAAAGAAAAGCAACATGTTACCTTTTTTATGGGATATAAACAAGATGATTTACTGAGACATTCATACTACTTTATTAATACTTGATTTTGATTAATCTTAAAATGGGATTGGACTTTAAAATGTAGCTAATAATAAATGAATAAATATAGTACGATGCGTGCGTAATTTTAGTGACGTTTTTTTTTGGTGCAACGATAAACGAGAGTCTTTGGAAATCACTTGGCTGCTGAAGCTAAACTGGGCTGCTCTTTACTTGGAGTCTGCTGCTGGAGCGGCTGCCTCCTTTTTTCCATTGCCGTTCTGGAAGAGATCGGATGGACCCACGTGCTTGATTGGAATCACACGCTCCTTGGTCTCCTCCTTGGACACCAGTGGAGGGACTGTTATGTTAAGTACTCCATCCTCCGACAAAGTGGAGGCAATGGCATCGGCATCATACTCCTTGGACAGCGGATAGCGACGCACAAAGTGCCGGAACACATGACCATGCTCGTCCTCCCGCTCCTCGTGCTTGCCCTCGACCACGATGCAGTCGTTGACCAGTTTCACGCTGATCTCACCCGGCTCGAAGAGACCCACATCCAAGTGCACCTCGAAGTTGCCCTGCTTCTTGAGGGGTCCACTCACACCCAGGGCGCCCAGCTCTCCGCTATGCTTCTTGGCCACCAGGTGATGGGCATGGGCACCCATCCGGGCAATCAGACCCAGAGTGTGCAGGTCCAGCTCATGATGCTGCCGCGAATGGAGGCGTCGATATAATCGGTTGGGGAACATATCATGCCCGTAGTACATGGAGTCCGGGGAGTCCAGATTCAAGACAAATGGAATATCTGGCATTTTTTCTCGTCTCAACTCCTTTGTGTTTTTCTATTCGGATTCTGTATCTGGCGGAAGTTCGATGAACCGACGACCTGCTTACGTTTTGGAGTTCCAAGGGTTGATTTTCCAGGGGGGTGGCGCGAATTTTCCGGTTTCTGCTGCACAATTATTTACCTTGACTTTTCCGACGAAATGTGGAGTTTCTGGATTGGATGTCACCCTTTTATAGACTCTGCCGGAAGCTTTTCCCCCAAAAGCTTTCATCATCAACAGAGGTCTTTAACATTTCAATAACAGATTCCTATTTTTAAGACCCGGTGAAGTGGGGGGGCGAAGACGTTGTCCACTGTCGCCTCCAAGCCCTTCTGGAAGCTCCCCAAACCGCAGACAACATTCGAATTTGATCTCTTCTGGCTAGACAGTGGAACCTCCCTACTAAAAACCTCAACGATCGTCTTGCGAATTAAAAAAAACGAGAATTCATTATAGGTCTAGGTTGCTGTAGAGCATACAGTAAGCACTGTCTGCCAAATGACACTAAAGATTCTAATTTGAAATTCAAAGTGAAATCGGATCGAGTCGGGGGCCTCAAGCGGCGCCGATCCCAGTGGACAATTAGCGGAGAATTTTGAGCAAAAAAAAAAAAAAGCAAACAACACCCGACGACAACCACAATAATCAGACTCCGATAAGCTCTGAGCCGCCGGAGACAAACAAAACCGAATAAATGGATCTACTGGGACCGGCTGGGAAATCAGTTGTGATTCAGCTGGCAAATCAAGCAAAGTACCGATTCCGACCGCTAGAAACAATGGCCACCTACGAGCAGGTGAAGGATGTACCCAACCACCCCGAGATCTATCTGATTGATGTCCGACGTCCGGATGAACTGCAGGAAACTGGTAGCATTCCGGCCAGCATAAACATACCCTGTAAGGCCATGATATCTTAATCCATATGGAATTATAAAAAAAGGGTTTTATTTTCAGTGGACGAACTGGAAAGGGCCCTTAATCTGGACAGTGCCAGCTTCAAGAACAAGTATGGACGTCCCAAGCCGGAGAAGAATACCAAAATTATATTCTCCTGCAAATCCGGAAATCGTGTTCTGGAGGCTGAAAAAATAGCCAAAACTTTGGGATTCACAAAGTGAGTTTTTAGATAAATATTATATAATATTCTTATTGATGATATACCTTCTGCAGTGTGGTCATTTACAAAGGATCCTGGAAGGATTGGGCCCAAAGGGAAGGCCTTTAAACAATGCCAGTTTCTTAGCCAAAATGCCAGTGAAAATATATTTTTGAAAATTATGTTAAAAAAGTGGTTTTTCTAATAAATAAAATTAAAAATAATATATGAATAGAAATCTTTTATCTCTGTGATATATAGCAAGCATTGGTTTTTATTGAAAATTCCAAGTAAAACAGATTATTTTAAAATGTCTTTACTAGAGTCAACTGGAAGATTGATTGCCTCTAAACTAAAAAATCAAACAAAATTAATTTTCCGTCAATTAGCTTCAATAGTCACCTATGAGGAGGTTAAGGATGTACCCAACAAACCGGAGATATGTCTGATAGATGTCCGGAGAAGGGAAGAGCTCAAGGAAACTGGAAGAATTCCAGCCAGTATCAACATACCCTGTAGGTATTATATTCTTCTTGCTTTTCTAAAAACTAAAAAATAGTATTTTTTTTAGTGGATGAACTGGAAGATGCCCTTACTTTAGAAAGATCTAATTTTAAACTCAAATATGGGCGAGCCAAGCCCCAAAAGGACACCAAAATCATATTTTCCTGTAGATCGGGAAAACGTGCTCTAGAGGCTGAAAAAATTGCCAAAGCTTTGGGATACACTAAGTGAGTTTTTAGTTTAAAAAACAACAAGAAATTTTAATTAAAAATATTTTTTATTAATTTTTTAGTCTATCGCTTTACAGCGGATCCTGGCTGGATTGGGCTAATAATGAGGGTCTATAAAAAAAATAAATCTTAATATTTAAATAAAAAATAGAATATTTTTTTAACTACACCCATGGCTACTACACTCACAACTAAAACCAGACACTCTCCATTTAATTTTGAATTTCTCACCGCGCATGACCATCGAAAACTGACCTGACCCAAGAAAAACCAGAGAGAACTCCAAATAAAACGTAAATAAACTTCATAGAGAGTTCTGGTAGCATCCGGAACCCTAAAAAGAGACATATAGCAACCCTTGAGTTAAATGCCATTGCCCGATTTCAGTCAAAGCGGAAAATTGCATCAGAAAAGCGAAGAAAATTCGAGAGACTACCAGAGACTAGAGACGAGAACTTTCTCCCAGTGCTGCCGTTGGGTATAAATAGCAGTCTACGGAGCGCCGGGCGCTCAGTTCAAAACAAAAAGTTCCAACAGACGGATAACCGCTAACGAGAAAAATAAACTATAATTTCACAAAATATTTTGCAAATAGAATCATTTAAAGAATTACTTAAAAGTAACCAGATATTTCATCATAAAATAAAAGACAAGATGCGTTCCCTACCAATGTTCCTGCGTATGGCGGAGGAGATGACCCGCATGCCACGCATCTCTTCGCCATTCCACGCCTTCTTCCACGAGCCACCGGTCTGGAGTGTGGCTCTTCCCAGGAACTGGCAGCAGATCGCCCGCTGGCAGGAGCAGGAGTTCGCTCCGCCGGCCACCGTCAGCAAGGAGGGCTACAAGCTAACCCTGGACGTCAAGGACTACAACGAGCTGAACGTTAAGGTCCTGGACGAGAGTGTTGTCCTGGTGGAGGGCAAGTCCGAACAAAAGGATGGCGATAATGGAGGCTTCAGCTCCCGTCACTTTCTACGCCGTTTCGTCCTGCCGGAGGGATACGAGGCTGATAAAGTAACCTCCAGCCTGAGCAGCGACGGTGTCCTAACCATCAATGTGCCCAACCCACCGGCTGTCCAGGAGGCTCTCAAAGAACGTGTGGTTCCCATCGAGAAGACCGGCGAGCCGGCCAAGAAATTGGAGGTCGAGTCCAACTCGGAGACCACCAAGCAGTGAGGAGGATGCAGCCGTACTGGATGAACTTAAATATATGCTAGTGATCCCCAAAAGATATAGATTCATGTAGTTCCATTAGATGTAGCTGTAAGATGTAGATGTAAAAAAAATCCATTCTTTAGGAACCGATACCGTGTTTCAGAAGAATCTGACTGAAGAATTGGTTAATGTTAGCTTTTTCGAAGGAAAATAAATATTTAAAAAATTCCTAATGAGCATAAAAATTTAATTTTTTTATTTTTAAAATAGTTTATTACAAAATTAAAACACAAACCTTACCTTAGAAGGAAATATTTATTTAATAAACACCGAGAATAATTTCATTTTTGTGGCGTCTTTTATTTATTGGCACCTTGGCCCCCAATATTGGTGCTGGTTCCTCCACCTTCCTTGTTTTTCGAGATGCCGTGACGTAGCCACTTGACGCGGATCCAACTGGCCGTGCAGTTGCCTTTTTGGCCTCGCCTTCACCGATGCACTTGTCCGAACCGATGCGATCCGATGCGCCTCGTCCGGATGAGTCATCCACCAAGGGGCGGGCATCCGCATCCGACGAGGCCAGTCGGTCATCTATAAAAGAACTGGCGGCGGCGGCGACAAATTTTATAAGAATTTCGGACTCGAACGCGAACGAATCCCGTCAAGAAATGTCGCTAGTGCCCACCACATATCGCGATTTGTCGCGGGAATTGGACCGACCACGTCCCATCTACCAGCCACCCTATGATTTTCAACTGTATCCGTATCTGTGGGACGATCCCCGGGTCTGGTGCCCAGCCCATACCAACAGGAGTGACCTGATGCGTCCGCTGGATGAGCTGGTGACCCGTCGAGTGAGGAACCAACTGATCCAATCGACGCCCTACGACTGGTCCTATCCGATGCGATGGGACAACTACTATTCCGGTGAACGGGTCCACGTCGATGAGAAGGGATTCCGTATCGACATCGATGTCCGGCAGTTCCATCCCCATGAAATCGTGGTCAAGACCAACGACGACTACATCATCGTCCAGGGTAACCACAATCGCCGCAGCGAGGGCTCCAACGGAATGGTGGAGCGTCACTTTGTACGGAAATATCTTCTGCCCCGGGGCTACAATGCCAACGAAGTGATCTCGGACATATCCTCCGATGGTGTTCTGACCATCAAGGCACCTCCACCGCCGCCAGCCAAGTACTATGCTCCCGGAGAGCGACTGGTGCGGGTCCATGAGACGGGCAAGTTGGCCCTTCCCTGGAAATAGATCTCAGCACCCAGGGAGGCGGAAAAAATTGCAGCCATCAAAAGCGCCAAACTCAAGGTGAACTATTTTCAGATGAAAACAAGTGCAGACGAATATTCGAATTGGATTCAAACATAAATAAAATACAAAATGTACTCTTAGGTAATATATACACAAAGATATAAAATGCGCAATAAATATTTGGTAGAAACAAGTGGTGGCTATAAGGAGGGGTCTTGGCCGGGTCGAGGTGGGGAGTATATTTCCTTAAATGAAGATATATCTATAAGTTATGTAGGGATCTCTCCATTAGAGGTGGAGGAATACTCGAGTACCTCGAATAATTTAACAAAGATTCCAGATCTTATGGTTATCTTAGTATAGGACCTTAGTAAAGGTCCAAGTTAGTTTACATTTTATAATCTATAATCTATAATTTTTAAAACCACAAAAGTAATTAAGTTTTCACACCAGGTGTTGGCTATATTTTTAAATTATTTCTCAAGTCTTGGCTCGTTACAAATGCAATATAATAAATAGGATATGGAAATGGGAATGGGATGATTTTTCAGGAACTATAGTTCAGGTAATGGAATCTCTACTTGGAGCTGCCATTGCTGGTTCCATTCTCGCTACCCTTCTCCTTCTCCTTCTGCTCACTGGCATTGGCCTTGATGTTGAGATGAGCAGGTCCCACCTGCTGGATCTGGATGATGCGCTCCTTGGACTTGTCCTCGATGGCCTGCGGCTTGGGGATGCTGACGGTCAGCACGCCATCGGAAGATAGCTGCGAGACGACCTTGTCCGCCTCGTAGCCCTCGGGAACGGTGTAGCGGCGAACAAAATGGCGCATGATGTGGCCATGATCATCCTGGCGCTCCTCGTGCTTGCCCTCGACGAGTATAGAGTTGTCCACCACCTTGACGTTCAGCTCGGAGGGCTTGAACTGGGCCACGTCCATGCAGACCTGGAATCCGTCCTTGCCCACCTGCTTGATGGCCGGCCAGTGGATGTTGTTTTGGTTCTTCATCTCCCGGCGCAGGGCCAGCACCTGGCCGGCGGGCGAGGAGGGGCAGATGGGCGAGGCGCAGGGGCAACCGTTAATCGAGCGCCGGTTGGGAGTGTGCGGCTGCAGGTAAAGGGTGTTGGGGCCAATGCCCCAGTCGTAGATGGAGTTGCGCGGCTCCTGCAGATCCTCCACCAGCGAAAGGAGTGTAGACAGCGACATCTTGAGTTTTTTCTTTTTCTTTCAGTTAAATGCCAAAATGTTTGCAATTTCCTGTTAGGTTAGGTTGAATGACCTCTTCTTGCTTGCAAATTCCTTTACTTTCGGTCCTTAGGTTGAGTTTCTTGAACTTTTCCGGTTTTTTTGCGTTCGATGTTTGCAGAGTGACTTTTTTTTTCGATCTGCCGGCTTGCCAAAAATGCGCCTCCTTTTATACTGGAGGTGAGAGCTTCTAGAAAAGCCCAGCAGATGCGAGAAAAAGAGAGCGTGAGAAGAGAGATACCTGTATTGGTGAGAGGAAAGGTAAGAGTGTGCGTGAGTGAACTCGCACGATAAGCGAGAGAGAGAGAGAGGTCAGAGCCGGCTAACGGGCAAACAAAAATAGAAAAAGTGCAATATTGCGTACTCGCTTTATTTTCTTATTTATTTTTTTTTCCATTTTATTGTTAAGTACAATAATTCGTGTTTTTCTTTTTATTATTAATTTTTAGTGGAATACCTATAGTGTTTTTGTCACATATGTTTTAGGAAATCATACTATCTTTTATCTCGCAGCGCTCGGTAATCGCTTAGTAATTGAGTGTCCGGTTTCCTTTTAAGCTTCTATTTCTAGACTGTTTCTTGTGTGAAATACAAAAGAAAACACAAAAAACATTTATGGAATAAAACGCACGCATACTCGTACTATTATTTTACTTATTTTTTCGTTTTTTTTTTTTCTTCAGTTAGTTCAGTCTTCACTTGGCCAACTCCTCGACGACCTTGGCGGCAGCAGCGCCGTTCTCGGCCTGGCTGTTTTTGGCCAGAAGGATGGCTGCGTCTACGGCGGCCAGTTCCTCACCGCCACCGGCTTTGGGTGGCTTCTCCACCACCACCTCCTCCACCTTGCTCTCCGTCTCCACTTTGCTGTCGGCCTCAGTGTCGGTGGCGCCGGCTTCCTTCATCTCCGCATCCTCGCCAGCGGTAGCGGGGGGCGTTGCTTCCGGCTCGGTGGCTCCGTTACCGTTATTGGAGGTAAGAGTATCATCCGAGGAGGCCTTGGGCTCCTCACCGCCCTCGCTGCTGCTCACCACCGGGATGGATGAGTTGGAAGAGGCGAGTGGGGGCTTCTCCTCTTTGGCCGCCTCGGATTTGGCTTCCTCTTCCATGGGCTCTGGCACGCCATTGTTGGAAGAAGTGGAAGTGCTGGAAGTAGTAGTGGTGGCTTCCACGGCTGCAGCCTCAACGGGAGAGGAAGTGGGTGTCGGAGCGCGTGCAGGCGCGGGAGCAGGAGAGGCCGCCGCCACCGCCACTGCTTCCGACTCTGTCTCTGTTCCATTGCTGGAAGTGAGAGCGGTAGCACTGCTGGCTGCTGCTGTCTGCTCTCCCTCGGCTGGTGCCGGCTTTACTGCATCTTTCTCTCGGCACTGCATCTGGATATCCACGACGCGCACTTGATGCTCAGCTGCCCCTTTCGGGGTGGGGGCTGGCGGCGGAGCCTTTACCGTTAAAATGCCATCGGAAGAGAGAGTCGAATGGACCTCGGCGGGATCGTATCCCTTGGGCAGGACGTATTTCCGGATGAAGTGGCGCGAGATCACTCCGTGGCCGTCCTCCTTATCGTCGTGCTGGCCCTCAACCACGATGCAGTTGTCGATGGTCTTCACGGTCAGCTCGCTGGCGGTGAACTGCTTCACGTTCATGCTCACCTGGAAGCCATTTCGATTCACCACGGAGTACGATGATTTGCTAACCACTGGCTGGGCGGCTACACTAACACTTCCACTTCCAGTTGGACTTCCACTACCACTTCCACCACCCTTCTCGCTCATCTCCTTTTCCAGTTCCAAAATTGGCTTATTGCAGCAGACGGTTTTCGCACCGGCCACGCGACTATATGGATGATGGCGATGCTGCTGCGCCTGCTGACCCTTAATGGGCACCCACATCATCCCACCGCCCCCACTACCGTATCGTCGCATCTGTGCCGGCACAGATCCGGTGTCCAACGGAAAAACACCTGCAGAATCATCAATTTCCATGGCCAGGCTGCGATTAAAGTCGTGCAACTCCTCGGCCAAATCGAGTATAAACGGTATCAGCGACATGTTCCGTCCGTCTCTGGAGCTCTGGAGTCTGGTTCGGTCTAAAACGTTTTGCAGCTGGACTTGGTGGGGGATATCTCTGAATGTCTGGATTGACAGTCTTGGGAATCCGTTCTGGCGGCGACGATCCGTTCTGGCCTCCAACTGGACTGCGTTTGAGCCCTTATGGCTGAATGGTCGAGCTTTTAAGTGACGAGCGCCGCTGAATGGAAGCCGGCGACTGGAAGTTCGTCTTTTTCCAGGCCAGCTCCCAGCTCGTCCAGGGGAAAAACTTAGAAATTGCGTACAGAGGGCGGAGGGGGGGGAGAGCGGATGACGAGTTGCTATGTGCGGAGTTGTCTTCTCCCTCAAAGTTGAAACCCTTCCTTGCCACAAACCCCGAGAACAAAGAAAGTTATTCTGGTTATCATCGAAGCTGAAAATCTGCAAGTTGCAAAAAATGAAATCAGAACCGGCTTTAAAGAGAGGAAGATACGAATGTATCTTTATATATATGCAGATACATATGTGTATATAGTTGGTCGTGTTGCAGCTGAATTCCCGATTACCGGCAACCGAACAGCTGAGAGTCGTCTCGTGCAACTACAACAACAGCTGGCTGGCTGGCTGGAAGTTATCTGGGCAGGACAGGGGATCAGGGGACCGGTGGCATAGCCGGCGTCGCGTAAACATGCGCAGTGTCAGCGTCTGGAGCAGCTCACATACATATGTACTACGAATATCCAACAGGGGGAGTTGCACATATAATATATGTATCTGCAAGTATATCCAAGTGCAACACACAGAGGCAACCGGTTGAAAAAGCTCCGAAAAGCAACAAAATCCAGACGAGGGCCAGACAACATGCCACACTGGGGACTTTGGGCGAAAATTTAATGGGAGCTGCCCTAACCCAGGCACGTACATATAGTACGTGTATCCATAAGATACATACTCGACGTATCTAAAAGCAGACTGCAGAACAAAAACCCTCTGAAATTGCTGCGTATACCGCACTCCCATGTACAGCTCAATTCTTATGTACTTGTCCAAGGGGGAGACGGTCGGTCAGACAACAAGTAAATGCATTACATTATGTACATATGTAGGTATGTACATAGGTGGCTTTCATAGCCACCTTTCTGAATAGAGGCAACTTCCATTGCGTTGGCGTAGACGTCGTGTAATCTGAATAAATAGGGGGTATATGAGTGTGTCTGCTTCCTCCCAGGCGGGGGAAATTGCACAAAAAAATAAGGCCATAAATAAAAGTCTGATGAAATGGTACATAAGATCAAGTTTTATAACAAGATATTGTTATTCAATCGCTTTCAAGCAAATACCCAAACAAAAAATATTGTAAACAAAAGACCCTCTTGATTTTTAAAAGTGCTGAATGAAGTTTTAAGGTTCCCATCGATTCGAATTTGTTTAGATTGGAGGCGAAGGAATCTTTGAAATTATTTACCTACTCAATGTTTGACAGGAAGTCATTTAGATTATCAATAATTGCATACGATTTTAAATAATAAGATTAGAATTAAATAGATTTTATTGAACTGTGTACCACGAACATTATATGTACATATGTACATATGTATATCTCTTTAAAGAATCTTCCTCCTCCTGAAAAATATATTTTAAACAAATATTAATGATTTTGTATTATGGTTTTATTATTAAATATTATATTTACAATATTAAAACTTTACAGTATAGTTTTTAATACAAGTGGATATTTAAAAAGAGGTTTTTAAGTGCATCCATGTATAAAATACCTTTAAGAATGGATTATTTTGGAAATGAAAATACAATTTTAAATAAAATGACATTGAGTCCCCATTTATACAATGAATTCTTAATTAATCCTTAATTAACAACATATATTATACAGCTTAAAAATAACCTTAAAAATAAACAATGTCTTTACAAACTCCTATAAACTATCACATAATCTTGAAAGATCTAGAAATTTCTATTAACCCTCTACTATGTATGAACTGAGAGTCTTTATAAAACATGCTTCAATTACTCAGGTAAAAATGTATCTAAAAACACTAAACAATTCGGAAATTAAACAGTTCAAAAATTTAAATACATTACCTCCTATTTTTCTATTATTTTAATTAAAATTTAATGATAGAAAAGGCTGTAAAATATAAAGATTTAACAACCGAACATTCTCGAAGAATCTCCATCCTTCGGGGTCGGAGTTCAGCAGCTGCCGCTCCTATCTGCCAAATACATAAACATTATATTTTTATATTTTTACGCTGATGAAGCGACTTATCACTCCACCAGGCCTATGCCTATAGCCACTCCCTGTTACCCTGCTACCCTGATACCCTCCTACCATCCACAATCCTAGAAATACTCTCGCTTTCAATGGCAGATAATGCGTAATATCTGCAAATTCGAGAATGTTTGCGATATTTTCAGACCGAGAAGTTTCGTGGCCCTTCTCGGTGTTGTGCCTCTTCGACCAAACTCACAGATACACAGATACACAGACACGGAATACGGCGTATCTCACAGATACAGAGGCACAACGAGCGAGTATAAATAGCGGGCGCTTGCGTTCCACCGGCATCAGTTGAATTCAACAAGCAGCTCTAAACGCTACAAACCAAACCAAACCAAGAAACCAAGCTACCAAGCTATTGGAAGCCACAAACATCAGCTACCAAAGAAAGATTCTTTGAGGAAATCTAAGAAATTAAAGAAAATTCAATAAGAAATTAAAGAAAAAAAATCAATAAAAAAAAATCAAATAAGATGGCAAACCTACCACTATTGCTGAGCCTCGCCGACGACCTGGGACGCATGTCGATGGTGCCCTTCTACGAGCCGTACTACTGCCAGCGCCAAAGGAGTCCCTACTTGTCCTTGGTGGCCGGGCCACTGGAGCAGCAGCTACGCCAGCTGGAGAAACAGGTGGGCGCAGCAGGAAGTTCTGGCGCCGCTGTTCCCAAGGTGGGCAAGGATGGATTCCAGGTCTGCATGGACGTGTCCCATTTCAAGCCCAGCGAACTGGTCGTCAAGGTGCAGGATAACTCCATTCTGGTAGAGGGCAAGCATGAGGAGCGCGAGGACGACCATGGCTACATCACCAGGCACTTTGTGCGCCGCTACGCTCTCCCGGAGGGCTACGAGGCCGAGAAAGTGGCCTCCACTCTCTCCTCCGACGGAGTGCTCACCGTGAGTGTCCCGAAACCACCGGCAATCGAGGACAAGGCCAGCGAGCGCATTGTCCAAATCCAGCAGGTGGGTCCTGCTCACCTCAATGTCAAGCAGAACGCCAAGGAGCAGCTGGAGCAGGGTCAGGAGCAGGACAACGGCAACGAGAAGTAGACAGAGTCCTCGTCAGATACCAAATGCTGCATTTAATCATAAATATCAAAGTCATTAATCTGTTTTATATGCTGTAGTTCACCGGGTCACTCACACTATCTCATTAGCCATAAAGGAGTGGCCCGCCCAGTCGTAATTTTAATTTTTGGCCAATGTATTAACTAAAAAGACAACAAATATTTATAATAAATAAATAATAATACATACATAAATCAAAATATTTAAAGAGACTTTTCTTGGGAGTACTGGGAGTATAGAGGACTTCTTTTATTTTGCAGGGATTTTGGGAATAAGCTTTCCAAAATGTGTTGTAGTCGTATGTAATGGCCTTTTTTTTTACTCCATTTTGCTTTTTTGATGTCTCCATTTTGGTTTCTCTTTTTCCCGTTTTTCGTGGAATTCTGTTCTAGAAAAAGGAACTTCCTTGAAAAAAGAAGAGGTAGAACTTTCTAGAAGCTATGTATGTATGTACATATTCATGTAATGTTAACAGAGATGTTACATCTCTTTTGAAGATGTATGTATGTACATACATATTTACGTCTTTTGAAATATATGCATGTATTTTTGAAATTCATGCTATGAATGTGCATACATATGTAGGTTTCTATATGTATGTATGTATTAAAGAAAAGTCAAACCTTTTTTGGTGCAAAAGGAAAAAGAAATTTCCAGAAAGGGCTTTAATGACTGTATTATTCTGAAATTGTATGTATGTATGTACATATATATGTATGTACATATTTATCATGGGATTACATGGTTTTTCTGATCGACTTTTTAATATCTTTAAGTTCTATATTCTACATAATGTACACACATACATACATACACATGATCATACATACTTTTCTTCAATAAAAATTAAGAATTGCAACCGGCTGCAAAAGTGTACAAGCTTTTTATGTACATATGTATGTATGTATGTATGTATTTAGGTATGTTGCATGTTGCAAATCGTTGAATTGCCCTTGTGCCTGACTTCGAGAATCAGAAACGGCGAAATGTTTGCTGCAAACACAAAGAACTCAAACATGAGAGAGCCGAGCGAGACGAAAAGTTCATCGCCCCCACTGCAATAAAAGTTCGCGGATGCAGCCGTGACTCCAATGCACTTTACCCAGACGAGTCTTGACGTTTAAACAATTCCCGGCGATAAGAAAAGAAAATGCTTTAAATAAATATGTATGTACATATATACTGAAAAGTGAGTAATTTAACTGTTCTTTTTTATGTTTGCCAAGAGAAGGTCCCAGAAAATGCAAAAATTTCTTTCTTTCCCCAAAAACTCACACACAGATAGCAATGACATGAACTTTTCTCACTCTCTCCCTCTCTCGCAATCTAAAGCCGGCTGCGCCAGAAAGAGCTAGAATTTGCGAGAGAGTGATAGAGAGAACGAGAACTTTTTTGGCTGTGTGTGTGAGCCGGCGTCGGTATAAAAGGCCGGGAACAAAGTCGCCCTCTCGGCATTTCGAATGTGACAAGCTTTGAGGAAAGCACGCTAACAAAAAAAAAAAAATTCTTACTTTTGTTCGGAAAAAAAAGATTTAAGTTGAAAAAATGTCCATTGTTCCGCTATTAAACTTGGCCCGCGAGTTGGACCATGACTACCGTGGTGCCTTCAATGATTGGGATCACTTCCTGGAGGATGATTTCGGATTCGGCGTTCATGCCCACGATCTTTTCCATCGTCCGCGTCTGATGCTGCCCCACGGCTCCATTGGTCGTCGCCGTTATTTGCCGTACGAGAGGAACCATCATGGTCATCATCATGGCCACCAGCTGGTGCCACGTCGCCAGTCGGGGGGACCGAACTCCCTGCTGCCGGCTGTGGGAAAAGATGGCTTCCAGGTAAGAAGAGTGAAAAATTTTCAGTGGGATTGCAAACTTTGTGCATGTTTAGACATGAGTCTCTAAAGAAAAAAATAATTTTCTTTGTAGGTCTGCATGGACGTGTCTCAGTTCAAGCCCAATGAGTTGACCGTGAAAGTGGTGGACAAGACCGTCGTGGTTGAGGGAAAGCACGAGGAGCGCGAGGACGGACACGGCCTGATCCAGCGCCACTTTGTGCGCAAGTACACACTGCCCAAGGACTTTGACCCCAACGAGGTGGTCTCCACCGTCTCCTCCGATGGTGTGCTGACCCTGAAGGCCCCACCGCCGCCCAGCAAGGAGCAGGCCAAGCCTGAGCGCATTGTTCAGATCCAGCAAACTGGTCCGGCCCACCTCAGTGTCAAGGCCCCGGAGGCAGCTGATGGCAAGGCTGACGGCAAGGCCGAGAACGGAGCCGGTGAGAAGATGGAGACTGGCAAGTAAGAACGTGGAGACTTCGCTGGCGAAGAAGAAAGCATAGAGGTGGAGAGAGGAGGAGGAGTGTTGCAGCGCTGCTCGGAGAGCGCAAGACTAAAAAGGATGCTCTTAGCAGCAGACCCCCAAAAAAACTAAAAAAAAAAAACAAACACCATTGTATTACTCACACACACACACATTCACATCATCACATTTTAGTCTTAAGAACTCTTAAAATCATTTATCATGAAAAAAAAGAAAACTACTAGTAGTAGTCTGTTAGATTAGGCTATATGGAAATTCGGAGAATGCGATTTTCCAATTCATTTTATACTTTTGTTACAAGAACAGCCGCAACACTCGGGAGTATTTTGCATTTAATTTGTGAGCAACTGAATAAAATATACGAAAATCAGTCAGCTGTGTCATTATTTTTGGCATGTTCCTCCATTATTTGCATGCTGCACTTCAGCCCAAACCGGTTCTTATTCACATTCCCCAGGTATTTTGGTTTCCTATTTGCATTTTTACATTGAATTTGGTATTTCAATTTGGATATTCTTTGTTACATACGTGTGTATGTATGTACATATACATATGTATAGATGTATATGGTTTCCCTTAAAAAAACCTCATTCTTTATCTTCTTATGAGCCGAATATGGCCAAAACTACCCATTTTTAAACACAATATAGAGAATATCTTAACTACTTTCCAACCGATCTAAAAAATGTGCACCATTATTGAATTAGAGTTCAAATAGCCTTAGAGATGCATGAAATCGTTTGAGGTACTCCGCTTGAGGGGAAAACCCCATTTTCAAGGGATCCCATCATGCGAAATGGACAAAAAATGTAAAAAATATTTTGTGTAAGGATTTTGATGCAGAATGGTGCAGAATCGATCTAGAAATCGTTTAAGGTACTCCGCTTGAGAATCGGATGAGAATTGGGGAAGATATAGCCATCACTGTGGGCCCTATAGGGAAAAACCCCATTTTCAAGGGAACCCAACAGAAAAATGGACAAAAAATCTAAAAAATATTTTGTCTCAGGATTTTGATGCAGAATGGTGCAGAATCGATCTAGAAATCGTTTAAGGTACTCCGCTTGAGAATCGGATGAGAATCGGGGAAGATATAGCCATCACTGGGGGCCCTATAGGGAAAAACCCCATTTTCAAGGGAACCCATCAGAAAAATGGACAAAAAATCTAAAAAATATTTTGTCTCAGGATTTTGATGCAGAATGGTGGAGAATCGATCTAGAAATCGTTTAAGGTACTCCGCTTCAGAATCGGATGAGAATTGGGGAAGATATAGCCATCACTGTGGGCCCTATAGGGAAAAACCCCATTTTCAAGGGAACCCATCAGAAAAATGGACAAAAAATCTAAAAAATATTTTGTCTCAGGATTTTGATGCAGAATGGTGGAGAATCGATCTAGAAATCGTTTAAGGTACTCCGCTTGAGAATCGGATGAGAATTGGGGAAGATATAGCCATCACTGGGGGCCCTATAGGGAAAAACCCCATTTTCAAGGGAACCCATCAGAAAAATGGACAAAAAATCTAAAAAATATTTTGTCTCAGGATTTTGATGCAGAATGGTGGAGAATCGATCTAGAAATCGTTTAAGGTACTCCGCTTGAGAATCGGATGAGAATCGGGGAAGATATAGCCATCACTGGGGGCCCTATAGGGAAAAACCCCATTTTCAAGGGAACCCATCAGAAAAATGGACAAAAAATCTAAAAAATATTTTGTCTCAGGATTTTGATGCAGAATGGTG
This sequence comes from Drosophila bipectinata, assembly GCF_030179905.1. Lineage (NCBI taxonomy): Eukaryota > Metazoa > Arthropoda > Insecta > Diptera > Drosophilidae > Drosophila > Drosophila bipectinata. The sequence continues at coordinate 5,862,379 of NC_091738.1, forward strand.
GAGAATCGATCTAGAAATCGTTTAAGGTACTCCGCTTGAGAATCGGATGAGAATTGGGGAAGATATAGCCATCACTGGGGGCCCTATAGGGAAAAACCCCATTTTCAAGGGAACCCATCAGAAAAATGGACAAAAAATCTAAAAAATATTTTGTCTCAGGATTTTGATGCAGAATGGTGGAGAATCGATCTAGAAATCGTTTAAGGTACTCCGCTTGAGAATCAGATGAGAATTGGGGAAGATATAGCCATCACTGTGGGCCCTATAAGGAAAAACCCCATTTTCAAGGGAACCCATCAGAAAAATGGACAAAAAATCTAAAAAATATTTTGTCTCAGGATTTTGATGCAGAATGGTGGAGAATCGATCTAGAAATCGTTTAAGGTACTCCGCTTCAGAATCGGATGAGAATTGGGGAAGATATAGCCATCACTGTGGGCCCTATAGGGAAAAACCCCATTTTCAAGGGAACCCATCAGAAAAATGGACAAAAAATCTAAAAAATATTTTGTCTCAGGATTTTGATGCAGAATGGTGGAGAATCGATCTAGAAATCGTTTAAGGTACTCCGCTTCAGAATCGGATGAGAATTGGGGAAGATATAGCCATCACTGTGGGCCCTATAGGGAAAAACCCCATTTTCAAGGGAACCCATCAGAAAAATGGACAAAAAATCTAAAAAATATTTTGTCTCAGGATTTTGATGCAGAATGGTGCAGAATCGATCTAGAAATCGTTTAAGGTACTCCGCTTGAGAATCAGATGAGAATTGGGGAAGATATAGCCATCACTGTGGGCCATATATTGGAAAACCTATCTTGAAAATTTTTAGGCGAATGTTTTAAATATTCCTGACACCTTCAATGAATTTTCCTAAGCCAGAAATATTAATAATTAAAAACCAGGCTTGCATAGTGATAAATTGTTTGCACATATTTATTTAAATATTTAATACATAATAAAAAATTTAGTTGTCCTTTTTGTTTCTTATTTGTTTTTATGCTCGTAACTTTTAGCGATCATAAGTATGTACTGTTTTATGCTATTTCTATATCTAAAACGGCCTTCATTCAATATTTCCCGGCGAGAATACGAGACTAGAGAGCTAGAGGAGGGGCGGGAGTCTCAGTGCTCAGTTCTCAGATTCTCAATTCTCGGAGAGTTTTCGCCTGTTAACCGCGAAAAGCTTTTAGTGGTTGTCATGTTGCTGTTGTTGGTTTTTTAGTTTTTAGTTTTTAGGTTTTTAAGTAAAAATGTTTACGGCATTTGCTACTCTGCTGCACTGTTGCTGTCAATATGTTGCATGTATGGTTGCAACGTATGTTGCACGCATGTATGTTATGTTATGTATGTATATTCAATGACGCTTAATCACAGATCAATTTTTTAAAATTTCATTTGACTTAGAAGTTAAGAAACAAAACACACACGGACACAATGCATCATCGTACTCGAGGACTAAATAATTACATTCTCTGTTTGGTTTTTGGCTTGGAGAAGAGATGGGGGACATGGACATGGGTGGATCTAGGGCTGGATGGGTTGGCTATTTAGCAGTATATATCATGGATACAGACAAATTATACATCAACTATATATCTAGATATAAGAATTTACTGAATGAATCCTTCCTTTTTTCCTACCATCCCAGCATATCCTTACAATATTTTGCTTTCCCTTAAGTTTTCATATTTTTTTTTCATTGCAGTCTCAATTGTTTATGGGCTTTGCTACATAAATTGTTAAACACAAAGAGGATAACTAAGATACTGGGCCGCTGGCCACAATCTGACTTGGCTTTTGAAGCCCCTTGGTGTGCGGTATAAAAAAATAGTTCACATTTCTATGTAGTCCGGATATCGGGGGGTCTGATCCTTCGACCAGCGTTGAATACTTCTGAGAGCAGTTCGATAGAGAGAATGGAGCGTGGAGGAGAGATAGAGAGCGCGCTGGGGCTTCGGATTAGATCACCATAGCTGGACTACTTCTGGAGGAGACTTTCGCAGCTGCTGCTGAGATTTGGCAACGACTTAAAGCTGAGCCGAGATCGGTCCACTTGCGCCTCCGATGGCCGCCGGCTAGTCACTCCATCCACCCGGTCAAAGCTACGATGAATGGCCTGCGAATGTGGATGGGAATAGGACTCCCGACTGGCGTAGGCGGCCGGCGGTGAGAGCGGCGATGTGGGCAGATCGATGTCCAGCACGGTGTCCACCTCCCCGGGCTTCAGTTTCGGATCCGAGTAGCGGCGCAGCTCCTCCTTCGGCGGCGGGCCACCCAGACAGTCGGCAGTGCAGCACCCGATGGGCAGATCGTCACTCAGCATGCCCGAGTGACGGTAGTCGATCTTTGGCGGTGTGCTGTAATCATAAGGATGCATCGGTGTCTCCGGATCTATGCTGGTCTGGTCGCTCAGCACATCGCGGTTCTCCAAAAAGATAGAGGAGTTGGAGTACCTCTTGGACTGGTGTGGCTTGTAAACGAATCCGCCTAGTCCATTGGCCACAGCGTGCGACACTCCAGAGCTTATCGAGGGCGCCTTGTGTTCGCCACTACCTGTTAGGAAAGATATTAGTCTCCGTATTAGTCTCCATCTAAAATCCAGCCACTTACCACTGAAGCTGCTCAGTTGAAGGGCGTGCTCACGGCCTGTATCCGTGGAGATGCCGCTGGCACTGAGATCCTGCCGAGAGCCGGCACACAGATCCGTGGCCGAGCCGCGACTAGAGCCCTCCGAGTGCTCCAGGACATTGTGGATGGAGTCGTGGAAGGGCGTCATGCTGCCCGAGCCCTGGGGACAGGGTCGGAAAGAAGAGATCTGCGAAACGACATCGTCGAGCGCCCAGTCTCGATCGTAGTTGTGCTGCGACTGGGAACACTCGATATTGGCGGCCACAGCCACCTGGCCCAGTTGCTGGCCGCCCTGTGGCATCTGCTGGAGTCGCTGGTGGCCATGTCCGTCCTCCGTCTGCGTACAGGCACTGCTGCTACTGTGTGGCATCTCTAACTCGGCGGCCAGTTGCAGCATGTGGTGCGGCGAGGCATTCAACAGTCGTTGCTGCATCTGCTGCTGCAACCCAGTTCCCAATCCGCTGTCCAGAGCCGAACAACCGACATCCTGTCCCCCAGGTCCGGCGCCCACATTGATCTCCACCGCTCCACTGGCAGCACCGGAATGGGCCAGCGGTTCGCTGAAGTGCTGATGATGAGCAGCCACCGGCGAAGGCGGAATAGGATGTATCTTTTCCGGTGCATTCTGAATCAGTAGGATTCTGTGAATGGAGAACAATTTTAGAAACGTGTGGCAGGTATCCTCCACGCTTAGTTGTCTATAATAAACTATTATAATTTCATCATTAATTATTCTAGTAAGAATTTGTTTACAATTTGTTCGTAGAATGCTTTAAACAAGATTGATTTATCTTTGAGATGCACAGGGAGATTTTTAAATAAATAAAATACTAGGAATATAGCTAGGTATCTAGCAAGTCACTTGAACTACAGATAGTTAAACATATTATTTTAATTTAAGGTTTCAAGAAGCCTCACTCGCATTAATCAAAGTTATTCAATTAAATACAAAACTATTAAGATTTAAACGTTGAGCTCATCAAAAGGTAATTCCTATAAATATTAAACAAATGATTTATGATATCATCTGCCAAGAGCTAGTGATTTATGCCCTTTTTTTCATTCAGTAATTATTATAATTACTAAATCCCGATTTTATCTTTAAAGATTTATGTAAATCGCACCTATTCCTTGCCTTCCAGCGATGGCAGAGATGCAGATAGGCCTTGCACTGAATGTACATAAAGACAATGCCGCCAGTCAGGCCCACGGTGACCACAGCCAGTTTCGTCCAAAAGGGCCAATCTGGAAAGATATTCGCGGGTTTAGAGTCTGTTGTGAGTAGTAGAGCCATAATGAGGGCCAAGTTCAGGCTGGTCAGGCATACAATTAAACAATTACGGATTCTCTAAGCAGTTATCTGACCTGCCCGAACCCAGCCCGGTCCGGCCCGAGCTCATTTCGCAGCACCGCTCTCTCACCTATCAGACCCCGCTGGACATCGTCGGCGGCCCGTTCGATGAGCACACACAGTGACCAGATGACGCACAGGGCAGCCGCACAGTGGAACAAAACCGAACAGCACAGTCGTCGCCTCTCAATGCCGGAAATGTCAAGGCTGCGCCACTATTTATATCCCAACCAAGACCAAGTCCATGTCCATTTCCAATCCAATCGAATCGATTCCATCGAAGCCAAACAATGTAAAGAATAATGAAATGAAATTAGATTCAAGCTTGGAAATCGTTGTGGAAAATGGGAAAGCTTACCTCGTTGAAGGGCTTGATCTTGGTGTGCATGATGAAGGGGAACTTGCACAGCTCGCAGGAGTTCGTCTCGGAGGCGGTGAGCCATTGCTGGAGGCATGCCTGGTGGACGTACTTCAGGCTGCCGGAGCAGTAGCAGGGCGTGAGGAGCGGATTCTGGGGATCGCTCTCGCAGTGGCAGATGCGGCAGATGTCGCCGCTGTTTTGGGAGGCCTGACTGCTGCCAGAACCAAATCTGTAAAGGATAATATTAAAGATATATTATTAAAAATTTTATAAAAAATTAAATCAATTAAAACTAAACAAACTATGTTTATTTTTAACAAATTAGATTAGTATTCTATAGCTTCTATTAAATAAACATGAAAAAATGTGAGAAAATTGATCAAAATAGATTAAAATGTACAACTAAGGGCATTACGAATGTATCTAATAAATATTCATCAGCTACCGTATGAACCGAGTTAGTTTGCTTAATAAAATCTATAATTGAATTAAAAAAAGTGATTTAAAATGCATTTATGAAAGCTTTTATTTATCAGAGACTTTTAGCTTTTATTAAATTATATTATTTTTAAACAAATGGCACTAATTCTTGTATCGTTGATGAATACATTATGTTAGTCATTTTATAATTAATATGGACAAGTGGTAGTTTCAACGAAAATGAGTCTGCAACTCGTTCCAGAATGAATCAGAGCAGTTGTTCTGCGAAATCATCAAATCTCACGTTTTCATAAAAAAACACTCATCATTATTTTAAGATCTACAAGTGGGAGTTACCCTAATTTTTTGTGTAAATAGAACAGATTTTTTTAATGAAAACTATAGAGCTTTCCAGAGTCTTTCCTTTTCTCAGAATACTGATTATTTTAATTTCTAAACATAACAAAAGCCCCGATTGTATTTCACACTACTCCTAAGAGGAATATTTTTTCCACATATGCATATAATCGAATGTATGCCAATATGCATATTTATAAAGCCCACCGACTGAACGTGATGTTTGATTAGTGTGGGAACCGCCTTCTTACCCGCCGCCCAACATTCACTTTTCCAACCCAACCCATTCCCGACCCATTCCCCGGCAAGTAATTCATTTAAGTTGTGTTGGTTGTGTGGTGAGTTCCCTTTGGACTGCGGCAATCTGGTGCTACTTTTATGGCCAAAGCAATTAGCTCCATGGGCCGCCATGCCCTATCATTATGGCCGGCATGGAGTACGCCCACTCAGCACCTGTGAGAGGGGAATTCAGAACCGAAAGGGAACCCGTATGTATATCTAATCTAACTAAAGGCCCAGGAGGCGGAGGAAAACTTTTACTTTCTGCCACACGAGTCCACACAGAGAAAGCTTAGATTTTGGGATTTTTATATTATTTTTTATTATTTTTTTAGATATATAATTTTTTTCAGTGCCTTCGTTTTTATTCCCGGTTATCTCGAGTACGTGTGTTTGTGTCCTTTTTAGAGTTCAGGCTGCCAGTGCGTGATTGAGGCGAAGGACATGCTGCCACCAGCATGGTCATGGACAACCACAAAATCGAAACAGGACATGGACATGGACATGGACATCTTCCTGCCAAACTACCGGTGTTTATATGGCCTGTGTCCTTGGCCCCACACCATCGCAGTAGCATACGCTGGAGGTTAAGGACATGCGTAAAAACTCCAGTCGATGGGCCACTACTGGGCTCCAGACAGTCGGCATGTCTTGGCATATATTAGCCAGCCCTCCGAATTGCCAGTCCCCGACATTGAAGAGAACCATTTACTGAATTTCCAGCTCAATTAGAACGGAAATGTCAGTCCGTACTACGATTTTTGTATGTAAATTCCTGTCGATCAGAAAAGGAAAACAAAGGCGCTTCTCGGAAAGGCATTTCTCGCATTATTGATCGAAATTTCGTTGTTTCTGTCTACCCTTTCTCAGTTTGATTAAAAGTGATATCAAAGGGCAAACACAAACACACACACTATAGGGTAGTACTATCATATTACCAGACAGGTGCTTCATTTCAGCTGCATTTCAGTGTATTTTATTTTTTATTTTTTTTTTATATTTGAATGCCCTTGACAAAGTTCTTAAATTCAAAATTAAGAAATTTCAGGAAGGTATTAAAAAAAACAAGACAATAAATATGTATAATCTTGCAGAATATTTGCAAAATTCTTATCGCAAAACATAAAACCAAATAGGGTTTTTTTTAAGAAAGGCGATAAGGCGGAATACTAACTATTATCAGTCCAGGGGGGGTTTTAAAAACTAATACTGATGGGTGTTTGTTTTTTAAGATTTGTGGAGCAAATTCTCTTATTTTTTATGGCATTTATTAGCAAGTTTTTGCATCTGATATTTTCTACATTTATTTACAACTTAATTGTGGCATTTTATTAAATCCCAATTCAAGGCTAGGAGAACGACCTCTATGGAGATATATAATACATATGTATATAGATTCTACATAATATAAATATGTATTTGAAGTTTTTGGAAGAAAATCTTGTATCAGCTTTGTTTTTTAATTTTGTTGTTGTTATTTTTTAGCGCTTTGTTGTTGTTTCTTTTTGGCTTTGCTTTGTTTCAGAGCTTTGATATTTTTTGCGCATTATTTTTTCGTTTTTCGTGGCATGTGGTGGGGAAGTGCTGTGTAAACTTTATTTTTAAGTTCCAACTGGTTTAAGTTCGAGGGCAACTCGAGGCAATTAATGCAAAAGTTATACTCGATGGATGTTAGCCAGAGAGTGCATATATATATCAGAACATCTTATCAGATGGACAAATATTTAAACTGAATTTCCCAAGCCGACACAATTGCCAATGTTTACTCAACCACGACGACACCTGAGCCAACAAAAATGAAAACAAAAACCCACCGGCCAACGACAGATTAGATTTGCGATGAAGTCCATTATGGAGCTGGGAGTGATAAGCTAACGCCACGGATCGCCTCGAGAGTGTTGACAACGGGACGGGTTTATAAATTAAATCGTCATACCCGGGTAGAGGGCGAGAAGAATAATTATGGGGGCATTAAAAGTACTCATTTGCATTTGGATAACAAAAAGTCAGACCTACGCGACCTGTCTGTCATGTCCGATTATATTCTACATAAATCGCAAATAATAACCAATTAGCCAAACAGATGCCCAGGTGAACATGACACTTTTCCCAGCAAATAATTTGCATTTTAATCAAATCGGTGTAGATCGAGTATGTTAAGTACATGTTCTCAGGCAATCAATGTGATTAAGTGATCGTTATTAAGTGCTAAATGGCTATATATTTCAACCGCAGTTGCCTGCAGGGTTAATACGAAGAAATCATGAATCAGAAATTGCAAAAAAATAGGTTTATCTTATCTGACTGGTCAGGAGGACAGTATAGACAGCTGGATTTACTAACCAAAACAGACTCTACTCAACTTTGAGGGTAATTAGATCGAAGTAATCGGCACTGCCAACTAAATTATTGCAAAACCCCCCTCCCCCCATTTAAATCTTGGTCTCTTGGCTATAAATAATGGACGGACAATGCCAAGAAAAAAATGTCAATCCCCTCGAATCTGAAACTCAAAGCCCCAGGTACACCCCCACCCACCCGGTCGGAATTTTCAATTGCGTGTGCTGGCTGCACTTATTTTGGTTTTCGTGTTTTGTACTTGAATGTTTTTTGCCGCAGAATAATTTATAGGGTTCTTTTTGTTCGGTTCGACCAACGAAATGAATATGCTTACACGGCCAGTCGTGTCAAGGACACTAAGGTTTGTTTTGGGTTACGTTTTTCGAAGGTTTTTATGGTCAATTGTATAACTAGTTTGATTATTTACAAATATACTTATACATAATACATATAATCTTAAAGATACAAATAAAACAGCTGTAGATACAATCGCTTTTTCCTTAGAAACTAGTCTACAAACTATCAAATTACATTCTCTGAAAATAATACCTTAATTAAAATCCTAAAAAAATCTTAAAAATAAAGATTAGTATCAGTTCTCGATGAAAACCACAACTCACCTGACATTTGCATAATGCTGACCGGAATTCCAATCCACTGGCTCGATATCCGACGAGGTTTTGGAGTTGTCGCAGGGCATTTTGGATGTTTTTTTTTTGTTTTTTTCAGAACGCAGGGTATAACATAGTCGGGCTAGACGGGACTACTTGGCGGCCGGAACTGCAACCCCCAAAGGAGGGGTTCAAAATCCACCGCCTTTGTCTTTTATGCTTTTGTTATGATTCTCCTCTCGGTTTTTATTTGTTTATTTCCAATGATAAACAGATGCTGTCGCCGCTGCAGCAGCCTCTTCCGCTTTGTTTCGATTTATTTATAGCGAACTCGGTTCGATATATATGAACTTTGTTGGCAGGGACTACTTTGATTGTATTTAATTTTTTTTTTTTTGCAAAATTGTAAACTGAATCTATTGCACTTTTATTTTTATTTCTCTTGTTTTTGTTCTTTTTGTTGTTTTTTTGGGTTTTCCTTTCAACCGACCACGAATTTCTTCGTGTTTTGTTTTTGTGTTGGTTGAGTCTATTATTAAAAATTTGTATTCTACACGAACCCACAGCTTGCGTCTTCCACGAAGAGCTCTACAACGCTACCGAATTGCACTCATTTCTCTTGTATTTCAAAAAGTTTAACACAAAGCCATTTGTCCTCCTACTATTCCATTCACGCGACCGCAGTGTGACCGTATGGCGGTATGCTTAAAATACCTCAGTATATCTAGGTGGCAGCACGTTCGGAAAGATAGTTGGCAATACTAAAAGGGAAAAATATACCAAAACGTACTATGAGATACTTTCTAGTATTAAAAATCTTTTTATTTTTATATCTATTATAAATAAAAACAAAATATATGTGTTTTAGTGTAGTTTTTTTTGTTATTTTTATTTTTCGTTTAATCCATTTTTGAAAATGACTACAAAAAGCGGATCGTTTTCTTTGCAAAATTCTGATAACAAAGAGGGCATCTTTCGGTTTCGGTAGTTACGCGGGGGGTCTTGGACAAAATAGCACAATTTTTTACGATCTATCGCTGATGTTGATGATAACCATAAATAAAAAATAGGGAACACAAACTAACTAAGCTTTGTGTGAATTGTTGAATGGGCCAGGCCCTCCAGCCTACAAAGTGTAGATCGATTTAACGTTGGATCCCTGCTTGACCATTGTGTCCTTGTGCAGTTGGTATTGGAGCGAGTTCTGGCGTCCCAGACGCAAGGCATCGCGCAGCTTGTGGCCAATCTCCAAGGCTGCCTCCTCGTTGTTTCCATTGGCAGTCCAGATGGCTTCATAAAACAAATGCCGATTAAACCTTTAAATTTAATACGAAATTGTAAATAAATACTTACAGATTTTGTTGCTCTTGCCACGAATGTTTACAACAGCTCCACAAATCTGGTCCGAGTGATCGAAAGCCTCACCAATCAGGCACAGCAGCTGCAATGCATTCATTTCCCATTAGTCATTGATTAAACTTAGTTGAAGCAACCATTTACTCACCACATCGAGCCACAGGTTATCCAGATCGCTCTTGGAGCTCTTGTTGAGGGTGATCACCCAGCGACCGCCCTGCTTGTTGGCAGCATCCTCCCACATGGGCCGAATACCCTTCTTGAAGAGCGAGTAGTCGCTGCCAACCTTGATCTCCGATGGAGGCTTAATGTGGTTGTAGAGGCTCCAGAAGTCCTCGACGGTATCGAAGCTGGTAATCTCGTTCTGCATATCCTCCCAGGACTTGGAGCGATCGTTCTCCAGGTACCAGAGGGTCCAATTGTTCTGTAGCGGGTGTTTGAACAGGTGTTCGGTGCGCACGGCGTCATCGCCACCGGCCGATTTCGTTGCGTCAGCGTTGACGACATCTCCGACCGGTGGGGTATCCTCCTTAGACGGAACAGGTGATGGGGCAGCCGGAGTCGGTTCGGGACGACCAGGAGCCACTGTGTTTCCTCCAGCCGGCTCGCTGCTGGGTGCACTGGTCTGTGATTTAGAGAAACGAAAGAACAAGAAGAGAGCGAAATGTGAAAGGGATTAGGTGGGCTATCTTCCAGGCGACACAGGATCATATGTTTACTTTGAACATGGACTTGGGATTGGCAAAGTTCTTCATTCTGTGAAAGTCGCTCTGCATGTTGGCGGCCGTGCGTGCGTGTTTTTGGATGCGATTGATGGCTGATCTGTACTGTGGTTGGGGTTGGTTGCTCTGTTCCGGCCCGGAGGGAGATCGCTGTGATTCACTTGGCGCTAGTGTTTTTGCTCGGTGTAAGGTTGTGTGTGTGTGTTTGTGCGAGCGAAGCTTTTTTTCAGATTTCTGCGAGTGTGTATGTGACGTGACGGCCGGGTGGAATTATTTCTTGATATCTGACTGCAGTCTCTCGCTTTACGGATTGGATTTTCACTTTAATGTATTATTTTAGCGAAAACAAAAAAAAATTATACAAAATAATACAAACTCGTTAAACGTGTTGTTGCGAGTGATTTTCAGTGTGAGAAAGGGTGAGTGGGCGGAGCTGTCGTTTTTTATATTTTTTTTAATTTTTTTTTCTTGTGGCAGTTTCACTTTGGATCCCGTGGAGACTCCTCCTAACTGTTTCCGAACTAAGCTTTTTTTTTGCCTGTAGCAGCTCCAACTCTCGGCTATACGATATGAAAGTGCTGTTTACTGGGGCAAGGCGAGGGGTGGGGTCTAGAAATTACAGCACTCACACACACGCGCACTTATTTGACATAAAAACACAGATTGCCTGTTGAAAGAATCGGAGGAATTGAGGTTTTATTGAATTAAAGAATTTTCACTTTGACTCCGGGAGCTCCGAAACAAACTGGCGACTGACTTGAGGTTCAACTGAACAAAGAGTTTCGGGCTAAATGCGGCACGGGGATAACTGAAAAGTCGACTTGGAGAGTAGGAAAAGTAGGTGGTGAAGGTGAAACTTGAAACGAAAAGACGAAACCAACGGTTTTTGGCTATGCTTTTCGCCGTAGTGCAATAAACCAAATATAATATTTAACTGTTATTCGCGGATTTGCAGTAATTTACTTTTTTTTTTCAGTCTCTCCGCTTCGCCTAGTTATGCTTCTGTCACTCACACACACACACACATACACGCTGCACACACATAGACGCGGGCGCGATTCCAGCCATCGAGAGCAGAGTGAAAACGTGTGGTATGCAAATGTCGAAGGAGAGAGAGAAACAAAGAGCGAGAGAGAGAAATAGAGGGCGAGCGAGAGAGCAATGACGTTGACAACAGCGTGCAAGTAACAAATAGCGGTGACTCTTGATTAATTTTGTGTGCGATATTACAGGTGTTTTGGCTGATTTTTAAACTTCTTTTAGGGAACGGTGAGATGAGCGATGATGCCACGCCAACGTTACACTGCCAAACGGGTAAACGGCTATACAGCTGCCTTGCCTTGCACCTCCCCCTCTTGTGCAACAACCCTGTTTTTGCCACGGCACTCGGTACCATGCGGCTGGCTCACTTTTTTTTGTTCCTATTGGATAGGCCTTACCTTTTCTGTCTCGGACACTACCATCGTAGAAGTCGTCACTCTGTGGGGTTCTTTAATTCAGATACGCACTCGCACTGCGTAAGCTAGTCGCTCTTAATTTAGATTTGGTTAAATTCTTTAATTAGTTTTTAGTTTTTGTGAACACACCAGACTGACCAAAGGTACCCTCATTGAGTATGCCTAATTTTAGCCAAATTAGTGTGACCAATGTAGCTATCAACGAGACACTATAGCGAGTAGAAAGAAACTTTAAAGGGGGTTTTTGTTATATGTGCTCAAAAAAACCAATATTTCGATTTAAAAAAAACTTTTTAAAATTTAATTTTTTGAAAATTGATTAAAAGATAAAAGACATAATATAATAAGAAGGTAAATTACATCTAAGCACTTTGAGAAGAAAAAGAAGTGCTTTAATATTTTTGTTTTTTTTTTTCTTGCTTTTTTTAAATTTACGCGGTTAATAATTTTATTGTTTTTTTTATGATACTACACACTATTAAAAGTATTAGGTTTACTTAATAAAATTAAAATTCATATAATTTCCACTCCACAAACTTAAACTCTGAAATCTCAAGATTATTGTTATTTAAAGGAGGTTTGCTTGTGTTTTTTAATAAAAAAAACCTTTAATTTTTGCTTCCTAGTTTCTCAAATCATAAAAAAACATCTCTGAATATTTTCAACTGTCATTTCACCTGTTTCCCAGATCACGATCGCCATCAAAAATCAACTCCAACGTCATTTATCATAAGCAATTATTTTGAATATTATAAGGCCTGCTCAAAATTACAATGTATTATAAATAATTATCAATAATTTAAAGATACGGAGAGGCCCAGTAAACCTGATTTTTGGCTGGAAATTAGGTCTTCGTTTTTATTTAGACATTTGCATCATCATCAATTGGAATTCGAGTCGCAGACTGAAAAAAAAAAACAACAAAAGAACACCTCTCCAAAAATGAATCAATGAATTTCCATTAAATATCTAAATAGTTTGTTTACTTATTTTTTTAAAGCGGATTCCAGAAATTGCCTGAATAAATAACCAAAAAATATAAATGAATGAAATAACAAAAGTAACCAAATGATTTTAGTCGGAGGATGAACGTCAGAGGTTATGTTGTTGCCACATAAATCTGGTCAACCAGTTGGTGAATCATAAATAACCCAGAACCTTTGTTGTTCCAAAAGCTTAAAACCTGGCTTAGAACACCTCAAGTCTAGAGTTTCACCACCCAAAAAAAATAAAATGATTAAAAATAGCCGAAACGTTAAAAAAATCAGTGGGAACTACAGAATAGCCCTGGCAACAAAAGATGATGATGATATTAAATATATCTTATAATAAATAGATAATGATGTGGCATTTTGGATATGCTTGACTTTTAAAATAGACTGTTGCATTAGTCTCGATCTTTTGAAGACTGAAGATGTTTACGGGCCCAGCCTGGAACGTGAATCGAGTCTATTATTTAAATAGTAAATGCCCATTTTGTAATCGCGGAACTGCGCAGTTATTACCTTGGAAAACCAGGCCCTTGTAAGCTCTTTAAGAGTTATCACGATTCTATAGAGTCCCCCCTTAAAAGAGGGGATTCGTAAGCTCTAATTACGCTTGAGCCTGGTCTTATTGGACACTCTGACATTTGATAGCTCGTCTTCGATTATACTCGCATCTAATTATGCAGTATTCAAGCCGACGTCAAGTGCTTGCCTCATGTCTAAACAAAAACTTCCGCCGATCTACAGGAAACCCGAAGTTCAAGCCGTAAACTTAGCATTAATTAAAACTAAAAAGTGATTGAGGTGCGCTCGAAGTTGCTTTATTGAAAATAAATCATAGACCGCTGGGTAAGAGCTTAAAAATGTTTAATTAAAAATAATAAAAAGATTCGAATATAAAGTACCTTTTTTTTTTTTAATATTTTTAATATGGTCTCTAGAAACCTGCCTCTTTGGATAGCTTCTTGGGAGCCACATGCCCCACCATCAGATAAGATTTAACCAAAAAACCCGATCTAAGGTATCTAAATGGCCAAAATGCCTTAAACACTAAAGAATTTTAAGTGGCAAATAAAAGTATCTTTGAGATACTCCCAACTGACAGCCGATGAGCGGGCAAAATGCCACTTGAATGAAGTCCAAAAAGGGTTATGCCGAAAAGGCAACAATAGTTGGAGGGGGGCTATTAGATAACTAATTGAGCATACGATGGGGGCATACATACAATTAATGATATTTTCATATCCGAGAAGTGTGAGAAGTGCGATTTTGAGAGATGCGATTCTACAATAAGCTGAGTAAGAAACCGGACAGGTGAATCCGAGTCTGCGCTGGTCAGAGATACACGAACACACCTGTAGAACATCTTCATTCAGAGCTCGAAGCTCGGAGATTTCTCAGATTTATGCAAAACGCAAAAAGCAGCAAAACAAAAACCAAGTTCAAAGTTAGTATATAAGCAGCGACTTGGTTTATTCAGTTATTAGTAGCTCGACAACTGCTATACAGCTTGGATATATTTGGATACAATTTTAAAACCTTAAAACTTAACCCAAAACCACATAAAACCACAATGAAGTGCTTCATCTTGGCTGCCCTGATGCTGGTAAAAGAGCAGATTATTTGCATAATTAATCTCAAATTTACGATCACCGATCACCGATCTGAATAGATCTATTCAATTAAAATCCGGGTTGCTGTGACTCCATAAATGTCAGCCATGTGTGTTGTGATGGCTTAGTGCAAATAATAATAAAAAAATGTGCAAAATACATTAAGTAATTTTTTAGTTACATGCGAGATGAGACTATAGCTTTAACCAATGACTATAGCCCGAGAAATGACATCATCTTTATCTTTTTGTGAAGCGTGCCTAATAATATTAAACCCCATATTAGAGCTGGACTTGCCATTTGTGGAATTAAATATTTTATTAATTTTTATTAATTTATTTAACATATGTCTCTATTTTTAGGCCACCCTGGCTAGCGGCGAGAACATCTTCAAGATTAACATCACCCCCGAGGAGGCTCAACAGTTTCTGAACAGCGCCCAGCTGCGTGGCATTGGCGACATCGAGTATGCCCCCAAGACCGGAGAGAATCCTCTGCCGGAGGCCCGCAACGAGAAGGGCGAGTTCGTCTATATGGGCCGTGTGATCGAGCATCCCGAGGACTATGTGGAGGAGCACTATGATGCCCATCAGTACCACGGCCAGGACGGTCTGGGTCAGTTCGCCTACGGCTACAGGGACTGGAACCAGGGCAAGAACGAGAAGCGCGACGAGACCGGAAAGGTGACTGGCTCCTACAAGTATGTCCAGCCACATGGCCGCGACTTTATTGCCAACTACTATGCGGACAAGACCGGCTTCCATGTGGAGGACAATCGTCCGGCTCACCTGAAACAGCCCGCCACCAAGACCCCGGCCGTGCTCAAGGCCGAGGAGGAGCACTTCAGGCTGTGGGGCGAGCTGGCCGCCGCCGCTGGCCACAATCCCGATCCCTATGCCGCCGAATACCAGCAGGAGGGTCGCTACCAGCCCACCGAGCAGGAGCAACAGCCCTACGTGCACGAGGAGCCGCCATATGTCCCCGGACCCGAGGAGACCGGTGAGCCCAAGGGCTTCTTCTATGCCTTCGACTACAATGTGCCACTCCTCCGCAACAAGGAGGAGCGTGCCGAGCTGGAACGCCTGCGCGCCATCAACAACAAGGATGAGTAGGATCCTTCGCCGGAAGGATCTTGTACAGGATGTTCTGTAGACAGTAGCCCTCATCTAAGTAGCCCAAAATATTTATTAAATCACTCGCTAAAAAAAATAAATATAAATAACAGCTTCAAAAATATACACTTTTGTCAAATACGATCTTTTATTATTACATACATATACATATAAAAATGTGTGTTTTTTGTGTGTTGGTTTACTCCGCAAGTTGAATGTTTCAGAAATCTTTGGGAAATTTTTTAAAAATATTTTTTGACATTTTTCCAAAACACAAATGCTTCTAAAAAGTTAAGTTACTTTTTTATTAAAAACTTACAATTTTTATTCTTGAAAAATATTTTCAAAAAACCCCCCAAAAGTTTTCAAAAACACTCCCATTTTCTTAATAATTTTCTTGCCCTTTTTCCAATCCATTCTTTTGAAGTAAAATTATTGCTTTTTTGCTCTTCGCTTAGAAGACTTGAAACTTAAACTAATTTTAATTTGTAATTATAGTGTGATGTTGCTGTTTCTGCTGTTGTTGTTGGGTTCGTGCTATATATATCTATATATATATATTTTTTTAATAATAATTATACACGAGCTTTATCATTTACAACCAGTTAAAAACTAGCATATATACTTTAGGGTTCTCCTTTCGACCTTTCGGTTCGGGCTTCCGTTTCAACTCTGAAGGAATCTCTAGGTTTAGAATAATACCAATATTGGGATGCAATTTTGATTAATTCTCATACACTCTTTTTCCGGTATGGCACCTTTCTAAAAAAATTAAAAATTAATCTATTGGATATTCCGTTTCCTAGCAAACAAAATTATATTTTATTCGGTATACGTTGTGTAGTTTTCTGTTGTAGCTTCTTTCAATTAAAATATCTTCGATGTGGATACAAAATTAGATTTTTAGAATGAATCACAATTAAAATTTTCGTTCATTTATGGAAATTATTACAAACTTCATATACAAAGTTATCAAGTGTATATATATTTTTTTTTATATGGCAGCATTGTTCAGTCCGATATTGCAGTTGAAACTTTTTATTTTTTCCCGAATGTTATTTCGAATTTTTTTTTTGAGGTTTATTCTATATACTCTATATGGTATTGGATGATTCGTGGTTTAGGTTTAGTTTGAAGTTGAGGGATCGGGTTAGTACAGACAATAAAAACATTTAAACAATATCAAGTGACAAGTAAATAAATACCTCAAGAAAAAATTAAAAAAAAGAATATAGTTTTAGGAAAAAAACTTAAGGAGGTTTTTAGGGTTCTATATACCTCTTCCATTAGCTTGGGGGGTATACAAAGGTACATAAGTTAGTCAAGTTAGTTAGTTAAAAATTAAAACAGGCCTTTAACCTGATGGCCTGTTGTTTTAACCCTCAACTTCAAAGCTTGGAGATCAATCGATCCAGGATTTGGGTGCTTGAATCGTAATACTTTTACATGGAGGACCAGATGAGATGAGATGAGATGAGATGAGGGTGGTGTGTATCAGGAATGGAGTGCTAGGCTAGCTTGTGCTAGTGGATGTTCGTTTGGCGCATGAGTTACTCTTGGGCTTTATATTATTTTTTCTGTGTTGTTGTTGTTGTATATAAGGCAAAACTGTATGCGAGACATACACATATATATTGAACTATGTAAATACGTTTATCATTTCTCAGTTAAATGCCGTGGGGGAAGATCCTGGGAGCTTTGTTCTCGTCTCTACAAACGTCTATGAGCTGGAGCAACATGGCACAACTGTTAGTTAATCATCTCGATCGATCTGTGCTTTGTATTAACTTGGTTTTTCCAAAGAGTCTCTGGTTATTTATCCAAAAAAATTGACCAACTGTGTAAATGCTTGGATGTGTGTGTGTTTCTCTGTCTGTGTGAGTGTATATATATTTTGTATATATAAATCTTGTATATGCTACACGACTCTATCCACGACTCTAAGCCCTAACGGGTAGCCAGAAGATCCACCTTCCAGCTCCCACTTACCTACAAGATTTTGTTTTTCTTTTTTTTTGTAAATTCAGGATTATTTCTACTTGGCAGCCGCTGCCGCTGTGGCATTATTGGGTGCCACCTTCAGCTTGATGAACATCCCGTTGTCCCCGTTGGAGCCACTGTTCAGGTCCAGCTTCTGCACCTCGCACTCCAAATTGTTGATGCAGTTCTTCTCGTACTGGGTGGTGCCGTTGTCGGATGCGTTCGCCTTCTCTGTCGGCTGCTCGCTGGGCGCCACCTTCTTCTCCTTGCTCTTTTTCAGGGCATTCAGCAGGGTCTTCTCTTTGCTCTTGCCCTCCTTGTGACTGCTGCCGTCCTTGTCCTTGTTTTTGTTGTTCTTGAAGCGCGGGAAGATGCAACCGTTTGGCAAGAATCCGCCAAGTTTCTCCTTCTTGGCAGGCGCGGCAGGTGGGGTAATGGGTGCTGGAGCAGGGGCTGGAGTGGCGGCAGGAACAGGAGCCGACACCGAAGCAGGAGCTGCTGTTCCATTAGTGGCCTTTGGTTCAGCGGCCTTCACTTCGGGCTCTGGTTCCGCCACAGCTTGTGGACTTGGAGTTGATCCATTCACCGAACTGCCAGCATCCGTTTGATCCACACAAGCCTCTTCCAGCGGCCTCGACTCCTGTTCCGATGGCTCCTGCTCCGATTGTTCGCTGGCCACTTTGTTATCCAGCTGCTGGGCAAACACAGCCAGGGTGATGCCATTGCCGGGAGTATTCCCATTGCCCTGCTCCGCCAGCAACGGTTCTCCGAGGCCAGCAGGTGGCGAGTTGCCCTCCATCATAGCCGCACCTGAAGCACTGGCTGCCCGTACAGCATCCGGCGACTTGGGAAACATCTGTTGGGTGGTGATATTCTGGTAGTGCTGTTGCTGGCGCTGTTGCAGCATCTGCTCCTCGCGCTCCCGATCACGTTGCGCCTGCACGGCATTCCACACATCCTTGAGCTCGCCAGAAATGTCGCGATCCTTAAGTATAAGGGCGTTTCTGGAAGGAGATTTGGATTGAAGGACCAAGGTTATGTAATCTAGGGCTTTTGATGTCTCACCTGACTAGTTTCACGCCTGGATTCATAGCCTCCACAAAGTCGCACATTAGCTCAACCATAGCGCGCCGCTCCTCTGGATCCTTGCTGTGTCGTCCAGAATCTTTGAGGACCTCTGGATTGGCCATGACCGCAAACACAATGGGAGGACTACGTGGGCTACCAGGTGGCACCTTTAATACAATTTTAAAGGATTTAGTAACCAAATATTTCCATCAGAGAAGCTTTTAAGAAACTTACTCGCATGCCACCGTAGAGGGGTATCGGATCACTGGGCTCCTGTGGTATCACGATGCGTGTCCAGCTAAGGACATTGATGAATAGCTCCTCGCCCGCTTCCGTGGTGGTGCGGATGCACATGTGAGGTTGCGGCGGGTTCTTGAAGTGGCGATAGGCCCTCGAATGGCGATAGCTGTGCGGTGGCGGCGACGAGTTCATCAGGCTCATGCCGAGTCCTGTGATTCCGTTGCTGTTACTTCCATCCAGTTGCTGCTGCATCTGCATGTTGGCCAGGGGCATCTGGGTGTCGACGATGTCATCGTTGTTGTTGTACTGAGCAGTCTCCTCGATGGCAGTGTTTGTTGTAGATGTGGTTTCATTGCTCTGTTGTCCTTGCTGGGCCTGCTGTTGCTGTGCCTGCTGTTCTGGCGAGGAAGCTTCCGCCTCCAGTTCCGCCGCTGACATGGTTATCGGCCGCTATATGTTAACAGTCTTGGGATTATTTAGTTTATGGGGATTACCCCTTTTGTTGATTCCTAGAACAAACTCAATTCGCCTTGCGGCGAATTCGCCCAGCCGTGTTTTCTTCGTCCTCTTTGTTCTACCACGCACTCACACCAGCGCACGATTTAGCTCGCCCTATCTCGCTCTAGCTTTGGGCCGACGTCTTACAGCATTATTATTGCTCCTTGGGTCCTGTAACTTCTGACCTTTGGCGTAATTAATGGACGTGCATGCATATTAGGCTATTGCGTTGACACTAATATCCTCCGAGTCAGAAATTCGAGTCTTTATCTGGCACGTACACCGACGCAAAAGCAAACGGTAAACACCCTTCTTCACTGCGCACCCCGCACACGTACAAGTGGGAGTTGTTGGTTGTCTGTATGGGTGGGTGGATGGTGGATGTGGGAGAAGAAAAGAAGATGAGGTGAAAACATGAAAATGGAAAAGTTCAAAGAGCCGTCCCGTTTTCGGTGCCACACTTACACATTTCACTCGTTTTCATTTATAATAATGACTTTTTCCATTGCACCATTGCACAAACACCAACACCAACACTTGCGCACCATATATATACACACACAGAAGATGCGTTTTTTTTTCCACTCGACTCACATATTTCCCGTCGGCATATGGGAAAACAATGCAGCGAACGAGTGTCTGGCCGCGCGCTGCGCTGATTTTTATATTTAGCTTTTTAGCAGCTTTTCATGGCAGACGGACACCACGGGAAAACAGCCGATTTTTCCGACGTCCCAACATAAACAAAAAACTAATAGTTAGTGTGACCAGATGTACGATGATAAAAAAAAGGGCAACCTGACCACGGCCTATAACAAGTCATATATATATTTTTAATAAAATTTTTTTCAAATAATACTTAAGTAACTAATTATGTGTGTTACAAATAGGATTTTATGCTATGTTTCTCTTACAAATTGTTAAGTTTATGAAAATAATTAGTTCCGACGATTGAAGAACCAGTTCCAAAGTACTGGTTCAGAACCGCGGATTCAATCAATACACATCTGCAGCCCTGGTGCCGGCGTGAATTTTTTTGCAAAAACGCTGGAAAGAAAATTGGATTAAATCACCGAAAATTAAGGCAAAACTGATACTGGCAGCTGTAATTAGTCAATTAAACATTGGGAGCATCGTGAGAAAAAGTTATCAACCGAAAACCACTTGATTCCAAGGCTAGGGACGCAGTTTTCCACTTCGGCGGAAAGAAAATTTAACAAAATGGCGTCCTCGCAAGTCTCAAACAAATCGGGCTCCGGCTGGCCGCGCCGCGGAAGCCAAGGTCAGGCCGATGCTGCCAACAGCAACAACAACGGAACGCAGAAATATGCTCCAAATCAGGCTCTTACCATAAATCGTACTATTAATCTGTAAGTACCATTTCCTACGTGGGGCAACAAACTCTACATTGCTTGTATCTCCCATAGCTACCCCCTAACAAATTACACATTCGGCACAAAGGAGCCCCTCTTTGAAAAGGATCCGTCAGTCCCATCACGATTCCAACGTATGCGGGAGGAGTTTGACCGGATTGGCATGAGAAGGTCCGTGGAGGGAGTGCTTCTGGTGCACGAGCACGGCTTGCCGCACGTCCTGCTGCTGCAGTTGGGTACCACATTCTTTAAGCTGCCAGGCGGAGAGCTAAACGCCGGAGAAGATGAGGTCGATGGCCTAAAGCGACTACTCACCGAGGTATGCAACTTATTTGGCCACTAATGGACCGCTGAATTCTAATATCTGTTGTCTTTTAGACGCTGGGTCGTCAGGACGGTGTAAAGCAAGATTGGATTGTCGAGGACACCATTGGCAATTGGTGGCGGCCGAATTTTGAGCCACCGCAATATCCGTACATTCCGCCGCACATCACAAAGCCCAAGGAGCACAAGAGGCTTTTCCTCGTCCAGTTGCACGAAAAGGGTAAATATCCATAATGAAGTTCGATGCCCGTCGACGTAGGTATATCGAGCAGTGTCAAATCCATTTCACAATTGATGTTATTCAAAATATAACCTTGTATCGTTAATTTTTTTTGTTGTTTGCCAAAAATCGAATACGCTAACCAACCTCATGTCATATCTTTTCAATGCTGTTTAGATACGGACGGGAACGCCAGTTACGATGTACCCTGAGCTGAGCTGTTCCATTAGCGCCGTGTGTGTCGTATCTACCCAACTCTACTCTCAAGAGTGCAATGCCATAGAACAACAAACGAGCAAACAAAACAGAGAATCAAAGAAAAGAACAAAGAAAAGAACAGAGAAAAGAACAGAGAAAAGAAAGAATCGAATCGAAACGATCGCAAGCACGGGCTCAGCCGAATTCTTAGTTATTTTGATTCAAGTTCAATTGTACAACAAATGTCTCTAAATTGAAATTCAAATTGTATTTTGCTCAGTTGCTCAGAACTCAGCGTGTTGGCATATTTTGCTATTTTTCTGCTACTTTTTACCATTCCAAATTCAATGATTGTTGTTGTATCTTTTTAATTTTGTAAATATGTCGACATACGTGTGCGAGACTGAGCGCGCCCATGTTATCCCTTCTATTTAAAAAATATTTATTTATCTCCTATTACTGCTACTGCTACTCTTACGTTTGTGTCAAGTGTGTGTCAAGCTGTTCATCTTAAGGTTGATTGATTGATCGGGCAGGCAGCAGAGAGTATTGTAAAGGTGCTGGGCTGTCGCGAAAGTGATGCGCCCAAATCTCGCGTGTTGTGCAGATTTGCGTGCATGTCGCACAGCCAGTGCAGGTCACCCTTAGTCGCTCCCTTAATCTAAGCACTCGTTTATGTAAACACAAAATACTCTGTTTATACTCTTCTTTGGCCCACCATAGTTAAAAATTAAAAAAATAAATATCCTTAGTTGTTGATTCCCAAAAAATCGACAAATGACTGCTTCAACACCATGTATAATTATGTTCATAACTGAAATTAGTAGTTTTCGCTGCAGTATCTCTGTAGCTGCAGCGAACCCTAGTAATTAGTCTAACGAAGCCACCTATTTAATGTATAACATAATAATTCTTTTTATATATCATACATATATGGCAGCGATACGAAAACGTTATTCTTTATATTTGTAAATTGTACAACCAATTGTAATACCCCCCATAGATGATATTATCTGCGGTTTAAATGCCCCCATACTCTATCTATCTATACATCAATTCTGTCTCTATCGTTTTTTGTAATCTAGCACTATTTGCTGTACCCAAAAATTATAAGCTTGTTGCTGCGCCATTGTTCGAGCTATACGACAACTCGCAAGGCTATGGACCGATCATCTCATCACTGCCGCAGGCCCTCTGCAGGTGAGTTACTTTAACTTACTTACCTAGAATTTCCTATAAAATAATTCTATTTTTTAGGTTCAACTTTATCTATATGTAAGAAGACATCCAGGCCGAGGGACCCATGATCCAGCAATAGTTTAGAAGCAGCAGTAGCAGTGGCACCATCGATCGGTCTACTATATATTACAGATTTCCGCACCTCAGCTCAGCCCCATAGATTTCCATTTCATGTGTGTGTGTGTAAACGTACATAATTGTATTGCAGATGATAAAATGGAAAGCCAGGCCCAAACCACTTGGCAAGAATAGAATCGACAAAAAAGTGTGCTTTATTTATATATATATGTTTAATTCTAATTTTGCATTCAAGGGGTCTCATCTATAAACTATAAATGTTTTAGAGAATGATGATTATTGTTATGATGGTATGGTGGCGATGTGCCTATTTAGAGCATGTATTCACTATAGATTTGTTCGAAATATTCGCGTTTTCTGTAATTGGAAGATACAGACTTGGATTGGGTTACTTGGATTGGGTATCGACATTATCTAATCTACATACATAATTCATTTTTCTATTGTTAACATTGTAATTGTAATTGTAGTGTGGCTAGAAGTGCGTTGCTTTTAACAAATGAACAAATCAACAAAAATCTGAAGAAGCTCACATCAAAATCATCGAACTGAAGTACAGGAACCCTTAAGGAGTGTTTGATTAATACCTTCTTAAGTCTAGATTTTAATTTTCTTTAATTATTCTCTTATGCCAGACGTACAAAATATGCGAATGTGTTGCCTTTACCACAACTTGTTGTGATAGAACTTGAGATCGTAGTAGCCCTGATCGGTGAGGCCTCCACCTCCACCGGAGGACACGGTGGACATTGCATCCGTATTGTCCTGACCGGGCGAGGTGACATCGTGTCCTGGGGGACGATTGATTTTCACCACACCGAAATCCTCGCGCTCCATCTGATCGAATTCCATCTTGCTGCTGGGCATCACCGCCATGCCTACGCCAAAGGAGCGATTCTTCATGCCCGTGTGCTGCTTGCTCAGCTGGAATGCCGGTGGCCGACGGTTATCGCCGATGATGCTTTCCGCCACTTCTGGGGAACGTACTGTTGGCGGAGTGGGAGTGTGGCTCTTTGGCGGCGGTGATGGTGGTGTTATCACCTCGGGTTCCGGCTCTGGTTCTGGCTCTACCTCCGGCTCTGGCTCCGGTTCGAATTCGGGCTCATACCTCTGGGCCTCAAGATCGGCCAGAGTTTGTTGCTCCAGCTGGGCGGCAATCTCTGCAATGTCATGTCCATTGCCGCTGTTGGAAAAGTTTATGAAGCTGTTATCGAGACTAATTTTAAAAAGGAAGGCAGCGGAAATCTTGTTAGTTTTAATTTTAAAAACTATTAGATTTCTGCTGCTTCCATTAAAAATATTAAAAAAAAGTAACAACACCACATGGAACATTGAATTAATCGACAGATGCGCGATTTTTATTCATTTTATTGCTTTAAAAAAAAAATGAAAATTATAAAAAATAAAATAAAAATAAATTATGACAAATAATTATGTTATGTAAATGATAATTAATAATTTGTAATCACAATTTGTCAGGTATTTGATTGATTTGTGTAACGGTTCCGATCATAAATGATTGATTGCAGTTGGGGGGTGGTGTTCTTGTGGGTGGTGGTGGGTGGCATGCGGCAAGTGCAGCTTCTTCTGCTTGTACTTCGAACATTAAGTAAATTCATCAATTGTATTATTAATTAACTAGACGAAAAATAAATATAAATATAAATAATTTGCTAAAATCAAAGCTTTGTACAATGGTTATTGATTTGATATTTGATTTTTGTTCTATATCTATTGTATATGATGCAGCCGTGTGCAATGTTTGTGGTTATCTATTTGATTCTGAAAGACAAACGAAAAGAAACAAATGAAACCCAAATGAAGACAATCCACAAAATGATAAATGTCTTAAATAATTAAAAATTAATTGAAGTTTAATAATTACCTGTTGGATTCTGCACTGCTACCGCCACCCTTGCCGTTTTTCGAGCTTCCAGCATGAATTATCTGGAAAATATACACATTTTCTATTATTAATTTCGATTTACTACAAATCTGGACTAATTTTATTAAGAGAATTGTATTCAAAGATAAGATCTCCGCCCAATTAACCCCTGGTAATGGCCGTTTCGTGGCCCACACAATTCATAGAATTTCTTTATTAATTTGTTACTCCACAACTTGATATAAACACCCCTGGCGAGGCTTTTTGTGTCAACTTGGCACGCATCCAAAACCACCACCCATTCGTTAGGCATTTGGGGGTGGTTGACCCCCATACTGGTGGTGACCCACTCTGGGAAAGTGAAAGTTATGTTATGCTTAGAAACTACTAATCCTGGGGTGTTGCATAAAATTATAGAAATTTGTGTACATGTTTAGACTTGTTTATCAAGACTTCTACAATCAAGTCTACTTCTACAATCATTGTTACTTTCGATTATTTATCGATAAATTAGACAGTTATATTGAAATATAATTATATCTACAAATCTATATGATTATCAACGAACTACAAAGATTATTTCTTGGATTTGGCAACTATATAAGTGAAATAAATATCCATATACATATGTATGTGTTTAGACATGTATGAATAGGTTCATTTCGATTTTTCCTTGATAAATTAGACAAGATATATATAAAAACTATATACAGACAAGATATAGTTAGACTTTATCCTGTTTATATCAAACGACCTGCAAAGATTTATATGTGGATTTAGCAAATTTATAAAATAAATTATAGAAATTCATGTACATACATATGTACATGTCTAGACTTGAACAATAAAATATTGTTCCTTTCGATTATTTATCGATAAGTTTGACAGTTCTATTTCAAATCAATCATATCACGTTAAGAATCTACGACCTACCAAGACTAATTCATAGACCTAGCCAAAATTCAACTAAAATAGATATCCACATACATGTTTAGACATGCAAGGACAAGTTCCTTTCGATTATTAATCGATAACCTCGACAAATATATTTAAAACCAATTATATCAAGTCAACAAAGGAACTATAACAATTTATTAGTGGATTTGGCACACACACATAACATTAATGTTTTAGATTCATCACCGTAAACCAAAAATGTCACTGGGAATTTAAAATAACTTCAAATTTGGATGAATCCTGGTTAGTCACAGGTCATGCGAGTCCAAAGGTCTTCAGAACTTAAAACCAATAATTGAAGAATGGATTGAGGAATTGAAACGACTGTCCGACGCTGTTATGAGCTGTCCAAACAGTTAAACGAAGAATTTGGGGCTTGGTGCTTGGTGTGGCGCATCTGTATGGGTTCTACTGTACTGGGGAGCCGGCATCTCCGTGTCCCATTTCGGGGGAGCGAACCAAGTATATGGTAG
Organism: Drosophila bipectinata; assembly: GCF_030179905.1. Taxonomy (NCBI): domain Eukaryota; kingdom Metazoa; phylum Arthropoda; class Insecta; order Diptera; family Drosophilidae; genus Drosophila; species Drosophila bipectinata. Next base: position 5,888,508 of record NC_091738.1, read on the forward strand.
TCTGGCAGTTGGGGCATGTGGTGCACATTTCGGCCTCGGGGGGCGGTGCCGCAGCTCCTCCTCCGCTCTCACGGGGTGCTGCAGCGTTGCCAGCTCCTGCCGCTCCGGCTCCTAGTCCGTTAGTTGACGATGCCCCAGCTGCCTGAGCTCCTCCTGCCGGTGACTGAGGGTGTGGCGAGGATATGTTATATTTAATAATTCCCTAACGAATCTGCTTATATTTACGTATCCTTGTTGGGGGGTTTGTTGTTGCTGCTGTGTTGGTTGTTGTTGTTGTTGCTGATGATGATGAGATTGTTGTTGGTATTTGTTCTGAGCCTGTGAATCTTGTTGTTGCTGCTGTTGTTGCTCATAGCCGGCCTGATGCTGGTGCTGGGGATGAGCACGTCCCGATGGTGGCGGTTCCAATCGAGTAGGCTGCCCGGCAGCCGGTTGCTGAGCGTACTGCTGTTGCTGCTGCGACGGTGCCGGTGAGGCAGGAGGTACCTGTTGTGGCGGCGGCACCTGCTGTTGGTCCATCTGCTGCTGGCCAGCATCCTGCCCGGCAGACATGCGTATCGGAGCCACTGCAGCAGCGGATCCCTGCTGCTGCTGCTGCTGGCTGGCAGCAGCGCCACCTCCGGCAGCTGCTTGCGGCATGGCGTCTCTTTCCAACCCGGAATGACGCACCCTGGGTGGGCGCGCAAAAGCATTGGAAGCCAAGAAGGCATCATCCACATCCTGCAAGCCGGACCGGCGTTGGAAGGGATCCTGACTGCGTACAATGCCACTGCGGCTCAGAGCATCCAAGGGACTCTTGCGTGGCTGTGACTATACCGGTTAGGAATACAGATTAGATCTGCACAGCATACGCTTACGTTATCCGGGTTCCTGGCCTGGCTGGGAGTCAGGCTGATCTCACTGGCCGGTTTGCGTCCGACGGCAGCTGCCCCACCACCCTGCTGGCGTGACTGGGCGAACCAATAAAGAACATCTTTTAAGGCGCCACACAAGTTGGGATTATACTTACCGCCATGCTAGTCTTGGATGCTTGATAGCCGGTGCCTTGGCGTGCCCCGGGGGCATTACCACGTTTGGCATCCATAAATAAAATCACTTGAAATTAGTTATCCGCACGAAAAACTTTATCCGCCACACAAATCGCGACGAAACTCGCCCGTTTACACGTTATATAAAACCGATATAAAAATATATTCCTCAGAGCTCAGAGCTGGGAGTGAAAATTTTCTATCCGACCGCTAGCGAGTATAAATCTAAACTGAACTAAGCTACGAGCAATGTAAGGATTTACCATTTGACAGATCCAAATACCGATCACAAGGCCTACTTGTCTCAAAATATTTTTTTTTGTAAAATTTCAACTAATAATTTTAACCAAAAAAAATTCAAATTCCAAAAATAAAACCAAAACGAATAGAACCTAGTTATGGAATTACAAGTGTCTAAGTACCTCGGCCATGCTGCAGGAGGGACGCGGTGCCCCATAACGTCCGGACGGTGATATTTGTGTTATCTGCTGCTGGAGCAGGGCGGTGGTCGAGGCGCTCTGTTGCTGGGAGCCACGACGCCGGTTAGAATCCTCGCCCAGGTAAGTAGCACCAAAGAGCTGTGTGTTAGGACTGGATGTTTGGTTATCGGTTAGCGCGACATGTGGATAAAGATTAAGATTTTTTTTTTAAATATTAGTAATGAAAGTTTAAGATTAAGCAAATAAAGCAACAGGCAAGCATGTTAACAAAATGAATTAAAGCCACGTTTTATCGATCAACGGAATTCCTCCGGCAAACAAACAAATCTACTTGCCAAGTCCGATTTGCATACGAAGGTATATATGTACATATATATATACCACCGATATGCAAATGGGGCTAAAACGAAATGGCCAACTGGTGAGGCCGAAAGTGAAATGTTTCCTGCAGCAGCGAAAGCAACGCCTTAATTGCCAGGGACTGCGCCATAGGTCAGGAAATCAGCGCAACGCCGGGCCACTCCCCACCTGCCCACTCACCTGTTTGTGATGTGCAGACCATTGTTCCCGGTGTGGTGTGGCGATGGGGCGTCCAAGTTTCCATTACCGTTGGCCGAGGGCGTTCCAGAACCACCACCGAAGAAGCCCTGATATAACACGAAATTATTCGCCTGCGGAATGATATTCTTCAGACCATAGTGCTTCTTGAGGAATCCCAGAAGCTTCTCCGACGGCCTGTCCACCGAGCACTTGACCGGCGACCATTGCTCCTCCCGCAGCATGGTCTCGAACAAACGCTTTCCCAGGCCGGCCCGTTGACGGGTCTCGTGGACATAAAAGTCCAGGATGGACGGAGCATTCTCCACCTTGCGCGATTTTCCAGTCTCGTCGAACAGATACAGATCCTTGGTGCCCACTTTCAACAAACCAGCAACGGCGCCGCTGTAAAATTTCCATATAAGTCTTGACCTAGAGGAGGGGATGTATCTACTTACTTGTGTCCAGCTTCAGTATCGGCCAGCAAATAGATGGTCTGGGTGTCGCACATTCGCAAGCGTTGGGCGGTGGTCACCGGCTTGTTGAGGCCCTGCGAGGTGGCCGACAGTTGACCCAACCTGTCAATGATCTCCGACATCTTCGAGGTGGCATCCCTAAGAGAGTGTATTCGGTTAGTTGGATTCGGATCCTGCCATATCCCATTTCCCACAATACTCACAAACACTGACGCCTGTCGCCGCGGAAGGTGTGCGGCAGTAGGTTCGATGTCACCTTTATTATCGGCTCGGGGAACAGGGGTCTGATGTCGAAGCGGAAGTCCACCATTATGCTCTCTGTTTGTGTTGATCTGAATCTGAATCTGTTCTGGTATGGTCTGTTCTGGTATCCTATTTAAATTCACTAGCGTCTATGGGCGGCCCCTGCAATTTAGAATTGAGAAATGCGAATTTAATGGAGCGTTGCGAAATCGGTGCGCAAACAATTTGATTATCTGATTCCGCCTGAGGGGCTTGCTTTTGGAGCTCCCTAGCCTTTGTCTATGGTGGGGGGTGGGGGTGAGGTGCTGTGGGAATCACTGCACATGCAATCGAGCCCATGATTGTTGCTACACAGCCCCGCCTTTGGGAATGATTCAGCAGATGGGAACCCACACGTGTACACAAATAAAATTTTTGTCTTTATTAGAAATTCTATTGAAATATTTATAGGAAATTGTTTATTTTTTGGTTTAAATAATGTGTTTTATAAGAATTTTTAATATATTATTTTCAAGTAGGCCATTTAAAAAGTATCTATTCTTCAAAAATAATATATTTTTATTATAAAATTGAAAAATAAAACCATATTTAAGTTAAACCATATTCAAAAATAATATATTTTTATTATAAAATTGAAAAATAAAACCAAATTTAAGTTCTGAAATTCATATTTCCTGGCGGATTCCCAGAGGCAACCCGCAGGAGTCACAGCGAATTCATTGGGGAATGGAACTAGAATATATTTTTACCCTCAAATACCTCTTAATTTTTTTTTGGAGTGTACTTTGGGAGCAAAGCCTCTACAGAAATTGTTTTTCCTTTGTTTCTGTTGCCGACTGACTGGTTTTTTTTTGTCATTCCTTTTTTTTTTTGTTGTGCTGGTTGACCCAAATCACCGCATTAGACTCGGATTACAATCGAAACTGTTGCGTTTCGGGGGAATCCTTTTTCGACAGGAATATGCAACTTCCGTTTCTGGGAGCGGGGCTGTCAGGATACAACCGTTAGCCGCTTGCATGTCACTATTAGCTGTATGTATTGTTAATTTTTTGAGAGCAACGACCGCTGAGAACGGGAGAGAAACGATAACGGGTGCTTTGTAGTAATTACATTTAAAAGGAGGCGTGGGGGGAAAACTTTTTCCCCATTGTTGCGATTTTGTCAGAGGAAAAGTTAAACAACGTCGCTGCTCGAGTTTCCAGAACTGCGATGGCAACAGCAAGAAAAGCAATCGTCGGCAAATGACGTGTTTTCATTTCATTTTTTACATATCAGGCTTACATACATACATACAATCATAAAGATTGTGTGCTTTTTGGCCCCCAGCAAAGGGGAGGTTGTTATTGTTATTGTTCGTCTTGCTTGTTGACGTCGGTTGCCACGAATCAGTCCACTTTGTAACTGTTTATGAGTTTATGAGCCAAAGCAAGTGATGCAAAACAAAAATACAAGACGACAAAAGGTAACAGAGAGAGAAACAGAGAGAGGGAGGTGGACAAAAGCCACAAAAGGAGCGAAACTGCAGCACTTCTTGGGCTCCCCTTTTTGCTCCACTTGTAAATGTGTCAAGTGAGCTACTGCTCTCACCCCAGCATGTGCATGCGTGCATGTGTGTAAGAGCGTGAGAGAGTTAATCAACGGAATTAAAATCGCGTGCACTCGTTAACAACAGGCGGGTTAGAAGAGAGGCACCCAACATGACGGGGGATCGTCCCATACAATTTAACGGTTAATCAGCAGACAGCCACAAAAACAACTCTCGAGTTGGAAACAGCTTGGAGACTGAAAGGCTGAAAAACAAATCAATCGAGCACCCCCAGCTAATGAAAATAGACACTTCCTACTAATCGACTAGCTGATGGTGATGAAAATTAATACAGCAATTACGCGGCCTTCAGACTGGTACTATATGCATGGCTTAATAACCAAAGCCGAGCCTATCAGCTGTCTGATGGAAAAACAAACCCACAAAGTGTCGTGTCGCGTCATTATGCAAGCTTTCCGTTTTATTTTTTCCATTATGGATGTGGGAGGTAACAGATGGGGGCGTGGCACGGAGCTCAATTACCAAAGTCAGCCGTCAACTGCCTCACTAAATTCCATATTGCTATAAATGGTAGTACAGATGAGATTCTTAACAAAGATTCTCAGACTCTATACTAGGTTTTTGGGGTTTAGATGGCCAAGTTGTACTGTTAGTTTTGTCGTAAATTAGAAACCATTATCACGCCATTGGAATAATAAATTAGGCAGTACAGGTACATACATATATACTTTGGGATCAGGTGACGAGCCTACCTCTACACTTTGTGTGTACAATGTCCTCGGCAAACAAACGGAATGGACTTTGGTGGAAATTTATGCAGCAACAAGGTCAATCGATAACTGCAAGCCTGAAAGGAAATGGCCAGTCAAAAAAAAAAAAACCTACGACTATGTAGTTCAGTTGCCAAGGAAAAACAACAACAAATCACAGACCGAACCAACGACAGGTGCCGCAACCGCTGACAGGGACAGGGACAGGGGCTCAGGTAAAAAGTACAGGTGTGTACTCTTTTCGAGTTTTCCTCGTTCTTAGTTTCCCAAGGCAACGGCAATTAAAAATAATCAACAGTTTATGGCTTTGTTCAGTTGAAGTCGTTGGCCGAGGCGAGCTTTAAATATGCATGAATGTTCCTGCACGCAATGCGTGGTTTATCGTTATCGATAGCCTGTCATCATAGTAGCCTGGCAATGAAATACTTTTGCTTTTGCGGTCTAGCCTGCCTAGCCGCCTGTTATTTTGCTGCTGCTGCTGTTTACCACAAACGAACGATCGCGAACGGTCAAAACAACTTGTTATTCTACAATAGCGAATTACAAAAAAAATAAATAAAAAAAATTGCCTTAGCAACGATAACAACAAAAAACAAGAAACCGCATCAAGGGGAATTGCATTTGCGGCTGTCATTGTTGACTGTTTGTTGTTTTTGTAGCTTGCATTGCACGCGCCTGCCATTGTTTTGTATCTAATCGCTGGAGAGTAGAAGAATGGCTCGAGAAGAACCAAGATAGATAGAGAAGACAAGATGCATCCAACAGTGCAATGCCAGCATAAGATTGCATCAGACTCCGATCATGACAATTTAATTTTAAATCGCGCGGTTTTAAAAATACTTGTAGCTTACTCAGCCAATAATCAGTCTGGATTTCGGTGATTTTCCACCTCTGAGATTAATGATTAAAAAAAAGGAAAGTAACTCAAAAACAGATCCCATTAGGTAAACAAAGTAATACACTACGCTGATAGAAAATAAATACAAGACCAAATACAAGAGGCCTTGAGAAACTCGAGAACGGTTCCTGGTATAGGGGTCATAAATGCCACACTTATTTGCTTTTTTTTTTTGGCGATAATTTTTTGGGGTAGTCTTCCGATGTCTGGCCACAAAACACACACCCCCGATCCCTGGTAATCGGCCAGTGTCAAATTGGTGCCACGGATGATAAGGCTTTCTGCTGGAGAATCTAGTTCCAGGCGGTTCTCCTAAGCACTCGAGTGCCGCGGGTTTAATGACAGCCAACCATAATTGTTCTTATTGTTTATGTTTTTTAGCGATTATCAGACATTGTCGCATGAGAGCAGCACGTGGTGGGTTCAAAGGTTCATGTTCTTTGGGAAATGGATTCATCTTCAATTGAAACGCAAAGGCATGAATTAAATCCAATTTATGAGGATAAAAAAAAGACATGGAAGGTGAGTGGCTAGTCGGTGTGAATCAACCAGATAAGAGAATGAAAGGTCTAGTGAATGAGTGTGTAAGACACCAAACTGTCTCTTTCACACGGGGCAACAGGGGTGGTAAAGAGGGGGTGTTTTAGTGGAAAATATAAAACAAATAAATTGAGAAAATTCCGTTTCAGTTTAGTTGTTATCCAACACTATTACAAGACCCCCTTTGTGAATCACTGACTTCGCCCCTGGATCCTGGCCTGTAATGATCGGGGTGCTGTTATCGTTCGATCGCTGGTCAGCGAGAAATGAGAGGGGGAGAGAGAGCGAGAGTGGCTGAGAGTAACTGCGCTTGTATGCGACAAGTGAGTTTTCTTAAAAGGGCGATCGGCAGCTGTGCAGTCACTTGAAAAACACCAGTCAACGCGAACAGTTCCCCAGATCGCTTCAATCGGAAAACCCGTCAACTGAAACTCGACTGGAGACGGAGACCCACTTATCAGAACAAAAACAAAAAACAGCTGACCGGAGGAGAGCAGCAAACAGCTCAGCTCAGCTCAGCGCGTGTGCGAATAACAAGAAAAGAAACAAAAACGAGACAAACATACAAACAAAAAAGCACGCAGCACGAGATACACAAAAAGAAGCGTTATTTCGGCAGCGGAAAATTTTCAAAACGTCGAAACAAAGCCGAATCGTAATAGCCGAGAGCTTTTACGTCCAAAAGAAACAAACTTGAAAGTCATCTACCCACAACGTGTTAGCCGGTCGAGATGAGTGGTTCGGTTTTGAGCATCGCGCGTCCTGCCGCCACAAATGGTCACAGTTTGTTGGCCAAGCAGATGAACTGCAACGGTAATGGCACCACGGCTGGAGCGGCCAAGACCACTGTGGCCTCGGCCATAACACCGCCCAAGCAACCCCAATTGGCGGCCAAGGTCATTCAGCAGTCGCAGATCATTTGCTTCGACGTCGATTCGACGGTGATTTGCGAGGAGGGAATCGATGAGCTGGCCGAGTACTGTGGCAAGGGTAGCGAGGTGGCACGTGTGACCAAGGAGGCGATGGGCGGTGCCATGACCTTCCAGGATGCCCTCAAGATACGCCTGAACATCATTCGGCCGACACAGCAGCAGGTCAGAGATTTCATCGCCGAGCGTCCCAGTACACTGACCAAAAATGTGAAGCGCTTTGTTACCCACCTGAAGGCGGAGGGTAAACAGGTGTACTTGATCTCCGGAGGATTCGATTGCCTGATAGCTCCCGTAGCCACGGAACTGGGAATCCCCCTCACCAATGTGTATGCCAACAAAATGCTCTTCGATTACCTGGGCAACTACGACAGCTTCGACATCAGCCAGCCCACTTCGCGCTCCGGCGGCAAGGCCGAGGCCATATCGATGATCAAACAGAAGTACAATGAGGACTCCTTGATCACCATGATCGGAGATGGAGCCACCGATCTGGAGGCAGTGCCCCCAGCCAATTATTTCATTGGATTCGGCGGCAATGTGGTCCGTCCGGAGGTCTATCGACGGGCCCAGTATTACGTAACGGACTTTGAGCAGCTCATGGGACAAAATGAATAACCGGACTAAGCCCAGTAATAGAAATTAGGGGTGTGGGGGTGGTGAATTTAGTATTTGAAATCAACGCTGTTATAGCTGATAGTGATGCACCTGTTATTTTGTCCAATTCTGTGTGAAAATGTATGTATGTACCGCGTAGTTCATAGCAAATTGCTAAAAAAAACAATAAAAAGCAATAGTACAATTATGGAGAACAATAGGCCGCACTTTGTTACTGTTAGTTTGTTAACAGAGCGCTGTAAGTGACGCAGTTACATATGTAATTATACAGGGTGCGCCATACCAGAAACAAAGGCCATGTTATAAGTTTAAAAATATATTCCATAGTTAAGTTTGATGCAAAAAACGAATTTCTCAATAAATATAAACTAAAGTATAAAAATAAAATTATATCTTTTTTATTTTTAGGCCTTTATGAATATTTTATGTAGTAATAGGTGGTTTACTCCCATTAGGTAAGCCAATTAAGACCTAATAGCTTGAAAGTTTTTACCTTCAATAATAAGGTGATAGTTCACTTTGGAAAAAAAGAAAGAAAAGCGAGAGGTCAGTGAACTCCTATAGCGGTTGGGAAAGTAATCTATTTTTAACTATTTAGGTAAGGAATATTACCTTTTTATTAATTAGCTCTTAAAGCAAAGAAACCCAGATGTAGATAAAGTAGCAAGTCTGATAAAAACCATGAAGAAATTTCAGCCAAAGTCCAAGTAATATAATATTTTATTGGTCAAGGAAAAGCAAAAAACAGCTTTATTTTATAGTTTTCTATGAAAAAACATGCAATCTACTTGCCTAGGTTTCATTTTCCTTCAACTTCCAACAATTTGTCGGCTCTAAAAGCCGTTTAAACTAGAAAATAACGCCTACTACAGTAATTATCAATATACGTATCTATGTAATCGAGCTCCAATGGAGTTGAGCACAGTTGGATCCACGGCAAGGCCGAAGCGTGGGTGCTATCGTCGGGTGGCGGCATGCCATGAATGGAACGAACGGGACGGGTGGTTTGGGGGTCAACGTCATCGTGTTTAATTGACGGCGGGAAAAGCTTTGAGCCGGCTTAAATGTGGACCATATTAGGCGTGATACGACTGCCGTTTAAACGCAAAGAGGCGTGAATTAAGGCCAGGTTGCAGCTGAAGGCAGAATAGGAAGAAAGCGGCTGCAGAGGAAGCGGCGGTGAGATCATCTGGCTAATGAAGGGGCTTTAAATGGGTATCCAAAACTGTTGGGGCACTTGTGACTCATTTCTATGGAACGTTATTTGAATTTTTAAAACAAAAGCAACCCAATCGAAAGGAAGAAAGGTATTTTGGGGGCAAGTATCTTGTAGATAAAGACACATCTGTTTTTTTGTGGAACTTGTAACCTATCTCGATGGTCACAGCTGTCTTTGAGATATGACTTCAGAGTTCGCATGACGTAAAGTTGTTTTATTTATGAGTAACTATGTTCACTGAGCCACACAAACATATCACGAATGCGAAAGCGGTGGGCAGCGGAATGGAAATAGACTGGTCTATAGACGAATAACCAAGAGACGTAAACAGAAACAGAAAGCTTGACGAGCGCCGACTTACCGCAACAATTAAAATCAACAGCGTCAAAGGTCTCGACGTGGTGTCTTCCGACGCGAAAATATATCTCAAAGATAGTTCCAGTTTCCAGTGACGATTTGGATGCACTCTCCGGCTTTTTGGCTGCAACACGGATTGCGGATGCTGCGCGTTGAGTTGCGGGCGTGCTTACTCAGTATCTATGTATCTCACTCTTCCGAACACTAAACACTCACGGGGTTCTTATATCGATTTTAGAATTTATACTTTTCCTGCCAAACTAATTTTTTGAGAACACTCTTCCGAATTTTTAATCGATTCGTATAGACTTCCGTATTTTTTTTTGATTCAATAACACATTTTTCATATGCTTTGTGATGATTGTGTCGTCTCTATTCCGATGAGAGTGTGAGGGGGAGCAGGAAAAAAAGAGCCGGAGAGCCGTGGCGGCGTCGTTATTGCACGAAAGTTGGCTTAAAAATGTGGGGAGCCCGAGTTTTTGGGGGTTGGCCAAGATTCAAGTCAGGTCGAGGCTTTTACTGGTATTATACCAGGTTGTTGTTTTTATCGAACTATCGATAGTTCAAGATTATGCGATAGTAGATATATTTTTTAAAAAATACTAAAATTTAAACGGATAATAAACTTGCATAAATATTTATCTATTTTTTTTTTATTTTCTAAATTAATAATTTCATAAGCTTTATTATAACCAATTGTTCATTTTCTACATTGCTGTGTCATTTAAATATTTTTATAATATTTACAAAGAAAGTGCTAAAAAGTTAAACCATATATAATTTTTATATACATTGCATTGAATCTCTTCCGTCTGGGTTCCTAGTACTTGTTAATATTAAACAAACGAACACCATGGAATTGTGGTAGCTTGGGAAGAGTCACCACGACTAGGGATACAAAGTTGGCTATGAAGTGTTCCGTGCTATTCCTGGTGTACAAACAAGTGAGGAGGAACCTGCGAAAAAAAAGTAATTAATAACAAATACGCGGGGATAAACATTGATGGTTTTTACAGGACAATGGGAGCTGCTGTAAGAAACTTCCGGGTTGTGGTCATCTGAACACCATCATCAATCTGCTCCCAGTGAGTCAATCTCCTGCTGGGATCGTTTTCGGTACTCAGCCATGGAGCTCCTTTAATTACGTGCAAAAAGTACAGATGGGCCTAGACTCGCAAAAATGAACTGTTAGAATCTTTATCCGTAGTGGTACTCGTGATAAACATTACTCACCGCATTATGGAGCAAGTTGGTCGCTGTCCAGGCAAATGGAATGCTGACAAAGGGCACTGATAAGAGCAGCAGGTGCACGGATAACAAGCCCAGTAGGTAGGCCAACCAGAACCCACGGGCACTCAGCCAGGAGCTGTTGGGATTTGGCTCGCCATGGCCTCCGGCAATAGATGTCATCTTGGATCGTTGTTTACCTTTTTAATAACTTCCAATAAATCAAAACCAAACAAGTAGTTCTAGTCGATTGTTGCGAAAAATGCCTAACGCCATCATGTCATCAACATCGATACAAAATGGCCATGGTTGAAACGGTCACACTGAAAAGAACAAAATGGCTGTTTCGGCGTTGAAAATTTTTTTGGAATATTAAAAAGAAGAAAAAGCTAATTAAATTATTGGTAAAGAGTGTCATAAAACATAAGAAATGCAGGAAAAGTTTTATAGAATGCATACGTGTTGAAGTTTTTTCTAAATACCATTTATCAGCAGCCTGAAAGATGAGCGGTGCCAAATCCTCGGGGACAGGTGAGACACTTAAGTGCCATGTAATGAGAGTCATTTAAATATTTCATTATTGATTAGGCTTTGGAAGCCACATCCCAAGCATCGAGGAGAAGAACAAGCAAATCCAGCAGGAAACTATGATGGAGAAGCTGCGGGCGAAGCACCGAAATAAGCCGAGGACCTACGAAGAGATTAAAAAGTCTGTAAGGATGTACTTCATCGAGAAGCACTATCCACTGGATCCCCTCTGCAAGGCCACGTTACAGTCGGCACTGGATAAACTGCAGCACTACATAAAGGTGACGTCTCGCCATGGACTGGTAGAGAGGCTGGAGAGTCTGTCGCGGCAGCTGGGGCTGAAGTTCATGGAGGATCAACAGATGCTGTTCATTTCCACAGACATGTTCTACGTGGAGATCCTTTTGGATGCAGCCGGCAGCCTACTGGACGTTAAGGTCCATCACGAGTGCAAGATCGAACAGCAGTCTAGTGAGCTGGTGGCCTGCCTGAAAGCTGGCGACTTTGCAGACTTTACTGTTCAGCTGGAGGGATTGTCGTCCATTTACCAGCTAAACGCCGAGCCCAAGGTTAAGAAGAAGGCTTTTGTGGCGCTTCAGGCCATGGAGACTGACATTCACAGTCTCTACCAGATGCACTTGCAATCTCAATCAGGAAACTCGTACGATATAATGGCCAGTTCTCCTGTTGGTCTTGTACTACCGCGTCGCGGAGGTCACCCTATGAAGCTCACCTACTTCTGTCCGCCTCTCCACCTGCCCGAACACGACCCGAAGTTGCCCAGTGGGGACTTTACCATCGAGCAAGTGATGCGTAGCAGCTACGGACTGAATGCAACCGTCAACCTGGAGGGTTCGTCAGCCAACAAGCTGCAGGTTACGCCTATACTGTCATTTGTCCGCGACCAGCAGACTGGAATGGAGGTGCCAACTTACGCTCCGCTGAACCAAACCAACTCTCTGTTGATGCCTGCTACCTATGTGCTGCGCTTGAACAAGCCAATGCCCGTCTGCGTGGAATCCTTGAAAGCCCTCGGACTTCCGGGCTTAGATGCTCAGGCCAATCCTCCGACTCCTGCCACTACGGTTCTCAATCTCATTGTACAAACGGCTTCCAAGCAGGCGATCAGAAGCACCCAGCGCGGACTGTACGTTAATCTGCCAAAAGAGACTCACTGTTACTTTTTTACGGATAACAGGCGGTTGCAGGGCACTTTGGTCTCCTCGCTGCCATTCACTGAGCCCGCCCAGGTGCCCCGTATTGTAGCCTTTCTGAAAAAACAAGCTCTCTTCTACACCCTCCTGGCCAGTTGCGTTCGGGAGCAGCAGAAGCAATATAATGGTAAGTTGTTCAGCTTAGTGTTTACCTCATTCCTCCTCCACTTGTATTTTGTCTCGCAGATATGGACAGCACTGTGATACTAGAAGTGACGGCGGTCTCTTTCAACCAGATAACCGTAGAGCTGCAGCACCCGTACGAGGAGTCGCTGGCCACGGTGGACTTTCTGCTGGAGGATGGTCAGCCGACATGTAGCGTCTTCTGTCTAAGTAACGAGTACGAATCGCTCTCTCAAAAACTGACGCGTACCGTGCGACAGGTGGTCTCCATCCCAATGGTGATTTACAAGCTGCTCAAGTGCTGGGATGAGGAGCACGAGTTTAAGCTGCACGGTGTCATTAATCCGGGAACTGGAACTGCTGGAGGGGGATCAGTGGGCGGCGGGGGAACGGTCGGAGGAGGAGGTTCCACCAGTGGCGGAGGTGGCTTTAATCAGTTTGCAATGGATACGGCTCAAACCCCGGATGGAAACCTGCCCGGTGGTAGTTTTGCGAATATCAGTAATCTCAAAATTGATGCGAAATCCCGGTCTCTGGCTGATGCCTTCGCTGCCTCCACATCAGCAGCTGCAGCTATCGCTGGCCTGATTAATCTTAAGCGCGAGACAGATCCCCAGGCGTCCAGTTCATCCGCTTCCAGTTCCTCCTCAGTTTCGGCCTCGTCTTCGTCAGTTTCCAAATCAAGTGATCAGGAGATTGCGGACAAATACAAGAACATATGGAAGGATAAGACGCCGAATCTGAAGCACTGCGTTAGTATTACGCCCATACCAGGGGATGGAAAGTCTGGATCTTCCGCTGGAGGTGTCTCTGGCGTAGAAGTGCAACGCACTGGTGGCATTGAGATCATTCCACTAAACACCCAAGCTTCCAGTGCCGGCGGAGGAACAACTGGAGGAGGCACTAGCTCAGCACCCACCACCATAACCATAACTCCCATCACCGGTAAGGATCCAAGCAAAGAATCGACCAAGAAGAGCAGTTCATCGGGATCCGGAACCAATATGGCTACAAAGCGGCCACATGAGAGCAGCTCATCGAGTTCTAGTGGAGCTAGTGGATCGTCATCATCCTCCGCTGGAAGCAGCAGCTCCTCGGACATGCAGAAGGAGAAGAAGCGCAAAAAGAAACGCGACGATTCCCCCATGGGACCGCCCGAAAAGATATATTCTCGTCAGAATTCCCCAGCAGCTGGCGGCGATGCCTCGGGAAGCAGTGGAGTGGTGAGAAAGTTCTCCTCCCCCTCATCCTCGCCCAAGGCAGGTGGTGCCGGACAGGGTTTAATGGCAGGAGTGCCGCCCGCGCGTCCAAGCCCCAAGCACTCACCGGTGTACAGCAGTCCGAAACACAACACCGCCTCCAACAGCCCCAAGTCGCCGTTTGGCACCCATTCCCCCAAGCACGGATCCTCCGGCAAGCCTAGCATGTCTACTCTAAAGAGCGCGGCAACGGCAGCCACCAGCCTGAGTCCCAAGGGGGACAAGACTTCCTCGTCCGTGGGAGCTTCCTCGGTGAGCTCATCATCCTCAGCATCGGGAGTTGGAAGTGCCCCTGGCCTGGTACGGTCCTTTGCCAGTGTGGGAGCACCGCCACCACCACCGCCAGTCCCACCGCTGGCCAGTGCGAGCGGAAGCAGTGGCCAATCCCTGAAAAAGGAGAAATCTTCGTCATCATCTGGCTCCTCCTCCTCCTCGTCAACATCAGCGGCTGTAGGCTCGTCTGGATCAGGAGGAGTAGGAGCCGGAGGAGGCGGTAGCGGCATTAGTGCCAGCCTGGCAGCCGCCGTGGCCGCTTTGAAATCCTCCCAAGCTCAGCAACAGCAACTGAAGTCTTCAGTGTCCAGTCTATCGCATTCGTCGGCTAGTGGTGGCCTCGGAAGCTATGCCACCTCAGCCAGTGCGAGCGGTGCGGCGTCAGTGGTTGGAGCTGTGGGAGCTGGAGCCGGTGCCGGCGCCTCCGGACTGGAGCTGAGTGCCCTGCGCAAGGGCATGGCGGGAGGTGCGGTAAGTCCGTTTTCATTATAAGTGCTCCACACCACTCTCCACTCCACTCCAATCCACAACAACCCCCAGCATCTCCCACTGGAAGCCTAACACGTAGTTGACTCTGCCACCTCTCCTAACCAAATGCAGAAACCAATCAAAGCGAACTTGTCTTCAAAACTAATGCAAATACTGTATTTGAAATTAGCTATAACTAGTTTTGTAGTTGAATACTATGATTATTATTACTTAATACTGCTATTATTATTATTATCATTTTGTTGTTTGTGTCTTGTTTGCCTTTTTTCTTATATTTTGTAAATATATATTATCCTTTTTTATGTCATATCCTGCTGCATCCGTTTTATTTCCAACTAAAAATATACTGCGGTGATGGGGCCTATCCAGCACACTTCCTCAAGAGAGAGTTCTCTAGAGGGCACGCTCTAACCACTCTTTTTCCCGCATTTGGCACGATTGTATTTTATTGTTTGTTTTTGTAATTATTATGGTCTAGCATGTGTTTTTATTTATTGATAAAATAATATACATATTTTGGTGTAAAGTGAAGGCTTTTGGAGGTCAGATGGGGGTCTGTATGGTGGTTTATCCCAATAGTTAGCTTTAATAATAAATCTTAGCTGCCGAATCTTGTTAACTATTTACTAACGGGGTCTGCTTTTGTTCTATTCTTCTATTATTCCTCCTCTTCCAACACAAAATGTTTATGAAACATTACTTTTACTTCGTTTATTTATTCCTTCGTAAATATGATCCATTTTTTGATTGTTTTTAATTTTGTTTCTGGTTTGTTTTTGGTTCTCGTTTGTTCCCCTCGCACACACACACACACAACCACTTGCTTACTTTGTCAGGTTAGTTTGATGACGTCGACGGCTCCTTTGGCAACAACAATCCCGGCAGCAACAACACAGTCAGCGGCAACATCGGTCTCGGCTCTGGCATCGGGTCATCCAATATCGCTGGCGGGCTCGGGAGCGGGACAAGTGCCAACGCCAGTAATAGCAATGCCACCGGCAACAGCAACAACAACAACAGCAGCAGCGGGGGGAGTAATGGCGGCGGGAGTATCAACCCCAACAACAACAACGGCAGCGGGAGCAACAGCAATGCTGCAGCAACAACAGCAGCCGGGAGTAACGCCACCTAGTAGCTGCTTGGCCACTAGCGGCGACGGAGGAACTCCAGCCGGAGGAGCAGGAGCAGGTGCTTCCACGGAGTACATGGTGAAGCCCAGCAGCCAGGAGGGCCTCAAGCTGACCATCAACAAAACGGGCAGCGGCAAGAGCTCAGGCTCGAGTTCAAGCTCTAGTTCCAGCTCTGGTTCGAGCACCTCCTCCAGCGGAGCGCCCAAAACTAAGAGCGGCAGTGGAACGAACATTTCCTCAGGGTCCTCAAGCAAAAAGCAGCACACTGGTCTCAAGCCTGGCGTTAACAGCGGTCCGGCCTCTAAAAAAGCCTCTGCATCTTCATCAGCCTCTGCCACTGCATCTGCCAGCAAGCATCTCTTCCAAAAGGCCAACTCCTCGGGAAATCTCAGCAGCAAGCTCAGCGGATCGGGTGTCGGAGGTGGTGGGGGACTGCCATTGACGAAGAGCAACAGCACCAACTCCTTCCAGGAGCACAGCGCTCCCAAGCGTCGGCCCAGCATGGGTGCTCTTGCCAGTGGCAGCAGCAGCAGTAGCGGCTCCAGTGGACCACGAAAATCGAGTTCCATTTCGGCGGGAGTCAGTGGAGCTTCAGGAGCCGTATCGCCCGCAGCCCACAGCGGATCCATGTCACAGCCGCCGCCGCGATTTGATCATCACACCGACATGATGACTATACTGCAGTATGCTTCTCCCACAATGGCCGCCAGCATGGAGGGCTTCATCAAAGGATTGCACAACAAATTCCAGATCCCCAAGCTATCGCAACGTGGTACATCAAGCAGTGGAGGCGGAGGAGTAGCAACTGGGAGCGGCGTAGCCGGAGGAGGCGGCGGTAGCGGTCGAAGTACACCCAGTACAGAACCTTCAACCTCGACAACTATGTCCCTTGCCCCTTCATCCTCGACTGCCGCAGCATTGGTGGAGCCGGAGGCCAAGCCACCGGCACCTCCTCCATCTTCGAGTGGCGGAGATGTGCTGCTGAACTTGAGCAGCTCGGCGGCAATGCCCTCGGGCGATGGCATCGATGAAGAGCTTCTGGCCAGCTTGGCTGGCGAATGACAGATGGCGGACAACCATGAGATATTCCTGTTGCTCTATGCGATTCTCACTTAAAACTAAGTTTAAACTAAAATGTCATAAGATATGAAGGTTTGGAGATGGATAGGAACACTTATCCCATTTCCAGTCCAGCTTGAAACAATCCCCCAAGGCGATTTTGTTTACATTTTACGATACGACACAACAATTTGGTACAAAATCTAAGAGATTATCATCACGTATTCTGTGAAGTCAAACAAAAAACACTAATAGAATCATGTTCGGTTTAAAAAATTGATTAGAAAAAAGCGATTTATGATATTGTGCGAGAAACATCGCTCTAAATATTGTGTAAAATATATGTATTCAGTTAAAAAAAAAATTGTTTATTTGGGTAAAAGTACACATGGCTTAAAAATGTCATAGGTATGTTCTCTTTAATCCATAAAGTTCTACAAATAATCTTATTTGGTTTTTAAGCGTTTGGAAATAGTGTCGAGATAGCTCGCAGAAAGTTTCTCTCGAATTCCTGCTCGGAGAATCTTTCCACAGAAGCTCTGCAATTAAAAAGTATGTATTATTATAGTATTCATAAAAAAATTCTATTTTATAGGACAAACCTTGCTGCATTACGAATTCCAACGGTATCCACGTTGTTAACAATAATATTTAATAGGTTTTCTGCGTAATCAACTGCGTCAACTGCCAGAAATCCATTCTGGCTACCTTCCGAAGTTTCCACAATATCGAGCAGTGGACCTCCGGATCTATGGGCTACCATTATAAGCCCAGCTGCCATGCAGTCTACTATGCCGATTCCAAAATGCTCATTCCACATGGTGTGGATTCCAATGTGGGCTGTTTGATATAGTTTCAGAAGCTCATCGTATGGCACATTCACTTTAAATTGAACATTATTTTCAAGTGACAAGTGCTTGGACAAATCCTGCATATTTTTCAATCTTTCGTAATCCTCCTCGTTCCGGCAGGAGCCCACAATAACTAATTTTATTCGATTCCATAGAGCCTCATCCTGCGCCAATAGAGTTCTCAACTCGTAAATAGCTTGCAGTTGCAGAGGATGATCCTTTTCTGGACGGAATTGTCCCACAGACAAAATGATAAACTCCTCGCCCTTTTCCAAGTGCTCCAGATTCTTTAAATGACTGACTTCGCAGGGAGGATAAACGCGATGCGTCTTGAATGGCACATCCCATATCTGAAGGATATGGTTCTCTGTCCAGGAGGAGTTGACCATGATAGTCTCGGCACAACGACCCACCCATTTGTACATCTAAAAAATAATATATAATCAATATTGGATGGTTAAGTTATATTAAAAACGAACCTTCGAAAACAACCGGTAGTAGGTAAGTTTTGTCCATGTAAGGAATGGATTTCTTGCAACATATTTCTTATTGTTGTGGGACATCTGGCGCTGTTGGACCCGCTTTAACATATCCGTACTTATAACCGGATAGTGGACATAGGCTCCGACTTTAGACTGAACAAGATACCGGAAGAGCGGATACGTGAAGGCATAGCCCATGGTATCAATAAATATATCTGGCGGGAACTTCAAGAGTGCCTCCAGCCCGAGGACCATTGATCCTAAACTCTGGCCCAGCAAAGTGAAATGCGGATACTTCTTGGCCTCGATCCAGTGGCGTTGTTTCAGGAATATAAATCTCACATTGTCATTGTCGATGGCTATGTTGAAGACGTTCTTTGCTTTTTCCAAAATGGAATTAGGAGAGGCGTCTATATCTCCAGTATAAATAACAACCTTAGCATTGGGATATCTTTTCTGAAAGAAAAATGTTTAAATATTTATACAACTGTTTTTGATTTAAGAGAAAAAAACAATTTAATTTTAGTTATCCAAGGAAAAAAATAAATTAGAACTAAGATAAACTATTGTTTTTTTCAATATTAATCAAAAATATATCACAAATTACCGTTCTACATACATTTTTTTTAAATTTCTTATATGATCAGATAACGAAAACAACACGTATGTATGTTTATATATTGCATATAGCTTGTTGCGATTGCATCTAGGGCTATGTTATTATTATATACCTGCAACGCCTTTACTGCACACCACAGAACTCGTTCCCCGCCGCCTCCTGCATTGCAATATGGATGAAAAATTCCAACATTTATGCTATTTTCCGATGTTGCATGCAACTTCTTTTTCCGGCTTAGCAACCAATGTTTTAAAGAAATAAATGAAACCACGGCTAGTATCACTAGCGAAAGAACCATCCATAAACTGTAAACATAAAAGGGTATTTATTAAGTTAACAAATTGCTTAAAAGGCTTACAGTATAATAAACATTTTTAATGTTTTTCCTCAACGACTCATTGTTATTTCCACGTAAAACCAAAATATTGCATTTAGGGTTGTTGATAATGTATCAATATATCGATATTCTTTTTATAATAGTGATATATCGGCTAAATATCGAAATAAGACAACGACTGTGGTAGGTAAGACTTTCTAAAAGATATTTTCAATATCATCCAAGTTATGGTTTTGAAAAAAAGATCCGATAAAAATTCCATTTTTCAGTCAGGACTGAGTCTGTACTTCTCTAAATTCGAACCGATAACAGTGACTCAAAAATGTAGTGATTTACCGGTCACTTATCGATAGAATTTTTTGAACTTTATAATTTGAAATATATAGATTTTATTGTTATTTAATATTTACCAGTATTAATTTAACCTATCTTCAGTGCGTTTAAATTATTTTCTTTAAGATTTATATTTTAATTAGAGTTCCTTTTAGGAAACTTCACATGTTTAATTTTTATAATAAATCTAACAAAAAACAACTAAAAAATAAAAAATTTTAAGGTTTATCTTATTTATAATGTTTATATGATGTACAAAATTAAAATAAAATAACTAGTTAAATTATAGGTTTTAGTTACATTTAAACATAACGCTTTTAATATATCTGATGCTTAATGAAACCCTTAGTTTATTTTTTGAATATACAATTTTACCTTAAACTTTTATAGTTTTGAGTTAGACATATATAATGCTGATGCAGATGCAATGCCGGATTTTCATGTTTCACTGCTTTACATTAAAAGCTTGGTATAAGCTTTTGACATAAAATAATGTTGTACTGGGCATGCGCTTCAGTTAATGGAACTTTTAAGGATAAATACAATTATACTCGACGGACTTAAAATCGAGTCTATTTTATATGAAATAAGGAAAAATGATAATAATTTGACAAACAATTTAGTGTAACAATAAAGTGAATTGTATCCTGCAATTGAGTCAACATTTGACCAAAAACACGTTATTGTAAAAGAGAGAAAATCGAATACGTACATACCATACCTATACATATTAAAATGGTAAGGATGAAAAAAGAGTGCCTTGCAGTTATTTTAAAAGATAAAATACATATTAAAGTGAAAATAGGTTTTTCGTTTATACTAAACCTTATTCTAATGGTTAATAACCACAAAAAAGGCTACAATGAGCCAAGTTTGAACGATATATGAATATGTTCAGATACATATATTATGTATGTGAGTGTAAATGGGTGTATGTGAATATATACAGATAAATGTATAGATATATAGTCGGTGGTAGTCTCAATAAGACTATATCCTTTTATTTGTGCTTTACTAATTAATTAAACCATTCGATATGCTTTGTACATAGTTTTTTTATTGATTATTTCGCTTTTATATACACATTTAGCAATAAATCTATCGCAGACTTCATATAAATATATGTATGTACATAAAAGAGTTAGAATCTTATTGGAATACATGGTGTACATCCGAAAAAAAAGGATATCAGGAATATATGAAGTCTACATTTCGATATTGGGTGACGATTGTTTCAAATTAGGGCGACATAACTCAATTGTATGTGGGAGCTTTATTGGAATGGGTGTTTTTAAATGTTATAGAGAGAGTGGCAAGCCTTTGTATATTACTTATATAACTAAAATATTAAAAAAAACCTGGCAAAAGCCTGCATTTAAGACGCATCGTTTTCCAAAAATCAAAATTAAATAATTTCATAAATGAGTATCTAATAAAATATGCAACAATACACCTACAAATTGTATTAACGCGTTGATGGACAATAGACAGTTTTTTTAATTAATATCTTATCTCTTCTCGTCTATATATTCTTAAAAATATCAAATTTCATCTGTTTTTAAACTAGAAAAAAGGATCCAGTATTAAAAATTAATTTGAAGACATTTAAAAACCAATAGCTGTAATTTATTGCTGTCTGTGGAATAATATAGTGAAAAAGGCAATTTTTTAACTGTCTAAATAAATATTTTTGACAAATGGTCTTTAAAATTAAAGCAGTTTATCATTGTAATTGATTTTTTATGATACTTTTTTGCCGAAAGGTGGTTTTTTCATTTTTATGTAAACAATTTTGTTTATTTTTAATCTTAATCTATCTAAAATATATTAATAATGACATATTTTGAATTTCAGAATAACTACACAAGGAAATATTGGCTTTTTTCCCTTTTCTTCCTTGCATTTGCCATTTCATATATTGGTAAGTATTTTTCAATATTACTAGTGTTTGATTAGAATTAGAAAATTTAATATTGCAATAAAATGAAGATTATTAAACGCGATGTCTACAATTAAAAAAGTTATAACTAAGACCTACTAACTATTACCTGGAAGAGTTACCTTAATGGTTTTCCTTCTATAAGCAAAGTTATAAATTTGTTATATATTATTTCTCATTTCAGATGGCTCCTTCATAATGCCGGAGAATGACCCTCCCACAACGGCACCCAAGTTCTTATCCAGGGGTCATCTGTACAAGGTCATTGTCGGGGAGACCATCGAGTTACCCTGCAAGGTGCAAAACCTTGGATCATTTGTGCTCTTGTGGCGTAAGGGTTCATCTGTGCTCACAGCTGGACATTTGAAAATAACCAGGGATCAACGCTTCAAAATCGTCGGAGACTATAATTTGCAGATAAATGGAGTCAAGACCCAGGACGCTGGGGACTACATCTGCCAGCTTGGTGATCAGGAAAACAGAGATCAAGTGCATACAGTCGAGATTTTGGGTAACTCAACTAAAACTTAGTACAAAAACTGTATTACAAGTTTGTTTAATCCTTAGTCCCACCTACACTTCGGGCGCTTCCTCATAATGGCCAAGTGACAGCCCGAAAGGGAAGTACCGTCACCTTGGAATGCAAGGCCTCTGGTAATCCTGTCCCAACCATATTCTGGTTCAAGAAGGATGTATTTTCTGGACCCACTCACTTGTCGGATAGCTCCACATTAATACTGGAGAATGTGGATAGGCATCATGCTGGAACATATCAATGCTCAGCCGATAACGGAGTCAAGGATCGCGTCTCCATGGACATACAGCTAACCATACTTTGTAAGCATTTCAAATACTATATTATCTTTACTCAGAAAAATAAAAAATATCCATTTCATTTCAGCTCCTCCAGAAATTACTGTTGAAAAGTCTTGGGTCCATGCGGCAGAGGGATACGATGTGGAACTCGTTTGCATTGTCCATGGAGATGTCAACTCAGAGGTACGTCTCTAGGAATATATCTTTGGCAATATTGATCAGATTCACAAGCGGAATACCTTAAACGATTCGTAGATCGATTCTCCATGAATCTGCGTCAAAATCTAGAAACATAATATTTTTTAAATTTTTCGTCAAATTTTCTGGAGGGTCCCCTTCAAAAATCCACAAAAATGCCTGTAGTCAGTTTTTGGCTCCCTGTGAAGGCTATATCTTTGGCAATATTGATCAGATTCACAAGCGGAATACCTTAAACGATTCGTAGATCGATTCTCCATGAATCTGCGTCAAAATCTAGAAACATAATATTTTTTAGATTTTTTGTCAAATTTTCTGGAGGGTCCCCTTCGAAAATCCACAAAAATGCCTGTAGTCATTTTTCGGCTCCCTGTGAAGGCTATATCTATATATGGCAATATTAATCAGATTCACAAGCGGAATACCTTAAACGATTTGTAGATCGATTCTCCATGAATCTGCATCAAAATCTAGAAACAAAATATTTTTTAGATTTTTTGTCAAATTTTCTGGAGGGTCCCCTTCGAAAATCCACAAAAATGCCTGTAGTCATTTTTCGGCTCCCTGTGAAGGCTATATCTTTGGCAATATTGATCAGATTCACAAGCGGAATAGCTTAAACGATTTGTAGATCGATTCTCCATGAATCTGCATCAAAATCTAGAAACAAAATATTTTTTAGATTTTTTGTCAAATTTTCTGGAGGGTCCCCTTCGAAAATCCACAAAAATGCCTGTAGTCATTTTTCGGCTCCCTGTGAAGGCTATATCTTTGGCAATATTGATCAGATTCACAAGCGGAATAGCTTAAACGATTTGTAGATCGATTCTCCATGAATCTGCATCAAAATCTAGAAACAAAATATTTTTTAGATTTTTTGTCAAATTTTCTGGAGGGTCCCCTTCGAAAATCCACAAAAATGCCTGTAGTCACTTTTCGGCTCCTTGTGAAGGCTATATCTTTGGCAATATTGATCAGATTCAGAAGCGGAATACCTTAAACGATTTGTAGATCGATTCTCCATGAATCTGCATCAAAATCTAGAAACAAAATATTTTAATTATTTTTAAATATTTTTCGATTTGCAGATGCTTTGGTATCAAAACTCGTTTCTTTTGGACCCAACTGATCGCCGGTCCATGTATCCACGGGATGACAGATACAGTCTCATCATTAGGAATTTCCAGCCAACCGATTTTGGAAATTATAGCTGTGTGGCCGATAATGCTTTGGGCAGGACAAAGAAATATATTGAAGTATCTGGCCGACCCGGTCCAGCTGATTTCATTTCACCGGCTTTGAGTGGATTCTTGGATCATTATAATTTAACATGGACCATTGAGTCTATACCTCCATTGGATGAGATTAAACTTCTTTACAGACGTCTGCTGGTAATTTTCTTTAAAAAAAGCATTTAGATGCTAAAATTAATCCTATATTTTTAATCTTTAGATGAATGAAACTTATCAGCATCCTGGCAAATGGCACGAATATCATATTAAGCCCACACCTATTAGAACCGATGGATCGCACTTCCAAATGTCCTATCTCGTCAAAAACTTGGAACACAATGCGGTTTATGAGGCCATTGTTCAGGCCAAAAACAAATATGGCTGGAATGAAGTATGAAACATTTTAAAATGAAATTAGAGTTTAAATTAATACATTTTTATCCAAACAGATCAGCGATATTCATCAGTTTTATACCCGAAATCATGATCTACTTCTCGATATCGACATGGAATACAAAATGGGAATTTCAAGCAATATTAGAATATCTCCAACTTTATTTGGAACTCTATTCAGTGCTTTTATGTTGATACTCTATCCCATCATTAGTGTTTAAGAAATAAAGTGTAGGTTTTATTTGCAAATATAATTTAAATGGTGCCTTACTAAAACTTTAGCAAATAATTACATTTACGTGTATGTACATTAAGAAATCGTATTTAATATATTAAAAATCTCAATAGAATACTTATCTCAATAGAATATTTATGAAAACAATTTATGTACTTCCGCAATGGTTTTAGATACCTAGCAGATCCAATTAGAAATTATATGTTTCATCTTAAACTATTTATTTATTTATTTTGTGTATATTCAAAAAAGATAAAAATTTCTCGACAATTTACTTTTTAGGATCTATCCAATGTATCTATTAACTGCTAGATGAATAATAGATTTGTAAAATAGTTTTTTTCGTTACAATTTTTATTTTTTTTTAAAACAATATGCTTATCCATCTAGTTTAAGAGAGTTTTAAAGTTGGGAAAAATGATGGCCTACTTAGGATCATTTCCCGAAATCCCGATCCATGAACTGAGTACCGGATTATATCATAAATAAATTCAAAATAAATCAGTTGAATAAACTTATACTGAGAAAAACCAGAGTAGTACCACAAATACTACGAAATTGGATCTTTGAAATAAGAAATATCTATATGAATGGGCTAGAAAGCCATCAAAATAAACAAAAAAGAAATTCGTAAATTTGCACAAAACTTATATGTATATAAGCACTAGTAATTTTAATACATCATCAAATTGTCATTACAAAAATATAAACAATTACCACGTTTATACGATGCATATCCCATAACTCTAATTATTTTCATTATCGCATGATAGTTTTCTGTGTTGTGAATTAAAAATAAATTGTTACAAAAATCATGCTTACATGAAGAGAATTATTTTTTTAAATAATTTGTTATAATGTGGTTATTTTAACATATCTCTAAATAATATGAAAAAAATATTTATATCACCAATCGTATAAGCGTAGTAAATGTTCACAAACTAAACACATTGCTTTAATACAAATTTAGAAATTAAAAAAATATGATAATCAAATTCTCAACAGTTGCACCGTAGATACTCTTTCATAATTCTCGACCGATTTGCGACACTATTTTTCGCGACACTCAAATTATACCGATCAGTATTTTGAGAAAATCAACCTGTTTATCTTTTGATTGTTTTCCATTTTTAGTTTGGCTTTTAGCAATGATTTTCTCTTTCTCAATGAGGTGTAAATGTAGTTTGAACATAAATAAATAAAACGATTGATCGATATTGCAATTCGTAGCTGGAAAAGGATAGCAATTTCATAGGATACCTTAAAAATATATACAGTATACAGTACATACCCTCCTGTAATCATAAAATACATAAAAACATATTGCGAATATCGTTCAACGATTGTAGATACGTTTCCATGTTAGGTGATCAAAACGTCAGAAAAAACACAAGAGTATTAGCCACTTGAATGAATAATTAGAATTCTATATAATTAAGCAACTAGAATAGTGTCTGGATTTCAAATTTTCTTTTATTTCATGTACATACGCACATGCAAAATCATAATATCATGAAATATTATTTCACTTTCTGAGATTATGGTTTGACTTAAAATAAAATAAAATTTCTTATAAGGAAAATACCTTTAGATACATAATCAAATAAAAACATATTAATAGAATTAAAGCAAAATATTAAACCAAAAATACTGTATGATACAAATTTAATCTTTTAAATCAGAAAGATGAAAATTAGCATTAAAATATAACATTATCTTGTAAGTTTATGCATATGTACGTCTCAAAACATATGTCTATTAATGTGTGCGCAAACATCCGTAAAAGATTAATCATAATATGAACATAACACTTAAAAATGAACGAAATAAAAGTATCTTTTATTTTAATTGTAAGTGTTCTTAGACCTAAGACATAGAAAATATTTCAAATAGTGTTATAATTTTGGTAAAAAGAAAAGATTTACTTTACTGTAAGCATGTAAGATCTACCTACTAATAATGAATGGCATTATACATAACAAACTTACAAAGCACGAATAAATCATTTTACTAGTAGATTAACTTACTCTTTTAATAAGGCTACAGGGAAAATATAATTATGCACTTAAGATTTTTATAACCACCCATTTTTAACATAAAAAAGAAAAGTATTGATTTATCCAATATTCGTATATTTTTGTCTGATAGTTTCTTTTTTTTTTGTTTTTTTTTTTAAATAATCCGTTGTCCTTATTATTAAAATAAATAAATTTAAGCTTAGGGCTGCTCTGGTGGAGCAGCATCGGGAGATGTAGAAAGCAGTGATGGTTGCGGGCTTACTTGAGCCACTGTGGTTGGTCTTATCGACAGCAATTGAATAGCTTCAAGTAATCCATCTTGACTGGACAAAGGCATAGGCCAGTTTCCTCCATCTGAAAGGACTTTTAAAAGTAAAAATGTACTTGGATTTCAATAAAATTGTGGTTACCCGAAGTGTGAGAGGTATAACGTTCGGAACTTGACATTTTGAAGCTGGCAGCCTTTACGGTGTTCATTGGCATTATTCTAGTTTGGTTCCAAGTCACAGTATTCTTGTCCGTTTTGGTAGCCTCCCATGGCATTGACCATCGTCTCATCTGGCTCTCGGGGTCCGTAGTGATTCCATCTATCACCTCTCCGGCGGCAGCTTCCGACCAACGTCGCTGGCCGTTTAATGGAAAGAGTGGAAAGCTTAAGGACGATTTGACGTTCCGGTGAAATGGCATCTTCATGGACAGTAATTGTCCAGGATTTGGCAAGGGACCGCGTGTGTGCTCAAAAATA
The DNA here is from genome assembly GCF_030179905.1 of Drosophila bipectinata. Taxonomy (NCBI): domain Eukaryota; kingdom Metazoa; phylum Arthropoda; class Insecta; order Diptera; family Drosophilidae; genus Drosophila; species Drosophila bipectinata. The sequence goes on from NC_091738.1 coordinate 5,915,609, forward strand.
GCCTGCATAGGATTTGAATCGCAGAAATGCAGTTGAGGCGATGGGCCACGTTGTTGATCAGTTGGAGCTAAATAAATAGGTTTCTTTTGAGAATTATATTTAGAAAATAATGTATAAGTTACCTGGCTCTGAAATTCCACTGGCAATTGGGCGTTGGTCGGTTAATGAGTTTCCCCTGGAGGATTCTACCTTGGAACTTGGTCCGCACAAGTTCGGCGATGGTGTCTGTGACCGTTGATCATATTGGCTTCTGAAAATTGGTATTATTTCAGTTGAAATATTTTATTTAATGTAAAAAATTGACTAGCCTACCTCTGCTTCATTACACTGCAGTCTTGTTCATGAGGAAATCCCACTGGGGCTTGGCAAACAAAGCAGCATGTTAGTGACGAAAATGCATCGTAGCTGGCGGCACAGAACTGATGTTGAATATTTATTACGGCCTGGGCATTTTCCAAAATGATGATTTCGTTGTGCTCCCGGAGCCGCTTCTGCTCCAATTCCGCATTGGAAGCCTGTTCCACTGCGTTTAATCCAAAATATGCAGAGTGATAGGAAGTTAATACAAAATTAAACAGACTTCATAAATGAAACGCAAAACTTAATATTAAATGAAAGGTTGGGGAGAATGGGGTGATGTCGTCCTTTAAGGTCCTTCTCTGTTAGATAAATAATGAAATCAATACTTTGCATGTGACTAAAAAATGAAAAATGAAATGAAATCATATGAAAAGCAAAATAAAATGTTATAAAATTATAAATTATATAATCTGGCAGATTATATACTTCAATAGAATATTTTTCAGGATCCTATACCTACCCCATGATCCTGTGGCAAAGTCCTGTAGAATAGCAAGCATGTGAGTTTTTACCGTGCCTGTGGCTACAGTTGTTGCCCTAAAAAAGTATATAAAACATTTATTATGTGTTAATTATAAGTATTTTGTTTGCTTTACCTGGCTAGATCGTTCCATGAATTCGTGAGGTATGAAGTAGTATAGTTATTAAACATTGGCTTTTCGGTTTGAGACCACTGCTCTAGAACCGCTATTGAATGGGCCAATTTGGAGCCGGCGGTACACAGATTATTCAAAGCACTCAAGTAGTTTATCCAGGCGGCAGAGCATTCGCCCAAAGCTGTTTTGGCGGACATTGAGGAGTTACTTCCACTACTGGAAGTAGCCGAATGCCCGGAATTATTGCAGAGTTCCTCCATGGCTAGGATTTCCAGTAGAGTTACAGTAAATCTCTATGATTATATTTTAAGAAAATAATATGTTTTTGTTATTAAATCAGTGACTAGGAATTTTATCATAAAGTTCCAAGTAACAAGAATGATAAATATTTAATCAACTAATTGGTAAAAAACGATTTGTTGCTACTCACTGGAAGGAGTCACTTTCGTCGAGGTAATTCAATTAAACCGCTTTAAGTTATAATCTATAAAATATGATTTCGGAAAAATAATGTATTACTTATTAACTTTTAAACATTGTTTTGTTAAATTTTTTGTTTTAAAATAACTTTTGAAAGCATTAATAAGTAAAATGGATGGCTCCTTTTTCTTTTGGGTTGTCACTTTTATAGAACCATGGAAATATACAAAAAATATTTCCATACTATAGTTGACAATGTACATTGGCTAATAAATTAAGAATATTAATAAACTAATTGAAAATACTGCTGTTATCACATACACAAACTTTCTTGTAAAAAAAGCACTAAAAGTTTTTGCCGGTGGTCCAGATGTAGTGTGACCGAAACTTATTTATTAAGAAATCCCAACAACTTAAATTTTACAATATTCAGGAATTTCGTTTGAAATAAGGATAATCATTACAAATTGCATAGAACATTTAATAATTTACTTTTAATTATAAACGTAACATAAATATAAAACTTAAAATATATTTGCATTATTCAAAAAAAGGACTCGCTTAACAGTATTTTTAAAAATATACTGAAAGAGGTATAATGGTTTCAGTTCACACTAAACAGCTGATACTTGTTTACTTATGTTGCTTGAACAACAAAGCCTGTTGAGTTTTCTCGTTGAATTTAATAACTTATATACTTAAATGAATGTGCTTATCATTCTTTTATCCACATTAGCAATTGCCGGACTTGGTGCCTTTGAAACGGAGATAGTTCCCGATGACTTTATTGTTCATTTCTATTCAAAGTATTTTGCATCCGTCAGAGAGTCCTTTTTAAGGACAAAACTCACAAGTTCAAACGTATGTATTTTATTATAACGATTTTTAATCTTTATTATAATTTTAAAATTCCTCTTAGATAACTAACTGGGAGATTGTTCCACGCCAGAACCCTATCTGGCAACTTCCAAGTGATTTTGATATCTTGAGGATTTTGGAGGAAAACGAAACACCAAAAGATACTATAATTTCAACGATCAAATCGCATCCTTTGGTAAAAACCGTATCCCCTCAGAGAAGTGTAAGGAGGCTCTTGGCCTATAACCAAAACACCACAGTACCCAGTTTTGCAAACCGCTCACCCAAAGGCGTTATTAGGAATAGAAACCCCAACAATGATCGATCGCGAAATGTTTGTTCAGCTCTACATGCCAATGTCCTTTGGAAACTCGGTATTACTGGCAAGGGTGTTAAAGTAGCTATATTTGATACGGGCTTGACCAAGAATCATCCACACTTTCGCAATGTCAAGGAACGGACTAACTGGACAAACGAAAAATCTCTGGATGACCGTGTTAGCCATGGCACCTTCGTTGCAGGAGTCATTGCCTCCTCCAAGGAATGCCTTGGCTTTGCTCCCGATGCAGATCTATATATATTTAAAGTCTTTACTAACTCTCAGGTAAGAATTCAACGGCGCAGAACACAAACTAAGTGAGCTTACTAATTAAAATGTTTATTTTCATCAGGTTTCGTACACATCTTGGTTCCTGGATGCCTTCAACTATGCAATATACAAGAAAATGAATATCCTCAATCTGAGTATTGGAGGTCCAGATTTTATGGATGCTCCGTTCGTTGAAAAGGTTCTTGAACTGTCTGCTAATAATGTTATTATGATTTCGTCAGCGGGAAACGATGGCCCCCTTTACGGAACTCTGAATAATCCTGGCGACCAGAGCGATGTTATCGGAGTGGGTGGTATACAGTTTAACGATAAAATAGCGAAATTCAGTTCCAGGGGAATGACCACATGGGAACTGCCGATGGGATATGGAAGAATGGGGCTTGATATTGTAACCTACGGTAGTCAGGTGGAAGGTAGTGATGTTAGAAAAGGTTGCAGGCGGCTCTCAGGCACGTCCGTTTCTTCACCTGTTGTGGCCGGTGCATCTGCTCTTCTCTTAAGCGGTGCACTGCACAAGATGGACCTAATTAACCCAGCATCCCTGAAACAGGTTCTTATCGATGGAGCCGAAATGCTACCGAACTACAATATGTATGAGCAAGGAGCCGGAAAGCTAAACCTGTTAAAGAGCATGCAACTACTTCTCACATACAAACCAACTATAACCCTGATACCACCATTTCTTGACTTCACCCTTAACTATATGTGGCCGTATAGTTCCCAGCCATTGTATCACGGTAGCTCCGTGGTGATTGCAAACGTAACGATACTAAATGGTATCGCTGTTACCAGTCAGGTTGTAGGCACCCCGAAATGGATTCCAGACTTAGGTCAACATGGCCAGTTTCTTCAAATATCGACTCAATATTCGCCTACCCTTTGGCCTTGGACTGGTTGGATGGCGGTATATATAGGTGAGTGATTTATCTTAAAAACTTTATTCATATTTTAATTATTTCGACCCTATGATCGTATCAGCTGTCAACAAGGAGGGCGAAAACTTTGAAGGAGTCTGCAAAGGAAGCATCGCATTGCTTGTGGAAAGTTTGAAAGTTACTCCTAATGAAACACTGGTCACTGAAGTTATTTTCCCAATAAGTGTTAAAGTGACACCCAAACCACCCAGAAACAAAAGAATTTTATGGGACCAGTACCACAGCCTACGGTATCCACCCCGGTATATTCCACGGGATGATCTTAAAGTTAAATCCGATCCGCTTGACTGGAATGCAGATCACATTCACACAAACTTCAAGGATATGTATACTCACTTACGAAACATCGGCTATTATATTGATGTCTTGCGGGAACCATTCACTTGCTTCAATGCCTCAGACTATGGGGCATTACTGATAGTGGATCCCGAAAGGGAGTTCGAAGATGCAGAAATCGCGGCTCTAAAGGACAACGTTTACAAGAAGGGCTTGGGCGTGGTTGTATTTGCCGATTGGTACAATACAACGGTGATGAAAAAGATCAAATTCTTCGACGAGAACACCAGACAGTGGTGGACACCGGATACAGGAGGCGCCAACATTCCTGCCTTGAATGATTTACTGAAACCTTTCGGCATTGGTTTCGGTGATTTCGTGGGTGAGGGGCACTTTAAGCTCGGTGACCATTCAATGTATTATGCCAGCGGAGCCACCTTAGTTAAATTTCCATCGAATCCCGGCGACATTCTGGTAGGAACCAAATTAAATGACCAAGGGCTTTCGGTAAGGTTTATGTCTATAAAAAAACTCTTTTCCTAAAATAATTTTATTTTTTAGATTATAAACTCTAAAACACCGAACAAAGAATCTAAAAAAGACTTGCCTATTTTTGGATTATTTCAAACAAAGGAAAACAGCATCGAAAGCAACGAAGAGATTATCGACAATCCCGAGAACAACTTAGCCAACACCGTTTCCACTGACTACTCTACCTTCAAAAAAAGGGTTCTACTCCTCAGAAAAAAAGAACACAGCATAAGCTACGCAAAAATAGTCAATTCTCGAAATAATGAAGGGCGAATCGCAGTATATGGCGACTCCAACTGCCTGGATGCAACGCATCTCGAAAAGGCTTGCTACTGGCTTTTGATTACATTTCTGGACTTTGCCATCAACTCACACAAATCCAGTCTATTACAGAACCTAAATCGCATTGAGGAGTTCAAAAAAGTAAAGGCGAGTCCCCTACCTCTTAGAATATCAAGTAATAGCATCCATACTGTTCCTAAAAATGAAAATTGTGAAAAAATTGACTGGCTAACAGCCACGACACAGGAGAAAGATGAAAACATTGAGTGGGAGGTTCCTATTGGAGAGATGGTGCCTCAGGAAAAAAATGGTGTGTTGACATTAATCGTCTATAAAGTGGCTTAAACAAAACATTCTTTTATTTCAGAGTTTCCAGAGGACACAGTGATAGAAAAGTTATTGAACGAGGAGATCGTTAAGTTATCCAATATTGACGAATATTTTAAGGACTCTGACGATGTAGAATACTTGATGAACTCAATTATTCTTATGATATGTTATAGCTGTACGATTATTTTAACTTTATTGATGTTGTATATGAGGCGACGGTGGGTGCGATTTTAATAAACATACTTTTTGATCATTTTAGTTTTAAAAACACATTTTATTCATTTGTATAATTTTAAAATCTTTAAATTGTAAGTTACTTAAAAAATTAAAAATGAGAGCATTTCAATCGTTTCTACATACAAATAATTGTATTTGTAAAGAGTTTTTTGTTTTATTTTTGTTTTTATTTTTATTTTTTTTTTGAATTAGTTGTAAAAAGCTTTGTGCTTTTGACAAAAAGTCGATGTATTTTTCTAAGTTAAATAAATTATACGTATTTAATATATTTGAATTTTTTTTTACATTCAAATTACAGTTATAGATATACAAAATGTCCAATAATTTACACTTAACTAAATAAATTAATTTACAGGAATTTTATTACTTTATCGATGTCGTACCTAGTGTATGGAAAGTTAACCTTAAGCTACGGCTTGCTTTTTATCTGTGGCAATATACAACATAGCCTATCATTTTTTTTCGTTGTCAATTTTGCTTTTGTCCAACGATGACGACACCATCCCGCCACCATTGGAGGGATATAGCTTTTCCAAGTAGTTTAATGATTCATTCAAAAATGTCTATAACGAAAGTTTATTATTGAAACTATGTGGTTGGTAGTGGAATCTATGGTTAACTCACCTGGAAAGCATGCAGAACAGCCATAATGGCGGGTGATCCGAATCCGTGGGTTATCAAAGAGAAGTGTGTCAGGTGGCGCTGCATCGAGGGTTCCAGCAGGTGCTGTGATCTCGTCCCGAAGTGGGTCGTCCGATCCTGACTTAAGATCTGCATTAATTCTTTTGTAATCTGAAATAAAAAGTTTCCAAATTTAATTATAAGTTAAAAAGGTAAAAGATTTAAGAAAACTTACCTGCTGGGAATGAAGGATGAGTTCTTTCCGGCGGTACGAGTCCTGGGGCTCCGTTTGATGGCGCACAATGTACTCCGCCAGCTGCCTGGCCGGAAATTCGGTTTCGCACACAAAGTGAAAGTCCTTGGCCAAGTGAGTGGCCTCCCCCTCCACCAAGGATGTTAGAAGCGTAACATTGGCAGCTTTTCGTCTACCAGCCGGCAGATTCAAGCCAATCTTCTCCAGCTTCTCCCTCAGCAGGCGTCCGCCATTCTTGCTTTTGGCCCTGCAGGGTGATGAAAAGTTTGTTTGGTTTTCTCTCAGGAATGAGGGTTTGAGGAACACCTACCTTCGGAGTACTCCGCCCAGGAGGGAGGCGTTCAGACACTCGGGGGGCGACAGGCGGCGCTGCACTTCGGCAATGGTGACCTTGTATTTCGAGGTGCTCGAGAGGAGACTAAGGCGACCAGGAACTGCACAGAACACCTCGCTGGGCGAACCCGATCCAATGTTCCCGGCTTCTTTACCGCTCTTCATGCCTTTCGAAAAAAAATCGGAGGGGAAAAAAACCAACACATTAAAATTGCACACTCCATTGGTGTGTAAAATAAACACTAGACATTGTTAGGCGACATGAAAAATATATTATTATTGGCATTGTTGTTATTGTTATGGCAGGGCCAAGTGTGAATGCAGGACGTGAGGATCGTTTTACTCGAATCCTGCCAATTAGAAGGGCAAGATTCAGTTTCATAATGAATCGGGGGTTGCTCCATCCAAACAATATTATGTATTAGGGCGTGTTGGTAGTTCCGCCTTTTTCGCAACATGATTTGGAATCCAACTTACAAGTTTCCAAAAACTAATATTCATTGTAAGAGAATGTAAACTATATGAATCAACCCCCTTTAACACAAAAACTAGTTGAATAGTACTTCAAATTATGATTAGGAAAATCATAGTTTCTATGAGTTTTAAACTATCTTTCTCTCAAAATATGAACATATGTCCCATAGCTCTACACTGACCCTTCAAACTTTCAATAATTGTTTCCATATTTAAATAAGGATATGGCGGGCATTCATCAAAGGGTTGTTTTTCAAGCACAATCATACATATATGGAGATCCTGCATAGTTTTAAATGAATATATTATGTAGCTTACTTTTTATTAGCGGCAAATCCGACATGAAAGCCACATTGTCGTCTAGGGCAGGAGCTTGAACATCGTCGACAGCATTTTGAAGGGCTTGATGCAAGGCCAAGGACTCGTGCTCGTGTCCCAGTCTGGTGCCATGGGCAGCTCCTGCCGATATTGCACTACCGTAATCGCTTCTCCTATCCGTATACGGAAATCCATGGGACAGTTGTGTCTGTAGATTAAAGATTATTAATAAAATAATAGGAAAATTGGATTTATTAAAGTTTTAAGATAACTTAAGATACTTCAAATAAAAAGAATATTTCAGTAGTTAAGTGTTATGGCTGCGTGTATTGTAAAAATGATGCCAATAATTGTGAGATTATTAATACATCAGCGGTTCGGTTTTGCCAAGGGGTTGAAGTTGCCGCATAACCATAGCCAATCCCAGCTCCTTGCCACCAAAATACATGTGTGTGTGTGTATGAAGACCGGCTGCCACACACTTACACACAAGCACAGGCGAGCTTCGGCCAGAGTATCTGTGTGAGTGTTTTCGCCCTTTGGCGGACAGATGCGCACCAGAGGATACGCCTTTTCCTAACATTAACGTTGCGTTTTTACTGCAGCGCCTTAGGATAAAGCCGGGTTGTAGATGTGGATGTGGATGTGGATGTGGATGTGGATGAGGATGTAGATGTGGATGTGGATGTGGCTGTGAATAAGGATGTGAATGTAAGGCTGTAAGTCTGTATGGATGAGGCAAACAGACTCCCTTCGGCGAGCTAAGGCAGAGCTAGGAATTTCATCGTTTTCTTGGCAAGATGTTCTCGTGAAATCTGAAGAGCATTTTTAACATTTTTCGTAAACGTTGTTTTTTTTAATGCACTCGAATGGAATTCGTTCAAAAATAACTTCGACAACTTTCACAGAATAAGGGGAAACCTTTCCACCCCGGCAGCATTTTCCAGCAAGGCCTCCGGAAGCCAAGAATTTAGGAAAATATGCCAAAATAATGCGAAAGAAGACGCAAATTCTTAAACGGATAAAAGATTGAGTTCGTAGCTCAAAGTATCTTCTAGTTAGTATTTGTAATAATTTCACTCTCAATTGGTTTACACATGAAGAAATTAAATAAATGAAATAATTTAGTTAGTTAGAAAAATCTTACAATATATATGACTGATTAAAGTTTTTACTAAGTTATAAGTTTTTATAAGAAAAACTATTTATGAGTTAGGAATACAAAAAAAAATAATATTAGAAAATATCAAAATATATTAATTTTTTTTTTGTACTTACGACATGTCCCTGCAATTCCGCCTCCCTGTGAGTCCTGTGTATCCCCAGTTGATCCTGCGTTGACCTCAGGCCCGCCAGCTGGTTGTAGTGGTGCAGAGGAGCGTGGTGCAGCGAGGACAGGGGCTGGCCATAAGGATCCGTGCCCAAATACTCCAGGGCACCGTGGTTCTGCAAGTAGCCGGGTACGGATATCTGAATAACAGTTGCCAGTAATCGGGGGAAACCCACTAGCCTGTAAGGGGGCTGGGTTGGGGGACAGGACTTACCTGTTGCTGAGGGGGACTCTGTGTGGAGTGGTGGAAGGGGGGCGGAAAATACGGCGGCTGGAAGTCGGACTGCAGCGATTGGTGGTGCATGGTGGCCGCCGATCCACCGCTGTGCCCACTGTGCCCGGTGGCCGGACCACTCCGGCCCGTGTGTCCGCCGGAATGCGTTGTGTACGCCGCACTGCTGCCGGATAGCCCTAGACTCCCATGTCCACTGAGCCGTTCCTGGGGGAAAACACATAGACGCACATTAGCCCATTTCGTGAAACATTTCCGGTTCTAAATTGATTTTTCAAACAATTTTTTGTGAAAGATATTTTGGGTTGCAAAAGTTTGTAGAGAAAACCCGCCGGTAAATGGATGGAACTTGTAATACGTATATCTTGTATATTTTGTTTAAGACATTTCTTTAAACAAGATGTATGTGTGAATCACATTATCATTTAGTAATTTTTTTATTAGATTTCTACTATATTTTTTAAAGCTAAAGTTTCTTTGACGATCTCTGTGTCTTTTTTGAAAAATTTTGAAACCTTCATGATTAACTTTCATAGTCAACTTTTAAATGATAAATTTTTATGTTCACACCAATTGTTAAGTAAACTTTAAGATATACGATATAAACTTTAAGTTTAAAGAACTCTATGATTTTAAAATAAAATTTACGGTTTCGTAGCTCAAAAGCTCAATTTACGAGCTCAAAAGTTAACTTTTAATATTCCAATGGCTTCTTGTCGATAAATTTCATAAACCATATCGATCCTCAAACCGGATTTAGTTATAGAAGTTCAAGTAGCATTCTTTTGATTAAATAAAATATTAATTGGGTGTTATAATGTCCATGATTTGAGTTTATTTCAAAATTCAAGAACTGTAAAGTCTTCGAAAAGTAATTTTCCACATTTGAGATTTCACATTTTGAGCGGCCACTTCTTTGGACATTTATCCATATATTAACTTGTGGCATCCAAGTCAGGGGTCAACTTAATTTTATGCACAATTAATCATTTCGAGATTTATTCTCAGCTTTTTGGAACTATATACCTGAACCTGAATTACAGCTGGCATATCCACATAGGCTAAAGTCATGTTATCATGTTCGTCAATTTTACACTGTAACTTAATGGACGCACTATAGGTGGGACTTTCTTAAGTATTTAGTTTAGTTTTTTGAAAATTTTGGTTGATATATCACAAGAGATTATATAGATGGTGGACACGTGATGGGGGAATTAAAAAAGTGCCGCGAGCGATTTTTTATTAGCAACCGACGGCAGAGCAGCATCAGCAGTCGACGAGCGACGAACGCGAAATGAGAACTAGTCTCTCGTCAGTGTGCCAAAAAGGCAGAAAAGAGGGTTTGGATTTTGGTCTGGGTTTGGGTTTCTTGGTCTGTCGACTGGGCTTGAGCCGGAGGTTGAGGTTGGCTTTTCAGCTGGCTCTTTGCTACGCAGTCGCTACCGTTAGAGGTCGGTCGATGGGCCAAGGACCGAAGCAAGTATAATACATGATTACCGACTTACACAAATTTAAATGGGTGTGTTACCGAGTGTGTGGGCTTGTGCGGCCAGGACACCACAAAAGGATAATGAGGTCGGAAGCTTGGCTTAGTCAATGGTATCACACAAGCCATTTTGCATCCTGCCCAGTCGCGCGTCCTTTTGAATTGGCAGGATGCGGTGTCAATGGAAGATGCCCGCGATAAGAACACCTCCATTTACCCACCCGCACATTAGATATCCATAACGCTAACCCAATATTGATTCCTTAAATTTAGACTAACTGCGGAAAACATTTCACTCGATTAGAATGAATATGAATGGCAGGGGAGATGGAGTGGAGGTGGAACCGGAGCAGGATGAGAAGGGAGGACCGCATCCACCTGCCTCGGCCTTAATTCCGCATTGTATCGGGATTTGCGGAAAAAGAATGACAGTAATTTGACACAAAACGTTGAGAGTTTTCACAAATCGAACATGTTTATTCGATTGTGCAAGCTAGGATCCGGATCGCGGCTACTGGGCAGTCATTGTCGTCCAAATATGGAATCTTTTTCAAAGTGGCCCAAACAAGGCGGCCTATGAGGCGCTCATACGCTCTATTTCTTCACGATTCGCATCGCTTTAATCAACTAATTCATATAAATATAGTATGTATAGCCCAAACATTCAAATGCCATTACAATTATTTATAACTCACAAGCAATTACTGGAGGATGCTCTGGAAATGACGGGTAATTTATTTTGACATTTGATTAAGAAAGTAAAGGGTTCTTAGGGGGCATATGTCTTAATATAAAGGATTGGTGGTTTATTTAAGGTAATTCATCTTCAATAATTAGGCCCTAATAATGACATTATTATTCAAATAAACCATCTCTAAAAACATATACCCTCCAATCCTTTTCATAAATCATGACAAGCTTTACCAACTTTTCAAAACCAAATAAATCCCAAGTTAAGATAAATGTTTACTTGTATTTTAAACTACTCCTATCAAATTATTAATCAACAAATTCTTTGTTTAATTTTGGTGAATATACATTACAAGCACACATGGTTAAACCTAACTCCCAGAAATCTTGATCGCTGGGCTTCACCTTTGGTTAGGGAGCGTTCTTTGGTTTTGTGGCCCAAAAGAACGTGGCAATTGCGGATCGGGCACGACTTTATTGTGGCTTAATAAATTAAAATAATTTTGATTGATTACTTTGGATTATCTTGTCATTTGCCAACATCAAATAGAATATTTAAGAATACAGGTAAACCGGTTCTCTTTTGTTTTGCGTGAATATTCGACTATCGACGGCCGGTGGTTCTTGTTGGTTTTCTTTTTCCATATATCCTATCCCTCCAAAAACAAAACACAAAAAAAGATTTAGCGCATTTCTCGCTTAAGAATTCGTGGTTGGCTCTAATCAAAGTCAAATCTTGGTATTACTCTGGGTTTTCTGATCAATTAAAACGGTATTTGTGGTGGGTCTAGTGCAGTATCTAATGGGAGACGAATTCTTCCAAGTTTCGCAAAGATAAAAGATTTATTGGAATATTTTTTGAATATTTACTACTGGTTTGTTTACTTTGATTTTGTTGGTGGATGTGATTTAATATTAGGTAGCTGCCAAGACTCATCCGTGGCGGCTTATTCGAGGCTTATTCTTGGCTCTTGCCGTCACTCGATAATCATCAATATGTACACCCGGAGAAATGGGGAATTGGTTTAGATTTCTAAGGATTTTATGAAAATCTGCAATGCATGTTTATTGACTACTTAGTTTAATCCTTTCTTATAAAATCTTTACTTATTGTTTAAATGTAGTTTATAATTTTTATGAGTGTACTCTTGACCAGCTCAGGTTCTATTCGTATGCGTGGCTTTTGAGTAATGCTTTTGACCCTTTGCCAGTTTGCCAATCATTTGGATTGGAAGCTGTAAGCGCCCGTTGCCCGAAAATTTGAGTTTTGCTGTTATTTTTTATTTATTTATTTATTTTGTTCTTGGATCTTGGATTTTTTGATTTTTTTTTGGCTGTCTATTATTAATTGTGCGATTGGAAACTCTTGGTTTTCAATCACATGAAATTCAGAATTTTACTCCATTGTTTGTTATTGCCAGACATGAATATGCTGAAATTTCGGACTTACTCTGGTGGTCAATACTCCCATGGCGTAATTCAAGATAAAGATAAATAAATTATAAAGGTTCGAATGGTTTTCTGGCCGCCTCGGACTCGGAGACTATCTGGTTTTGTCTTATTGTTGTTGGTATTATTGTAGGCACAGGTAGACAGTTGGAAGCTGTTGAGCAGGTCGAAATAGTTTCACCTCAAGTGTGTTCCAAGCGACGGTCATACATAAAAAAGCACCATAGAACCCCAGTACTGAGCACCATCGCAGAACCGCAGAACCACCGCAGCACCATAGACCCATCGAACCCACCGAAAATACTCGTATGTACGCACAATACACATACGATATATTTTGTATATAAAATGCGCACTTCACTCGGTATTCTAATGAAATGTTATCCACTTGCGAATGATCAATTGCCATTAAAAGAGTTTTGACTCCAAAATCAGGGTTCACTTTTCAAGCCGGCCTATTACAATACATGCTTCAATGTGATTTTAGCCGATTCTCCCCCAGCACCACATCAGTCTTGAATTGGACTTCTTCTCCGGTTTCTGGCGTGTGCATCTTTTGGCCCAATCGAGTTCCTCAATATGTGCACGTGCTGATCTAATTTATTTGGAATTCAAATTGGACCAGCTTTGGGTAGTTTCAACTTTTAGGATCAGGTGCTACGTTGAACATCACCATTCCACTCTAATGGTTTTATCAGGGATTTATTATATTTAAATGGACATTTATTTTTTATCCGTTTACCCTAGCCCGACTTCCCACATAATTATGATAATAATATTACTTAAATAGAGTAAGTCCATGGCTTCTTATTTGGGAATAATAAATTTAAGTATGCAATTTATTTTAAAGGCTTTTAGGCTCAAAGGTCACCTACTTGGGATTATACTTTTAATGCTAAAACAGTACAATTTTTAATTCTACCATACTTTTTTTTGATTAAATGAAAGATGTAGAATTTATTAAACATTTTAAAAATAAATAATAAAAACTACAACTTAAGCATCAAACGAATTAAAGCTAAGTGTACATTAATTATTTGAAAACTCCCCCCAATCGCTAGCGCCATCTAACGATGGATTCATCAAAGACAAGAGGTAGATGGCGCCATGTGTGTAAAGAGCATGTAATGGTGTTGGTGGTGTGTTGAGAGGTGATTACTCACCACAGTACACACAGAAAAAACAAAGTGTTTTTCCATAAAAAATGATGGAAAACGTAAGCTTAAGATATAAATAAAATTAACAAATTTTGTATTCTTCCAAAAGACTAGTTTATGGTTTAGATTTTCACTTTATTTTGTTTAAAAATACAGAATGAGGCAGTAAATATTTCCAACAATCATACGATTCTTAAGCAAAGTTTTTAGAATCTAAAAAATCTACATTTTTTATTTTGTAAAGATTGAATGATGTACATATGAAAGTTAACTATACTCTGATAGGTACCTTTTGGAGTAGTGTTGAAACCGTCTGCTTTGGTACTTACATAAATAATTATGAGGCTAACAACTCCTTAAAAAAGCCATAAACTATCTGATTAAAGGCCAAACCACCGTGTAACAGATCCGGCCTCAAAAACCTAAGAAAAAAGCGGCAAAAGAATGGATGAAACCGCTCACTTCGAAAGTATTTGCAAATAATAATTAAATTAGCACGTGGCTTCCATAAAAGCAATCACGTCCGAATTCCTTCGCGGTGACGTAATGATTTTGAATACTTATACGGTAGCCAGTACACAGGGATCCACAGGAGTCGCGAATTGCCCTCGATTGTGGTCCCGATCGGGAGCAGCTATTACTGAAATTGCTGCTCCAAATCATTCCTCCAAACCGAAGATGCGCCCTCCCAGTCCCGAGACCAAGAAAAGAACATGCTTTCCAGTTTTTTTTTTCTTCAATTTTGGGACTACCTGGTCCGAAGTTGAATGCCACCAATTATAATACGACATATAAAACAAGTAGTCCCTAACATTTTATAAAACTCCTCACTTTCATCGTATGGACCAGACTTTTAATTACGCTGTCAAGTTGAATGATGGTGTTGGGGCAGCACAGGGGGAGGACGTGGCATAAATACCCCCCTTTTTGGGGCCAGGCCCATAGAATAAAAGCCAAGTTCATGCGGGCATTGTCATAATATTGCCAGTAAATATAGAATCCAGCATTCTTTACTCTATATTCTGGACTCTGCAATGATGATTTTAAGGAAGTAGAGGCTGAAAATAAATTTACATACTGGCCGGAAAGTTGGCGGAGCTTTAAAATTGGTTCGTTTCCAATTAGATTACACATTCGTTCGACGTCCGGTCCTGTCATTTATTGGGAGCTGCATGTTGGAACTGTCGGAAGAGCTATAAATTAAACGAATTTAAGAGGAAGCTTCGCTCCAAACGCTGCATATGTATAATATTCATAACAACAATGGAAATGTTCAGCGGACGATAATCGATTTTTGCTTATTACGATCCCAGGGTACACCAGGAACTCCGTGAACTCCTCTGCGCCTGCGCACGCGCTCCAATCCCATTCTGAATCCGAATCCCAATCCCAATCCGAATGCGAATGCGAATACGAATGCGAGGACTCCCCAAGACAGAGGAGTAGGGCCAAAAAGGAGCAAGGAGTAGGGCTCTTAATGAAGTAGTAAAACCCATTCATAAATGTATTAAACCTGCTGGGTATATGCGGAGTCTGCTTGGCTAAAATCGAAAGACTTCGTCTGCACTTCTAGTGCACAAATGACGAATAGAAGAACGAGCCAGGGCGGCCATGCAAGTACGCCGAGAAAAATAAATACATAAAGGCCCTTAAAAAAAGATATATATTTAAATCAGAGATAAACTTAAACGAAACTAACATTTTTTTCAACTTTTAAATAGTAATAAAACAAATCATTATAGTATTTTTAGTAGTATCTACCAATATCTTATTCTGACTGCAAGAATATATATTTTTCTGTCTGTGTAGACCCAACTGGACGCAGCTCATCGTGGTTCGTCTCCGAGACCGTTTGCAATCTGCCTCCAAAGGGCTGGCTTTCCGTGCAATCCAACTGCAGTTCCCCTCCTCCCCAATCTACTCCACCTACCTCCTCCTCCTCTTCTCGTTGGCAACGCATGCCGGCCAATATTCTGTTTTGGCCTTCTTGTCTGGGCTTTAGCTTTTGGCTAAAAGGAGGCCCGGACTTAAAGCCGAGCTCTGAGCTTGGCTTTACTTTGCCACGAGCCTAACACACGCCGTTCGCCGTTCGCTGTTCGCTCCGACACTTGATTCTGCTGGCGGATCTTCTCTTGGCCAGGTTATGAACATTTACATTTATCTTGCCAATCAATTTAGTTTTGTTTGGACTTTTTAATTTCCTCTCCGCAAATGAAATCAATTTTGATGCCTGCACATATGCAGTTTTTATTTCCCCAGGATTAGGTGCAAACGGAAATGGCCTCGAGCGGAAATCCAGAAATTTACATACCAACCCCACCCGCACATGTAATTATTATCCTTTGCATGAAATCGAATTTATTGATTAATAAAATCTTTTTATTTTTGGTCGACTTTAATCAAGGGATCGTACTAAAATTGAGATGGAAATTAAATGACGACAGGCCATGCATATTTATTCTCGAAGGCAATTACTTGATTCGAAGAGGGCAAGCCTTTTTAGCCAATATCCTAAACACAATTACCATACATCGGCATTGCATATTGGCAGAAATTGGAACAATTATTCTAAATTGCAAAGAAATTATTCAATAAATCATAAGGGAAGCCATCAATCAGATGGGTTATTCGGCCCTTCGATGCTTCGGATGTTTGGCTAATAAATAAGCTTGAATATTTTTTGATATATTCGGGGGCTATGGGAACTTTTCAGCCAACCTGATCCGGAGCATCCCTGTATATGGCATTCTTTTTCCTTTAATTTTTTTTTTTTTGGTTTTTTAGAATTTGGGCATCGCACGCAAATTGACGATGCGTTGCGCTTCAATCTCATAAATTATTTTGGCAACGCATCACGCGAGTGTCCCAGTGGGATCTTACCTGATTTAGCCAACATTTCGGGCCATGGTCGAGGCGAAAGCTAATGCCAACATACTCGGCATACCCATTGCGATTTTTGTGGGCGATGACTTTTCGTCTACCTCTCGTCGTTTTGTTTTTGTTTTGTTTTGATCTTTGGCCCTTGCCCCGTTCAAATTGCCCTATTTTTTTATATCGAGCCTCAAACAAAGTTCTTGGAAGCCGAAAACACCATATAATTTCGCTAATTAAATAGGGGGAGCGTGTACCCACGCATTTTTTGTTTCGAAAAAACGCATATCGAAGAGTTACTGATTTAGAGAGTTGTATTTGATTTTTTGGCCCTTGACGTTTGAACACTCCCACAGCCCATATGATTTTTGGTTTTCAGTTTCGAAATC
The DNA here is from genome assembly GCF_030179905.1 of Drosophila bipectinata. Classification (NCBI taxonomy): domain Eukaryota; kingdom Metazoa; phylum Arthropoda; class Insecta; order Diptera; family Drosophilidae; genus Drosophila; species Drosophila bipectinata. The sequence goes on from NC_091738.1 coordinate 5,932,647, forward strand.
GTGTCTGATCCTTAATGGATCCCCCAGTTTTTTGTTTCCAACTGCATTTTCCCATAACGTTAATATTGAAAGGACTCTCATATGTAATTATATCGTTTTTATCGTATTTACTAAAATGATAACTTCTTGTATTAGGAGGTACGCCTTTTAGGGGTTTCTTTGTGAGGGGCTTAATGCCTGTACTTGTCAGAGGGATATAAACAAATAATAAAATATATAAATAAAGAATTAGATTAATCAAAGGATTAAAATGAAATGTATTATTTGATTTTAGAAAAAAAGAATAAGCTACCTATTAGAATATACGAAAAAAATTATATTATTATGTCTGTTCTTTGGTGATCTTAAGATCGTAGCTGTAGTTTATTTATGGTTGTTAATACTTTATTAAGCTTAGTAGTTTGGTTTTAGATAACAATGTAGATTAAATCTCATGGGATTCTAATTAGAAACACACATTCCTAAGGAATTTAATAATAGTTTGAGTAAAATAATGAGGTGATGAATCCTAACTTCATAATTATCCTATCCCCCATTGGGAAATGCAACCTTTACTGGGCTGATGTCTACCGACGGCAGATTTCAGATAGTTAGTTTAAAAAAAAATTTGAATAAACATCAAAAATGTTATCTAAAAAGTTGTTCATAGATTTAGGAATACAATGATATCATGATACTATATACGTTCTTTTAGATGGATAGGTTCTAAACTTTCTTTCGAAAGTTTATTCTCTTAAAGTGGTTACTTTTATGCTAGACAGTTTTGGGAATTTCTGTATGAAACCTAAACATAATCTTCTCATTAGAGACCGATCATGAACATATATTTTTTAAAGGACCTGAGTGATCGGATAATATCTTACTATTGAAACAAAACATGTAATTTTGTATTTCCCAGCTTGAGAGTGTGCCATACGGACTGGATGGAAAGGCCATTACTATAAATTGGTCATTGATTTTGCGGCTAGAATGCCAAAGAATGGTAATCAGTTTGTGTGTGAATCACGGGCACAATTCTGCAGTCGGGCCAGGTCGGGTAATTGGCCCAAAGTGCTTGCGTGCCCGAAAGTGCCCAAAGAAATTTTAGTGTCAATCAAGCGGCGTGGCCCATGGGCTCTGATCGATGGTTCAATATCTGATTTTGAGTGGCCTGGTACTCTGAAGCTCGGGCTTAATTTGCAGATTTTGGCTGACAGATAATTACAATAGATCACTTATGTGGTCCTGAGCGCAAACCGCTTATCAACAGGATTGCAATCGGATTAAGTTTACACGGGGAGATCGATTCTTACCATCATGAACTTTTGATCCTCAAACTGATGATCGTTGGTGCGATGTAGGATGTGCATTTTGATGTAAATTATTTGAAGATGTTTTCAATTAATTAGAGGGCATAGGCGTAGATTTTTTTAATTTTTGTTTTGGGGGGCTTGCGTTTTGCCTTTTTTTCCCCTATTTTTTTTGTGAACACTTTAGCCAGTTGAGATACAAAACAGGTACAATCACTAAATATTTATTTTTTGTTTTAAATATTGAAAATTGATTTTATTACTTTTTTTTTGGCACTGGGTAAGGCAACTATGTGGTGTGTGTGTGTGTTTAAGAGATAGTGTAAGTTTAATTAAAAGTTACGTATCCGCCGCTATGTACACTTTACACTACCGATGTGGACAAGAGATTAGCTCTGAATTTGTTATAATTATTATTATTATTGTTGATATTCAAATTCGATTTGAATAACCGTTCGATACGGTTGGGTTTTGGTTTTGGTTTGGCTCGATTTCGGTTCGGTTAATTAAGCGAAAGACCCGCAAACGAAATTCCGCCTTTGCGCAGCCACCAGACGTAGTTCTCGACTGAATTTGGATTTTCTGGTTGGACGCAAAAACCTTCGGGGGATGTACGATGGTAGTGCTGTTGCTGCTGATGTTGCTGCTGTTGCTGCTGCTGCCGATGTTGATGCTGCCTCTGCTGCTGCTGCCTCCTTGGTTTGCTGGCTTGGTGCTGCCGCTGCTGCTGCTACTGATGTATTTTTTACCCACACACCGTTGCAAGATACAAAATACAGCTGCCGAATACATAGGAAAAAATGCCCAAAGCCAGTGCCGTTCGCCGGTTAGCTGTTTTGTACGCATGTATTTGTGAACTGGCCGCTCACACAGATACGCGCCACAGATACAGATACAGAGATACGGATGCGGGCAGCAGGTTTTTGGCTCTCGGCCATTGAAGAGAGCCGAACAAAGAGAGCCGGCCCAGGCGCAAAGAGAGCCGGCGCACAGCCATTTATATTTCGGAAGCCACGCCCCGCCAGCACCGGACTACTAGACAATGGGCCGAACCCAGAGGCTGCGGCAGCATCGCGTTGGTAGTGCAGCTTCTGCACATACAAAATCCACACACAGATACACCCCAATACACACACCCACAGAGAAAGCACTGATACAGCTGCAGATACACTGCCTGCCAGATACAGATACAACACATATAGGGGTTGCAAACCCGGGGTTGGCAACTTGCCCCGAGGGTGGCTTCTGCTACTGGGAAAACCCGGGCATCATCGGGGCATTTTGGCATCCGTGCTGCTCTCACTCGGACGCCAAATGATTGCCAGTGGTACGTGCTTCGGGTTCTTTTTCCTCTGCAGCATTTTCCATGGGGGGATTATCGGGCATATAGGTGTATATGTATATTACCCACCTATGTACTGAAAATATACCCAGATCATCCCATTCCACGAGTTGGGTTATTTGCCCTCGCCGCACACATTTTCTCGAATTTACATATTCCGCACACAAATTTTTCCTATGTTTGTAAATGTAAATGCGTATCTGTATCTGTATCACTGCACGTCATAATCAAAACAAACCGAAAATAACAGATTCCATTTTTCTTCGTTTTCTAACGAACACGGGGATATTACATTGTACAAGGACAGCAAGGTATCATTTAAATTAAAATCCTAATTTTTTTCCATAATTATTGTTGTCCTATTGTTGATTGAAGAGATAAACAATCTAAGAGTTACCAATTAGTTTTTAGTTATAAGTATTCTGATCAAAAATCCATATTCCCAACTGGTGACCCCGACAAGAACTACATATCTTAATGTTCAGTAACCCCCTGGTATTGACCAAAAATGTTGTTAAGATGTTATTTTTCGTTAATGAAATTCATAATCTAATAACTAATAGATTATTAATTAGAATTTGACATTGATTGGGTAATATTTGTCAATAAACCTAATTAAATAATTCTTATAATAAAGCATTAAACAGTTTCTATCCCAAAATGCTTTACTCATTGTGCTCCAAAAATATAACATAGGGTTGCCTGAAAAACAGATTTCTTAAGCCTTCTATTTCATCCTGTCTTAGCCTTCTTAATATTCACGGAATCAGGACACTTTTATTCTTGTATTATTTTCAGGTTACCCAATTAATGTCGGAAATAAACGCGCTGAGGATTAGCAACTGTGGAAAATTAAATCACTTGATTTCGTTTAGTCCGAGATTTGAATGTTTGTCTCTGCAAATTGAATAACGTCATTAACTTTGTAACTGACTTAAATGGATTTAAGGGCTCCTACCTTTTGTTGCTAGGGGAAAAGCTGTACAATTAAGTTATGTTGGAGGAGAAATGTTGGTATTTTTAAGATAAAGATTTTCTCTAAAATGTATAAAGATTGTTCCTTTTTTAAGTAATAATAGGTAAAACTTGTATACCTTTTGAAAGATCCTTTAGTTAAAAGTTCAAGTAGTTAAAGTTTAAAAGCAAGTAATTAGCTATCTTTTATGACTTCACATTGATTTTTAATTTGGCTCTATAAAAAAGGCAATTAGTTTGTGATCAAGAAGGAGTAGAAAGCCCTTATACATTTCGATAATTGCAACGACCTTAACTGCTTTTTATTTCGGTGTTGAGTTCGAATCGGCATCGGGGGCAAATGAAGATATGAAACCGTGATCTCGCCGCCTCGAGAGCGTGCTGCACATGCACATTATGGATATATGTACAGCGAATCACGATGCTACCTATGGGGGCATGCATGTATATGTATATATCTGGTAAAGGTAGTAAATTTCGTGGACTGGAAGCGGTGATCAGGTGCATTATCCAATTGCGGCGGCGGAATGTTGGGGGTATTTTCATTCGATCCTCCGACCGAACGTCCCAACGCCGCATGGAGACAGGGAGACGTGGAACTCAGGCCCAGGCCCACCTCCATTTCAGCGATTTCATTGCGGCGGCACGATTTTTGATTGCGGCCACGACAAGAGATCGATCGATCGATGATCGGTCCGCCATTTTTAGCTCCGATTCGGATACCGATGCACTGCTCGCATTACCAATTAATTTCCAATCCTCCCCGCAGCATTGCCATAAATCGTGATGCACAGTGGTCCGTGTGTTTGTGGTAAATGCGCCCAAGTACACCTTTGTGCCAACTACCAACTACCAACTTGCAACTACCAACTGCCTACTGCCGACACCACACCTACACCACTACACACAAAGGTAATCACCCATACACGTGCAATCCCGAAAATGGCAGCTTTCTTTGAGCCAGTCATAAGCTTGGCCCTCCAAAAAAAAAAACAGCAGGCAAGGAAGCAAAAAAAAGAGGGCCTGAAAGCTGGTCGGTAAGCCTGAAACTGCAAATCTGTAGACCTGGCCCGAGCACCTCATTTAAGATGCGTCTTAAATGCGATCGCCCCGGGAGGAACTCGTGAATGCCGCAGGACTTGCATGACTACTGCCCCGACTTCTCCGATCCTGACTTGACATTACTTTACTTAACTTGGACTGCCAATCTGTAGCCTTCCTCCTTGACTCCTCAACCATATCCCACTCCTTGGCTCTGGCCATTCGGCCGCCAATTCGGAATCGCGGCAAAAGACAAGTGCATTCCACATGCAAATCGCAATCTGCGGTGATTTTCCAAAAAATATATTGAGTTTTGGGAGAACCGCTCTCGGATGAGAGGTATGCTGAAGCCCAAATTAATTCTGACTAAATTACAAAAGGCACTGACACAAAAATTAGGATGGAAAACGAGGAGAGGCTTGTTAATAATTTTGAAATTAAATTGCCTTAATTATGTTTCGGTTGTGAAGTGTAGCTTGAGATTTTAATATGGTTTATTAGAGTTATTTTTTATAATATTTAAAGGTTGTTAAACAAAAGGAGGTTTTCTTGTAAGTTACTTATGTTTTTGATGTCTAATATTCAGAGTACTAAGGGATTAGCTCTTTAGAACCTAGCTAACCTCCTCTAAGTATTTAATGTTGATTTTTAATTGATTTTATCATTTTTTGTTTCCATATCTAACTCTAAGCCTTAGTTGGTGATATTATATAAAGATCTATGAATAATAGATACATATGTAATAATGGTAATATTTGATTAAGTCCCCACTAAAAAATTTTTAAATGTTTCTAGATCAGACTCGTGAGTTAATATTCATTGATGAATGTTAAAAAATGTATTAAAAAAATTGTTTGTTTGCATTGCCGGAAAATAAATAAATAAAAATAGTAATAGTTCAAAACTATTTAAATAAAACAACATCCTTGTGATGGTGGAGGATCTACATCTACTATTCATGGAGCCATTTAGGTTTTAGTAGAATATGGCCAGAAGAGCCACAGGGCCATGGGGGTTATGACTCTGGTTAATAGGTCTGCTTAGGCCTTATGGCTTTGTTATTAAGGGCCGAGTTTGGGTTTGGTATGCAAATGGAGCGAAGGAGCCCCTGTGATTGAGTGTTTGTATCTGCAACTACTTCGCCATAATTTTCCGCATTCACCCGAACGCACGTCTGTATGTTCGGTTCGTATAGCTCGAGTGTGGTAATATTTTGAAACGGCCCCGGGGCCATTTCGTTCATATTCGTTAAGTCTTCAGATGCAGATGCAGGCAGATTCAAATTTCGGGAGAAGCCAAACGCTCCACACTGCTCTGGACAGTGTGTAGTTGCTTTAGTTGTTTTAGTGGCGGTTTGCGATACACGAATCATCAAGCGACATGGCCGTGGCTCATGGCTCATGGCCAGGCCTTTTGGTTGCCCCGGTCTCTTGGCCAGAACACACAGCATACAGCATGCAGCATACAGCACCCAGCATCGGGCATACGGTATACAGAGCAGGAAAAAGGCTCCTGCAACATTGCACGACGCCAATAGCCGCGGGGAAGATGAGCGAGTGCGCCGCGCCGCACATCGCTGTCCCGTGTCCCTGCTGCCCCCTTCGATCCTGCCATAGCTCCTGCTACTTTTGCTGTAACACTCAAAGAAATTACTACAAAAAATTTAAGTAAACGGGTTTAGATTTTTGTCAAATTATTAAAGTGGCCAGTAATTAGAAGCTATTTAGGGTTTGAAGTTTTCGTACTATAAAAAGAATAGAGAATACCATATTTAAAATATTTGTAGTATAATTAAAAAATGAAAGTCGTGATTTAAACAATAATAGAAAAGCTTAAAAAATTATTAAAATAACAATTTAATAAATAGAAACTGCACCTACAAAATGTACTCCTTATACAGTAAAGATTACTAAAAATGATGTTGATGTTAGAATTTACATCAATTCATTTCAAAAGAAGTAGTTTTTGATATCCTCAAATATTTTTTATGGCTTAACTTCATATTTTTAAGTAAAAAACATAAAATTATCCAAGTTATTGGATTTAAAAAAGAATAAAAAGACAATCATTTCCAAACCACAATAAAAAATAATTTTTTTTTAGAAAGAATTCGAAAGTTATTGAAATAAAAAAGCTATGTACTATCCTAAAAATTCATAGATATTATTTTTTTTATAGTGTACTCCATCTCTGACCGAGGTTTTTTGTGTGCAAAATCGAATGTGTGTGTGAGCGAGTGTAAGTGTGTTTTCAGATGCAGTTGCAGCAGGCGGATGTTTGCAGCATATTTCCTACGGCTGTGCTCATGTGCACCTTTAATCCGCTCCGTTTTTTCGCAATTCAGCGTACAAGCACTGGCAACCCGATAGAGCAGAGCCACCAGGGCGGACCATTTAAATTCGAGGTCAAAAGGAAATATATTTGCAGCTGTGTTTACCCACAGAAGATTGCGATTGCGTACATATAAAAACTTTCATATCGTACATTTGTATACATTGATGTAAAAAGGATTACACTACGATAGCGTTTTATAGTTCTTATGAAGAAAAAAAAAGGTAAGAGATAATCCTGAATCATTTCAGTAGGTTGGATTGTTTCATAAATATAATTCGATTATAGATATTGAAGATCCAAAGCAAATAAAGCTTTACCAAATTATAGTCCTTAAGAAATCCTCTCCTTGTTAAGTATCTAAAAAAGTATCTAAAAATAACAGACTAATCTAAGCAATGAAAATCTCAATTAAAAGCTTATTTTCTATGGCACTTATATCTGGTAATTTAGTGATAATGTTAGTCTCGTATTGCTGAATTGCAGACGGGAGTCATGGGGGCTCCCTGGAAGGCCCCCGCCTGGAAGGGAATGGCAAATAAGTGATTTCTGGGCCGTAACTCCGTTCACGCGTCACGCACAAGAGGTCGTGAAATGGTCAGCGCCAGTTAATTAGGCAATAAAACATGAATGCCGAATTGCGTGCGGCGCCTTTTTTTTCGTATATTCTCCTCTTGATTTTGTAGCTTTTTGTTTTTTTTTTTGCTTATAAAAACGGATTTCTATGTGAGAAAATTATCAGTGCGTTGGAGTCGAACGAAATTGCCACTATTAAATCAAGCGAATCGCGGTGCAGACATTCGGCACACATGCACACATCCAATTTACGATAAATAACCCACAGACTATATTCCATATCATACTATATAGACGTACCTTCAACCTGCGATTCTGAGATTCTGCAATTCTGGCTGCCAGAATCCGAAAATTAAAAGCAAACATCCAAATAAGAGATGTAAGCATTTGGCCGAGTGCAAGTGGTTGTTAAGGAATATAAATTGGACTATAAAATCATTAAAACGCTTAATAATGATTAGCTGGTTTTAATTCTTGACTCGGTTTTATGCACCGAAAATGCTATAATTATGCAATAATAACAAAAAGGAAATACATGAAAATATTGATGATATTTTCAGAGTGGTTTTTATGGTCAGAAATGCGTGCCTGTTATGTAATAATATAATACGTTTTTTTCAAAATTTTTTAATAGGGCTATTTTTGAGAGAAATTTTACACTATATAAACCATATACAGAATATACTTTTATTAATCTCCAGAAAGGTATCACAAAATACCTTAAACCAAATCCATTATATTACCATTTCCGCTTCAAAATTGATATCGTTTTAGATAAGTATAAGCATAAATCATTGATTATAAATGGCAGTTCTCAATACATTTTACATACTGCGATTAAGGTCTTGTATGTGTATATAGACTATATAAAGTAAGTACATATTTACACGCACTTTAGTCGCAAAATCGGAGAGACTAGTGCCTGAGGATGCGTTTCTGAATCAAGATGGGGGATCTGTAACTACAAAACTGAAAGCAAAATAAAGTGCGTAGAGGACCGAGATGGCGCGGAACGGTATCCGTTTTAGTTGCTGTTTATGTTTCTGGGCAGTTTGTTGTTTGGCCCATACACACAACATAGTTGGTAAGGTATGGTAGGTAGTTGGTAGTAGTAGGTGTCGCTGGCACATGTATGTAAGCCAAAACCGCCTTTTGGGGGCTTAAGTTTTTGTGCTGCGTGTGAGAATAACTAGTTGGACGCTCGCCCAGAGCTATAATTAGGGATTCGCATTTTGCCTCATTTTTCTGCACACTCTTAAGTGATTCGCCATGTGTAAAGTAGTCTTTTGCAAAAAAGAAACACTTTTAACCAGCGACTACATGACGAGAGACAGTTAAGACAGTAATTTATCTTATTATTCAACGCAATGTGCTGTCCCACAAAAATCCGACAATAAATAAAATCACTGAAATCCGGCCCAGACGTGTTGATATGGAATATTTCAACATATCTCCAAAATATCCAAAGAACCAATACCAAAGCAATAATTAAGCATGTTTGCTAATGACACGACCTCGATGTTCGGCAACAGTAGCGGAATCTCATACAATTAACATAATTTGCCTTTCGGTGCTTTGTCGCGGTGCTGAAGAACAAAAGCCCCAAACAGAACCAAAACTCTGACATTTTTTTTTAATACTCGAAATAAAGATTTGAATTTATAAATTCGTTTAAGCAGCTAAAAGGTGTTTCGAGGTGGTAGAGCACTCATGATACTCATGATGGCTATAAAAATATGAGAGTTTATGCCAAGAGATTAATGGCTAACACTTCTATAAACAACAGTTCCAATCTTAAACAAACACTACCCCAAAACATGAAGATACAGTATCTTGGCTTGGTATTTGGCTTCCTAAGAAGTTGAGCTCGTAGATACACTAAAAATGGTTTTCCTCCTTATCCATAGACTTCAATAAGTCGATCTGACATTTGCGGATAAAGATTTATAGCCGTTTTGTTCAACTCCATCATAAACAAGTTGGCTCTTCTCGCCCATATTTCTTTGTTTTATGGCGAAAGGTAACCCGGCTCTCAATAGGTGCCAAGCCCCGTACCAGCAAGTATATTTCTGTATTCTGCATTCTACGGATTGTATTTTTGCCATTGCTGGATGAGACCCAGACCCAGAGAACCCAGACCGAGAAACGGAGCTGTCGGTTCGGTTGGCGATGACTTTATTCGAATTTGCAGCGCGTGCCGACCCCCACTGACAAATTTGTTCTGGAGTCAAAACCAGCGCCGGCCACGCGTGAAACATGATATGCCGCCATTAATATAAATCACGTGATAAGTACAGTGCTGCGAGGACCCTGTCACGTACTGCATATACGAATGCCCTCAAAACGCCATTGATACATAATATATTAATATATTAAATTAGTTGCCAGCTAATCGGGTTAAGAAAAAGTGGGTTTTCATTTTGTTAAATTGCCTCTAATGGTCAGTGGAAGTTAGATATTTATAGGTCTATCTTTTAGTTTTTATAGACCTCTGCAAATATCGGATATCAGATCATTAGATTTCAAGTATCATCATCTTTATTATACCAGAAGAAATCTCCTGTAATAAAAATTTAAGCTTCGAAAACAGCAAAGTTCGATAACTTTTATAAGAGGGTTTTCACCACTATCATATCTAAAGTATTTTGATTAAATTTTATTCCCAATTATAATCCAATTTTTTATAATCATAGAATGTCAAAAATGTTTAATATTTTCATTAAATATCCACAGAGATTTAGTTATTTTTAGTAGTTTTGTCAGACACATAATTCTAAATTGGCTTTTAAATAGTTTCTGATTGATTTCGATTGGAACTCGTTTCTTATAATTAAGCTAAAGAATGTTTAAAGTTGCAGTTATCCAAAAACTACAAAAATGCTTAAGTTTACCTTTAAAAATCAAATCATTGAGTTCAATTCCCCCCAAAATAAACCCTGAAATGAATACGACATACCTAATTTTGGAGGTAACTGATATTAATTTCGCACATGTTTACTATCCATCTACTTTTGTTCCTTTAGGCACCAAATAAAGTATCAAAATTGAAATTCACTGACAAAAGACTCTCGCGGATCGTGGCTCTGTTTTTTTATGAACTTAATTAAAATGACGGCTTTCAGGTCACGTGACCAGGTCTCGTAATGTATATCCGCCTTGTTTGTACTGTATTTTTGGCGTATAATTTTCTGACAAGCCACTCCAGTTTACCCAGCACCCAGCCACCCAAAACTCGATGCCAGGCAATGGTGGGGGTTGTGGGATTTTCATTAAGGACCACTCAGGTGTGCGCATCCTGCGAGCCAAACAGCAACAAATACGGTCGCACGGCCCTAGAAAAAACATATGCGTATCGCCGCAACGTCGCTCCTTGAAACTCCCACAACTCTTGGCTTTTCACTTTTTAGCTTCAAGTACTCGACGGCATCTCTCCGGACCGATTTCTCACTTAGACAGGAATCCTGAATGGGCGCAGGAGGTGGATAAGATTATACCCAGACATACTTAGAAAAAAGTACTTAAAGTTTAAGAAACATAGTTTGGGAATAATACCTAAGAAAAGAGTATTTACTGCAAGGCACACCTTCTTAAAAATATAGAATAATTTTCATATTAATTGGAATAATTTCTCTGCTATCCCTAATAATCATACTCATTTCTCTCAGTGCACAGCTCAGCATCAAAGATTCAAGCGGGGGTGCATTTTTGTGGACAAATTGGATGAATGGCAAAGTGTTGTATAGGTCCTCATGGTGTTTCCTCATGTATTAAATAGCATAAATATGGTCACGTGCCATTATTTTGAACATTTTCGCCGACTCGCCCTACATATTACAGCTTTTTTTTTGTGGAGTTCTGGTTGCAACGTGTGCAACTTGAAGCTGATCCTTCCAGCCCACAAGCCACAAGTCGGGCGGCGTATTAACATATCGAATTATTAGCCTACCCGGAACATTGGATAACGCGGATAAGGAGGTCGAGGCCGCTATTTCGTAATTATCTCGAAAATCCCTTTATGCATATAATTGGCATTTAACTATAATGGAGTCTCTGTGGGCCAGGTCTGTGCTGGTAATGCCATTACTTCCGCTAGATTATACAAATTCTGATGTTTCACAAATTTCACATCTCATCCATAAAGCAACCAGGCCCTGAGAACACTTGGTTTGTATTTTCGAAAGTAATATGCAAAACGAAGGGGTCGTCGAACGGTGCAACAGATAAGCATACGTTCCTTTTCTAAATGTGAAAGGATATCGAATCAGGATAATCCCATTCGTCGCGGGAAGAGATGGAAAAAAGGATCTGGAATGGATATGACAGGCGGGGCACTCTATTGTTTGTATATTATTTGAAATGTTAAAAATTTTTAAAACAGAAATGTATAAAATCTATATGTAATATATAAAATATTTGATGGTTAAAGGTTTAATGATTAATGGCTTTATGAAAAAATCTCTAGGAATTTTGGCGAAACAAATCTAATTCAGAGGATAATTTTATAGCTTTAAATATATATAAAGTTTGTAAAATTTGTTTAAATATAAATATAACGATTAGATTTTAAAAATATTCCCTAAAACCGCAGAGGATTTACCCTTTAAATGGTAAAGTGGTTTGTTTTATTAAAATCCTTGAGAAGACTACGGGATACAATAAGCAAATTGTCACGTTTTTCACTTTCTTTGATTTTAAAATTAAAATAATGAGCCAGGCTCAGGGATGAAAGTATTCTCTGATTCCTACTAGGTATTTAAATGTAAAGCTTTTCTATATTTATATTTAGAAAATTCTGAACTTTTTATAGATTTCAAGCTATAAACTTATTCTCTGAATTACCTTTTCAATACTAAACCAATGTACCAAAAAAAGAATAGACTTTGAAATACAATAAATTAAGTTCCTTTTATATATTTGCATGCTTGGGCGTTTATTTCATGGTGCATGATTAATTTTTGCAGCAAAGGACGAACGGCTTAGTCAACAACACTTCCAGTTCTGTCCTGTCATCGGCCCACCACATTTGGGAAAATAAAGTAATCAGGGTCCGCCAACTGTCGGGGATTTGTCACCCCCATTAAAGAGCGTTTGATGTATTATTCGGTTCATTTGGTCGACAGGTCTCGGCAAACAGGACGACGCCGCCATTTGAGCGGCATGAACAACCACAAAATCGAGAGTTGGCTGCTGCCGGTGACAGGAACTAAGTCCCTGGGCAAATACTAGTATATATAAACCAACTCGCACAAACTGGATCAGGATCACTGGCAGGAGGGAGCGAACGATGTCCGGTTAAGCACACGGCCCAAAGGTCCTGCTGGCACTATGCCTGTTTAGTTTGCGGCCACCGGAACTGGTCAAAGGATGTTTTTGCAACACGTATGCAGAAAAAAAGGCAGATGCCCCATAAAATTTTATTGAATGTATCATAAAGAATTAAAGCAAACTGATCTTATCGTCGACCGGAATAAATTAATCGTACAGTTCGAATTTTTAACAAAATTAATGTATTTTAAAAACAATCTTTAGTAAAACGATGTTGAAGTTTAAGCTGATGAGATATATTACCTTACTTTTGGTAGTAGTCATATAACTAGTTTTTCCTATTTACAAATTTCCCTCACTTTTAAGCCGTCGGTTTTTCCAACATTCACTTCCAACCGCCAAAGTTTTCATTATAATTTTCGATTTCAAGTCTACCCTGGTCAAATATAGCATGAATGATTCAATTGTCTGATGTCTGAGTTATGAAGTCTCATTTCAAGTAATAATATTATTTCGGCTTACCAAGCAGCGAAATTAACAAATTCATCCCCCAGTATTCAATGTTATTCTTATTTTTGAAGTTGAAGTTGAGCTTTCTCATGTGTTAGGAGAAACCCTTATTTAAAACCCTTGACCATTCCATTTATATTTGCCTGGTTATATTTTCAGGTTATAAAAGAGTTTCGGTTAAGGAGTGTGGTAAATTAAGTTATAATAATGATAAAGTACAGAGAGGAAAAGAAAGCCTTATCCAGAAAAAGGGGTTATAGATCTTTAAGAAGTTGAAGAAGGAATTACTTACAGGAACTTAAAACTACATCTTTAGATATTCCGAATTATAATATCTAAAGGGAGTTATACGTTATTTGGGTTATTACTTTATTATTTTGGGGGTTTTTCTATCTAGCTTTAGAAAATATTATGATAAACTATAGATGATCTATGAATGTAATATTTTGTAAAGATTTTTATAAACCTATTTCAATTCTATAAAAGGCATTCGCGTTTTAAAGATTTTTGACTACGTAGAAAACGTAGTTCTTATAGAGTTTTTCTATTGTAATCTTTGATATTTTTTCAAAACATAATCATACTTTTTGATTTCCACAAACACTTCAATTATTTTCAGCCTAATTTCCACTCAAATATCATTATGTTAATATATAAGAAAACATAAAGTTTAAATACCTGCCAGGCACTTGCGTCCAAGGTAGCCAGAAATGACATATCCAACTCCTACGGAAATAGACGGAAAAGTTGGAAAAGTTAAAGCAATTTTCCAATTTGGCCCCAGTGGCAGGTAGCTGCTGTCCGACCGACCTTCCGTCGGAAGTTGTTTGTAAAATCCAGAATGATGACAGCTTTCGCAAATGGCCCGATGAGTGCAAATTTATGTTAATCGTTTGCTAACGCGGCGCGTGGTTTAAACAGAATATGTTTGTATATATATACTCTACGGGGATACGATATCTTTACGTGCTATTGCCGCCGGAATTTTGAAGGTCCAGCGTACAAATACGAAAAAAATTGGGTTTATTTAGTTTGGTAGTAACTTGGTTGAGAGCACGGCACAGCATGAACTTGGACTTGACATCCGAATCCGCATCCGTATCCGTATCCTAGTCAGTGTCCGTGTCCGTGTCCGGGTCCATGTCTGTCCAGTGAATTTCCGCTCCGGTTCTCGGTTTCCTGGCACTCGCACTCGCACTTAGAGCCAGAGCACTTGAGGCAGAGGTTCCGCCGATCGGGACTGGAGGAGGACTGCTGGAGCCAACGTCGTCGTCGTTGTCGTCGTCTGAGCCAACTTCCGTATCTCCTTTGTGGTTTTCGGGTTTTCGGCCAAAAGGATTTACCCTGCCCAGCTTACATTCCGTGCCGTTCAGTGCCGTTGAGTTTCCGACTGCTGCGAAGACCCAGCCGTCGGCTATGTACTGTTCCACCCGGGGGTGTATGCATGCAGCTTCTGTTGGTCACATCACATGACCCCCAACCCCAGCCCCCATCCTTGGCCTCCGCTCACCTCTCCTCGAAGTCCGACCAAGATAGCGCGCAGCCTTCGTACATAAATACATACATACATACATATATCCTCTACAATACATGATCCTTCGGCCTCCAACACACACAGGAGAATACCCAGTAAATGGACATGTGTTTGGGTACATACGTATGTAGCTGCCAGCTACCTGTACATACGCACATTTCCAACTCCAGCTACCAACTCCCTGGACTCCCTGAACTCCCTGGGTGTACATGCGTACATCTGAGATTCGGGAGGACTTCATCTACATGCGGACAATATCTCCCGAGGAAATGGAACTTTGCAAAGTCGGCAACGGCTATGGCAACGGCAATGGTCTATTCTCATGTCGAGTGATAAGTGCATAATTACACCGAGTCAGACATATATACGAAAGTAGATGTCTACACTCGATTCCCCGGGTATATAAATATTTATATACCTTTCCCCGCACCGCACAGGGATAGGGGAGTAAGTATATAACGCACTGCTTGATTTAATATTTGTCTCACCCACTCCCTTCCTGGCCAGAAATTCGTTGGCCATGTCCTGAGGCGTTATATGTATGAGTTTGCCTATGTACTGCACTCCAAAAAAAAAAGGATATCACTTTGAGTGACAGCTGAAAGGCATGTCAAGGTACTTAAAAAAAGAGGGCGATTTCGGGATGTCGGGATATAAAAAACTTGGCCATAAATCAATATCAGTTGTGAGGACGAAATTTATATATTTAATTTGGGATATTTACTAAAAATAATATAGTACATCTTATTTATAAAACAAGGCAAAAAATAATCATAACATCCCAAACCAAAATATAATTAAAACTAGGAATTACCCTGAAAGAATATAGTAATACGTGTATTTCCCATTTTTATTCATTAATGATCCTTAAATTATTTCGTATTGTATTGCAACTTTCTGAGCTCTGTTGGTTGATGTAATGGTACAATGATGTATCTGAAATCTTCCATATCATTCAAGAATAACATCCCATAAGCTTATCCTTTTGTATCCAATTAAAGCCCACTTATTTCTGCAATATTTTCGAAAGATATTAATTCTTAAAAAAATTAAAACCATCATTTTCCAGAGTGTACCGATACTGCTTCGGTGTAATCCCGAAAAGGGGGAGTTACAATCCCCTGTGTCACTGGCAACAGCCCCAATGTAGCACCCCCCTGCCCCTGCTGATGCTGCGGCTGCTTCTGCTGGGGAGGAGGTTGGACAGAAGGAGCTGGAGGACAAGTGGGTGGAGCAGGAGGAGGAGATGGCTGCCGCTGCCCGAGTACATATCGCTTTTGGGGATGCTGGCAGAGTTTCCAGGCAGCGCGTTCGAGGCGGTATGTATCTTTCACTCACCCCCGATGGTGGCTCGCTTTTTATTTATCTCGTTCTCCGTCCTGCTCTGCCCTCGCCCCATCTCGCTTCACCTTTCACTGGCCAACTCTCTTTACGTTCTCTTAGATAGCCGAATTGGCTCTCTTTGGCTGGCGTACTTCACAGATACATTTCCAAATGGTGCGTGTCCGGGGAAAGGTGAGCGCTTGCATCTTTTGTCGTGTAATACTTGATTAGTTGCCGCTACCTTTTGTATTTTTATATTATTTTCAAAATAGAATGTCGCCTCAAAGGTGCCGCCAAAAACAAACTCTCTCAGTGGGACACAGGGGCTTGTGATTTGGCGGGTTTTGCTGAGATATGTAAGCTGAAGGATTTGTTTTTCTATTTGGATAAATTACTTTATTACCTTGTCTGGTAATTTATTGGGGACATAAGAATTTAAACAATAATAGTATAGTTTAATACTATTGAAATTTGAAACAACTATTGAAACAACTATTGTTGTTTAGTATAACAAATAGTAACATTAAACAATAATAGACAACGCCATAATATGCCTCTCATAAATACATATCTGAAAATTTATTTGTGGTTTTATTATTCTATTACTGTTTTATTTTTAACATAACTCCATGTATCCAATTTTAAAACATTAAAATATTGTTATTGGAGTATTAAAAGCCTGTATTGTTATGTGCAAATGTGAAATTATATTTATAGCTAAACAAATAAATGAAGTTGTTTGCGAAACTAATTTTTCAATTTATTGTAGTTACTGATATTTGGATGTTTATGCTTTGTTTACTTCATAGTTATATTATTTGTTTAAATATTTGAAAACGTCAACCGATATATTATTCATAGACAGAATGCATTGAATAAACAAAAGTTAAAATATTGAATTACATAAAAATACAAAAATAGGCAACGCTAGAAAGAAACAAAGAATCTACTCATGTAGGCTAGACTATCTATGAACATCCCTCTGAATATACTTCATACTTTGATTTCTATCTCATATAAACATTGCTAGATCATATATGAAAAATAGTTTGTTAATGAAAATTTAAATGAGCATGAAAATGGGCATAACAATTATAATTATAATAAAATAATGATATGGTCAGCTAATGTGCATAATAATACGTTTAGCCACTGCACTCCACCCAGACTTGTGCAAACCGACATATGTATATATGGACTCATGGATGTACCTGTGCTTACCTGTGCATTATTAATTAATCATACTTAAGAGATGGCCCTGCTCAGCCTCCTTGCACTCGAGATGGAACTGGCGGTGGCCTAAATGTTGACCGCGCGTCATTAGTTCCCCCCCACTACCGTCTGCAGAAGAGCAATCGAGAATAGATTAGTATTTAATGGCTTTTATATATTTATAAAAAAAAAAAAATCGAAAAAAGAAAAATGAAAAAAACCAAAGCCTCGAAAAACATTCAAATGCAATTGCAGATGAAGAGTTGGGAGTTGCAGAGCCTCTAGGTAACATGTCCAGGGGCATCATCAGAAAAGAAGTCCAAGGGAAAAATGTGGTCGGGATGCCTAGGAGCACGTGCGTCCCAGCTACAGAGGCACTCGCATGGGATTTCGAAATCATATATTTATATTTCCACTAATTCATTTTTAATAATTTGTTTGGTTCTGCGGTCCGTTGCTCATCACGCCCCGCGCTTGTGTGTTAATTATCGAGGCTGGGACAGCAGGCCCGACTTGGCTTTTGACTTTGCCTGGAACTCTCCAACTCCAACTCCAACTCTGACTTGAACTCGAACTCTGGATTCTGGATTATGGTCGGTGGTTTCTTCTTATGCCGGCAAGACAAACGAGTAGGGCCACAGCCTACTCCAGGAGCAGATTTCTTTCCCAAAAACAAAAAAGTTTCCAGATTCCAAGATTCCGAGACGAACTGTGCGATTCGGTTTCGGGGGTGAGATCGACTCGTCTCAAATAATTTATCGTGCACGTCCAGAGTTTGGCTTTTTGGCTCTTCTTTTTGGTTTACACACTTGGCTAAATACATGGTTTAGGCCGAGGTTTATTTGCCGTCATCTACATATCATTAATGGTTGCAGTCGGCCTGCCCCAAAACTCCAGCTCCATCTTACAGGTCATATATTTTGGAGTGCACATTTCAGAAGTTCACGAACATCAGAGATTTTTTTGGGGTTTTGTTTTTAAGAAGAATTATTCAAAATGAACACCATGAGAAAATTTTATCCTCAAGGGCAAGCCGAGAAAAAATGGGGACATAACTTGACCCAAATTACCCGAGTGACATAAACCAGCTATGATAATTCTCATTAAGTGTAACTACTAATTATTCTCTTAAGCTTAAAGTTTTCAGAACTCTCATAGAAAGAATAGATTCTTGGCAAGTGTCAATCGCAAAGATCGAAGACCATTTGAGCTTGAATGCTAGGAACTTAAGTTGTCGGCTCCGACGGCTTCCAGACGTTCAGGCCTCCAGACGGAGGTGGAGCTTCGGGGCGCAGTCCAGAGTTCAGTCCCTAGACCCAGCATTCCTTGCACAGAAGGAAGTACTTGCTACCGCACCTTCTCCTGCCCTCCAGCAGCCTGCCCTGCATGGGTCTGCCTCAGCTGCTCCTCCTCCACCGCCACCACAAGCACACAGCGACACTGCCTACATCGTGTTTGGGTACACTGGACGAAATCCGTCCTGATCGCAAAGAGGAGGAGTAGCGCACATAGCGCAAGGGTCCAGGGCCAGTGCCAGCCAATGACCACGAGCAAAAGTGGGAGTTGCTATAATTGTTTAATTATAGGATTTTGCTTGCTTGACTTTGCATTTTGTGCTCATAACTTTTGCGCTGAGTTCATGTTACCACAAATCGGCTGGCTATATTGGCAATCCATATGCCCTCATAAATATGCATTATCGTTATGATAGAATTAATTCAATTAATTGAAGACGTCACTTATTTTGTCACTTGTCTTTGTAATATTTTTGGATATTTAGTTGGGATATGGTGGAATTAGTTGTAAAATATCTTAAAGGAAAGCTTAATGCTTGTTAAAAAGTTAAATGATATTTTCTTTTGCCATTAAAAACGCAGATGTGCCCTTTTGGGGAGTTCGAAGTGCTTTCGTCACTGGCCTTTTGTCTTTTGAGGGGGTTTTGTAAAATATTTTTTAATAAATCTTTTTAAATAAAGTTAACAACTTGTTAGAACTATTCTCATAGAGTATTTGCAAATCACCCTGGATGTATGATTTTTTCATCATTCTTTCAGTTTTGACACGGGTTGCTCTCCTTGTTCTCTGCTTTATATTAACCTTCGTAACAAAATCTGCAATCGCTCCAGTGCTCGAGCTTTGGAGCCGGCATCGCCTCCGATCTTGCACTGCCAGTTCCCCGCCCCAACTTTTGACGACCTGTGTCGTTATGGTCCATGGCTCGGTGGTTCGGTGGCTCAGTGTTTGTATGGTGGTTGGTTGTGGTTGTGCCAAGAATCAGTCCACAAGCCGCCGATAGAACTCGCACTTATCAAATCACAACAGTCGATGATCAGCTCATTATCATGCTTTCGTCATTGAATATGTTATTGTTCAGGCATTTAATAAAGAACTCACAAGATGGCAGTATGTTGTTTTATTAAATATATTTAATATCTAGTTGCTTATTTAAAGCTTATTTTATTTTAACTCCTAATTTATTCAACTAGAAATTAATGAAGATACCCGGATAAGCTTAGCATTCTGCTCTCCAGACAGTATCGTTATTTTTATGAAAAATTACAAAATTGGCAACTAGTGCCATTTGACCAACATTAGAGGGCCGCATTCTTGGAATGCGCCAGAGATGCCTGACGTGTTTTTGCCGATCAGATCGGATGCTTAAGATGCCGCTGCAGCAGCCCTTCCTTCTGCAGTCTGAAGTCTTCGGTCGTGTACCGAGAATTATGGCCACTAGCCCGTGCCAGACGCAACGCCTATGCTGGATGCTGTATAGACCGAGTACTGGGTGCTGGGTACTGGGATGGTCCAGGATAGTGGATGGTGGATACTGCAGCCATGCAGCCTGGCCCGAGGCGATCATGTACGACCTGGACGGAGTTTGCAGCCGCCTCAAATGAGCGTCGATTCTGTAGGAAGGGGAGGAACGGAACATCGGGAGGCAGCCTTTGATGGGCGGCGGGCATATGTTGCGACATATCGAAGCTCCCAACCGACTATAATTGCCACAACGATCCACAGTGCTCCCCCTTCAGAGTGCAGCCTCCTCCAGGACACGGGACAAGCCGGCCAGTCGGTCATGACACCCACAACAAGCCGTCAACGCCAAGGTAATTTAGTAGCAGGACCCTGAATATTCTAATATTCTTGTTTAAAATATACATGTACGTATATGTACGTATATATTTTTTGGAAGGAGGCGTGTCAGACTGAGGGCGAAATTGATGGGCAGTTTTGACTATGCTTTGAATACTTCAGACGTGACGTGAATAATGTGCACGATAAGGATCTCAAATACCGTCTCTCCGAGGGTAGTGCATGCAAATTTTCGAAGATTATGCGCCGATTACCAGCAGTTAAAGTGATTTGGAATATTGTATACAAAGTATTGGGGAATTTTACAGATTTATGTGCAAGCGTTTTATGGAATTTTTAAGTCATTTAAAAGTAAGCAAAGTATTCTTATTACACCGACCAATTTCGGCCACTTTAACGTCATTTATTTTAATCGCTTTCAGTTGTTAACAAAGGCCTTTAAAGGACTGTCTATCAAAGGTATTCGACTCTCTCAAATCGAACATCCTTTGAACTTTAAAATTTATTATGTATTCAATCAATATGTTCACTGCCAGGCTCATTTGAAATTCAATTCGACCCACAGAGTGTATGCCCCGCAATCAGAGAATAAACTGAATAAATATTTTTTTAGAAATCTAAAAAGGAATTTCAGATTTTTATTGCATTGCTTTAGCTTTGTGGTATTATTTTTTTATAGATTAATGACAGCCATTTTTCTTGCAAACTGGATTAGGATTATAGATATCGTATACACTTGAGTGAGACGTTAATAAATGAATATTAGAACCCGTCTCATATTTTGTCATGTGCAAAGCCACATATGCATTTATTAATTGCATATCCCTCCCCGAAGGTTTCTGTTTGAATATTAAACTAGCACTTGCCGCAACGTTTTCTAATGGGATTATCTCTATGATAATGAACCGCACACCCACACCCACACCCTCCCCGGCTTACCCAACCCAGAACCGAACAACCCGGACACAATCCGGGCAATTGGCTTTCCCATGACCAGATCCCTATAAATTCACCCAAGTGCATAAGCCTCTGGGCCGTCTTTTGTCCGATCCTGGGCGGAAAAAGAGCAATTGTATTCGGGCATGAAATTCAAATACAAACATCGCGAACAATACCGTTTATGAACCTGTCAATCCGAAATTCAATTGGGATTGTGTGAATTGGAATCAGCACTGGATGATGGGATGTATCAATGCGATTGTTTAATCACTCGACACGGCGGCAT
Source organism: Drosophila bipectinata (assembly GCF_030179905.1). NCBI lineage: Eukaryota > Metazoa > Arthropoda > Insecta > Diptera > Drosophilidae > Drosophila > Drosophila bipectinata. The sequence goes on from NC_091738.1 coordinate 5,954,363, forward strand.
ATGAATTGGCGCCAGCTGCTAACTTGTTACAAATTTAATGCCCATGAGTGCATCTGCGTGGGCACATATTTGCACAAGTACTCTCCATCTCATAAACCCAAACTCAAACCCAAACCAAAACTAAATACCATTTGTTTATACAAAGGCACATAATGAATTCTTCAAGTCCTTGTACTGGATTTTTTCTCACTCAAAAAAAGGGAGATATCCTTCTGGATGTTCTGTAAACGATATGGGTATTTTTCAGCGATTGGATATACTTATGTAAGATGCATTTCCGTTTCAGTAGATCACGTGTATCTTATTGTCCTTGATTGGCTTGTTTGTATTGCAATTTAAGGAATCTTTTTATTGGGTTTAAAATAAAAATGTCTTGATGGGGCTTCGGCTTCTTCTGTGGAAAAATATTCAGAAGAATACCCTTTTCTTGGGATTTTATAGAGAGAACTACAATAAAAGCAATGTAATCAAAAGGTTAAAATTTTTTAAGAACTCTGGTATCCTTTTCTCCTATAACCTTTTTTTAATAACTCTAATGACAGTTTTACAAAACGACAACCAGATTATCCAACTTTTCAATTTAAAAACTAAATATATGTAATACCAAGATTATTTAAAGTACCTTAAAATGCCCTCAATATATATTCCCACCCCTAAGTTCGTATTTATTGAATACCACCTCGTGTCTGTTTAAACTAATTGGGGGTGTAATAGAGCTATTACCGCTCTGAGTGACAACACCCCTTCTCTGTGGTCGCTTCAAGTTTAAATGTGGGCCAAAGGTAACACATTAACCGAACAATTTAAGTGATTGCAACTGGCAGACCGATCCACATTCGTATCCGCATCCGCAACCCTCTTTCCACCCGATTATAGCCCGTGGGGGTGGCAGCTAATTTAAACATCGATGTGCCTCGCGCTGAAAGGCTAAAAATGAATATTTTAATGACCGGCTTGGTCGAGTTGGTATGCCAACACTTGACAAGTGCACCGGGATGCAAACATGGCCCTTATTAGGCCCTATATAATTATGTGTATATCCTGCATGTGGAGAATTTTTTGTTTGTATACATTTTCACGGGCTAAATGTGACAGAAGAGTTGACAGATTGTGTGGAATGACGAGAATTTTGACAGATGGCTGCTTTCCGATGCTGTTTTTTGATCTGACAATTTATGTTCTCGAATTTAAAAATGCTTTGTTATCCTTCAGTGCGCCTTGTTTGACAAATAGCTAATTTAAATTTAAACGAAAAAGGGTAACGGATTAGAACATACAAAAAAATACAATTTACATTTACACTTTATGTCAATATTACTGTCACAATATTTGGGATTATCTAGATGACAAGACTAACCATTAAGTGTTCCAAAAGGCAGATTTGTATCAAACTGATTCCAAGATGATAAAGATCGGGAAAATTATAGGGTTCAAGACTTTTCAACTCGTTTCAATTTTTTAAGAATTATTTAACACTTCAAGTTCATATAGTGTAGAGTCCTTAAATGATTCCAAAAATATGAACATCTTTCCCTAACAAAGCCAATTCGAATAAGAAATATAAGTATGCATTTTTGCGCCTCATTAAAAACTATCCATAATGTCCTTGATATAATCAAAATTATAACATCCCTAGGCGTAAATTATGGGTTACCACATGTTGGCTCGACCTGTGGGTAGGACAAAAAAAACAGCAGAGCCCACGGGCAATTTGGTGTTTTTTACGCCACGGAGGGCGTTCCTGAACGATGGAGAAATTTGGGTATCGGCAAATTGTCACGTATCCCTCACCGCACTGCATTTCCAACTTTGTGAAAATTGTTTTTTAGCAATCGCATGTAGTCTTTGGGGGGAGTCCCACTAAACAACCTTCGCTGTGGCGGGAAAGCGCCAGGAAATTGTAATTACAAATTTGTGTTGCAACCACTCGGCACGCATCGCACTCGAGTCAATTTCGGGGTGGTCCGTGGTTAAGCGACCGTGTAATTCACAATTCTCAACGGCGACGGCTCTGGCTGCGGCTAGCTTTGCCCCTTGTGCCACTTGCGGCATGAAAACGTTTTAATTACGGTTTACACTTTCAGATGGATTAATACGTTTGCATGAAGAACTCCTTAACAATGCATTTGCTTTTTTTCAATTGTTGTTAAATAAATATTATCTTGTCTATTGGAAATTTTATGAGTAAAGGGTAAGCTTTTCACAATTATGGGTAATCATTTTCAATAGGAAAATTTTAAATATAATAATCAGTTCAAAATTTATTAAATAATTTTCCATATATCGGACAGATTCTGAAAAAGTCTCTGAAACCAGTCTTCCAAATATTTCGGTAATAACTTTCCCACCAATTTCAAGAACAGCATAGGTAAGATTTATTTTCCTTTTCATATATTTTTGGCTTGATATTTGTTTTTAGCCACAAACACAAAAAAAAGGCACAAATTATTTTACAACGATACTTTCTTTTTATATCAATACACTTATACAATTTACTCTTTTATTGCTATGACTTGGTAAATCCAGAATTGTCTAGGAATTTTATTTAGGAAATGTTAACAAACAAAAGTGTATATCAAACTAACGAATATAATTCTATTTAGCACCCTCTTGATTTGTAGCTCCAGAAATGAAGACCAACAGCACTACAGGGACAATGTACATCCACTATAAAGAAGAATATATTTGAAAGTATTAAAATAATAATTAGAACTTGTTGAAGCACTGGAACTTACGTATTTGGCAAAGAAGCCACGGTTATCGCGAACTTCACCACGTTCTCTGGCTTCGCGCTCCCTCTCCACCTTCTGGATAAAGCTTGCAGTATCTGGAACAGGGGCTAGCTCGGCGTGACGGATCAGGACATCGGTGCTGAACTGTGTCTCGTCCAATTGATTAATGTCTTCCTGTTTGCACTCAATTGTTCCAGTGGGTGTGTCCTGGGAAGCAGTAATTCCTGTAACAAAGCCAGAGGGATCCAACGAGATCCAAAGAACATCCCTCAGTTGAGCCTGCAGGAGGCGGCAAGCCTTGTTGGATGTTATGAAGTTTGACTTGGCACCATTTGAGTATAAAACAGTGGCCTTAAGGCGGTAAAACTCATTCTGACGGGCAAGTGTCTAAAATAAAGAAAAAAATAATAATTATGTGCCCGAACAGGGTATGTCTTATGTCGAGACAACTTTTTGGTTAGTTGTTGTTCGCCGGTTGGGTTCATGGGTGCAACCCAAATGATAAGTTTACCTTCAACTGCTCAAGCTCCTGATCGGTCAAAGGTGGCTGGGCGACGTTGGCCAAACCGGAGTTCAGACTGGGAATAGTGACATTTCCTCGGAAAGAGAAGCTATTCGATGTAGAACCCAGAGAATGTTGCAATTCAATAGTAATCCAACTGTCATGCTCCAAAAAGCCCTGCATAAAAACCCATTAGCTCAATATGCTAGAATAAATCATAATCACTTACCCAACCGCCGGCCACAAGGCCCAGCAGGAATATGATCGCAAACACGGGTTTTAAATTCATATTTTCTCAGCAAATGCAAAAATTTTTCAATTAAATGAGGGGATGTTGATTTTCGATTCGACAACCAGAACAGTGTGACCAGGTATTTAAAGTAGAATTTTACCAATAATTTCGATAAGTCCGATAAATGTGTACATTTCTAAAACATATTCAAATTGAAAGAAAATACGTATATTTATAAATCATGTTTACTGTTTTATTTATTAATTATTCACACATTGAACTTTAATTCACAATCCATAAGTTTAAAAATCTTACAGCTTTACAAATACAACAAATTGTTTATAATTTGGTTGTTACTTTCCCAAATATAACAGCTTGTATTATTTTATATACATCGGATATTTAATACACTATTCACTTAAATTTCCATAATTATCATAACTAGTGGTTTTTACTCTCATTATGTTGGGACTTAGTAGGCCAGTAGAAGATATATGAATATGGCAATATAGCAATAACTGCTGATCTAAAAAATCCCAACCATAATGGGGGCACACACAGATTTGGATTCGATACTTCATTGTTCAAGATTTAAATCAAACTGATCAAGCCTTTCGAAAAAACATGATCTTTTATAGTAGCCGAGAATAAATAAACAATATCATAATACATAATGTAATAAAATATTCAAAAAACAAACAGTGTAATACGATAGACTTGACTTTGTAGGGTTTTAAAACGAGGACTACTAGTTACTTGAGAAAGCAATACGTCAGGCTCCATTGAGTTTTCGACTTTGGTGCCAGTTTTTATGTTACGAGATTGACAGTCTTTAGAGTAATTTCGTAATTCAGATAATAATTAAGTAATTCAGCATATCAACAACTACTCTTCAGACTGTGTTAAGAGGTAACTTGAACTATTTTTTGCAAGCTTAAGTAATGGGAATTTTCAAAAAGAAATATTTGTATAACTTCCACTAATAAGTGGCAGATTCATAAAAGTAATACCTTCCCGATCATAGAAATCTGTGTAGAAATCGGTTGCGATATAGTAAAAATATTCGCTAAAATGTGCATCAAAAGCTTACATTTTGGCCAAGTAAAATAAATTGAAAGTCCTTGTTTACATTTTTCCTATAAGTGAAGAAAAATATGTAAAACTTTTCCAACTTTATTAAAAAATACACCAAATTTTTAATGAATAGATAATTCAAAGGATTCTCAACAAAAAATATTTATTTCTTTTATTAGTTAGACAAACGTAAACATAAGTGGGGGGAAAACAAGTTCTCGTACAAAGCAAAAGCTTCCATAAAACATTAAATCGTTGGAAACTTTGTACCACTTGTCACTGTTTTTGAGTTGTGAACGATGGACACACACAAATGCTCATTGTAGTTTAGATCTCGCAGTAACTGCAAGAAAGTAAAATCAATAATAATGATGATATTATAAATAACATATAGTAATACCTTTGGAGTAACAAACAAATACTGAGCTGATCCATGTTTTGTAGCTTCTCTGAGGAGTAAATCGAATATATGTCGCTCATTTGTAGCATCCATACCTTGGTTTATTTCGTCAACACATCTGATGAAAATAATAAATTAATACCACAAACTAAACTCAATGAAAAAGTTTAACTTTACCTGAATGGCACATGAGTAACATGTTGTAATGATAAAGAGTATATGGCAATGGACACCGCCCGTTCGCCACCTGATTGAATGAATTTGTCCAACGGTTGTAGCTGGGCACCTTTTCTAAACTGGACCATTATCTGGATTCCGTATGAATCAAAGTCATACTACAAAATATAAATTAGCATTAACAAGAAAGTTTAACAGTAAATTGATCTATTTAAAACTTACTTTATCTGCCCTAGATAACACAACTTCACCAATGTATTCGATTGATTCCATAAATTCGCTGAACTTGGCACTGATCGTTTCCACAAGGCCATTTAATTTCGGTTCCCATTTTTCGAATAGTCTTGACATATTAGACTCGATTGTCTTCTCTTCGTTTGAAGATCTCATAATAGAGTCTTGAAGCCTTTTAACTTCGTTTTCTAGCTCATGATAGACCAAGAGGGCCTGCAAATTGAACAAGTTTTAAAAACAACACTTTTATTGAATTTCTATAAATAAAGTTTACCTCCGAATTGACGTTTTTCATGCATTCCAGTCTAGCCTCTAAATCGTGAATGGATTCGCGAACTTGGTCCAAGCTCAATGCACTCATATTTTTAAACTCCTTTTTAAAGGGGAATTTTGAGCTAGTTGGAAGCTCGCCGTTACAATTTCGCTGTATTTCTTCTTTTCGGCTATTAACATCTTCCAATTGACGACGCAGGTTATCTAATAATTTCTTATACATTCTCTATAAATTAAAAATGATATGACGATCTTCTATTAATCTGTATATGGATAACCTTACGTTTGTCTCTTGAGTCTCATGCTCAAGTTCCTTGAGTGCTTCTGCTTGGCTCGCATTCTGCACCGTATACATAGATAATACTGTTTGCGACGCCTTTTTTGCAACCGTACATTTTTTTAGTTCTTCAGAGTTAATAAATAATTTAGATTCATCGGCTTCTATTTTTTCCATCTCATTTTCCAGTTTATTATAATGATTTGACTTGATGGCATCCAATGCTAGAAAAGTTTACATTTTTAGGAAATCTGTCTTGTGAGATATTTGTGTACATACCATCGGTTTTTCTGAGACTGTTTAGTTTTTCCATAAGGGTTTCAACTTCGCTTCTAAGATTATTAAAATACGAAACCTTTTGATCTAATTTCTTCTTTTTTTCCTGCTCATCCTTTATAACTATCTGAATACGCTCGAACTCATTATCGGCCATAGTCATGGCATTCTTGAGTTTGTCACCTTCCTTAACGGCTTGAGAATGCAATTTTCGCACCGTTGCCAATTGTTGAGCATCTACTGCGATAAGTAGATTTTTTCCTCGGATTACGCTTTCCGTTAGTATACAATCTGAGCGATACCGGGATGTAGTTACCGAATAACGTTTATCCCCTTAAAAAAGTAATGATTATAATATATTACATTTTGTAAGAAGCAAATGTAAATCGTACCTCCAAAATAGATTTTAATCCCCTTCGGAATCGACGATGTGTTATTACCAACCGCATCTGAGCCGATCGGAATGTTTTGAATGCCGTAGGCTGCGCACAATTTGTTAATAATAGGAAATGGTCCAGTAACAAGTTCCACAAGATAGGAGTGAAAGCCCAACGACCTGCTCAGAGAATATTTTCAATGAAATCCTAATGTTTAAATGTTTATACCCTTGCATACTACCCATAATTATAGTATCTATATAGTTGGTTAGGATCACCTCCTGAGTTGATATAAGCTTGTCCATCTGTTTTCATATACCATCTTAAGTATGTTTCTACGCGAACTAAACTAGTTAAAGCTATCGACCTAAAACTTTGCATTCACCCTTTTTTCCTCTCCACGCAGTATATAAGTAGGAACGTTATGCCATAGCTTCGGTATTTTTACAGTTAAAGAGTCTTCATTTCGGATCTTTTATGGATTCTATTTTCGGCAATGTTATATGACATACCAACTTTCACATGGTTCCTATAGAAAAACCCCATTTTCATGGGATCATCAGGAAAAATGGACAAAAAATTTAAAAAATATGTTGTCTCAGGGTTTTGATGCAGAATGGTGAAGAATCGATCTAGAAATCGTTTAAGGTACTCCGCTTGAGAATCGGATGAGAATTGGGAAAGATACAGCCATCACTGTGGACCCTATAGGGGAAAAACCCATTTTCAAGGGATCTCATCAGGAAAAATGGACAAAAAATCTAAAAAATATTTTGCCTCAGGGTTTTGATGCAGAATGGTGGGGAATCGATCTAGAACTCGTTTAAGGTACTCCGCGTGAGAATTGGATGAGAATTGGGAAAGATACAGCCATCACTGTGGACCCTATAGGGGAAAAACCCATTTTCAAGGGATCCCATCAGGAAAAATGGACAAAAAATCTAAAAAATATTTTGCCTCATGGTTTTGATGCAGAATGGTGGAGAATCGATCTAGAAATCGTTTAAGGTACTCCGCTTGAGAATCGAATGAGAATTGGGAAAGATACAGCCATAACTGTGGACCCTATAGGGGAAAACCCCATTTTAAAGGGATCCCATCAGGAAAAATGGACAAAAAATCTAAAAAATATTTTGTCTCAGGGTTTTGATGCAGAATGGTGGAGAATCGATCTAGAAATCGTTTAAGGTACTCCGCTTGACAATCGGATGAGAATTGGGAAAGATACAGCCATCACTGTGGACCCTATAGGGGAAAACCCCATTTTAAAGGGATCCCATCAGGAAAAATGGACAAAAAATCTAAAAAATATTTTGTCTCAGGGTTTTGATGCAGAATGGTGGAGAATCGATCTAGAAATCGTTTAAGGTACTCCGCTTGAGAATCGGATGAGAGTTGGGAAAGATATAGCCATCACTGAGGGCCATATAGGGGACTATATTCTTATATCTTTCATATAACTAAACAATCGGAAAAATAAAAAAATCAAAATCAAATAAATAAAATAAAACAATCTTAACCGCAAGGGTATATCAGTTCCGCTCCGCCCGAAGATAGCTTTCGTTTCTTATTTTATACAAATTACGTACCGCAGCTCGCTTATAGGAATTTTTGGAGTATACATGCATTGAGTGGATGGGTTACAATATATAACGTTGACCCCCAATTTTTGCTTAACGCAAAGCTCATTAATCAAATCAGACATATCCTGCTTATCCTCACAAGAAAATGCCATCAAATCCCGCGCATTTACAACATTTTCAAGATATTTTGAAGCATCATTATTTTGCATGGAAAGCTGAAAGTTAATTTAAGGATTTTCATTTGTCAAATCAATTAATAACAAAACTTACCTCAAATATCATTGGATCATAGACGTTGCATTTGTATCTTTGCTTATTTTGGGCTACCCAATTCATGGCCTTGGCTAGATTTGGAGTTCTTCGACTGATTTCTTCAAGTTTTTGTATTTTTACATTTTCCAGTCTATTCATCCGATGTTTATGAGCTGCGACTTCCGGAATGTTTACATCGTTCAATCTCATTTCGATTTCTTTTCGTTTATTATACTGTCTCATAGCTTGATTTCGAGCCGAGTCCAATGATTCTCTTATTTTTTGAAGTTCGGATATAACTGAGGCCTTGTTTGTATTAAAGTTTTCTAGCTCCGCTTTTTTGTTATCCACTAATTTTTGTAATTTGTTGGCTTCTTCGCCGCTTCTTACGGATCTTTGTATATTTTGCTAAAAATTTACAAAATGTATTATAATTTTTTTTGTTAATTGGCAGAATTTTTTTACAAACCTGTAGTACGACTTGACTTTCACGGACTTTTTGCATTTTGGAATCTCTTTCCTTCTCCAAAAATTTGTTTTGTTCCTGAGCTTTATTCAATTGTTGAGTCTAAAAAGAAAAGTTGTCAGAAACGATTTTCAATTTCCGTTGAAAATTACCTTTTTGAGCACATCTTCTTGAAGCTCCATCTTTTTTTTCTGAATTTGCTCCTGAGCCCGAACTTTGGAATCGTATCGCACCTTTATCTCGTCGTAGGTAGCTTTGGCGTTGTCAACCAAGTCTTTGAAATTCTTGGCCTTTTCTTCTCCAGCTTGTGTCTCCATCCACAATTTCTTGACATTAGATATATTAAGCTTTTGCTGGATTTCCTGGCGCTCCTTATACTGCTCCACACACTGTTGCATCCTACAAAAATAAAATTAGTTTAAGGAATCTCATTTATAAATGGTTCTTACTGTTCCAAACGTTTCTGCTTTTTCTGAAGATCATTTTTCCCCTTATCGCGGTCAATGTTGACGGTCGCCTGGCTTGCGCGCATCTCTTTTAATGAATTGAAACCTTGGGTAAGTTCGTCATCGCACACGGAAGACATAGTGTTTAGCAGCAGTTCTTGGGGATTCATTTTTGAAAAATCCTGAAATTTTGAAATTGTTTTACCAAGATAATTATACATTTTTAGATTTATGTCTACCTGAACACGATCTTGGGGCAAAAACTGGCACAAGTTGCTGACTTGTATATTGTAAGAAGCCACAACGGCCAAAAAGTTACTCTTGGTCGTATTTTTATTATTGACAGAGTAAACAGAAGTTCCATTTGAATTGATAATCCTCCGGAATGCCTCTGTTGTTTCAGGTTCCTTTCCGTAAACTCTGACAATGATTGTAGCAGAAGTTTTGTTGCTTTGAATGTAATCCGAAACGCTGGAGGACCGGTCCAACAGATTCGGGTCGCCTCCCAGACCCAGGATAATGGCCGAGACAATAGTGGACTTCCCACTGCCATTTGGACCAGTCAGAACGTTTAGATAATGCTTCGGGTGGAATGTTATCTCGCTGTAGGAGCTGCAAAAATGCAAAGAACGCTTTTTAGTAATTTGCGTCTTGAAATATTTCTTGTGAACACCTTACACGAAGTCTTTGCAGTAAACTGAATGAATGCGGCCAACCAGCTTCTCGGGGCTTAAGTCCCCGTGGCCCGTCATTGTAAAATTAGCTTAGCTAAACAATTAAATTGCTTATTTTAGTAAAAAAGAAACATTTAAAAATGAATCCGCGCGTTTGGATTTGCTTAGACTAGGCCTTATTTGCACTACAATATTTCGATTAAAAAGTATCTAGCAATAGGTATCGATAGACAATGTAGTATTTAAAACTTAGTATGTAAAAATCGAAATATACCATTTTTATATAAAGAATATCGATATTTCGATACTTTTGTTACCACAGCACTAATATATTATCAACATTTATTTATTTTGATTACAAAATGAATTTGCGCAAAATTAACGCTGTGACAAGACTACCCGGCCTACGGACATGTTTTCCTTATTCAAGTGCTGCCAACGCAGAGCTGCCCGCCTCCATGATCAACAACGAACCGGAGGAAACGTACCCTAATGCTGTGGACCGCTCCGGCCTGCTCCCGCAGCACAAAAATGTGCTCCTTAACACTTTGCCGTATGATGAACCGCACTCATGGATTCACTTGACGGAGAAATACCAGCGACAGGCTTACGGACGCTATGGGGCCAAGAGTAAAGTAAATCCCAAAATCTGCTTCGATTCAGCCAAAGACCCAAGAGAGCAAGTTATGCAACTAGACACACTTTTGAAAATGCTTGAAAAGAACCGGGCACAGAAGGCGGAAGAACAGCAGAAGATCCAAAACCGCGAAGATGACATTGCCAAGAAGATGGAGAAGCTGCAGCAGTGGAAGGCTGACTTGCATGCGAAGATCGCCAAACGAGAGGCCGATGCTGCGGCGGCGATAGCACGTAAGGAGCGTCTGGTTGAAGAGGTTCGCCGGCATTTCGGTTTCAAAGTGGACACCCGGGACGAGCGGTTTAAGGAAATGCTTGAACAAAAAGAGAAGGAGGATAAGAAGAAACAAAAAGAAGCCAAGCGAAAGGCCAAGGAGGAGAAGATGATGGCGAAATTGGTGGAGAAGACTTCTTCATAATGTTAACATAGTCACTAACCAAACTGTTGTCTGTTATAGGAGCCACAAAATAAACGGAAATAAGTTTCATGTTTCCAGTTTTGCTTAAAAAAAACTACTGAAGCTGGAAATTTGTAACAGTTTGTAGTTTTTTGTTTGCTTTTAAGATTTCAGATTTATAGATTGCACTAGAAATTTATTGCGATTATTGGATACAACCAAAGCTATCACTGAGAATTTTAGGTTCAAAAAGAAAATTGTTAAGGTGAAAATCTTAGAAAACATCCTACTCCCTTGGGATTGCACTTTTTCTTGCCGATGCTACTTCAGAACCAAAGCTATGCGTGGATACTTTACTGTCACGACGACTGGCGGAGGCACTCATGCTTTGTTTCTTGACTACAAACTCTTCCTCATTGCAGTTGACACAGCTGTAGAGATACTTCATGAGTTGACCGGATCCTAGTCGCTCTGCAATCTTAATGGCACTATCCAAAGACTCCCTTGTCCGTTCAATTTTATGGAGGGCGGCATTCGCTTTTATTATGAGTAAGACGCACAGAAAACGCCATACATTGTTATTGCAAAGTTCTGCCTCTGTAACAAATAGCATTTTGTAATAATATGTTTAGATTTTATTTGATTTTGCTAACCTTGTATTCCTTTGCGGGCCGCAAAACAACACTCGTCAAAACGATTCGATTGAAGGTGTGCGACTCCAATCTGATGCATTAAATAAGCTTTTTCGATGGAGTACTTCGCAAAAACCAGTCTCTTTTCGTATCTGCTTATTGCTTTCCTTCAGGTTATTAATTTTTCATTAAATTTTATATTTAAATGTCTAAATTGTAAGGTATCTATATTTACCGAGACTTTGCCAGGACCGGATCAGATAAATCGGAACTTTGATGAGTTTTACGATCCCCAAACACAAAAGTTGGTACATCCAAACCCTTGTCCATGGGGAAATGAAGCAGGGAGAGCAGGGCGTTCTTTTGTTGAAATCGAAAATTTTTTGGAACCCATAATTGATCCATATGGGCCAAGGCCAACGTATTGTATACCTCATTAAGGAACTCAAACTTCCATGGCATAGTCCTATTCGTTTTCTTGACCACATAATCACCCATAACTTCTTCAACATAGGACGCCAGTTTCTGAACAGAGTAATATTTAAGTATTCCAATAAAAAAGTTTTAAAATATAGTATTCTTACCGCTACGTTATTGGTTTTTCGAAGAAACTTAATGCTTCTCAACACCGAATTCATATTTCGTCGGGTTTGATACTGGACGCGGTATAGATAGTCCTGTCGAAATTTCTCCATTAACTGGGGATTTGTAAACTTCTTATGACGGACATAAAACATTGGGGATCGTGCCTCGAGCATTTTCTAAAAAATTCAAAATTTCAGAAACGTTTATAGTAAGATATAGATATGAAACCAACCAGAAATGTTTTCACTTCGGAGTATTTTTTGTTAGTAGTCGTTCTTAGAAATTCGCTTGAATTTTTGCACTGATCCAAAAGCAGACCAGGATCCCTTTAATAATCAATGTTAAAATATATTTCATAGAAAAATGAGACTTTTTTACCTTCGAATGTGCCTAAGGAATACCACATCCACCCAAGATCTGTCTAGGAACATCTGGTTGAACACATCGAAAGCTCGGGCCCTCCTGGCAACTTCAAGGGGGGATAATAATTCTTCCTAAAAAAAAGGATTATTACTGTCGATCTTAGATCTTAAATGTGCGTCACTTAATGACATACATCCATTTCTGGAATGCTAAGTACGTCGCATTTTTCCTGCTCCTTTAATATTTTCCAAAGTGGGCGGACATCCACCGCAGCTTTCAAGTCCTTCTTCTCCTTTTCCCTTACAAATTGACAAATCGCTTCATTTTCGCGCAAAAACTCTGTCATTGCCGGGCCACAAGCATCGTTAATAGTATCGTCGACCTAAGATATTGTTCATCAAAAAGAAAAAGAACTCAAAAGATACAAAAATTAAGGATATCTTACCACACCCAGACGTCGTTCAAATATTTTCGATTTATTCCCTGTAAATAGTCGTGCATTGTTGTGCAGTTCTGCTTTGGATTTCGCAAACTCATTTAACTCATAAAGAGCATCGCAAACTTCCAGGTTAACAAGAGCATTATCCTGATTCAAGTTTTTAAGAATTTCTATAAGGCATTAAAGACTTTGTATTTGTAATCGAAAGAGCTATATTGAATCATACTTTGTGCTTCTAAACTGTCGCTGAGGGCCAGGCGGGGAAGAGCATTTCGTCGCCGGCTCTGGCTTCTAAGCCACAATGTCACATAATCTTTGGGAGCCAACTGCATAGCCTTGTCGAAATAGTACATTCCAAGATTTTCGCGGCGCCTCCGGGAGTAGTACGACCCCCAGTCACGGTATATACCCTGCTCTATTTCTGGGCTCCAGTCCACCTTCTTCCATACTGGAACGGCTTCAGCAACCCCAGAAGCCATAGGGGCATCCATTATTATGGAGGTCATCTTGAGTGTTTATTTATATATTTTTATTTTTTTTTTTATTTATTTTATTTTTTTGTATTTTGATGTTTTTTGAATTATTTTCGAAATGGAAGTGATGCTACATGTTTTGACTTAAAACTTTTTAAATCCTGTGCTATTATTTTACTACTTTTAATAATATTAATGATAATAATATATTTATTTGAAAAATATAATCTTTATAAAAATTAAGCTGGTTTTAAGGTTCGAAATAGTTTTTTTTTATGCAATCAGTAAGTCTAATATGTAAGATTTTCATAACAGCTGGTGTACCCCTGCCGGAGTGTATTGAGAAAGCTTGCATTCTTATTAGTCTTACCTGATTCAGAAGCACATTGATTTGGCATCCAGCCACAGGTAAAAACCAAAATTAGCTCCCACATGCAATAATCAAATTCCACTGGCGAGGCGCGAAGTTCGGCTTCAACGCCTGCGCACTCACCTGTCGAAATGGCATAGTTGGCTTGGTCGCAAGTTGGTCAGGACATACGGGCCATATGCAAACAGTTGCTCTCCACCTGTCGAAGGCAAAGCATCCAGCTGGCCAACATCCCTGTGTTTCGAATTCAAAAATAAAGTGCACTAATTACGAAATTCCGTGTCTCAAAGGAAAGCAATTAAGAGCGGCAAAGTGGCAAGTATTAATGAAAGGACTCGGAATTGCCACAGGTGTGGGTATCAACATAAATAGTTAGTTAGATTACGGCAATCTTAAATGATTGATTGAATGATGGGGGCTCTCAACATATGTAAACGGACCACTTAACGAAAGTGTTATTAATTGCCTTGTTTATTATTAAGACAACAACATTGGCCTATTAATCTTGTGTTATATTAAAAGGATCTTGTCAGTAATAAATTATTTTTAGTTACAAACCACTTTTCAAACATTTTCAAAATCTTCATTCATTGTTAAATATAATACACAAAAATATTTAAAAAAGTATCTAAGCTTAAAAAGCTTATTAAATTAAATTAAAATAATTGGCAGTGCATACTTAATTCTAAATAAATAAAAACCTTTTTTGGACGGAGACTGGGCGTGGCAAGAACGTAATATAAAATCTGATCATCTCAGACCTAATACTGGGTAAATAATGGTTTAAGAATTCGGTTTGCATACAAAAGTGAATAGGTAAATTTTATAAGCCTCTGCAATCTTATTTATACGACGAATTGTAAATAGGATATGCCCAGATTTATAGCCACAATGGATGTAAATGTTTACACATGTAAATATTTATGTATGCAGCGATAAAAGCTTTTTATACGGGCACTACATATAAATATCTTATAAGTAGTTCGACAAACTTCGGCTACTTAAGGTGAATATAATCTTAAAGATGCATATTCGATTTCAACAAAAATTTAATTACATCTGTAACTGAGTTCTCACTTCTTGTCTTTTATTTCAATTATTTATAACACTTGAGATTCGAGCACTTACTTATTCATTCACATCTCCGTTTGCACTCAATAAAGCCAATAAAACCAAGTGCCTTGTCACCAGTTTATATGAAAATCCAGATGTCCCTACATAACTACACACAAGTACTACATATATTCAAAGTCAAGCGACACCTGACATTTTCTGCCTGCATACTTAAGCGAACTTACGGGTGAACGTCTCCGGAGCTAATTAGCAGCACGTGGTAACCGGAGGGCTATCTGGCTATCTTACTATTCTGGAGTTGGGGTTGGTCACTAAGCAGACGTAATGACCGCCAGATGCCGGGGTGACGTCTCAAGAGTGCCCGAGGCACCTCTCCGGAGGTGTAAGCAAAGGGACCCCAAAAACGCTGATTTACGTAGTTTCTTGGATGGGTTGCCCGTAACGATTCTCCTGCGAGGTTTATTATTCCGGAATATGGCATAACTCAAGTGGGCTCCCTAATTACATTTATGTGCATATGTATTCTGTCAAATTAAATTCACGTCTGAACAAACAAACACTTGGTTGGGAAAGTCTCGGCTGGGGTCGGCAATTGCGTAAAATAGTTTGCTTCGCTAAGCCGAAAGCTACATACTTTCGGTGTTTTTGTCATAAGTTTGTCTAGGGGACAGGTATTCATAATAATGATAAATTTCGGTTGCGTTGCCAAAAACATTCACAGCCATGCAGACATCTGTGTTCGGGCCCAAACTACCTGCCTTTTGTTCGGCATATGCAATTAACTTAATAAATCTGGCTAAGATGCTGCTGCCGGCATATTCAACCGCAACAATACATACATTTCATACGAATCTTCTGGATGTCAATTGAATTGTGGTTTAAATTTTAAATTAAGAAGCTTTGACACACTGCTGGAGGTTTAATTGAGGCGCAATCCCTATAAATAAATTGCCAGTAGGAATCTGAACAACAAAACTGTCAGAACTTTGCTCTAAAATATATTATGTATTCATGAGTTAGTTTATCCAACACACAAGTCGTGTGTCGCTTGATAAGATAATAATCAGTTGCTTATTCAAATACTGGCAAAAAAAATTATATACAAGCTCCCAAGATACCCATGCAGATACATTAGCTTTTATGGAAATAAAACTAAATAAAATTTGCTGAAATGTGTACATGGAACTTTTGTTTGTTTCTTTTTTTTTGTTTTACCCAGGAAGGCAACGCCAAAGAACCCGGCCATTGTAAGTTTGATGTTTTATTAATTCATGCTTGTCGGCGTTTGAATATTATCGTAGTTCAAAAGGCAGAGATATCTGGGCGGTTGGAATGCTTCTTTGAAGTTTACTTTCAAGTTATTTCACCTCGTTTCCTTTAAAACAATGGAATATAGTTTTTTTTTTTTGTATAAAATAAGGCCTATATTTGTTGGAATTCCTTTAAGTTAAATTGCATTTTATATGGTTTATTCCCAGACTATTCGTTTATTGAGATAACTGCATTTGTTTAACATTTGATCTTACTTATCTATAACTTAAGATTAAAATTTTGTTGCTTTTGACGTAAGCCAAAAACAAAATTACTCATTCTGTGGCATGAACATGAAGCCATATCTATATAATTGCATACAGGCACAGCAAAATACATAGTGTTTATATATATATATATAGGCCTGTATACAGATTTATTTACAATTTAGCCAAAACCATGCCTTCTTATCTTTTTAGCGCTAGACTGCGCACAGTAATCTGCGAACATCTAAAAGATACAGATACGGATACGGTGGCTGCGGCATCCGATCGCGCGCCACGGTTTTTTCTCGATCCATAAAACTTTAACGGAAATCGTCGTGTGCCATGCTGTGCTATACCATTTTCTAGAGGCTGTCTATAAAAAACTAAACTACCAGACAGTCTAACCACCAAATAAAAGATAAAATTAGGTTTCAAAATGAACTCAACCACGGAAATATCATTTTTGGATCTAAACTCCAGCATTATTTCCGATTCTTTCGGGACAAGTTCATTTCCGGTCTATGAATCGGAGACAGAGTATGCTTGTGGTACTTTTAATTGTACTCCCACGGAATTTGTGGAGTTTGTTCTTGGTCCACAAACCTTGCAACTATGGAAGGCGATTTTGGTAAGTACAAAATATTAATTCAAGATATTATTAAAAACTTAAGCCTTTAAAATTTTAAGAAGATTTAGTTTTTAGCAAAAACTTTTATCTTTCATGACTTAATTAAAATTTCAGATAACAATTATATTTGGAGGCATTTTTATAACAGGTATCATTGGAAACCTATTAGTTTGTATTGTAATTGTTCGACATTCCGCCATGCACACGGCTACCAACTATTACCTCTTCAGTTTAGCCGTGTCGGACCTATTATACTTACTTCTGGGTTAGTAATTCAAAAACAAAAGCAATTAACAGGAAATTGAACAAAATTTGGTGCCCCCTACAGGCCTCCCAACGGAAGTATTTTTATTTTGGCATCAGTATCCATATCTGTTCGGACTGCCATTCTGCAAGATACGCGCCTTTATTTCCGAAGCGTTAGTATAAATATTATTTTTAGAATCGTTAATTACCATATACTAGAACATAAACTAAATTACAGATGTACTTATGTCTCGGTATTTACGATTGCGGCATTTTCCATGGAAAGATTTCTGGCCATTTGCCATCCTTTGCATTTGTATGCCATGGTTGGCTTTAAACGGGCTCTTCGGATAATAGCCCTTCTTTGGGTGGCCAGTTTTATAAGTGCAATACCTTTTGGAGTTTTGTCGGATATTATATATTTAACATATCCATTAGGTAAGTTAACCAGAGTAAAACTTTTTTGTTTTATTTGGAAAATATTTATGAAAAATTCTTTCAGATAATTCAACTATTGCGGAATCGGCTTTCTGCAGCATGTCACCAGAAATTGTGAATGTGGTTCCCATATTCGAACTATCATTTTGCATATTCTTTGTGATTCCCATGATACTCATCCTATTACTATATGGAAGAATGGGACTCAAGATTCGATCCAGAACTAATCAAAAATTGGGTAAGTTATCAGAAGAAACCTAAATTATGACAATTTTAATTGTGGATTTCCTAGGTGTTCAACATGGAAACATAAACCGAGAGTCCCGAAACTCACAAATGAGGAAGAAGACCGTGATTCGAATGTTGGGTAAGCTATTGGCAAGAAACCCCTTTAAGGACACCCACAATATATACCAATTTAATCAGTATAGCCGCTGTGGTGATAACCTTTTTTGTATGCTGGTTTCCGTTTCACCTCCAACGACTTTGGTTTCTGTACGCCCAGAACAACGAAAATTACTATAATGTAAATGAATGGTTATTCTCCATAGCAGGATTTGCCTACTATGTTTCATGGTGAATAATACTTACGTTTGTTTTCTATATTTTTTAATAAAATTAAAACCTATTTCAGCACAATCAATCCGATAGTATATAGCGTGATGTCGCGACGCTATAGGGTGGCATTTAGGGAACTCCTTTGTGGAAGACCTGTGGGAGCGTATTACAACAGTGGTTTTGCCAGGGACCACTCCAGTTTCCGGGAGAGTACCGCCACAAGCATGGGCAACCACATCAACTATGATAGAGTTCACTCGGTAAACTATAATAATTCAATAACAATTCATCCTCTAATTTCCATTAAACCCTTTCCAGGTCCATGTTCGAGCAAGCCGGCAGCCAAATATTATTAAGGAAAAAGACAGTCCATCTCAAAACAGAGTATTAATCAAAAAAACCTACAGTCTTCCACTTCCAAAGGTAAGGAACACATATTAAATACAACATTTCAACATAAATTCTAATCAATTTCAAGGAAGAGCAATAAATTGAATGCTTCTATCAAACTTGGCTCCTTTAGTTCAAAGCTCTGCGAGTCAATAAATCAAATTAAAAAGTTATTTCAGTCGGTCAAACTTTCTAATTCCCCAGGCTTAACATTGGTTTTCGCTTTTGTATAAGTAGTATCCTTGTTTAAGATTGATTTGTCTTTGTTTACATGTTTTCCCACCGGGGAACTGAACTTTTCTTAAGGTTAAGTGACACAGATAAAGAGGTGTAAGATGTCTAGGTTTAGCAAGCGAGACTAAAATTGAATAAATTTATTTTGCAGACTTTGGATTCGACAGTTCTAAGCACAACCGACATAGTCATCGTTCTGGAAAATAACTCCATTGCCAGGAATCCTGTTTGTGAGGAATCAAAAGTGTCTAACGATATCTGGATAGAAAACGAGGAAACTTGCATTTAAGGACAACGATTGGATGAGTTTTTTTAGCCAAAGTAGAGATTACATTAAGACCTCTCCTCATTTTTATTAAATAAAAGCATTTTATGAATTTTGTAAGCAACGGAATATATTATTTCGAAACGGGAAGCTTTCTGGTTTTTCTTGAAATACTCAGAGGCAAAAAGAATATCGACCTGATGAGGTAAAGTTATTCAAAAAACAAAAAACTAACAGGGCTTTTATGAATGAATGCATAAACCTGGGTTTACGGTTTCCAACATTTTGCATAACAATAATCGAAATTATCGTTTTCTTATAGCTTGTTCTCTCAAAGGAAAAGCAATGCCAAATTAACGACAAAAGCGAAAGTTGTACCCATTAGTTGTGTCTATAATTATAATAAATTTTCACTTTTTTTTTCAAAGATAAAACCAAAAGGTAAATAAACTCGGAATTTTTGACAAGCATCTGGAATTCTGTATGAACCAATTAATCGTTGAGCTTTAAAGGGAAGGGCACTGGAAAAAATTAAATTATATTTAACCTAGAGACTAGGTTTTAAAAAGTGGTACTATTACTTATCATTCTTAGGAAATCTTTTTTAAAAACAAGCTTGGATTTTTCTTATCTCCAGAATCTGTTTTTTTGGGTCGTTTGTTTTTTGTGTACCGAAGATCTCAAATTACATTTAGGTTTTCCAAAATTAGTTGTTTTTGTCTAGCCGGAATTTACTTTCACCTGCACTTAAGATAAACAAATTAAAAAATAAATCTGCCCAATAGATCAAGCGATTGTCCGGCACTTCTGCGACAATACCACTGTGCCTCTTGCCACAGATAGATTCCATTCCAGCCCGAGCCCGAGCCCGAGCCAGAGCCAGCTTCTTCATCTTGGCATGTGATGTGATCACCTGGCCGAGTTGGGCCAAGCCAGGCCAGGTTAGGCCACCACATCCACATTTCCTCTGGGGCAGAGTCTTATGAAAACTGGTTTACGGAATGGTATGGAATACCAGTATCAGTACTGAGCCACAGCTGGCTCAGAAACGTTCCATTTGCAACTCTCAGTTGCTTTCCAACCGACCAAGACTCCGCCGAATTTCGAGAAGAAAGTGATCGGATCGGATCGTATCCGAGGGTCTCGATTGATTAACGGTTCTTCAAACTTTAAACAACAAGCTCTGACAAAATGTTTTAAATAAATGGCTGCAACGAGGCCTTAGCTTTTAGCTTTAACCATAGCTGTATCTGTATCTGTATCTGTGGCTATAACTTTGGCTGCATTGCCGCGAGACGTTCCATTTTTTTTGTGTTTTAAACGACTGGCGAGATAACAAAGAAAGTGAGATCAAGTCCGCGAGATCGTGGCGAAAGAAGAAAAAGAAGATTTGAAAGAAACTTTTTGCTTTTGGCCACCGCGGAACTGACAAATGTTAAATACCAATAGACCGTCGAGGAATTAAGACGCGTCGCGTCGTCGCCTGTTACCAAAAACGGATTTAAACACCTAGTATTATCCGCGCCACTCGAACAAGAACATAGAAAAGAAAATAAAATGTCTCCCATTTATAAATTAACACCTCTTTTGGTGATACTCACCTTATTTATTGGAGTACAGTGCCTCGACAGTGAATACGATCCAAGGAGTGCGCGTTTAATGCAATTTTTGAATGAACCTCATTTCGGTCATAATAGGCAGGGACCCGTGCCTCCGCCAGGACTATTGCAAGCTGCCAGGATTCGTTCGCGGTCGGATAGCTTACCCCTGCTCTCGATCTCGCCCCACAAACATCCCAAGGACTTCCCTCTGCGTTCCCAACAGCCTGCCACAGTACAACATATTATGCGACGCGAGCAGTTCGGCAATTATCCTTCAAACGATCAGCACAGGAGGTACCAGTTCGATCAGAATCAGCCTACAAGGTTTGCTCACGTAAAGGATGCTCCCGTCTTAGATGTAGGAAAGAATCAGTTTCCGCAATACGTTTCTGAGCAGTACCTACAAAATTTCAAGGCCTCCCCTCGATTTAACGGCAATGTGATTATGAAGGATCATAAACCAGTCTACGCGCCCATCCAGCAGCATGCTATTCCTGTTCAAGCTTCTCAATATCTGCATTACCCCAAGCTTTTTGGGCAACAGGGTCCCAATTTTAACATTGTGCCCTCCCAGCAGACGGCTCTCCAAAATCCACAGTTCCAGCAGGACCAGAGTAGTTACTCAGTCCACGAAGAGTCCGAAAATCAACAGAAACCATTAACCAACCAGGCGGCTGTAAACTATCGCCAGGCGATACCACCTGCCAAGGAATCAAAGGAAGCTCAGGAATACTTACACTTCATGGGCACAAATGAGTATTTTTTGCCCAAGAGAGATCCGGATTACAAAAAACTTGATGCCGAGCATGATCAGCAGAAGCAACTAAATCAATATCCACTTCAGCACCAACACACACCGTTGCAGCAACAGCAACCACTGTTGCAGCATCACCACCAGCATCAGCCGTTGCAACTTCAGCAACCACAGCAACATCAGCTACCACAGCAACCCCAGCAACATCAGCTACCGCAGCAACACCAGCATCAGCCCCTGCACCAACATCTTCACTACAAGACCGCTTCTGGCCCAGACAACTCGGTCTCCTCCAGTTACAATGAGCCCATACAAGTTTCCGATCTGTTCTACCAACAAGATCCCGCCCCTGCGAATTCCGCTGTTGTGCGCGGCAGCTACCAAGCCGGCCAGGATGTGTTTGTGGTCAAGTCAGATGGCAACAAGGCGGTGAAGCATGTTGTATCCACGCCCATGTCAGTGCAAGCCTCGACACAAACTCCGCCAAAAAGCCATCACCTGACCAAGAGTCACAAGAGCTACACGCCAGAGCCTCTGAGATTTGAGTTCACAGAGCAAGATGCAATCCGGGGATCCATGAAGTACACAAAGTCTCCACAAGGCAATACCTACTACTATGAAACCGTGGCCCAAACACCTCGTGAGCCAGCCAAGACCGCAACACCGATCCTGGATGTGGCCAAGCCCATCAAGGAATTCAGCGATGATCCAGAGGATAGTGCCGACACTGAAATTGTAAAGCAGGTAGGATAGAAATCTTTAAATAATATTTAATAATTATAAGTTTATTAATATTTATGATTTTGCGTGTCAATTATTTTTAGCCTGAGGCACCACAGATTCCAACCGTGACGAGTACATCTGCACAGGATTCTTCAAAGGACACAGAAAGTTACTGTGAAAAGATCTGTGCTAATGTTTATGACGAAAACGATGAAATAATCTGTGGATCCGATGGATACATGTACACGGGAGAAACACAGCTCCAGTGTTACTCATCATGTCTTAATATAAGTAAGTAATTCCTTAAAAATAACTTTCTTTAAAGGTGAAACTAATTTTTGTTTTGCTTTAGGTGTGACGATCAAAAGTAAAGGCTCCTGCACATGAAGAGGAATCCAAGGAAATCATTAAATTAATTAAATTTATTATAGCAGTTATAAGATTTTCAAAGCCTAATTATAGTCTCTAAATGCGCACGAATTCGCTCCCTGGCAATGGTGTAAAAAAGGGTTTTATAAAAGTTATATTGGTCTATGGACAAAATGTAACTAATGTTGGAAAATGGAATCGTGCTCGGTTTCCTATAAATTTGAAATATGAGTGATCTAATCAAATCTATACACATTTGTAGTGCTTATAGCTGTTAATTCTCGCAAAAACCACGTGAGAAGTAAGTTAATTTATTTATATTATATTAATAATAAAATTATGAATCGCAAAATGGTCTTTTATTGAAACAAACATGGTATAAATTTTACTAATACAAGATTTCATACAAGACACTATTTTATAGGTAAGTAAATAAATAATAGCGCTAATAAGAAAAGAAAACCATTTTTTTAAATTAAAAATAGTATGACCATTCAAAATAGCGCCAAAATAGAACCAGGCCCCCGGTAATAGTGAATGAAGAAGAGATGACACCATCTGGGCCACAATCTTCCTAGGGCGTGCGATTGCAGCTATCGATAGCCCATTGTGTAACAATAAAGCGATATCGATACGCCACAAACACCAGTAAAATTTTTGTGAAAGTAAATGGAATTTTAGACGAAATACTCAATCTTTCGCTGACTCCTTATCGCCGCGTCCAATGCAACCGACCGTCCCCGTGGAAGCTAGCAATTCCGCCGGACGCCAAGCAAATCCCCCGTGCAGTAATATGAAAACCTGCTGAACCGTTTAACACCCAACTCCCCAAATCGCAGTCGCAACCATCGCAGTTTGTCCGAATTTTCGGTTTCTGTTTCGGTTTTGGAGGAGGAGCAGCTGGGCGGAGATCCCTCGACAATGACATCATAGCCGCATATGCTTCCTGCCTGCCTGTCCCGAAATTAAATGTACTTAAGTACGTACATATGTATCAAGAACGTACCGCACTGACATACGCACATACATACGACCCAGTACATAGCACAGAACAAGTGCAATCGAAACTTATGATTCATGGAAAGCATACACCTCAACCTCAAGGAGCCAGCCAGCTGTAAGCGATATTTCAGACGGCGGTTATATCCGTAATTATATACATATATGTGCTCGCACATATGTGCCTATAGTGTCTGGCACCCAGCAACAAACAGCAGTGGGTGGCAAGTGCCACCCCCCACCATATCACCATATCATTGTCACCCATATCGACAACCGCCTCCCACTTCCATACTTTCCCTGCCAAATAAACACGGCCGGTTTCCCCTCATTCGTATTGGGAGTTGGAACGAGATGGAGCTGAACGCAACTGACGCATCTGGACTGGGACTTGTTCTTGGTTTTGATTTTCTTGCCATTACTCATCTAGTTATACGTATTTCTTCCTCTTCGTGTTAAGATTAAACGTGCTGGTCTGCCGCTGAAAATCCTGCAAAATTGGACAAACCCTTTGCGACTTTGTACGACAACAAGAGGTCGTACCTTCGAACCGTGCTCGGAAGGGAAGCGCCATCAGCGAAGATGGTACTACCTCCTGCACCACGCAACCTCAAAGGTATTATTACTGTTGTGATTTAGTTTATTTATAAACAGTGTTAAACTCGCAATTAACGTTAACTTAAGTTAGTCGTAAACTCAATGGGAAGTAACAAATAAATAAATAATACTTTTTATGTATAAATGAGAATAAACAAGTCATAAGAGCCGTAGAAACCCACTACAATATTCCGCTGAAATACATAATATATAGGCTTTTCTAACCAATTTTGATAAACGATTATTTATTTTTAGGAATACCTCTATTTCTAGCGAGGAGCAAACTGTGCAGGGAGCTAAAATACAAAAGCCGGGACCCCGCTCGTTTAATAGGTCTGCCTCCTCTAGGCAAAGTCCGAACCCGACATCATCAAAACTAAAAGACACACTGAGCAGAAGGCCCAATCGCAATCGCAATCGCAAGCAGGACGCACTTTCCGCGCAGACAAGCACCAGCAGCACCAGCACCAGCACATCGATCCACTCGCATCCCATCGAGCCAGCTTCCTCTCTGCCCACGCTACACACCTCACCGACCACATCGGCTTCCAGCAGAAGCAACCTATTTGTGCGTGTATTAAGACGCTTTTCGACTAACTCCCTTTCTGGAAAGGCTAGCAACGTTCCTAAAAACGAACCGATCAACGAGAACAACAACGGCGATCTAAACAAACCGGATCCATTGATCGATGTAGAGGTACTGGGCTCCCAGGATAACCATGAGGACAAAATGGACGGCAAATCTGAGTCAGAAGATGCCGCAAACAGCCAGAAATCAGCTGGTGTAGTTGCGGCTAGTTCCAAAAAAGACAAGTCGGGCGCCCCGCAAGCGGTCGTCGCTGACACCAAGAAAATGGAGGCCAGGAAGTCCTCCTCGGACACGGTGATCGAGCCGCTGATTAAGCAGCAGGCTCCGCTCCACTCCTCCAAGACCACGCCCACAACGTTGACAGCAAACTTTGTGCAAAACATTCGGTTCGTGCGCAAGAATGTGGAGCAGTCCGGCAGGAACACAAATCCGCTTCAGTTCGTCGAGCTGGAGACGGAGTTTCCCCGTGACTATGATGACAACATCGAGACGCTGTCCCGCGAGGCGGAGCATCTGGAGGAGCAATTTCGCACGCCCACGCGTTCTAATGCCACCGATGTTGCCGCCCATCAGGTGTCCGGCATCATTGAGAACATTATCATCGAGGCGTCGCGAAGTCTGCCAATCGAAAAGATTGAAGACGAAGTGCCATTGAGGTCATCTACGAAGCATTCGAGCGGCGTTAAGCGCGTCGGTTTCCAGGTCGAGGAAAAGGACGATACCGAGGTCCAAAGTGAAAAGCAGCCAAAGAGCATCGATGCCACAGTTAAGAAATCGGAGAGTGCTGAGGTCAGCGCTGAGGAGGCGTCTGCCACTGGCTCCTCCGCTGACGCTTCCTCTTCACAGCAGCCCTCCACAGCGGCTGTGTCCACCACCTCGTCGGCTACCTCGATAACAAAGAGCAAGAGCGATGAAGATGATGATCCGGTGGCCATGTCGCCTTGCGGACGCTTTTTTAAGTACGACAAGGAAGTGGGCCGTGGCTCCTTCAAGACTGTCTATCGTGGCCTGGACACGTTGACGGGTGTTCCAGTTGCGTGGTGTGAATTGCTGGTAAGAATATTTTGACCACTTTTATTATAAAATTATACATTTTTTTTTAATTACAGGACAAGCAAGTGAAGAAAAGCGAACGCACCAGATTCCGCGAGGAGGCAGACATGCTGAAGAAGCTTCAGCATCCTAATATTGTACGGTTTTATACATATTGGGAGTTTCCCATTGGCCGTAAAAAGAATATAGTACTAGTCACCGAACTAATGTTATCTGGAACTTTGAAATCGTAAGAACAACAAAAAAATATATAAACTTTTAAAGAGATATCTAAATATTTAATATTTGCAGCTATTTGAAACGATTTAAGAAGATACACCCAAAGGTATTGAAGTCATGGTGTCGTCAGATTTTGAAGGGCCTCAATTTTCTGCATACTCGTCAATTTCCTATAATTCATCGTGATTTGAAATGTGATAATATTTTTATAACTGGCACCACGGGCAGCGTTAAGATCGGCGATCTGGGCCTGGCGACGCTGAAGAACCGCTCCCACGCGAAATCTGTGATTGGAACGCCGGAGTTCATGGCTCCCGAGATGTACGAGGAGCACTACGACGAATCGGTGGACGTATATGCCTTCGGGATGTGCATGTTGGAGATGGCCATCTCTGAGTATCCGTACAGCGAGTGCAAAGGTCCGGCACAGATCTACAAGAAGGTCATATCGGGCATCAAGCCAGCAGCGCTGGCCAAAGTCGAAGATCCTAATGTGCGCGACATCATTGAAAGATGCATTGAATTGAAAAAGGAGGACCGGCCCAGCTGCAATGAGCTTCTGGAGTCTGAGTTCTTCGACGAGGATATCGGCATCCGCGTAGAGCCTACCGCTTCGGAGCAGTTTCTTTCCGATCCAAGCATTAGCATTATAGAGTTTCGGCTGCGCTTCATGGACCCCAAGAAAAGATCGTCGAGACACAAAGAGAATGAGGCGATCCAGTTCGAGTATAACATAAAACATGACGAGTACGAGCAGATCGCTCAGGAGATGATGAAGGAAAACATTATATCCGAGGACGATTCTCGTGCCGTAGCTCGTCTTCTAAAGGTGCAGGTCGTATCCTTGCTGAAGGAGCGCGCCCAGCGCCAGACCCAGATTAAACTGCAGAACGAGAAGTCCAGACTAGAGAAGTTGGCACTGCAGAAGCAACGCGAGAGCCTGCCAACGAACGTTGACGAAGATGAGGAAGAGGAGGAGGAGTCCGAAGATGAGGAAGATGGGGTAAAGTGGAACCAGCGCTTGCAGCTAAAGTATGACCTCTTGAACACCGATTCCGAGACCAGTCTGGCCCTCTCCACGAACAGTGCCGATCCTCAGATTCATCCATCACGTTCGAATGCCTCCATCCCGAACAGCGGCAACCCGGTGCAGTTGATTTCGGTACAGCCACAGGTTATCGCCTCGCCGGCCATTCCGATGCAACAAAAGCCCACGGTGCATTATATTCAGCCGCCCCAGCTGGCATCGTATCAAAACTCGCAGGAGATACCCAACAATCAGGTCATCTCGCCCACAGGAGGCCAACAGATTCAGCAGCAGCAACAGCCGCCGCCGCAACAGCAGCAACCAAATGTTACAATGGTGCCACAGCAACAAGTCAACCCCCAGCAGCAGCAACAGATACTCCAGCAAATGCCGCAGCAAATTCAGGTGCAGCAACAGCCACAAGCTGTCCTGCAGCCGCAGCAACACGAGCAGCCAAATCAACAGCCTCTGAACGATCAGCAAAAGAGTCATCAGATCCCGCTGCAGCAGCAGTTGCAACAATTGATGCATACAAACGTTCAACCGCCGGAACTGGCACAACAGCAGCAAATGGCTCAGCAGCAGGCGCAGCAATATTACCAGCAACAGCAGCAGCAACAACCGGCGCCGCAAGTTGCCATGCATCCCAATCAAATGGCGCAGCAGCAACAGGCCTATGCCATGCAGCAGGCCGGCCAGCAGCAGCAGCTAACGCAGCCAATGCAAATGCACCCCCATCAGCAGCAGATATTGCAGCAGCAACAGCAAGCGGTGGCTACGCATCAGCAGCAGCAACAGATTTTGCAACAGCAGATTGCCCAGCATCAGCTGCAACAAATACAGCAGCAACAAATTCAGCAGCAGCAACTGCAACAACAGCAACAGCAGCAGCTTCAACAACAGCAGCAACAGCAACTTCAGCAGCAGCAACAGCAACTTCAGCAGCAGCAGCAACTTCAACAACAGCAGCAGCAACTACAGCAGCAGCAGCAACTTCAGCAGCAACAGCAACAGTTTGTACACCAGCAATACACGCAGGCAATGACGCAGCAACAGCATCAGCAAATAATTGCTGGATCGCAGGTATGTGAAAGTTGTCATTTCAAACTGAAAAAAGTATTTAAAATTATCTTCTTTTAGGTGCAACAGCAACAAATGCAGATTCCTGTGCAAATGCAAGTGCCGCCTACGTCGGTTGCTCCTACAATGCAACAACCCATGGCGCAGACGTACCAACAGCCTCAAGTGTCACTATCGGACCCCCAACAGCAACAACATCAACAGCAGCAACATGGTGGCTTCGCAACTGTGCCGGCACAGCAACAACAATTCATACAACAGCAACAGCCCCAGCAGCAACCTATACAACTGTCCCTGCCTTTGGAACAACAGCTGCAGCAATTGCTGCATAGCCAGCCACAGCAGCAAGCACCACAACCACCTCACCAGGTCCAACAGCCGCAGCCAATTGTCCAACAGCAACATCAGCCTGTGCTCCAGCAACCACAACAGAAACAACCTATGGTTCAACAGCAACCACAAGCCCAGCAAAAACCGATAGTGCAACAACCTCCAGCAGAGCAACATATTCAGGCTCCAGTGCAAGTTCCTGTGGTGCATGAAAATCAACCGACAAACCAAATTAACCAAGAACATGTGAATTCGGAGAGCGTCCAAACCAATTCAGAAAATGCACCCAAAACCGAAAGTCATACACCTGTGGATGCGGAGAAGCAGGCGAAAGCCCAGGGCAACGCTACACAACGTTCCCAGAAACCCAGACGATCCAATCGCAGCGGCAACGAACGAATCCCCAAGCTAAGTGTCACCAGTGTGGACGAGGGAAGTGTCATTAATTGCCACATGGAGAACAAACTCAAAACGATCACTTTTAAGTTTGACATTGGAGATGTGAATCCCGTGGAAATCGCCAATAAATTGGTAAGCTAAAATAAATAGACACTTTAATGAAATTTATTTATTAAAGTAAATATATTCCATATATTTCAGATCGCTCAAGATTTGCTTTCTAATTGTCAAAGTACAGTATTTGTGGATATGATCAATGAAATTGTTGACCAGGTCAAACAGAATCCCAACCAAATCCCCATACCAACCAATTATCGCCGCAATATTGAAAAGGTACTTCGCTTTCCCAGAACTGTTTACAATGAAATCTTCCTTTCTTACTCAATAAAGACTATTCTATCGAGACCTTAGGGTTTTAAAAGCGCTGAAAAGGATGCCCTTTGTTGGATGAAAAAAAGACCTTTTGGCTATAGGATAGAAATCCTAAAAGAAACGCGTTGCTGATAACTCGGATTAACAGAAAGATCCATTTCAAGCCAAATTTTATTGAAACGTTGAAAGATCCATTTCAAGCCAAATTTTATTGAAACGTTGGCATTATCGAGTCTTTTGACCGATCCTTAAACACCTCACAGTCAAGAGTAAATAATTTTGTCAGCATTTGAATTATTTTATAAAAAAATAAATTAAAAATCTCAAATCTTCTGGGAGACATCCTATTCAAGAACTGCATTTCTAGGCAGTCCACTTTCCGTTTCTATGAAAAGTTACGACGAAATAATGGCCATGTCGTACAATACAGATTATATCGCGATTTTATTTTCCATATCACAAAATCCATGTTTTTTGATTGTCTATATCTCTATATCACTATAACAAAACAGGTCCGACACGCGTCTCTAACTCGACAGCGTTCCACGTTTAGGTCACACCAAAGACATAGATCTGTAAGTGTTGAGTGCACTGGGCTTATGTAAACACTTATTTTTTTCTAGCTAAAATATTTCTTTACTTACGAGGATTTTTTCTTTTGTTCTTAGACGTATTCCAGAATTTCTTATCTTCCAGAGTTTGCTTATAATTTCACCAACTTTTTCAAGTTAATAATTCTTTAATGTTTTACTAATTCCAGAGGCACATATTATAGCAACAATTCGATACATTTTTAAATATATTTTACATTTTTTAGGTTGTCCGATTTAGCATAAAAATGTGCCATTTCTGTCTGGAAACTTTTGAGTTACAAATTTTTATGAAAATTAATTTATTCCAACTCTTCAATCATAAAATACAAATTAAGTTGGTCTGGTAGTTATTTAATAGTTAGAATAAAAAAAACTTTTCTTTTCACACACAATCCAGCAAGTTTTTTTTACATTTTGTTCTCCTTCTAACAAAAAGTCGACTTGGTATTTTCGATTTCTTTTTAACTTTTAAAGTTTTTATATTTTATTTTTCCAATACTAATGAACCAACCTCGTACTCTTTGCCGACCTTGATGATTCACATTTGACACAATTATTTTAGCGGGATGAAACCGCCAGCGACATTACAAAGATGTTCGAACCCACTATCCACGGGGTGGAGACTCTGCCATCCGGTAGTGGGGGTGCTGAGTCCGCTTTCGAGGGCAAGTCACAGACTTCCAATTTGGCCAATGCCCCGGATCTGCCGCCGCACGTTGGCACTCCGCCCACCACTACTTCGACCATGTCGTCTTCATCGACGACTTCTAGAGACGCAGCCAACAGCAGCAACGACGTGACCATTGGATCAGGCTCGGTGTCCCGCAAGACGAGCACCGCTTCGGAATACACTTCTTTGTCGATTGACTACATGCCGGACAGTAATATAACGCCCACTGGAAACGAACCCGCTTTCGATGACGGCAAGGAGAAGTCGTCAGGTGTCCAGCAAAAGCCATGCTCCCTAGCCATAGCTCGAATGCAAAAGCTTTTGGAATCCGCTGGAGGAGGCGCTACTCCTCGTAGTCTAAATCTTCCCCTGAATCGTCATCTTAAGATTCAGGAGGACCTAAAACACACTAGAAGCCTGGACGACTTGACCGAAGTGAAGATAACCTTTGATATGCCCAACAAGCCCTCGGCTGAATCGGCGGAGAATAATCAAGCTGCTGCTGTAGAGTCAGAGAAACCAAAGGATAAAGCAGGCCAAGCCGTGGGCACTCAGGCATCCGGAGCTACTAATACTCTCGAGCAGCTGAAGATCGAGTTGGAGAATATAACGCACGCCCATGCTTTTGCCTCGGCTGTGGTTGCCTCTATCGGCAACCGGCCTCCTCACCAAGCCTCTCCAGCCATGTCATCTCTAAAGGCCACGCCCGGACATCCACAGACACAAGAGGTAAAGGTTACAGAGATTCGAAAAGGTTTCAAAAGTATAAAAGTTTTTTTTGTATTCTCTATAGCCAAATAAGTCCAATACGGCCACTGGTGGATCGGTTTCATCATTGGGCCAGAATACACCAACCGCAGCCTTGACATCGGCCCGAGGTTCTGGCTCCTCCGTCTACAATTCTCGGCGCACTTCCATCGACAACAGTGTGGGCTCTGATGTGCACTTGCACACTGCCACCAATCTTGAAGCGCCGGCCCCCAGTTCGGACCCGACACCAACTGAAGCTACAGCTGGTATTGCAATTGGTGGTACTGGGGAGAAGCAACTGTCTAAACAGCCAAGCTTAGAAAAGCCATCCACCACGTCCATTTCGACAAACTGCAGCGATGCCCCACAGAGAAACCCCAGCAACGGATCTATAAATCAGAATTCGATTGCCGACTTGGAAAAGAAATTGGCAGCCTTGCGAAACACGGACAACGCTGATGAGGTGAGGAGTGAAAACTTTTAAATTAAAATTAAATCTTTAACGATAATTTTTATATATACTTGTAGCCTCCAGCGGCTGCCCCGTTGTCTGCAGTTCCGAAGCAAGTTGAAGAAGCAACCAATCCGAGTGCCCGGAAGATCTCTCGGTTCAGTGTTAGTCGCGTGCAGGAGCAAAAAACATCAACAGGGGTGGAGGAACCTGCGCAGGGTCAGCTGAAGATCGATCTTCAGGTCGCAGGGGGCCCTGGTGGCCAAATGCAATTAAACACCGCAAGCAACTCGGTACCAAACGGCAGTGTGGTGAACACGCCGACCGAAATCATAAGCTCTCCCATCCAGAGCGTTCCTTTGGCCATTAACGGCATTCAGCTGATTTACCAGCAGCCCCAACAGATCCACCAACTGCCGGGGACAGCTCCACCCACTTCGACAGCAAGTGGAGCTGGAACTCAGTGCGTGGTAGGGCAGCAGATGATCAATCAAAATGGCACACAGATGCCACAATTGCAGCAGCCAGTGGTGCATCCAAACATACCACAGCAGACTCCCCTAAATGGGCATCCTAATATGGTTAATCCCATTCAGCAACCGCCACCCCAGCAGCCTATGCCTTTGCAGCCAATTCAGCAGCCACAGAATCAAATGCCACTCATGCCGCCACAACAGCAACCCATTCTGATCCAGCAGTCACAGCCACAGCAACAGCAGCAGGGATCGCAGCAGTTCAATCCTGCTCTTCCGCCACAACAGCAATTCCTTCAGACGCAGCCCAATCAAATGCATCAACTTCCTCCGCAGGTGGTGAGCATTGCCCAAGCAATGACCCACCAACTAGCACCCATGCAATCGATGGCAACCCAGCAGCAAATCATCTCGCAGCAGCAGCAACAACTTCAAATGCAAATGACGCCGCAGAGTCTACCAGGAATGTATAACCAGCAGGCTGGAGCTCGTGTGGCAACACCACAAAACTTCCATGGCACTGTGCCCAACCATTTGTTGCAACAGGCGCCTATAATGGCCACCCAACAGCCGGGGCAGCCAATGCAACACGTTATGCAACCGCTTTTTAATGCATCAGCTGGTGAAGGTAATTTATTGGTTTTCCTAATCCGAAACAAAATACTAAACCTTTTGTAAAACTTCCCTTACAGTTACCGAAGAGCCTGTATCTCTAGCAGCTACGCATCCCCATTTGCTACCCAGCGATATCCAATCAGTAAGTTACATTAACTATCATAAATAAAAGCTTTTGTTTAAATGTATTCGTTTTGAAGGATATAAAACACAATTTGGATTCACTGGTGAACCAATTGTGCAACACACGCTTGGGAACAAACCAGCACCAACGGCTGCTTTTGTTGCGCCAAAGACAACTCATCGAGGAGGACGAGTTGCGCCTAAAACATTATGTGGAATACGAAAAGTTTCAGAAGGCACTGCGCCAATGTAAGCATATTGGATAATCAGAAAAAAAGTCAAAGTCAATTTAAATATTTATACATTTTCAGCTATAAGCACAAACGTTCCAGCGACTGCCGCTTACTATTCAGCAGCTGCCGCCCAGCTTCCAACTAATTTGGCGGCTCCAGCAGCTCCGTCCTCATCGAATCCGACATCCACTGGCTCCGCAAACACATAACTGCGCTAATTGTTTCGCTTCATGCACCTTTGACAAGCCATACTAACAGCTCTACTCTATGTTCTCGACAATATAATTGGCTCGAGTTTAGGAATGTGGATCTGGAAGTAGATTTTAAGTATAAAGTTGTCGAATGTTACGGGGTTGTCTGTAAATATTAGTCAAACGCTTCTTGTTGATATGCCATTGTTTTATTTTTATACCTTTCTGTTTCATTATCATTTGAAATTCCTACTTTCCGATCTTGGCTTCGTTTATTTGTTTAAAATAAATATTCAATTTTTGTATGAACTTTTTAAGAAAATTGTACATTTTATTAGTAAAAAAAACTGTAAATACAAATTTCGATAATGTAATAATATAACAATGCATATAGGAATATTATATAATAGTCATCATTTATTCAAAGTGATGTATACATACTGCGTAGTTACTAAATAAATAACTTATTACCGAATTTGAATGGGTTATTGAAAAAAAAAATTAGTTGCAAATCGTTCAGATTTAATAATTGAAAATTTTGACATAAGATCTACAAAATATTCCTAGATTCTTATTGAGATCTGTGAAGAATCGATTTACGAATCGTTTAAGGTACTCCGCTCATGAATCGGATTATTTTTGCCAGACATATAGCCTTCCCAATATTCCATATAGTGGCTCCAAGCATTTTTTGGGATTTTCGAAGGGGACCCTCCAGAAATTTTGACAAAAAATCTAAAAAATATTTTGATCTTGGATTTCGATGCAGATTTGTGGAGAATCGATTTACGAATCGTTTAAGATACTCCGCTCATGAATCGGATTATTTTTGCCAAACATATAGCCTTCCCAATATTCCATATAGTGGCTCCAGGCATATTTTGCGATTTTGAAAGGGACCCTCCAGAAATTTTGACAAAAAATCTAAAAAATTCTTTGTTCTTGGATTTTGATGCAGATTTGTGGAGAATCGATTTACGAATCGTTTAAGATACTCCGCTCATGAATCGGATTATTTTTGCCAAACATATAGCCTTCCCAATATTCCATATAGTGGCTCCAGGCATATTTTGCGATTTTGAAGGGGACCCTCCAGAAATTTTGACAAAAAATCTAAAAAATATTTTGATCTTGGATTTTGATGCAGATTTGTGGAGAATCGATTTACGAATCGTTTAAGATACTCCGCTCATGAATCGGATTATTTTTGCCAAACATATAGCCTTCCCAATATTCCATATAGTGGCTCCAAGCATATTTTGGGATTTTTGAAGGGGACCCTATAGAAATTTTGACAAAAAATCTAAAAAATATTTTGATCTTGGATTTTGATGCAGATTTGTGGAGAATCGATTTACGAATCGTTTAAGATACTCCGCTCATGAATCGGATTATTTTTGCCAAACATATAGCCTTCCCACTATTCCATATAGTGGCTCCAGGCATATTTTGCGATTTTGAAGGGGACCCTCCAGAAATGTTGACAAAAAATCTAAAAAATTCTTTGTTCTTGGATTTTGATGCAGATTTGTGGAGAATCGATTTACGAATCGTTTAAGATACTCCGCTTATGAATCGGATTATTTTTGCCAAACATATAGCCTTCCCAATGTTCCATATAGTGGCTCCAAGCATATTTTGGGATTTTTGAAGGGGACCCTCCATAAATTTTGACAAAAAATCTAAAAAATATTTTGATCTTGGATTTTGATGCAGATTTGTGGAGAATCGATTTACGAATCGTTTAAGATACTCCGCTCATGAATCGGATTATTTTTTTCCAAACATATAGCCTTCCCAATATTCCATATAGTGGCTCCAAGCATATTTGGGATTTTTGAAGGGGACCCTCAAAAATTTTGACAAAAAATCTAAAAAATATTTTGATCTTGGATTTTGATGCAGATTTGTGGAGAATCGATGTACGAATCGTTTAAGATACTCCGCTCATGAATCGGATTATTTTTGCCAAACATATAGCCTTCCCAATATTCCATATAGTGGCTCCAAGCATATTTTGGGATTTTTGAAGGGGACCCTCCATAAATTTTGACAAAAAATCTAAAAAATATTTTGATCTTGGATTTTGATGCAGATTTGTGGAGAATCGATTTACGAATCGTTTAAGATACTCCGCTCATGAATCGGATTATTTTTGCCAAACATATAGCCTTCCCAATATTCCATATAGTGGCTCAAAGCATATTTTGGGAATTTGGAAGGGGACCTTCCAGAAATTTTTCTGTGGCCCAAAAGTCTTTCGCAGTAAGCTTATCTTTTATTGTGAAGTGTGTAGTCAATACATAACACGCTGCCCTGCTTGTCCCATTAGAAAATCTAAACATAATTTATATTTCCAACATATATTTTATGACCATTAGGCTATCTAATGTAAATAATGAACATTATCTGGTTTAGGAGAAATTGTACATAATTTTAGCATATATTTTAATGTTCTTTTTAAGACACTTTGATTTATTGGGAATGCTGGTCCAAAATATCAAGGCATATTTATGAAATTACAAAAGTGCATCACAAATACATATGTATGTTTGTTGGGTTTTTGTAAATTTGATTTTTGTTTTCTATAACTTTGATACAATTTATTTTATGCTTCGACAATTAAATTGAAATTAATAATACAGAATGCAAGAGCATTCAAGGTAAACGATAACAAAACAGGTGATATGAAAACGATTAAACGGTGACATCCATTGTGTCCTTAATGGGGTTGCCCCACTCCCTGGCCATAATCATGATTTCGTTCATGGATAGTTTGGGGCCGATCAGAGGGTTCAGCTGGGTCATGTAACAGCAGAGCCAGCTACAATGATAAAACAAAGACACATCGATAAGTATGAAGTCATACGTCATTTTTTGAGTACAACAAGTGCACCCAACTTTCTTGCTACTTACAACAACCAGCAGGTGACAGCGGTCAGCATAAGGCAGCACTGAGTCACCCTGAAATCAGGAATATATTTAGTGGGAGGGTTTAGCAACATATTAAGTAAACACTTACCCCTTGTTGGGACCTCGAGCGAAGAAGGGACAGATGATGCCAATGAAGGCCCAAATGCTGGTGATAACGATCGGTGGCACCCACTCGGAAACCATTTTGCAGGCTTAAAGAAACTGCTGTGTGTGGTTTAAGGCAAAATAAAAAATAAAAGGGTGGACAATGCGATCACGAAAGTTTTTCTCGAGCAGCGAATATCACATGACAGCTGAACATGGGACAGGGCTGACGGAATTAATTGTTTTTATCGAAGTATCGTTAAAATTAATAATATCGATTTTAATTGTTGATATTAAAATAGTTTTAAAAGTTGTTAAGAAATTTTTCGTTTAAAGAATTATTTATAAAAGTATAGAAAATTTAAAAAAATAAATATTTTCAAAATGCGTATATTTTTTCAGGGATACCAAAATGAGTATCGGTTACCAACATTGGAGTAAATGGTGCTGCCACCACGGTAAAATCTCCATGCGAACGGCAAATTGGAAAGAAGAAACACTCTAACCTTACACCATTGATTTTCGCCAGAAGATTTGCTAAAAACAACTTCGAAAATGTTCCAAAACAGTGCTGCTCGCCTCTTGGTCCCCGCCATCCGCAGTGCTATGCAGAGCCGCTGCCAATCCGTGGTTTCTGGCCCCCCGACCAAGCACATCTCCACGGCCGTAAGTTTTCCTTCTGGTTGCATAACGAGGATGTTCTACCAAAGAAAGCCATTTCCTTCGTTCTTTCATTAAATGCTGGCTTTATCTATTGCAGGAGAAGGTGATCTTGGGCGGCGGCATGTGCGCTGCTTCCCTGTTCATCCCCGCCTGGGTGCTCTACCACATCCGTGACTACAAGGGCGACAAGTAACTTGCTTTTTGTTACGTTTATCACACCTAATACTATGTAAAGTAAAAAGTATCAATGCATAATTAGTGTCCCTAATCACAGGAAATAAACGAAAGTGGATTGAACCATAGATGAATTTCATTATTTAACAAAAGCTTTAAATCTAGAAAATTTCTTAAAAATGGCTCTTGTGAACTCAACTATCCAATGAATCAGTTATGACTGGAGAATAAATATGGAAGTTGCGACTGCCTAAGTGAAAAGACTTGCATCAGTGGCTAGTTTTAGTGTATTTGTGTATATATTTTCACTTGAAGCATAATTTTAAAAGGCTTGCAAATGTTTTAATGGGGATAGAAATGTTTTAAACGATCTTATAAGATATAGTTATAGTTGCGTTTTACTTTTTCTGCGAGTCCTTGCCATCGCCCTTTTTCTCCTTGTCCTTGTTAAGCGAGCCGACAGCATCACGCACGGCCTCAGACTGGGGATCAACCCCGGGCAAATTTTCCAAGACGCTCTGCAAAAAGGCCGGGTCTCCAATTACCTCCGAATAATCTTCATCTACCTCCATGGGAGCATTGGCCTCGTCGGTCTTTGGACGCTTTGCCTGCTGGGTAACCGTGTCATCGGGAGCGTCCTGCATGGACATCTGCATGGCAAATGCAATCTGTTCCTCCTCAGTCATATTGGCAAAGTCCGGCAAGTTGTCCTCGGGGGTTTCAGTGGACAAGGCCAAAGCGCGCTGCAACATGGCCTCTTCGGTGTTGGCCTCAGCAATTCCGCCAACACTCTCTACGTTTCCTCCTTGGCCAGAGCTTCCACCAGCCTCGCCTCCAGCGGTGCCCGAAGTCTCAGTATTGGCACGTCGTTGCTCGCTCTCTTGCCTCTGGCGCTGCTCCTCCATTGAAACACGCAAAGCCAAGGCTAACTCCGGATCTTCGTTGGGGTCCACGCCAAACTCGAACACGTTTCCGCCCAAGCCAGCACCTCCCATGCCGTCCTCTCCTTGGATAATGGGGGAAGATAACAAAGCATCCGACAATGCTGAGCCACGAGGGACACTAACTAAGTGCGACCCGGTGCCGTCCTTGCCGTTGAGGGCATTGATAAAAGCGGTCAAGGTCTCGTTATTGTTTCCGTGGTCTCCAAAACTGACAATGTCGACGTTGACCTTTTCCTTCTTCAGACGCTTCGCCTGCTTTACTAACTCGCCCTCCTCATGATTGATGGGCGATCCCACAAACACCACAATACGCATCTTGTGGTTCTTTCCCTGGCGATGCTTCAGCACCAAGTGAGCAATGCGGATTCCAGTCAAAAGGTTTATCTCGCCCTTGGGTTGGATCAAGTGCATCTTTGAAAAGATGCGTCCAACATCGCTGGTTAGCGTGGCCAGCACTTCCACCGTGCTGCAAGGATTACAATATTTAACTAACCAATAAATAGATGAGCGAATACTCACTTGGACAAAGTCATAAGTCCCACATTGTTCTCGGGATTGGATCGCAGCTTGGTGAGGCATACAAGATTAATGCCGTCTTTCTGGACATTCAGACGGGTTGGAAAATAGTCTCCATTGCGCTGATAGTCGCTGTTGTCGAAACTAAAAAATAGCAAATAATTAGCTTCTATGCCAAACAGACACCACTGACCGTGATTAGAATTGAAGAGAACTCCATTTAGTTGTAAAAAACATGAATTTACCATATCATAGTACTCTCCAGCACCATTTTCGTATTTTTGCTTGTCACTGCCACCGAACTGTAATTTTACGTATAAACACTAGGGTTGCTAAGTTTTTTAGAGCCAGGGCAGCCCAAATATCGTTAGTGTTACCGATATTCAAATCTGATTAATATATCGATAAGAAATTAACGCGGTCACCGTTTTTAAAGCTTCTACAAACTTTAATTCAAAAACCCTTTTAAATTTAATATTAAAAATACATATGAGAATATAGTATATACATTTAAGGTGGATGTCAATTTTATTTTAAAAATATAATATTATGTTATATTTATTTAATTGGTGGAATTATTCAAAACATTAGAAAAATTATCATTGATAAAATGAATAATAAAATGTATATAATTTCAGCTATAAAGATAACGCTGAATCCAATCATTAGGCTCATCAGGCCGCCAGTCTGAGCTGAATATATTCATAAACATTAATGTTAGATTTTTTCAATTTTACTATTGGCATCATACCCATATACTCTGTTGATCCTGTGTACGAGGTCCTCACGCTACTTCGAAAATAGTTTTCTGTGTGAAAAAAGTTTACCACCGCCAAATTTTCGCGAATATATTGATTTGACAAATTTTTTAAATAGTCACTTTGGATTCTAAAGGTATTCTTGCCAAACGGTGTGGTAAATGAATCAGGAAAGAATATTAAATCGTGACAGCTGGGGAGGCAAAGCTCTTTGCATTGAGAACTTTCATCGTCAAAAACCTCCTGTTCCGCATTATTCAAACACTGGAACCGATCGACGTCGCATACTGAAGCGTTGGGATAAACCAAGGGCAAATAATACGGAATACAATCACACAATCTGAGAAAAAACAAAGCATCGCATTCGGATTCACAATTTCTTCGAGTATAGTAACGATAAAAGAGCAGCTCCTGTTCATCGCTAAAAATGCATTGTCGTTTTGATCTTTGAATATGTCGTATATTAGGAGAGGCTTCAAAACTCCTGGCAATTATCCGAAATGTCGTCTGGCGACCTATCATTACGGGCAGCCCGGATTCCTTCAAACGGGGTTGATCAATCGGATTATATAGGAGAAGCTTTCGAATATTGAAATACCGAATATTAAAATAAAAAAACAATTTTGTTCAAGTAACTAACTTTAAATCCGTGTCCATTGGTCGATGAACAATAATAATCATTTACATGACCATTGAGAATAATTTGAAGACCCATAGAACTTCCAGCTCCAACACCAGGACGCGGATAGTAACTCGATGGTAGTCTTTTTGGGTATCCTGACATCGGATCCCAATCTACGGCAATGTCCGAAAATCTTTCCAAGGATGTATAATCGCGAATATAAGGCGATCTTAAAGAAATGGTTATTATTTCAACTGTATTTACTAACAAATGCAACCCTTACCTAAATTTATATAAATAGTATGGGTGCAGTAAGTTAAAAATACAACACAGACCTTCGTCCACAAATATTTCCCGAAAAATATCGGTGCAAGGAATTTTTTGTTGATGAAACATGCAGGACACGATCAGATCTTCACACTTTTCCGAAATATTAACTATAAAATTGGGAAAAGTTTCATTCTTATGCTGCAAATTTATATACGATGTGTAATTGGTCTCTCTGTAACAGGTCTTTTGTAGCATTGCGTATCCAACAGATCCCCTAAAACACATATATTTACATAAAAACGAGAATATAATCCAGCTGTGTACGTACGGGACCAAATGCTCTACTTTCGATTTTTTGGCTTGGTTCATATTGCAAATAGTTATAGCAGGAAAAGGAATCGAGTTTATTGGAGTCATATGCGAACTGACTAAATAAAATAAGAAAATCTTAAAAAGGTTTCGACAAATTGGCTTTTTTATTTCTCAAATTTACTTCCTATAATGACTGGAGTGATTTCCCATTTATTGTAGATTCCAACAGCCAAGTTTACTGCCACAAACACAACCAATCCGGATATAATTATAAAATAAAGTTTTACCCACCATGGTAAACTTTTGTCAGTAATAGCGTATTTTAAAACCTCTATTGCTGTATTTCGTAGAAAACGTTTTTCTCTATTTTGAACTATTCTAGAAATTTTTCCGGTTACTTTCTTTACCAAACTCATTATGATGATGTCCTTAATACAAGTGTTTCTCCAGACGTTTTTAAACAGTTTTACTGTTTTTATATAATCACTTATATGCCTAATTGTATTCCTTTAATTAAATTGACTTACAAACCATTAGGGGAATTAAGCTAATCGAAAAATAATTGTACACTTCATACACTTTTTCTACCTTGACTAAACACCTTTTTGGAAAATAATCGAAAATGTTCTTAGAGAGTGAAAAATAAGTGAGATAATAAGTGAGATGTTTGTTTTTTTAATTAGAAAAAGAAATATTAAGTAACTTTTTATGAAAAAAATCTTTTTTTGCCATTTTATATTGCTAAAAAATAGAAATATGTAATTCTATTGTTTAGTGAAAAAGGTGAAAACGAAGATTTAAAATCTAACAAAATAGAATCTATCTAAATCAAGGTAATTTGAACTATTATTTTGCCCGCCTCACAATAACGAACTTTTTTTCAAGTTTGATACATAACTTTTTTAAAATCCTTCCACTAAAATAAGTTATCTAAATAATTCCCTGAGTGGTGCGGTTCCCCGAGTAACGGTTACATTGGGCGATATTTCAGGTCCCACTTATACTGGTCACACTGCAAAAGTCAGGAAAATTTTGTGAATGTGATCCAAGGTGCATAAAAACGACAAAGCGAAGCAATTGTAAGTTTTCAAGTGCTTAAAGTCTTAGAATTTAGCTGCATAGCTGCTTGATTTGTCTCGCAATAACCGGATACTAGATGGACACCTAGGTAACTGACTTTTCCAGGCAAACTAATTTCACAGATCCTTGCAATTGCCTATTGGAGTTTATATACACACATATGTACATAATTACATATTTCGCGATGCCAATAGCATTTTAAGTCGTCATGAAGTATTTGCTAACCGAAAAGACGTGTTTAATACCTCGTTGAAGAACACGAAGGGGGTCTCAGGTTTTTTAAGTCGAAACGATGCACTAAATTAAAGTGTATGTGTGTCCGTATGTACGCAGTTGTTGTGTCTGAAGCAATATGTATGTACGTATGTACGTGTATATTTGCGTATGGGGGTAAGCGCATTTACATATTTACATGTTCTGTTGGACTGTCATAACTTACAAAACACGCTGTTGGAAAAGTAAAAGAATTAGGCTTATTCGAATTTATTAAGTTTAAGATTTTAGTGTCATTTTTTTTCAAATCGAAATGTTACAGCTAATGATAGGCACGGGTTTTTATTTTTAGGTCCCCCTTGAGAGTTGTCAGATTCGTAAAGTAAATCCCTTTTGCAAGTGTAATAGCAAAATGAGTGCCGTCGCCAGCAGAGATCCACCAGCCATTGGCAGCTTGGCCCTCGGCCGGAGCCAGACGATCTGCCGATATTACGTGCGCGGTATATGTCGCTTTGGAGAACTGTGTCGCTTCTCACACGACCTCAGTCGCGGCCGTCCGGAGTGCGAGGCTCAGCAGGCAGACTTGGCCACGGAAAGACCCAGCACAAGCACCAGCAGTAAAACCCTCACCAGCCCAAGTACAAGCCAGCGAAATTGGGCTAATGCCCCAGTGTTTGTGCCTAGCCAGAAGCGTAATCCTGCCTGGGATGTGAATGATACAACTGAAGCTGATTCAAATGCAGATGGGGAATCGGAAGCGGCATCGCACGATGGCTTGTACCAGGCCAACGTATCGTGGGCGGAAGTGGTGGGCGGTCCGAAGCTGGACTTCACTATGGCCAAACCGGCCTCACTGGACGAGGTGTGTCCCTATGAGAGTCCGTGCGCCTGGGGTGAGCATTGCCCATACCGCATCCATTTGGAGCTGTGCGAAATGTGCGACCAGTACTGCCTGCACCCGACAGATCAAGCCCAACGCAAGAAACATAACCGCGAGTGCCTGCAGCAGCATGAACAGGCCATGGAACTATCCTTCGCTATTGCCCGTTCCAAGGACAAGACGTGCGGCATCTGCTTTGACACGATCATGGAGAAATCCGGGCGAGAAAAGCGTTTTGGAATTTTACCGAATTGTAATCACATCTTCTGCCTGGAATGTATTCGCACATGGCGCCAGGCCAAACAGTTTGAGCATAAAATAACGCGGTAAGTAAAAGAATATCTTCCTGTATGAAATATCATCTTATGTTATCATCTTTGAAAAAATATAGAGCTTGTCCTGAATGTCGCGTGTGCTCAGACTTTGTCTGTCCCAGTGCGTTCTGGGTGGAGACCAAGGAAGAAAAGGATAAACTGTTCAACGATTATCGTGCCGCTTTGGGGGCCAAGGACTGCAAGTATTTCCAAAAAGGCGAGGGCAAGTGTCCCTTTGGCAACAAATGTTTCTACAAGCACGCCTTGCCCAACGGAGATATTGTGGATGTGGG
This sequence comes from Drosophila bipectinata, assembly GCF_030179905.1. Classification (NCBI taxonomy): domain Eukaryota; kingdom Metazoa; phylum Arthropoda; class Insecta; order Diptera; family Drosophilidae; genus Drosophila; species Drosophila bipectinata. The sequence goes on from NC_091738.1 coordinate 5,997,852, forward strand.
TCTGCCCAAGCGTACTCGTAAGCTGCAGAGCCAGAATGAAATAATCGATTTACTTGATGTGAGTATTAGTTCCTTTAACTTTATTTTGAATGAATTTTTCTGGGTTCTCTGGGGATAACACTTGTTAGGTTTTTTTGTGGTATTTACTTTATTCCGTATTTTATAGATTTATCTCTGGGACTATGTAGACAGGCGTGATTATCATTGGCTGGAGATATTTTCAAGTGATGGAAGCGACTATTCCGATTTCTCGGATGACGAATAAGCTTCTGGAGCAGAAGGATACAAAAAAAGAATAAACCCTAAATCATAAACATTTGGATATACACTCCCAGAAAATAATCAATATTCAAACGATATATAAAAATGATACTGAACCAAATATCGAATGCGAAATTAAAAATGATGTATTTGGGTACCAAATTTAGGTTTACATAAATATTTATTCTCCACTCAATGCAACGAAATTTACAGCAACTTTTCCGTACTTGTATTAAATTAAATTATATTTAATACCATAACAAGTGGTTACTCTTAAACCTAATGGAACATTGATATATCATTAAATATGAATACACAATTTTAGAGATAAACAAAAACAAGCGCGTAAACAGTACATTTTCAAAATAGGTGATATAAAACGTGTAAACTATGCCTTTCAGACTGAATTGTAAAGATAAAAACACATACATTCTTAAATCGGTTTTCTACTCATTTTCTGAGGTTTAACATCTACAAACTAAGAGAAACGCACATAGCAAGCCACATAAGCACGTCTTTTTGTATGATTGCCGGCGTTCTAAAACGAATGGTTTATAAGTAATCATATCTGAGTAAAACTATTCCCTTCCGCCGATGAAATAAATAAAATTTTTGTTATTGTTACGAGTCTTTGTGTTAGATTATTACTGTTGCAAGCCTATAATTCAGTATATCTGTAATCGTTGTCCACGAGCATAATTATCATACAGAAGCCACTAAAACTGATATTTGTATAAAATTTATTGTATATTGATTTTAAGATTATACTTTTGAAATGTACCTCTATCAATGTTTTGTTTTTACTGATGCAAATGTAATGTGTTGTCCATTAGAAAAAACAACAATTTAATAAATTAAGGGAATTATATATATAAACCCATCATGTTCAAAATCGAAAATCTAAAAAAAAAAAAAAAACAAAACACAAAGTAATAATTACTTGAAAATCTCAATAATTACATTGAATCGGGTTCATCGATTCGGAACCCATTTATATGTGATTCATAGTTGACAAACAAAAAATATCTTATGAATAATTGGTAATAAGTATAAATATACATAGTTCTAAAACATGCATATGATATGGTCGTTGAAATATGATATACAAATGTACAATTCAGCTTAACAAATACATGCTATCGCGAGAGCTGCTAACGCAATGCCTTTGGTTTGAAATTGTTTGTGTCGACACCGGATGGTGTTTTCCTTAAGATATAACTTTAGTTTTCACGATAGTTGTTTCATCGGCCTTACCGTAATTGTATAATGAGTGAACATAGTTTTAGTTAAATCTCATATCCTTTATATAATTTGATATTTCCAAAGTTGCTAAACCCATCCAGAAGTGATATATTTCGTTAATTTTTGAACTGGATTTCAAATTTTAATATTGAACGGAATAAACCTTGTTGATCAAAAGACCCTTTGATGTAACTAATACGATAAGCAAATATTCGGGTTCGTTAACAAAATTTTATTTTCAAAACCGATTTGTAACATGAGCCTTGAATCGAATACTAATTGTGCCATTTTCCATTTTAAAATTGTTCAAAACAAAAAATAACCAATCTGGCTGAACTTGTAACCTAGATTAGAATAAAAATAAAAATTGTAACATTATGTTGATAATAAAGAGCAGGAATTAAATAAATACAAAAAAAATAATTCGAAAACGGAAATTAAATGAATTTTTTCTCTTTTAGATGGTTAACCCCAGATGGTTGGGGTTCAAAACTAAAATTTGTTTTAAATTATTTTAATTTGTGTCAGAATCTTGGTATTTTTTAAACTTGTTTAGCTTTTTTCAGCTTTTTCGTATTACCGAGTCAGTAAAGGACGGTAACACTAATCAGCTGTCAGTTCAATGTTTGTTTATTTGGCGATGCACTTTAAATCGAGTAGCAATAACAATAAACAAAATGAATGAAGAAAGACGATTCGTATGCATCAATTGCGGACATAGGGTTAAGGAACTATTCAAGAAATATAGCAATACCCTAAAAACCACTAACTGCGTAAGAAATTTTATATGCTTGTTTTTTTAATGTAAACAAATGCCTAACTTACAATTTTTTAGGAAAAATGCCATCAGGTTGCTGATAAATATATCGAATTTGAGGAATTTATTATACTTATTGATGCCTTGCTTCTGGACTCCTGCGCCTTTCGCCACATAATATGTAATGGAGATTTCAAGGTGGAATGCTACTTCGCAAAATCCCTTCAACAAATGTACTTAATCAGCTTTTTTTCTTTAGTTGTATTGGAAGATCTCTTTGGTAGTCCTGCTCCTAGAATCCTTTGCCCTTTGTCGCCAAAAAACAGCCGATCCTCCAAACACGGCATTACATGTCCACGAAAAGGGATTCTATGCGTATACATTACAAAATATCGGAGGTAAACACAAACATTTCTTTTCAAAACTTAAAATACATTTTGTTGTTTTATATTTCAGACTATCTGTTTATGACTCTATTGCTTTTAATAATTACTGCAACACTCAGCTTTAATTGGGTAAAAAAAATTGGACTTCGCCATTTCACCTTAACCATCTTCAAAGTGGTTTTAATATCCAACTTGTCGAAGTTTTTTCTTTTACCAATTTTAATCTGGAGGAACAACACTACTGTATTTGGACGCAGCTTACATCATGTCCTTGTCATGGGTCATCACTTTTTTTCTTTGATCCTTGCGTACGAATCAGTCGTGGTCAGAAGAAAGTCCCTCCGTTGGATAGGAATAATATTAGTTATTCTTGCATTTGTGCTTAAGGAGTATTTAAGACAATATGCCACATTCTTGATGGATGTCAATATAATGTGAAGAGTATTAGATATTAATGCTGAATAAAAATTGATAAAGAATTCCTCCTTTATTACAGAAAAACAGCGATTTATTTAAATATTAAAAGCACTCAAATTTTATTGATCACTAAAGGCCCAGAATTACGGAAAGGAAAAAGTCAAATTTTAAAAACATATATAGAACTATTTTTATTGTATCTGTTGGTTATGAAATACGTCAAATTGTGTTACATACTATATGTTGGAAACTGCAGAGAACGAATCAAATGGCAATGAATTTAGAACCAAGCAGATCGATCAACTTTTCGTTAGATAAAAAGCCCGAGAACAGTCGTCGGTAATATAGACCGGGGTACATAATTGGTACATAAAAAAGACATCTGAGAACGAATCGAATTGATTTGTGGTTATAGCATAGTAGATATGATGTTATGCCTCTCCATTCGTATGAATGTACTTAAGTAATTAATGCTAATCGTAAGTCATGCTGCTCATACATATTGTTGTAATGGCAGTTTGTAGCAGAGCGGGACACCACCTTCTGCATTATATATCCAAATCGATATCGAAATCGAAGTCGCAATCGAAATCTGGGCGCCTAAACCTAAATCAGCATCCAATATCCATCCCTTTGCACATCCATTTACTATGCTCTTACGGTCTTAAGTCATATTCCACGAAGACGAGGACGAGCTCGAGGAGCAGTCGTCGCTCTCAGTCGTTGCACTACTTCCATTCGGCTTGGGTCCCCAGATCCTGACGGTGGCGTCATCGCTGGCGCTGGCCAATAGGGACGGGTAAACGGGATTCCAAGACACGCAGTTGACTGTCTTGGTGTGGCCAGCTAGTTTGGCAAGCGGCTCCTCGCGCTTGATGTGCCAAATATAAACAACTTTGTCTTCGCTTCCGCTGGCTACAAAGCTCTCGTTTACACCGCCAAAGCAAGAGTGTATGGCAAAGTTACTTTGCCTTATACCCTGGAATCGGCGCACCAGACACTTGTCCTCAATGTCCCACAAATGAAGGCCTTGGTTGGAGACATTTAGCAAAGCTAGACGGTCAGCCGAGTTGATGCTAAAGGTCATAATTGGATGCGGCTCCCTCAGAATATCAAAGTCTGTACGCGGGTTATCAAAGTTATACCTAAAATGGATCAAAATTAGTTGCATTCAAATATAATTTTATAATCTTTGTGTATACACCCACCCTCTTATACGGTAATGATTATCAGCCGCCAAAATAGTCTTGTTGTCCGCCCGGAAGGCTATGCTGTTCACCCGCACGCCCTCCCACGAATCGACAATGGTGCCGTTAAGGTCGCACAGGTAGAGCTGACCTTTTTGGCCGCCACAGACGAAACGGCTGCCGTCGCGACTAAAGGCACCGCAGGCCAAGCTGTCTTCGAGAGACTGAGAGAACTTGACCACCAGTTTGCCATCGTCGACGTTCCAAATGTAGAGTTCGTGGGAGTCCTCGGTGCCGCCGACGAGGATGAGCTTTGAGTCGGGACTCCAGCTGACAAAGCTTACGCTGAGCTGCGCCTGACCGTCGAGAACACGCCGGTGTTTGAGGGTGAGCTTGTAGGGGTCGACGTCCCAGATGATCACAGTCGAGTCCTTGCTGCCGGTGGCCAGCTTCAGGCCGTCTGGCGAGAACTTGCAGAACCAGACCTCGTCACAGTGGTCGGTGAGAATCTGTATGGTCTGCATGGGGAAGCCGTCCGTAGTGCAACAATGGTCTGTTAGGAGCGACACAGTCCCCAGATTGGTCTCCCAGGCCATGTCGTGGCAGGGGCAGTGCTGGCTCTGCAGCTCAACGGCCTGCTGCAGCAGTGTTTTCAACCTGCGTGGCGACATCATCACCGATGGCGGCATAAAAGACTGCAGGCGTTCCATTACAAGTGCCCGAGACACGATACCTTTGCCCTCCCACTTGGCCCTCTGGTAGAGGTCCTGGTTAGTCGAGCACATCATGTACGAGGACAGCTGATGCACCCGCGATATATTGTGCTGCAGCGGTGTTAGCTCGCTGCGTAGCACATGCAAGGCTTCGAGTGGATTTGCGTCGTCTAGGTGCTCCAGATACTTTTGCTCCAGCAGGATGAATTTCATTTCGGTGATCGTTGAGAGTTTTCCATTGTCGATAAGTGGTTCCAAGTCCTTGATTGTGGAAGAAAATACAAAGTTAGTTAGTTTTCTAATTTCTGGTTGTTCAAGATTAAATAGAATTTTCTTTTTTGGGGCAAATCTTTGATAAGATTACAGATAAACAATAGTTTTTCCTATTTTTCTTATCTACACATTCGTATATAATAAAACTGGTGATAGAACTCTACTATTTAAAGAACTAGAAAGTAATTCTATTACTCCATTTTAGCTTTAATGCCTTAATATATAATCTCTACCTTTAAATCCGAGTCAGCTTTTGCCCAGTCGCCCATGAGTACATGCTCACGGAACTTGGTGGCCGACGGATGCTCCAAGTAGCAGCCGGATTCTCCCATTAGGGTTTTGACTGACTTATCCAGGCCGACGTCATGCAAGTACTGCCCGATCAGCCGAATGATCTCCTGATTGGACTTGTCCAGTTGCACGCCACTGTAGCTAGTATTTTCCCGATTGTTTTCACCATCGACGATGCAACTGCTGCTGCCGTTGTTGTTCACAAGGAACCCATTGTGTTTGGCGTCGTGACCGTTGGTGGCAGCACTGCTGCCGGAGGGATTCTCATCGCCGATACCGATTCCTGCGCTCTCATCGTTACTGCCGGATGCAACATTTTCGGCACTGCCCCCGGAATTTAGGGCTGAACCCTCTGATGGCCGGGAGCAGGAGCCGCTCGACGTAGAAGTAGTGCTCTGCATGATCGGTCCACAATTGCTGGGTCGAGCACTGCTGCTGTGGTTGTCCCTGTGTCTTTTCTTGTTACTGCTTCCTTCTGGGGGGGAGGTCGATTTTCGGATTCGTGTATTTCCTGGTGTGCCGGTCGAGTTAGTGTTCAATTGCTGCTGTAACTGTTGGGCCGCTCTTGACGTAGATGCTGCATCTATTGATCCTGCGGCTGGGGAAACAGAAACGGAAACGGATACGGACGAGGATGAGGACGAAGAGCCTCCTGAGCGACGACCCTTTTTGCGCGGCGGCTGGTCCTCGGAAGAGGCACCAGTTGCAGCAGCCTTTTTGTTGTTTCTATCAATTTTGAGTCCTTTGCGAACCGCACAGCAACAAGCAGCTCCTGCCTCTGCCTCTGGCTCAGCCTTAGCCTCAGCCTCGAGATCTCCTCAATCTTGACCGAGTGCCTTCCGAATCTGTCGACGCTACCTGATGGGCCTAGGAGGCCTTTGTTGGCGATTCCGCAAAGGGTATCAGCGTGATTACGGCTCCGTTTCTGGCAGTTGATAGCACACGCTGATAGCAATTCCCCGACGTTCTACGACCGCAAATGGGAATCTGGGAACGGACATAAAAAATGGTTTTACATTTCAGCTATTTTGTAAAATAAATTCAATAAATTAAGCTTCAGTTTATCAATATATATTGATAATGGTGCATGTGAATTAAAAATCAATTTTTCGATAAGAAATTTGTTGTTTTTTTCTTTGTATTTGAGTTTCTTTAACCTAAATTACAAACTTTACAAAATTATTCCTAAATATGAAACGTCGCAATTTATTCTATATTTTATTAAATTTCATTTTATTTTTTTAATCAATCAATCAATACAGCCAGCAATGATGACTTCAAGGGTATTTACATTCGGCTATTTTACTTCCTACACACTTACATTTGTAAGTATGCACTTTTTACATATAGACATCACTAGATGTTTGCTGCACAGTCATGGCAAACAGTATTGGTATTGCGTTTTAAAAGATACATTTGATCTGAACCTATTTTTTTTACAAATTTTGAATATTGGAAAGTCTTGGGACACCATAACCTGTTCCAAGGAAGGAAAATCATAGAAAAGTTGTAATAAACATTTTCCAAACTTGTATATTTTCGATAACAATCATTTTGAATGATATGCCAGGGAAAACTGGTTCACCCACACCATTAGAGAAAATGCACCCCCATTTTAATAGTTCCTAAAACAATGCATTTCATTGACGACCCTGTACGATGTATATATATTTACTAGGAAAATACTCCAATTTAATCAATATTCTTTATAATAAATCCATTAAATATAGCATTTGGGAAAATGTAAAACATCAACACGAATCTTTTCGTGGCTTTGCACACGAACACAACTGGTAACCTAATTTTGTGATAAAGAACTTACTACGTCTTAGAGGAAAGTAAAATTATCTTAAAAGATTAATTTTAGGGAATACTTTTTTTTTACGAAAGTAGGCGAGTTCGAAATAGACAATACTTCCGCCCCCGACTGTGTACCTCGTATTAATCAACTTTGCTTTGTTTTCAGTACAAAGGAATGAGAAAATACATCTATTTACATACATATTCAGTCGTTACACGCACAAGGTTTTCATTTTCTTTTCGAAATATTGGCAAGTATCTTATTCCTTAACCGATGTTTTAACAATCTAAAAACAGTTGCGGATGTTGGCTTTTACATTAACTCAGCTGCTGGGATTTTCGATCCCCTCATCACTTTCCACCTTGCATTTCTCTTTTGGCCTTCCAAGTGCATCCGTAATATTCATAGATTGATGTAAAAACAGTCACTGTCTTACACATGGACACTCGACTAAATGATTGAATTAAATGCGTAAATGATTAAATGGACAAACCGTAGTAACATTTGTTAATTGACGGACTTGCAATTGAAAAACAAAGACGAACGGACACAATATACATACAAATCTGATGATGAAACGCACTTAGCTGCAGCTCGAAAACAGTGTGGCCGCTCGAAAAGTCCATTTATAAAAAAAATACCAAAAGAAGGGAAAACAGAATATTTTTTTAAAAACAAAAATGCTTAAACATTTTAGAATTTATCTGTTTTCAAAGATAATTTAATGTTTTCTGAGTTTATTTCATAAGTAAGTCAGCATATATAAGTTTCAGCAGAAAACTAGTTATTTGAATAGACAGTGGTTAATTTTTTCGTGTAAAGAGTAAACAACTAATATTGCTGCTAATTCTGTTTTAAAAATATATATTAAGATTATATTATATTATATGAGGTGTTTTTGTTATTCATTCGTTTATTTCTTTAAATATTTAAAAGTTTTAAAATCTCGATTTGGTGGTATATTTATTTGGTATATTTTTCAAAAATAACATTTTCAGTTCAATATTTTTTTAACCGATTTTTGTTTTAAATTTAATAGCACAATAAAACTTTAAAAATTCTTTTAAAGAAAACTATAAATATTGTGATGTACCACTTTCACTGAGAACTAAAAATAACTTCAAAATTTGTTCAATTTTATTTTTAAAAGTAAATAATTTATATAAAAAATTAATCCTCCCATTAATAAACTAACCATTGTTCAGCACTTTTATACTTCTTCTTTATTTTGATAGTTCTAAATCTTCAAAATATTAGACAATTGAATTTCCTCTTTTACATATTACTTTTGTTGTGGGTGTAATATAATTGCATTAATAATCAATCTATTTACAAAATTTTGGGTGAATCGTTTTCAGTCTCACGCACATCATGCAAGTAAGTGTGATGCTGTGTGCGTTCAAACATCATATTAAAATATAAAACTTATCAAATGCCAGCGTATGGGTAAATTAGTACATATTTACTTGATAAATTCATTTATAATTTACACATTACTTAAATACTTAACAATAAACTAAGCTAGTCAATATACTATCTGTAGTCTATTTTATTATTATATAACAATTTGTTTTTGAATTAAAATGCTAATCTTTAACTGCTTCACTATGTACGCTTATATCGTAGGCTTTGAAACGTACTCCTCACTCAAAAATCGCTTCGCAAGCCTGTGTGAATCGCTCGTTTCTGAAATATTTATATTTATACGCACTGAGTTATTATATTACATTATTATGTTTCGTGAATTATTGCATTCCTGCTCATTATTGATGAGGCCTCAAGCGATTGCCAAATTTAGATTCGATTGAACAATAAATACAAATTGAAGAGTACAATTAAATATTTAAAACCAAATATATGTATCGTAATTGTTATTATTGAGTTTTTACAGCGATCTATTCAATATGCCCAACATATAAAGCAATTTATAAATGTAGCCAAGACTTTATTGAAGCTGTCTGAAACGCAACAGCGGTTAGGTTAGAGTAACTCAAACTATTCTGACCCTGTCCACGAATAACAGAATCCCATTACTAGTTACGTTACTATTAGTTACTAGTGCCACCAGGCACATTCATTCTCCTCCTCCTCCTCCTCCCCATCTTCATCGTGCTGTTTAATGCTCTCCCTTACGTTCAGAAGCGAAGCATACAGCAAATGCTAAGCATCTCCCACCATGGCAGCTCCATGCTGTTGGTATTTGGTCGTGGCTATCACCGTCGGAGGCAGTGCCTCTTGTTGTTCCCGCAGCTGACGACGTCGCTTTTTGCTCCAAAGCTCATGGCAGTCTTGCCACGTCGGCAACTGTGGCGTGGGCATGCTTTAAATATATTAAAACATCAGACAGGATCACATTAAACACCCAGAAAGAAAACTTACTCGTCAGGATTAATTTTCTTTAGCCATGGCGAACGGAGCGCATCTTCGGCCGTGATGCGCTTGTCGGGGTCGAGGTCCAGCATTTTGTCCAGAAGGTCAAGTGCCTGGGCTGGCATAAACTCAAAGTCTTCTCGCAGGCGGCGACGATGCGTCTTCTTCTGCTTCAGCGTATGAAACAGGGGCAGCTTTATAACATTTGGCCACACGGCAGGCACTGGAGAGCCGCAAATCTTTGATATGGTCTCCAGCTGCGCCATCTCGGCATTGGCCTGGAACAGCGGCCGCTTCACAAAGAGTTCACCCAGAATGCAGCCGCATGACCAGACATCAATCGACGGACCATATCGCTCCTCGCCCAGAAGAAGCTCCGGCGGTCGATACCACAGGGTTATTACTTTGTTCGTATAGGGACGTTCTCGATCGTCGGCGTTGTACAGCCGCGCCAGACCGAAATCCGCCAGTTTGACTTTACCTCTACAGAAAGGAGGAAAAAAATATAAATATTTTGAAGTACTTCCCTTCAAAGTATTCCTTAAACAAGGAATATCCTTCGAACTAAAGATAATATAAGTAATAGTAAGGGATATGGATCGCTTATGGACAGACAACTATGGAATAGTAATAGTAACTCCACTCCACCTCCATTTCTTAAATTCCTTAAATAATACACCCTAATTTTGACGCTCCGCACCTGTTGTTCATTAAAATGTTCGAGCACTTGATGTCTCGATGGAGAAAATTCTTTTTGTGGCAGTAGTTGAGGCCGTCCAATAGCTGCTTCATGATACTCGCGTTGTTCTCCTCGTTAAAGTCAACCATACCGGACTCGAGCAGACCCATTAGATCGTGGTCCATGTACTCAAATACCAAGTAGAAGGAGCCCTTATCTTTACGAAACTCTACTGCATCCTGTTTGTCCGTTACAATTTCGTGGAGGTTGACTATGTTGCGGTGGTTAAGTTGCCGCAATATTTTGATTTCACGCACAGCCGTAATGGGAAAGCCTTCTTTTTCATGCTCCAGACGGACCTTTTTCAGGGCCACCATGTCATTGGTATGATTATCCCGAGCCTTGTAGACCTGAAAACAGAAAAAATGATTAGACTTTGGGGTTGAACATGTTTTTCGGCTTTAATTTATTCCTTACCTGCCCGTAAGTTCCTTCTCCAATTTGGGCAATCATCTCGAACACATCCACGCACCGCTCGCCCCAGTCGCGAACGTTGTTTCGTGAATCCCTCCGATTGAGTATCACGGGGCGACGACGATTAGCAGACTGGGCACCATGACCACTGCCCGCATTGCCTCCCGATGGAGCATCAAAGTCCTCCGGACTGTCGATTACATCGTCGTCGCCACTTAGTTCTTCACTTCCCGGAATTACCGGCGGCATTGGAAGATTTAATAGACTTTTGTTGTTGCTGGCGTTGGAATTGATATTTTTCTCATCCGATTCTTTTTTCTGCGCCGGCGACGGAGATCTTTCATTGACCAAATCAAGGGCATTCATCCCAGGTGGCAAAGGCAACGCAGTCAGACTCTTCGGTTTGAGATTAGAGATTAAAGTTGTCTGTTGGGAGGGTTTCAAAGGCGTGGAGCTATCCAAGACGTCGGCGGAGCTAAGATTTGTATTTGGAAGCGGGTCAATCTCCTTGTTTGGCATGGGAATGTTATTGAGGTCGAAGTCTGGTTTGCCGCCGTGTTTCGCCACCTCAAGGCCGTTGGAAGTCGTGCTCAACGCTGCTGGTGTTCCACTTCCAGGTCCCGAGTTCGGTGTGTTGCCATCAATCGACGAGCTGTTATCGTTGATAGTCAGGGCACCATTACTATTGCTGTTGCTATTCTCCTCCTGCCGTTCGATAATCTCCTTCAAAGCCTTTTGTCTTTTGTGACGATCTTTCACCAATTCGGCAAACAGGCTTGTCTCGCTAATCTTCTTAATGTACTCCTCGCGTTTACTCTTGAGGTCCCGCGAGGCGGGTGATCGACTGCGCGATGCCGAGCTGTCACTACTGATCGAGCTGGGTGACCGGCGACGACTGCCCCCTCTAGTTCGTTGGCTTCTCAGCTTCGGTGAACGACGATGCGAGTGATGAGAGTGGTGGTGCGAGCTGGAAGCTCCTACAGGCGAAGGCGACGACAAGTCCATGTAACGAGAGCTGGTTCGTGGTGACCTCGAGTAACGATCCGCCGATGTTCCAACTCCAGAAGCACGTTTCGATGACCTGGCCGTATGAGAAGACGGTGGACTAGCCGCCGAGCTATACCTATGTTTGTGGCTGCTGCTGTGACGGAAAGAGTTAGAGCTCCCACCACCCGACGTAAGGCCACCTAAGGGAGATTGCCGACTCCTCGAGTGTTGCACACTTGGGCTCCTAAAAAGAATTAGAAAACATTAAAATTATAATTCCATAAAGGCTCCATTTAGTGTAAAAACTAAATGTTAAAGAACTACATTCTGTACCTCGATGACCTCCTGGAATACCGATCTCTGCTATAGCGATCATATTTGCTCGAATGGTGCCTACTGTGGTCAATGTTACCGATGCTCACATCCCGCCCATCGCCGTACTTTCGTCTTTTGTGGGGCGGGGTAGTTGATTGGTGGTTGTAGCGATCCATTTCTAAAAAAACCAACTCATTAATACGTTGTAGGAAGGTATATTTTAATAAACTAACCTGGTGTCAACCGCTTTATCTTCCTGCCATCATTTGTAGTCGCGTAGCGCCCCGGGTAGCCATCGTGATGGCTACTACGGTGATGCAGGCTGATATCATCTTTGTGGGGACTCTGCGCATATCGGGAGCTTCGCGAGTCGCGAGATCCTGATGTCCCCGCCACTCCTCCACCACTGATATGATGTGATGGCGGTGGGGTGCGCGGGGAGGTGGCAAACCTTGGCCCATTGCCACTGGATCGAGCAGACGAAGGAGGAGTCCGATGCCTGCTACCCCCAGCTGACTTGTTTGTGACGGTGACCTGCAAATTACTACCCAATGAGGTGCTGCTTGCTTCCACTCGTTCGGAATCACCGTAGTAGCCGCTGCTATTATTGGCGCGACGTGAGGGAGGCGGCGTTGCTGGCGGACTGCTGTCCGTGATGTTGTGAGGGGGCGCTGCACTGACTGTTCGCTCATTGCTCTTTTGCGGAGCAGTGGGAGGAGTGTAGCGACGGTCCAAAAGAGCATTGATCTCGTTGTCAGACATGGATTCGATGCTGGAGTAGGACTTGGCCCGTTTCTTCTTTCGCTTCTTGGACTTCTTTTTGGACTTGTGCTTTTGCTTCTCCTTCTTTTGCTTCTTTCGTTTTTGCCGCTTCATCTCAGCCTCCAGTTCATCGGTGTCGATGGTGTCGTCACTGGACATGTAAAGCTCCCTGCTCCACAATTCGTCCTTCGATGTAGTAGTTGCGGGAACATCTCTATGATTAGAGGTCTCTTTTCTAGAGTGTGAATCATTCGATTCGTCTCCACGTCGTTTTCTGTGAATTGTAATTATTCTGTAATATATGGATCGTAATGGATCTAATATTTTCTTACCTATAATTGTCATAGCCTTCCTTTTCGTTCTTAGGGGCGGGCCGATTTTTTGTAAACTGATTATCAGTGGCTGGCTTTGGTTTTTTGTTATTTGCTGCGGCATGGTCCGCCTCTCCGGCCTCGGCATCCGAGAAGTCTTCCGAGCTAACGTCCGAGTACTCCACAAGTGCGGTCGCCGCGGCGGAAGATGCATGCATCTTAACTTAGAATCTTCCTTGGATCGGAGCACCCGGAAGATTCAAATCCGTATATGTACGATTCCGTAACCACTTTAGTAATAACCAGTCTGTTGGTTTATTGTTTTCACCTGCAGCTGTAGTCGAGCTATTTTCTGTAGCTTGAAAGGGAAATTTTCCTCAAAGCAGCACCGAATTTATTTACATCGCTGCCTCTCTGCATTACCACAAATTCTTGAGATGTCTTCTTTACATGTTTATCGCGAGCATATATCAGCTTATTACCATCAAGCAAGTTCAGCTTTCAGTTCACGGGTGGTTTAATGGTCAAATTAATGTTTCTTTTCACTAAAATTAACATACAAAAAATTATAACTTGTCATTTTAAGGTTATAATGTGTTGAAAGTGTGACCAGAGCCCGTCTTCGCTTTCTACGGTGTGTCCAAAACAATATGTTATGCGATGAATATCTAAGGTTATTCCATGGCGGCTTTTTAAATATTGTTTTTAAGATTGTTTTTAAATAAAAATTGTAATTGAAGAAAATATTTAATAGTACTTAAGCCATTTACTAACTTTACTTTAACCAGCAATTCAAATATTGTAATATTAAATAAGTAAATAAAAATTATTATTTCAACCAAACTTTATTGTTATTTAAATTATTTTTTATTTAGTTATTTAGTTTAAAAAGTTTAATGAATATTATATACCAGCAAGCTGTTGGTATAAAATAAAATATTTTATAGAATAAAATATTTCATATTTAAAATTAATTTAAGGATTTCCGAGAATATTATACAGCACTGTTTTAGCACTGTTGCTCGTCGGTGACGTAGTGTTTTATAAAAGTGTGCGTGAAGCTGCAAGGGGCATACTACATACAAGCATACGAAAGAATATACGTATGGATGTGGGTCACTTTATTGTTCTGCGGACTTACCTGTTTTTGTTGGATAAATTATGCAAACAACACTTTTAAGGACCTTAACGAAACCGTGCTGAACCGAACTCACGTTTCTAAGCCTCTTATACGCCGAAACAAACGCACTGATTATTCTCAAAGTTATTAAATAACACGACTCGTACTTTTCGCCGTTGTTTACTCATTCGAATCTGATTCTTTGCTCGAAAATTGAATTATTTCTTTGTATGTTTATAACAGATAAAAGAAAGTTTGTTCAAAAGCAAGTTTCATGCATTAGGCATTGTTTATGTAGCTAAAACATTAGAATAAATTCGATTTTCTGCATTTGCAATAGCTGGCAAATTCTCGGCGATTAATCAACCAGGGCTGCAGAGTTGTTCAATGCCGTGGAATGCGATAAGAAAATAAATCATTAGAAAAGTTCTCATGTTCAAACGTCTTTTTTAATATAACTTCTTTTATATGGCTACGTTTAAAATTAAAAATTTCAAATCTCATTTTAAGCTATGAAATGATATTGCCGAAATTTTCATAGTTACAGAGAATATCGTTTTAAGATATATTTTTTCCAGACTGAAAGTCTATTTGGCTTAGGCCTTAATTAGCATATTATACAAAGACAAAGAACTGTTTTATTAAACTATAAATGTTTTATTAAACTGTTAACTATAATTGGTTTTAAGTATAAATTTAAAAAACATCGATAAATTTCTAGTGTGGGTTAATGTAATTCAAATCTAGGCTTTTATTTACCAACACTATCTGTGGCGTTCCTTTTCAAATTTTTTTCGCTTGTTTGTTTGTTTACATGGCTTTGGTTGAATAATAATAATAATAAGCAATAGTCGTAGCGATTATAATAACAACAAGTGACAATGTTATCCAACCGGGCTTTTGGAGAAACAATTGAGGTAGTGATTTCATGAATATAGCCTATAGACATTATTTAAGCGTTGTTTAACTTTGCAGGAGTACGAAGTACAGCACTTGTTGGGCAAAGGCGGTTTTGCGAGTGTCTATAAGGCAAGATGCCTACACACACATCAGGATGTAGCTATCAAAATGGTAAATAAAATGTAGGATTTCTTAATACAAAAAGTATTAAAATAATCATTTATCCACTAGATCGACAAAAAACTTATCCAGGGAACAGGACTGACCAATCGGGTGCGACAGGAGGTGGAGATCCACTCGCGTCTCAAGCACCCTTCCGTGCTGCAACTGTACACGTTCTTTCAAGACGCCAACTATGTTTATTTAGTACTGGAATTGGCCCATAATGGGGAACTGCATCGCTATATGAACCACATTGGAAGACCCTTTACGGAAGCAGAGGCTGCATCGATTCTGAGGCAGGTGGTAGCGGGCCTGCTGTACCTGCATTCCCATAACATTATGCACAGGGATATTTCCTTGTCCAACCTGCTTCTGAGCAAGGAAATGCACGTAAAGATCGCTGACTTCGGGCTAGCTACACAGCTGAAGCGGCCTGATGAGAGGCATGTAACCATGTGCGGCACCCCCAATTATATATCACCTGAAGTAGTGTCCCGGACGTCCCATGGCTTACCAGCTGACGTTTGGAGCGTGGGTTGCATGCTGTATACCCTGCTTGTCGGTAGGCCTCCTTTCGAAACGGATGCTGTGCAAACTACACTTAATAAAGTTGTTTTATCCGAATATATAATGCCGACTCATTTATCCTACGAGGCACAGGACTTGATTAATAAGTTACTGAAAAAGGTTCCGCATGAGCGTATTGCTTTGGAACATGTTTTACGGCATCCATTTTTGACAAAGAGTTTGAACAACAGCACCAATGGAGTGTACTCAGCGCCGGGCGCGTTGAATGTGTTCAGTCAGAGCCTGGAGAGTGGGGACAGTGGTATTATTACCTTCGCAAGCAGTAAGTAATGATAAAAGTATGTTTTAAACGTGTAATAATTATTCTGAATCCCATTAGACGACTCTAGAAATTCGCATCGGCTTCGGTCTGTAGAAAATACGGCACCCCTTCAAGCATTACCACAAATACAGGAAGAATTTATGCAGGACAAGTATCGACCCACCTATGATCAACCGATGGCCGGTTTATTTAAGCAACCTTCGAGCACGCGTATGGAACAAAATTGGTTACCGAAAGAAAAGGATGCTCCGTTTCGCATGGAAGTTCCCGCGGTAGAGAAGCCTGCTCCTTTAAAGGAGGAACGCATTTCGGTACCTCCATTAAATACAAAGAGGTTGCTACCGACGCGTTATAAAACAAAAAATGCAATTATGAGTATTCTGAGGAATGGTGAGGTTGTACTCGAGTTTCTAAAGTTTCGGCCGAAGTTTAATGAAGACCGAGTTACTGATATTTGTCGCATTTCCGACGATGGAAGGCGTATTATAATTTACCAACCTGATCCCGGACGGTAAGAGGCAATCATTAACCTTTTTTACGTTTTACTGAATTATAAATTTATATTCATTTAGTGGTTTACCTATAAGAGACCATCCACCAGAGCTCCAGATACCGAACGAGGACTGTGTTTACAACTACGACAGTTTGCCCAGCAAGCACTGGAAGAAGTATGTTTATGCCGATCGTTTTGTGGGCCTAGTAAAGAGCAAAACCCCGAAAGTCACCTACTTCAGTGCATTGGGAAAATGTCAACTGATGGAAACGATGACGGACTTTGAGATTCGCTTTTATTCGGGAGCCAAGCTGATTAAATCGCCCTCTGAGGGACTTAAGGTTTATAACCCGAATGGGATGCTATTATCGGATCATGCTAGCGCGGAAGCTCGATCCATGATAGATCATGGAAACGAGTGCTTTACACATTGTGTTAGTATCAGCAATGCCTTGGAACTGGCCCAGACTAAAGACAATACATGTTTTCCTGTCACGATCGGACGCAGGCCAGTCACAGAGGTGCAACCATCTCAAAGGCTTGACGGTCTTAGAGACACTACAAACTTTGCCTATTCAACACCAAAATCGAATCAGGTACGGAACTGTTTTCTCTTTTATTGTATATTTTTATTGAATCATTGTTCGTCTTAGGGCTCAATCAATTTTTCCGTAAGCACTATTTCGTCGATTCGAAATACCACTGACTTTGGATCAAACTCCTCGAGAACAAACATGCTAGCCGCTCAGCAAAATATTCCAATCAAACGCATCAATCTTCCAGACATTGGAGTCGCTACAGAGGTAGGATATTTCTTGATGGTTTTTAGAGTTTATTAAGTACTATATTTATGTATATTTTAGTTGTCCCATGGAGTTGTACAGGTGCAATTTTATGATGGATCTGTGGTGTCTATCATTCCGGACATTCAAGGAGGCGGCGTCACTTACACCCAATCGAATGGAATTTCAACTCACTTTGGCAGAGACGACGACTTGCCATTTACAGTCAGAGAAAAACTTAGCCAGTTGCCGCACATTCAATTGAAGTTGAAGACAGCTCCTCTTTTGAGCAATAGCAGGAAGATTGAATACAATGCTATGACTCCCAAAACGACGACGCCTTGCTATAATCGCATGCTTTTATAATCAAATCAAAAAGTTTTACTTGCAGAGTTTAGGCATAAAATAATACATTTGTATTGTAAAATAAAAGTAACTATATATTTTCTAAGTTCCCTTGGCCTTTAATTGGTGTTCTGTATTATAATTATATATTTCCAATTTCAAACAGATAGTTGGTTTTATAGATCTTTATTAAAGTGCTTAGATGCCTAAGTGTAAACACTTGCTCCTACTTTTTTGTATAGATATAGGTTAGAAAAGTGTGGTATAAAATATATTAGCATTATATTAGAGATAGATGTATATATATTAAATACAAGATAAATATACGGACCTATATTTACTTCAATCGATTGATATTAAAACTTTTAAATCTATTTGTTTTTTATATAAAAATGCTACTTCCGCCCAGATAGAAATACTTCGGCAGGATTCGTATTGCTTTACAATGCTAGACGCAATAGTGAAATATACACATTTAAGAGCAATTTCTTGTACAGATATTATTAAAGGTAATCATGCTTGGATGGATTACACTGTACATAATATATATATATATTATTTCGATTAACTAACGTCGTTGTATTTATAAGAAGATGCATTAAGCAATTCAGAAGAATCAATTTGAGCATAAGCATTATTTGTCTTTCAAGTTTGTGTGTATTTATTGTTGGTAAGATGATAACAAACAGAAGAGCGAGTGATTAACTAAGGTGAAGGTATGCTAACTTAATGTAATGGACGGAAAACTAATATAAGTGAAAGTACAAAGGCATGTGAAAAGCGCTAATGGTTTGGCAGTTTTCGGTGATGTTTGTGCGGATGCAGGAGCATAAATTAATTATAAAGCAAATAACGCATTAAATGAACAAGCAATCATGCAAAATAATCTTTAATCTTAGGTCTAAACATAAAGTCTTAACTATAGCTTGTCGGTTTTCGATGGAGTTTAGTTTTCGGTTCGATGTCTCAAATAGCGCTCGACTTGTCCTTAAGCTCAAATTGAATCTTCTGAAATATGTCCTAGAAGCGGTCCTTCGACGTCGCACTGTACTCCAGCTCGTTGAGGTTCTGGATTTCCTGCAGTTCCTGGAACTTTTCATGGTCCCGGATATGCGCATAGTTGGCAGACAGGCACATCAGGTAGTGGACCAGACTGAGGATGACCAGGAGCGCAGATAGAGTGGCCAATATGAACATGACTTCAGCGTTTTCAACTCCGTCTTTGCAGAAAGCCTTGATCTCGTATTTTTCGCACACCTTCATATCCTCGAGTTTGGTGTTTGGAGGGAACATGAAATCTATATAAAAAATTACATTAATTAGATGTCTATTGGTGAAGATATTCAAAAGATATCCTTACGAAATTGGGTCAAATCAATGCAACTTTGAGAGTGCTCCACACTCGAACACATGTTCCAGAACATGGTGTATATGAAGGTAACCACAACCAGGAAGCATAGGATCAGACTCCATACAAAGTTGAGCAGATAGGTTATGCCCATGAGCACGGCGCACGAGATTCGTCCTCCCACACGGGATCTCCACGCCCTATAGACCTTATATCGGGTGGCACCTGTTGCCAGGAACCCAACAAACAGAATCATAAATCCCAGGGCTGCCATGCCGGCTCCAATTATGACGAAGATCATCTGAACGGCCTCGATCCTGAAAGGGAACAGGTACAAGTATATTACAATATTGTTCAATGTTATGTTTGATATGTTAATCACTCACCATATCAGGCGCAGGTGAAACACTTGATCCACCATTATGACGGTAAGCGAAGCCCCTCGGTACATGGTGAAGCAAAAGATGCCCACTCCCAGGAGGCACATGAGGGTGGCGATCAGGGTGGCGTAGGGAATACGGGCCATGCATGATTGACAGCAGTCTCCTGTAATGGGGGGACATTATTTTAATTAATGTGATTAACAAATTTAAAGTAAAAATAATTTTTATTTAAAATAAAGCTACACTAATAGCTTCCAAAGTCTAATAACAGACTCCTTGAAAGGTTCTATGTGCCCAAAAGAAAAAGAGTTGTAGGTGAAAAGAATTTAAAGAGTTTTTGCTGAAATATTCTTTAAAGGATAGTCTTAGCTATTGTCTAAAAAAATATAATAAAGATATCATAGAGAAAGCTATATTGAAATTATAAATTTGTAGTTTTATAAATATATAATTTAATTATCAACAATAAATTAAATCTTTATATACTCTTCTATAGTTTTTGAGAAAATATAATAAAAAGAGAGAAAAATAAACATTAATAGCGATTCTACGGAAATGAGAGTATCAAATTATTATTAATCAACAAAAAGGTGAAAAATGGTTAGCGTGAAACAAAGTATATACCCGCGGTACATATCTGACAAACAAATGTTTCTAAATATATATATGTTTTTTTTTATAGACATATAGACGTAGTGGCTTGTGCAAGCATAAAGGGAAAAGAGAGTGATAAGATAACAGGTGAACCAGCGACTGGCAGTGATACAGGTTGTCCAGTGATTCACGTAAAAGCAGAATAAGCCACAAGGTGTACACACACATTTAATTCAGTGAAGTGAAAATGTTTCTTTTTTTTATCGAACTATTATTTGGTGTTTCGAAAACATCAATGGCCCAGAAATGTGGGTTCCGATTCGTACCTTCGCCTCCGCGCTCTGTGTACCTGTCCAAGGAGTGATCCGAGCGATAGGAATTCCGGCGACGATTCTGAATTCCGGTCGCATTGTACGGATTGCCGTTGTAGGCCCGCGTCAGGACGCCGCCGTCGTCCTCGAAGTTCGTCTCGAGCAGGATCTCCTCGCGTGGATCCCGGATCCGGTCTCGATTATTGCTCCCCCTGCCCGGCATACTGCACAGCGCTTTTATTTTTAGATCGGAAATGAATGCAGGAATTGCACACACAGGTTTTAGTTAAAAGAATTTGTATTTTCACCAGCCAAGTTCAGCACATAATGAATGATTCACAAGCGCACCGACGTCATTCATGCGGAGGGGCTTAATAATTAGTCTTTATAGTTTTACGAACGAACAACGATTGACCCTCCCGTAGAAGACGCACAATCAGAATGGGGACTGCCAGTTTCTACATTCTCTGTTCTTCCAAAGAGAGTGAGAATACATACACTCTCGCTGATAACTGCCTTTGTTAAGTGTTACTCTTACTTTCATGGAGGGTATTGTAACTTTTTCTTAAAGTGTAGGAGTTGGAAGAGCTAAAAAAAGCTCCAGACTTTTTTAAAAAGGCAGGGATTCAAAAACTTCCCAACTATAGCTTAGAGATGGTTCTGGAATAGATCTTGTATCTGTTTCTCACAAAGACCTGTATCTGAAGCCTCAAAAAGTCCCTGTATCTAAAGGGAATATAAGCTTGAAATATCTGTAAGAGTATGCCATATTCGGCCTTAATGGAATTTATCTTTACTTTAATGTTTTTTCTCTTAATTTTTCTCTTACTCTGCACTCAAAAAAATAGTATTAAAGTTGCTTCTATACTATAGATGCTTTTGCTTAAAATTAGACCTTTTAGGGCTTTTATTTTCATACAAGCAAAATATTATCAGTATTAAAAAATTTGATAAAAAAAGCCAACAATTTTTTTATTACTCCATAATGTTAATTAAAAATTAGGCTTCATACATTTTTCAAAAATGCAATTCTTTTTTTAAGCTCTTCTTTTGATCTTGTTTCTGTGTAAAAAAGGCGGGCTACTTGAATTAAATGAGACAATTAGAACTCGTTGGGAGAAGTTTACGGCTTCGGTCGGGTCAAAAAGTCAAAATAATAAAGTTAAATTAAGTTAAGGAACAAGAAATGATACTGCCGTTTTTAAGGCAAGTTGAATGTAAGACAATGAACTTGAATAACTGAAGTTGGGCTATTTGCTTTTGTGGGATTTCGCATTTGCATAAAAAATTGGCACTTGTAACCCACATTCTTACCTATTATAACAACGTTAATTAAAAAGAATGTTAAATAATAAACTGAAAAGCTAACTAAAAAGTAACAAACAAGATAAATCCTTCTATCATTGACACTTTTCAACCACTCTTTGCTTTGAAAATAAGCTAATTAGGTGCTTAAGGACATTAAAATGACAGTTTAAAAGCCCCAGCCAAGATAGACAGGACAACGACCTTAGAAAAGCGAATAAGACATCCAGATTACATCCTGCCCAGGAAGCGGCTGAAGAGCCTTTTAAATGCATCCGCATTTGTGAGTTTTCTCACCGGAACTCCCGCGGTGTCTGTGGCAGGCAGGCAGCCAGGCAGCCAGGCAGCCAGGCAGACGGAATGAAAATTGCCACCGAGGCGGCTTTGGGCCACCAACTTTTAACTTCCAGTTGGTAGATGGTAGATGCTAGATGCCAATGACACCCAGCAGGGCCCAAACGCAGGCTTTAGAGCTCGGCATTAGAGCAAAACATTAATTCCGGTAGCGTGCAATGACTCTTGCCAAATGAAATATGGCCGGGAGCTAGAGCGTAAATAAAATAATAGAGGAAGCTCCAAGCTCCTCAGCTCCAAGATGTCCCAGATTTGTGGCTCCTTTTTAAAAACAATTATTACAGGCTATTATTTTTTGTCTGGAGCTTTGCCAAATAACTTTAAAACAAGATAATAGTAACGTGGGTACTTTGGGGGGATAGTTTTCAAACTTTAGACTCTAAAATAGTCATAAAAAAGTCGCCAATAACCTATCTGACTTATTGACCCAGATTCTTTGAAAAGCTTAGCTTCGTGCCTCCACAAAACTGCACTTTGTTGCAATGTCAAACACATGTCAGTCATATAGGAATATTCAATTACTTCTCAGGTACAAATCAACATAAATTGCCTCTAATTATTGCCAATAAAATTTCGGTTTGGATAAATTGTCTTTAAGAATAGGATTCTTTATACATCATGTAACTTGTATATCTATATTTTATAGTTTATTCTGAGAATAAGTAAATAATATTTTAAAATTATCTTGCTCAAACGTAAACATATTTTAAGATTTTTCTTTAAAAAACTTCAAAAGCTCTAAGAAATAATTTTAAATATTATAAGCCTAAAAAAGTTTAATATTTACAGAGTTGAAGCCTAGGTTACTAACTTTAAATTATAACCTAAATTTTACAATTTGAATCCCACCTTTTCCAATTAGGCATATGTTTATGGTTTTGTTTACAATTTGAAACTGTTAACCTTCATTACTTACCCATTTTGAAGCGCTTTATTTTGTTACCAGGTTCCAATTAGATCATTTAAATAACTTCACCTGGCAATGCAAGTGTTATGCAGCGCTATTTTAGTTGTTAGAGTTGGAATTTCTGAAGACTTTTACATATGTTTGTATGTATACAGTTCGCTCTGGTGGCCAAACTCAAAACAAGTTTTAAGGTGTGAGCTTGGGCCAGTGGAAGGGGGAATACTCGCGCTTAAATCTTTTAGCGTTAAATTCTATTCAATTTGGTGTATTAACCAAAAAACTGAATTTATCACTTATTACAGCTTGACGCTTATTTTTGCACTTGTTTATTAGCCTAGGCCTCGGACGCTTTTGACTTAATTCGCATAAAAACAAAGAGTGAGTATCTGCCAGATACTATCTACACAATAACGAGTTTAATGCAACGGAGTGGAGTCTGCCAGTGTGGCCGCAGCTATGGCGCTAAAACAATACCACTACTTGGACATCTTCTATTTTATTTTGTATTATATTTAACAAATTTCTTTATCATATTATTACTCTTTATTATATCTTTAATCTTAAATTTGAAATAAATATATAAACTTTAAAAATTTTGTATTCAAAAACTATCGGTAAAACTTCTAACTATCGTATGGGACTTTTCGCAGTCTGGCAACGGCTGTGAGTCGCAGGCTGAAGATTGCAAAAGTTTTTTTTACCTTCTAAATGCCAAAATAGCTAAATAGCACCATAAAAAAAGGCTGAGCATATACTATCCGGTGATATTAGCGGCCAGGGGTCGACTTGAAGCAATGACTAGAACCTAAGAGTTACGGATCAGCTACCGGCTTTATTTTACCACGCACTTTCTGCAGTTTTTGTTGTTATTGCTGGAGAGTGCATTCCAGAAGTCGACGAAGTTCTAGCTGGATACTGAGTTTGTGGCCGGTTCATAAGCTTACGCAAGCAAATTGGCTGTGGATTGAATCGTGGCCTGCTTTGATGACCCCTTCAGATCGATCAGACAGATAAAGATGCTCCGCACTTTGTTGATACTCTTTTTGGCAACTTCCGCTTCGGCCGGAGACCCGTTGGAGAACTCCCGCAACCGAAGATCCCCCGTTGACGTGGACAGCGATGCCGCTAAAGACATGCACAGTATCATAGACTTGGCCGACTGCCACGACCTCAAGAAGCTCTGTATCCACCAGAAGTCCACCGATAACCTCTCCATGTTGGAATGCGTCCTTACCTTCAGCTCCAGCCAGCTGGAAGAGCTGCCCGATGGATGCCAACATGCTGTTTGGCTGCAACAGCGTCAGTTGCAGCTCCCCAGCTGGTTGGAACACCAATTTCTGCCCGCCTACTGTCCAGCGGAGCGACCCAAGCTGGAGAGCTGCCTGAACTCTGTAAATCTCTGGAGCTGTCTCGACCAGCAGCGGTTAAAGCTGCCCCAAAGCAACGCCTGCCATCAACACTTGCGACGTGGCTACGAGGCTCTAGGTCCGGACTACAGTGCCGTCGAGGAGTTCTACACGGCTTGCTCGCCTCTTGTGGAGGAGCACAAATGCGGCCGCCTAAACATTGATCACCTGCCTTCGGTGCTGTCTCAACTGGGAACGGTGCAGTGCCTGCAAGCTAGTGTGCCCAAGACCAGCATGGAAGCCACATGTCTCAGCGCCGTCAACTCCATCGAGCTGCAACGCGGCATGCTGGAACTGTTTCGGGTCTGCGAGCAGGACCTCGCTTTCCTGTGTTCACAGGTAATAGGAGTATAGAATTCTACTGTTCTACGCAGTTTGGTGTTCTTGATGCTTTCATTTTATATAGTATAAGTTAGATAAAAAGGAAATGAATCATGATTCATTATAGATAAGGTTTAAGATACGTATTTTCAATTCAAAGTCCATACCAACTTGCCCATACCTTTCTTTTATTAACTTTTAATGATATTAAAACCTATATTTCCTTACAGGAAAAATCAGGGACATCGGGAGCCTTTAAGTGCCTGATGCGCCACAAGAACCATCCCTCGATGTCGGCTTCCTGTGCCCAACAGATCACCAAGCGGGACCAGCAGATGGGAAGCGACTACCGCGTCTCGCATGGACTGGCCAAGGCCTGCAAGGACGACATAAAACTCCACCACTGCCGCAAAGGTGTCTCCGAAGACAAGCATGTGCGGCTAGCCCAGATCCTACTCTGTCTGGAGTCGGTTTCCAAGAACGGGACCAAACTGGCACCCGCTTGCCTCGCCGAGCTAAGTGATCATCGTCGCATGTTGATGACGGATTATCAACTATCCCCAGAGCTCCTCAGCGACTGCGCCGATGACATACCCAAGTTCTGTCCGGAGGAGCACAAGGCACAGCTGGTGAATGGACTGGCGAGCACGGGCGGGGAGATTATTCACTGTCTGCTGTCTCACGTGAAGGCCAGGCGTCAGCAGCGACGGGTGACGGCTCAGTGTCAGCGAGGCTTGGAGACTTTGATCAAAGTCAGTGATGCTGGAGAGGATTGGCGAGTAGATCCGGTGCTGAGGCGGGCATGCAAACCCGTTGTGGATCTGGCGTGCAAAGACGTTGAGGGAGGCGAAGCTAGAGTCATGAGCTGCCTAGTGGAGCGCATTGGAACCTCGGTGATGCTGCCCGAATGCGAACAAGCTCTCCTGATCATTGAATATTTCGTGGCTAGGGACTTCAAGCTGGACCCACAGCTCTACAAGCACTGCCGCGATGATGCCGTCAAGTATTGTCGTGCGAAGAAGCAGTGGGATGATGCGCAGAGCATCCAAATGGACCCTGAACGCGGCCCCATGATCTTGCCCTGCCTTCATCGCATGGCCTTCAGTGAAGACGAGCACCAGACCTTGCGGCCAGAATGTTTCAAGGAGGTGAAGCGAGTGATGCGCCAGCGCGCCATATCAATGGATCTCATACCCGAAGTGGAGGACTACTGCCTCAATGATCTTTCGGTGTTTTGTGCGGACTGCACCGAGAAGGGCAGCGAAATGGAGTGTCTGCAGAAGAACATGGATCAGCTACAGAAGGAGTGCAAGGCGGTAGTGGTCAAGTACACGGAGGAGGAGGCCGCTCACGTCGAACTCAACCCCGTGATAATGAGTGTCTGTGGCGAGGCCATGCAGCAGCACTGCTCGTCCATTCTGAAGAGCGGAAAGGACAATGGTAAGAGCTCATCTTTAAACTAAAATATTAAAAGATAAAAAGATATTAATGATGTCATCTTAAAGGCGACATGATGGACTGCCTCATAGCGCACAAAAATGACGCCGATCTCCGTAAGGACCTGCGCTGCCGCGCCGCCATTGAGCACTTCCAGATCATATCCCTGAAAAGTTTCCACTTTACGCCCAAATTCAAAGAGGCATGTCGTCCATTCGTCAAGCGATTCTGTTCCTCGAGTGCCACCAAGACCGAGGTGGTGGCCTGCCTCAGCGAGGTGATGCGCAACGATACAATCAAGGCGCAGCGCCACCAGATCACCAAGGAGTGCCGTCACCAGGTGAAGGCGCAACTCTACCAGCAGCGGGAGAGCATTCAGCTCGACCCAAAGCTAGCCAATGCCTGCAAGCGCGAACTGGAACAGTTTTGCGAAGACCAAAAGGGGCCCGGTCAGGTGAATGAAAAAGCAAGTTGTCTAACGCATCCTTAACCATTTAACTGTCTTAACACAAGGGTCAGTGGATGAAGATTACTATTTCAAGCAGGAACTTAAAGTAATCCTCATTGCTTCCTTAACACGCCTCATACTTTAACCAAAAGAAAACTATTGTATAGACCACATACTCACTTCTTCATTAAAATTACTATTTTTAGGCTCTGGAGTGCCTTATAAAGAAGACGTCCAAGTTGGGCAAAAGCTGCCACCATGCCATCTTCGTCATCAAAAAATCGGAGCTGGGCGACAGCGGCACCGACTACACCCTTCTTAACACCTGCAAGGAGATGATTTACAAGTTTTGCCCCAACGTGGATTCGGCAAAACTCTTGGACTGTCTGAAGACGTACAAGGATGACTCGGTTTTCGACCAGCGCTGTCATCTGGTGGTGGTCAACCGCATGATCGAGCAGAACACCGACTTTAGATTCAATCCGTCGCTGC
Organism: Drosophila bipectinata; assembly: GCF_030179905.1. NCBI lineage: Eukaryota > Metazoa > Arthropoda > Insecta > Diptera > Drosophilidae > Drosophila > Drosophila bipectinata. The sequence continues at coordinate 6,025,036 of NC_091738.1, forward strand.
AGAGTGCCTGTGGGAAGAACATTGATCGATACTGTTCCAGTATTGTGGCCTCTGCCGTGCCCAACGAGGAGCTCAATGGAAAGGTAAGATGATGGCTTGGGAACTACTTTTATTATTATCCTTTAAAGAAACTAAGAGGAACATATAGACGTACATATTGTAGAAGGAACTTCGAAATCAAGGTTGATCAAAACTTAAAAATAACTATCATAGGAAACATTTTCAAAACTCCACATCCTCCCGCTGCAGTCTTCCATTGTCGGGATCATCAATGGCTGCCGTTAAGGTATCCAACAAGTCCTCGCCTTTAGTTATCTCCAAGGCTAGTTTATTGTAAGGACCACTTGGAGTGCTCAAAGGACTCAGTCCACTGGGCACACCATCAATGGCAAAGGAAGTCCACACTTCCACCATTTTCTGGGCCATTAGGGTGTCCTGCTCGTCCAAGGGATGCGTGGCAAACAGGTAGATGTTGTCGTTGGAATGATGTACTCCCCCGTTGAATGGATAGTGCGAGTTTCCGAATTCATAACCAAATCTTGTATGCTCCCCCTCATACTCGAAACTGTACACATAGACGGGTGTGGCCGGCTGGTGGGTGTGGATGTTGTTGGCCAGGGTTATCACAGGAGACTTCATGTAGACCACCGATGTGAGCTAAGGAATACATTATTTCAGTTGTCAGTTGTTAGAGTTCTTGGAACTTACATCAAAGTATGCTGGTATTGCGGCTTTGTGGTCGTGGCTCCTTAATAGTTCCGGATTGAAAAGCAGTCGGTATAGGAGATTATCGGAGAGTCCTGAGGAATCCTTGATTAGATTATCGTTAAACTCCTGGGTGAACTGGCGAACCGTCAGAGCGCTTACATTCCCAATATTTTCCGTAAGAGTGTCGTAATAAGCTGCATCACATAATTATTCTCCCTTCTGGAACTTAATTACATAAAAGTTAATTATACTTACTGGCCAAAACAAAGGAGCCATCATGCTCCGTGAATCCTGTCATCAGTGGAATCTGCCTGCGGTAGTTCTTCATCAAATCAGAGGGACTTTGGGGCAGGATTCCCTGTAGATCTCCCACAATCGGGGAAAATCTCTCCAACATCGTAATTCTCGCCAAATCCACAACCTTGGCTTCCCTCAGACACCTGACCATCTGGTCATCCTGGTCACAATTGCTGCATCCCAGCTGGGCACAGACTCTCCTGGTCTGGGCAATGGGATCCGTATTGATCGCCCATTTGGCGAAAATCGAACCTGATTGCACAATGGCCCTCTTGAAGAGATTCTCTTCTGTTTTGGGACTTAGGAGGAGGGCACTTGCCACTCCGGCTCCGGCACTCTGGCCGAAAATGGTCACCCTTTCGGGATCACCCCCGAATCGATCAATGTGCAGCTGCACCCATTCCAGAGCCAACAAAATATCGGCAATGGGCGCGTTTCCGGGTAGCTCTTCCGAGTAGGTAGACAGCCAACCGAGAGCTCCCACTCGGTAATGAGGCACCACCAGGACAACATCCTTCTCTAGGATGTAGTTGGGCGGGTGATCCTCAGCCGAGCCATTGTAGTATCCCCCGCCATAAATGTAGAACATCACAGGCTGGTTGGCAGTGAGCTGAAAGGCAATCTCTATAAATATTTTGTTAGAAAACAGTCTTGGTAGACTCACGTTTTTGGTGTAGATCGATAGATTAAGGCAATCTTCGAGCTCAGCATCTGAAAGCTGGCCGTCCAAATTGGTAATCACGGGGCAGCGTTGTCCAAAGTTCACGGCGCTAAGGGTGTGCGACCAAGCCGATCGCGCTACAGGTGGCTATCGTCATAAAGCTTATCAGTTAATTGCTTTGCGAAAATCTTAATTGTCAATATGACTCTTAAGACTCTATTGGAGAATAGTGTTGACTTTTGGACCGCACGTGACTCACCCGAAAACGCAGTTCCCCTGTGGGCGGTTCGGCGTACGGGATTCCTCGGAATTGCATAAATGTCTGATCCGTCCAGGCGGTCACTCCATAATTGCCCAGCACTTCCCCCTGGCCGTTGGCTAACTGCACGGTCACGGTGGGGGAATCGGCGGCATCGGCACCCGGGCTACCGGTCAGGGAGATCACCAGCCAGGTGGTTAGAGCGGCGGTTGCTACTCCGCACAGACTTAACATTACGTATACGCCGCGTCTACGCATGGGAACGGACTGATTGGGACTTGAAGCGCAGACGAGAGCGCAGCCGAATGTCGAACGAATTTCAGCCCACGATCAGTATAGCTAGTCCCAGGCGAAAACTATTTTTTTTTATTGGCTATCTGATTTTGTTATCTGCAGTGGGCCGGCCGTCTAAGCAAATCCCCTTTTTTAATTGAACAACCTTTGGATTAAGTAATTGTTTTCGGATTAAAATTATTTTATTGTTGCCAATATGCATATGGCACTTACGACAGGAAAACATTCTGATTGACTCAATGCACTTTAATTAATTGGCAATTTATTTTATTGTTCTGCAGGTCATTCAGTGCCTGAAAGACAAGTTCCGGCAATCGGCGCTGGACGAACAGTGCGCCCAGGAGATGGTCAAGATCCTGCAGGAGCAGGCTCTCAACTATAAGCTGAATCCACTGCTGCAGACGTTCTGCAAGTCGGAGATCCAGGAGCTGTGCAAGGCACACATGGACGCCGATGAGCATGGCCAGGTCGCCGAGTGCCTCAAGTCGGCCTTCCTCCAGAAGCAGATCATCAACCGAAACTGCCAAATGGAGGTGGCCACTCTGATCGCCGAGGCCAAGGCTGATATTCATGTGGATCCCATTTTGGAGACAGCCTGTACCGTAGATCTGCTGCGATACTGCTCCAAGATCTCAAGCGGCAATGGGCGAAGTGAGCTTACAAAACACTTAAGCTATCAAATCCTTTAATATCCAACATATCCTACAGAACTGAACTGCCTCAGGATGCTGCTAAAGGACACGCCCAACTCTCTGGATGCCGACTGCCGTGAGAAGCTGCAACGACGCATCGAAATGTTCCAGAACGCGGACGATACGCTGGCAATGCCACCGGAGGACGTGCAGCAGCTGGTGCAACAGGTGGTGGCTTCACCGGCGCGCAAATTCTTCCTTGTGATACTGATGAGCGCCACGGGCCTGGTCTTCCTCACCGGCATCTTCCTCGGACGGGCCACCAAACGTGCAATGGGCTTAAAGAATAAATAAAACAATAATAGACTGTAGACTGTAGTTGCTGTGTAGAGCCGGAGTGTGTGTGTCTGTGAGCTTGTTATTTTCCATTTCGGCTGATCCATGACCCCGGCAGACCGATGATCGCATCCGATCCAATCCCATCCGATCTAACCCTACCTTCCTCTCACCATCCACTCTGCCTGCCTTTTTGAATATTTTTGTAAGCAATTCGTGGCTTAATCGTTTGTAAGACCAAAAAGTAAGCGAAAGTAAAAAAAAAGAGTAAATATTATGCTAGAAAATAAAGTGCTAGTTCCATTCTTAGGACCTTTTTATGTTATACCTCTTTTTTTATAATATCACCTGTATATTAAATTGTATTTTTGTAAAGAATCGTGGTTTTTTAAATTTATTTTTAGGGGTGAACCATAATCAAAGGATCTTTTTGCTGGGTTGGCATGAAACTTGAAAAGCTGTTTATAATCAAGGACATTATAATTACTAGTCTGAGATAATGCAATAAGAGTTTGTAAAATATCTTTGTAAGCATTTATTTTTATGGGTAGTTATATTTTTTATTAGCCATAAAAATCAAGACGTGTCAATAGTTACAGTTACAAGTATCATTTTTAAACTGCAAAAACTTCAAAATTATCTTATTTTTAATAATATGATCAAAATTTTCATTTCTCCAAGTTATAGTAGAGACCATATATAAAGATTATTGGGGATTATATTATTTATTGACAAACAAAAAAACGGATAACGTCGTGTTATTCCATAATCGGCATTTAATTATTTTTTAATTGTGGGTTTTTTCCTGCGCGTTTATAGTTATCATTTGAGCAAAAAAATAAACATAAAAAATAGTAATTTTTTTATGTTTCAAATAAATATGATGATGCAAAATTACAGTCTCTGTAAAATAGTTATTTTTGTTTAAATTTCGACCTTTATTCGTGATGATCTAAGAAATTTATACCAATTTTGTGGTATTTTCGGTATGTGGATCTGGTCACTTTATTTTTCCATATTTGTTTGTGTCTTTGGGGAGTCAACAGCTTATTTTTGGTGATATTATCTGCTTGAAACTACAAACACAAAACACAAATGTAAACTGCAAAGAAAGGAGAAATTCGTGTTAATATAATTTCAAGGAAATCCACTGTATCCAGCATAATGCGATGGAATACAGTTTTCAATTTCTATTTCACCTTCTTCTGCTGCGTGTTTAATAACTATGGCAAACTGGGCATACATGCCCATGACGCACGGGCCCCAGTTCCATCCTCGCACCCTGGCAGCGGCAGTGGCGGTGGCCACTCCGCGGCGCCACATCCTGAACATCAACACCTGCCCAGAAGCTCCTACAATCTGCTAAGCGAGGCCATGTCCCAGGCTGTCAGTTCGATGGAAAGCGGTTCAGCAGATGGCGCCTGCAATGCGGATGACCTGGACTGCTATCATGGTAATGTACAGGATCGTTTCGGTTTGGAGGCCATTGCCAGCTTACATCGCCAGCTGGACGATGACGATAATGGGAACATCGATCTGAGTGAATCGGATGATTTTCTGCGCGAGGAACTAAAATACGACTCTGGCTACGAGAAGAGGCAGAAGGCCTTCCATTTTAACGACGACATGCACATATCCGTCAAGGAGTTGTGGGAGGCCTGGCTCCGATCCGAGGTGCACAACTGGACCATTGAGCAGACCACCGACTGGCTGGAACAATCCGTTCAGCTGCCCCAGTATTCGGATCTCTTCAAACTGCACAAAGTGACTGGTGCTGCTCTGCCCAGGTTAGCTGTGAACAATCTCCAATATTTAAGTCATGTCCTTGGCATCAAAGATCCCATACATAAGCAAAAAATCTCTCTAAAAGCTATGGATGTGGTCCTCTTTGGGCCGCCCCGTGAAACGGGCACCCATTGGAAGGACTACATACTAGTTACCCTGCTACTGAGCGCTATTATTGGATGCTGGTACGCCTACCAGCAGAACAAGGATGCCAAACGCCACCTCCGCCGCATGGCCCAGGACATGGAGGGATTGCAGAGGGCCGAGCAGAGTCTGCAGGAGATGCACAAGGAGTTGGAGCGGGCCAGAATGGAGCAGGAGAGTGTGACAACGGAGAAACTGGATTTGGAGCGTCGCTTGAAGGAGGCACCATCGCTCAGCCCCTCGAGCTCGGACTTGGAAGTGCAGCTGCTGAAAAAAGAAATCGAGACGCTGCGCAATGAGTTGTCCCGGGCCGAATTCGAGCTGGCTGACAACTGCTGGGCGCCACCGCCCCAATTACAGTCGTGGCTGCAGTACACGTACGAGCTGGAGAACAAGAACCATCAAAAGAAACGTGCATCCGCCGAGAAGCAGCTACAGTCGGCTCGGGAGGCGTGCGAGAAGTTACGCAAGAAACGGTCGAGCTTGGTGGGTGCCTTTGTCTCTACGCACGGAAAAAGTATTGATGATGTTGATCGGTCGATTGTCGAGGCACGTAACGCCCTGGGAGAGGTCACCAATGAACTGCAGGAGCGACTTCACCGTTGGAAACAGATTGAAACATGCCTCGGCTTGAATATTGTGAACAACAACGGATTGCCGTTTTTGGAGAATGTTCTGTACAGCCGTAATGGGGGCTTACAAAGTTCCATGGGATCAAATTCAGCTAAAGGATCGAGAACACGTATTTCCAATCTCTCTGATGACCTGGACGATGAGTCCGTACAGGGTAAGCTGAGCTTTGAGAACTTTTCTCTGCTTGCCACCGAATAGGCCGAGTCTCACAGCTATTACATCGTAATTCTTCACGAAAATCCTACTTCTACAACTACAATTGACCTTTATTCGTCGTTAAATCCCCAATAAGAGAGCTCTTCCTAATATTAAGATTATGTTTTAATGAAGGTCATATAAAATGTATCAAATTGTAACCTACATATATATATATATTTGTAATATATCCTTGTCAATTTTGATGTAAAAATGTCAACTGTTCAAATATTTGTCAAACAAAATGAACGAGGAAGAACTATGTATGCAGTGTTTTGAACATCTCGCATACACATACAAATGTACTTATCACTTAAAAATCGGATATAACATATATACATTTATGGCAGACATTGTCAAGCCCCCAAAATATGGTTTCGGTAATTGCTGTTCTATTAAAAAACAAATCATGCTCCTCAGTTTCAAGTCAATAAATTTGTTATCTCCAAAAAAATTCTTATTTTTAAAATCGTATCTTCCAATTGTAAAAGCAATATAGGTAAATCGTTTAAAAGTGCCTTATTTTGTAGAGAAATTTTTAAATTTTGTATTCAACAAGTGGTTCACACGAGTTAACTGTTTTAGTACATATACAATAATGGATAAATATTGATACTGATAATAAAATATACACTAATCCCTATCGGACAAAAAATGTGTCAATTTAATGGGGGGATCTTGCTAACTGGGAGGCGATCCTCACCTTGGATGATGGCCCAAATGAGGGAGTCGTTTAATGACAGAACATTTAGGTCATCCGAGAGGATGATGGTCCCCCTTAATTTTTCTGATGGACCCCCTTCAAAAATAGCCAAAATCCAGATATGTGAAAAAGTGGACCTTGCGAAGGGTGTATCTTGGCCAATATCCATCCGATTCTTGAGCAGAAGACCTTTAAAGATTTGCTAGACGATTCTCTTTAAATCTGCATCAAAACCCTGAATCGAAATTTCGGGTCCCATTTTTCCAAATTTTTCTGATGGACCCCCTTCAAAAATGGGCAAAATCCAGATATGTGAAAAAGTGGACCTTGCGAAGGGTGTATCTTGGCCAATATCCATCCAATTCTTGAGTGGAATACCTTTATCGATTTGTAGGACAATTCTCTTTAAGTCTGCATCAAAACCCTGAATCGAAATTTCGGATCCCATTTTTCCAAATTTTTCTGATGAACCCCCCTTCAAAAATAGCCAAAATCCAGATATGTGAAAAAGTGGACCTTGCGAAGGGTGTATCTTGGCCAATATCCATCCAATTCTTGAGTGGAATACCTTTATCGATTTGTAGGACAATTCTCTTTAAGTCTGCATCAAAACCCTGAATCGAAATTTCGGATCCCATTTTTCCAAATTTTTCTGATGAACCCCCCTTCAAAAATGGGCAAAATCCAGATATGTGAAAAAGTGGACCTTGCGAAGGGTGTATCTTGGCCAATATCCATCCAATTCTTGAGTGGAATACCTTTATCGATTTGTAGGACAATTCTCTTTAAGTCTGCATCAAAACCCTGAATCGAAATTTCGGATCCCATTTTTCCACATTTTTCTGATGGACCCCCTTCAAAAATAGCCAAAATCCAGATATGTGAAAAAGTGCACCTTGCGAAGGGTGTATCTTGGCCAATATCCATCCGATTCTTGAGCGGAATACCTTTATCGATTTGTAGGACAATTCTCTTTAAGTCTGCATCAAAACCCTGAATCGAAATTTCTGATCCCTATTTTTCGAAATTTTTCTGATGGACTTCAATTTTTCCCTTCAAAAATAGCCAAAATCCAGATATGTGAAAAAGTGGACCTTGCGAAGGGTGTATCTTGGCCAATATCCATCCGATTCTTGAGCAGAAGACCTTTAAAGATTTGCTAGACGATTCTCTTTAAATCTGCATCAAAACCCTGAATCGAAATTTCGGGTCCCATTTTTCCAAATTTTTCTGAGGGACCCCCTTCAAAAATGGGCAAAATCCAGATATGTGAAAAAGTGGACCTTGCGAAGGGTGTATCTTGGCCAATATCCATCCAATTCTTGAGTGGAATACCTTTATCGATTTGTAGGACAATTCTCTTTAAGTCTGCATCAAAACCCTGAATCGAAATTTCGGATCCCATTTTTCCAAATTTTTCTGATGAACCCCCCTTCAAAAATAGCCAAAATCCAGATATGTGAAAAAGTGGACCTTGCGAAGGGTGTATCTTGGCCAATATCCATCCAATTCTTGAGTGGAATACCTTTATCGATTTGTAGGACAATTCTCTTTAAGTCTGCATCAAAACCCTGAATCGAAATTTCGGATCCCATTTTTCCAAATTTTTCTGATGAACCCCCCTTCAAAAATGGGCAAAATCCAGATATGTGAAAAAGTGGACCTTGCGAAGGGTGTATCTTGGCCAATATCCATCCAATTCTTGAGTGGAATACCTTTATCGATTTGTAGGACAATTCTCTTTAAGTCTGCATCAAAACCCTGAATCGAAATTTCGGATCCCATTTTTCCACATTTTTCTGATGGACCCCCTTCAAAAATAGCCAAAATCCAGATATGTGAAAAAGTGCACCTTGCGAAGGGTGTATCTTGGCCAATATCCATCCGATTCTTGAGCGGAATACCTTTATCGATTTGTAGGACAATTCTCTTTAAGTCTGCATCAAAACCCTGAATCGAAATTTCTGATCCCTATTTTTCGAAATTTTTCTGATGGACTTCAATTTTTCCCTTCAAAAATAGCCAAAATCCAGATATGTGAAAAAGTGGACCTTGCGAAGGGTGTATCTTGGCCAATATCCATCCGATTCTTGAGCAGAAGACCTTTAAAGATTTGCTAGACGATTCTCTTTAAATCTGCATCAAAACCCTGAATCGAAATTTCGGGTCCCATTTTTCCAAATTTTTCTGATGGACCCCCTTCAAAAATGGGCAAAATCCAGATATGTGAAAAAGTGGACCTTGCGAAGGGTGTATCTTGGCCAATATCCATCCAATTCTTGAGTGGAATACCTTTATCGATTTGTAGGACAATTCTCTTTAAGTCTGCATCAAAACCCTGAATCGAAATTTCGGATCCCATTTTTCCAAATTTTTCTGATGAACCCCCCTTCAAAAATGGGCAAAATCCAGATATGTGAAAAAGTGGACCTTGCGAAGGGTGTATCTTGGCCAATATCCATCCAATTCTTGAGTGGAATACCTTTATCGATTTGTAGGACAATTCTCTTTAAGTCTGCATCAAAACCCTGAATCGAAATTTCGGATCCCATTTTTCCACATTTTTCTGATGGACCCCCTTCAAAAATAGCCAAAATCCAGATATGTGAAAAAGTGCACCTTGCGAAGGGTGTATCTTGGCCAATATCCATCCGATTCTTGAGCGGAATACCTTTATCGATTTGTAGGACAATTCTCTTTAAGTCTGCATCAAAACCCTGAATCGAAATTTCTGATCCCTATTTTTCGAAATTTTTCTGATGGACTTCAATTTTTCCCTTCAAAAATAGCCAAAATCCAGATATGTGAAAAAGTGGACCTTGCGAAGGGTGTATCTTGGCCAATATCCATCCGATTCTTGAGCAGAAGACCTTTAAAGATTTGCTAGACGATTCTCTTTAAGTCTGCATCAAAACCCTGAATCGAAATTTCGGATCCCATTTTTCCAAATTTTTCTGATGAACCCCCCTTCAAAAATAGCCAAAATCCAGATATGTGAAAAAGTGGACCTTGCGAAGGGTGTATCTTGGCCAATATCCATCCAATTCTTGAGCGGAATACCTTTATCGATTTGTAGGACAATTCTCTTTAAGTCTGCATCAAAACCCTGAATCGAAATTTCGGATCCCATTTTTCCAAATTTTTCTGATGGACCCCCTTCAAAAATGGGCAAAATCCAGATATGTGAAAAAGTGGACCTTGCGAAGGGTGTATCTTGGCCAATATCCATCCAATTCTTGAGTGGAATACCTTTATCGATTTGTAGGACAATTCTCTTTAAGTCTGCATCAAAACCCTGAATCGAAATTTCTGATCCCTATTTTTCGAAATTTTTCTGATGGACTTCAATTTTTCCCTTCAAAAATAGCCAAAATCCAGATATGTGAAAAAGTGGACCTTGCGAAGGGTGTATCTTGGCCAATATCCATCCGATTCTTGAGCAGAAGACCTTTAAAGATTTGCTAGACGATTCTCTTTAAATCTGCATCAAAACCCTGAATCGAAATTTCGGGTCCCATTTTTCCAAATTTTTCTGATGGACCCCCTTCAAAAATGGGCAAAATCCAGATATGTGAAAAAGTGGACCTTGCGAAGGGTGTATCTTGGCCAATATCCATCCAATTCTTGAGTGGAATACCTTTATCGATTTGTAGGACAATTCTCTTTAAGTCTGCATCAAAACCCTGAATCGAAATTTCGGATCCCATTTTTCCAAATTTTTCTGATGAACCCCCCTTCAAAAATGGGCAAAATCCAGATATGTGAAAAAGTGGACCTTGCGAAGGGTGTATCTTGGCCAATATCCATCCAATTCTTGAGTGGAATACCTTTATCGATTTGTAGGACAATTCTCTTTAAGTCTGCATCAAAACCCTGAATCGAAATTTCGGATCCCATTTTTCCACATTTTTCTGATGGACCCCCTTCAAAAATAGCCAAAATCCAGATATGTGAAAAAGTGCACCTTGCGAAGGGTGTATCTTGGCCAATATCCATCCGATTCTTGAGCGGAATACCTTTATCGATTTGTAGGACAATTCTCTTTAAGTCTGCATCAAAACCCTGAATCGAAATTTCTGATCCCTATTTTTCGAAATTTTTCTGATGGACTTCAATTTTTCCCTTCAAAAATAGCCAAAATCCAGATATGTGAAAAAGTGGACCTTGCGAAGGGTGTATCTTGGCCAATATCCATCCGATTCTTGAGCAGAAGACCTTTAAAGATTTGCTAGACGATTCTCTTTAAGTCTGCATCAAAACCCTGAATCGAAATTTCGGATCCCATTTTTCCAAATTTTTCTGATGAACCCCCCTTCAAAAATAGCCAAAATCCAGATATGTGAAAAAGTGGACCTTGCGAAGGGTGTATCTTGGCCAATATCCATCCAATTCTTGAGCGGAATACCTTTATCGATTTGTAGGACAATTCTCTTTAAGTCTGCATCAAAACCCTGAATCGAAATTTCGGATCCCATTTTTCCAAATTTTTCTGATGGACCCCCTTCAAAAATGGGCAAAATCCAGATATGTGAAAAAGTGGACCTTGCGAAGGGTGTATCTTGGCCAATATCCATCCAATTCTTGAGTGGAATACCTTTATCGATTTGTAGGACAATTCTCTTTAAGTCTGCATCAAAACCCTGAATCGAAATTTCGGATCCCATTTTTCCACATTTTTCTGATGGACCCCCTTCAAAAATAGCCAAAATCCAGATATGTGAAAAAGTGGACCTTGCGAAGGGTGTATCTTGGCCAATATCCATCCGATTCTTGAGCGGAATACCTTTATCGATTTGTAGGACAATTCTCTTTAAGTCTGCATCAAAACCCTGAATCGAAATTTCGGATCCCATTTTTCCAAATTTTTCTGAAAATAAAAAAAAAATGGGCAAAATCCAGATATGTGAAAAAGTGGACCTTGCGAAGGGTGTATCTTGGCCAATATCCATCCAATTCTTGAGTGGAATACCTTTATCGATTTGTAGGACAATTCTCTTTAAGTCTGCATCAAAACCCTGAATCGAAATTTCGGATCCCATTTTTCCACATTTTTCTGACCCCCTTCAAAAATGGCCAAAATCCAGATATGTGAAAAAGTGCACCTTGCGAAGGGTGTATCTTGGCCAATATCCATCCGATTCTTGAGCGGAATACCTTTATCGATTTGTAGGACAATTCTCTTTAAGTCTGCATCAAAACCCTGAATCGAAATTTCGGATCCCATTTTTCGAAATTTTTCTGATGGACCCCCTTCAAAAATGGCCAAAATCCAGATATGTGAAAAAGTGCACCTTGCGAAGGGTGTATCTTGGCCAATATCCGTCCCATTCTTGAGCGGAATACCTTAAACGATTTGTAGGACGATTCTCTTTAAATCTGCATCAAAATTTCGGATCCCATTTTTCCAAATTTTTCTGATGGACCCCCTTCAAAAATAGCCAAAATCCAGATATGTGAAAAAGTGGACCTTGCGAACGGTATATCTTGGCCAATATCCATCTGATTCTTGAGCGGAATACATTAAACGATTTGTAGGACGATTCTCTTTAAATCTGCATCAAAACCCTGAATCGAAATTTCGGATCCCATTTTTCCAAATTTTTCTGAAAATGGGCAAAATCCAGATATGTGAAAAAGTGGACCTTGCGATGGGTATATATTGGCCAATATCCGTCCGATTTTTGAGCGGAATACCTTTATCGATTTGTAGGACGATTCTCTTTAAATCTGCATCAAAACCTCAAAATCGAATTGTCGATCTCCAAAACGCTACAGCATTAACACCCGACACCTAAATCGCCGCAACATTTTCTCTTCTTTTTTTCAGACTCGGATTGGGCGCCGAAAGCCTGGTCCCATTTTTTCTTTTCGGCGTTGCCAGACATATATTCGATTAATTTATTCGATTTTTCGGGCTGTCGAATTTAAAAGTTTTACAAAATTGCATGAGATGTACACACTGTTCAACAAATTTCATTAAATTTGATCCACCAGTTTTTTTAAGCTACAAAAATCTGAGAATCGCATTCATGTGTCTAAAAATTAGATAGACAGTGCATCAGAAAACAGAAAAGGCGCTGGGAATCGAAATACGCCGAGGAGCACGGCCCTAGAACGTATGTGAAAAGTTTTGAGTGAATCGCTTGCATGTGTGAGTGTGGGGGCTCCACGCAAAAAATTGTACACGCGTGAAAAAGTTAAATAATTAAAACATCCGCCACATTCGGGGCCCTGTAACAACTGCAATTTAACTATTGGAAATGTTGAAAACATGCAGATGCTGATATAAACGCTCTGCTCGTGACATTTGCGTCGGTGGATGTATGTGCGTCTCCGTGTGTGTGTGTGTGTGTTGGTGTCTGTACAACAAGGTCCGCATTTTTCTTTTGTTGTTTGCCCCACGAATTATCCATCCTCCTGCTCCAATGCAGGTGCAGAAAAGTGGGGTTAGGGCTTAGAACACAAGGAAATGCACAATTTACGCCGAGGAAAATCTATTTTTGAGGCAAACATAACCATAGTTCTGCTCATTATTCAGTTAACGTGCGTGCATGCGGTTATGTGTATTTGTAATGGTTATGACGACTCCACCCGAGCCACCTAAGAACGGCTATAAGGCTAGTTTCTCGTCTATAATGATATCCGGTGCAAAGACCGTCACTGTCCCCTCCATATCCTATAGCTATAGCTCTAAAAAAATGTTTTTCTAGAAGAATGCAGTTACTGGAATTCCCATGTCCTTTAGGAGCGAGTATAACAGTTTTATTCTCGAGCGCACATCCTTGAGCGCACAGGTAAACGCAGTGAAAACGGTGTGAAAGCGGAGACTTGGATGACGACCCTAAAAAAAAAACGTTCTTTTTGTCGGGAGGTCAACAGCCAATGGTCACAGAGGGATGTGTACGCCAAGGGGGAGGGGAGATGCGGTGCGGCTCGGGTCGGGTCGGTTCTCGGTTCAGTAAAAGTAAAGAAAGAGGAAAAATGGACGAAGAATGCCTGCACATCTGATCTCTTAGCGGAGTGATGCAACAGCAGGAGCACTGAAAATTCCTTTGTGATCTCGCCCCTTTTGTTCGGTGATTTTCTTCTTCCACCGAATCTCTGCAGGCCTGCAGGCGGCGATCCCTTTTCCATATACGAGTTTCTATGTGAGAGTGGTTTGTTCGTAGGACGCTGATGCTGTGACAGACAAGACACGGACAGTCGGGGTAGTTGGAGCTGCTGTCAGGCGGTTAGAGATGCGCAGCTGTGATCACCAAGTCACATAATAGGGAATACCTTGATTTTAGATTCGATCTAAGGTTGTCGTGAGCCACGATCGTGATCACCCTTTCAAGGATATTGCAAAATATTCCTTTAATATTATCACCTTTTTTCCAAACTGTTACTTCCTGGCCGTGACTTTTTCACGTGCCGATCATCACTAGAATTTAGCCAAAAGCAGAGGGAAAAGATAGCGGCTGGAATTGCAAGGTGTACGTGATGTTGTTGTTGTTGTTGTTGTTGTGGTGCGGCTGCTGTGTATCTTTGGTGCTTCTTCTTCTTACGTCCGTTACTTCTCGCTCTTGTCATCTCTCCCTACCCTACCCTACCCTACCTTACCTTACCTTACCTCTCACCTTAGATCTCACAATACCTTTCGGCTGGCTGCCTTACCTTCTGTGGCTCTCTTACCCTCTCTCGCCCGGGCCCGGGCCCGGTCCGAGCCTCGAGAGTGTCGTGTTTTTGTTGTAATACCCGTTTCGTCTTCTTTTTCCCATTCTACTTCGCGCCGTTTTAGCCTCTTCCGCCGATCCGATGCACTTTTGTGATTTCCTTTTTCGAGTTTCAACGTCGTCGGCGGCTGCTTACAAAAATATTTCCCACTGATTTTCATTGCATTGCCGTTTTTTTTTTTTTTTTTCTTCTTTTGTTGTTGTTTTTGCAAGCCAACAGTTTTTTGCTTGTTGCGTGGGAATTTCGGTTCATCTTCAGTTCTCTCTCTAATCACAAAGGATCGGTGTAGAATTGTAACTCCCTGAGATTTCAAATCTAGTCTTCTCTGAAACCAGTCGATCCTACGGTACTGCCATAGACGTAACATTTAGAGACAAATATTTAAAGATATAATATCCTGCCAAAAAAACCTTATTTAAAAAAATTAAATAAATAATTTTTCAGGAGAGCGTGTTGCCCAGTTTCGGATGAACGAAGAGTATTATGGAAAGAGGATGTCCAGCTGCTAGCAGTGATTCCGATAGCGCCTCCATCTCCAGCTCCACCTCGGCCAGCAACCAGGCCTCCACCAGCCGGAGAGCAGGAGCAGCAGCAGCAGCAGCAGTAGAAGCAGCGGACGAGCCCGGCCGTGAAGATTTCGCATCCATGTCTAGACTGCAGGATGATGTCGATGAGGACGTATGTGTGTCGTCGAACTCACAGCATGCATTCGCTGTAGTGCTCGACGACGAGTCCAGCACTTTTGAGATTAGCTCTTCCAACTCACTGCCCACCAGTGCGGGGGCTGCGTCCAGCGTCGGTGTAGTTGCCGTCGACGACAGCTCGTCCACGGACACCATCAATGGTGGCGGAGGCCCTGATCATCCCTCCTCCAACGAACAATGTCAAGGTTTCTTTAACGAGGAGCCTCCGGTCGTATGCCTTATAAACGATGAGGATGATGATGATGAGGACGATGCGGAGCCGGAGGAGCAGGAGGAGGAAGACGACGAGAATTTGAACGAGGAGGACGACGAAGACGTGGTGGACATTGTAGTGGCTGCTATAGACTGTCCCAACACATCACAAGTACCCCTAGCCGATGGCACCATTGTGGCGGCCGATGGTTCCAAGATCTTCCTCGAAACGCCTGTCGTGGAGGAGGCCCAGCCGCATCCTCATCCCGACCCAGCTGTCTCTCAGTCTGAGCTGACCGGAAAACCGAAGCGCCTGAGCGATGAGTTTCTGCTCGGAGAGGATGCAGAGCAGGCGGACAGTCAGCAGCAGGGACAATCCAGAGGGAAATCAAAACCGGAGAACCCCGACACCACCTGCCTGCATGACCGGCTGATGTCAGTGCGGCTGAAGCAGATGAGCCTCACGGCAAGCACTTCTTCGAATCCTGCGCCAGCGGTCTTCGCCGTTGGCGACATCGAGTCAATAGACCTCATCGAGCGCCGTGATTTCGAAACCGAGCAGCGTCTCACTGGCGGCATTATCCTGCGCAACAGCTCCAAACTGAATCTAAGTCTGATCAAATCTATGGCCGGGGGACGAGCAACTGGGGCAGCTGGGGGAGCGGCTTCGACTGCGGCGAGCAAAGACGATTGGCCCAGCAGCAGTAATGGCCGGACCGTTTCCTCCGATAGTAAAGTGAGTAGTCCTCTGCCTTAAAATACTTTCCTTTTTATTAATATGCTCCCCCCTTCAGTGCACATATAAGGATTTGTCGACGACTCCAACCAGCAGCCGCAAGTATACCAACAGCCGGCTGAGCAAGTCCACTGCCAAACTAAACCTGGGCTCCTCGCTTGGAAGAGAACCCTCGAGCTGCAGCCAGCATCGGTCCAGCTTCAGTTTAAACGCCAGTTCCAGTTCAACGTCAAAGTCAAGTCAGGAGTCATCGGCCACCTCCACGGGAGCAGCCCGCACGGACGTGTATACCAACACCAACTCGAATGATTACCTGGGCGTGGCCCCGGGCACTTCCTCTTCCACGTCCGCCTGCCAGCAGGAGGAGGGAACTGCAGAGAGTGCAAGCGGCTCTGTGTCTTATAGTTCGGTGGCATCGCAGACCTCTCAGGAAGGCGGCTGTAGTCGCACCTCAGTCCATAACCAAGGATCGGCCTGTCTGGGCGATTCTGAGGCATCCACTTCATCCGGCGCTGGAGCATCGAGCTCCTGCAATCGCTCCTCCACGCGCCAAGTGAACGCCAGTGCCCAGACGCAGGAGCGTTTCCTGGCACGCAGCAGTTCAGGGGCAGCTTCATCCTCGAATGGAACATCCCAGCCGAGGCGTCGCAATGAGTCCAGCGACGCCATCCACCTGGAGGTTCTGGTCGAAGAGGGAGCTAACAACGGCGGAGATAATAACCACGTGGAGCCGGGCGATTTCAGTGGCGAAGAGCCATGGGCCAACTGCGACGAAGAGAACAACTGCTCAGATCTGGAAGAGATCTGCACATGTCAGAACGGAAACGAAATGAGCTATGGCGGCAGCAATGCCAGCTTGAGCGAAGCCTATGACCTGGACAACATGGACCACGAGGACCACAACCTTTCCCTGTCCTTTTCCGCTACCTCTTCGAATCCCGTCGGCCTCGGCGACTGCTCGCTGAACAACCCCGTCGCACTAATCTCCCAGCAGCGCAAACGGAAGTACAACGAGGGGCGCCTCTTGGACGGCGGCGACTACTCCCTTAACATTTCGCCCAGTGGCGGAGTGGGCTTGAATGCCGGGGTGGGCGACAACTGCCGCAAGCGGATCGCCTACGACTTCGCCTCTACGCCACGATCTTCGCAGCATTCAGGGCCCACGGCGGTGGCCTCTCACTTGATCAATGCCTCGCCAGGATCAGTGTCGGGATTGGGTCGGCGCACCCCAAGATCCGTCCCCACACGGGACAATCCGCCACCCGAGCTGCCACACTGGTTGGCCCAGTTCCAGCGCTGGTCACATGCTGAACGTCTGCTGGCGGTTGACCGCCTGATCGACCACTGCGATCCGTCGCAGGTGCGCCACATGATGAAGGTGATTGAGCCGCAGTTCCAGCGCGATTTTATCTCGCTGCTGCCACGGGAACTGGCCCTGTTTGTGTTGTCCTACCTGGAGCCAAAGGATCTGCTGCGAGCTGCCCAGACCTGCCGCAGTTGGCGCTTCCTTTGCGACGACAACTTGCTGTGGAAGGAGAAGTGCCGCATTGCCCAGATCCTGGCCGAGCCGAGAAGTGATCGCCCGAAAAGGGGACGCGACGGCAACATGCCACCCATTGCCTCGCCATGGAAAGCCGCCTATATGCGTCAGCACATCATTGAAGTGAACTGGCGGCAGCGACCAGTCCGCAAGCCGAAAGTTCTGAAGGGCCACGACGACCACGTGATCACTTGTTTGCAGTTCTCCGGTAATCGCATTGTTTCCGGCTCCGACGATAACACTCTCAAGGTCTGGTCGGCGGTAAACGGAAAGGTGAGTTGTAACTGGATTGCATTTTTTATCAAATCCTGACCTTGTTCTTGTTCTTGTAGTGTCTGCGCACATTGGTGGGTCATACGGGCGGAGTTTGGTCTTCCCAAATGTCGGGCAACATCATCATTTCGGGCAGCACGGATCGCACCCTCAAGGTCTGGGACATGGACAGCGGCGCATGTGTCCACACACTCCAGGGCCACACTTCCACAGTGCGCTGCATGCACCTGCATGGCAATAAGTAAGTAGATCCTGGCCAGATCTCAGTCCAAACAATGCTAACTTTACGGGTTTTCATTACCAGGGTGGTCAGCGGTTCTCGAGACGCCACTTTGCGTGTTTGGGACATCGAGCAGGGTTCTTGCCTGCACGTGCTGGTTGGTCATCTAGCTGCCGTCCGTTGCGTTCAGTACGATGGAAAGCTGATTGTGTCGGGAGCCTACGATTACATGGTGAAGATCTGGCATCCAGAGCGCCAGGAGTGCTTGCACACCCTGCAGGGCCACACGAACCGCGTTTACTCGTTGCAGGTAGGATTCCCAAACATGGAGGTTGAAACCCTTTGCTGATTATCCTCCCATTCGTTTCAGTTCGATGGCCTTCATGTGGTATCAGGCTCCCTGGACACCTCCATTCGGGTGTGGGACGTTGAGACTGGTAATTGTAAGCACACTCTGATGGGCCACCAAAGCTTGACCTCGGGCATGGAGCTACGGCAGAATATTCTCGTCTCAGGAAACGCAGATTCAACTGTTAAGGTGTGGGATATCACAACCGGCCAATGTCTGCAAACGCTGTCGGGTAAGTGGCGAGAGGATTACTTGCTTTTCCAGCAGGAATGCTTACTAATTCCATTGTCTGGTTCAGGTACCAACAAGCATCAGTCTGCGGTTACCTGTCTGCAGTTCAATTCGCGATTTGTGGTGACCAGCTCGGATGATGGCACCGTGAAATTGTGGGACGTGAAGACGGGCGAATTTATTCGCAATCTAGTGGCCCTCGATTCGGGTGGCTCCGGTGGGGTTGTGTGGCGAATAAGGTGAGTCTCTGCTACTTTTCAAGAAGAATCGGGGTTACTGATTGCCGATCTTTGCAGGGCAAACGATACCAAACTGATTTGTGCAGTGGGATCGCGAAACGGAACTGAGGAGACAAAGCTGATGGTCCTGGACTTTGATGTGGAGGGGGCTTGTGTCAAATGTTCATAGGAGAAAGCACCGGGTATTCGCTTGTGCATTTGGCTCTGGGCCAAGGACGAGGGTCAAGGACGAGGCAGTTAGCGAACAGCTTCGAGCGAGATTTCATCGCAAACTCATCTAAGCACACAAACAATCACAATCACTGAAACAGAAACAGACAGATAGATTCAGCGGATGTGGGGAATCCGCCACATAACGTAATGATGATTGCCTTGCCAACAAAATGCAGCTGCTCACATACACCACACACACACACACACAACACACGTAAACACACACGAAGAATTATCATTAGGAGGAGGATGAGGTGGGGAGAATAGAGGGTCGGGTAGTTGGGGTGTGGCTGTGGCTGTGAGTGTCAATTGTTAATATCTTTAATTTACTTTAAAGTTGCTTCATAGCCAAAATTCGTTTTCCACCGTAGAATAATTAATTTCTTCTTATTAGTTCTTTGTAGTTCTTCGATCATGGCGAGTCGATTGAACTAATAATATTAATATTAAGAATATAATACTAATTATACATACTATTCAGATTATACAGTTGCAGATGCAAATACCTTGCAGAGCTGAGAACATTTATGAAAACAGAGCTTTATATTGATTAAATTGTAATTTGTTTAAATGGAATTCGAAGCGCATTGAGATTTGAACGATGGTTGAGAGTTAAGTTGCCGTTTATTATGTTTAAATTTTTGTGGTTTCGTTTTGTCCACTTGTTTTGTTTAAATGTCCATTATGATGCGATATCTACAATCTATATTAATGTTCTGATTGTTTAATAACATTTGATTTTGAACTCGCGTATTAGCGAGATGCGATATTGGCTTCCAATTCCTATTCCAAATTCGAAATTCCTCATTTGCCAGGAACCTGCCACAATTGCCGTACGAGCGTAGCATTAAGAAGAGTCATCTGCAGTACTCACTGAGCACCAGCTCACCCCCCCAAAACACACAACAAATGAACACTGCAACACTATATACACACAACACACACACGTGACATCATTAAGCGAACATATATTTTAATTATAGACTGATTTATTAGTAATTGAAATTAATCTACAAAAATATGTATGTGTAATGGTACCGTATGTATTTCAATAAAATTTATCGGTTTAAGCCTAAATCTGAATAAACGCAGGAATAATAATAATAAACATAGTTGAAACCAGCATGGATTTTGCTTTTAAAGTTTATTCATTTAATTCACTTACAGTAACTGACTATAATTGATTATAAACTATGTAGTCATATTTAATTTCATAATTTGTGAGCATTTGCCTTTTATTTGATTTATTAATTTCATTATTGGACTGCTTGGAGATTCCTCCGAAAAACAACAAAATGTATAGAAAGCTTCCATATTTTCTACTTTGATTCTCTACGATGATAGCCTCCGGTTATAATCGATTCCAGAGTCGTAGAAAACTTTCAGCTGCGAGGTTATGAGTTCACGGATTGGGGTTATTTTTATACAGGTATATATGGATATGCTTTAATAAAAAAAATCACTTCATTGCGATTCAACACCGACACCATAACGGGTGAGTAATAAACTTAAATTTAAACTAAGATAACTAAATAACTATGTGGGGTATTTAACTTGAAGAATTAATGTTGCAAGGTGTGCGCTTTAGATCTTCGACTTCTTGCTGCTGTGCCCCTCGATGCCCAGATTGCAACGAGATGCTATGTCCTGGTTTGAGGTGACTGTGCTGGGCACTGCACCGCCGCCGCCCAGAGCGGATATGGTGCCATTGCTCGGTCGCTTTCGAGTGGGCGAATGTACGGGTGACTTTTGCTTGAGGCATTCCACATCATTGAACACGACCTGGGCGCCACCGCCACACGTGGGTATCACGTTACCCTTGTACAGTTTGGTCTCCACATCGCCGTCTGTGTCCGCCTCCTGGGACACCAGGCAGTACTTGTTGGCTCCGTGGTTGGTCAGCTCCTTCATGTCGGTTAGCTTGGTCACGGACTTGCGGTTTTTCAGATATGGCTGCATTATGGTACCAAGAGGGACAGGATTGGCGGCCCTATGTTCCAGCCATTTGTCGCCGGCCGATCGCGAGCGTCGATGACGATTGTTGGCTGCAGCCACGCCCTGATGGGAGGAACAGTATGATTTGAAAAATTCGTTCAAATTGCTAGAAAAAGAAACTTACATGTCGCGGCGTGGCATAGATATCTGTTCTTGTAGCCGGCACCGATGATTCTGTGCGAGCTGTGAAGGTTCCACGATCCTTTTCGTTGAGAATATCCTCTGAGCTCTGAGAGCGAGGCAGACTGGGCAGATCCTCTGACTGCAGAATGTTCGAAACCAGGCGTAGTTTCTCGTCTTTGATGCGCATGCGTTCCTGCAATTTGGCTCGCTGCTCCCGAAGCTTCAGCTCCAGCTCCCGCTTGTTCTTGTCCGACTCGACAGCCAGCTTGGAGCTAAACTTTTTCTTTTGCTTCTCCTTCTCGTGCTCCTTTTGGGTGAGAAGGTTCTTCTGTTCGTCTAGCTTGAAGGTGAGCTCCTCAATCTGTCTGTCGCGCTTGCTCAGCGTGTTGTTCAGCACGTCTATGGAGCTCTCGTGGATGCGCACCTTTTTTTCCAATGCGGCACTACGTTCGCGTTCTTGCTTGTAGACCGCTTTCAAGGAGGCTAGCTCCGTTCGCAGTTGCAGGTTGTCCCTGTCCAGGTTCATCAGCATTTGCCTGAAGCTGTCACCTGCATTTGTAAGGATATTTCTCATTGAATTACTTAAAACAAACCCTAATAGGTGTCTTCAACTCACACTTTATATCCAAATTGCTGCGCAACTTTTTGCGTTTCTCGATGCGCTGCTCCAAATAGTGCATCAACTCCTTGATCTTAAACTCTGCCTCAGGACTGTCCATCTGATAGGAGGGAAAGTCAGGGCCTAAGCTGTAGACCAGGCCTACATCCACCTCGAGATCCTTGGCCTCGGGAATTCCCAGCTCGTTCAAATTGTTGACAGCAATCTTGAACAGCTTATTGGCCTTACGTCTGCCCGGTGTGAGACCCAAATCCGGTTTTATGGGCGTGGCCCTAGCTATTTGAACCTCCTGAGTCATCTCGGCAAACTTCATCACTTGCTGCAATTAGGAGTCAAACGTTAAAGGGAGATCTTTACAAAAGGGAGTCAGTCCCTTACCATGTTCTCATCATAGTCCTCGATTCTTGGATTGATGCACACAATCATGGACACCTGACCCTCGCCATCAAAGTAGTTCTTAAACATGTGCGTGATCTTGGAGTCACGATAGGGGATCTTCTTGGGCGCCATGCCGCTGGCTGCTGCCTGTTGGTTCTCCCGCAAATACTCCAAGCACGTTCGCAGCGTCATTAGCGAGTTGTTGATGTTGCCCGCCTCTCGAAGCCTCACCCCAGTGTTCTTGGTTCGCGAAGAGCGTTCGCTACCAGCTAGATCTACAAGCGACAACTGGCTGACGGTGATGTTCTGCTTATCCTGGACCACGTTTTCGCCCTGGCTGTCGGTGGGTGCCTGCACCAGTCGAATATTGAATACCGAGTGACTTCGACTGGATTCGGCGTTCAGAACGGTGTGGCCCATGCGCTTGCGCTTCTGACCCATTTGGAAGACCTCAAGGGCCTCCTCCACAGTTTTTACCTCCACTTCTGTTACCCCATGTACGAACATATGTCGATTGGCATCCTCGCGAATGATTTTGCTCTGCAAAGTCCTGGAATATTTCATTGAAATTAGTAACTTATTAACTTTCTAAAATCGAAGATTTAACTCACTTCTGTATGCCCGAATCTTCCAGCAGATCGTACACGCTATTGTTATAAATCTCTATGTAGGTGACGAACACCGAGTACATGTTATCCTCGTCCAAGCCCAGCAACGGTGTGGGCTCTACGGATGCCTGTGAGGCGATTTCAGGATCCGAGTCCTTGTGTCGGAACGCAAAGCGCCCGGCTCCTGCAAAACGCTGGTTCATTTCGTGCTGCCTCTCCAGGAGAGCATCTTCCTCAGAGAGAATCTCGAAACCATTTAGTTTGTCTGGCTTAAACACAAACTTTTTGGCCTGAAAATCGGAAATGGTCCGGAACAGGACGTCCAGGCAGCGAGGCATGATTCCACGGTGCCGCAGGTTTCCCGTCATTGTGTAGGTCTTGCCACTGCCCGTCACTCCGTATGTAAACAGGAGGCTGTTTCGTCCTCGAAGGAGATTCTCCACCAGAGGCTGTGCCACCGATCCATACACATCCTGCTGTGAGGCATCCGGTTGAAAAACATGTTTAAAGATGTACTGGATCTCGCGCTGGCCGCTGTTCTGTTTGTGATGCAGTAGCTGATCCTGTGGATTGAGGGCAATCGTCGTAGAGTTCTTCACTCGCAGGCATGTGAGATCCGCTTCAGATTGCAAAGGTCGCACACGGCAGAAGACATTCACTGGATCCCTGGCCTTTTCGGAGGTCTCTCGTCGTTGCGGTTTGTCTGTATTTTGTGGGTGCACCCTTGGAGTCTTCGGGACGACGCGCATCGGCGTTCGGGGTCTATTAAATGATATTTTAGTTGCCGGAATAAACCTTTTAAGTCCTGGCATTCTACTTACACTGCTTTCATGTTTTATTTATTTCTTTTTTACTTCTTTCAGCTGGACAAGGTGTACGCAGTTTATTTTTGGTAAATAATGTCTTTTTCTAAGTTCGTTATCTTCAAATTTCCACCGCCAAGCGACGCCACGCTGCGGTTTTAGTGTGACCAGAAAATTTATATCTGATATATTTTACAGCACTCTTTTTATGGCTTTGCAACACTAAATTAGTATTTTACATGAAAATATACCAAACATTCATTTCATCATCATCGTATGGTCCCACTGAAAATTCAAATGGTAAATTTTTAAAAATCCGCAATCTTTATTGTTCAATTTTAATCAATTTTTTAAATAAGCCTTTTTTATTTTAGTCTTTAAAAATTTAGTTTTAAATGCAAAAAAAATATAAAGTTTATTTTAGCAGATATATTTGTTAAGATTTCACAGTGAATTTAGTTTTTATTAAACTTGATAATAGAAAACAGTTTCCGTAGCAAAGCCGGACCATTCCAGTAGCCCTTCAACATCACTTCCCAGTATAGGAGAGGCATGAATTCCTTCTTCATAAAGAACATTGTGTATCTTTCCTTGGCCTGGTCCAGTGGAAATGTCTCCATCGGCTTCTGATTGTAGTCGAATTCTGCCAGGATGCAAGTGCTGTACCCAGTAACAATGGGGCAGGAGGAGTAACCGTCGTAGATTTCCTTAGGGCTCTTCCCCTTTATCACCGACATCAGATTGTGAAATACAACAGGCGACTGGGCAGCTATAAAATAATATATTTATAATATAAATATTATGTACACATATTTTACAAATATTTGTATAAAACTTACCTGCTGCGGCCGCAGTTTTCGAGTTGGGTGTTGATGAGGAGTCTCCGATAGCGAAAACATTGGAGAACTTCTTGTGCTGCAACGTCGAACTGTCCACGTCAACGAATCCGCAATCATTGGTGAGTTCCTTGCATCTCATCAATTCATCCGGAGGAGTCATTGGTGGGGTAGCGTGAAGCATAGAGTACTATTGGAAACTGTATTACTTAGTCCTGTATAAGAAGTAATTCCAATAGAACTATTCACCTCTATCTCAAAAAACTTTCCTGGATTCTGGATATCTTCAAACACAGCGATATTATTCTTGGACTTCACCTCTACGAGACGACAGTTCAGATTGACCTTAATATCCCTTTGCTTGGCAACCTTCCAAAGGGCTTTCGCATAATGGGGTACTCCAAAAATGCTTGGAAGAGGCGTGTTGTAAATGACATTAACATCGTTCCTGCGGCCCATCTTAAAGGTATGAAAGCTTATGAAAATATAAAACGCTAAGAAGACAATGATTTACCTTTCGGAAATAATGATCTGATATGTAGGCAATCTTCTGAGGTGCTCCGGCACACTTAATGGGACAATCGGGAAAGCTGAACACTGCGTTTCCCTTCTTAGTGTTTTGAAGGACCTTGTATACATGTTCCACATATTTGGGAGAGTAAATGGAGCAAACATTGCCATCCGGGGTCTCCAGGGCCTCGACTAGTCCAGGGATCTGAGCGGAATACAATCGTTTAGAAATCTATTGATAAAATTTCTATAAATTCACCTTTTCATACTTCAATTGCAATCCAGTGGCAATGAGAAGATAACCATACTTGATGGACTTACCACCAGAAGTGGAAACTGTATTCTCATTTGGACGAAACTCTATTGCCTTTTCTTTTATCCACTTGGCCTTTTTCGGAAGAACATCACCCATTTTCTTGTAGCATTGGTCCAGCCGCTTCATACCACCTCCAATCAAAGTAAGCATAGGTTGGTAATAGTGTTTCTGCAAATAAAGTATAAGGTTTAATTTTTTTTAACAAACAATCAGGTTGAGTCTTACATCTTCAGGCTCCAGGACTATCACCTTGTTGCTGCCCAGACTGTTGGATAGTTTAGCGGCCATGGCACATCCACCACTGCCTCCACCAACCACCAGGACTTGACATCTGTTTATACGAATGATTACGGTTGGTTTCAAATAATAATTTTAAAAAATGTACAAAAGCTATTTTTTTTTTAAGATTTATTTAAGTGCTTTATTAAAGAGTACTTTTTATATCCTCATTCCTAGTGATGTAGATTTCCAAGCTGCTCGATAAACTTTTGGAAGTTAGTAGAATTTAATATACAAGTTTTGGTATTAGTGAATAAGAGCTATATCCTTTATTTATATAAAAGTAAGTAAAACTTCCCAACAATCATAAAGTTTATAGCCCATAGGAACTATAAAGCTTTCCAGGAACTAGAAAGTGTCCCTGGAGTCTTATCAGACCTCACCCCTTGAAAATGGAGGCAAAGCCATGGCCAGTAGTTAGCACTACTTTGTTATCACCTTTTAATTAGAAATGTTTGGTGCCAAGCAGCCGGCCGCAAAGTCCGGGTGCCTGAAACATTCTAATTGAATTTGTTTGATAGATATAGTATGCAGCAAAATAAACACTCTCGAAGCTCTTTAATTACCGAGGAATAGAAATCGCAATATTACTTACTCTTGCCTTTCATTGTTTACACGCGTGGTAGAGAGGTATCTGGTCAAGGTGGACGATGAAGCCGCCTGGGCGTGGTGGCCTGGCTGGATCAACAGCCTCCTGAAATGGTTGATAGCCACCGGGAGTCGACAGTTCATTGTACCAGGTGGTGCGGTGGGGCGATCGCAGCTGAAAAATTGCAGAAAAGAGCGGTCTGCGAGAGCCGGCGACAATTGGATGACTGGTGGAGGTGAGAGATTTCCGCAGAAAAAGAGCTTTTGGTGGGGGCTATTAAATTGGTTACACTGAACAAAAATGGATGGCTTCTTTACGGATGTGCCTAGAATTTTAATTAAACGGGCTCTGTTTCACATTTCGACGTGGTTACTGAAAAAAAAACAAACCAAATGTGCGATAATCAGATTCAGAGTCATTTTATTACATTTAATTTTAAAATCAAATCAAACGATCATTTTGGATCGAGTGTGGAGACTTAAGAAAGCTTTCCCAACCGAGAACTTGCTATTCTCCTACGATATGGTAATTAAAAAATGGTAGGCCTCTTGGCACCTATTAAGTGTTAGTTTTGAGAAACTGTCTCTCAAGCTAAGCTGGAGCTAAAATAAACCTGTTGCTGTACACAGTAATAAAAATAGAATCCTGTTTATTTAATAAATGTGTAATAAAGATTCTCTAATAAAGATTCAAAGCCTATAGAAAACCTATCCCTAATTTATCTCTTTTGTTTATATACGTTTCAAATTTTATTAATTTATATCTTAAAATATTGAAATAATGGAAAAAGATTCCTATTTATTTTTTTTCAGGTGCATAATATATTTAACCTTGAAAGAAGCTTTCGTAAATGGCTTTTTAGTCAGCTGTTCCGTGGGGCCTAAAGCTTTTGGTACTAAAAAATAATCTTAAGCTTTAGATTACGCGTGTGCTTGGACCACTTAATCTTTGTGTACAGTAAAGACTCGGCACAACGAACCTATGTGATCATGATCTAAAATTAAATATGACTTCAAATACCAGGGGGGGGGCTTTAGCCTTGGGGTCTGATCGAAGGTTATTCGCCCCTGTCGAGCTGTTTATTTTTAATGGTATACCTATCGGGGCAATCGCATTGCAGGCCAAGCAAGAGCACTTTGTGTGGATTTCCAACAAGGCGGCCAACATTCTTGCAACAATGAAAGGAGAAACTTTTAGAACATCTCTTCTCCTTGCTAAGGAGTTTCTTTTCAGCGTTTTCACGAATATTGGAAGCCTTGGGCCTTAATTTGGGAGCCGAAAAGTGACAGGATTTTCAATAATATACTGATGAATTTTTAAATTCTGAATATTAAATAAACCTCTAACCTTTAATTTAAATTAAATCCTTAAATCGAATGATTTTTTATATTTTTCATTTAATTTAAAGCCTAAATCGTAAAGCTAAAGCTTAAATCCTTAATCCTTATTGAAAACTTCATATGTGACCTCCCCATTAAGTATGCAACATTTTTTTCTCATCTCAGTTTTCCTGCAATTTTTACAAAAGAAAATAGAATTCTTTAAAATATGGAACATTTATTAAAACTATTACTATTTTTTTGCTATTATTTGAGCTATAATTATTTTTTGTTATTATTATTTCCTGTTTATTAAACTCTAATCGAAAACTTATACTATTCCATGTTTTTATGGGGACCTTTGGAATCTTTGTGCTTTAGGAAATTTAATTAAATATTTCATAATTAAATATTTATAAAATACCCACGGAACAACTATTAGGGGACTTTCCACAAAATCTATACAACGATCGGAACTATTTCCCTTTAAGTATGTGTCATATCCAGGGATTTTCCATGGCCCCTCAGACAGATAGAGAGACGTGCATCTACTTCCATATGAAAACTATATGGTATATATACAGATATGTATAATATATTTGTATGGTTTGTGAAATGATTAAGCGGCAATGTTGCCAATAAGTTGGCGGCGGACATGCGACATGTCACACGCCACGAGACGACAACTGTGACAGCAGCGGCGGGTTTAATTACGCCATGCTGCTGACTGATTGCAGATATTATACTTAAATGGACTGGCCAGGGGGCTGTGAAGGGGCCGAGGGCAGGTCCTGGGTCGCGGCAAGGATGTTGCCCGTCATCAATTGGAGGCAAGCTGGCAATTCAAATGAAGCCCTATTGACGGATGGCCAAATTGACTCCGCGACTGCGTGGGCGACTCGAGGCTAGGGCCAGAACACAGCAAAGCATCCTATATATAGGATATGGTGGGTGTGGGTGGGTGTGTGGTTGGGGTTG
The DNA here is from genome assembly GCF_030179905.1 of Drosophila bipectinata. Lineage (NCBI taxonomy): Eukaryota > Metazoa > Arthropoda > Insecta > Diptera > Drosophilidae > Drosophila > Drosophila bipectinata. Next base: position 6,053,449 of record NC_091738.1, read on the forward strand.
GTATCTTTACTGGCTTACTTACGGGTGGCTGGGCTGGGTTTCTGTGGTTCATGGCAATGCAGGCTCAACGGGCGATAGCCACTTTAAATTGGGGAGTGGCATCAACTGTTGCTAGGTGACCGCTTCATCCATGGTGGCAAGGTCCCGCCGACTCCGACTCGTCATAATGAATTTCCCTATAATGGCCATAAAGTTGGCCACATCTGACGACTTTCCCGGTTGTCTGTTGCCCCTGATTGCGTGAGCTTTGCTTCATTTGAATATAACGGTGGCAGGCGGAGGCACGTAGGCCCACACCGAGAAAAATGTTCTTCAAAAAATGTCAAATATATATTTTCTATATTGTTTAAGTAAATGGTTAAAAGAGGTTAAAATCCACAAATATATTTAAAATCTATTATTTCAAATTGTATTTTGACTAATTATATTCTTAAAGTGTAGCTGTATATTTTAAAAATATAACATTATCCTTGTGGGTGGTTAAGAGCCTTGTTAAGAGCCACAACAATCCCAAAATAATGAACTTTTTTTATTGTGGCCTTTTGTTTTGCTTTATTTTATCTAGTTTGTTATATTTTTTGGTAAGGGGGATTATTGACCCGGGAGTTTATAGCATCCTTGGCCAGTTTCGGGTGTATTTTCTTCCTGTGCCGGACTCTTAGACTCCGAAGTGCATTTCAATTGACGCCACACCAAAATCAATTGCAACCAACGTCTGCGGCGGGATCTTTGTGCAATTGGTTCGGCTCTGGAATGCAAATAGTTGGCGGAGAGGCTGGATTCTGGTGTTCCGAGCAATTGATGGAGCCATCCCACTGGAGGCATCAGGTCTGCCATCAGAGTCACCATACATATATGGTCAAGAATGACGTCCGGACAGGCTGTCTGGCCGGAAAGCAGATGGAACTAACTCACGGCCAGTCGCATTAAAGTCTCAACCTGCCCAAATCCGGAATTATCTGAAAATACAATAATGCAATAAAGGTGAGTGTAATGAGCTCTCCACTCCCTCCCATTTGAGTGACATCTATTGATCCTTGCCAGCTCTGCCATATGGTAATGGATCGAGTTGTATCTATGTATATCGATTTATTGCTACTGTATATTCTAAAAAAAAAGGAAACAAAAAAAAGAAACAACCGTACTAAACGAATATGCATTTGGGACACGCATTTCATTTCCAGTCCGATCCGATGCGAGCCGATCCAATCTTCTGCGAATATTAATGAGAAAAATGTGATTTAAAATAATAAATTTGCATGAATTTTCTTTAGCTTTGAATCAATCAATCAAAGGAGAGCAACAAGTAACAGCTCGGCACTTCGACAGTTCGACAGGCATCCCCTTTTAGCCACCCCCTTAACCGAATTCGAGAGCACGAGCAACGCGTTGCAACGCAGCGAACACAGATACAGATACAGATAGAGATACACTTATACAGATACATTTACGCATACTGATACAATGCCGACGCCATAACTGTTATTAAAGCCCCCGTAGCGTCCAATTTGCTGGCTTGTCCGTTTGTCCGCCTGTCTGTCCGTGTGTCCGTTCGTCCATTCGTCCGCTCGTCCGTTCGTCCGACGGAGCAGCAGCTGCCCACTTGTTGATTTCGGGCATGCCCGATATAAAAGCATGGACGCTCAACCTTCCGCCACACAGTACATCACTCGCCACATCTCGAGCAGAACGGAGACAGAGCCGGAGAACTGGGAGCCGAGACCGGAGAAAAGAGCATCCAAAGAGGCCGAATATAACAGTATCTGCAGCCGAAGGTGGTGTGCTTCTAAACGTATTCAAAAAAAAAAATCACCGGAAATTGCCGTAAGAGTTCTAGAACTCTAGTGAAAGTGACAAGTGAAAGTCAAAGTTACGAAACCCAAAACCAAAGATATGCAGGTAGGAATGCTAAACCTTTAATCCTTAATACTAAGATAGTTCTTGGATAAAGATATAATCCTTTTTTATGGTATTAAATTTTTGAAAATATTAAGAACCACTTTAATGTGGTCTGAACCGCTTCAATCTTAACAACTTAATGGAACTCTTAATGCTAGACAGAACCCATATAATAACCCGTACAGCAGCTTCCTCCGTATGATTCATGGCCCGGCACTCGAAAGGTCTCTCACAGACTTTGAGCTTTGGGCCATTTAAATGTTAAATTGTACAACTTGTGATCTCGTGCCAGTTGGAAACATTTTCTGGATGAAATCCATAAATTTCAACTGTATGACAGGGCTTGTGAGTCAAACAGATTTAATTAAAACATTTCATGATCGTGTTTAGCAAACCTCGTGATTCTGCAATTTATTATCAATCTATTGGCAGTGAATTATTATCGCCCCGGGCAACAGGGTCTTTCGTAATACACTTCGTAATATTCTACAAAATCAAGTATTTGGCTGGGGGACAGGTTCGCGAGAAAAGTCGTCAGTGGGTCTGTGGGGTCCCTGATATCAGATCTGTTTTTGTTATTTATCTTCGGGGAAGTGCGGCACAGCGGAACAATAATGATAAGTGCAGAAATATGCTTTTATCTGCCGAAAATCCGAGAACCGGAATCTCAGAGTAAACAAAATCATCGTGAGAATAACTCTCAGATTTGCCAAACAAATCTTTATTATGAAGAATTCTTTGGACAGTTTTTTTTTCATATTTTTCAGAATTGATAAATGGAAGAGAACCGTGCGAATTTATTCTGTTTATCCTTAGGATTCTCTTTTTAGCAGAGTAGCTTTTTTTGTTTTCTAAGCTTTATTGGAAAAGATATAAGGATGTGTAGAAAAGTTTCAAAGTTTTAAAAAGAGACTTTTCTAAAAATTAAAACCAAAAGGATGTAAGATAAAAATGTCTTATCCTTTTTTAAATATTCCTCTTTTTTTTGTCAAAGTTTTCAAGACTTTTTCCAACTTCCAACCAACTCTTATTTAAAAAAATAAATTTAAAAAGGATATATGTACGTATTTTACTCCCAAATTCAATACAAGGTTATTGATCTTCATATTGTAATTTTTCCAAAATGGCATATATTCAAAGTGAGTTTATTAAGACTTAATCGGACTTTACAACAGACCCGTTGCTGAGTCAGTTTCTTGGGTTAGGCAATTGGACTTTGCATTTAATGTCGCGTCAGCTTGAGTTTCGACTTGGCTTCGAGTCTGACTTGCCAAGTGGAGCGTGGCTACGTGAGCCGGTGAACATCTCCATCTACTATACAATATCTCCACCGGCACTGGAACAACCACTGCCACCTTCAATCCACCTCCCGGTTCTGAAACGGTTACATGTTTTAAGCCTGACGTTGCGCTGGTCACGCAGCCACCCAATCCCCTGCCTCAATCTCCGGCTGCTTTTCCACCTAAAACACACACAGAAAATTATTATATTAAATATAGATTTTAAATAAATTTATGAAAATTACATTTTAAAATTAAGACTCTATAGTCTTATAGTCCTTTTAATGGTCTCTTAATATATAGCCTACTTATAGAGCCTCTCTTAATATCATAAAAACATATACTAAAAGGTCCAAAAATTCGCTTGTAATACCAATACCAGACCCAATTCTTAACCTAAGCGTAGTGTTAACTACTTTTTCTCTCGGTGCCACTATCATTCGATTCTGAATCGAAATCAATTCAAAAGCAATTAATAATCAGATCGTTTTTGTAATAAATTGCAATTTAATAAATGAACAAAAAAAAAGACCTAAGCAGAAAGGCGAGCAGCAAAAAGTCGAAGGCAACTTTTCGCAATGAAATTAACTGGTGTGGCAGGGGGAGTGGTGGAGCGATGTGGCGCGGGGAGGGTCAGGGCGGGGGCTCGAGTTCAAATGCGTCACAGTTATCGCTGAGAGGAATTGCAATTTTATTTGCAATTTCATTTTGCAGGCATATTTGCATATTGCCGATCATTGATAGCGGGAGAGTGGAAGCGGGCAAAGGAGCGGATCGAATAATTCAAGAGAACGCGATCGAAGAAAAAAGAGCAAGAGCTCCCCATTTTGGCTCTCTTGCGCTGCCCAACATGTTATGCGACTGTATATGTGTGTGTGAGTGGGGCGTCGCTGCGAGAGACGAGCCCCCAACGCCTGATGCTGTGTTTATCCACTCATATAGACTCACTCCCCGCAGAAAAAAAAAGAAATAAAAAAACAATATTTACTTACACACCAGCAGCTCAATTATGCTGAATACTAGTACTCTAATACTAATGAACGCTCGCCGGGAATATGAATTGCGTATTTCCAAAGCCAATTAGGAGGATTCCTAAATTGGCCTCGCTGACGCTGCCCAGCCCCCCAACTCCCTGGTAGTGTGTGTGTTTGTGTGAGAAACGAGCCCCTCTTTTTATTCATGTTTTTTTGCCTTCATAATTGTTTTTCAAGCTCTATTGAACTTGGGGCGTTGATGATGACGATGATACTACGATAACGCCCCAAGTTGAAAACATCCCATCTCATCCGACGTCATCTCGATGCCCTATCATAAAAAAACAATTGGGAAATAGTAGTTGTTTATAAAGGAGGAGTATTTTGGGGTTAAAGCTTATCTATCAAACCCACTTGCTAAATTCCTTTACTTACTACGAATTTCCATAAAACTTTGTTCAAAACATTATGACGAGATATTTCAGTGAAATCCAATGAAGTAAGAATTATGAGTGGAAGGTGTCTATGGTATCAGACAGTTTTCTGCGAAAAATCTACGGCGCAAAAACCAAAACACATTCCATAGATATTTTTTCAATGAAAGCTCTTAAAAAAAATCAGGTCTGCATTTTATACTACAGTTTTCGTAGAATACAAGCTTTTGTTTATTTATCTTTATAGAATGTTTTACATTATAATAAAGATTTTACAGAGTATTATCAGCTTCGTGTTTGTGAAAATTCCTGTTATTGTTTTTCTTTCGGCAATTCATTAAAATGGAATGATTTCAATTAGAATGGAATCTAATAGAGATAACAACCAGGCCATAAGGGGCCTGCTTAACCTTATTCATAAAGAGCACGTTCCTATAATTCCAGTATCGGAAGTGAAATCATTGAACTTTATTTGAACTGACTACCTAGAAAGGGTAAACTTATCGAACCGACTTTCTGTCTTATCTTTACGTGCTTTGGCTCATATAGATACTTTTTGTGAATCATGGTATAGATTGAAATTCCTTAATTAGATAATATTCGATGAGTGATCGTTTCGGAAATACTTCTTTATGAATGATTACCTCCTGAATATTTATATATTTTACCTAATTTTATAGATATTTTTATAGATACTATAAATTAGTATTTCTTTTGGCCTCATTCATTCCCAAAACTCATTTGGTTTTTTGAATATTTAAATATATCGACTTCGAATGACTCAACACTTGTGGCTCTCTTACGCACTCACACACAGACACCATCTCACACGTGACCATGTTCGGGTCTCAGGGTTATATGCTATAGCATATTTACTCACAGACCCGGGTCGGGTTTACTTTACCTTTTCGCTGCAGCGAAGAGCGACTGCACAGCGATGGCAGCGCCGCTGCTGATCGGCTTAGGCTTAAATGGCTGATGCAATCGCAACGCAAATTGGGCGAGAGCCGAAGTCAAATATTCCCTCGTTCTCTTGAGTTTTGGGTGCTTGGGTGCCCCCACCCCCAGCCCTACCACGACTCCCCGACCAGCCTGTTGCACAACAAACAGAAGGTACTAAAAGATACAGTAACCGGAGAGCCAAAAACAATCGCCACACACATTCGAATAATTTCCAAGAATGCCATGGATAAATTTGAATTACGGAATGCACATGTGATACGAGTGGCGAATTTACATTGTTTTTATAGATACTTGGGCTAACTATAGGCTTAAGATATTATAGCTTTAAGGGGTTATATACAGTTGTGATATATGAAAAAATCGATTTTTTTTTTATTGTATATTCTTTAAGTATATTCTATTGGGAATACTCTCACAAAAATTCATAACGATCGGAGCATTAGAACCGAAGCTGTAGCTATTTATAGCGCACTATCTGCATATAAAACTTGAACAAACTTGAAACTTTAAACGCGATTATCTCAGAATCTTTTTTTTGGGAAATTACCTTTGCGGTGGACACGATTACTAAAAAACTACTTACCCGATCAACACCAAATTTTGATCACTTATTTATTATGATATTAGCTAGTCCGTGAACGAGGGATTTTCAATTTTTTTGAAAACTCCTTTTTTAAAGCACAAAAAACGAAAATCTTATAACTTGAAAAATTACATTTTTTGTTAAAAACGTCGCCATTTTTTTTTTTAAGTCAACATTTTTAAAAATCCCTCGTTCACGGACTAGACAATACAATATACTAACTAAACTTTTTTGAATTTTGGATTTCGGATGAACCGTTTTCGAGAAATCATGTCCACCGCAAGACACCATCGAAAAAAGACGATTCGGGAATTCGGCTATAACATTTTTGTTATGTAATATTTTTTTATGAAAAAATGTAATTAAGTACCCAGAAACATGTACTAAACAACGTCATTAAAACATTTTTCACAAATATTTTCTATGCTGTCAAAAAAAAAATCGATAAAAATCTATATTTTTGCGCGGTACAACTGTATATAACCCCTTAAAAGGTACAGTTCTCCTCCAAAAATAGAATCCCTTAGGCTTGGAACCCAAAAACCTTTAACTTTGCCTTGACTTTTAGACTCTTCTGTGTATATAATTCATTATAATACCATTATAATGATATATTTTATCTTTTAGTTGAATATAGATTCTAAGGTAAAATAACTATAATATAATATAATATTTTCTTCAGTGTAAGAGCCATGAAACTTTAACTAGGAAGTCTCACTTCCCATGATGTTTCCACTTCCAATTCCGATTCCGTCACCTTCGTTGATAAGCCTCCAACTTTTGCTTCATAATTTTGAGTTTGAGTTTCTGTCCGACTTTTGAGTTTCGTAGAGTCCCACCCATCAGCAGCAGTAGCTGCTTCATATATACCATATGTGGCTATTAACTATACCACCCGGCCACCGCAGCCCCGGGCAATTAGTGATAATTGCATTTCATTCGGATTTGTCGTAAAAATTTTCCACATTTTACAAAAAAAGAGAAGAAACGTGATATGTGTGTGGTTTCAAAAATTTTCCATTCCATTTGTTCGTTATGCTCAGTACAAGTATATTACATTATTACACTCATACATCGATGTCTCTTTACACACAATCGTACACCCGTGATCTCGTTATGATGCCGTACATATACATATATTGTAGAACAGCCCGAAGAGTCAGTTGGGTTGGGGGGCATTACCCAAGAATCTGGAGAGTGGTTGGGGATCCAATCGGGACGTGATGGAGCTGTGGGGAGGGGGGGCCTTATCAAAAACTTTGGTTCTCATTTCCATTCGGTTCAAGTTCAGATGGAAGGGTCAAAGAATTCGAATGGAATTTCTGTGATTTCCTCTGATTTCTGTGATTAAGAAAGGGAATCACTTTAATGTATTTAAATCGGAAATGTCTCAAAAAGAAAATCTTTTGGAATTTCCAAGCCCTATAACTCTACTGGTTTTTTTTAGAAACCTTAAGATACTTTTGTTTAGCTTCTTTTAATTAATCGACTTTATTGATTTGTTTGAAATGTTGAAAGACCCTGGTGCTCTAGCGGCTTTCATGGGAATCGACACCTGGCTTCTGGCGAATTGCCATTGACAGGAGTCACTGCACCGCTTCCTGCACCCTGCACCCTACACCCTACGTCCAGCACCCTGTCTGATGTGGCCGACGGGTTTTCCAAATTCCACCAGCAATTCCATGAACTGACCTTTCGGCTCGGCCCGTCAAGGCGACACGAGCTGTTTGCGGCCTTCCGTCTCTGTCGCTCTACCTCCTGGGCGATCGAGACGAGTCGAGATACATTTTGTCTACTTCAGATACTGTTGCTAGGCGGGCTAAAACTGAAAAGTATCGGTGACAGCCGAGCAGGCAAGAGATATTGGAAAGAGGTCGGTTGGCGGAGAGAGAGGGGAGGTGAACCACACCATGAAAACGGCACAGAATTTGTGGCATGAACATGAATTTTCTCACGTCGTCACCAGCGTTCCAGTCGACACACACACACACACATATACAGTTGTGCCCCGGACTACAGGTCGCTGCAACCTGCAATTCACCGAATGCATCTGTATCTGTATCTGAGTATTGAGCACTCGCTTAAATGTATCTGTATCTGGTCTTGGCAGTTGCATGTTGCTCTATCTTTTCCCCGAACTCTTCGGTCGGTCGATCTCCTCCGTCTCACGGTCTTTGAATGAGCCATATCCCCCCACCACCACCACCTCTGTCACCTCTGTCGTGTGGTTCCGGTGGTGCAGCATAGCAGCAGCATGGTGTGGCGTGGTTTCGATGGTACTGTTGCTGCATCTGTGTGCCCCTGGAGGTGTTGCTATCGCTGGCACGACGTTAATTAGCAGAAAAGTGCAAACGATGCGGCTCGACTGAAACTGAATGGTGGTGGTACGATATGGTGGGTATATGGTGGTCCGATGCCAAGTGCTGCAATTGCGGAGTGGTGCAAAGTGGTGCGGGCATAGACGAAGCGATATTACCCATTAGCGGAAGCGGGCCAATTTGGCTTACCCATGCATATGCACATGCACGAGTCTCCGATCGACTCCGTCCACTGCCATCACCATCACCACCACTACCACCTCATGATGCAATGATTTGTGCCATCAACTCACCGAAAAATCATACGATTTTCAGTCCAATATGTACGTTTACCCAAGAAGAGTGTCATGCGGGGTCGGGGGCCAGACCTCGACCTCCTCCTCCTCCTCCTCTGTCTCTATCTGCCTTTATACACCCATTTATCCATATGTGTGTGGTGAAAACCAGACACGATCGTTTCTAAGAAATGGAACCTATAAATCTACGCTTCACACGAAATACCTGGGCCTGGGCATGGGCATGGGCCATCCACCTGAAATCGGATGGACGATGACGATGACGGTAATAGATAGTAGATCGATCGATGATATTGGTGCCGGCCGGTACCCAACTCGATGGTCACATGAATATGTATGCCAAGCTGATCTCATTTCGGGGAGGTCTCTAAAGATACACTCTGAAAAATAGTCTTCCATAATAGTTAGTACCTGAATATATCCTATATAGTTCGAATCATTCATGAAGTTCAAAGTTAATTTAATTGTAAAATATTTGATTTTAATTTCTGGCCGTTTAATTGGTCCAGAGACTGTGTATCCGTGTGTGCCACAAGGAGGGGGCATCTAGGAAGTGCAACCTCTGACCGCGTCACTGGGAAATGTTACGTGAGGGGATCTCTGATCAATCTCTCTCTATTATAGAAAGTGCTCCCCGAGTCGCATCAAAAGGCCATTTCAATTCAGTGCCCCTTACGTCAGCGTTACGATATCTGCGGTAGTTTGCCAGATATATACATATGTCTGTATATATATACGGCTGCCCCTGTCTCGGAACGCTTTGAGGTGTGCCGGCCAAGGCTGATGAGGAGGTGAAAAAAGGGGGCGGGGCAGGGAGAGGCAACAGCGGCAGCAGCAGCAGCAGCGGCACGAGACACAATTTCAAGCACCTGCAAGATTTTTTTTTTTTTCTCAATTGAATTTCGCTTTGTGGCTGGCCTGATGCCGCTGCCAACTGTTTGGGCTAATTGGGCGGCCGGGAGGGGCACTGAGACGAGCAGGGGGGGGCATCAAACAGGCCAGAGTGGGATGGACAGGAAGCGAGAGGCAGCGGGGGTAGGGCAGGGAGGGCTTCAGTCTGCGGTCGGACGATTTGTGTAATTTGCAATAAATTACTCGTAGAATTGAATCTAGTTGTCGATGTGGCTGGTCGATAAAGCGAAGAAAGAAAACTAGTCGTGATGCCTCCTTCCCAGCTCCCAGCTCCCCGTTGCCCGGCCGCTCTCCTGCCACCGCCAAGCCACAAGCGGCTGCCGCCCGGCAACAGCGATCAGTGCCAGTCTGTCTGCCATTTTGGCGGCACCTCCACCTCCAGGCCCCCGGCATTCAGTTCCCGGCCGGCAACGGCGGCTCAGACTAGTTTGGAACCCCTCTCGGTCACCTTCCCCCTCCAACCGCCACGCGGTCCGGCAATAAGCACTAATGCACTCGGAAAAAATATATTTTTTTTTTTAAATTTTAAGTACTTTTCCATCAATGTTTATCTTTCTGAAATTTTCTAAATTGAGTTTCCTAATAGCTAACCTTGTACTGGATTTTAAAATATAGAATTTCGTTCTTGAACCTCATAGAGGTGGTTTAATATTAGAGATTTTAGAAATACATTTTTAGAACTGTCAATCAATAGGTTTTGAAAAATATACATTCCATAATGATGACGAATAAAGATTTACTTACGAGGACCTAGAAGTTCCTCCATAAGGTTCGAGGCCTTTTAAGCAGAATATATATATATTTCATTTCTGAAATCTATAATGAAGTTTAGGGTATAAAAATATTAAATAATAGATATTATTTCATTTAATAAACTGTGCTTTAAAACCTGTATTTAATTCATAACCGGGTATGTAATTTAAACTCAATCTTAAAAAAAGGTTCGAGTTCCCTGTACAATATTTCCTATCCCTATTTTTTTTTATTTTCTATAACCTTTGAAAAAGTATCTATAACCTTATATAAAAAGTTATATTATAGATATTTATTCCACCAATAAATTAATTTAAAAAGCCTGTTGCTCACATTTAAATTAATTAAAACCCCGTTTAGGTAATTTAGCCACTTTATAACCGGTTCTAGATCAATTTCCTTTCATTTAAAGTTTAAATGTTCAACTACCCATATTCTCCGAGTGTAATTTGTGGTATGGGTCTGTCCCTCGACCTGCTCCTCCTTCGCCCGCCAAGCCCACGATCGCAGCAGACAATCTGGCACTCACACTTGATTGCAATGAGGCGATCGGATGGACGGCCGGACAGATACCCGGACGGACAAACGACTGCGACTGTGACTGGAACTGGGGAATCAGACGTGCTAATGGCTTGGCTAATGGAACCTTGCACCATGCCACTGGTACTGGTACCCCTCCAATCCTCCTTATCGGCTTGGATATCCGACTTCAGTGCAGAAGTGGTCTGATCTCGTCCAGACTTTTGGGGGGTAGAAGGAAGTGGATCTCACACGGCTGGTTATTAAATTGGTTGATTGGTTATGGTAATATAAAAATCCAGTCCTCAATGGATGAAAAAGAAATCACAAAAATCAATTAAAACCATTCAGAAATGTGAAATCCAATCCAGAGATTTACGAACTGGATAAGTACAGTGGAAGTTGGATGGATGTGGTATTCAAGGAGGAGTAGTTTCGGGTGGATTGGAGTGGAATTATTATCATGCATCCAGATCCAGTAATTCCCATCATATGTAGCATTTAAATATTTTGACTTGAAGAGCAACTGCAGCTTGGTGGCTTGAACAAAATCACGTTCGCATCCAGTCATATCCGTTTTGTTCCGGACTGTCCCAGTACCGGCGGTGGCACAAAGAATTACGGGACGAGAACGAGTAATTGAATTCTGGTCGGTTGTCAAATGGAACTCGACGAGGGTCCGACCCGGGAGGGGGTGCGGCCGGAAGGGGGAGGTGGCGAGGATCGGTGAAGAGATCGGTTATCGAAGAGCGAAGAAAGAGGCAATGGCGCGCGCACACACACACACACACACCCCTCATTTGGGAGAGAGAGAGCGAGTGAGCATCGGCAACAAGCTTCGGGCGTCTTCGTGGAGTATCTGTGTGAACACACGAGCGGCAAGGGTGGCCAGCGACGATATAAATGGAAGACCGCAACCTGAATTGAGTTATATTTCATTCACAACTCAACTTGTGAGCCAGTGTTTTGAGCCGGAGATCTTAAGCCGATCCGATCCGATCCACCGCCGTGAACCAACGCGATCGTTCCACAAAAAATTCCAAAAAAATACAGCCAAGATTTAAAAAAAAAAAAAAAAAACTAAAAGCCAAGTCATACCTTGACTCGAGTGTAATGTCGATGAACCGTGCGTATTCAAACGAGTGCCGCGCCAACCAGATCGATTCTCCCCCCAAGAAGTCCACAGCCGAGAGCATAACCGATCACTGATCACCTCCAACCGGCTCCGCCCAGACCACCAAGATCGAATGAACCAAAGCCGTCAGCTAGACATTCGCTACGTCGAATTGCACTGAAGTTGCACACCCAGAAGCTCTACGGCCGACCACAGCGCTCCCTATTCCCCCCTAGCCAGGCAGGACATCCTCTGCACACCATCCTCTATATCCGATCCAGTGCTACGGCTAGACACACAGGAGCATCCCAAGCGGAAAGTTCGGAAAGCAGCCAAGATTCCGCCAACACTGAGCTGCCAGGTGACCAAGACGGCATCCAGCGCCGGACCTATGTCAGTTCTAAGCCAACTGCTGCTGCTCAACTTCAATCAGAAAGTCCAATCCAGGAGTTACCACAACATAGAGCTGATAAATTCGTTCATAACATAACGACTAGCCGACCGACGATCGCTCTTGATACTGATCTTGTTATATCCAACGTTAGGGAGAAATTTGCAAACATTTTTTACCGGAAGAGAAAAAAGAAATCAAATCAAAAGGTGAGTCATCTCCGCCGGCAATAGACTAGGTGGTGACCCATTTGTCTCTATAAATCTCAGACCAATTAATTACGTGGTGGTTTTCCAAAATCTAACAAAAAAAAACCCAAATCGCAAATCCCCGTTGAAGGGCGAATAAAAAAAAAAAAAATCTGATGCAACATTCGTCAGTGATTGGCGAATGACTATCGGGGGGCAATAGACATAGACATACATATACATACATAATACCCTCGAAACTATTTGAATAATTAAGTCTAGACTCTAGACACCAGACACTAGACCACAAACGGAATCGGAGGCCCTTGATCTCTGGCCGGTGTGGAGCGTGGGTGAATCGAATCGAGTTGAATCGAATTTTTGGGGGAAACTCTGACGTCAAAATCACAAGATTCAAAAGATTCGGCGGCCCACGCCAAAATCTTATATCATACTTTATTCTGGTGTCGTGACATTGTGAAATACGTACTTATGTGGTATTTAGAGCGAAGATATTTTCGGGGAGCGCAGGATTCTCAATGATTATGAGAATATATGAGGCATTTCGCAAGTGGTAGTAACGTTCTAGAGCTCGCCAGCTAAAGGCCTTGCTCGCTTATCGGGGCGAGCCGGAGATTCAGAGAGATCCGTTCCCCTGATTTATTACCCCCCGGGGCAGTAAGTGATAAGTGTGATGACTGGCGGGAACTAATGTCATCACGACTATCAAGTTGCGGGCTTGAGTTTATTAACCTATATTAGATGCTCGGATGACTGTTGTGGAATTTTGAACTTTGCACTCATTTCCGATTTTCGTTCGTTCGATTTTTCAGAAAATGAATTTACATGTGTGCGCCTTAGCGCTGCTGCTCTTCGGCAGTATCGCCACTGTCCACGGCCGAGCCTTGGACATCGTAGACGACAGCAACGATGTGGACAACTCCATTGAGACGGAACCGGAGCCGGAGCAGAAGTCCCACGCCCGGCCGTTCGACGCCGACTGGCTGAAGTTCACCAAGACGCCGCCGGCGAAGCTGCAACAGGCAGCGGGTGCCACCATCGAGATTGTGTGCGAAATGATGGGATCCCAGGTGCCCAGCATCCAGTGGGTGGTGGGTCATCTCCCCATATCGGAGGTAAGTCTCGAAGCTCAAACCCATTTCAGACGGAGCCCTTTTGACTTACTTCTTGTTATCCAACAATCCAGATCGACGATCTTGAATCCAACCAGGTGTCTGAGGATGCCCCTAGTGCCATTGTTCGTGTGCGATCGGTCCACATTATCGATCACATGCTAAGCGAGCCCCGCACCTACACCTGTGTGGGACGCACTGGCTCCAAGACCATCTACGCCAGCACCGTCGTCCACCCGGCTCGCTCCTCCGAGATCATGGCGAGGGAGAAGCAGTATCCCGGCAACCAGAAGCCTCGCATCATCTACACCGAGAAGACGCATCTGGACCTGATGGGCTCCAACATCCTGCTGCCGTGCCAGGTGCACGCACGTCCCAGGGCCGAGATCACCTGGTTCAACAACGAGAACCAGAAGGTTGTCCAGGGTCATCGCTACAAGATCCTGTCCACCGGTCATCTGCTGATCTCCGACATCAAGTGGGAGGACATGGGCAACTACAAGTGCCTGGCCCGCAACGTAGAAGGACACGATTCCGCCGACACCTTCGTGTACCCCGTACTTGTAAGTAGACCTTATACCTCAATACTTATGAAGCCTATATTGTTTATATTTTTCTAAGCTAGTTACTAATTAATTTTTTTTATTCTTTATTTTTTTTGCAGAAGGAGGAAGACTAAAGATCCAAAAACCCAAAAACCACATAAGGCTATTGAATTGACGACGGGAATATTCATCTAGTTAGTTAGATAGATCAAATGCCTTCGAAGATGCGTGAAAAATAACAAAAAAGGAAATAATGATTAGAAAAAAAAAAACCCAAAAAAATATAGATGGAGTCATACGATTTACAGTTATGTACAATTTAGGCTAAGATCCAGGTAGCTCGTAATTAACCGTATCTAATGCCGGCTTAGACTAAAGATTTTCTATCTCAATACCCTCGAATGGCACTCGAATTGTATCAACTTATATACGGTCTATGTATGGTATATGTTTTTCTTCAATTTTAGTTCTTAAGTTATCGGCTTGTAATCACGCTTGTAATTTTTTTTTTTATTATTCGTTTCTGTAAGTAGCAATGATTGTTCCTAGCGATTCAGGCGAGCTCTAGTTAACGTATTTAAACTAATTGGCCGTTTACTTAATCGGGAGGCGCTTCTGGCAGCCCCCCCCGGAGACAACTTGAAACCAATGAACCATAAACACTCCAATCAATCTGTTAATCAGCCAGCCAGTCAGTCAGTCAGTCAATCACCCAATTCGTATTTACATACACCATTCAATCATTTCTACAATTAATTTATTGATCGACCTTAAATTCATCCCGCATTGCAGCCCATATAGAATCACGGAAAAGTATTTAACAGCACGGAATTAATCAGTTTCATAAGCTACCCCCCTCCACCCCCTGCCCTGACTATATATTTTAATTTGTAAGCTAATTGAACTGAACTATATATGGTTTTATAATTTGTTTAGTTTGTAATCAACTTTCATGAGATGTTTTTTGAATAAATAAAAGAAAAGAAAATAAATACAACAATCTGTGTCTTTAGTAATTCTCATCATCACTTTATTGACAGGATCTAAGGACTACAGGGATAGACATTATATATCTACAGAAACGCGTACACACAATTACGTACAAGTTAGTTTGAACGACGATACAATCTTAACAACAAATAACGAAACTTGGGATCTATTAAGATCCCCTTACGTACACAAAGATGATGTATATATATTCTATATATTGCTGGATATCGATATAGGTGTTTGTTCTTATTAGGGGGCGAGGAGTCTAATCTCGGGACCCCCGTTGTGCGCTGTACAAAGCGAGGGTACTAACTGTTTGGTAAAAATCTACTCAAGATTCACCTTCAATATTGTCACTTGTCTTTGGAAATCGAAGAGTCTGCAAAGATACTGAAAGATGTGGATATTTTCGGGGATAGCTTCAGGGAAGAATCTGATTCTGGCACTGGTATTGTCTATGGGTCTCTTGTGGACGGACTCTAATACTTTCAATTGGAAATGTTCGTTTAATGACTTGCGGATCACCATGTGATCGGATTTAAGAGTTGTCTCTACTTAATGGGACAAAAATCTCTGGTCTCTATTTTTGGTTTCGGTTTCGGGACCTGCAGGCGAAAAGGGGGCGGTACGGTGGAACGAAAGTGTTTCTCTTGATCACTCGAGCAGCTGGATGTTGAATCGCCTTGCCGCTGTTGCCGGGCAGATTTTTTTCTTTAAGATTTCAGTTTTGGGGCTTTTTTTTTTTTTGGGGCCAATTTAAAAGTCGATCGTGAGTCAGTGAGTAGTTTGCCAAGTGCGGCGTCGTCGTCGTCAACCAGTTTCCACCGCCATGCTCCCTTTCCGTCTCATGCCGCATGTCCGGCACACAAAAAAATTAAAGAGATATCTCCTCGTTCGTAAATGATTGATGATTTATTCAGATTTTCATCGGCTAACCAAAGAAGAGTGTGCCATCGATCATGCCTGGGAGGCCCAGGCCCAGTCCCAGGCCCGATCGCAGGACAGGTGGTATTCCAGCCTCCTGCCACCTCCCAGCTACGCACGCACATCGATGTGGAAAGAAATACTGCTCAGTTGGCACGGAAATTGTGGGAATGCAATAAATCTACTGGCTGTGCTACATGGAATATGTTTAGAAACACACTTGTCAACATTTTTCTGGGAATTATATGCTCGTCAAAGGCTTTGCTTTTGGCACGTCACGTAGTGTAGAAATTCTTGTAGACAAGAAACGAAATAATGACAAATCACAACACACAAACTAAATCTAGGGTGGATTCTAACACAAAATAAAAGACTGACAAAGTGGACAACTTATTCTAGATTGGGGCTAAAATTCGGAAATGGGTGAAAGTGCAAAGTCTGGCACTCTAGCTGTCTCTAAACGTTGAGCACGGAATGCTTCTTGTTGCCCCCGGAGGGCAGTTGCACGGCGATCACCGCCAGACGACCGTCGCGGAGCGGTGCCAGGATGTGGGTGTTTCCCGGCGTCACCACTACCGTCTGGATGGGCACATGCAAGGGAATGTCAAATACGGGCTTCAATCTGCAAGAAATTAAAGGTAAATGGTTAGTTTTTCGTTTAAAATTGGATGAGTTTCTTAGGGATTTTATTTTGATGGAAAATGATTTGGAATAAAGTATGGGAGATCGTTTTAATCTAGGGGTTTATGGGCTCTAAATAGTTTTTATTGATTATATAAATGCTACAGCATCTCTAGAATATTGTCCACAAAGTTTTGATGGATCTGAGCTATATTCACGAAGATATAGTTTTGAGGCTAGATTCATTTACATTTTTAAAATCATGTTTTCAGAATCTGTGGGTATTATTTCTTGAGAACTACATCTTGAGAACCGATCAGTCAGAAAATTGTAAATTAAATTTTATTGGAAAATTTAGGATTGGAAAAATGAAGGTTCTACATTGTAGGCCAATGATTCAAGATACTTCTAGATCATTTAAAATTTCAAAACATATTTTAAAAGCAACATCCATAAAAATGCAATAATATAAAATATTCTTAGCAAGTTTAAGGAAATTTTCAGCTCGTATTACTCTTAATTAAATTATTTTTATGTTTACAATGTAATTTACTAAAATGCGTGTTGGAAAGAAAAACATCTAAACTTTGCGCCGGCAATCAATTACACTTTTTATTAAAGTGTTTACTCACCCGTGTAGCCTGCTCATGGTGATGTCGCCGGCGTCATCGGCCACTACCAGATAGTCGGAGGCACTGGCCAGTCCGGTGACCCGGCCGGACACGTACTTGGAGCCCAGGCTGCATCCATTGATGCTGTACACATGCACCGAGTGCGAGGTGTCGTCGAGGGCGCTAAACGCAATATGACCTGCGGATAAAAGGGATACCCAGAGAGATATATTATTGAGTTTAGTTTTCGTACTATGAATGTCTATGAGATTGCGGAATATGGGGCATGGAAGTCCATTTACGCACTACGCAGTGGAATAGTAGTATTCTATATGTACATAGACGAGGTCCGGCCCACTCGTCGCTGATAACCTGACATCTCCCGAAGACATTATCGCATGGCGACATAAAGCCACTCACACCGAGGCAGTCATCGAGGCATGGAATGCGTAGTTGCTCTTATCTGGGAGTGTATCTCTATCTACAGCATGGTCCCTATCTGTAGTATCTGTATCTGTATGCCAATGCCAGCCGGCGAATTTTGAAGATCCAGCTCCATTAAAGACCCTAGATTGGATCTGAATGAACTTCCTAATACGACCTGAGCTCTGATATAACCAGTAATAACCGTGTCTGGTTGGTTTTGGCCAATCTACATTTTCATTCAAAAAAAAAAGAAAGAAGGCCCCAACTTTCAACGAAACACTCTATATGCACAGACATATATATTTCTATATATCTTGATCTTTATTGGGGTCTCGACGTCGTCGTCGTCGCTACTACAACTATTTAATAAATTTTTCTGCTGCGTCTTAAGAATTAAAAAATGAATGAAACGCCGAGTGAGCGTTCTTTTTACGCATGAGGCAGGAGCGGAGCGGGCGGGTGGAGGAGAATGGGGGCCATTGGGTGGCAGAGATGATACAGGAGACGGGGGAGGGCGAGGTGGCAGGGGCAGAATGATCGGTGGGTCGTGTGACTCTGTGACGCGATTCGTTCGCGGGGCTCGTTCTCCTCTGATTTCTGATTTGATTCCATTAACGTCGTTGGGTTAATGCCGGAGAAGCGATGTGCTTTATGGTTTCCAATATGTACATTTTAAACACATATATATATATGTGTGTGTATATTTATTTATTGGTGCTGATAGTCTATAGAAGGAAAGGGGGGACTGGCTCTCTTCATTAGCGGCAATGTAATTGATTGGAGGAGCTGCAAGCCGACAAGAACGCAATTAAGTGCCCATCATTGCCCTGGAAACTGAACCGTATTGACGTTTCAATATTCTCTTATTCGGTTTTTGATTTTGATTTCGATTTCAGTTTTGATCCTCAACCCGGCCGGACTGCCGGATGTTGCGAATTTATAATCACAAATATTAATAATTTATTCGATAAGGTGACGGCTGCACTGGCTCTTTTGGGTGCACATGTTTATGTACATTATATACAACCGGGTGAAGGGGGTCTCTCTCCCATTCTATATATAATATATACAATATATGGTGGTGGTATATCAAATACCAAAAAGCCCAAGCTGATTGCCCGAAATCGAAGAATCTATATGGTTGAATATTTGAAGAACTCGATATGCAGGCCCTGGCGCCTTCGATTGACGTATTTCGCACATGGAATGCCGAGCAATTATATGAATTTCGATTCATATGAACTCGTATTATCACCAATGACCAAATATTGTATAACAAACATGTCAGGGAGTTGTATATAAACTGATAATTATATTACAATTCATCCATGCCTGTTTATTGATTTAAATATTTTAGATTTCTGGAAAAGCTTTCTACTTCCACCGCCTATTTCCCTCTTAATAAATCTCTATAAAACTAGTGCTAATCTCTTAATGAAATACTACTAGTCATTGCCACTAAGAGGCAGCTAAAAACTATAATAATCGTGATAATTAAGACCAATTAGTCTGGACGAGTGTCAAAAAAAACCCGTGAGTTATTGATACAGGTCGGGCCATTATTCTTCGTTATCGAATACTATTTAACGATGGTATAATTTTCGCAATTGGAAAGGCTCTAAATTGGATTGAAGGAACCTTGACAGTTGCTATGAGGAACAGTGGGAAAGACCGGGTTATAATTTTTTTTTTTGTTGTATGACGGCCCCCCGCCGTCAAATTCCCTAACCTTGTCTGTTGGCTTTACGATCTCGCGTCCATTGTTTAAGAATGCTTTAATTTGGATTAATGCCCTGTCGCCATAGCTGCACCGCAAATATCGCAGCGATAAGATATAGCCCAGCAGTGCATGGGGCAAAGTCGGACGATTCTACATTCTGTAGAATGTGTTCTGATTGTGATCATAATGTGTATAATGTGTGGGGACAACGCACATGGCCACACAATCACGTGATTCTTGTCGCCTCACTTATGTGGCAATTGTCGAAGGCAGTTGAGGCACCTCACCTCCGTCACCTCCGGCACCTCCGATTAAATTGTTTGATTGCTTGCTCTCCAAACATAATGGGACAACGACGTAGTAGCACGTGAGGCATACACCCCTCTCCCAAGCGACGACTCATACTCCTCCTCCGTCCTCCTCGTTCTTCAGATCAGATTAGGGGACGGTAAAGAGAACAAAGTCTTGGCCACCTGGCTGGTGGAGTAGAATTTCCAAGATTACAAAGACTCATTCCGAAATCTAACAATTCTGGTAGGGAGTATGAGTCAGCTAGGCATATTTCTTTTTTCATAGAAATTCTTTTCTACTGACGAGTGCTCTATCAAAGTCAGTTATTTAATATAATGTATTATTATAGATAAGTAGTCTAGTTTTTATACTAAACTACTATGAATTTAAAAATTCAAGAAACTTTAGTTAAACATAATCAAAAATTAGAAATTTTAACAATATATTAAATTTCCATTTCAATAATTCTATAAAATATTGAAACATTTTATTAAACAAACACCAGAAACCCCTATTTTCACACCACAATTACCAAACATTCCTTCCAAGCCCAACCAAAAACTGTAGCATACTTTTCTGCTCCCTACCCAATTGCTCTCAAACTGTTTCGATTTAAAAACTCACCATGATACGAAACCGTTACGAAGGATATTTGCACACAGGACTCTGTGCAACCAATGGGCTTAAGTGTTCTCACAAATTGACCCTCTTGCAGGGTATAGACATTCACAGTACCATCCTGGAACGAAAAGGATTCATTTATAAATAAAGGCTTCAAATCCAGGCTACAAAACTATCCTTACCAGCGATCCAGAGACCACCAGATCCAGTTCCGTGTAGATGGCCACACTGGAGATGGCATCGTCGTGACCATGCAGCACTGTCAGTGGCTTGGGAGAGTAGCTATTCTGGGTGTTCAGCTGGGTGATGGCCTGGAGATGCGACTGACCCTGCAGCGCATGCACCGGAATGTTGCTGGTGGAGGGACCTCCACCCTGGTGGTTCGACTGGATGCTCCAGACTATGCAGGTGCAGTCGCGGGATCCTGTGACCAGATACGAGCCGCAGTTATCCAGAGCTATGCACGTAATGATGTCCAGATGGCGGGTGACCGAAGCCAAGGCCTTTCCCTTATTGACGTTGTAGACTCGCAGGGAGTTATCCCAGATGCCGCCGGCGTAGAGCAGCTTGCCATCAGTGCTCACCGCAAAGAGCTGGGAGTGGGGTGGCTGGGAGGGATGGTACGGACCAAACACTCGCTTGCGGTTTCTGTTAAAAATAGATTCCAGATTAGTTTCATGAGAAATTATGGAAGAAAGGTCCTGAAGCCTACTTGAGATTAGCTGTGGTGGCATCAATTTCCAGGAGGAATCCCTGATCCTTGTCGAACGACAGCCAAGAGTTGCAGCCCAGTATACTAGACTTAGATACACTGACCAGGACATCGGGACTCAGTTGGAGGAAAGATCTCGGTGGACTACGCGGAGGACTCAGGTAGACAATGGGATCTTTGGGCGTCGACAGTTCGCAGTAGTACTGAACCACTTTGTCCAGGAACTGGGTGAGATCAGGACGTCGTAGCTCTGCTCGGAGTAGCTTCAGACATGTCTCATCCTGGGTGAGGCGTCGAGGATGAGGCTCCCGAAGTAGCTGCGATGGCACCTGGCCAAAGTTATTAATCATTCCTACAAAGACATACGGATTATAGAGAACATATTACATTTCATGCAAAAAATAGGCCACCTTCAACTGCTTCCCGTTCCACAGGATTGGTGATCTTGTCTAGATCCACTGCCCCTTCATAAGAGCAATAGTAAAAGACGTTCAGAGCCTCCGCAGCCTTGGGTCCTTTCTGTTTGTAGCCAAAGATCAAGTCGATCCAGTGGTGCAAGTGCTGGCTGACGTACTCCGACTCCAGAGCCCGCCGGTGGATGGCAATGAACTCCTCGGGAGTGGTGGCCCAGGCAGGCAGTATGACATCGTCGACCTTTTCTTTGGTGATTTGCAAGTGGCCCAAATCGAATCTGCAGGGGGAATAGAGGTTTATCTAAAGATCTTAACTCCAAGACTCCATTCACTAACTTGTTCATGTTTTTGAGAAACTCTGGGAAGTAAAAGAACTCGGGTATCAGCTCCTTTACATCATTGGGATTGTCCATGAGCAGCTTCCATGTCTGGGGTATCGAATGGAACTGCCTGTCGGCCACATCGAAGCGTCCACTCTGGAGGTCAATGTGCAGCGAGGTGAAGGGCTCAACGCGGAGTAAATAGTGCAACACGCCGGCCGAGTTGGAGTAATGGGTTCCGTAATGGAACTTGGGTATGGCACCGGAAGGATCCTCGAACGAATCGTATTTGCTGCGTACTTCAGCCTCGTTTTTGGGGTTTATCTAGGGAAGATAGATTTATAAATTAATTATTAATTATATAAGAATATTATGGTAAAAGCTTACGCATCCAATGGGCTTGGATAAGTCACGGAATGATTTGGGATCTGTTAGATCCAACACGTCGCTTGTATAGTCAGCGAGGATCCAAGGGAAGACAGGGTATTGGCTCAGGTCATTGTAGGATCGACCTGAGGGGAAAAATAGAGTATTATTAAATAGACTTGATGATGGAATATAAGCCCTTATCTCACCTGCAATTGTGTTCAGGTACATTAGGTATTCAAAATTGGAAATCTCTCGATTGATCCACCTCTGGGTGAGACCCGAAGCCCTGAGTAGCTCAGCTGGGGATCTTCCGGATCCATACAGAATGTTTGGCAGAGGAAGACCCACAATTTTTGTGAAAACCTTGTTACGAGTCTGCAGGGATACATTAAATTATAAACTTTTGTTGTAAAATATTAAAAATAAAATTAAACTACCCACCTTTGTTGTGAAGTTCAGGAAGTAACTAGTCTGATCCACCAAGAAGATCTCCAGAGCACTCCTCCGCAGATTGTACTTTCTGAGATGCACTTCCCGTATCTTGTTTGTGGAGAACCGGAAATCGTGTTTGGAACCATCCTCTGTCGGTGGACTCAAGTCCACGAAGGTAAAAACGCTTTGGTTGACCTCTATGCGACCCTTGACCTTGGTCATCAGTGTGATAAGTTCGCAGTCCTGCGAAATGACTAGCTTCTCCAGGGCCACATCCTGCTGGGCCTGGCTATCGATCAGCTGCTTCAGCTCCTCCTCCAACTGGGAGCTCTCGTCGTCCGCCAGGAAGTCCCGCACCACAGCATTCTTGATGGTGGAATCAAACTCGGAGATTTCCCTAAAGAGTAAAGAAAAATACAGTAAAGGATGTGTCTAATTCTGAACAGGATTAGGGGTTACTTGGTGTCATAAGCACTGGTGGCATTGTCCCGCAAGTTGGCTGCGTTTTCGTGCTTGTTGGGATATAGTTGGGGTTCCAGTTTAAGCCGCATCCTGGCCACATTTTCGTGGGGCGATAATTTCCAGAATTCTTCGTCGAGGTCTCTGGAAAGGTTAGGAACAAAAGATTATTCTTTATGAGGATTTGGGGGATCTTTTCTTAAAGAATACCTACATATTCTTAAAGAATAAAATTTATCATGATAAGTCCCATCCTTATCCCAAAACATTATAACAAATTTTTTTATGACCATTAAAAATGTGGTGAATTATTGGGAGCGAGGATATGGCGCACCGCGGAGTCCATATCTTTGCCATTTTCTATCTGATTCTGGGGGGGAATACCTCAATCGATTTGTAGATCGATTCTTCACAAATCTGCATCAAAATCTAAGAACAAAATATTTTTTAGATTTTTTGTCAAATTTTCTAGGGAATCCCCTTCAAGATGTGGCGAATGCATGGAATATGGATATGGGCCACCGCGAAGTCCATATCTTTGCCATTTTCTATCTGATTCTGGAGCGGAATACCTTAAACGATTTGTGGATCGATTCTCCACAAATCTGCATCAAAATCTACGAAAAAAATATTTTTAGATTTTTTGTCAAATTTTCTATAGGACCCCCTTCAAAATGTGGAAGATCCATGGGAGCGTCGATATGGCCCACTGCGAAGCCAATATCTTTGGAAATATCTTTCTGATTCTGGAGCGGAATACCTTAAACGATTTTTGGATCGATTCTCCACAAATCTGCATCAAAATCTACGAAAAAAATATTTATTAGATTTTTTGTCAAATTTTCTATAGGACCCCCTTCAAAACGTGGGAAATCCATGGGAGCAGCGATTCGCCCCACTGCGAAGTCTATATCTTTGGCAATTCTTATCTGATTCTGCAGCGGAATACCTTAAACGATTTGCGGATCGATTCTCCACAAATCTGCATCAAAATCCTAAAAACAAAATATTTTTTAGATTTTTCTCCACAAATCTGCATCAAAATCCTGGAACAAAATATTTTTGAGATTTTTTGTCAAATTTTCTATAGGACCCCCTTCAAAATGTGGGAAATCCATGGGAGCAGCGATTCGGCCCACTGCGAAGTCTATATCTTTGGCAATTCTTATCTGATTCTGGAGCGGAATACCTTAAACGATTTGCGGATCGATTCTCCACAAATCTGCATCAAAATCCAAGAACAAAATATTTTTTAGATTTTTTGTCAAATTTTCTAGGGGACGCCCTTCAAAAATCCATGGGAGCCTGATCTGCTCCCATTTATATCCTAAAAATTTTAAACACTTATTATTATTTTTCAAAATTTTTTTTATTTAGTTTTTTGCGATGAAAGTTATTTTTTAAGCACGACAATGATTAATCGAATATGTACAGATGAAAGTCCTTTGTCGAGTTGCGGTCAATCCTTCCTTTTTCTCCTCCTTTTCCTTAGACGACGATGGGGGAAGCCAGGGTCTTGGCGAAGGCGGGAGCCACTGGGGCAGCAGCCACCACTGGGGCCACGGGAGCAGCGGCCACGGTCTTGGCAAGGACTGGAGCCACTGGGGCAACGGCCACGGGCACATCCTTCTGGACCACAGCGTTGAATCCGTTGATGGGATCGGCGTAGTAGCTGACAATGCGGCGGGAACCGTCGGGCTCGATCAGGGAGTAGGATCCACGGACGATGTCACCATCACGGGTCTCCTCCTGGGTCTTGGAGTCACCGGTCAAAGTGTCCTGGACGTCGTAGGCGAACTTGTACTGGGGGTGGGCATCGACGATCTCGGTGGCAATGGGAGCAGCGACTGGAGCGGCCAGAGGAGCAGCAACGGGGGCAGCCAGGGGAGCGGCAACTGGAGCAGCCAGAGGAGCAGCAATGGTCTTGGCCAGAACTGGAGCAGCCACGGGAGCGGCCAGAGGAGCAGCCAGAGGAGCGGCGAAGGGAGCAGCAGCATAGGTCTTAGCCACCAGGGGAGCAGGACCCGCTACATAGGGAGCAGCACCTGCTACATAGGGAGCGGAGTACGCAGCCGGAGCAGCAAAGTACGGAGCAGCTCCGAAAGGTGCCGAGTAGGCCAGAGGAGCGCCCAGGGGAGCAGCCAGAGGAGCGCCCAGGGGAGCAGCCAGAGGAGCGCCCAGAGGAGCCGCCGCCAGGGGTGCGGAGAAAGGCGCCAGACCAGCCTGAGCGGAAAGGGCCATCGAGGAGAGGACTGCAACAACCTGCAAGATGTAAGGAATTCCAGCTTAGTCCCAGGAGCTAGATCCACCTCCGTTAATGTCACTCACCGTCAGAGGATTCATTGTGCGGCTTGGGTGGGGTTTGGTGCGATTGTCACTGTCGGTTAACGAAAATGAACTGACATACCTTGGCCAAAAAAACGACGACTTTTATACCCAAGATGCGTTCGCGAAATTTGCATGCGTATCCATTGCGTATGAGGGCTACTGCCCTCCGTCCCTGCCCACTCCTCCCCTCCCACACAGCGGCACATCCCACAACGTACATATTTGGGGCCTCTTCCTAGCCAGAGTTTTTGGCCGCGTCTACGTCTGGTATTTGATCCAAATTCGCGGCACGTAGTCCAATTTCCAGTCGACGACTTGCGGCGGCTGCTCCAAGTTTTCATTTTTATTTGCCACTGTTTTTGCCTTGTGCGGATCGAAAGTGAATGCGATTTGATTCCGATACATATTTTGGAGCTATACAGCTACCGGGGCTATATAGTTTCGCGGTAATTGTCATGCAGGCTCCATGCCATCCCTCCAATGGCAAACCCATCATTTTCTTTTACACCAAAAATCACACGAAACTGTGTAATTATTTTATTTTGAAATTATGTGGGGATATGAAGGGAGAGTATTTTAATAAAATTTTGGACTTGATCTAATTTTAATTCCCTAACAAATGGAAAGTTTTTAATGAGTATTACAAGCAGTAATTGATTACAATTTGTACATAATAAGTAGACGCTTTGATTTCACTCGACCAATACAAACTGGGTCAATATGATTTGGGAATATCGATGAGGTTACAGATCGATTAAGTCTAGATCCTGACTTGTAGCTTGTCTTTAATTTCTTGTTAAGAAAATGTATAATTAACATTTACAAGCTACTGCTTAAAGATTCCCCATTGGATTTGGTGCTGTAACGGCTGCCAAAGTGCGTGACTCTTTTCCGAAATGCATCCAACGACCTTGCTACTTGTTGGCTCCGGAGTCCGGACTTTTGGCTCCACGTCATGCCGAGAGAAACTGAGAAATCCGGAGAAGCCGCGAGAGCCGGGAGCGAGCACAACTTGGCAGTGTCTACCGGAAAGAGCCACCGAAAAACAAGTCCAATTTGGCCAATGCGATTGGAATGCTCCACTGCCATAGATGCAGCAGTTCCTTGCCCAATCCGTCCGAGATGAGAATTAATTAAATGTAGACGAAGTAGTAGTGGCCACTGCCACTTAGCTGCCAATTGTGGGCAAGGTCGCAGCGGTTAGAGCTTCCAAATGCGAGTTGCCTTTTGGCCCGATCGAGGCAATTACGGTGGTTAAGTGGCTGCAACCTGAGAGCTCTCGGGCCAGTTCTGGCCAAGTGGCAGAGTGGCTAGTGGCTGGTGGCTGGTGGCTAAGTGGGCGCTGGCCCGGTCGAGAGGAAATGGTTTCGAGGGGCTCACATGCAGCGGGGTGATGGGGGTAATGCGTGTGCGAGTGCGTAATTGCGCCTTCCCACCGCCCAGGCCCACCTCCTGCTCCGCCACCTCCACCACCAATCGTGAGTTGCCATTTTCGTTTTTTTAATTAAACGAGTGGCGATCAGCGATTGATCTTGTTTTGATGCTCTAGCTAAGGTTTGCGTAAAAAAAAAAACACTCATACGACCCGTTGGTTACCACTTTTATAACTAAAGAACACACGGCGTATGCGTGATATTCTGATTCTGATTTTTATTGATGCAAAATTGATATAGTTTGTGATTAGAAGGTGATTAAATTTATAAATTGGGAATTGACTAAGTTGAAATGGTCTATTTTATACAAAAACTTGAAGATTTATGTTTGATTTAAAGAAATAAATGAAAATGGATATTAAAGTTTGAATAGTTTTACAAAAAATATCATAATGTCTACGATGAGTTATTATTCTTTTGTTCAGGATAATATTTTCACAATTTTAAGAACAAGCTTTTAAAAAGAAATCTTTAAATTTCTTGTAATTTTTACCATAAGATCTACCATATCTACCATAAGATTTAAAATTGACCTTTTATTTCTCAAACTTGAAAAACGATAAAGGATCAAGAGTCAAGGATCTCTTTTCTTATAACTAGTATATTTTATAAATATCCCATATTTTATCCTTTATATATTTATATATATCTTTTCTTTAGACTTTTCTTTAGAAAAGAAACCTTAATTAATTACTTATTAATTTAATAATAATAATTGAAGAATTCTGAAGGAAATGAAGAATTTCCTAAAGGGTTTTTAAATTATTTTAAAATATTGTTATTGATATTTGAGATTCCAATATTTATTCTCACTAACTAAGATAAGAAATACCACTAACTTCCATTAGTTACAGATAAGGGTATTGCAGACAGCACTTCACCTGGTTAGCCTTCTTTTCCTGTTGCCACCACTACCTCAATATGCCACAACTTGGGGCAAATATTACATCAGACACAGTTCGGACGCAGAACCTGAGAATGTGCCGAAAAAAAATGGAAACAAATGGAAAACCAACCAAAAAAACGAAACCAGATTGGGCAGCGGAAAACGGGTCTAGTCTAGAGGTATTGGAGGCACATATCTGGAGGTATCTCTTCGGGCAGCGCTCTTGAACGGACTTAAACGGTTTTGGTGGCTGGTGTGCTGGTGGCTTAGTGAGTGGTATTCCATTGAGAAAAGCAGCTCCACACAGAGTACTCATGATGAAATCCGCACCAGAAAACATGAAATCAGCCGGGGTCTGGGGTGCAAGATCGAGATCGAGATCGAGCAGCAGCCGTCGTCGACGTCGTCGTCGTAGTCGTCCAAATGAGCAAACGCAATTGTCACTCTGCCCATTAGATTGTCCAGTTTTGTTTTTTTCGCACCGGCTAGCGCATATAAAACTGAAGAGCTGGCTGAAAATGCATCTCACATCTGAGCCGAGTTCTCGTAGTGCAGACACCTCCAAAAATCCGAGCTCCCACTCAAAAAAGCACATCCTTCCAGCGCCATGTTTGCCCAGGTGAGTGCTCCAGGATAACCAGCCCAGGATTCTTAATCGATTACTCTCTTCCGCAACTTTAGACTCTGTTCGTTTTGGGACTGATCCTGTCGGTGGTCGTTGCCATTCCCATTGATCCCTATGGACTCTCGGCTCCGGCCATCTCGTATGCGTCACCCAAGCTACTGGCTGCCCCGGCCATTTCCTACGCTGCACCCAAGCTGCTGGCTGCTCCCGCCATCTCGTATGCCGCCCCCAAACTCCTGGCCGCGCCCACCATCGTCCAGCACGCTGCTCCCGCTCTGATTGCCGCTCCGGCTCCAGTGGCCGTGGCCAAGGTGGCCGTCGCCGAGCCGTACGATCCCAATCCTCAGTACAGCTTCTCGTACGGAGTGACTGACCACCACACCGGCGACTCCAAGCAGCAGGAGGAGACCCTGGTGAACGGCGTCGTCCACGGCAGCTACTCCCTGGCCGAGCCCGATGGCACCATCCGCAAGGTGACCTACACCGCTGACAAGATCAACGGATTCAACGCCGTCGTCGAGAAGAAGGGCGTGGCCGCCGTGGCCATTGCCAAGCCCGCCCTGGCAGTCGCCGCCGTTCCTGCCATCACCAAGATCGGTTACGCCTCGGCGCCGGGCCTCAGCCTGGGTGGATACCACTAAGTGGCTTTCCTCCTCCAGGACACACCCATCGTCGATGACAAACTCTCCGGCCTAGTTCTAGGACCTGTTGTTAAATAGTTCTAATGCATCATCACCATACCCGAGTAACCCCAATCTTCTCAAGCTCAAACCCGAAACACAAGGACGTGCGTGCTGTTGCCCCTCGCTGTTGACCCACATCCCTAGTCCTTATGCTGGTCCGATGATGGAACCACCACAGATTACGTTTAGGGATACCGTTCTGGGGATCTGGGGAACGGCTATCGGCCACTTAGTTAGTATCTGCATTTACTGAATAAAAGTTTCGGTACAAAAAAACATAAGCCTTTATGATTTTAATTTAAAAAAATTTAATATTTTGGAATATTTTTAAGCCAAAAATTCCCCTCTTAACCATAACTGTGATCTCCTCCAAAGTGATTCATCATTTCTTCTTATAGTTCGCTCAACTTTGGGGTAGGTCTACAGCTTTATTTCGAATCTGTATCATCTGGAATGCCAATCACGTAGTACTAACTATATTTACGGTTATCACAATTCATATTGGAGACTCCGCCGTCCCATATGGCTTCGAGAATTGTGCAAGTTGGTGGCATTTGTTGGCACGTCCATGGAGGAAACCTTTGGGGGGGCATTACGTCAGCCAAATGGAATCGTTTTTGGCAACAGTTGCCACACGATACATGGCATCGGTACTGCTGGGGGTGGCAGGCCCTTTATAACCCCGATCCATGGGCGGGTTAAAGACAGTTCCGACTGCTCAGTCCAACCAGAAACACTTTAACCCACAAATCAGCTATTATCCAGCAATAAACTTAGCTATGGCTTTGATCAAGGTGAGTTTTTTGGATTATCCTTTCTGTTCTCAGGGTCAATGAATACTGCTACAATGGATATAGACTAGTTTGAAGTTAAATAACTTATAAAAACAACAAATAATCTTATTTTTCAATAAAGATCACCATCATCTGCTGCGCTCTGATTGCCGCCATCGAGTGCGCCCTTCTGCCGGCAGCTGTGCCCGTGGCAGGAGTTCCCATCAACACGGAAGTGGATCCCCATCCCCAGTACGCCTTCGCCTACAACGTCCAGGATGCCCTGACCGGGGATAGCAAGAGCCAGCAGGAGGTGCGTGACGGAGATGTGGTCAAGGGATCGTACTCGGTGGTGGATGCTGATGGATCCCTGCGCACTGTCTTCTACACCGCCGATCCCATCAACGGCTTCAATGCGGTGGTGCAACGCGGTCCGGTTCCCGTGGCAGTGGCTCCCCGCCCACTGGCTGCCCCACTTTTGGGCTAAGATCCTGATCGGCTAGAGCTAATAGAACTGCTGGAATCTAGCTTGTACATAACTTATTATAATTATCTGCTCCATAGTCCCATCTAAAGTCATGAATAAGTTTTCTAAGTCTTTAATAAACTCAGTAAGAAAACCACTTATTTGTTTTATATTTTTTTGGAATATTGGTAAGCGATTTCGATGACAATAATTGACATTACATCACTTTAAAGTCTGGAAAACATTTTCCAAAACAGCCAACACGTTTAATGGCACTCTCTTGTAGATGAAAAATTAAAAAAAAATGCAAACTAGTTTCGATTTACAAGCACACGTCTATTTTATTAATTAATGAGTGGATCGGGCAAGCTCAAGGCCACTGGCTGTTCATTTTACGCAAATTTTCAGCTGGCTTAGTAGGTGATAATGAACTAAATTAAAGCACCTACTAAAAGCTGATTAAACTGGTACTTTTTCAAGATCAAATATTAGTTTCATTCATGTGGAGAGAAGGTGTAAGATCTTGAAACTAATCACTCACTAAGAGTGATAATCATTCGATTGTAAGACCTATAAGACCTTAATGGCTTTTTGGGGAAATCGCCCCACCCTTATAATGGGCTATAATCTTTAATCACTTACTTAAGAAACTTATCTCTGGCTCCAATCTCCCCCATAAACTGTCCCACGCCCAAAGAACTCTTCCACTCCGATTCGAATACATTCACATTCACTCGCCGGCCTGCGACACGCACTCAAATTATTCAATAGCTTAATTGAAAGTAAAAAATCGGCACGAGATGCAATTTTTTCGGATTACGCAAAGCCCCAACCCGAGCATGTCCATAGATGTTGCTGCTGGCGCTGACTGCACCGTAACTGCAACTGCAACTGCAACTGCTGCAGCGACGGAGACGGAGACGGCAACTGCAACTGCAACTGCAACGCCTAACAAGCAGCGGTACGCGTTGAAAATTAGTGATAATGGGCAAAATTGTCCCAATGGCAACAAACCAAAGAAACAGAACATAACACTCTAAATACACAGAGAGAAAGAATGGCTTTTTTTGGTTGAAAATATACCTGTGGTGGGGTAGTTATAAGGTCCTTTGATTATTCTAATATCTTAAAATTCGTAAGAGAGAAATAGATAACAGACATATCTTTTCTTTATTAGTTAACTATAGGATACCCGGTACTTTTTCCCCACCTTTCTTGAACTTTTTTTACATAAAGGCTTGCTAAGATAAATTCTTAAATAATCTTTTATATATATTTTAGACCTTTTCTTGTATAAAATCTAAAAAAAAAAAAAAGAATATTATTTGTAAAATAATGTATATTGAATAATAATATTCTTTATATAGATTATATAGATTTGCATATTTATAGGAGTTTTATAGAACAATTAGAAACATCCTTGATCAATTTAGGGGTTATAGGTGTCTTCATTCCAAATAATTGGCCTTTCTTAGAGTATTTTATCTTAGCAATTTGGTTTTAGAAATTACTTAATATATATCGAGATAATAATAAGGATAATAATATATATCAAGAGTAAATATTTTCCCTAAACTGCTCCATATTTTTCTATAATTGAACCTCAGACCTCTACAACTAGATATACAACTACTGCATGTACATATATTGCTCTTTTCTAGAACTTAAATTTAGCCTAAACAATAAAAAACCTAATTAAATTCTTAAACACATTTCTAAAAATTCTTTAAAATATTTTTCAAAGTGCAATAATAAAGTCTGGTGGAGATTTTTGGGTGGGCGCGGCTTGGAACGCTGCGAGCCAGTTTCGAAGGCTGTGCCACAAACACACCTTTCAACAATCGACTGCTGGGTGCGTGTGCTTGGCTGCGTCGCCCCAATCTGTTGGCCATATAATACATGGGACATGGGCAGACACACACAACCACACACACTCGCTGCACACACACCTGATCCGCCTGGCCACCCGGCCACCAGGCCATCTAGGCTCAAAGAAAAAATAAATTCGCTTTCGAATTGAACTTTTTTGTCACGACGCATAGGCAGCCGGCGTGGGACCAGTT
This sequence comes from Drosophila bipectinata, assembly GCF_030179905.1. NCBI lineage: Eukaryota > Metazoa > Arthropoda > Insecta > Diptera > Drosophilidae > Drosophila > Drosophila bipectinata. Next base: position 6,085,917 of record NC_091738.1, read on the forward strand.
TGTTTTGTCCGGCACTGTCCTCCCCAGACATGCGTATGGCCCCTGCCACCGCCCCCGGGCCACTCTCCTTTGCATCCCGCCCCCCCGGACGACCGACCGCCCCTTTCATGATTGCCATGGGCAGCGAAAAATGAATTATTTTATATTTGTCGCGATCGATGCAAGTATTTTTTTTATTATTTTTTTTTTTTTTATTTTTCTGAGGCAGACAGAGGCCTCGGCTGACTCCACACGCATGTGTACTTTTTAGTTGTTACCATGGCAGTAATATTGTTGTGCTTTTTGGTCTTGTTGCACTTTTTGCATAAATATCTGCGTCAGGCGGCGGCGGCTGCTGCGAATTTTTGGGCTCGGGCTTGGGCAGGCCTATAAAAAGCAATTGTCGATCGTCCACAGAACCACAGAGCGAGTTCATTTGTCAGTCGTGCAACATTCAGAGCAACCTCCAGTTCTCCTCCACCACACACACACAACCGAGTCCAGAATGGCCCAGAAGCTGATCCTTGCCCTGAGCGCCCTCGTGGCGGTGGCCTCCGCCGTGGTGGTGCCCGGACCCGGCCTCGCCTTGCCCGCCTACCCCTCATATCCTTCGCTGGCGCTGCCCAAGCTGGCCGCTCCCGTCTACCCCGCCCTGACCAAGGTGGCTGCCCCTCTGGTGGCCAAGGTGGCTGCCCCCGAGCCGTACGATCCTAATCCTCAGTACAGCTTCAACTATGATGTCCATGTGAGTATAAGAAAACTCTCTTAGGGCTTTTAGGAACTAGGAGGGTATTAGAAGTTCTAAAGGATAATGGACTACAGGAAACTGGAAACAGGATAAAGGATTTTCTTTCCATCCACCCTTTAAGGGTTATTAGGACTACCGCAAAAAAGCATTAATTTCTGACCAGAAGGATATTTAAATTTAAAATTCTAAAACACACAAAATATTTGTGAATAATTCTCTTAAAATATTTAATTTTACCCCTTGCAGGACTCCTCCACTGGTGATGTTAAGAGCCAGCAGGAGACCCGCAGCGGCGACGTGGTCCAGGGCGAGTACTCCCTCATCGAGGCCGACGGCACCCGTCGTATTGTCCAGTACACCGCTGATCCCGTTCACGGATTCAACGCCGTGGTCCACCGCGAAGGAGCCGTGGTTAAGGCAGTGGCTCCAGTGGCCAAGGTCCTGGCCCCCGCTCCTCTCCTCCACGCCGCTCCCCTGGTGGCCAAGGTGCCCGCTTATGGCCCAGCCCTCGCACCCGGATACCCCTCCCTTGCCCACGGATACCCTGGTCTGGCCCCAGCCCTGGCTCCGGCCTATGCCCCGGCCCTGCCCAAACTGGCCCTGCCAGCCCTGCCCGCCCTCTCGCCTTTGGGATACCACTAAGTCATGGATCGAGGAGACCCAGAAGCCACAGGATTGACCGACCTCTTGCCGTTAAAGGACATATCGCGACCAACTTATCCTGCCCGGAGCCTGCAACTGGCCCCGGGCCGAACATAGTCGATAGTAGATGTAGTATTAGTTGAAATGAAAGCGATTTATCGAAATATGTACATACGAATTCACGGACACAGGATACTCGACACAGGAGACAGTCTCCCGTTCAGGTCCTGTGTCCCCTCATCTACACTCACACATTCTCGAGGCCTTTCATTTATGTTTCTTGTCTTTTTAATCTTAAGGCTGTTTGACCGCGATAAAAACTCTATAATCCCCCCAACTTACAGTCCCAATTCTTATTCTTATTTAATCCGAGCCTGTGCACACGAGTAGAACTCGCAGAATGAGAAACGAGATTGCAAATAAACGAACCGAAGCTATGCAAATGGAAATGATACCATTGGTTTTTGTATATTTTGTGGATGGTATTCAGGTATTTAAAACCATCTAGTGTTTTGCAGATCGAGTTCCCTTATATAAAACTGAGAACAAGATTTTGGATATCTAATTTTTTAATATTTTTCAGAGACGTTGCTTTAAAATGCGAGAATATCGTATATAAGTCCTGGGAATGTGCATATCTTAACTAATTTTTAATCGATTCCCAAGCGGAATACATTAAACGATTTGTGGATCGATTCTCCACAAATCTGCATCAAAATCCAAGAACAAAATTTTTTTTAGTTTTTTTTTTAAATTTTCTATAGGACCCCCTTCAAAATGTGGGAAATCCATGGGAGCAGCGATTCGGCCCACTTCGAAGTCTATATCTTTGGCAATTCTTATCTGATTCTGGAGGGGAATACCTTAAACGATTTGTGGATCGATTCTCTATAAATCTGCATCAAAATCTAGGAACAAAATATTTTTTAGATTTTTTGTCAAATTTTCTATAGGACCCCCTTCAAAATGTGGGAAATCCATGGGAGCAGCGATTCGGCCCACTGCGAAGTCTATATCTTTGGCAATTCTTATCTGATTCTGGAGCGGAATACCTTAAACGATTTGTGGATCGATTTTCTATAAATCTGCATCAAAATCTAGGAACAAAATATTTTTTAGATTTTTTGTCAAATTTTCTATAGGACCCCCTTCAAAATGTGGGAAATCCATGGGAGCAGCGATTCGGCCCACTGCGAAGTCTATATCTTTGGCAATTCTTATCTGATTCTGAAGCGGAATACCTTAAACGATTTGTGGATCGATTCTCTATAAATCTGCATCAAAATCTAGGAACAAAATATTTTTTAGATTTTTTGTAAAATTTTCTATAGGACCCCCTTTAAAATGTGGGAAATCCATGGGAGCAGCGATTGGCCCCACTGCGAAGTCTATATCTTTGGCAATTCTTATCTGATTCTGGAGGGGAATACCTTAAACGATTTGTGGATCGATTCTCTATAAATCTGCATCAAAATCTAGGAACAAAATATTTTTTAGATTTTTTGTCAAATTTTCTATAGGACCCCCTTCAAAATGTGGGAAATCCATGGGAGCAGCGATTCGGCCCACTGCGAAGTCTATATCTTTGGCAATTCTTATCTGATTCTGGAGCGGAATACCTTGATCGATTTGTGCAACGATTCTCCACAAATCTGCATCAAAATCCTGGAACAAATATTTTTTAGATTTTTTGTCAAATTTTCTATAGGACCCCCTTCAAAATGTGGGAAATCCATGGGAGCAGCGATTGGCCCCACTGCGAAGTCTGTATCTTTGGCAATTCTTATCTGACTCTGGAGGGGAATACCTTAAACGATTTGTGGATCGATTCTCTATAAATCTGCATCAAAATCTAGGAACAAAATATTTTTTAGATTTTTTGTCAAATTTTCTATAGGACCCCCTTCAAAATGTGGGAAATCCATGGGAGCAGCGATTCGGCCCACTGCGAAGTCTATATCTTTGGCAATTCTTATCTGATTCTGGAGCGGAATACCTTAAACGATTTTTAGATCGATTCTCCACAAACGTTGCTTTTGATTGCCCAATTACAATAATTATTATATCAACACGATTTGTATTTTAAATAAATATAATACAAAACATAAACGTAGCTATTATATATAATTATCCCATCAATAAGAATTGCATATTAAGGCCTAAACGCACTATGAAACCCATATTAGTTTAGCAACTTGTTAAGTAATGGCATTGATTTTATTATATACATACGTGGTTTTTTTCGCTAGAATGGATTGACCTTAGATTAGAACTGGCCCCACCTGAGCGGGTCACAGCTACTGCTTGGCGGGGCAGTGCTGGTGGGGCAACATTGTCCGACCAAGGACCGGGCCACGCACCACAACTGCACTGCGTAATTTGAGAGCCCCCATGCAAAGTGGTCTAAATGAAATTTATGGTCTCTGTTGGCGGATTGGCAATATATTTGATCGAGTAATTGGCAAGTGGCCACAATGGAGAACTGGAACTGGCCGCGCCTTGATCAATTGCTCTCGGATGGGATAATTCGAACCGACCTGATCCGATCCGGTCCGATCTGATCCGAGAACTGACCTCCATCTGAGCCGAACGCCAGAAAGTGGACTAATAGGCCTTCCCCCTTTATAGTCCCCCCTCCCTCTGGTATATTCAATTATGTGCATATTTGTTTATGTAAAAAAAAAACAAACATTTATGGATCGCATAATGAGTTTTCGTTACATTTGCAATTGCATAATACGACAAAGGGGTGGGAGGGGGGTGTAGACGCCTTTGTTGCATTCGACATTAAATGCTTTTGATGATTTAATAAAATTAAATTGAAATGTTAATCGCGGCACGGCATGGGCGGGAAAGTGGCAGTGGATGGCGAGAGAGGGGGCCGCCGGCCAAGACATGGGCGAAAGCGTAAAACAATGGCCCAGGTGCAGTCGGTGAATAAAATACATACAATGGGCCCGACTAGCTTCAGGGTTAGACACATATTTCTCTGTATTTTTGGCTACAAATTAAAGAAAGTTTTTTTTTCTACTTATTTGTAATTGAAATGAGAAATTAGCCTCAAGGTAGTTCTTTGTTTTAACAAGTTTTCACTCTCTCTCTGGGAGTTTAAGCTAAAAATTGGAATTGATTAGAGTTTGTTTTAGAGACTTCGCAAATGTTTTCTAAAGAAAGTGTTCTTTTTTAGCTATTATATCACCTCTTAAAATATATAAATGTTTACCAAATCAATCTCCCATCAAATCAATAAACTCCATAATTAAATTATTACGGATTATACGGTTGTAAACTTTATTAATCAAAACAAGTTTACAAAAAGCCCAGTCATCGTTTTGGACAATATCAACGCCTGCCGTCTATCTTGGCCATCAGATTTTCAGTTAAAACTTTTCGGCTCATAACTGTCAATCAGATAATCGACAATTTGTGGCATTGTTGTGACGGATTTCACCCATTGTGGCTGGGAATGGAACCCAGACGGCGGCCACCAGACGAGAGTGTTGACGGTTTGTGCGATGACTAGGTCTGGTCTGGTCTGAGAGGGATTTGTTTGCATTTGAAGTGAAATTACCGCAGAGCACGGCTTCTGTTCGAATGTTTGACTGTTTGAGTGTTTGGGTGGTTTAGCGGTGTTTGAGTGCCCGAGTGGTTTACGGTGGATTATGGTGGTTGTGCCTCCCGGTGATTAAGTGATCACGCACACCTCTAATGATTCCCCACACGCGGCACGCTCGATTACAATTGTCGCCTCAAAAGTGCGGCAGTGGCAATTAAAATGCTGAATTTGGCGTCATTTCATAATGGGATTGGTTGGGTCTGGGGAATCTTATAAATCTTTCGTACACTGAGACTAATTAATAAATATACTAAAACTTAAAGCTTGATAACTAGACACTTAACTATAAAACATTCCTTATTTTTTATAAATTATTTCTTCAAGTGCATTATTAAATACATTTTTGAAAACTCACCCGGTATACCAGGGACCCCGGGGACCGTACAAGAAACGCTTGGCGGTCTTCCATCGCTTCCGTATGTGACTGTCGATCGTTTTGTGATGCAGTGCCGCCGTCTGGAGGCGTTGCATCTCCTCCACCTGGCGCACCTTCCAGGGCATGTAGATCTTCTGCTGGAACAGACGCCGGTTCTCCGCCTGGTGGGTGGCACGCTGCTTGGAGGCCGCCTTGCAGGCCTCGTAGCACTCTGCCCAGAATCGATTGATGGGCTCCCACAGGTGGAGCTCGATGTCGCGCTGGTAGCGATCATATAGGGGTTTTACCTGTAATTATATGGATTATTTGATAAGTGCATTTAGAGAAATATATTGTTATTATATCCAGTTATAGTATTATAAATCTAAGACTATATTTAAGCCTTTGAAGACTGTGTAGATAATTAATATATTTTATATCTATATTTTTCAGAGCCTTTCTGTATAGATCCTTAGAGATCTTGTATATTTTTATTGATCCCCCTACCCCTAAATTTTATTTTAACAAGAATTAAATAAATAAATTAATCTCTTAGTACTATTTTCTTAAAAACTATACCATCTTAAAACTCTTTTATAAGCCCATATAGCCAATTTTATTTTGATGTAACATTTTGATTGAAAAGTTTATAAAATCATTAAAACCTCATAGATTAAAAGCCTATATTTAACCATAATTACCCCGAAATACAGTTTAGTTTCTAAAAATAAAACCTTTTAATATATTTTTATCTCAATTAGAGACACATGTCGAGCATAATTTTCTCCCAGTCCCCTCATGTTCATGCAACGAAGATGAACGAGGCTGACGATTATGGCAGCTTGGATTTGTTTTCGCTTTCATTCGATTCCAGGTGCCGTCTTCGTGCGTGTTCGAGTTCCATCTGCTCCAGTGGAGATCTCTACACCACCACCACCACTGCTACTCCAGTCCCCGACCCAGTCACGTCCGGTCAGGTTCAAGTTCAACGTGGGCACAGGAAGCGATCGATTGCAGTTGGGAAACAGGTTTGACACGCTCCTCGATGGCGGATGATGGCGTTGATGTTTTGGGGGTTTACTTAACACTGATCCACAGGCGGATCTCTGATGGATCTCTGACTAACTTGGTGAAGGGAGCACGACGGGAGATTCTTTGCATAATCCCTCGAACACTTCAGCTCGTTCCAAGGCACTGGGCACAAATTAAAATATATACCAAATACTGGGTTTGGTGGGGGATTTGGGGGGAAAAACTAAAAAACAAAAGAGCGGAGCAAAATATTTCTGGTAAAATCTCCACCACCACCAGGTGGGTGCATCGGTGGCGGAGACGACGACGCCGCTTTGTCATTCGAGCGACTGGTTCCAGCTGCGCCTCTTCGACGCTTCGAGCCACAAAACCAGACCACTTTCTTGGCGCTCAGCTCAGTTGCCGAAAGAAAGTCCGCCGAGTCGTGACCACCACCGGGAGCAGAGCACCACGAGGAAAATCACAGTTTTAAAAACTAAACACAAACTCTACTAAACTCCACAAGTCTGCCACTCTGGATTCCGACTTGGATTCACAACTTCAGAGTCTCTGCACCGCCCGTGGAAAGTTGTTGATGTTCGCGTCGATTTCGGAATTTTTAGAGTTTAGTTCGCGTTTTGTCTAACCGCTCGAAATGTGCAATTTGTTGTGGCTTTCGGCCTGTTTTGTAAGCGATTAAATAATATGTGAATTAATTATGTTGTCTCGTGTGTTGCCAGAGGGGTAGTATCGTCACCTACCAGAAGGGCCTACCAGAAGTGATATGGGCTTGGTGGTCTTTTGAAAGGGGTTATAAATGGCTTAATATTTGGTATCTTTAGTTTAATATAGAGAGAGGTATATTGTAGAGGGGTTTTGGTTTAGTTTATCCTATCTAATAGGTAGAATCTTATCTCGAAGACTCTAGATAGAATGTCTAAGGAGCGGTACCTACATATATTTATATTTCCTTAGTGAAGGAATCCATTGGCTGGAAAAATATCTTCTTTGAAATAAGAGAACATAGATTTTCCATCATTTTAATAGAAAAACCATCACTAAATTGCCTTAGCCTTTGGTATTGCCTTAGCCCCATCACTATATAGACTCATTTAAGAATTTGTAATATAATTTGTATCAAAAATCCGAGCCTTTAAAACTAAAAGTACATGAATGACAGTCTTGTTATAAACATAATTCTTTTTCCAATTTAAAATTTCCATAAATCCATTCTTTTTGTTTAAAACTGCCTTAAATTAAACTTTCCAAACACTTGCAAGTTACTTGCCTCGAACCTCAATAGTTTAATTCAAGCCAATCCTAGTCCCAAACTAGTCGTTTGAAAAAATTGCCGCTTTCGTGGCCAAAAACAAAGATGAAGAAAAACAAAGCCAAAACAGGCAGCTGCAATCGGTTTCGGGCTTACACCTGAACCTGGTGACGTTCAGGTTCAATGCTTGGCTCCTTCGGATGCCACTCCCCCAGCCACTCGCCTCCGAAATTCCTGCCAGTGGTTAGGATTGCGTGAGACCAGCCAGCCGGCAACAAAAAACGAGACTCCCATCGATGCAATTACGAGTACGAGGATTTTGGGCACCGCGACTCGTGACTCGATTGCCACTGGCGGTGGAGAGAAGGTGGTGGCAGCTATGTAACACTTTGTTATGAAGAAGCCTCTTACGGCCTAGGAGCCTCTCTGTAGGGGGCAGGCACTGAGGCGGAAGCTCTGGGAGCTGGAAAGTCAAAGGTTGCCCACATAAGACTCGGCGCACCGAGATGACAGCACTTAAGTCTCGAGCGGGGAGAAAGTTTTGTTGTCTGATGACATTTTTGCGGAAGATTAACCCACTCACCCTTTTCAACTCTGAACCCCTTTCCCTTTCCCAGGTGGCCGTCTGCCTGCCCCTCGCCCTCAGCGATGCGAATGCGAATGCCACTCAGGCGGAGCCAGTAGCTGCCAGACTCCAGGCGGAACCCAAGCCCCAGACGGAGCTCGCGCCCACGGCGGAGAAACTGATCCGGTATCGCCGCCAGCCACCCTACGGCAAGAGATCCAAGCTGCGCCGCCGGACAAAGGGTCCGCCCAAGATCAAGTACGGACCGCCGCCGGGTCCCTACCGGTATGCGAAACCCTCGTTTCCGGCCCACCACATCGAGGAGCCCAGCTTCTCCATCGAGGACTTCCAGAACCTGAAGTTCGATCCTGCGGACTTCAAGATACCCACCTCCAGCTACGAGGCGCAGTCCATGGATCTGGACTTCTACAACCATGACCCGGAACCCGATCTTTATGGGGCCCACAAGTTTCCCAGCTTGGATTTCGGACTGGTCACCACCCACAACGATCACAAGCCCCACCAGAAGTACGGGCTGCCACCTCTGACGCACAGTTTCCAGCCTCCGGATCACTCTTTCTCCTCCCACTATGAGCCGCCTCCAGCTCCGGCCCATCCGCCCTCCACGCGCTACGGAGTACCCTCGATACCGGCTTCGGTTCCCAACTTTTCGCACCAGGATCTGCCAGCTCCAGACTCCTACTCGATTTACGAGCAAAAGATTCCAAATGTGGGCTACCATCAGAACTTTGCAGAGCCACCGGCCAAGAAACCAGGAAAACATGGCTCCAACTTTGAGATTTCGTACTCTCCGCCCGCTTTCGAGATCAGCACTTCGTATCAGTCGAACCACCAGCAGAGCTACGTGCCGCCCAAGTCCCATGAGGGTAGCTTTGCAGAACCTCCTCCGGCCACCAACTATGTGAAGCCAGTGCAGCATCCTCCGGCAAATGGATATGGTCCACCTGCTACTAACTATGGTCAGCCTGCGCAGCATCCTTCCTCCAGCTACGATGCTCCTTCACATCCTCCATCATCGGGATACGATGCGCCTTCCCATCCTTCTTCATCGGGATACGATGCCCCTCCTCATCCTCCTTCATCTGGCTATGATGCACCTCCTCACCCTCCGTCTTCTAGCTATGATGCACCGCCGCAACATCCCTCCTCCAGTTACGACTCGCCACCTCAACACCCATCCTCCAGCTACGATTCACCGCCACAGCCACCAAATTATGACCAACCCTCCCAGTATCCTTCATCTAGTTATGATCAACCTCCCTCCCACACTTACAACCAGCCACCGCCTCCAGAAACCCATCCTATTCAAAACTATCCCCACAACGATTATGCCCCACCCACCCAGGAACTGCCTCTTAATCCGCATCACAAGTTCCCCAGCTTCGATTTCCCCAAGTCGAGCTACGAAGTGCCCATCTATGATCCCATTCCCTTCGAGGCATCCAACCGGGACGAGCAGGAGTCCTATCCACCCATACTTGCCTCCTCTCCGGATCAAAATGAGATAGCTAGCGATGCCCATGCGGCCGGTAGCTCCAAGAAGCGGAAGAGGAAGCGCAAGCCTGGCGCCGGAGTAGTGCCCGCCAAGCACACCCTGGATGTGCCGGAGCTCCAGCAGGCCTACGACGCGGACAGCCACCAGAGGAGCGAGTCGATCGAGCAGATAGATTCAGATGCCCACGCCCACAGCTCGCATTATGTGGAAAGAAAGCAGACCTTCTTCAACTTTGTGACGCCCACGACATCCACATCCACAACAACTCCGGCTCCTTGGAGTCCGATGAGGGGCAGGAGCACCACCACAAGCACAGGGTTTATTCCCACCATTGTGACCAGCACTCCGGCGCCCAGAACCGCGACGATGCGAACCAGAAATCGCGGCAGCTCCAGGTATCGCACCACCCAAGCAGTTAGTCCCAGCCAGCCGGATCCTATCCACACCAGCGTCCGAATAGAGCAGTCTCACTCCCAGAGCTACTACGACGGCACCATTGCTCCTCCGACCAGGCAGCAGTTCTCGCCCAGCACCAGTGTGCGTGGCACGCGACCTACAAGACCGGCCTACGCGAGGACACCGCTGGCTCTCCAGCCGGCGAATCACGGAAGAGATGCATCGTCCCCGCCGAGAGTCACACCCAAGCGCACCACCAAGGGCGTCTTTGACACCACCTTGTTCAAGAGCCCGCTCAGCGACCGGGAGATGGAGCGGAATCTCCAGGGACTGCGTCAGAACTTGCCAAAAAACCACAAACTGTACTGACTTCCAGAGGGGAGTTCTTGGGAGGCGCATAGTTTATAAAGACTTGGTTAACTAGCACTAAGACTGGAGACTTAAGCTATTAATTTTTATCGCAACTTAGGCTAAGAATGTTTAATAAATTAATGATTTTTAAAAAAAATTAGAAAAACTAAGAAGAAAATGATTAAAAACTAAGAGTTCATCCCAACACTCACCATGCGTTCTATAAAGTTCCTCCACTTCTTGCTGGTGCTGTACATTTGGAAGTCATTGAAGAAGACAGGACCCGCCGATGTGGAGGGCAAGTCCGGAAGAGTGGACTCCAGGTTGAAGGCCAAGCGACATTTCTCCAAAAGAGCCTTCATCACAGGCATCAAGAAGGAATACTCCTCGGGATTGCCCACTAAAATAATGGTAAGTTATTTAAAAAGTATTATAAGGATTATAGCCCTTAGCTCACCCTCAATGGCATTATCCAAGGCCCTATTGATGCTGTACAAGAGGTAGGACAGCTCCGCTGGATCCTCGGTGGAACGACTTTGAAGTATGGCATGCAGTTTGGCCGTGGCCATGGCCACTATTCCGGGATTCGGGTGATGAGAGCACTTGAGCAGCAGGCCCAGGCACAAGCGAATCATGTCGGACCAGTCGTCCGAGGATCCCTGCTGGAAGATCATCAGTGCATCGAGCAAGGCCAGCACACCGTCCAGGAGCTTAGTGGAGCACTTCTTGGACTCGTCCTCGTTGGAACCCAGCACCACCAGTTCGTAGACCATGCGCAGGATGTGCGAGGCGTTCTCCTGATTGACCAGAGTCTGGCTACCGTGCTCCGAGAGGTCGAAGAGCGAGGCCTGTACCGCCATTTCCAGGATGCGGAGACGCAGGGAGAGGTGCGAGGTAATCAGCTCATTGTTCAGAGCCAGCAAGTTGATGCAGCCCAGCACCTGGCCACGCTCTTGCCAGCAATGCGGATGATCGTTCGATATGCCGCGCCAGAAGATGTTGAAGAGGGTGTTTGAGACCAAGTACACCAGCTGCTCCTCAGTGTCCACGTCACCATCGGCCACGAAGTCAAAGGCGGAAGTACTCTTAAAAAGATAAAATGGAGTTAGAGTTAGAACCCAAAGAAGGTAAATATATTCACCTCCAGGGAGTCACTTTTCTTGGGAGCTCCATGCGGCGATTGCGTAGAACTGTCGGAGCTCAGAGATTCCTCGCGCTGAATCGACGGCGTCTGAGAACCACCGTCAGCGGTGTCTGTGGAGCTACCAAGAGTTAGTGACTCAAAGGTGTCCTGGATGTCGTGGGTGGTCTGCCGAATCACCGAGAACAAGCTGCTGGCATTTTCCACCACTGCCCCAGACACAGACTCGGCTAGCTCCTTGATTTCGCTTTCAATGACAGTGGCTGCCTCGGACACACTGGCCTGGATCTCGTTCAGTATAAGACCACTGTCGCTCTGCTCCTCCTCCTGCTGCTGTTGCTGCAGCTGGGCCAGTCCGATCTCCTGGTCCGAAAAGGTAATCAGATCGGCCTGAGCCAGGAAAGTGGAGTTATCCTCCAGTAAGACATCCATGTTGATGCCAAAACTGCGTCGCTTTTCTTCATCCGGCGGCGAGCTGGTGATGGGCTTGCGGATGAGCAGGCGGGCAATAGACTCCTGCCAGCCAGTCTGCTTGGCCATCGCCACCGTAGAATTTTGCTTCACGAACGTGGTCTGCAGCAGGCGCTTGGCGATCTCCAACTTCACGGGCAGGTCACAGGTGCTCACATGGTAGACCAGGAAGATGAGGCCCGCATAGTCTGGCTGCAGGCCCAGCATTTCATCCACCAAATGGAAGAGTATTGTGGAGCTCAGGGACAGGGGAGTGATGAAGGAGAAGAAGCCAGGAAACATGCTCTGCTCGGTGGCTTGGTCGTACAGTCGGAGCACTTGCTTGTACTTCTGGTGAACTCGCGATGTGGCCAGCAGTCCGCTGATGAACTGAACATGAAAAAGGATTCGTTAAAGAAATCAAGAAATTTACCACCAGGGTTGATTCTTACCCTAATCGCTGCCTCTTGGATCTGGTTGTTGTAGCTCTTGTCCACAAAAAAGTTGTATATGAGATTGGCGGACTGCGGCTCATGCAGGAGTAGCACCATCTGGTCCTTGCAGTTCTTGCCGCGCAGATAGAGAGTCATCATTTCCAGGAACTCAACCAGAACCACATCCTGCCTGACAGAAGCCAGAAACGCCACCATGGCATTCACCTCCTTGATGTTCACATCCTTCTGCAAGTAGAACCGGATGATCCCGAAGAGGGTCGCCCTTATGGTCTTGGCGTCCTCGTCGGTGATACTGTCCGGCGTGGAGTAGTACTGACGCACCACGTCCAGAACAAACTGAACGCCGTAGCGCCGCCGGAAGAACTTTCTGTCGTTCTTGATCATGGCGCTCAGGTACTGTACGTGTCCCAGGGTGATCTGAAACTGCAATCTTGACCAGATCGCAAAATCGAAGACTATGTGCGCGTAAAGAGCATCCAGAAGCTGGCCGCCAGCCTCCGATTTGTGGCCTTGCAGAGATTCCATTAGAAGGTGAGTGGCCATAAGAGCATTCACATCAAACAGAGCTGGTGGGCACCGTTGCAGCATGATGCCCACGATCGCCAGACACTCACTGGCCAGCAACTGCTCCTGGTTCATCTCGTGCTCATGGGTCAAGTAGCGGAGCAGGCACAGGAAACTGGCCACCGGATGCTGCAACATTTTCCACTCGGTGTACGAGTTCGAGGAGAGCATCTCCCAGTCGGTGAACTCCTCGGCCGTGGGTGTAGGAGCACAGGATGCATTCGAGTCCTCGCTGACACTGGCTATTGAGATGTCGGCCGCCTGTTCCGAACTCACCAACCTATGCAGGATCGGCAGTATGGCACTAATTCCTCCAATACTGTTGATGGTTTCCTGGATTTTCACAATCTTACAATGTCTAGCGTTAATCCTGCCTGGATATTTTCCTCCTGGTATCAAATCCTGGCAGACGCCATGCCAAACTGCCCCGGGCGCATAGCAGAACACAAAGCGAGAGTTCAGCTCCAGGAGATCGTTGTCCTGCGAGAAGATTGAGCTGAAGTTGGCCCCCGCATCGAAGATGGTCTTCAAGTTGGTGGTGGGCTCGGCTAGCAGGACGCCACCTAGATGACCATTGAGGCAGGCTTGCTCTCCGAAGACCGTGTCCTGCATTCCAATGGGGAAGTTCTTCACATTTGGATCAAAGGCCGTCTGGGTCCGCATGGGTAATGTGAAGTAGTTGGAAACCTTCAACAAAAAGTAAGGGATTAGGGTATATCTTCTTTTGAAGTAAGTTTCTTACATTTGCAGAAAGTGTGCGCTCTAGAAGACTTGGCAGCATCCCCTTGTAACCACTCGAGCCGCTCTCCTGAGAGGAAGACCTGGGCATGATCCCGGTTTTGGCCACTTCACCTGGTTGAGGCGGCGCCACCACCGCTCCAATGGAACAAACTGTAAAGGGCTCATTCACCGCCTGAACTTTAAGAGTGGCACTCAGCTTCTGGACAAAATCCACATAGATGTTGATCTGACTGTAGGAGAAGGGTCGCTTTGGTGGTGTTATGGCTACGGTGAGGTAATGCCACTGGCCATCCATCAGAGTCTTTGTGGCTGTGGAAGAAGTAAGATACTCGCGCCTGGTCAGGGCAGCCACAACCACATTGCCATTAGGCTGAACGAAAACCTCGAAGCCACTGCCACTGGCTGTCTGGAGCGTCAGAAGCATGCGACGATTGCTGGGCTGGTCCTTTAGCTGATTGAAGCGCACCAGGATGTGAAAGATGAAGCCATACGATCCGGAAATGGTCCAGTTGCGAATGTCAGGCACTCCAATGCCATCCGTCTGTTGTTCAATGGCAAAGTACTGCGAGCACGAGTTGCTGCCTCTTAAGCTCTGAAGGGCAATGACAACTAGGGTCTAAAAGGACAGACGTGATTAAAAGATGAATCCTAATCCTGGTATTTGTAGAGTTACCTGCTGTAACTGCTTGTTTTGCGGAAACTTTGTGCCTTGCCGTAGAAGGGCAAAGATGCACTTAAGTTCCACGGGAACTATGCTAAGTTTGCTCAGCTCCTCAATAAGCTTGATGAGATTCTGGACACAGTTTTCGCCCAAGGACTCTGCTTTCAGAAGGCAACCACATACTGCCTTGATTACGTGACTACCGCAAGCTACAGATTTTCTAAAAAATTAAATAGATAATGTTTATTTTTGCAGAGAATTTAAGTAAGCCACTTACGTTCCGTAGTTGTCTGTGCAGCCCTTGAGCACTAGGTTGGTTACATGCAACTGTTCCTGCTCCTGAAGCTCTGGCACCCAGTTTAGAAGCTCTAGCATTACTTCGGGCAGGAGAAGCAGGTGCTTCTGATCGTCATAGCCCAGCATGAAGCATGAGTCCAGCAAACTGACGGTGGGCGAACCAAAAGTTCTCAAGCTGGCAAAGACCTTTTCAATGCGCTCAGCCTGGCGGAGCTGATTGGCGGATTGTGGCGAGTTCCTTGTCAAAGTGGCCAAGGCCTCCATGGTGCTGCACAAGGAACTCGAATGAGAAATGTGCCAGGGCTTCAAGTAGGATAGATTAGTGAGAATATGGTTGAAGATTTATCGACTAACCTTGATGAGCTTCGGCAGGTTGGTTAAGATATCAAGTAGATTCGATTCTACAATGGCCTCACATGCAGCAAGAACAGTTTCGCTGCCCAAGAACAGTTTCACAGCCGCCACTGTGGATGAGAGGGCAGCCATGTCGATGGCCACATCCTGATCCGCATCGCTGGCTATGTCGAAGTTGGCGTCGCCGCTGTCAAAGTGCTTGGTGGCCAGTAGCTCTTGAAGAGCATCACAATAGAGTTGAACTAACGTAACTAGGTCTATTTGGCGCTGTAAGAAAAAGGAATATAATTAAGTAGAAAGTCCCTATATCAGCTACGATTACTTACTTCTTCTGGACTAGATTTCTGCAGGACGATGACCATCAGAGCATAGCAATTGAGGGCCACACAGCGCAGGCTATTGGTACTCTCCCACTGTCGCAGAATGCCCATGGTGATGGACACTGTGGCAGGGCAAATGGCCTTCATACCATTGCGCTAACGAACCGAAAAATACCATTTAAAGGCCAAAAGATTCACAAGAATGTTGACAGGAAAGTGGACAAGCAGTGGCATGCATGGAGTTCAGTTAGGGACAACAATGATTAGGACAATGGATGGTTCCACCACTCACCAGGTTATCACAGTCTAGAAGCAGCCCATCACCCGAGCAGGGGGCAAGTGAAGAATTGGTTAGAGCGTTAGTATTTCTATTTGTCAGGGTCGAGGTCGAGTTTAGAGTCTGCGCCACCTTTAGCTGCAACTGGAGAGGATCCAGACGCAACACCAACGAAATGAAACGAAACGAAAGCGGACATGGAAACAAATGATAGAACTCTAGTGAACATTAATAGCGAAAGCAGTGAGCAAAAGGAAGATTCTGTAGGGGAGTGAGGTTAATCATAATTAGATCCTAGGTTTATAGCTTAATCAAAAGAGGACTAGACAGGGCGGATGAAAACTGGAGACGCTTTTGGTGCTACCTGTGAGCCGCAAATTACTGCTCCTAAAATATTTAATAGACTCTCGCCTATTTCCGCATAACGGATGAGTTTTTCCTCTTGGAAGCAATCTGTAAGACAAATAATTGAGTGGATTTATGATACAATGTAGTCTAAAAACTCACCATATATAAAGGGAACAATCTCTACGTGCACAGAGTGAGGTTTGTAGGACAAACGACTATAATCCGCTGAATGGCCTCTAACAAAGCTGCGCCACGTCAGGTACGGGTCATACATGACCTCCAGAAAGGCCGAGAAACTGCGAAACAGGTGACTCGTAGCGGCCGTGGTTTGGGTCTCACTCATTTGCTGAAAAAAAATTAGAAAGCCTCATGTTTATTAAGGTATTTCCTATTATATCCCAAGCTTGACTTACTTGTTTGAAGACCCTCGTCAGTATGGCGATTAGATTTGGCTTGTATTCGTACTTGATGATGGCCAGGATGTTGTCAAAATGCCGGCACACAATCACCAGGCAGTCAATGAGTATGGCCACCTGCTCGATGGCCTCCTCCTCAAGAACTCCGACCGTATCGCACGCATCCCTAGCCACTATAATGAACTTGCCAATGGCGGGTAAAAGCTCATCGGGCAGGCGGCCCAGGTGCGGGCCACTGTCCGTCTTTACTTCGTTCCACAGGGGACAGTTCTCGGCTTGGAAGTCCAATTGGAGTTGACTGCGCCAAATGGCCACGAAACGCGCCACAAACTCCCGGAAGTACGTTTCATCGTTCTGCGGAAAAGAGACAGAGATAACAGGATTTAGGCTGAGCCTGAGCGGATTATATAATCGTTACAGTGTTTACACTACGATGCCAGTGCCTTTGGGCAGATAAACATTTTCCGAGTTTGTTTGCCGTTTGTGGTGCGGTGACTAATGCTTTGAACATTTTGCGACCGCCCCCGACAGCCGCTCCGCCACCTCGCCCCCCTCTCGGGCACAAGAGCTCCACCGCTTATCACTCGATATAGACCTTAGTCAGCCCTCACCTTTGTCGTATATTGCACCCACAGGTTGTATATATCCTTCTTATTGTCCATCGTCTAGTTATCTCAGCTGCGAGGCATTTGTTAGATTATTACAATTTGTGTATTTTTGTTTTGTTTACAAAAAAAAAAAGAAGACGCCGACGATGTGTAGCTTTAACGCCGCTGTGATTTCCCGCAGGGCGCTTTTACCGCCACGGATCCGGGGCCTACGTAGCTTTGGTAATAGCTTAATTAACGATATTTGGCCGCTCCTTCTTACGAAAAATAGCAATAACTATTTGGCTTATTTTTCACATTGCCCACAGGCACAGGTGAAAACGAGAACAGCTGATTGGGATTCTTAACGCTTCTTCTTCTAAGCCAGTCACAATGGATTCCAGTGTTGAAAAAGTGGTGGGAAATTCAAAAAGACGGCGCCAAAAAGAGAAGATATAGATTCTATAACAAAAGAACTAAGAAGTTTACCAAATATCTGACATTTAAGTATCAAATAAAAACACTCGTTTATTTTAGGCTGCTAAATGCGTATTTATTTCGAGATTTTCATGTATTTGGTTTCAATTCTAGTAGCATTTGTATTTTTTTTGTCTGTTTTACATGATATTAGCTAATAGTTGCGCTCGTTTCTGCCATCGCTTGATTTCATGAACTAACTCCCATTCGATCGTTAAAAACAAACGACTTTCTGTAGTGTAGTTTTTCTTGCCGCCTATCATTGATACAATATGCGCAAAAGTGCAGTTATTGATGCGGATGCCGATGCTGATGCGGTTTGAGAATCTATATGCCTAGGCAACGAATTCTGAGATTATTCGCTTTCGATTTTAGATGTGTCTTTGATTTGTTTAGTTTTTTTTTTTCATTTTTTTTTGTATTTTTTTGTTTGTAATATAAAAAGGAAACGTTATTTTATATTTAATTTCAGACCTAAATTATTAAGATTTAATGCAATATTTTATTTTGTAAGTTTTTAATTGAATAGCTTGAACCATTGGTAGGACCTATAAATATTCATTATCCGGTAATAATCTTAATAAAATAAATATTTAGAAGAAAAATCTTATGCCTCCGTTTCAGTTAGTTAAAGCTGTGAGTTTTTATCCGCATTAATTTGAAGGATAACAATTGTTAGTTAATTTACGTTAATTTAATTTAATTTATTTTACTTCAAATATAGGCATTCGACTTGCTTTCGTTTATCATTTATACTTGTTAAATTAAATACTCGACGCTTTCATTTAATATCATATATTTCTCCTTAAGTTTTCGTTTCTTTGGGTTTCTGTAGCTCTTGAATGGGCTTTACAATATTTAAAAAACCTCAGCGCCTCGATTATCGATTTTGTAAATAAGTTGCGCGCTTTGTTCTGATTTTATTCTCGCTTTAGCTTTATTTTTATTTCTATTTTTTGTAGTTTTTATTATTTTTGTTTTGGGCTTGGGTAGTGGCTTTGCTTACTTGAGACGACGACGACGATTGTTTTTTTTTTTTTGAATAGAAAAATAATTCAAGTAAATATTTGTATATTTTATGTATGTATATGCACGTGTATAAGTATTATAGTTCCTCTAGGTAGATGTCTAGCACTCCTTGCACGCACCCTTGTATATTCATGCGGATTATTGTATTTGTACCAATCAAGAAAGCGGCTACTCCCACAGGATGCGGCAACTTCTGTCTACCGTCTCCTAGTCCTTGCCCTCCAAATATCAATTACTGTGCTCAGATACTAATGCCCGTGTTACAATTTTGAGTGGATGTGGTGTCTGTGAGAGAGTGGCGGGTGTAATTGTGAAGCCATCTGGTGTTACTCCAGACTCCTAGTGCTATGAGTGAGGATGGTGTGAGATGTGTCCGAGTAGCTAGTTCGTAAGGTAAATATATGTATGTATATAATCTATCATAGTTGTTTAAGTGCCTCTAACAGCTCTGAAGGTATTCAGGTTCGGTCGCATTCGCTGCGTTGTTGTTGTTGTTGTTGTTGTTGACGATTGTTTTGGATAGAAATACTTGGGGTCTCTGGTTGGTTTTTTTTTTTTGGTTTTGTTTGATTGCTCCACCTGCTCCGTGATCCGTTCTCCGCTCGGCGGTCTACGTATCCAACAGCGGCTCATTTTCCGAATCGGAATCTAACATTCTCCAGACCATGCGCCTGACGTTTCAGACTGCCGCTGTCGGCCCAGGAGGAGTTGAGATACTCGTCGTCATCGTCTTGCTCAAGTTTCTAAAAAGAAAATAGGTTTTTAATATTTTAAAATATGATTTATATAAAAATAAATAATTTAAAACGTAGGAAGGATTTCCCTAAGAATAGACCCAAAAAAGTATGCTACAAAAAATTTCCCCGCCTTAAGAAATTATTTTTTTTAAAAGGATTTAAAACATAAAGTAGTTCCATAATCCTAAACCTCTTTTTTCCTCTCTTACCCTTGAACTGAATTCGACGTTGAGATAACCCCATTCTCCAACGAATCCCTGGACAACTCGTCGGCCATCTGGACTTTCAACTGATGCCCAAACGAGTTCATCTCGGAATTTGGTGTCATCTGCGATCCCGCCGGGCTCTGGGCTATGTAATTGCCCGGCGTGGTAACGGAGCCAACCTGCGATATAGAGGCGGTCATCCCAGGACCACCATTGGGCAGGACACCGTCCAGACAACTGTCGTTGGTGGTCGAGTCCATGTTAATTATTTGACTGCCGGCAACGTTGTCCGCCAGCACGGCACCATCGCTGTCGTCCACGGCATCTATGTCGTCGATGTCCATGTCCTCGGCGTTCTTGTCCAGTGGCGCCGTCTCCTCGTCCTCATTGTAGATCTTAAAGTAGGCGTACGTCAGGTAGATCACCGAGATGATGAACGACGGAATGGGTATGGCCATCGAGTAGACCAAATTGAGGGTGTTCTGCCAGTAGTCCAGGTCGCTGATGACCAGACTGGGGTCAACCTTGGAGTAGTAGCAGGGAAACTTGATCCCGATCTTTGTGTACCGCTTCAGCCAAATGGTGCAGTTGAGCATGGGCGGGTAGCCGCAACCCTTAACGTTTGGGAAGAGCCTGGCCCCCACGTAGTAGTACCTCGAGCGGTTGCCCATGAGGCCTTCGTTGAGCTCGGAGATCTCGTCGAAGGGCTGTCGCTCATCCGGAATGAGAGTGCCCGAGGCACTGAGTCCTCTGGTGTCCTCAGAGTCCTCAATGAGGTAGCCATTGGACCCATCGGCATCCCCGAAGTTCAGCTGCTCCAGGTGCCCGCCACCGAGATCGATATCAATCCCGGCACCACCGATGCCGCCACCCAGATTATCGTACTCGTAGTCGCTACGGAGAGCTCTCTCGTACCGGTCTGTTCGCTTCACGGGCGGCAGCTCGCGTTCCGCTTCCTTCAGATTGATGTGGTACTCGGTGAAGTTGAACTCATCCGTGAAGTTGTACAGATTGAGGCGATAGTTGACCCGGATCTGGGTGCACGTGTAGATGTCCTTGGTGCAGCCCTCGCGGCAGGACGACCACGAGCAGTTCTTGGCCCCGTAGTAGATCTCTGTGTCGTAGGTCTCACAGAGGGCCGGGACCTCCTCGAACTGCATGAAGATCGTCGTGAAGGCAGGTTCAATGACAAAGGGCACCAGGAAGAGAAACGCAAACATGCTGAACGTCCCCAGCAGGATGAAGAAGGCGGTGGTATAGAACAGCAGCTTCTCCTTTCCCGTTCGTTTCTCGTGTTCGTCTCCCATTTTTAATTAATTTAAATAATTACTCGATTTTGTTGGTCGGACTATATATCTAGTATATATATTGTATTATAGTTTGGCGCAGGTCTGGCGGCGGTGGCGGCGGAGCAGAGCGGCAGCGAATGGTGTTCCAAAGGCGGAGGGGCGGTGTATTGTATCGTTTTTTTGGTGTTTTAGCAGTGCGGTACTTAGCTTAAAATTGCGGCGATTAACGATTAACGATTATTAATCGATAACGATAACTAAGAGCTAGATTACGATTACGGTGCAAGTTATATCACAGGGAGAGTTCGATTTCTCGTTTCGTTTGCTTTCTTTTGTTTTAGCTTTTGCTTTTCCTTGTTCTGCTTCTGATTCTGCTCCTGATCCTGGTTCTGATTCTGTTTCAGCTTCTGCCTGTCCTTCCTTGGTTGCTTTGGATGCCCGATAGTCCAGTGTCCCGTTATCTCGCACATCGCTGGCATCTGCAAGGCGGCAGGCCGTTCTCAATGGCGTGGTAGTGATTTCCGGTTGGGGCGACGGAGGCGGGCTTCTGCATTTTTGTGCTCGGCATCACTCGATTAGGCTAAATACTCCACAGAGCCAAGGGGAATCCCACGCATCCTGCACTTTACCGTTACCTTTCCCCTCTAGCTTTCGTCCTTTTTCACTGGCAGTGCGTACGTGTGTGTGTGTGAGTGGGGGGTTTGAACCTTTGCTAATTGCTTTATGCGTCCCAATGGAGGTGTTTCGTCAACATCAGCACGCTGCAGTGGCGCTGGTCCTGCTCCTCCGAATTCCTCCTTCGTTCGTCCTTTGGCTCTTGCTATATGCCTGATTTAGCTGCTTCTTGATTATTTTATGACTGCGGCAAAGCCTGATTTGTGTGTGTTGAGTGTGTTTGTGTCATGTGTGTGTGTGTGTGTCGCGTGTATGTGTGGTGTGTGGCCTGCCAATGGGCCAGCTTTGGGGTCTCTCACTCTCTGCTCTGCTTCTTTTCCACAGTTGTGTTTAGCTTTGGCTCACTTTACATTCTTCAAATGTGTGTAAAAAAAGAATGCTGGACGGACAGTTTTTTTTTGTTGTTTGTTTTTCTTGTTCACTTTGCTTTGCTATGCTTGACTATTTTCGCTCTCGTTCTGTCTTTCTCTCTTTCGCTCTCTCACTGTATATCCGTGCCACGTGCAGTTGTCCAAAGCTGTGGTGGGCCAACACGGAAAAAGGACGAGAAGAAGAAGCGGGGTTTTAAAATACCGTTAGACCGTGTTTGCCGTTAATGCGTGTATTTTTAAGCCCAGCGGCCGCAATTAAGCCACCTAAAGGTGACGATGGCCGCCCGCTCGCGTTTATTTTTATGTAACCTCGAGTGGAACGGGGGGAGGGGCAACGATGGAGTATTACGAAACGGAAACACGCGGCAGCAGCAATGAGCTCAGCTAAGCTCGGCATGTTTAAATAATAAAACTCCTTCGATGCACTCGAGGGGCGGGCGGGCAGGGTTTTCGGTAAGGGACGCGGAGGGAGACAGAGCGGAGCCACATGTAATTTTCAATTCATTTGGCACGCTCGGACACACACACACACAAGCTCACACGATGGAAACAGGCCGTGCACATGCAAGCTCAACTACCATCACAGGCAACTCTCACGTACACAGAGCCAAAAAAAAAAAGAAAGAAATGGAGCGGGGAAGGGCAGAGAACGAGTGGGGGGGGAGCTTGCTCCAATCGAAATTATGCGGCATAGACGGTCCTCTCCTGCTCCCGCTCCCGCTCCTTTATTTTTTTTTTTTAAAGGAGTGAGTGAGCGAGCTAGCGACCGAGTTGGTTGTGGTGTGAGTGCGCCTCTTGGCAACTTCTTGTGCTTTGCACGAAACGATTTTTCAGCTGCCTCTAAAGATTTGTTAGGGGGGGGGCCCCGAGATCAATTAAATGTAGTTCCACTACATTTCAACTAAATTTTTCATGTATTTTTTGGTTTGCGCCACTGTGACCCTTCGTTGCTCCTCCTCGTCCTCCTCCCTTAACCCGTCCCCGCCTATTCAGCTCTAGTGACGTAGAGTTGCGTGCTCCCGTTCGTGAATGTGAGCGTGTGTGTGTGTGTGTGTTTGCGACTTTGCGCCTGTGTGTGTTTACTCAAGGTTCAGGTTACGCGGTGAACGGTGACAACGGAACGGGGATTACGCATTTTCAATCACAAATCACACACGGCCCGCACAGTTTCAGTTTTTAGGCTCTGGCCATCAGCGGTTCTGGCCAAGCTACCGTGTGTGTTTACCGTGGGACAATGGTGACCTGATTGCAAAACGCTGAAAAACAATCACGGTCCACATTTCTTTCGTGGCATTTTGTGGCAGAACTTCTTGTGTTCTTTTGACAATAGACCAGCGACAGCGACAGCCACGAAGGAGACAGCGACAACGACAACGACAACCAAAGGAGCAAAGCGACAACACGACGGCCGAACTCTTCAGCGAAAGGACTGCCTTTCACTGGCAACGCTGCAGCGAAATTAAGGGCTCAAGTTGGAGCTTTGGAGCGGAGCTTTCGCCTGCACCTCCGCCAAGCTCGAATGCTGGGCTTGTTATTTAGCTTTTAACTGGCTAGATTTTATTACTCATACGCTCTGTTGGCTGGTTGATAGTTTTTAAGGTTTAAACTTTAAAATTATTTGTGAATTTAACGAAAATATGCAACAATTTCTTTAAATATTTATTATCTTTTAAGTTCATATACTTTTAGGCCCTTTTTTCTACAAAGGTTACTGATTCTTTTGAACTCTAATAGGTACAACGGGTCGTATGCGCAATATTTTGTACATACGCTCTGTTACGTTATTCCCTTACGTAACTCTGCAAGAAACAATATTATATTTAAAAAATAAAGAAAACAATCCAATCTTTAGCTTTTTTTGGCCAACTATCCGCATTTTGGCTGTTAAGTTTTAAGCCAGCACTACCCAAAGCTCACTCTCTCCCACACTCCACGAGGGAGCAACAGCGGGCCAGCGATGACGTAAAGCCTGCCGACGCAGGCGCCCTCCGCCCTAGAATCTCCAGTTGAGAAACAGTGCTGCTGGTGCTGGTCGAAAGCTGAGAATTGTCAGAAGTGGCGTAAACAGCAGGGAAACGTAACGAGTTCGCCTGTTTGGAATTTTCTCGGCTCGCCCAGCCACGGGGAAATGGTGGAAAAGTGCAGAAACGCAGCATTTCTGGCACTTGGTTAGCTAAGGATTGTAAAGTAATAGCAATAAATAGTGAAAGCCCGTCATCGAGTGAACCGTGTGCGGATTATGAAACTAATTTGATGGCACACTGTGCAATTGTGACTGCGACTATTGCAAGTGTATTGGTGTGGTCTTCTGCCACATTTCCCAACATCCACCCATCACCGACCGACCGACCAACCGACCGCCCGTCCCGCGAGTGCGTGCCCAATGGCAGGAACGTAAATAAACCTCAACACTCTTAGCTGGGACATTCGTAATTTACATGTGAGTAAGGCTGCTGAAAAACCAAGACCCCCAAATCGAAACGGAAATCGAACCAAGATCCTTTGACGACCCTCAAAATCGTTGCCTACCTACCAGCGCATTGGCGTGCAACTAGAATTTGCCCCATTGCCATTGATTATTCCATGTGGGCTGTGATAAAAACAAAAAATGGAGCGTGTCCAAGTGCTGGTGCCAGAAAGCAGATAGTTTGTAGTTGTTTGATATTTTTTGGTCCCATTTCTCCTTTAAATGCCATCTGTCCTCTAAAAACTTTTATTGAACTTTTATAGACCCTCTATAGAGACTTTATACTGTTTGGTTCGTTCTAAATTTTAAAAATATTATTTAAACATGTTATTTTTACCTTCAAATTGAAAATAACTCAAATTCAAGTTATTTAAAATCTTTAGTTTTATATAATATAAAATACTATTTATTTATATTTTTATATTAAAAATAATATAAAATACTATAATACTATAAAAACCGTTGAGGAGTTAAAAATCTTTTTTGACATGAAGTAACTGACTTTATAAACTTTCTTATTAATTTACTAAAACTAAAAAATAAATCTTTAACAACGCGCGAAACCATCTGTTGGTCAGTGTTATCAATGCCGAAATCCGTACAGCAGTGATGGAAAACACTTCGTTGGTTTTGGAACGCTAGAAAACGCGTTAGTGCTTTTCTGCCAAACAGATGTTTATTAAAAACAGAATTTAATTTTGACGTAAAACGGAAGTTGAAGCAAAAAAACAAAGCAGACATGGGCGCCATTCTTACGATAATATTTTTCACCACCTTTTGGGCGGCAGTGGCTCGTGTGGGACCCCGTCTGATGTCCAAGGCACCGCAACAGGATCTTGTGCGCTGTTGTTTTCTACTGGCGGCCGTCTGTTGTTGGCTCTTTTGGTTCTGTTGCTATTTAGCCCAGTTAAATCCACTAATTGGTCCCAAATTAAAGCAAGACACCGTCAAGATGATTGCCAGGTCATGGGACAATCCCATTGTAGGGTGATTACAGGAGAAATAAGAAGGATGAAGGCTTTTATGAAATCCACGTAGTTAATCTCCCCCGGCGGCACCCTTCTCCGGCGGATGCAGCCGTGGCCACATCACACCTCACTCAGCCGGAAATCCACACAGTATATACGCCTGGCATCTAAGATGGAACCAATTTCTGTACTATCAACGTAAAAGCAATGTACCTTAACCAGTCTGGGGATATTCCAGATTCGTTATTTATACACAGCCTGTAATAGCAACTAACCCACAACTAATAACCACTTTAAAAATAAGATTGATGATTGTATATTGAAAATTGTAAAACCACATTGTACTGTATAAACCATTTTCTTATCAGCTGCTATAGTCAGCGTACTTACAAATTTACAAACGAAAATATCAACCTATACTTCCACTATTGTAGTTAATTTTACTAATCAATTATTGTATTTGTGATTTAGTTGTTTGCAAATATAGACGAATTTATATTAAGTTATCGTTTTTTATACCCTACCAGAGGGTATTATGATTGAGGTTTGGGAGTAGTAAACTTCCTTTAACGATAAAATTAAAGTATGGCCTGTTTTCAGTTATATTTTAAGATTTAAAGATATTAAATATGTTCAACTATAGTTTACACATAAACATACTGCTGTAAAGAGGGCAGGACAAGCACTTGACCAAAAATGGGGCAACAAAAACGACACTACACACACCCCTCAGTGGCGCACTCGGTGCACTTGCACTCTTGGCCATGTGGAGGCCGACTTAATCAATGGAAGCCTCTCAGTTGGAGTGGGGAACACGCTGGAGCCAGTGAGGCGAGCGTGGACGGGGGAGGTGTCAAGGGATGCCGCCCATAGAAATGGCTTCTCTTTTTCAGTAACGTGAATGCGGAAATATTGATTTTGCAATAAAAGTGCGCGCGCAGTACCGAGATTTGTGCCAAAAGCGAGAGCAGGACACGAGCCAAATACGATGCCACGATGTGTGGCATGTTGTCGGCGGTCAGTAAGGATATGCGGAGAGCTGGAGAACCGGAGAGCCATACACGGCCCTACGGAGCCGAGCCGAATGCACTCGCCAATTCGGAGCAGAAGCCTTGGGCCAGCCAACCAGTCGGAGGAACGTCACGAGCCAGCTGCCACTTATTCCAAAGGAAAAAATAATTACAACTGAAAATAACAGTCTAAAATTAACAAAATAATTATCGATAAATTGTAAAACCAATAATTGATAGTGAATTGCCAAGGCTAAGTCCTGTTTGCGTGGAAAGAATCCGAGCCGGAGCCAAAGAGCACGTGATGCAACTGACGACTCCCTTATGGGACAGTGATTAAAGTGAAATTGTAGGGTCAGAGCTAGCCAAAAATCGATAGGGGTCGCCTCCAAAAAACGTGTCCTCCAGCTGGAAACGTGCGCAGCCTGCGAAATTTCCTTTGGTCTTGGTCCTGCTGGTCCCATGCAAAGTCGGAGCAAATCTCAACCTACGCAGGGTTATATAACACATTTGCTACAATAGCTACAACGCCCACGCAGTTTGCCTCTGAATCGATAGACCAGAAACCGTCATGACGAGCACCTAATTGGATTGCACGCGAGGGATTAACCACTGGGCTTTAAAAGGGAACGTCACCAGCGAGAATCCGCGACTTTGGGCTAGTCACTCCGCCATATAATGGGTAAAAAGAAGGTACCCAGCGAGGAGCTAATCGTCCCGCCGCAGGACAACCGCATATGCGGAACTATTTGCATTTGCCAGATGACTCTGGTGCTTAGCTCAGTGGCTCTGGTCTATCTCACGGTGGCCATCTACATGCCCTCCACCCGGGCCTTCAAGAGCGGCATCGATCCCACGCCGGTCATGTGCACCACCACGCGGGCGGTCAACAAGGACAACTGCGAGTGGGGCAGCTGCGGCGAGTGGTGTCTGAGCAAGACCTCCGGCGCCTGCATCCAGATCTACGTGAATCTTCGCAGCAATGGCAGCAACCTCATCTTCCAGAATTGCACGAATTCTGCAAATAAAACGTGTTACGGCATCGACCAGGATCGGGCCGACAAGGCGCGGTGCATCAACGACGAGTGCAAGAACCTTACGGGCACCTTCAACTGCACCGCCGGCCAGTGCCTGAACATCACGGACGCCTTCGAGTGTGTCTTCCACAACAGCGACGCACCCGTAAAGTGTTCTGGGCGGAGGGGAAAAATTAATTGCATGGACATTAGTGGCTTGTTCTCCTGTAGCCGGGGAACGTGTCGGAAAATAAGGACCCCCTACAACTGCGACAGGAGGTGTGTGGATATACCCACCCGGAACAAGAATGTGGTGGTGTTGAGTGGGGACAAGGTGTATCTGTCCCAGTGCCAGAACGCCATTAATGCCGAGACCCTCGAGGAAGTGTGGAACGAATCGAGCGACAACGTGGCCATGACTTCCTGTTACTTCATCAAGAACACATCGGACCGCGTGGATGCAGTGGACTGCATCAATGGCTCCACTCTGGAGCACAATATGCTCAGTGATCTGACCAACTTCACATATCTGAGCCACCTGCACGTGTCGGTGGCCACTCCAGTGCCGGAGATAGCCCCTCCAGACGTCGATCTGACCATTTCCAACGAGTCCAAGCTGATGATCAACCTGGAGGGCTGTGTAAACACCCTGATGGATGAGTGCAAGGAGTTCCTGAAGGACTTCGGCCGGGATGGCAGCGACCATAATGCCCGCGCCCGCTTCCCGTGCTTCTACTCCCCCTCCAAGAAGGACGTTGTGGTGGCCCGTTTCGATTTGGAGGTCACCTATCGCCAGTTTGTGTTCGCCTCGGTGGTGCCATCCGTCCTCTTTGTCGTGTCCTGCTCGATACTGCTCCTTTGCCAGCGCACCGTCTACGTGGGCGACGATGCCAAGATGCGATTCAAAGGATGTGTCGATACGGAGACCATCCTGAACAAGAACAACGTGGGCACACCCACCAACGGCGACATGGGCGGAGGTGGCGGCGACGAGGTTATGGCCCTATGAGATCCGTCACGTAAGCGAGAGATTCCACAGTCCACCCTGAGAATGGGGTCTTGTCTATAACCGATTTTTCTGCTGACTTACAGTCTTTGCTATTGCCCACATGTGAGAGGTCTGCCCAGTACTTCTAGGTCTCTGGAGCTGTCAAGATTGGATTTTTTCCATAACTTAAAAACACAATCCACTAGAAATAGATGACTATCCAATATAGATTTTTTAGGGAGATATATATTTTTTATCTTCTAGATATAGTAACGACTTTTCTATCTATTCTACCTCTTTTTAGAATAGTTTTTTTCAAAACTTTTGAAAATAATATTAGAAAGATATCAAGACAACAAAATCCCTAGATTCCTTTAGAAAAAACCATAGTCATCTTTGAAGACATAGATTCCAAAATTGTTTTTTGGGAGGATGTTTTTGAAAAGTCAGAAGAATTCAAAAATTATATAAGCAACAAATCTTAGAGCTTGATAATTTTCTGCTTTCTTAAAATAATACCAATAGTAATACCAATACTAATACTAACTAGTAAAATAGTAATAGCTCCTAACTCTTAACACCTTGAACTAAATTGTATTTCCTATATTTTCTAGGCATTCCTCTGCTCCAGGAAGACAGTCCGGTACACCAAACGGGAGTCTTCGCATTGCAATAATTGGAGTTGGGCACAAGCTAAAGAGTCAGAAACACAATCGAGCAACTTGAAATTCTTTGTAATCCTTCCATCGAACTCTTAACACTCAATCACACATTGTAGACACGAAAAACAGGACACAGACCACACCTCAGAGGCTTGCAAGGACACTCCTGAGACGAAACTGTACACCACATGCGAGGCGCTTGATATTCTCAAGATACGACGATCGACAGATCCGAAGACAATATTAGTATAATTTAAAATTATTTAGTTATTCGTTGGGTTAGGGCCAGAGGCTGAAGGAACTGTAGGATAGGTGAGAGGATTTAAGTCCAGAG
This sequence comes from Drosophila bipectinata, assembly GCF_030179905.1. NCBI lineage: Eukaryota > Metazoa > Arthropoda > Insecta > Diptera > Drosophilidae > Drosophila > Drosophila bipectinata. The sequence continues at coordinate 6,115,206 of NC_091738.1, forward strand.
CGCGGAGGATTAAATTACAAATTTTTGCTATTATGGAACTTAGTTATATCTAGGGAATAAACGCACACACCCACAGCCACATGCACAGCAAAAGCACACACTCACACTGACACATCGACACACTGACACTCACACACACACACACAGCCACACACACACAACACCCAAAAAGCAGCTGAAAAGGATATAGAACAAGGTTCAGTCACCGGGAGAGAAGGCAGAGGAATTCAAAAAATGGCTTAGAGAGAGGGATGCGTGATTAAAAATCTAAATAAAATCTCGAACAACAAACTAGTCAAGAAAGTCAAAGCTAAAGTTAACCTTAACGAAGTAAAAAAAAAAGGAAATAATTTAGATAAAGAATAAAAACAATATACAAGAAGCCTCCTTTCAAGAGAAGAGGTTGAAAATAATATGAAAACAAAAATAGTTTAAAACCAAAATAAGAAAAAACATTTTCCATTTCGGCTATAAAAAATATAAGGCAACGGGATATAGAAAGTTAGAAGTGTAAGTTATAAAAAAAATAAAAATAAAAAAGAATTAAAGGAAAGCAAGAGCGAGAGATTAGAACTTTATTGTAGAAAGCAGCGAATGTTAGCGGTGTTCATTTTAAAGGCTTTTACCGATCCAACTAAAATCTAAGCACCAACACACAAGCGAATAAGAACAGAGATTAAAAAAAACCCCACACTAGACACCAGAACAGACAACAGACACCTCCGCCATGAAGAAAAGCTCCACGCTGACGACGACCACGTCGATGCCCACTAGCCCCACGCTCTCAACCCAGACGCTCTCCGCCAGCAAGATCAGTCTGACCAGCAGCCGGTGTGGCTCCACGGCGGGCTCGGCATGCGGCTCGGCGGGATCTGCGGGCTCGGTGCGATCCGCCTGCCAGTCGCCGGTGAGACCGGGTAGCGGATGCGTGGATGCCCTCAAGGCGAAGCGGGAGGAAATCGAGATCGAAACGGTGCTTGAGAAGGCAAAGTTCTACACCTCAGTGTGCCTTGGTAGGATCCTTAATCCTTTCTATAATAAATTTATTAACATTTTTGTCTCACAGGTACGACTGCCATTTTGTCGGTGTTCACATTCCTCTTCCTGATACCCTTCGTCGTGGATCCCGCCATTTCAACGATCATCGCTGATTATGATCCAGTGCCGGTGACCTGCATCGTCATCGATCACATCTATGCGGAGGGCATCAAGAACTGCAGCTGGAGCTCCTGTCGCGAGGGCTGCACCTCATCACTCACCAAGTAAGTACCAAAGTGGACAAATAGGATGTCCTGAAACTAAATCTTTATTTGCAGGTGCCATCAGTTGTTTGTCAACTACACGCGCATCCCGTTCAGCGAGTGGGAGCGCAATCCTCGGGACCTGGACACGGTCAACTGGGATGTGAGCTACACCAAATTCCTGATAAACTCGGAGGGCTGTGGCTATCCACCCACGACCAACTGCAGCGTCTTTGCCAGGCAGTACGGGTGAGTTATACTTCCCAAGATCATGAAAAGAATCCCTCAACCAAAATCGGTATTTTCCAAAACAGATTCTCACATATTGGAGAACCTTTTCCCTGCTACTACAGCAGGGCCTATCCGGAGGTGGTGATCGGTCGGTACTCGTGGGAGAACAACCTGTACCACCTGATCCTATCGCTGATCATACCGAACGTGCTCTTCGCCATCTCGATCGGGGTGCTCAGCTATTGGTACTGTCCCTGCTGCGAGAAGGCCTGCAACAAATCCTCGCGGGTCTACGCCGAGAAGTTCCCGACCAAGGAAGAGTGAGTGCCATTGCTAGCTTCATGTCCAGCGCTGTCCTGCATCTTGTTCTCATTCTCATTGCGAGTTTGGCAAATTTACTCCCCGTATCCGTATCTGTATATTGTAGTAAACAACACACTCACCTCCCAGATCCATAGAACATGAACTCATTGTGCCTTGTATGAAGATAATGTCGACCAAAAAAATGACCAAAAATGATTCAATTTTGATTGTTGCAACTTATTGTCATGAATGTTAATAATCCTTCTGTTCTGTTAAGCTATTGGCCTGAAACGTACATGTTTTTGTTTCCATTACCCAGACCCCTAAGCCTTTCCTTCGTTATATCTCTCTTTACTACTCTGCATTATTTCCAGGATCGTTAACTGCATGAAATGTAATACGGAAAAGTCGTTGTCCTTGAATGTATTTTGAATACGATCCAATCAAAGCGAGAGTGCCTGAATTTTCGATCCAAACAATACTAAAATAATAATCTATTGTGATAGGTTAAGTGCGATGGTATTTCATAAAAATATCCCAAAATACTTGCACCAATTGTGCGGCACCCAGATCGCTTCTCCACTGAAACACTCACTACACTTAAATCCCCAATCGAATTGTTACTCTGAAGTGTCCTTAGCAATTACTGCCTTTCTAAGTACTCCCAAAATTAGATTCTAGAGAATCGCACACCTCTCAAGGATCTTCTCTATCGCACAATGGATAGGAATTCCACTCGAAATACAATCGAAACTCACGAAAAGATACTCAAACCAATTAGCTGTAATTCTCTAGATACAGATTATCTGAGATAGGTTTCGTTCAGGATTAAACGAATTAGTTTACACTAGCATTTGCATCTTAATCTTTTCAAATTAATTTAACCAGGGATGTCACAGAAATCACTAGATATTCGGGGAATCACAGAATTCTGAGGGGTTAGCCAAGACAAAAACCCTGGTGGTGTGAGTTGTAAAAGCTGCCAACCTGCTTTAAATGATTTTGAAAATTTTCAAAATAAAATTCGTTTTTTTTAAGCTTTTTTAATAAATTGGGATATCTGTCAATAAAATTTTTATTAAAAAGTGTGACTAGCAAAGTCGTGTACAAAAACTTGGCTTCACTGTAGATTAAAATCAGCTCCAAATCTCAGTAGTAATTCTCCTTCTAAAGAGAAAGCAAGTGTTTTCCTTTAAAGTGATCTCAATAAAAACAGGCCTCCGTGTCACCCTGAAGTAACATTTAAGTAGAAGTATTTCCTGTGGCATCCCTTTATATCTAATATCGAACATATCGAATTTTTCTCTTAACGGTCTACTTTTAGAATTGCTTTGGAAAATATTTTATGCATGCTTTACCCTTTACCAGTTACTTAATATTTATTAATTCCGAATTTAGATGGCATGATCCGTTAATCCCAATCCAATATAATACTTATATATATTATCGCTTTGATCTGATTAGAAATTATTATGAACTCTGTTCCAATCGAATTCCAATTCTAGCAAACTTCTGTGTCACAGTGACGAAGACGATGAAATGGAATACTAGCAAAAAATAATATTAGTTAATGCCCTTAACAAATAGCAAATTCAAATTTGTAGTCTGTACCACACAACACATAGCTTATCTAGATATACATTATATACAAATGATAGAAATTCCATTTGACATTTGCCATATTACATCGGAAAAAACAAAAACAAAAGATACAACAAAAAAAAATATATAAAAATTGCTGGCGGAGCATCGTCGAAGGATACAACCTTTTTCTCAGCCATTTTATTCGAAATTAAGCGCTCAAGACACATTTGTTAACTCAACTTTGCCATCATATTGTTATGCTAGACATACAACATATTATAGAGTCTCTCTTTGGTTGGAATACTTTAGAAACTTGGCTTTTGAACCGGCTTTTGGAGGCGGCAACGATGCTCCGCTTCATAATTATTGCGCCACTCTCGACTTCGATTTCCACAAAGATAATACCAATACCAATTAAAGAATCGCTTGTTTTCAACAAATTGTGATAGTAGTCATAAAAAATATTAAGTAAATTCGTATTACTAACTAAACAAAGAAACCAAAAAAAAGTAAACGGAAAGCGAAACCGAAATACCAATCAAAGCAATTGTATAGAATCGATACCCGATACTGCTCCGGGCCACAAATTAATGGCCGAGACTCGACATAAATCCGGGCGGGCGGAGATCAAACTCAAAAAAATATATAGATACCAGATACAATCCATGGGGATAAGCAGCGGAACCAAAAATGAATTCACACTCATCCAGACACACACACAGACACACTCGCATTGGGACACTCTTCGACATTTTTGAAATAGTTTTAACAATCTTATGTAAAAAAGCAAACATCTAATGGATTATAACAATATATATAAATATTGATATATATACAAAAAAGAACATATAGCTTAGCAGAACCGATATAACGCACGTTGCTTATGAGAATTTTTTAAATCATACAAACCAAACCGAACAAAACAAACCAATTTGAATGCAAAACGATTAAAATTTTTTACTTAACGTGTCTTTATCAATAAACAAATTAAACCAGCTAACGGCCTATTTAATAAACAATTAAAACCAAAAAAAAAAAGAGAAACAAAAACAAAAGTGGAGAAATGCTAAAAAAAAAAGAGATGTTTTCTTTCAAAACTTTCTTTTGGGGAATGAAAGAGTAGCAGAAGCCAGAAACCAGGACACGGGGTTAACCACCAGTGAGCGAGAGAGAGGGAGAGAAACTGGGAGGATTCTCCTGTTCTCCAGGCGCAGGCGTGTTGACAGGATCTGGAACCATTTGTTGAGCTGGCTCCATCCCTGTCCCTGTTTCGGTTTCTGTTTCCTTTTCAGTTTCAGTCAAGGGTTTGTTTTGACCTGGCCTTTCACTTTCACTTTCGACCAAAAGTAAGAGTGCGCAGTGCGTCCTTTGGCAGCCCTGGCATCCGCTCCGGGACTCAGTCAGGACTCAGTTGCTGCCAGGAGCGGACGTGGTTAAGGACGTGGTGCCCTCGGAAAATCACACTCGCACCAAACGGAAGGCCTCGGAAGCAGCCAGAGCTCATTCATCAAACATAAACGTCCCAGTTCCTTTCCCACTCCAGGACACTTCCACATTCCACCCACCTGACCAAGTCATTTTAAAGTCCAAACACAAACAAGCCAGTGGAACTTTGACCGAAAATAGACCAGCACTCGCTCACCAAAAAAACAAACAGCGACCCAACCCACCACATCGAACCACCCCAACGACAACCCCACCCACCCAGGAATCACCTTGAAACCGTCGCAGGACGAAACGCCAGCGATAGAGACAATCGGGGACTTGGGCAAGAGGAGCACGGCCGGAAAGTGGGACATCAAATCAACAAGTCGTAAATTAGCCACGAATTAGCCCGCTCCCAGGTATCACTCACTCCGATAGGACATGGCGCGGCGCAAGGACAAGCCGCGCTTGATTCCCGAGCAGGACAAGCGCATCTGTCGCGCCATCTGCCTCTGTCAGCTCACGATGGTGCTGTCCTGTGTGTCCATCGTCTACCTGAGTGTGGCCATCTACTCGCCCTCCCTAAAGTGGGTATTTCTTCTCCATAAAGGATATTTTATTAACAACTACTTTTCGCCATTTAGGGCCTTCAAATCAGGCTTTGAACTGGACCCAGTCATGTGCCAGACGGTGGACCGGCAGATGCCCAACAACTGCCCCTGGGCGTCCTGTGGCGAGTGGTGCCTGACCAGGACCAGTGGCTTCTGTCCGCAAATCCATTCGATTGTGCGTCGCAATGGAACGGATATTCAGCTGAACAATTGCACTCGAATAACCAACACATCCTGTGCTATGGTGAGCTCTTAAAACAAATCCTAATCTTGTCCAGAAAGAAATAGTATATAGTTCCCTAGAAAAATATTAAAAAATGTCAATTTAATTAAGGCAACTATTTTTATCAGGACATTCTTTCCAAGCACGAATAGCTTCAAAGTTTTTCCGCAACTACAACACAACCACTCCCCCAACCATATAAGCCCCCAACCCAACCATACCAAAAAATAACCACCCACTGCCAAAGACGTCATCGTCTTGGACATCCCATTGAGGCGGACATGACTCATCCCTAGCCAGGCTAAGGTTGCGGCTCCTATTAATGGACTAGGCATGGATGAGGCATGTCAAGCATTTGCCCCATCGTCTTTATGGCCCGTGGCGCCACAAGAGTTTAACGATCATTGAATGGCCATTATCCCCCTGTTATCCCTCTCTTTTAGATTGATTTGAGTCGCCTCAACAAGTTCAACTGCAACAACGGCACCGCCTGCAACAACATTCGCGGCGTCTTCAACTGTTCCAATGGCAAGTGTAGTCCTTCGTCCAGCCATAACCTTTCAATTACATTATCTGATTTCCACAGGACACTGCAAGAACATGTCGGAGTTCTTCCTGTGCCACCACAAGGCCGATGGGCACGTTATCAACTCACAGAAGGACAACACCAAGCTGAACGGCTTCTTTGAGTGCCACGGCGTCCACTGCACCAAAATTAAGAAGCCCTTCTCCTGCGATCGGTACTGCTCCAAGATAACCACCGCAAACGTGAACACTTTAATCATGCATGTAAGTTGGGATAATAATAGTAAGCTTGGTCAGTCTTTCATGAATCCCTAAATAGGAGGACAACGTCATCGCCGCGGATTGCGAGAGTGCAGTGGCCTTCAACCAGGCCCGTGGCTCCGAGCATGGAGTGCGCATTGAACCCACCGAGTTCTGGAAGGAGGATGATGGCAACCTGTTGACAAACTGTGCCACAGTGACCCGTGAATCCGACAACCGTATCACGTAAGAAGATCCTTACAAAACACTCTCTTCAAAAATATATACATATGTCCTTTAAAAACAGTGCCACCGACTGCCTGAATGGAACTCTCCTGGAGCACGATACTCTGCCAGCTCCATTCATGAACTTCACCCAGTTCTGGGCAATCTATGAGAACAGCACTAGGTCGGTGGATCCCGAGCAGAGGTATTTACCCAACCAGGCCAATCTGACCATCTACAACTGGAAGAAACTGTACATCAACCTGGAGGGATGTGTCAACACTCTACGCGGGGAGTGCAAGGACTTTGTGGCTCGCTATGGCAACGACGGGGACAACAACACCGCCCAGTCACGCTACCAGTGCTACTACAACAAGGTTGTTATTTCGGAGTGGGAAACTCCCATGAATGTATCCCTCCTGGTATCAGTTTACTTGAGGTTGTATTTATTTCGGTGTTTCAGGACTCGAATGTGGAGTTTGTGGTGGCACGCTACGATTTGGACAAGGTCTACAGGGAGCTGTTAGTGTCCCTGATTGTGCCAATAGTGCTGTTTGTGGTTTCCTCCATCTCGCTCTGCATCATCACCAAGTCCGTCAAGGTAGTAACCGCCAAAGCCACCAACCACCAAAAATCCGCATCTAATTAATTTTCCTTTCAGGTGGGCGACGATGCCAAGATGCGATGTGTGTGTGCTGGCGAGGATTCGGACAACGATCAGGGCTTTGGCACTGGTATGGCCAACAAACAGCCAGACAACATGTACGACACCGACGACGATGTGGTCGATCTGGAGCACCAAGCGATGAGTGGACCAGAACTGGAGGATCTTGGCTCACCGTTGGATAACCACGAAATGATTGGCAGCACAAAGTCGCTGATACCACTGAGTCCTGCCGGCGATTCGGGCAACAGCGAGCAGAACTTCGACCAGGAGCAGGAAAAGGCCGCCAAGTGCGACGTGCCCGAGAAGCCACTAGTCATACTTTAAGGCAAACATCGAGGATATCCTATAGAAGAAGAACAGCACCAAACTTTAAGGACCTGGGCCTCGTACAAGGGGATCTGAATTTAAATTCTACTCAGAGCATTTATACAACGTTTACACCAACTAACAGGGAAATGGAAAGGACCCTAACTTTTCGCGGCAACACCAAGGATAATCACAGAACGCAACGACCAAGTTAAGAGGCCGCCGCAACTCCCAAGAGCTTTATTTACCCGGCCGAGCAGTTCCAGCAGATGCGCCTTAGACGAGTTGCATTTATATAGAGTATATAGAGAGCATAGCCCAACCGACATCTGCTGAACACGATCCAGATCCAGAAGGACAGACCAAGGAAGCGAGCTCCTCGTAGACATAGGATATGTAGGCATCCGACTCGCCTTAACTCTCGACTTTGTAGCTATGCAATATTCAAACGTTTTTCTTAAACTAGTTTAGCCGGAGGAGCCACAGTACCTACATATATCTGATATACTTATACATACTCGAATAGCAAATAAACTCCATTTGGAATTCTCTCTATAAAATGTAGCAAGTCTTACCTTTAACTCCTCCTGGCGGCGGAAGGCATCGGCCATCATCTGGCGGCGGATGTGCTCCGATATAACGGCCTCCCTTCCTGGCGGCCCTTCGCCTAGTTGGTTTATCTTGACCACCACCTGGTATAACGCATTAGGGAGTTAACTATATCATAAGGGGTTTGAATATAAACCCACCTTGGTCTTGTCATTAATGCCCAAGTAATCCTTCATGAGTTTCCCCATAAGGATCTGCTTACCGGCGAACCAAAGCTGGGCCTTGGAGGGCTCAATAACCTCCTTGGAGGCCTGGGTGCCGCTCAGGTCCTCCATGTTGGAGAACTCCATGCGAATAGTGTCATGTGGCGGCAACTGCATGGGATAGACGATGGTAACGGCGCCTCTCAGGATGTTCATGGCCTCCTCCACTATTTTAAGGGTGAGGGCTTTCGAGGATTTGGCCAGTTTCTAAAGGATATACAAGAATTAAAATTGAAGGCAACTCTTCAGGATAGTTGGCTTCCTATCATCCAGTATTACCCGATCTACCATGGCCTTGGCGTCGGTCATGGCATTGGCCAGAACCTTTTGCATGGCCTCAGTGGGCTGCTGGCCGTTGCGGCGGCTGAGGGGATCCTTGTTGAAACTAAAACCGCCAGAGGGAATACACTTGTCGGCCCACATATCCTTCAGCTTGAGCTCCTCGATCTGGTCGTCGTTGAGTCCAATCATTTCGCTTGGAAGCATGGTGCCGTGTTCGGCCAACTCCTCGATTTCCATGCAGACGCGCTGAACCTTCAACTGGCCATTGTGGATGGCCACCAAATCCCGCAGCACAGTGTCCGACTTCTCATTGACACTGGTCTCGAACAGGAAGAGGGTCTCATCCCCACGTTTCACTTGAAGAACCACCATTTCGAATACCAGTACCAGTAAAATATATTTTTCGACTAATAAACCCGGTGGCAGTTTTGAAAATGTCACAAAAAGCCGACACCGGAGAGCAGCTGGAAAAGCAAACAACTCGGTTGCTAGGTTCGGTTTCGATGGAGATGGACGGAGGAGGTAAAGGGCACTGGAAATATCTAACATTCAGAACATTTATTTTCTTTTTTTTTCGGTGTCGTAAGGTCGAACTATTGCACAATGCGATTACTTTTCCATTAAGGTCTGCTTACAAACTTCTTCAGCTACAATAAATACTATCCTAACTTACAATAAACACCTGCATCCATCCAGGGATATATTTTTTTGTTTGTTTGGTTTTATCGGTACGCTTGGTTGGCTGGTGGGTGGTGGGTGGTGGTTGGGTGTGCTAAAGTACAAGTAGCCTAGAGAAATTGTTTATATGTACAAGGAAGCAGCTATTCTGATGTCTGACGACGGCTAGCCTCTGGCCGGTCATGGGTTGGAGGTTAAAAGGTATTCAACATCAGCCACAATCTCGATGCAGCCCCATCTGCAGTCATGTCAATTAACTAGTAGTTTGAGCTGTTCCAGTGCAGCGAATAGGATTCTTCTCATCACTCCGTCATTTCAGATTAGCTATGTTATCTCAGGACGCGCCGGAAGTTTTCCATCTCATATATACTGTTGGATAATCTGAAACAAATATTATAATTTAATAAGCTTTCAAATAATTTATAAGAGGTATGCAGACACCCACCTGCCAAAGGCATTAAAGAGAGCAACAATTTCTGTACGCGAGAGCCTGAAAATGGGATCTGCCTCAATGTGTGGCTTATCCCACAGCCCGCTCTCCGTCGCCAGGTTGAGCTTCTCCGAATACAGAATCTTGAGAGCAGTGCCCAGTCCCTGGGTCTGCAGTTTGCCCCACAGCTTGCACTTGTCACAGCCCACACAACTCATGATACGGGATATGTTTCGGAACTTTTCCTTGTAGTCGTGTTTGAATTTAATGGAAGCAATGCCGCTGCTGAAAAGCGCGTTCTCGTCAAAGTGCGACTGGAAGGATCTGTGGATGAACCATGACATTATTTCACTTTCTCCCAAAAGGATAAATAATAATACTCACTCTACAACACTCAGGAGGTCGTTAATGGCAAGCTTCACCTCGTCATCCTCTTCTGCTATGCCTGTGTAGTAATCCTCTCTCCGCAGATACGGAGCAGCCTTGGCCAGAGCGCGCAGCTCTACCAGATAGATGAAGTACAAGTTGCGTAACCAGTGCGGTCCCTCGCCCCCAGTTGTTTCGGGGCTGAAACGGCGCTTAAATTCCTTGGCATTCGGACCCCAGATGCCTTGCGGATCGAGGAAGTCCTTTGACTCGGACAACAGGTATTTGGAGCACAGGTGTATATTGATGCTGGAGTGCAGGCCGGAGACGATGCGATAGAAGGCACGCTGTTCCAAGCACACATCCCTCAGGTCCATGTGAGGGACATAGCTCGAGAACTTGTTAGCGGTCTCGTTGTTGCCTCCAAAGCAATTCTCCAGATAGATGCTCTTCCAGATGCGATGCGCCGACTCTCCCCGATAGCCGGTATACCGCTCCGGATTCAGTAGCAGATCCACATACTGGGAGCCCTCCTCGTGATCATCGACGATGCAAAAGTCCTCCTCGGCCTCGTCGTGCTTCGCCCACAGCTCGAACTCCCGGTGCGCCTGGTCGCTAATGCTGGTGTCCAGGAATCCCAGGGCGCTGTCAAAGTCCTCCACCTCCGAACAGCTGCCGCCGTCCGTCTGCGCCTCGCGGGTGTACTGAAAGATTCAGATGAGGAAGCCAGTAAGTCAATTGTGTAACTTTGCCACCTGTGCAAACAATCAAGCTGCGATTGTAAGTCAGTTGTATTATGTTTATATTATTTTGGGAGTATTTTAAGGTCTGTAATATACAACGCGAATTTATGAATGTAAAAAACCAAGATCTAAAAATAAATAAATAAAAAACTGCACTTTTCTATGAGATATTAATTGATTTGCCCGCAACTACCTGAGTAAGGGAACTACGTGCGCTTCGCCATGCCGTTAAACTTTGTTGTCAAACAAATACACCTGATTGAAAAGTTGCGAAACTAATACAAACAAAAGGGTCGGATAAGTGCTCAATGAGAACCGGCTGCACCACGTCAGCGGTACACAACCAAATCAAAGGCCACATCATTACCCACAAACGCTCAATGGGAGATTACAGATGTGCCTTCATTCCAATATAAGTAAATCGCATTCACCTGCAAAAACCAACCCATTGAGCGTGCAGACCAGATAGTGGAAATATCAGTGCGCTACTTCCAGCAAAATAATTAAGTAGATAAGGGGGCTCGTAGCTTTCTGATTGTTCGGTGGTGCTTGGAATACTATAGCTTACTTTGAAGGCAGCGGATTTCTCCTTGTGCTCGCCGTCCTCCTTGATGCCCTGCGGGATGGCCTGCTCCTCACAGTTCTCCACCTGGCAGAAACGAATCGCACAGCGACTGTCGTCCGGCCAGAAGGGGCATTCCTGCTTTAGGTTCACCTTATAGAAGCGGAAGAAGTTCTTTACGAGCAGACTCTGCAGGCGGGGATAGATCTTCATGTTGTTGAAATGGTCCACAGTGTCTACGTCACAGCTACAATCGTTGATGGATCCTTCCAGCTAAAAGGATATAAATAGTTTTAGTTTTCGAATGTTAATGCTTAAATATTTAAATTTTATTTTAAAAAGAAGGAGTTTTCAAGATAATAATACTTCTAATGAAGTTTATCTCTTTATACAAATTAATTTTTATAATGGATAAAGTATTAATTAAAAATATTTCACAACCAGCTTAGCTAATTACTAGGCTTCCCTCACTAAAGACAACCGTTAAGCAATACGCCCATTAAAAGATAATTACTATTAGGATCATAAAAGCACCCAAAATCAAATTAAAAGAAACCTAAACCATCCGATAATCCTATTACAACGCCCCCAAAACACCTACATACCTCACAGAAACAGTTTTTGTTGGTCTCCGTCTCGTCGAGAGCTGCAAAGTATCCACGTGTGGAATCCGTCCAGTAGAGGAGGAGCACAAGGACCACCAGAACGGAGGCCCACAAATTCCGTTGCACTGTGTTTGTTGTCATTTTGTCCTTGTTTCTATAGTCGTGGCCAGGACTGTTGCACTCGGTTGTTTCCTATGTTTGGTATATTTGATGTTGATGCTGTTGAGGGGTGCTGTGTGTTTGGACGCGCTTCTTAACCAAGCCGCCGATGGATCGCATCTGATTCCGTAACCTGACTGCGCGGCTGATATGTGCAATTGCCAATTTCACGGTGTTTAGCGAGTATAAACGGTTCGCAGCAGCAGCATTGTTGATTTACGGATTCATGATTTTGGACACGTACTTTTAATGTGACCGTACACGCGCGATAAAAATACACTAAATTCCAGCCGGTGACATCAAATGTGATTGTCCAACACTTTTTTCATGATGTTGCCAGTCTGTTAAAAATATATAAAAAAGACCGTAATATCAAAAAAATTTAGATATTCAAAAATTTGAAAATAAATCTATCATCGTTGTGGGCTTATTTCGTTTAGGTTTAAGTGCAGGGTTATTGTAGGTATTGAGAGGTAATACTTTGAATAGTTTAAAACTTCTAGAACCAATCTTACGAAAATATGTATATTAATAGATTAAAATACTTTAAAATAATACAGGAGTATTAATGTTTTACAATAAATTTCTAAAAATTTCTTTAGTATATATGATATAGTTTTATTTACAATATACTTCATTTTATTTTTAAAATTTTTATGTGAGATCATAAACACAGAATCGATGCAAATATAAGATATGTATATTGCTAGAGAGTACCACCATAACATTTGACTTATGTTGATAATATTCAAGATAACATTGAATTGTCAATCAATTGATTGCTAAATGTGAATATTGTTATAGGTTTTCTCTTCTCCAATATTGATGCTGTTAATTAATTACCTCAAATATTGATTTCGCCTATTCTTCGGCGTTCAATGCGTCCTTTGTTCCCATGACAAACCCCTTGCCCGACGATAGCACCCCTAGAAAGTGGTCGGGACCCTCGATATGCAAATTGAGAAAACTCGGTCAGATCTAGGATTGAATCCTTTCTAACTCAAGACGATCATCATACATCATCCCGGGGGGTAAATTGCTTAAGATGCAGGGCACGAAGATGCAGGGATTGCGATTATATAAGCATAAATTGGAAAAAATAGACTCATCTGTCAAAAACAATGCCAACCACAAAATAATGTTTAAGATTTGGTTTTTAATAACAATTTTATTTTAATCTCAATCCCATTTTCTTCAAATTCCTTTTTTTTATTTGATATTTGAAATAAGAAATATTCTAAGCTATACTTTTCATCTTTATTCTTAAGTTCGTTCATTAAGTAAAGCATCACTTCCTTATGTTATTCTTTTTTTTAGTATAAAAAAACTTCAATTATTGCCCACCTGAGAATCCTATTTCTTCATTCCAAAATCATTCCCAAGACACCAACTTAAGTTCTCACGGAAAAGTGAAACTACAACAACGGGATGACTTAAGCAAAAAAAAAATGAAGAAACCTTCAAAAACGGGGAAAAATCATAGAAAAAAATGTACCGAACCAAAGGGTTTGATCATTTTTTTTAAATAGGACTATTAATGTATAAAAAACGCAGACGAAAACATGTGTGTGGCCAAAGGACAGGGCGGCGACCCTCGGCATTGTTCGAATTGAAAAGGAATCATCGCGGACTCGGGCGAGCAATTTGCATACGCAGGACTAAGGACTAAGGATGAAGGACGCAGGACGCAACTACCACCACCAACAACTCCTTATCTATTTGCCTTCGGTTTTCGGGGCCCAGGTAAAGAAAGGATCATCGAGATACACACACGAACACACCACCGTACAAAACGCACACGCACGGAATGATAAATAATTTTTTTCTTTCGATTTTTTTTATGAAGTTTTTTCACTTTTTTTTACCACTTTCAATTTTTTATGCAGCGTTTTATTCAAATTTCTATCCGAGCTGGTCGTGTGAAGTTTTGTCTTGAGAAGATTTTGCCTCGAAATGAAGGATGCGCGACGGCTGCAGATCTTAAGGAGCCTGGGAACATCCGCGAGCAAAGGACATGAAGGTTTGTCTCATTGCTGTCTGTCGAGACTGATCATTTGCCTAGATATTTGATTACTAATAGAAAAAAAACTGTCCAAAACAATTTCTAGGAAATGGGTGTCAGCTAAATATATCACTAATTAGCTATATCCTTATATTATCCTTAAAATATCCAATATATTTCTTTTACTTTTTAGAATTTTTAGAATAGAATAATGACTACTTATTAGAATGTCCATTAGGAACTCTTCCAAAACTTCACAAAAAATATCTATTTATTAGTATCTTCGTTAGGAACTCTCCTACAACCTTTAAAATAACATCTCTTCAGTAGCATCTTCAAAAAGAACTCTTCTAAAACCTCTCCAAAAATAAGTCCCTTTCTAAGTAAATGGTCCAAAACAATTATTTAGGAAATGGGTGTCAGCATAGTAAATATCACTAATTAGCTATATCCTTATATTATCCTTAAAATATCCAATATATTTATTTTACTTTTATGTTTAAAGATTTGGAAATCTTCCAAAACTTCCCAAAGAAAGATATATTTATTAGTATCTTCATTAGGAACTCTCCTAAAAATTTAGAATAACATCTCTTCAGTAGTATCTTCATTAAGAATTCTTTTAAAACCTCTCCAAAAATAATTCCCTTTGAAAATGAATGATTAATTCGCCAAACCCACCGCAAATCCCCTTTTCATCGGCTTATATCGCTTTCCCAGGCCATATGCAAATGCAGTTAGTTGCTCATTAGATTCGCGATCTCATAATTACATTCTGCAATGTTTTGGCAACAGAGAAACGTCAACAGCACCTCAAGACCTCAAGGATTAGGGTTCTCCAAGGACTCGCCAAAAATTAGCATATGTAACAAGATGTTGGCTGAAATATGCAATGCAATGCAAGCCGGGCACTTGAGATTTGCATAACTAAGCTGCGGCAACAATGCAAATGGGCAAAAATTGCCAAGGTATTCGATAGGGGTTAATATCTTGTGCTAATCCGCTAAAGAAGGCACACTCCGGGGGTAATTCGATTTCTACTTCTACCTTTTTTTTTGCAAGGGGTGCTAATAAAATGTGTTTGCAAAATGGTCGACCCGTAAAGTGGCAAAGGTGTGAACCAATCCCCAGGAATTTCTGCGTGCGGTTTATGGCTCAAAAAAGAACTGATGGTCCGAGACAGGTAACCACGCACTTTCATGCCAACAGGTGGTAAGAGAGAAGAGCTTGGTCGGCCAATTGTTTCTCTTTCTTGTGCTCTTCCACACACTTTCTCCGAAGACTGGGATGAAGGCCTGGCCTTCTCGAGAACCATGAGCGCTGGTCAGTCGGCTTTTGACTTTCGCAAGGTGCAGTCGCATCTTCTGGATACAAGATACAATATACTAGTTAATCGAGAGGATTGCTCTATTTTAGGATACATTGTGAGTGGTCGTAACTACATAGCTTATCTTTCGTGCGTGTTTCAGTGGATATCTATAGATATGTATGGGTTTCGAGGTTCCGGATATCGGATTACGGATTCCGAATTCCAGGGAATGCTTCTATGGCTAGGTGGCATCGGACAGTTATGCTTCTGCCGCTTACCGTTATGAGCTGAACCGATCGCTTCTTCCCAGAAGAAAGAAAAGAGATGGAGATTGGCCAGTAGCAGCCAGTGGCAATGCCAAGAAAAAGAAGTCGCTTAACTTGTTCGAGAGCCGAGCTGATCTGACTCTGACTCTGAGACTGAGTCTGAGTCTAAGGCGAAGAAGAATTCCTCTTCCTCTTTGACGTGGTCTTCTGCGTTTTCTGTGTCTTTCTTGGGACTTTTATGGAAGTGCTAAAAACGAAAGAAACCAACAAAAAAA
Organism: Drosophila bipectinata; assembly: GCF_030179905.1. Classification (NCBI taxonomy): domain Eukaryota; kingdom Metazoa; phylum Arthropoda; class Insecta; order Diptera; family Drosophilidae; genus Drosophila; species Drosophila bipectinata. The sequence continues at coordinate 6,131,276 of NC_091738.1, forward strand.
AAAACAACATAATTACAAAAAAAAAAAAAAAACATTTTGCAAATTGAAAAGTGGCTTCAATAGTTGACCAAATCAACTACGATAGTTACAGTGTATGACGGTGTGCGTGTGTGTCGTTTACAGTTAACCCTAACCGTTCTGTGTTTGTTTTGAAAGAAATCTTTTCTTTTCCACTCGCGTGAAATTCAAATTCGTATTTGTATTCGACCAACTGGAATTTCAAGTGATTCCCATAATATGCCAACAAATGCCAAGAACCCAAAACCAAACCAAACCGACACCGAAACCGAACCGAATCGAGCCAAGCGATCGGTGTTAACGCCGTCGCGCCTTATGCATCTGACCTAGTTATCGGTTTTGGTGCCGGACTTGGTATTCATGGTGGCGTAGGCGTGGTAACTGACAGAATGGGGGGAAGAATGTGGCCAGAAGAGAGCATCGGAATGGTAGCGGTAGCGGGAGACGAGGCGGGAGCGGAAGCGATATAGGGAGCGGGAGAAACGTCTTGACCCAAAATACGTGACGTCTTTTGAGGAGCGATTCTAGGTTCTGTTTTTTCTTCTTAAATTACAGTCACTTTCTAAGAAAGAAATGGAAAAAAGTTTTAAATATGTAGATTATATTTTTTAGATTAAGAAATTAGTAGGAAAATAGTAATCTGGGGAGTTCTATTAAATGATAGTAGATACATAGATTTTCAAAGAGTTTTTGGTTTACAACCTTAAAAACTATATTGGATCTTTTCAATAGAAAATAATTAAATAAATAACTAATAATTATTAGTATTCTAGCAGTGTTTATTCATAAGAAAACAACACTTTTTTTGGTATTATACAAAGACCTTTTAATGGAAAATGTCTCTTTCAAAAAGACAAGAATTTCAAACATAATTGTGTGATTAACTAGCCAAATATTTTCTTTTATAACAATCGTTTTTGGCCAAGAAATTTCCGGTTTGTTGTAGAAAGCTTTTCAACCGGCACGTGATGAAGACCAATTCCGACTCTGAGATTCCGAATCCGATTCCGAGTCACTGAAAACCAACTGTCATCTGGTGTTGCACTTTCGCTAGAGATCTCCATCGTCAGTGCGGTTTCATTTCGTACTAAGTACTTTCTATTTCATTCATTAAACGGTCAGTTTCGTTAATTGTCGGCCAAGAATGCTATATACACTGTGTGCCATGGCTTTTACCCACATTTCTGAACATTTCTGAACGGCCCTCTGAACGGGGTTCATTGTCGTGGCCATAATTATTTGCATGGTCTTTTGTGTCCAATGTGCGATGTGTTTTTTGGTTATAAATGGTGTGGCGTGTGTAACCAGTTTTGGAACTCTTTCCCATTCATTCCACGGCTGTCTCTTCATTCCCGTTCTGGGCAACCCAGATACATACATTGATTAGGCCGGGGAACGAGCTGTGCGACCCGTTAGGCGGCGGGGCACCGCTACGTATACGTAATATTGAAATGGGGCACCTGCCGCATATCGCCGGGGACAGAATGGATAACCGAAACTGGTTTCGACTTATCACACCGAGTATGCCACCGAGTGGTAAGAGGTGCGTTGATCTTGAGGCGGCGACTCTTTCTAGGCCAATGATCTCGATGCCACTTCTTCTCCTCCACTCGCTGTGTCTCTTTCTGGTGGTGGGGAAGATGCCCCAAGCTGCCGGATTACGTCACAGGGGGCTTGGGTTACACGACTCGGGTGATGATTCAGTGCCGCAGCAGGCAGTGCCCCGACTTTCACTTGACCACCGCTAATTACCTCACACGTCTCACCGCCTTTCTCTGTTTCTCTCTTTCTCGCAGGTTCTCGCCAAGCAATGAGCACGTGCTGACCATGTTGGACCATCGAAATAATCCAAGATTTCCCATGAGCACCACCATGAGCAGCGTCCTGTTGCCCCTGATCCTAGGTCTTCTGCTAGTCAGTGGCCCGTCACCTTCCCAAGCGCAAGATGAGTCCCTGGCTGGTAGTTTTCTATCAGGTGAGAATTCACTAAAATATATATCCTTTTTAGTTATTAACTAAGTTTTTAAAGGTCTTTTGGACACCATCACCAGCACGGCAGATGCCAAGGACTGTCCCGGTGTTTGTGTCCACACCCTGGCCACCTTAATCTGCTACGAAGTCCTGGACGATGTGCCCTGCCCCTCGCCCAGTATGAAGTGCTGCATTGAAAATGCTCCAGGTTTGACTTAAAATTATGAATTAATTACGGACTAAGTTATTAATTAAAAAATATTCATAATAGCTGGTAAAAACGCCACTGCGGTGCGGGCAACCACAACACCGAAAACCACAACGCCAGCCAGCACCACAACCACACACAGAACCACAACGCAGAGGACAACCACAACAGTGGCTACCACCAGTACCACTAAACGGACAACCACAACCACTCCAAAGCCCAAGCCAAAGCTGCAGACAAAGCGACCGGTGAGTAGCACCACCACAAAAGCCACGGTTGCCACAACCAAGAAGCCCAGCACCACCAAGAAGGCAGCCACCGTGAAGCCAAAGGACAAGGAGGAGGCCACCAAGACAGATGATGCTAATAGTAAGTGGTTAAAAAAACATTAAATATGAAATGGACATAATATTAATAATTATTTTGGTAAACTTTCCAGAAGACTGTACCGGAGTCTGTGTGGCAGATCGCATAGCCGAGTACTGTGAAGCCTATTTGACGAGCGATGGCTTGTGCAAGGAGGGCACCAAATGCTGTGTCTCCCTGGATGAGTACTCCAACGGAAAGCTGCCCAAGGACATCTACATACCAGCCAGTAAGTATCCTCAATCATCAAAAATATCTTTTATAAAACATCTCTTTCTCATAGAACACATGAGCAATCTGAAGATCAACACTACCATGACCGTGAAAAATGCTCCTGCAAAGACCAGCTCCAGTACCTCTACCAGCAGCACTTCAACCACCACCACCAGTACCACTACGACTCCGGAACCAGCCAGAACCAATGGCAACAGCTCACCCAAGCCGAGCAAGCACAAGAAGCACCCGGCAACGACGACCACCACGGAGGCGGCCGACGAGGAGGATGAGGAGGAAGAGAACGACGACCAGGAGGAGGAAGAGCCCCCATTGAGCAACAAGCTAAAGTCCGGACAGGGCCAGGGTCAAGTGCTCAAAGAATGCGAGGGCGAGTGCATGAATGGAATTTTCGCCATTTTCTGTGATGACATCGATTCTGAGGCATTCTGTCCGGGCGAGGGAAGTTGCTGTGTGACTGGAAGTGTTTCGGAGGCTCCAGCCTCCAAGCCTCCGCCCACCAAGCCTGCCATTAAACACGCCCCCAAACCCGCGGCCAAGCCAGCACGCCCAGCCTCTCCACCTCCTCCGCCCTCCTCATCCACCCAAGGCGGAGATCTCCTCTCCCAGATCATATCCTTTGCCGAGAGCACCCTCAACTCCCCATCTCCGCCACCACCGCCACCGCAGGCCCCGCCCCAGGTGCCTCGTTGTCCTGGATTCTGCTTGCTGAATATCATGGCTGCCTTCTGTGAGCGTCCTTCGGTGCTGGTCTCCACACCCACCACTTGCGCCAAAGGATCCGTGTGCTGCGATAATTCGCGATCAGGAGTCGTCAAGCCTAAGCTTCCTCCGCCCACGCCCTCACCCACTGCTCCGCCTACAGCCCCGCCCTATGTCCTGCCCAACACACCAAGTCCAGATCCACGAGAGGAATGTCCAGGATCCTGCATCGTTAGTCTGCTCAGCTTTACCTGTTTCAGTAAGTTTAAGGTTTAAAACTTTAATTAATTAAATAAATTAATTATTTTTAAAAATTTTCCATCAGAAAACGCCGAAATGACTGATCTGTTCCGGTGCAAGCGGTCTGGCCAGATCTGCTGTGCTCCAAAGAGCAAGATCCTCGAGAAGCAACAGTTCCAGACTCGCAACGACACCGCCTACTATCCGGCTCCGCCGCCTCCTCCTCTAGGACCTCCGCAGGCCTATCCGCCACAGACGCCACCCTACTCCTACATGAACCAGCCCCAGGGACCTCTGCCGCCACCACCTCCCCAGATGGCGCCACATCACCCCAATCCCTATCAGCCCGGACTACCCCCACCCGGACCTAACTATGCTGATTATTATCCTGGCTCCGGCCCTGGTCTGCCGCCACAACCCCAGCCGCCGATGACCACGCCCCCCACGACAACCACTACTACCACAACGCCCAGACCGCATGTGTACTCCAAGTACGTCTGCGGCGTGAAGGGAACTCTGCGAACCGGACGCTCCCAGGCCCTGAACTTGGTGTCCTACGCCCGTGCCAAGTACGGAGTGCAGCGCACAGCTCGACAAATCACCTCCGCGGCGCCCTACGCCGTGAACTTCAACAAATCCAACGAGAGACTGGTCCTGGGCTCGGCCATTGTGCCCATTCAGATCCACAACGATAAGCTGGGCGACCTTGTGGAGTCAAGTAGCCTGCAGAGCAACCAGCTGCGCTCCTACCACAACCACCAGGACTCGGCTGACCGGCCGGAACTGGTTTATCCGGATTACTACCAACAGCGTTCCCTATCCGCCCTTCAGTCCAACTTCACAGGCCGGCGGCGAGCACGAGTCGTTGGTGGCGAGGACGGCGAGAACGGCGAGTGGTGCTGGCAGGTGGCCCTCATCAACTCCCTGAATCAGTATCTCTGTGGAGCTGCCTTGATTGGCACCCAGTGGGTCCTGACAGCAGCTCATTGTGTTACAAAGTGAGTATCCTTTTTAAAAGGTTACATTTCTTAGTTTCATCCTCTCCCAAATCTACAGCATTGTTCGCTCCGGAGACGCCATCTACGTTCGTGTGGGTGACTACGACCTGACCCGGAAGTATGGAAGTCCTGGTGCCCAAACCCTTCGTGTGGCCACCACCTACATCCACCACAACCACAACAGCCAGACCTTGGACAATGATATTGCCTTGTTGAAGCTCCACGGCCAGGCGGAGCTCCGAGATGGAGTCTGTTTGGTGTGCCTTCCCGCTCGAGGAGTCAGTCATGCGGCGGGCAAGCGTTGCACTGTCACAGGCTATGGTTACATGGGAGAAGGTAATTTTAGGGATCCTCGAAACCACTAAGAAATAATCTAAAACCTTTCTTATATTTCTACAGCTGGACCCATTCCTCTGAGAGTTCGTGAGGCGGAGATCCCCATTGTCAGTGACACGGAGTGCATCCGTAAGGTGAACGCTGTGACGGAGAAAATCTTCATCCTGCCCGCCTCCAGTTTCTGTGCCGGTGGAGAGGAGGGACACGACGCCTGCCAAGGTGACGGAGGTGGCCCGCTGGTCTGCCAGGATGACGGCTTCTATGAGCTGGCCGGTCTGGTGTCCTGGGGCTTCGGCTGCGGCCGCCAGGATGTGCCCGGCGTCTATGTGAAGACGTCCTCCTTCATCGGTTGGATTAACCAGATCATCAGCGTAAACAATTTATAGTGAGGCATCTCGCCTAGGACATTGACATTTCGTGCGGAAGGAACCCCGCTCTTGTGGCGATTTCCCGAACCTAGATAGGACGGGTGACCCCTACGATTGTACCCAGGGGTTCTGCGCTCTTCGACTGCTAACGTAAACCCATCCTAGTGTAATCTATTCATACCTAACCCTAATCTAAAGACACCAACCCAGAAGGCAACTATATTAACTATTACGATTATCGATAGCGTAGACGGCAATCTTTAAAAAAGTATTCCCCTTATTTGATAACTGTTTTTGTATATAAAAAATAAATACAAAAAAAGAAAATCTTCAGTAAAATAAAGGTATTTTATTTCAAAAGAATATTATAATATAGAATCTATTGAAAAGACTTTATGTAAAGTTTGGAAATTATTACGATTTTTTTTTTGGAAAAAAGGTTAAGAGGAAAGTCTTCAAATACTTTGTAACGGTTAGATTTCCAAAAATAAGATAGAAAAAATAGAAAATTATATACAATCTCTAATTAAATCCTTTGACATGGGAAAATCCTTTTTTTTGGCCACAAATTTATGCAAATGTTGGCCGTTGATAAAATTTTAAATATTCCAAAAGAATTTTAACGGAAAATATCATAAAAAAAAAGATTCAGAAAAGGATCTTCCGAAAGGGACACCCAACACCCAAGACTAGACGGATCTTTGAGTGATTCCCAAGAGGCGGAGCTCAATCACTCACTCAAGCACCCGGCAGATGTCTCAACTTTGAGCTGGGGAAGCCCACTCACTCCTTAGATGTCTCGTTCTCTGAGGAGTTCTCTCAGCTCTAATAAGAGTATCTTAAGCATCTGCAGATACTTCGCCAGTAAAAAACTAACCCTCGAGCCGAAGGCTGGAAGCCAATCCTTGCCCTCACCCTCTCGCTCCGATTTGTTTTGTTTTCGTTTTTTTTTTTTTTGTATCCCTGTTTGTAACCCTTTGATTTAATGTGCTGAGTTTTTCTTCCCTCGGAAGAAAACGAAAGCGAATCTCGCTCGGCTGGGCTTCGACTGGCTTCGGCTATGCGGAAAGGGTTCCTGAGCTGTCCAGTCTGGGATCTGAAACCAGAAGTTCATCTGGCCTCGAGCTGAGCGGATGCAGAGATCGTTCAAAACTAGCGCGACTCTCCCCGATACTTCGTGATTCTTCCCGATAAAGAAGCTCTTCATAGGGAATTAGTGTAGTCTTGTAGTGCATCCTTGTTGTAGATCCCTAACACCAAACTCCTTGATCCTAGCTTGCATGCATTTCGTGTTAGTCCTTTGTGTTTGTGCCTGGTTCTTGTTCGCCCATCGTCCAAGTCTCGTGAAATTAACTCGCCCTTTTGGCAAGGACATAGTTCATAAACAACCCACAAAAATGGAGGCCGCAAACTCCCCCACAACACCAACCACAACCACCGCATCCCGAGTGTCTGTCTCGAGTCCTTCGCCAGCGGCCAGCACCAGCAGTAAAAGTCAACCTGCCTCCAGCTGCCCAGCATCTGGCACAGTATCCGCCACCGCATCTGCATCCGCCGCTGCCACACCTCCTGCCCCCGTCACACAATCGCAGCTCCTGACCACGAATCTGGAGGTGGCCAAGCAGGAGGATCTGTATAATCTTTCGTTGGCCAGTGGCTTATCTGAGGGTCAACGATCGCTATCAGGAGCTCCCTCGGCCTCCTCCAGTCCCATTCTGAGTCCGCAGGGCAAGATCTTTGGAAGGAATGCAAATGGCACAAGTAAGTAGTCAAATTATATATTTTTTTAAAATATTTTTCTTGGTTTCTTCTTTGATATTGGAGAAGAATTCCCTGGAATATATCATAGGAAATCGTTCATCTTAAAAATTCATGATAGCCATCTTGACCCTTAATAGCTTTAAAGATTGCTTCTAGCTCGCTTTATAAGGATAACATTTTTAAAATTGTTTGAAGACCTTAGGTCCTGATTATGTACTAAATCAGAATCCTAGTGTATTGTTCCTAAAATATTTTTAAGACTAATTCAAGAACTACCATACCTAAATCAGGAAAAAGTAAGAATTGTTTTCCTATTTAGAAGAAATAACGAAAAAGCTCCGAGAAACTCAAAAAAGATACTTCTGCTTAGCACATTTTCTTTCTATTCTATTTATGATGTGATATAGATATAGTTCTATTTATGATATAGTATGATACCTCTGAAAAACTAGAATTCAGTTAACATTCAAATAGATTTTCCCCTGGACCATATCAAATTCTAAATCAAGTTTCTTTATAACCCAAAAAAAATAATCTCCATCCACATGCTGCATTTTTCGCGCTCTTTTCTGGAGCTTATTGTTCCTGATGTCCTTCTGTGATTATGTAACGGAAGCTCTGCGAATTTAAGAAGCTGGTTCCTGGTCCTAACGGACTTCCTAACAATGGCAGAAAAAAAGCCACCTTTCATAGGCAATTTTATTCCCAAATCCTAGCGGTTCCCATTCCGGTTTGCACTTCCTCGGTGCCGATTGCTCGGGGTGTCTTGTTTTGCATAAACGCTCAAGACTCAAGATTCCGCCAGGTAGCAATGGCAGACGGCATCCAATGAGATCGGCTCAAGGATCCAGGTAAGATGCCCGGGCTAGGCAACCGTTAGATCGACCTCGTGATGATAGGCCATGTCCTAGGGGTGACAAGCAAGAACGGCGAGAACGAAACGGAAAAAACTCACCCCAAAAGGTGAGGGTAGCACCGCAGTCTGAAAAAATCTCAGTCTTAAGGGGTGAATCCACCAACGAGACGAGTCCTTGTTGGAAGGACGAGAAAAAATGTCGCCGGCCAGGGGAGAATTATTAAAAGTAATTAAAGTTCCTGGCAACCCTTTTGATTATTTAACTTTTTTTTGGAAAATAAGGGATAATCCAAACGTTAATAGATTTCTATTTTCTAACATAAGATTTGTATAATAAGTTGTGTTTAAAGAGTCGGCAATATTCTTTTGCTGTGCAGGTTATGGTTATGGCCCGGTCCTTTCCGATGGGGCCATCGGCCATTGGCACGTACGGGCCAAGTTATTGCCACCAATGGAATTTTGATCGACAAGAATTTGGTCGTTGAAAAAGTTGGCTTTTAATTTATCGTTGTATATGAGAAATAGTTTCGGTTACTTGTCCATTGCCAATGGCCGAGCCAAAACGAGAGCCAGCGGAGGAGGGCTACCGATCTTCCCGGGTCGGTCTTAGGTCCCAGGTTCCAACTCCAGTCAGACCCAAGTCAAAGTCTGCGGTCCGGCGTCTACTTTTTGCCCATAATCGAAGCGATCGTCCGATTGACTGGTCCGCTCCACACCGGCACACTTGTACTCTCACACATGCGGAAATACACTGCAAAAAAAATACAGATATTATTTAGTTGTGGACCAAGGTAATGGCAATACTTCTTTATAGAGATGAAGACTTTCATACCATTAGTTTTCTATAAATAATAGTAGATTTATTTTAATAATGTTATCAAATTTTGTCGCCGTGTACTATACTCACACGCATTTTCTGTCTGGATATCTGGAGGTCTGGCTATCCTGGCTTCCTTTCTGCTCCTGGCTGGGCAGCTGCTTGGTATGTGGCGTCGAATGTCATTATTGCTGCCAAGTGCCAACTAAAAAGTTACTGCAGTTAATTTTTTGTCCATCTTTACCATTTGCCGTTCGCATAAAAACAGCATATTTAGCAAATGACAACAACAACAACAACAACAGTAGCAGAAATAAGAAGAACGCATCCCAAGAAGCAAAAGCTTGGGGAAGAGCACAAAAAAAAAATAAAAAAAAAGCAGCAAACCCGCAAATTAAATAAATAAAAAATCAGCAACAATTCGCAGCAGCAGCTGAAGAAGCGAAAGAAGAATAGCCACTGGTGGAGCAGGACAACCACACCAGTGTCCCCACTCGAGATTGCTTTAGAGCTCCCCCTTCCCCTCCCACTTTTGGATGCCTGGGATGGCATTATTTGTGTATTGAAATCACGTCTCATTTATTTATTGCTGCAAATGTATGCCCATCTCACTCCGGCTGACTCCCGACTTACGCAGGTCTGCGTTAAATACCCGGGTGCCCGAGTGGGAATGAGAGGTGTAGTGATTGGGGCCTAGACCAGAAGTGTGGCCATTGGCTTAACCCTTTGGTGATGCTGGGGTTTTGATCAGAAATAATATGGATATTCTTAGGTTTCAATTAAAAACCTTAAAATCATATCACTTCACGTCTGGCCAACTGACTTGTCAACAGATATTTCAGTTTAACAAAACTATTTATGATATATCCAATTAAAGTGGCCAAGAATGCATATAATTCTTGGTTCCAAGCCATAAATTGTAACAACCCCGTGGCGCAGAGCGTGGGTTAATGACGCAAAGTGAGAATCCTTGGTGTCGTCCGTCGTTGGTGGATGCGGTTGGAACTGGAACTTGCCACAAAAAAAAAAACCCGGTTCAACGCCGAGTAGATGGCCAGGCCATCGATGTACGCGGCTTTTTCTGCCCAGAGTTTGTTATAATTTTTGCTGCAGCCAAGTAGCTCGTTTTTCTATTAATTAAAGCCGGGTTCGGAGGAGCCATTGGAGTTGTCGCCGCCTGAAATATTCTCACATAATTATTTACGATTTGACATAATCATCATCCTCGTCATCGTCGTCGTCGTCATCGTTGTCGTCCATTTAAAGCTGTGCGCTGCCATAACAGTAACCGGGGGGATTCATTAGTATGAGCAATAAATCGCTGGATGCTGCAGCAAAGTTCCTATGAATTTAAGGCGCATCACATAATTTTAACCCCTACTTCGGTCTCTATTTAACCCCTTCTCGTTTTTTACTCTTTTTGGGTTAAAATCGAAAGTGATAAAACCAAAAAAAAAATAAATGAGACAAAATTAAAATGATCCTGACAGGCTTGAATCCTGGCCTTGCTGTTGTCTTCCAGCGCATGCGTGACGCATTTCTAACGAGTTTCGCCGACTTAAAATCGTTTGGTCGTCAGGATCCGGTACAGGATCCTTCGTCCCTAAAAAGGGTTGAACTGAGCGTTCTCCCCGTCTCGCTCGCACCGCTGCTTATGCAGATGAGCTGGTTCCTCTTACCTCATCCTTTTTGTGTGCTTTTCGAGTTTTTTTTTTGTATGTTACCTCACTTTTTACTGAGCTGGCCTTGCCCGAAAAAGGGTTAGGGTCCAGACGTCCGTCGGGTTTTTTTTTTTTTGTAAAAAAAAGCGAATTTAATTAAAATTTTTTTCTTATAGGCTGCCAACATTGTGAGAACGTTGCAGGCTAGGACTTAATAAATATCATTTTTTTTTTACCCGAAACAATTTTTTAAGCCTGTTCTGGTTTTTTTTTTTATCTTTCACAGTGATCACCACATCGCGACCGAGCAACGAGGCAGAGGTGCAGCTGTACCGAGTGCTCCAGAGGGCCAGTCTTCTGGCCTACTACGACACACTCCTGGAGATGGGGGGCGACGACGTGCAGCAGTTGTACGACGCCGGCGAGGAGGAGTTCCTTGAGATCATGGCACTGGTTGGCATGGCCTCCAAGCCGCTCCACGTCCGCCGTCTGCAGAAGGCTCTTCACGAATGGGCCAACAATCCGGGCCTGTTTCACGGACCTCTGCTTCCGCATCTCGGTAAGTCTAAGAATATTTGGAAATAATAGAAACCCCCCTTAATCTCATTGTTTAAAAATTTCAGGTCTTTGCGAAACCCCGCCCAAGCCAGCGTTGGTCTTCAATCCAGACGCCACTCCTGCCCTGCCCCGTCAAAAGTTTCCCTCCTTTAATCCCGCAGGTTCCTCCTTTCAGCATGCATCGGTAACGCCGGCTCCTGTTCTGGCTCCTGCCTCACTTCCCGCTTCTGCCCCCGCAGCCATGATCACCCAGATCAGTTGTCCCTCAGCTGTGCCCGTGCCAGTGCCCCTGGTCCTGCCCTCCACCCCGCTCACCAGCAGTCCCCATCCCCCCGCAAACAGTAGCCTGCCGCCCGTTAGTACCGCTCACCAGGTGTCCTCCAGTTCGCCCCAGCTAACTCCTGTGCTGACGGAGATGCAGATCCAGCGGATCACGCAGTGCGCCGACAAAATAGCCCGCCAACTGCCGCATAGGGAGCCACGTGCCCAGACCACTAGAAAGCGAACTACTCGGGAACTGGAGCAGGTGATCGCCATGGGGGAAAATGATCCCCGGCGCATGGACGAGATCCGTAAGTACTCGGCCATCTACGGCCGATTCGATTGCAAGCGGCGGCCCGAGAAGCCCCTTACTCTACACGAGGTTTGCGTCAATGAGGCGGCCGCTCAGCTCTGCCGGAATCCGCACACCATCTGGCTGCTGACCCGCCGGGATGAGCTCTTCCCGCTGGCCCGTCAGATTGTCAAGGATGCTGGATTCGGCCATTCCGCCAGCATTGCCCGGTATGGAGGCCTTCTGGCTCAGTTGCCGGGCAGTTGCCAGGCAGCCGGAGGGGGTGGAGGACGCGGATCGAGCAGCATTCCTCCCAGCGACACGGACTGCGAGTCAAGCGATGCCTCCATGCCGCCCAAGAGGCAGCGACTCTCCTCCACGGAGGCCGCTCAGATGCCCCTCGACTTGAATCGGGTAAGGAAGCTAGATTCCGTAGAGCCGTAGGTTCAATCCGTCGCCGGTGCAGTGCTTCAGCTTCGCTTCGGAGTCCTCCTTATCCGGAGACTCCATGATAACCCACAAAATTTGCTTTACAGCTTACCAGATTGCCAAACACAGTTACTAACCCAAAACCGAGGAGAAGTTCTTTTCAGAATATCTCACCCATGCAGTGAAGGGATCATCTCACGTATTTGGGAAATGTTTTCACTTTCCATTCTGTAGTAGATTTTGAAAAATTTAAGCTCCTTCCAAATTAGACTTATTTTTTAACCAAAAACGTATCTCGATTGTAGAACTAGTCTTTGTTTAGGGGAGAAACTTCTCCGAAAAACATTAAAATAATCTAAAAAACCCTTCTAATAACTTTTAAAAATAATATTTATCTTTCCTAAAAAAAACTGTTTACTAAAGTTACAAATCTTTAAATCTTTACTGACCTGGTATTATTAGTATGTAATGAACTTTTTGATAACTGGTTGATTTTAAATATTGTTGATAATCTATTACTGTTTGTATACTCGAACTAACACTTCTACTAAGCCAACTTATTAACAAAAGTCTTAATTCAAGTTATTTAGTCGGTAGTCTTCTTGCAATACATTGTTGTACCTTCCTTGCTGTTGAGTCAATAAATAAATCCTACGAAAATTCCAACCAACGATCCATGTGTCTTCTTCCTTGGCCCCCAAAACCATTTCTGTTCCATTTCTTCGCCTCCTTGCCACGCTTAGCTTCATGTTAGCATCTAAGAGAGAAACAATGACAGAGACTTTAATCCTTGATCTTGTTGACAAATCCAATCCTCATAAAAGGAAGCTGTCGAGGACTCGCGCTACAATTTATTCGCCATGTACCAAAAGTTTGCCAAGCCGCCTTTTGACTTGACCGAGATCGCCAAGTTTTCGTGAGTATTTGAATGTTTTATATATGACTAACAATTAATATTTAAAATTTCTGTAACAGTCTTGGCAAAACTGCCGACTACGAGGATAACGATTCGCGATTCTCCTTTAGCAACTCCAGTTCGCCGACCATGCCAGTGAGTATGTGTTGGAGCTCTACGTGGCCATTCCGTTCCCCATTAAATTTCCCAAATTAAGATCCACTTTGTATCCCACTCTTCATCCCCAGACGCCCTGCAATGGAGTGGAAAGTGAGCGATCGCCAGTTTCCCGCCACATGGACACATCCCCCACGCCAAGGGAGTCCTCAATGGATCTAAGTGGCTCGACTTCAGGCTCAGTTCTCCGGGGTGTTCAGGTTATCTCTGCTGCCGGGGACAACATCATAGCGGTGGCGAATCCCGCCCTCGCCCTCAGTCCCACATTGAACGAGGTTCTGACCCTCAAGCGGAATGCCGCATCTCCGGAAGCCTAGCTCTAGGATGGGGCGTCAGGCTCAACTTAGTGCCACATCCAAACTATTATAATTCCAGTGCAATTCACTTAGCATAGATTCGTCCAGGAGGAAATTTTGTTTTAGGCATCTGAAGTCAATGACTAGTTTTTAGTTTCTGTGATCTATACTAAACACTGTAATAAAATTAATATTTAACCCATAATAAAAAGTTATGCTCTACAAATCTTGTGTGAAAAACCTTTTAAAATTGGTCCTTTTTAAACAGAATTGGGGAAAATGCATGGAAGGCCAATATGGGCCACAGGGATGGCTCTATCTTGGCCAATTTTATTCCGATTCTTGAGCGGAGTACCTTAAATGCGATGGCTCTATCTTGGCCAATTTTATTCCGATTCTTGAGCGGAATACCTTAAATGATTTCTGGATCGATTCTCCATCAATCTGCATTAAAATCTAGAAACAAAATATTTTTTAAATTTTTTGTCAAATTTTCTGAAGGATCCCCTACCAGAATTGGGCAAAATGCATGGAAGGCCAATATGGGCCACTGCGATGGCTGTATCTTGGCCAATTTTATTCCGATTCTTGACCGGAATACCTTAAATGATTTCTGGATCGATTCTCCATCAATCTGCATTAAAATCTAGAAACAAAATATTTTTTAAATTTTTTGTCAAATTTTCTGAAGGATCCCCTACCAGAATTGGGGAAAATGCATGGAAGGCCAATATGGGCCACACCGATGGCTCTATCTTGGCCAATTTTATTCCGATTCTTGAGCGGAATACCTTAAATGATTTCTGGATCAATTCTCCATCAATCTGCATCAAAATCTAGAAACCAAATATTTTTTAAATTTTTTGTCAAATTTTCTGAAGGATACCCTAGCGAAATTGGGGAAAATGCATGGAAGGCCAATATGGCCCACTGCGATGGCTGTATCTTGGCCAATTTTATTCCGATTCTTGACCGGAATACCTTAAATGATTTCTGGATCGATTCTCCATAAATCTGCATTAAAATCTAGAAACAAAATATTTTTTAAATTTTTTGTCAAATTTTCTGAAGGATCCCCTACCAGAATTGGGGAAAATGCATGGAAGGCCAATATGGGCCACAGCGATGGCTCTATCTTGGCCAATTTTATTCCGATTCCTAAGCGGGATACCTTAAATGGTTTCTGGATCGGTTCTCCATCAATCTGCATCAAAATCTAGAAACCAAATATTTTTTAAATTTTTTGTCAAATTTTCTGAAGGATACCCTAGCGAAATTGGGGAAAATGCATGGAAGGCCAATATGGCCCACTGCGATGGCTGTATCTTGGCCAATTTTATTCCGATTCTTGACCGGAATACCTTAAATGATTTCTGGATCGATTCTCCATAAATCTGCATTAAAATCTATAAACAAAATATTTTTTAAATTTTTTGTCAAATTTTCTGAAGGATCCCCTACCAGAATTGGGGAAAATGCATGGAAGGCCAATATGGGCCACAGCGATGGCTCTATCTTGGCCAATTTTATTCCGATTCCTAAGCGGGATACCTTAAATGGTTTCTGGATCGGTTCTCCATCAATCTGCATCAAAATCTAGAAACCAAATATTTTTTAAATTTTTTGTCAAATTTTCTGAAGGATACCCTAGCGAAATTGGGGAAAATGCATGGAAGGCCAATATGGCCCACTGCGATGGCTGTATCTTGGCCAATTTTATTCCGATTCTTGACCGGAATACCTTAAATGATTTCTGGATCGATTCTCCATCAATCTGCATCAAAATCTAGAAACCAAATATTTTTTAAATTTTTTGTCAAATTTTCTGAAGGATACCCTAGCGAAATTGGGGAAAATGCATGGAAGGCCAATATGGCCCACTGCGATGGCTGTATCTTGGCCAATTTTATTCCGATTCTTGACCGGAATACCTTAAATGATTTCTGGATCGATTCTCCATAAATCTGCATTAAAATCTAGAAACAAAATATTTTTTAAATTTTTTGTCAAATTTTCTGAAGGATCCCCTACCAGAATTGGGGAAAATGCATGGAAGGCCAATATGGGCCACAGGGATGGCTCTATCTTGGCCAATTTTATTCCGATTCTTGAGCGGAGTACCTTAAATGCGATGGCTCTATCTTGGCCAATTTTATTCCGATTCTTGAGCGGAATACCTTAAATGATTTCTGGATCGATTCTCCATCAATCTGCATTAAAATCTAGAAACAAAATATTTTTTAAATTTTTTGTCAAATTTTCTGAAGGATCCCCTACCAGAATTGGGCAAAATGCATGGAAGGCCAATATGGGCCACTGCGATGGCTGTATCTTGGCCAATTTTATTCCGATTCTTGACCGGAATACCTTAAATGATTTCTGGATCGATTCTCCATAAATCTGCATTAAAATCTAGAAACAAAATATTTTTTAAATTTTTTGTCAAATTTTCTGAAGGATACCCTAGCGAAATTGGGGAAAATGCATGGAAGGCCAATATGGGCCACAGCGATGGCTCTATCTTGGCCAATTTTATTCCGATTCCTAAGCGGGATACCTTAAATGGTTTCTGGATCGGTTCTCCATCAATCTGCATCAAAATCTAGAAACCAAATATTTTTTAAATTTTTTGTCAAATTTTCTGAAGGATACCCTAGCGAAATTGGGGAAAATGCATGGAAGGCCAATATGGCCCACTGCGATGGCTGTATCTTGGCCAATTTTATTCCGATTCTTGACCGGAATACCTTAAATGATTTCTGGATCGATTCTCCATAAATCTGCATTAAAATCTATAAACAAAATATTTTTTAAATTTTTTGTCAAATTTTCTGAAGGATCCCCTACCAGAATTGGGGAAAATGCATGGAAGGCCAATATGGGCCACAGCGATGGCTCTATCTTGGCCAATTTTATTCCGATTCCTAAGCGGGATACCTTAAATGGTTTCTGGATCGGTTCTCCATCAATCTGCATCAAAATCTAGAAACCAAATATTTTTTAAATTTTTTGTCAAATTTTCTGAAGGATACCCTAGCGAAATTGGGGAAAATGCATGGAAGGCCAATATGGCCCACTGCGATGGCTGTATCTTGGCCAATTTTATTCCGATTCTTGACCGGAATACCTTAAATGATTTCTGGATCGATTCTCCATCAATCTGCATCAAAATCTAGAAACCAAATATTTTTTAAATTTTTTGTCAAATTTTCTGAAGGATACCCTAGCGAAATTGGGGAAAATGCATGGAAGGCCAATATGGCCCACTGCGATGGCTGTATCTTGGCCAATTTTATTCCGATTCTTGACCGGAATACCTTAAATGATTTCTGGATCGATTCTCCATAAATCTGCATTAAAATCTAGAAACAAAATATTTTTTAAATTTTTTGTCAAATTTTCTGAAGGATCCCCTACCAGAATTGGGGAAAATGCATGGAAGGCCAATATGGGCCACAGGGATGGCTCTATCTTGGCCAATTTTATTCCGATTCTTGAGCGGAGTACCTTAAATGCGATGGCTCTATCTTGGCCAATTTTATTCCGATTCTTGAGCGGAATACCTTAAATGATTTCTGGATCGATTCTCCATCAATCTGCATTAAAATCTAGAAACAAAATATTTTTTAAATTTTTTGTCAAATTTTCTGAAGGATCCCCTACCAGAATTGGGCAAAATGCATGGAAGGCCAATATGGGCCACTGCGATGGCTGTATCTTGGCCAATTTTATTCCGATTCTTGACCGGAATACCTTAAATGATTTCTGGATCGATTCTCCATCAATCTGCATTAAAATCTAGAAACAAAATATTTTTTAAATTTTTTGTCAAATTTTCTGAAGGATCCCCTACCAGAATTGGGGAAAATGCATGGAAGGCCAATATGGGCCACACCGATGGCTCTATCTTGGCCAATTTTATTCCGATTCTTGAGCGGAATACCTTAAATGATTTCTGGATCAATTCTCCATCAATCTGCATCAAAATCTAGAAACCAAATATTTTTTAAATTTTTTGTCAAATTTTCTGAAGGATACCCTAGCGAAATTGGGGAAAATGCATGGAAGGCCAATATGGCCCACTGCGATGGCTGTATCTTGGCCAATTTTATTCCGATTCTTGACCGGAATACCTTAAATGATTTCTGGATCGATTCTCCATAAATCTGCATTAAAATCTATAAACAAAATATTTTTTAAATTTTTTGTCAAATTTTCTGAAGGATCCCCTACCAGAATTGGGGAAAATGCATGGAAGGCCAATATGGGCCACAGCGATGGCTCTATCTTGGCCAATTTTATTCCGATTCCTAAGCGGGATACCTTAAATGGTTTCTGGATCGGTTCTCCATCAATCTGCATCAAAATCTAGAAACCAAATATTTTTTAAATTTTTTGTCAAATTTTCTGAAGGATACCCTAGCGAAATTGGGGAAAATGCATGGAAGGCCAATATGGGCCACAGGGATGGCTCTATCTTGGCCAATTTTATTCCGATTCTTGAGCGGAGTACCTTAAATGCGATGGCTCTATCTTGGCCAATTTTATTCCGATTCTTGAGCGGAATACCTTAAATGATTTCTGGATCGATTCTCCATCAATCTGCATTAAAATCTAGAAACAAAATATTTTTTAAATTTTTTGTCAAATTTTCTGAAGGATCCCCTACCAGAATTGGGCAAAATGCATGGAAGGCCAATATGGGCCACTGCGATGGCTGTATCTTGGCCAATTTTATTCCGATTCTTGAGCGGAATACCTTAAATGATTTCTGGATCAATTCTCCATCAATCTGCATCAAAATCTAGAAACCAAATATTTTTTAAATTTTTTGTCAAATTTTCTGAAGGATACCCTAGCGAAATTGGGGAAAATGCATGGAAGGCCAATATGGCCCACTGCGATGGCTGTATCTTGGCCAATTTTATTCCGATTCTTGACCGGAATACCTTAAATGATTTCTGGATCGATTCTCCATAAATCTGCATTAAAATCTAGAAACAAAATATTTTTTAAATTTTTTGTCAAATTTTCTGAAGGATCCCCTACCAGAATTGGGGAAAATGCATGGAAGGCCAATATGGGCCACAGCGATGGCTCTATCTTGGCCAATTTTATTCCGATTCCTAAGCGGGATACCTTAAATGGTTTCTGGATCGGTTCTCCATCAATCTGCATCAAAATCTAGAAACCAAATATTTTTTAAATTTTTTGTCAAATTTTCTGAAGGATACCCTAGCGAAATTGGGGAAAATGCATGGAAGGCCAATATGGCCCACTGCGATGGCTGTATCTTGGCCAATTTTATTCCGATTCTTGAGCGGAGTACCTTAAATGATTTCTGGATCAATTCTCCATCAATCTGCATCAAAATCTAGAAACCAAATATTTTTTAAATTTTTTGTCAAATTTTCTGAAGGATACCCTAGCGAAATTGGGGAAAATGCATGGAAGGCCAATATGGCCCACTGCGATGGCTGTATCTTGGCCAATTTTATTCCGATTCTTGACCGGAATACCTTAAATGATTTCTGGATCGATTCTCCATAAATCTGCATTAAAATCTAGAAACAAAATATTTTTTAAATTTTTTGTCAAATTTTCTGAAGGATCCCCTACCAGAATTGGGAAAAATGCATGGAAGGCCAATATGGGCCACAGCGATGGCTCTATCTTGGCCAATTTTATTCCGATTCCTAAGCGGGATACCTTAAATGGTTTCTGGATCGGTTCTCCATCAATCTGCATCAAAATCTAGAAACCAAATATTTTTTAAATTTTTTGTCAAATTTTCTGAAGGATACCCTAGCGAAATTGGGGAAAATGCATGGAAGGCCAATATGGCCCACTGCGATGGCTGTATCTTGGCCAATTTTATTCCGATTCTTGACCGGAATACCTTAAATGATTTCTGGATCAATTCTCCATAAATCTGCATTAAAATCTAGAAACAAAATATTTTTTAAATTTTTTGTCAAATTTTCTGAAGGATCCCCTACCAGAATTGGGCAAAATGCATGGAAGGCCAATATGGGCCACTGCGATGGCTGTATCTTGGCCAATTTTATTCCGATTCTTGACCGGAATACCTTAAATGATTTCTGGATCGATTCTCCATCAATCTGCATCAAAATCTAGAAACCAAATATTTTTTAAATTTTTTGTCAAATTTTCTGAAGGATACCCTAGCGAAATTGGGGAAAATGCATGGAAGGCCAATATGGCCCACTGCGATGGCTGTATCTTGGCCAATTTTATTCCGATTCTTGACCGGAATACCTTAAATGATTTCTGGATCGATTCTCCATCAATCTGCATTAAAATCTAGAAACAAAATATTTTTTAAATTTTTTGTCAAATTTTCTGAAGGATCCCCTACCAGAATTGGGGAAAATGCATGGAAGGCCAATATGGGCCACTGCGATGGCTGTATCTTGGCCAATTTTATTCCGATTCTTGACCGGAATACCTTAAATGATTTCTGGATCGATTCTCCATCAATCTGCATTAAAATCTAGAAACAAAATATTTTTTAAATTTTTTGTCAAATTTTCTGAAGGATCCCCTACCAGAATTGGGGAAAATGCATGGAAGGCCAATATGGGCCACACCGATGGCTCTATCTTGGCCAATTTTATTCCGATTCTTGAGCGGAATACCTTAAATGATTTCTGGATCAATTCTCCATCAATCTGCATCAAAATCTAGAAACCAAATATTTTTTAAATTTTTTGTCAAATTTTCTGAAGGATACCCTAGCGAAATTGGGGAAAATGCATGGAAGGCCAATATGGCCCACTGCGATGGCTGTATCTTGGCCAATTTTATTCCGATTCTTGACCGGAATACCTTAAATGATTTCTGGATCGATTCTCCATAAATCTGCATTAAAATCTATAAACAAAATATTTTTTAAATTTTTTGTCAAATTTTCTGAAGGATCCCCTACCAGAATTGGGGAAAATGCATGGAAGGCCAATATGGGCCACAGCGATGGGTCTATCTTGGCCAATTTTATTCCGATTCCTAAGCGGGATACCTTAAATGGTTTCTGGATCGGTTCTCCATCAATCTGCATCAAAATCTAGAAACCAAATATTTTTTAAATTTTTTGTCAAATTTTCTGAAGGATACCCTAGCGAAATTGGGGAAAATGCATGGAAGGCCAATATGGCCCACTGCGATGGCTGTATCTTGGCCAATTTTATTCCGATTCTTGACCGGAATACCTTAAATGATTTCTGGATCGATTCTCCATAAATCTGCATTAAAATCTAGAAACAAAATATTTTTTAAATTTTTTGTCAAATTTTCTGAAGGATCCCCTACCAGAATTGGGAAAAATGCATGGAAGGCCAATATGGGCCACAGCGATGGCTCTATCTTGGCCAATTTTATTCCGATTCCTAAGCGGGATACCTTAAATGGTTTCTGGATCGGTTCTCCATCAATCTGCATCAAAATCTAGAAACCAAATATTTTTTAAATTTTTTGTCAAATTTTCTGAAGGATACCCTAGCGAAATTGGGGAAAATGCATGGAAGGCCAATATGGCCCACTGCGATGGCTGTATCTTGGCCAATTTTATTCCGATTCTTGACCGGAATACCTTAAATGATTTCTGGATCAATTCTCCATAAATCTGCATTAAAATCTAGAAACAAAATATTTTTTAAATTTTTTGTCAAATTTTCTGAAGGATCCCCTACCAGAATTGGGGAAAATGCATGGAAGGCCAATATGGGCCACAGCGATGGCTCTATCTTGGCCAATTTTATTCCGATTCCTAAGCGGGATACCTTAAATGGTTTCTGGATCGGTTCTCCATCAATCTGCATCAAAATCTAGAAACCAAATATTTTTTAAATTTTTTGTCAAATTTTCTGAAGGATACCCTAGCGAAATTGGGGAAAATGCATGGAAGGCCAATATGGCCCACTGCGATGGCTGTATCTTGGCCAATTTTATTCCGATTCTTGACCGGAATACCTTAAATGATTTCTGGATCGATTCTCCATAAATCTGCATTAAAATCTAGAAACAAAATATTTTTTAAATTTTTTGTCAAATTTTCTGAAGGATCCCCTACCAGAATTGGGGAAAATGCATGGAAGGCCAATATGGGCCACTGCGATGGCTCTATCTTGGCCAATTTTATTCCGATTCTTGAGCGGAATACCTTAAATGATTTCTGGATCGATTCTCCATCAATCTGCATCAAAATCTAGAAACAAAATATTTTTTAAATTTTTTGTCAAATTTTCTGAAGGATCCCCTACCAGAATTGGGGAAAATGCATGGAACGCTAATGTGGGCCACAGGAAATTGTCTATCTTGGCCAATTTGATTCCGATTCTTGAGCGGAATACCTTAAATGAAAGATACAATGAAAGAATATTTAGATTCGTGTCAAATATCATCCTAAAAACAGAGCAGTCAACATAAATGTGAACTTAATGCCACACAATTGCCCTGATTGATTGCATGATCATTGCCAATTGCAAATTGAAAGATCATCGGTATCATAGATCACAATTGGACACCCGTTTATATTGAGTGATCGTGTTTACATTTGCGATTGTGGGCAATTCCTTTGTTCGCCTCTTGACGCCGCAGAAAGGTAATAATGTCCTGGCCAACCCTTGCCAATATTTCGAACCCTTGCGAAAATCCTTGGGACAGGCGATAAAGATGTCTAAGATGTAATGATGAAATTAACACCCTTGCGGCCTTGTGGGTTTAGGTATGCAAATTTCGCAAAGATTTTTGCTTATGCAAATTTTGTTGGCATTATTGATGATGATGATTCACTTTCGCTGTTGTGATTGGATCTTAATTAGAAATGCAGTTTAATGAACTTTCTTGTGAAGTAAACGAAATCCATCTGCCAGATGCGATTTGAATCTCAAAGGCCCCCTCAAAAAAAACACGACCATGTGGCCACAAATGCGCGGGAGGCGTACTCTGACTTTTAAAAGGATTCGTCTTGCATTGTTGGTTGGCATATGATTTGTTCATCTGCCGTTGGAGAAAGGACCCCAGAAGAATGGTTTTTTTGGGGTAGAAGGTAACCCTTTGTTGCCTGCAAGGAGATGGCGCCCAAGCGATACGATCTACCTCTGAGGGCAGCGGCTTCTTCGGAGCGAAAGGAGATCATTCTTTTAGGATCTTATTCTGAATTATGCAAATCCGCTTGTGGCTGCCGGAGCAATTACAATGCAGTTCATGTGTAGGGACAGCGGCTGCCTTCTTACCCTGCATTTACATATTCTTGTCTTAACTCCTTTTTTCAGGGTCCGCGATCATTACAAACATGATTGATGAACAGCGTCTTGCGCTTGATTTGCATAAGATTTGAGGGTAGGAAAATTCTTACTGCCTTCAGGCATCGCATATAGGGATTAGACGTCCTGAGAACAAAGCCAGGAGTGTAAATATTTGCACTCTAATATAAAAGAATTTTCATCAAAAGGTTCAATATTTAATATTCCCTATTAGATAAGAAAGTTATTAAATATAATTTTAATAGATCTTAAAAAAATAAGCACTTTAAAATATTTTATTCCATATGTTTAGGGAGTATTTCGGACCTGTTCTTCAATCCAATCCATAAAGTACTGGGTGCTGGCATAGACACCTGGTACATCTTTGCGAGCACACCCGATGCCATACGAAACCACACCAATAAGGTAGAATCTGACTTTGTCCTGGTACAGTTCGTTGACCACCAGTGGACCGCCGGAATCACCCTGGCAAGTATCCTGCCCTCCGGTCAAGAATCCAGCACAGATTACCGCGCTATCAAACTGGTTGTCATTTCGATAGCGATTCTGAGCCCGATACTTTTCAAGACAGACTTCGTTCTTGAGGACTGGAAGCCGCAACTCATTCAGCACAGTGGCCAGTTCTCCCCCCTCCTGCAACTTGCCCCATCCGGCGACATAGGGCCAATAGTCCACGTACGATTTGTGGCGGAGATCCTCCGTATGTGGAAGACAGACGGGCAAAATCGCCTTGGTGAACTCCACATTATGTTCCAGGTACAATATGGCAATGTCACTCCGTCCGTTCCATCGATTATAGTCCGGATGGGACACGTACTAGAAAAGGAAAATTATTGGAAGATATATATTTTCTGGTTTGTAAAGAAATCTCTTACCCGAGTCACATTAACGTCTATGTGAGGAGCCTCTGTATCGGTGGTAAGGTTAAATTCTCCCAGACGCACAAATGTTCTTAAGAAATAAAAAAATATTATTAGATTCAAAATTTAAAAAATTTATTTTCTTACAGATCGTCCAAAATGCAGTGGGCAGCTGTTAGTACATGCCTGGCAGTGATTAAGCTGCCTCCACATTTAAAGGGTCTATGAGAACCATCGTCGTAGCCCAAGAGTGCAATCCATGGCCAATCCCCCGGCCGGCGGGATTCATTACCGCCCACAACGTAGGGGTTATTGAGTTGGTACGGTGATACACCGCATCCCTCTTCCACTCTCGGCAAGCGGCGTGGCACCTCATCCGTATCTTTCAGAATGGTTGTGACTTGTTCGGGACAACAAACCTGGTGACCTTGGTTGCCGCATATTCCTCTAGAAGAGCGTAAGAACTGAAAAAAGTTCTCATCCCGATTCCTTGTCGTTAGCTGGTTTAGAAACGCTGGACAACTTTTGATTTCTATTGAAAATAATTTCTATATTATAGATGTAATTTATAGATATGTAATTTACCCAAACAACTTCCAGGCTGGTTATCGGGGCCTCGACAAGTAGATCCCTTAGAGTCAATAACGGGAGTGACTGTTTCAACCGGAACTGGAGAAATAGTTCTAGTTGTTGTCAACAAAAATCTAGGTTGGGAGGAAACCAAGGGATTCTGCGACATCATTGTTCCCGAAACCAGTGGATTCTGGGACATCATTGTTTCTCCAGGCCTTTGAGATGGATGGAATGCATTTTGCGATGGCTCTCCTTGCTGGAGCATATAGTAAGCACAGCACACCTTTGGTGTTAAAACAATAAAGCATTAGTTAAAGACAATATTTGGTTGTGGGCAGTCATACAAATGGATCCCTGTTGATGCTACGGGTGCCACAGCTGCGGTTCAAGGCAATCACATGGCTTCGGGCCAAATCCTGACTGGTTGCCCGAAAAATCAGTACCACCTGGGGGCAGTAGCTCAAAGGCACACAATTTCCATAATTATTATCCGGAGTGATGCAGCTTTGACTAGCTGGTGGGAAAATAATGAATATATAATAGAATAAATATAAAGAAAAAATATATTTTCTATTGAAATCTACTTTAAATATTAATTTTTTGTTTTTTCAAATTATCATCATCAAAAAAAATCAAAAGACTTAAGCTACGAACTTGATTTTCTTATCAAAACACATAAGTAATCAAAATTGTTGAATGCGAGAAGCTGTTAGCTCGCATTAAAACAAATAACTTAAACAACAAACTTGAATATGCACTCTCTTTACAAAAAATAGTACAACAAACTGTATTTAATTAACCTTTTTCGGAAGCATTGTTTTAGTTCAGTTATTGAGGGTCACTTTGTCCGTTAACATTTTTTAATCAAAGATGATTCGTGCTTGTAACTGGTTTTTTGTTTACTTCAACAAGTTAAGATTCATTGTATAAATTATTTAGATGCAGTAGTGACGTTTAATTGTTTAAACATTTTAGGCTACCTTGCTGGGCATCAAAAGGCGTGGCAGAAAAGAATAGTAATATGTGCAACGTCTCAAATATATATTTCATGACTATATTGGTCAATGATGATACCCGAGTTGCAAAAATATACGCGTCACTTTTAAATTTCTTTTAAACTTTATCAACGCAGCTGCTACAGGCTTCTGATTAATCCACATCGAAAGTCGAGCTTTATATGTTTTAATTAAATCTACATTTTTTCTAACAGCTTCTCCCCTCAAAAGCTGTTTAGGTGAAAAACTTAGATACTTGGGATTATTAGATTAATCATGTTGGGTACTCGCATATATCGAATAGAGTAGTGATCGAGCAGGAATCGTATAAGTCGCGAAAATGGAAATAAAAAACAATCCTTTACATTTAAGAAGAGTCCTGTATTGAACCTTTATGAACCTTTTATAAATATTTGTTTACATTTCTGAGCAGTAGGCAACTTAAGCTTAGTTTTAACAATTCTGACAAGATGTGTACACTAAGACGGCTTAGTGGAAGCTTATGGCATAGATGGCAACGGCATCTTAAGGCGTGTCCTGGACCTGGGCTATGATCCAGTCCATGAAGTACTGTGTGCTGGTGTAGACACCCGGAACATTGGGCCGGGCACAGCCGATACCGTACGACACCACACCGATCAGATAGAACCTGTTCTGGCCCTGATACTGTTCTGGTATCATTAAAGGACCACCAGAGTCACCCTGGCAGGTATCCTTGCCACCGGTCAGGACTCCGGCACAGATCACGGCTTGGTCGAACTGATCGTTGCTAAAGTAGCGTTTCTGTTCCCTGTACTTGTCGACGCATACGTCGTTGCTGTAAATAGGTATCTGTAGTTCATTGAGTACCGTGGCAGATTCGCCGCCCTCCTGGGTCTTGCCCCATCCGGCCACGAAGGGCATGTAGCCGATGTAGGATTTTTGACGGAGGTTTTGCGCGTGTGGCAGGCAGATGGGGGCGATGGTCTTGCCGAAATCCACATTTCGCTCCAGGTACAAGATGGCGATGTCACTGCGTCCGTTTCTTCGATTGTAGGCAGAATGGGCAACATACTTTTACGAAGATAACAATTTATTAATTGAAAATATATTTTAAAATTAATAACTCACCTTTGCCACATTAATATCCACATGCTTCGTTTCTGTATCCGTGGACAAGTCGTGCTCTCCCAGGCGAACAAAAAGTCTACAAGAAAATACTACTTTTAATTAAAGATCCAAAAAATAAACTTATTTAACTTACAAATCGTCACGGATGCAATGAGCTGCCGTAAGGACATGCCTGGCCGTGATCAAAGTTCCGCCGCACTTGAAGGGCGATCCGGAAGGATCATCGTAGCCCAGCAAGACTATCCAGGGCCAGGCACCCTTACGGCTCACCTCGCCGCCCACGATCTTCTTGTAATATCCGACGGTGGAACCACATCCCTCATCAACGTTGGGCAAACGTCGTGGAATCTCGTCCGTATTTTTGGGCAAAACTTGAGGCGGAGTGGTGGCTGTCTGTCCATTGGGACAGCAGACGTTGGTGCCCTGGTTTCCGCAAATCGCTCTGGATGCCCGCAGGAACTTGGCAAACTCTTCGTCATGCTGCCTCTCGTACAGCTGACTCACAAGCGATGGGCAGCTCTTCAAATCTACCGAAAAGGTAAAAATAACATTAGATTAATTAAAAGCAGAAGTAATTAAAGATTAAAGCATAATGATTCAAAAATAACTCCAAAACATGGCAGTATCTGTTTCAATAAATCGTAAACAAGAATGCACTCACCAATACAATTTCCGGGCTTGGTATCCGGTCCCCGACATGTGGGTCCTCGGAAATCCACCAGAGAGGCTGCTGTGCTAACCGGAACTGGGGCTGGGGTTGTTGTTGTCGTCGTCGTCGTTGTTGTTGTGGGTTGGGTGAAAAAGTTTGGTAGAAATGGATTACTTGGCTCATTGGGGACCGGCGGAGGCGGCCGTGGATTAACAAATGTCGACTCTGTAGGAAAAAAGGTATTCACAGGCGGCGGTCGCTCTGTGAACTGGTTATTTCGGGGGGCCGTACAGCATACCTAAGATGGCAGGAAGATGCGAAAAAAAGCTTAGCGTGAAAGGAAAGGATAGATCGGAGAATAGTCCCTACCACCGGATCCCCGTTGAAGCTGCGGGTGCCACAGGCGCGCTGCAAGGCAATCACATAGCGCTGGGCCCGTTCCGGACTGGTGCTCTGGAAGACGTTCACAACTTGGGGGCAGTAGCTCAGTCCCACACAACTCCCATAGTAGTTCTCGGGTGTGACGCAGTTCTGGCGAACTGGACAGAAAAAAAGTTTGTTTTTAGTTTAAGCTGAGTTTCTAAATAATTACCCAAAAGTCTTAGCTTTAGAATTAATTACTAATCTTTGAAAGTAAAATGTACAACTACATGGCTTTTTAGTCAAAAAAATTAATATAGAATGAGTCAGTGGTCGACATGGGGGTTTTATTTATGTTTTTTAGCACCATGTCAACAGGCTATCATTAGCACAAACCACTCACAAAATACTAAACAAAAAATCGCACTGGTGGGGCTTAACAAAAATTAAAAAAAAAAAAGCAGTTGAGTTAAACAATGGGTTTAGTATACGAATTATTTATTCCATTTGATTTTTGAATAATATATAGTTCTCCTGGGAAAAAGATTCTTTTGTTTACTCAGAGAGAACTCAGGTTTAAATTAAAATCGCGAAAAGAGGCTTGTCGAACTGCGCAAAACAATGTGTTTCAAAAGTAAAGCCATTTGTCTTTTTTTTTAAATGCCAAAAAAATCGTTGACAGTAAGAAGTGTGTATAAAAAATGTGATATATGTTCAAATGTCATTCACATGTGAGATTCAAAACGATTCAACACTAATTGATTAAAGTTATATATCTTAAATATATTTGTTAGCCGGGTAAAACCGATACGTGCTCTAGGGGAACGCCTGTCCGGCAATAAACACCTGTCAGAGTCACCGTCGGAGACAAAATCCGACCTTGGTGACTGGTTTCGTGAACTGGAATTGAACTCGGACACAACAGGCCAAAAATTGGCTGTCAACAACTTGAGATTTAATTTCTACATTTTTGCACTTGATATAAACTGCCGCATTAACTGGCAAATCGAAAGACTTGAGAAACGAACTTGCCATTGAACTTGAGAGTGTAGAGTGAATAGATGTGCCTATAAAGTTTATAGATAGTATATAGAGGCTATATCTTAATCCATCGTTAGTCAAATGCGTTCCCGATTATATATAATTCGTATTTAGTTATTCCGAGATGCGTTGTTAATGGAACTGGTTTGTTGTTTGCTCCAAGCCGATCAGATCGAATCAGACGTAAAAAGTTCTACAGATTTTAGCGATAGATATGGCGAAGCAAAGTGATGGCGACTTTAGAGCTTTCTACTAATTAAGTGGCTGGCTACCTTGCCTGCGCGGCTGATTGAACTGGGCGTCAGTGGGCGTGGCACAGAGCAACGATACAAGTGTAATCACAACACCGACACCGCACACCGTTGCTGATTTAGTTTTCATGGCGAGATCGAAGTGTTATGAGAAAATACGGGTTATATATCCGGTATCCGGAGGAGAGCGTTGTTCGCGAGCCGAGCTGCGTTATCAGACTGAATTTGGAGAATCCGATCGCCGGCCTCTTGACCGTCGGAAGCTTCAATCTTTTCTATCGAATTTCGTGGCCTCCGTGACCAAAGTGATCGCGTCTTCGTTTCGGCTGAGCGATCGGCCCCCAAAGCCGAGCTTTATATGCAGTCTTCCTCTCTCAACGATCGTATCTCTCTGAATTCTACAGTCTCTCCCAGTCTCTCTGAGGTTTCTTCTGGCGAGAAAACGAATGCACTGACTTTTCATTTTTGTTTTGGGGTTCACAGGCTCATTAATGGGGAAAAATCACTAAAATTCGCATACTCAGATCGGGAAATAATTTTTCCAGCCTAAAATGCAAAACAAATTGCTTTAATAATATAGATCAGTTGTTTTTTTAATAATAGGACTCGCCGTCTCATTGTTCCAAATATGTGGAAATTCTTAGATTCGAAAGTGACTCAAAAGGCTTTCAAATTATAACATAGAGTATGCCATCCGACCTTGCCTTGCTCTCAATTGGTCATTGATCAAGTCCCGGGAATTCTGTGACTCAATTAAGTGTTTTAAAATAGGAGAATGATATATTCCATTAATCAAGGTAAATTAAAGCGGATCCCTTTGACATGTCAATTGGGAATCACTTTTCCAACGGTGCTTCATTCCAAAGCCACCTAATAGAGTCTAGGAATATCTTTGTTTATAAAGTGATTATAATTAAGATGCAGATACTCAGTCATGATATTTGTAAAATGCATTCGAATGCAATTGCCGGTAGAAGCTTTCGCTGATTAGCAATTAAAGTTGTAGCTTTTGATTGATCTTTATTTACAGTGAATATTATGTAACATTAAACAACTTAAAAATTTGTATTCAACTTGAATAACATTTATTATTTTAAGATTTTTTTAGGGATTACCTTAGTAGATACTTTCAACGCAGTTTACAAAATACTGTGGATATTTTTTGTAGTTTAAAATACAGCTAAATATTCTCTTATCTCTACGTTTTATAAACTTTTGTATTTTTGAATTTTTTAAAATAAACTAAGGATCTTTAATGCCGTGACTGTGTAAACATTTTTTTAAAATTTTATTAGATTCTATTAATACTGTACTGCCTTGTGGAATATGACGCCATGTGTATGCATTTTGTCACTTACATTAGCACTCATTTAATAAAGACACCCCACTAAGACGCCTTTCCATTCAAAAGAGAACCGGGGGCACTCAACCTGATTAGGAATTCCGCGGAGGCGCTTCCAAAAGCCAATTGGCATTCGATGAATGCAACCGCTGGGGCATAATATCCGGCGATCGTTCTACTATTATGACTAATTCGGATCACTTGGCCATGCAGCACAGGTAACAGTTAATAGGTATCAGCGGGGGTCCGAAGTGAATTGCGGGAAATTCCAGACACAGAATTGGCTAAAGAATTGATTTTTTTGTCGGTTCCGGCATGGTAGTTATGAGATTGTCTTTTATCTTTTTTATGAGAAACAATATCCAAAAAATTTACTCTATTTTTTACTTCTTTAGCTCATAGCTTTACTTTTTGTAAGCCACACTCTACCTATCCTTGTATAATGCAATAAGAAATGGTTTTTAATGAAATACGATTCAAATAAATTTCCCCTTTTTCAGGAATATCAATTAGCCTTAATAAGGACATAAAAACATGAAATTTATTGCGGGTCTTGCGGTGGGAATGTGTTTTTAGGATTTAAATGAACTTTTTACATGTGTCATCGGAATAATATGTTCGGCAGGTGATGTGTCACATTCTAAGCCGCCGAGATGTGCTTCTTGATCCATGGAACATATGAGGCCACTCTCGTGTAGACGCCCGGAAAATTGGGTCTAGCGCACTCATAGCCGAATGAAACCAGGCCAAGAAGATAGAATCGATAGCCATTGGACTCCAGCTGAAAGTTGAAAAAGAGGTTAAATCAAATTAAATAAAGATATTGGTTTACGCGTAGTCAGAATAAGATTTTTGTCAAGTCATTGACGTTTTCGCAAACCAACGAAAACTTATCTGCGTCACCGAAATTGGGTAATAAATGGGGAAACCTTGGCGGCTTAAGACTTGGCGACCAAGAAACTCGTTTGATGACTCACAGAGCCAGATTATTGGAGAGGAAATCTCTGAGAGATTTGTAACTGACCTGCGGCAGCATGAGTGGTCCACCAGAATCCCCCTGACACGCATCCACGCTCGAGCTTCCAGCACAAAGAACCTGTAAAGGATTTATTAGCTTAGCGATGTTTTGGGGGATCCCCCTCTCGACCTTGTCTTACCTTGTCACTGAACTGGACAAACTGGAAGACTGACTTGTAGCTCTGCTCACAACTGTGCCGGGAAACAATCGGCACCTGAGCATCGCGCAGCACCTGCGAGGTGGGTCCCTGGTGTTTGGCAGCTCCCCAGCCTGCCACGAAGGGATTCATGCCAACAAAGTCCTGCTGCAGGAACTTGGCCGCCTCGGGCAGACAAATGGGAGCTATATTGGCTGGAAGTTAAAAGAAAACTTGAATAAAAAATTATTATTTATTATAGGCTAAACCCTTACCTGGCAAAGGTCCATTCACTCCACTCAACTGGATCAAGGCTATGTCATTCGATATGGAGTTGATATCGAAGTGCTCGTGGACCACTGTTCGCTGGATGCGAAAGTCCATTGCACCCGCTTCTGTGGGCTTCGAGAGGTCATGGGCACCCAGACGCACCAAGGTCAGCATGGGATTGATGCAGTGTGCCGAAGTGATCACGTAGTGGGAGTGGATCAGGCTGCCGCCGCAAAGGAACTTGAGAGCATTGCGATTGGCCTCCTCGAAGTAGCCCAAAGCAGCTATCCAGGGATAGGCTCCTCTTCTGGCCTCCATCCCGCCCACCACGCGATTCGATGTGGCGCCACTAATACCACAAGTAGTTGGTAGTTGTGGCATAGACTGTGATGAAGGTGGCGGTGGTGGTGGTGGAGGAGGAGGATTATAAGTTGGTCTTACCACTATAGATCCCTGGTTAAGAGGCGGAGTGGGCTGGAAGACCATTGGAGTGGCTGTGGATCCTCCACTAAGAGGCGAGAAGTGAAAGAATCCGAAGGGGGCAGTGGTGGTCGCAAGATCCTTTCTACTCCTGGCATTATCAGCTCGATTAGAGGAGCAGCAAACCTATACAGAAATATGTAGATAGCTGTAAGATTATTATTTTAATTTAAGATTAAAATTTGTCACTAAATTAAGTCACTTCTTGCTGCTAAACTTTTTTGTTAATATTTTAATCACTTTCACAAATAAATTTAAATGCACCAAAAAAGTAAATGCATAAATAAACAATTTAAAATACGATTTAAAAATAATTTTCCAATTATGTAATTTCAACTTAATTTTAATGTACTAACACATGTGCCAAGCACTTATGTGAGTATTTTTTTGCTATTTTTAGAAAAATAAATATCAGAGAGTTACCATAAACGTGGAGCCATCGAAGCCGCATATGGACTGGCCCAGAAAGGTGTGGAAATCATTGCCCTGCCCCTGACCCTGATACTCCTCCATGAGCTGGGGGCAGGAGGTCAGAGGCAGGCAGCTTCCAGGCCGGGATCGGGCATCGTAGCAGGACTGGGCTGTAAGAACGAGGAGAGCAATATGGGTTGTGACTGGGAGGGAGCGTGGCAAGGAACTCG
This sequence comes from Drosophila bipectinata, assembly GCF_030179905.1. Classification (NCBI taxonomy): domain Eukaryota; kingdom Metazoa; phylum Arthropoda; class Insecta; order Diptera; family Drosophilidae; genus Drosophila; species Drosophila bipectinata. The sequence goes on from NC_091738.1 coordinate 6,163,730, forward strand.
GTTCCTTCTTTCAGTTTGTCTTTTAAGAATTGAGTTGGCCAATTGGATTTGTTTGAAATTTCGTGATCGTTTATTTTGACTAATTTTGTGGTGCTTCTTTTTGAAGAGGTAGTGTGTAAGTTGGAGGTGTTTAGGACTCAGGGTGATATCTTAGAAAAGCATCCGACGTCTTCGGCGACGACGCCGCCTACGTCCGGAATTCAGAGGCATGAAGACCATCATATCCGAACCGATTTGTGGTCCGGTCGAGGAGACCAGTGGCGAGTTCTGTTGCTGGCGAGGGTCGATGCAGGGACAATTGGGCAGCGGACGCGCTCCCCCAGCCAGGCACACCAGTGGCTGGGATGGACAAGTCGGCACTGGGATGGGCAAGGTCGTTCCAGCTGTACTAATCGTAGTACCACCCGTTGTGGTTGTCGTTGAAAGCGTTGTGGAGGTGGTGGTGCTGCTGCTGGTGGGGATCAGCGGAGGTGTCACCGGCGTCTGGGGAAACGGAGGTGTCGGCTGAAAGGTCGGGATCACTGCAGGTGTGGACGGAAAAGCGTTTGGAGGCGGTATTAGTGGCGGTGGACCAATCGGCGGTTGCGGCGGTGGAATCAGCGGTGGTTGCGGCAGCAGCGGGGGCTGCGGTGGTGGCAGTGCGTAGATTGGATAGTAACCTGGCGGATACAGCGGGCACCATCCCTTGATGCTGGCCAGATACGACAGAAACGGCCAGAAGTACACCTTCACGCAAAACTCGTCCAACAAAACCATGATTAATCCGAATTCTCCGTCCGTGCTGATGGGCCACCAGGTGGCAACTGTCCCCAGACTAGGCTTTTTTGGCCATTTGCAGCTTGGCCAAGTGGAGCATGGCAATACGTAATGATTTTAATTCAATTGTATTTTAGTGGGACACAATTATCCGAAGAACTGTGTGGAATGCCCAGCTCAGGAGCGGTTCAAATAAAATAGAGGCTCTAACTATTTAATTTTAAACTATGATTTTGTCATAAAGGTATTGCATAAATGTCACATGTTTGTAGTAAAAATATCAATACATATATGGAGGTTTATTCTCACAAGGCCTTTTATTGAAATGCAAACCTCTATAATCATTCAAATCAAAACAGCTTTTAAATATTGCAAAAAAAAACGATTAGACTATTAATCACAAACCCAACCATCAACGGGAAATGCACATTTCTAAAAGGCTTCATCATTATTTACCAAACTTAATTGCAACTATAGCGAATTCACACCGAAATGCATCGTTAATTCTGGGGGAATTAAAATATCTGGGCCAGTCGCCTCTGTCTGGCACTCGATTAGAATCATTCCGGGGGTGCTCTGTTCAAATCGTTTGCTGGATGCCCGAATGACAAACATTGAGGCCCCACATTTGTTTATGTTGACACATTAAGCGGAATGACACGAAATTATATCAAACGATCACATAATTCAAACAGATCTATTGCCACGATCTGGTAGTAAATTTTAAAAATACGACAAACTGGCAAAGAACAGAATATAAAAATATACACAGAACTTACACATGACTTGTGAGGAGATCACAACCATTAAAAGGCATAAAACACTTTTAATATGTTTCGAATGTTTTTGGGAGCCGGAGATCGCACACATTTTAATCCTATGAACTTCGTTGACGCACTGATCCCATGGGCCACTGACACACCGGAACTTAAGCTCCAGCGGAGTCCATTGGGCGATGGGTGTCACCATGAGTCAAATGATTTAATTGTGGCAATTGAAATGAAATTAAATTTAATTTTAATTTAGTAATCGACTGCCTTTTTTTTTGGTAGAGGGATGAACTTGAAAAGGTGAAGGATGATAAGGTAAAGCCCCCACTAAAGTAGTCATATCTTTTCGATTACATTTTGGATGCGCTTATTTATTGTTCGAAAACGGAAATTCCTCTAAATCTAAATGCCGACTACGACTACCTCGATAACGTGCGAATATAAATATATATATAGATACATGGGTATATAGATAGTGTATGTGTGTGTGTGTGTGCTAGACATTATCCGAGATCCGAATTGGAATCCTGTTTCTATTCCCGGTGCTTGCAGTCAAGGAAGAGCTGAGCCTGTGACTGAACAAATCGAAAGATTTCGAGGAGCATTTCGTTGGAGGTTTTGCAGTTGCCTTGGGAGGACTCGAAGAAGGATCCTGACCCGCCGCTGGCACCACCCACAGATCTCTTGCCCCAGTCAGGCGAAAATGTCAGCTAGAAAGGCAATAAATATTAGTTTTTAATATATTAATATCATTTTAAAATCCAACTCACTTGACACTGGACGCAGGCCATCAGAAGGAGCAGCACAGCAGCAACCAGGACCTCGCTCTTGGGATTCATTCTGCTTTCTATGTTCGACTACATCACTAGACCTTGCTTTTATACCCCATTTGGATCACAAAGGATACTAGGAATAGTATCCAATTAATTAGCAGACCACTTGAAAGGCTTCGACTTATAATTAGAATCTCCAACCAATCCATTTCGGCACAGACAATAAAAGATTTCGTCTATGTGGAAGCGTTTGTGATTCTCCATTTGTTTATTAGAATTGCGCATAAGTTTTATATTAAATATAATAATATATTTATTTTATATACCATTAAATAAGTTCGTTAAATTAAGCAGTATAAGAGTTAAACGAGATTGCGGCTGAAGCAATTGTTGCAATACATTTGGCGAACAATAAACCATATTATCTGGCTAGGGGACATTTACAAAAATACGTTACATTTACGGGTTTACGGGTATGGTTTACAAAAAAAATGAGTTGTGCGCTTTACAGCTGTCAAATATAATACAAAAAGTTATGTATTCTTGCATTGTGCGTTTTAAGGTCGTTTTTTTTTGAGATTTCGGAACATATAGATTTTGTTTAGATTTCTACGCGCGAGAACGAGGCACTCAATTTGTTACAAAAAAATCGGATTGTAAGCAGTATATAATATATACGTTTATATTAGTATTAAATAACAATACAAATTACAATAACACATTATTACGTTTTGGCTTGATCGAAACAAACGTTCTGGGGAGTTATTGCATTATAAAACAAATGGCCTGCCGGCCACCATTGGTAATAATCATAGAAAACATTCGTCCTTAATTGTTGTCGTTGATCAACAAATAATATTACAAAAATATATTTAGAAATATATGTATATATATGTTTGTATATATGTATATGAATGCATATATGTGTTATCCGTGTTTTGCGTGTAAATCTGTTGTATATATGTTTATCTAACTATGCATGCGCGTGTGTATGTGTGTATCTGTGTGGTTTGCGATTTGAGTTTCTTCGTAGCTGCTATTCGTGGCGAAGCTTATTCGATTCTTTCGTTGAATGCGGCATGCACCTGGGCAGGTATGAAATGCACTTCGTTTGGGCTCGTTAACGCGAATACGTGTGTGGTTACGCGGTTACTGGTTACGGTTCTGTCGTTCACTGGTTATTGGTTTATCGTCTTCTTAACGAAATTCAAAGCTCAGTCGACGCGTGTTTCTAAATTTGGTGTTATACTCGTTAAGTGGTAGCTAGCTGCCTCTGCTGCATCCAGGAGATTCTCGGTCACATCCTTCTATTTTACATCAGACAGCACTTCCTCTTGCCCTTCTTCTTGTAGTCCTGCTCGATGTAAGGCCGTTCGGCGATCTGGAACTTTCGCACGATTCGCACCAGTTCGTGGAATGCCTGGTCGACGTTCACCCGCAGCTTGGCACTGCACTCGATGTACGGGATCATCAGGTTGCGGCTGGTGTTTTGCGCCTCCTCCAGCGACACCTGACGCTGGTGCTCCAAGTCACACTTGTTGCCCACCATCAGCATGGGGAACTCGTCGCGATCCTTGACACGCAGTATCTGGCGCTGGAACTTGGGTATCTCATCGAAGCTGGAATGATCGTTGAGCGAGAAGACGAGCAGGAAACCCTCACCGGAGCGCATGTACTGCTCCCGCATGGCACTGAACTCCTCCTGACCAGCTGTATCCAAAACTAGAAAGAGATCAGCTATTAGTATGAAGGACGGAAGATGGAAGTTAGCTAAACTTACTATCCAATTTGGCTGGCACATCGTCGATTACACATTGTTTCGTGTAGGAGTCCTCGATGGTGGGATCGTAATCTGTCACAAAGTAGCTCTGGAACGCAAGATCAAGATAAATTAGTTTACGTTAGACTAAGTCTGAGGGATATTTATCATTGCGTCTTTGATTTGTTTACACACGTCTCAGGCGACGCCACTTTTATCATTTATGTATGTGCGCTATGCTCTATATCTCTGGGAAAATCAACCGTGCTTTGTATATACACGAAAGATGTGCAGATGACGCAAATGACTAAAAATAAATGGAAACGGTCGGTCGGGCCGTGGTCGTGACCATGGCACACCCAAAAAGTCGGGGGTGCTCTTCAATGCTTAATCTGGGCGAGCATCGGTTGGCCATTGAGTCCACCACTCCGTAAATGGAGTACATATGGAGGGGGTGTGGCATCGATGATCTCTGCTCGAAACTATGCAGCACACGCATGTCCAAACACAGATGTCGCTTGTTGCTTCACCAAAACAAGGGCCCACTCGTCTCCCCGCCTCGCCCCTTTCGGGTCGACCACCTCTCCGCCAAATGAAACGTCACCTCTTCGGTGTTTGTCCTGGGGACTCACCTGAATGAACTGTATCGTTATGGCCGATTTTCCCACGCCGCCGCCGCCGACGACCACCAATTTGTACGTTTGCATCTGCATTTCCGAGTCTTATTCGCCCAGTTGGCCACCTAAATTCTTTTATTTTCCTCAGCTATTGCGGCCAGTGCTGAGAATTGCAGAAAGTGCTGTGAAGCGTTAAAAAAGAGTTCGTCCAAGTGGCAGCCCAAAGATTTTCGCGGGTTTTCCATCAGTGTGGCAACACGGCAGCTAAGCGTCACATTTGTTTTGCGAATTAAAAACTATTTATAAAAATATGCCAGAAGAAACAGAGATTACAGCCGACGACAAGCGCAATCACCTGCCCTGGATCGAGAAGTACCGTCCGGTGAAGTTCAAGGAGATTGTCGGTAATGAGGACACCGTGGCGCGACTTTCAGTTTTTGCCACACAGGGAAATGCTCCCAATATCATTATTGCGGTAAACTTGCCATGTAAACTTGTGATTCTGAAAATTATATAAATTTTCCATTTAAAGGGCCCTCCTGGAGTGGGCAAGACCACAACTATTCAGTGTCTGGCCAGGATACTCTTGGGAGATAGTTACAAGGAAGCTGTCCTCGAGCTGAACGCATCCAACGAACGAGGAATCGATGTGGTCCGCAACAAGATCAAGATGTTTGCCCAGCAAAAGGTGACACTACCGCGTGGCCGGCACAAGATCGTTATCCTGGACGAGGCGGACAGCATGACGGAGGGCGCCCAGCAAGCTTTACGCCGCACCATGGAGATCTACAGTAACACGACGAGATTCGCCTTAGCCTGTAACACCAGTGAGAAGATCATCGAGCCTATACAGTCCCGCTGCGCCATGTTGCGGTTTACTAAGCTCTCGGACGCTCAGGTGCTGGCGAAGCTGCTGGAGGTGTCCAAGTGGGAGAAGCTCAACTACACAGAGGACGGTTTGGAGGCCATTGTCTTCACCGCCCAGGGTGACATGCGACAGGCCCTCAACAACCTGCAGTCCACCGCTCAGGGTTTCGGAGATATTACTATGGAGAACGTCTTTAAAGTCTGCGACGAACCGCATCCCAAGCTGCTAGAAGAGATGATCCATCATTGTGCCGCCAATGACATCCACAAAGCCTACAAGATCTTGGCTAAACTATGGAAGCTTGGCTACTCGCCAGAGGATATCATAGGCAACATATTCCGCGTCTGCAAGCGCGTTAATATCGACGAGCAGCTGAAGCTGGACTTCATTCGAGAAATCGGCATAACGCACATGAAAATCGTCGATGGAATCAACTCCTTGTTGCAGCTCACTGCCTTGCTGGCGAAACTTTGTATGGCCGCCGAGTCTCACTAGGCTCGAAATATTTTTATTCTTTTATGTTAGGGTAACAATGAATAAAGTTATGGATGAAATCTTAATAATTTTTTTAAAATATGTTTATCCTGGTTTCAAACCTTTGATTTCAAAACGGAGGTTTTTGAATATTTCATCATTTTCCAACACCAAAATTTAGACCAAACTCTGTTAACAGCTCTGTTAAGTAGTTTGGTCAGTTGGTCGTGGTGTTGTAAAATTAGGGGATTCCCCTTGACTGGGGAGTTTTTATATATTCAAAAACTCGATTTTTCGGCACGAATACATTAAATTTTAAATTTTTGAATTTAGAGGGAAATCGGGATTTTTTAGTTGGTTTCCGTGGCTAGCCGATAGATTTTGAGGGGAAATCAAAATCGACATCTGGCAACACTGCCTATTCTGACAACACTGGAACAAATGAAACATGGCGAGTCTTGGCCACGAAAATTATTCGAATAATCCCGAAGGTACGCATTGAAAATAGCCCCAAAAAGTGCAAAGTCAAAGGATAAGCCTGTGCGCGTACGGATGATGTGGAGGCCGTCGAGGAAAATCGCGTAACGGACCGTTTTCCGTTGCCACAAAGTGCTGGTCGACTGCGCAGCAACGGCACTCTGAGTGAAAAACCAAAAAAAAAAAAAAATACGAAAAAAGAAGTGCCTGGCAGTCGGATGGGAGAAATTTTGATGCCGTGTGTTCTGTGCTCCCCCAACCGAAGTTTGAGTTTATAAATAAGTCCATGTTTCCAGAGGATAGAAAAACATTTTCCGTCCGACGTCGCTGTTGCGGTCGCTTCGTCATCGCAGCTGCTGCGCTGCAGCTGCGGCGTTAGCTTTGTCGTTTGTTTGTTTGTGTGTGTGTGTGTTTATTCGCCTAGCCTGGCTGGCTGGTGGCCTGGCCTGGCCGTCCAAATTGATTTTCCGCACTTGCCTGCCAGGAAACTCCGCACAATCGGATAAATGGAAAAGCACACTCACAGCCTTTATCTACTTTCAGTGGAAAACACATCCAAGCGAGCCGACAGCCGCGAGGGCAGCGCCGAGCGTAAAGGTGAGCATTTGGGCACTTTCGTGGGGATTATCATTTCGGTTACATAAAAAAATTGGCACTACCAAAACCAAAACATCACACAGCAGGCACTGTATACACTCTAAAATTAACTCCAGCCCACGCACTTAAATCTGCATTCGCACCATCAGCCGCCATGTCGGAGGCCAATGCGTTGCCAAAGATCTCCGCCTGCGGCGTCAGCGCCGGCGCAACTTTGCATTGGTTTGCCCAGGTGGGCGGGCCGAGCACCAGCCACGGCAGTGAAGACGACTCTCAAGGTAGTTGGCATTCCGTACCAACGCAAAACCCCACCCGCCTGCTCCCCCAGTTCTTGTCGCATGATCTCACTAACCAAATGGGTCCCATAGGCCACCTTATCTGGGCATTAATCCTCTGATATTCCACCTGACATGTCAGTTACAAGCCAGAGAATGTAAATAAAATCTTCTAAAGTCGGTAGAAGTCAAAATATCTTAATTTTTGAGTCACTAAGGTGTCTATTTTTTTGTCTTTAATTGATAGGAAATTTTCAACAAAAAGGGGGATAGTTCTGCTTGAAGCTGCACCTTAAAATGTTTTTCCCAAAAGTAGAGACTAGAAACTATAAAATCCATCATTAACTTTGGTATCTAATTCTTACAAAAAAAACCTTCACCTTACCCTATAGAGACAGTTAATATCCCTAGTATTTAACTGTGACCTTGCCTGCTGATAATTTTCCATTTGCTAGAACATTTTCACACCTAAAACGGCTGACAAGATTGACTTGCAGTTGTTCTTTGTAGTCTCACTTACGTCATTAAATTCCAAAAATACTTCTAACCGATAACCGCGATAACAGCCGGTACTGTTTTGATTATATGCAGACTTTTACAGTCAGCCGCATGCTAATATTGTTATTATTATTATTATTATTACCCACCATTCCCCCCCACCCGTGGCAGCCGCATTTTTCCGCCTCAATGTCATTTCAATAGAACAAAATGTACGCTTGCATTTGCTTTCTATTTTTTTTTTTTTTTCGCAAAAGTGCGAGAAGGGATCAGCGGGGGCGTTCTGTAGTGGCCCCTGTAGTTGTGTTTGTGTGTAGCTTCAGTGCTAGTTTGTCAATTGACCCACAAAGCGAGCGTACATTCGGCCATGACGTCAGCCACTTCTTGTAAGTAACTTGCCGGCAAGAGACCAAAAAAAAAAAGGGGGGAAATAAAGCAGATTTTTATTGATTTTTTCGGCCACAGGTAGCAACCAGACGACGAGTTCTGGCCTTTATTTGCCTGCGAAATGAAAATGTTTACTTAATTACGAGTTTAAACCGCTTGATAATGCTACCTGATTGGATAACCATTCAATAACATACAAACTATTCTATCATCTACCTATTTTAGCGTCCAAAGACCGCGAGGAGAAGCTGAGGTACGCCCGCGACCGACAAAATGAGGAGCGACAGCGAAAGATCGAGGAGCTGCGCGCCCAGGCAGAGGCCGCCCAAAGGTATCGCGAACAGAAAGAGGAGGAGCGTCGGCGCCGCATCGAGGAGATTCGCGTCCGGGACACAGAAAAGCGCCACCAGGTGGAGGAACGCAAGAAGGCCATAGTCGAGGCCGAAAAAGAGCGTCGCGAGTACATCCTCAAAAAGAATCTAGTATGTATTTTGCAGAAAATAGTTATATATTTATGATTCTATCTTTTGTATTATTCCCCAAAAGGAACGCGACTCCCGAATAGAAATCAAGAAACGGGACAGAAACTCTATTGGCTTTGCGTTTGGCTCGTCGACTCCTCGCCTGCTGGATGTGCCCGCGGATTATGGTCTGGTATCGCCCAGTGCCTTTTGGGGTCAGCGGAGGTGAGAGACCGAAATACTGACCAGAGGATGACGTGATTTTATTAAAAAAAAAAAAACTTTTTGTTATGTAGACTATTATTGTGGATAATTAGAGAATATATAATTATAATCTTTCATAAAAAACAAATCTTTGTTTTAGGTCCACATCCATATCAAACGTTGCCGGCGCCACGCTCTCACGTCGAAGTTCGGAGCGAGAACTTGCCGACAGTGGTGCTAAGAAGCGTGCCTCATCCTCGACGGATCGACACGATGGTGAGTCCCAGCTGCCCATTGGCGGCATCTTGAATCGCCCTCCAAGACACACACACACTAGACACACACCATGCAGAGAGACACCACAACACACACACACACATAATGAGATTAAATTTTACTTTGCAGTTATCGTTATCGTTGCCCTCCTAGACACTTGTAACTATTGTAATTGACAAGAACCCAGTTATTTGTTATTTTTTTCAATGTGCCCCACAATTTAGAGATTCTCTTACTGTACTATCTCCCACTGTGCCCAGTTTTTTATTATAATTATATTATATAGACACCCCCACCACCTGCCACTTCAGGTACTCTCACATATGGCACTACCACCTTTCAATAGTTTTTTTGTTTTTTATTTTTTGATTTATTTTCGAATATAATTTTGCACCCAAAAAGCAAACAGCAGTCACACCTCTAAAGATCACCTTTCTTTTTAAAAAACAAAAAACCGAAAAAATCGCGCATTCTCACACAGATCACCGACGTAAATCTTCGTCCATGTACGAGGTGTTCAATTGGGGCTATTCCAATGATGAGCCGCCCAAGCGCTTCTCGCTCTCCATTGCCGGCAGCGAGATCAATATCGATGGGCCGGCGCCACCTCAGCGTCCCCCAGCGCCCACTTCTTCTTCTTCTACTTCTGCTACCAAACAAACAGCGCACAGACCCCATCCACCAACTACAACAACAACAACAACTAGCACCACAACTACAGGCCAAAACTACAACCATAACTCGTATCGTAAGGGTGAGGGTTCTACTCTTCTGCTCCACGTTCTTATGCTCCACGTTCTTAATTCTTTTAAAACTTACCCCATCGTTCTGACCCTGAATCTTTATTGTTTTTACCGTTATATTGTAACCCCCAAGTGACCTTAACTTAACCTTGTAATCGTAACCCGTAAAGCCCGTCGTAAGCTCTTAACTACTGTCCCGTCTAACCCCTAAGAATCGATGGCATGTTTCGCGTCTGATTCCCCCAGTTTGCATGATTCCCCCAACTGATCTGCCTTGTCTATAGCTCTGATCCTCTGTTTTTTTTTATATATCCCTGAAGATGATTGTAAAGATATTTAAGTTGATTCCTAACAGCATGGTTCTCTTTTTTTTTAGAAAAGTTTTTACAAAGGGCTCTATAAAATATATGATTTGAGAATATAGACTCTATTTTTGAGGGTTCTTTGTAAGAATTCTAATAAAGTAAAGATAGGGACTTATATCCAAAGAATATATATTATTATCTGAGGATTATAATATATATCCTTACTATAAAAGATCTCTTTGTAAAAACTTTCTTTTTCTATATTTTTGTTAGCTATTTCGCTTTGATTTTTCTCGTTGTTAGTGCATAAGTATATTTTGTTGAGGTCGAAATCAGTTACCATTTCGATATTGCATCTGAAAATCAATCAAGTTTCAAAATCATAAATGCAAAAAAGAAAAACCCAAAAAAAACAAAAATATTGCAGAAGATAACGTTGATACATCACCCATGGTGTTCCGAAGCGTTTACCGCAGGAAAACGGACCTCATGCCGACAATACCCAGCCCCCGAGACGGGCATTATGGTTCGCGAGGCTCCCTGAGCACCACGCCGGCCAGAACCCCAGGTAAGATTCACCCAGAAGGCTCCTCCCACCAACCCACTCCATCTAGCACACACCATACACCAATTCTTCAATAGCTATCATGATCATCCTGCGATCTCAGCTTCATCGTCCAGCTACGCATCATCAGCTCTCCATTCTCCTACGTACATTTAGTTGTGTTTTTCCTTTGGTTTGACCATTTCGGACCAAGTTCGGACCGCCAAAGACCTCTCCAAACCCCCCGACTATGATTCTCTTGTTGCCTGGGAGCTGCCCTGCTTGGGCAGAGAGTGGAAAAAGTGAAATTGAAAACGAAGTAAAAGGAGCACACACTACAGCCTCTCCTCCAGCACAACACTATGCCACACTGAACTCTGTTCTTTGCACAAAAATACACACACACTCTTCAGAACACACACACCTACTCTTCAAAGCACACCCACTTGTAAAAAGCCATCCACTTTGTAGCCCAGTTTGTCCACATATCTTTTTTTTTTCTGTGCCGTCTTCCTGTATCTAAGGTGGCCATCGAAGTAGTGGGGCGGGGACCTCATTTCAAAGAATGAGAACAAGGTTGGATCTCTATTGTCCATCTGAAACCTATCCTCATATTTTGAAATATACTCTCCCCCCACTATTGAGAGCTCCACCATTTGTAGACATATAAGTGTAGCTAAGGTGCCACAGCCAGAGCCGGGCTAGAACCGATTCAAGAAACCATTTACAACTTTCAACTGAACCGCAGGACGTGCCTACTCGATGAACCGCCTGGACCAGCTGGCGCAACCGATACGCCGCAACGGAGAGCATGTGCGTGCCATTCTGGAGCGGGAGCGACGCGAACGAGAACTGGAGATGCTAGACGAGACCTCCTCCCTTGGCGGGGGCCGGCGCAGTGCCTCCGGCAGTGCTCGAGCACGGCGGGCGGGCAGCGCCGGTAGCGGTAGTTCCAGTGCCGCCGGCATCATGTCCCGCAGCATGACCCACCTGGCTGGTGGCGGCGGCGGCGGAGGAGGCTCGCGCGGAAAGTACTCCCTGGGCGGCGGGATATCGACCAGTTTCCGGCCATTGGGCAGCGGAGCCGGAGGGCAGCGCGACTCGACCAGTAAGAGCATGACCCAGATTAGCAGTTGGTCGGTTTATGGCAGCACCACCTCGACACCACCCAACCACCACAATCTGCACCGCCAGTCCACACTTGGGCTGCAAACTGCGGCAACTAAGAAATACCTCCAGTCATCATTTGCCTCAGCCTCATCCTCCGCATCCTTCCGCTCGAACGCGAACCTTAAAACGACCGGGCGTGGCCAGCAGCAGCAATATGCGATCTCTACTAACCCCCACCACCGTTTTCTCGATCTCGATCCCAACTCATTGTTGCTCATGAACTCTGCTAGTTTGTTAGTGAATGCAGGTGTGTGCGATTAAACCAAAACCGAAATCATACATTTCTCGAACTACCAAGAAAACACACCACCAACACCAACACCCACACCTACACCTACTCTATACACTGAAACTAAATCGAAATCCTCTCCAGATTGCGAATAGTGTTGTAGCCATTTACCCATTTCCTCGAGTGTCTAGCGATAGCGAACCACTACAAACCACATCAAAAAACTGAAACCAGCCAGCTAGCACACCACAATTGGCTAACTTGAACTTTCACCACCACACCACCACCACCAACAACAACAACACAACACCACCCACATAGGCTTTGGTTATCCCCCCCAGTAGTTGTAGATCCATAGAGAACATACGACCGATACGAGGTTGTCTTCAGTTCATCTGAGCAGCAATTTGTGATGCGAATTATTCACTTCATTAGATCCATAAAAGGAAATCCATTTGCATACCGATCTGCATACATAAAGAAACTATTTTTTAGGCCAAGCCATTAAAAGACTATCTATTTTACGAATATAGTTTGTTTCACGATCTTGAGTTCCTATTTTGTTATTTTTAAACTAAATAGAAAGCTTAATTATCTCTTAGTTTATATTGAAAATTAGTATTCAATGAGTTAATCACCTTGTTTAGTAGTTAAAGCCTTACCATATCCCTAAAATCATAAAATCATATATATTTTTGGGGTTTCCTCGGTCCATATTGTCTGCTGCGTGTCGCCATCTGTCGGTCGTTTTGTTCGTATGTATCTTTAGTTTTGGAACATTATTATTATTTGATTTATTTCACGGTGAAGATCAGTCATTTATAAACTTATGGTTATTATTTCACATCCCCTTTAATACACTCTCATATCTATAGACATAAGGATAACACATTTGTGATGGGTTCTCCTCCTCCTGGTATTTGGTATATATGTTTATTGGTCCCCTGGTTTTTGTTTCGTGTCTTCCCCTCATTTTATTTGCTCGCTATGTGACCGGACCTCCATCCGATCTGTCTATTGGTGATTTGATTAACCTGTGTCTACCTTTGGTTTTGTGTTATCCCCCCGTGTAATATGCCCTGCAGTAATGGTAAACTCTGGTGACGGTCCAAACTCACGTACGCTTTATTTGGTGCTCCACATAAGCTCATCCATAATATTCTGACACCCCTCCCCCTTGAAGTTCCCTCTCCCAGCGACGGTTCTAATCTTGGTTTGATACTCTAGGCTCGCGATCGGGAAATGCCACGCCCGGTGGACACTTCAACAGCTCAAGGCCCGGCAGCGCCATGTCCACTTCGACAAATATGTCCACATCCGGTCTGGTCAACAGGCGACCGGCCACAGCGCCCAGGAAGCCAAGGCCCGCCAGTATCGCTGGCACGGGCATGTCTCTTGAGGGTAAGCCTATCAAGCCATCAGATAGTACAATAATAATGATATATATTCCACTTTCAGAGATCAACAAGCTTAAAAAGGAGCAGAAGCCGCCCGTTAAAACGACAGCCGCCTCGCCGTCCGCACAAACGACCCCCAAACGAACACAGAACCTTATGTCCACCTCCATGATCGTGACCTCCAGCTCATCGCGGCAGAGTGCCGAAAAGAAGACTCCCTCAAAGAGAGTAAGTTCTTGCCACAAAAACCTGTACCCAGTTTTAATTTATTTTATTTTCAAGGAACCCTTGGTGCCCAAGGCAGCATCTGCTTCCAAGGCTCTGCCAAATCGCACCGCAAGCTCAGAACGGATCAGCCGACTCAGCAGGGAACCCAAAATCAAGGATAACTCTGCCATGACGAGGTCTATGATCGTCACCAGTAGCAGTTCTACAACAACCACCACAAAAGTAGCTGCAGCTCCAGCTCCGGCTCCCGCTCCTGCACCCGCACCTGTACCCGTTGCTGCACCAGCTCCGGAACAGAATGGAGTGGCTAAGGTGGCTGAGAATACCCCCGCAGAGGTGGCAGTACCAACGGTTGCAGTTATTGCCGAGACTCCCGTTGCTGCGCCTGCAGTGAGCAAGGCTGAAAAGGAGGCCTTGAACTCTGAGAAGACCGAGGAAGTGGCTCGTCAGGTAGAGGCAACAGCTGTGCCACCAGAGACAGAGGCCGTCTTCCAGATTGCCTCTGTTAATGTGGAGGAGAAGTCCGACGAGGGCACGGAGAAGGAATCCAGCCCCAAGCCACAGGAGCCAGTTCAGGTTGTCAGCAAACAGTCGCGGAGCAAGGAGAACTCAGAGGTGCGAGAGTTGACGCCGCCGGAGGGGGCTGATCTGATGACAGCATCGATGATGGCCAAAAAGATCACGACCGAGGAGGAAGCCAAGGCCGCTTTGGCCGAAAGACGACGCCTGGCCCGCGAGGAGGCCGAACGACAGGCGGAATTGGAACGCCAACGACTGGAGGCGGAGCGCCTGGCCGAGCTGAAGGCTCAGGAGGAGGAGGCCGAGCGCCAGCGCCTTTTCGAGGAAGAATCTATGCGACTGGCCGAGGAACAGCGCCGTGGTGAGGAGGAGCGCCTGCGCAAGGCCATCGAGGTAATTGGGGAAACGCCCATACAAGGAACAATGGATAACATTTTCTAATTAATTCCAGGAAGCACAGCAACGCGAGGAGGAGGAGCAGCGTAAGCGTGAGGACGAGGAACGACAGCGTGTGGAGCGAGAGGAGGCCGAGAAGAAGGCCAAGGAGGAGGCGGAGAAGCAGCGCGTCGAGGTGGCCGAGCGACTCAAGCGTGAGGAGAAGGAGCGCGAAGAGCGCCGCAAGAGAGTCGAGGCGATTATGTCGCGCACCCGCAAAGGAGGAGCCGCCGCGCCCTCCAAGGTAAGTGGACACCTACCCCCTTTATGGACTCTCCTTTCATGAAATGTATCCTTTTAGGATGGTAGCGACAAAGCAGCTCCTGCAGCCACGGCACCTGCGAACAATAGTAGCAGCAACAGCGACACCAACAGCAGCAACAATTCAGCTGGCGGTTCGCCCAGTTCTGCAGATGCCACGCCCACGCCAAATGAAACGCCTGCAGAAACAGTAACTGCCTCAGAGCCGCCCAACAGCCAGGCAATGTATGAGCAATCGGTGCTAGACAAGCAGAACTCGCTCATCAACAGCTTCTCGACGATGATAATCGACGAGAATGCCAAGAATCTGCAGCAGGTTAGCAACGGCAAGTTGCTGGCCGATTTCGAGGGAACCAACACAGTCCCAGCGGTGGCCAATGGCAATGGTCATATCGAGAATGTCAACAACAAAAAGTAAGGGTTTATTCTATGGTGTTTGTTTATAAAGAGGCTTTGGTTGGAGAAACTTTTGAGAGAAGAAACTCGATTCTTATCTTTATATAATGCCATTCTTTCCCATTCTTTATAGCGACATTAACCTCCTGCAGGATGTTGTCGCCCCAGCTGCCACTCAGCTGATCGACCTGAGTATCGAGTCACAAGATCTACACTTGAACAATAACAACAGCTTGCTGACGAGCACAGCGGCAACCACCACGCTAGTCACTGCTGATAGTCACGAGAATAAAGGTTACTATAACAAAATACTTTAACTAAAACCCATCTAATATATCCCATTTTTAATAAACAGATATATCGTTGCTGTGAATTGGATGAGAAAACCAAACCTGATTGTTTTCTAAACCTAAATCTTGATATAGCTAAATGTGTGTGGAGTTGGAGTATTTATTAATAGGATGAGATCTACATAGGAATGCGAGAAGAGTGGAGAGTGCGACAAATTATGGTTACTAAAAAACAGGAAAACATAAAAGCTTATAAACAACCTATATACATAAACGTAAAGATTATATAGATAGATCTGAATCGGAATCGGTATCAGAACGGGGATTGAGGGTGAGCCTGTTTTACGAGCTGCAGCAAGTAAAAAATTAGTTAAGAACTAAGACAAACACTAAGAGAAAAAGCGAGAGTGATGGAAACGAGAGTTGAACTGCCCGAGAGTCGGGGGTATCCTTTGCGAAGCAATTCTATATCAAAGAAATCTGTTTGTGAAGCATATAACTAAGCTAATGAAACAAAAAAAAAGGAAACATTTGATGCAATTTCTAATCTAATTAAATTACGAACTCGCTTCAAAAGTTGAAAGTGCATGCTTACATTGAGTATAACTTGAGCCTGCTGGAGGATGCAGAGCAGAGCAGGATGAGCGCCGTTCAAGCGCAGCGTATATAATTGAAAATTATATAAAAATTAGTAGACACAACCCCTAGTTTAAAGAACAATGCGAGATTCGGATCAAGAGGATCACCCGGAGATTCTGAGATTGCCCGAAGCGAGAGCAATAAATGAAAGGAATCAAAGATGCAGACGCGGTATCGACCATACCATTATAACAACAACAACCCCATCCACATAGGAATCCGCATCCACAGCGCCTCACTGCTATTTTTTTCGCCCAACTTTGCACAGTTGTTCTGTAAGTTAAGTTTACTACGTTGAGCCAACGAATCGTGCGGTATTATTTATTAAAAAAACGAAAACGAAACCAACAAAAAGAAGCTGCAAAAAAAAATAGAAAATGGAAAATTCAATTGAAATTATTTGCTGATACTGATAGCTGAGCAGCTCCATGTAGTTTGCCTGAAAAAAACATTCAAAACCAACAATCGTCAGTACACGGATATACAATCCATAAACACCCACTGTAATCACAGATGTCAGTGCTTGATACAACATATACCATATATATATATCGCAATTGCCTAGATCTAGTGGAATGGGAGTTATGAACTGTTTCAAGTTGTACTATTCGTAGAAGGAGTCTAAAATCTGATTATGCTTATGTCACTTTTTTTAATTGTAGTAAAGTTCTCTGTATATTGTCTATTTTTTGCGTCTACGTCTATATATTTTTGGTAAAAAATTTTTTATATATTATACACACATTTATATTTGTAATTGTATTTATCCATGTGCAAAAATAAATTATGATGATTATTTTTAAAAACCCTCGTCGTCCCCCTGATAAGCATGTGCATAACAGATTGTAAAAAAAAAATATATCTCTATATCTCGACACACACACACAACACACCCACATGTATCTGAGCGAAAGGGCCTTAACAGTTAGTAGGATGCATGATCGATATATAGATCGATTATAGAATGATAGATCAAACAGAGTTAATGAGAGTTCACGTTTCGAGCGTTTCGCATGCGGAAACCGTTAATAGATTAATATATATATATTATAATGGCAATATGTGTATGCAACTAATAAACTCTAACTTTTAGTAAATTACTGCTTTCCTATGTTGTAAACCTAATGGAGATATAATCAAAAACAAAAAAAAAACAAACAAATGAAAAAGAATTAAAAGACAACCCACACATGTCACATGCCACACTCAAATGTGTTATGCTACCACACGAAGCTGCATATAAAAACAGAAACCTTTTAAGATCAAGCTGAATTATGTATATTTAATATTATATATATCAAAAACACCCCACACGACAACACAGAACAACAAATTATACAAGCAATTCCCCTATTTATTTAGATCCACACTAAACACTAAAGAAATTCGCTTCTTATCGTAAAATTAAAAAATAAAAAATTGCATAATTTATATGATTACCTAAACGAAATATATATTTATGTGAATAAACTGTAACTAATTCTCAAGGCAAAACTAAACCCGAATCTCGCTATATTCTTGGTTTCCAGAAGAGTCTCCCTGAAATGTCATGGTCATCCGATTGGAATGCTGGGCTAGTAGGGTGTTTTTAAAAGATAACACCACGGGAACATGGGAAGCACGATGTTTGGTAATAGAGTGGAATTTTTTTTATACATTGTTGTGGATATGTATCTTATCAGTTGGCTAGCCTTTTAAATTTGGATCACCAGAGTAGCCTTCTATATATTTTGAAAACATCAACCGTTTAAAGAAGGCCTATGACATCACCAGCCAGTCTCCCAATGTGGCCCAAACAGCTGACTGATAAGCCGCAAGAGAGCCAGAGCGGGCAAAACTAAGCTTTAGTTTGCTCTCTTTAACAGTGATGCCAAGTTAGCTTTTAAAAAAATAATATAAATAAAATATTTTTAAATTTATTCAATGACATAACAAAATAAAGAGCTAATACTTTAATTTTAATCCACTTGATTTTTTTCGAAAAAAATAAAACATTTTAAATAAAACTATAAAATAATAGAGGCTTTTAATTATTTTTGACTAATTTTTTTCTAAAAATAGGTTTAAACTTTTAATACTTTAATTTGTTTTTATCCCAAAAATGCCCTTACTTGCACAATACTTTTAATCCTGTCTTTGGAAAGTACTAAATGAGTGAAAAAACTTTCCATAATAAGTGCTTCCTCCAAAAATACCCCCAACTCTTAAAATTTAAGTCTAACACCTCTCCTTTTATTTCAAACTCCACTCTGGCGATAAAGAAGCCGATCCGGCAACTCTAGCGCGAGCAAAAGCTCTGGCTTTGAGAGGTTTCCTCGTGCTCCACGTTGTTGTGGGCATTCAAATCGTAGTAAGCTCTCGTTCCGAACGGTCGCAACCTAAACTTGGCTCCAAAGACCCCTGCGCTCCGTTTCATTTCGCGGCAAACAACACACATTCCAGTGCACAGTGCAACGCGCCCAAGACCAACCTACATTTTAACCAAGTCCCTGCAAGCCCGTTTCTCCAGCCCAAAAACCACTACTCTTCAGTAACGCCATGTCGTCCAACCGAGCTCCCAAGTCTGGTTTCGCTGCCGAGGCTCAGCGCAAAGTAAGTACAATCCAACCAAAAAAAAAAAAACCTCCAAAACAACACAGTAAACAAATTGCCAAAAAAAAAACAGCTTTTTGGATATGCTGGGGATATGCCATTGGTGTTAGTGAGTTTGGAGCTGCATTGACTATATTTGGCAAAAGTTTTATCTGCTGGTTAAAAAATTAGCTAAAAATGGTCTCGAAATTGCCAGCGTCTAACAAGGAATGACCTCATTTCGCTGATAAGTCAAACAAGTCTACATAATATAGATTGTACGATACAATACACAAAAGATTGTGTGTTGCATGCCTAATGTGTAAGCTTGAAGATGATTTAGGTGATTTTAAGTCATTGAAAGTTTTGGGTGATTCAATGGAAATGAATCTTACTAGCTGAGGGACTATCTCAGTAGTTTAATTAAACAAGGAAATACCTATTCAGATATTAATAGGTCATTGAAAGATTGAAGACTTTGAACTCTGACAATAGAGCTTCCTAGTAAGCTCTATCCCTATAATTGAAAACATTAGTTCCGTCCATTAGGAGCACTTTGCATTAAATGCACTCATACAAATGCATCCAATAAGGGGGGTGGGGTTGGGGGATACTGGTACCCTTCGACAGTTTAGCCCTCGTCGAGTCGGGGTTACGCAATTCAAGCCGCCCCTGGGCAAGCCAGAGTGAAATTGTATATGTCGCCGGCAAAGGGGATTAAGTGCACTACTATTACAACATTGTCCAAACAAAAATGGGGGAAAAACAACAAGAAACATGGACGAATAAGATGTATACCCTTTCCAGGAAAAAGTTAGTCGATAAATTGTTATTTTTACTAAGAAGCCTTGGCTATCGGATTTAGCTTTCGCATTATTTAATCACAATATAAACAAATCTTGGAATTTTGTTCAAGTTCTATACTTACTTTCTTTGGAATACCCTGCCATATAGGGTATAAGATTACGGAAAAAAACAAAAACCTTTTCAAAAGAAAAGGAAAGCTAGTTGGTATTGACATTTCAGCTCCAGGCCGTTCCGCAAGCGCAGCTGCTGGCGCGATTTTAAACTTCAAACCGCGATCAAATGCCTCCATATCCCCAGGAGCCTCTAACGATGATGTCACCTCCGGCTGCCTCATCCATCTCCTGCTCGTCCCTTACCCCCAACTATTAGCGTCGTTAGTTGTGAGGTTTTTTTTTTTTTTTAATTTTTTTGAATGACGAGACTTTGAATGCGTTGCCGGTAAAATGAAGCTTATATATCTACACAGAGAGAAATTATTTAAGATTTTTTTTAATAGAATTATAGTATTCAAAATTGTAGTTGTAAGGTGATATAAAGATATATATTTATAGTAATTTGTATAAAAATTATTTATTAAATATAATAGTTATAGAATTTTCTTTCTGTGATCTTTTGAAAAGGGTTGAGGGGGGCAACCGCGATAGCAGCACCTTTTCCATCACTCAAACTAACACACACAAGCACTTAAAAATGTGTATATATATATACTATATAGCGTAAGCAAACAAAAGTAAGGTAAAAACGTAAGAAAACAAAAATTGTTATTTGCCTCCTTGGTGGGTTCTCTATAATGTTCCCCGACCGACACCCGTTCATGTGTGCCAGTGTGTGCCGTTGTGTCGGTTATATTCTTTCGACTTTTATGGCCACTCACCGACAAATGGGCAAATATCTCAAATTTCGGCCAGGGGATCCGGATCCGTGTCGCCCCTTCTGGATTGCAACAGCAACCAACCCTTTCTTAATTACAGTACCATTTCTCAGACCTCAACTACAGACTGTCACATAAACAATAAGATATCTATGGACTTCAAGTTACAAACACAAATTGTTACATTTTTGTTGGATTGGTTTACGAGTTCCAATGAATATTTACTTGTAACGAAGGGGGTTCACATTTTCCTAATTTTCTCATTTTACTTCAAAGAAAAGATTTAATAATAGTTAGTCGTTTTTAGGAAAGTCTTTGTAAAACTTAAACTTCTAACTGTCATATTAGCCGAGATATATCTAGAGATATTGCCATAAATATTTACTAGTGACGAAATAGTTTCACTTTTTTACTTATAAGAAAAGTTTTAGAATAGGATAGCATCTTAAACCTAAACTACCCACTAAGATTACTTTTACTAAAAGATGTTGACTAGTTAAAAAAAAAAAATTTACTTGTAACGAAATACTTTCCCTTTTTTTTCAACTTCTCATTTTTGTTTAAAAAAAAGTTTTAAAGAATAGTTAATGTAAGAAGCTAATGTTTTTAGGAAAACTCTTCTAAAACCTAAGCTTCAAACTAATAGATATAATGACAGTTTTTAAAATAGACTGACTAGTTCCAATAAATAATTACTAGTAACGAAATACTTTCACCTGTTTTTTTTAGTTCTCATTTTTCTTTAAATAAAAGTTTAAACTTTAAAGACTAATTATAGCTAATTAAAGTAAATAGCTAATGTTTTCAGGAAATATCTTTTAGAACCTAAACTTCAGAGTATAAAATATAATGACTCTTACTAGACTACATAGTCTAGTTCCAGTTATTATTTATTAGTGACGAAATACTTTCACAACATTTTTATTTCCTCATCTATGTATTTATAAGCAAAGCTGTAAGATCCTAAAAAGCCAATGCTAATTAGAATATTTTTAATTACAATATTTTTAAGAAAATTCATTATAGCCCAGTTAGGTGGCAGTTGTTTTCGTGTTGTATCTCATCAGGTGAGGCATTGGCCACGTACTAATCACCTGGCCGCTTTTGGAGCCAAGAATCCACACTCAATTAGCGTTGAATACCTGAAAAGTATGAGTGGCTTTACATCCGCGGCACGCAATGCTGCCCCTTCCTCTTTATCAGTCGGGGGCGACACATAAATGGAACACGCGGGCCTCTGGTACTCCTATCCCCCTCCTCCTAGATGGGTACCACAAGAACCCCCGTGCTGCCGAAAAGCACTTGTTGGCCGTCGGTTACCGTCATTTTTAGATAAGCCATAAATACTATAGTGGCGGGAGGGCACAACAGTCGACACAACAATTTTATCATAAATCAAATGTTGTTTTGGATTTCCGGTGAAACTCAAAAGCACCTCCAATATATATACATAGGTGGTGGAGGAGTTTGTAGCCCACCACCCTCCACCCCACCTGGATAAGGCGTACAACTCACTCAACCTCCGGCCAAGTGACAAGCTTTCTGGCAACCTGGCCATAAACCAGACTTCAAAATCATATAATTGACCTCGTTACATTTTTGCGGATTTTGTTTATGTTTTTGGTGTGGCATTTTTGTCGTTGTTGTTGTTGGCCAAGTTAAAATATCGGTCAGCAATTGTCATGGATCATGACACATCGCGAAAGAAAGCCAGATCGGCAATCTGTATGTAGTTGGATTGGGATTGATTTTTTTTTTATTTTTTTTTTGTGGAAACTGAAACCGAAAAGCTTACGTAATGACAGTGAATCGAAGTGTATTGATGCGTCAACAACGGGCTGTACGATTCCCTTTCCGACACCATACACATTTAACTAATCATCGCCCATCTACGCTGAAATATTGCCAAAGTTCAGATCCGAGCCATAGCCGAGGCATGACATCACCGCCGATCGCTGGATGATGGCTTTAAAAAGCCATCAGCCAAGCAAAACGTGCCCCTGTCTTGGGGCTCCATGGATCCCTATCCTACGATGGATTATTATGCAATGATCATCAGTGGCTGGATGTCTAAAGACTCTGCTATACTCACAAAAATATATGTTTGCTAAATGGGCGGAAACTTCCGTCAAAGTAGCGTCTGGGATTTGGGTTTTTGAAGAGAGAAGACAGGAATGAAATTCAAGTGAAGATTTGCAAGTAAGGTTTTAATTTGTTAATGAATCAAACTTGATGAATCAATATTTTTGTCAATAATCCAACCTGAATCATGCTAAATAAATAACTAGTTATTTATGTTGGACCCTAAACTTTTCACTTTCAAGTAACGCACCAATGTAGGTGTGAATTAAATAGAATCGGCGTGGGCAGTTATCTTCTCCCAAGATAATTTTTTATTCCGAGGTTTCAGCTGACCCACAGCTTTATTTTTTTTTTGGTGGAGAAATATGCGGGAAACATGCTCAGCCAGTTTTTGGGTCTTTTTTTGAAGCCCATTTCAATTTTAATTTTAATTTCACTAAAAGCCAGAAGCCCGAAGACCAGGCTTGGCTTGGCATGTCGCGGTCACTAATGCGCATTGCGTGTGGAATCCCATCCACCCAGAACGGAACGTACTTGAAAAGATACTACTTACTAGGGAGGAAGGGGGCCCAACCCCATCAAAAAAAATTAAAATGTACATCATAAGCCAGGGAAATTAATTAGGTTCTTGAGGTTTATGATGAGCAGCCTTTCATTGTCACGCCGTTTTGTAATTGTTGGTAATCGTGTTTAATTCATCAACTGACCCATAGACCCAAAACTAAAAAAAGCTGGAGACATGGTCAGGGCCATCAGAGGGCAGGAAAAGCGTAAAGGAACCGTTACACTGACGCCATTTCTAACGGTACAAATGGTGATGACCAATTTCCCGGTTACGCTTTTAATTTAAATTTATTTTTCGCAGCTTTTTTTTCTCAATTCAACCCTGAAATTTCGAGACTCTCGATAAGGCAGCTGTACAATATGTTTATGAACATATAGTATTGTTTGTGTTTATGTACTCCATTCCCTGGCATTCGATCGTTTCGAGTATACAAGCCTCATAGCTCATAGCTCGCTAAACTAAACAGAAAAAAAAATACAAATGAAATGCTGGCTCCAATGCTGACTCATTAAAACAACGCTAAAAATATTTCCACAAATGGGGATCAGCGCTCAGCGAAGGGGAGCGAGTCGATTTCGCTATAGCTATAAGATATAGCTATAGCTATAGCTATTCTTCAACCATTTTTCAGCTGTCAGTGGACCACCAACTGTCAAATGTTGTTTTTGGGGGTCTGGAACGTGTAAGAAGCGATCGGAATTCATTAGTTTCTTAACGGCTTTTTATTTATGTATAATATGATAATATGCTAAAGCTGGCCGCAGAATCCCATAAACATATTTATTCCTAATCAAAA
The DNA here is from genome assembly GCF_030179905.1 of Drosophila bipectinata. Lineage (NCBI taxonomy): Eukaryota > Metazoa > Arthropoda > Insecta > Diptera > Drosophilidae > Drosophila > Drosophila bipectinata. The sequence goes on from NC_091738.1 coordinate 6,187,770, forward strand.
TTTATTCATCTGGTGGCCCGAGGGTGTCAATTTATCTGCCACCGTTGATGATCATTATGATTAGAAGAGTCTCTAAGTCAGAGGGGGCCAGATTCTCCAACACGAGAAGAATGTCAATCAAAATTGATTTTATTAATTGTCTCACGCTTTTCGCTTTTTTGATGGATGTTTCTGCTTGAAATATTTTCTCTTTTCGAAATAGTCTCTAATGAACTGACCTCTGCTGTTAAGTGCTTGACCGTTAACTTCCAAAATTCGGACAAAGCAATTTGCCAAAAAAAAAGCGTCGATTGCAATTATTGATAAATACCCGGCCAGACTTGGGAGCCGGCGATGAAGCCATAAAGCCCAGACCATTAGCATATTCCTCACCCGTACCTCTGCATATCTCAATGATAGATCTGTGCTCCAAACACTAACGACAATGATCGTAAAGTTTTATGTTCTAGTCCGGGACTAGGGACTACCGGTAGAGCTATCTACCATATAGAAAAGGGGATACTTTAATAATGTGGACAAAGTGCATTCACCTCCGACAATGCAGGGGGAAAGCTTCAGACTTTTATTTAATTTTTTCATTTTTTTACTGCCTGGGGTGCCCCTTTGGACAATTTACGAGTTTGGTGGCGATAAGGAGTGGAATACCACTCAATTGGCGACAATCGCTCCATTTGTTTTCTGAGATCATTCATTTTAATAGACTTGCCGTCAGAAAATAAATCACAAAACAACCATAAAGTAATGATGTAATTTTTAAGGGAAAACCTTATAGCAAACAACTATAGACATAAAAATAATGCTATCTGTTATCTGTTTACCTTATCAATCAGGAGTTATAGTTTATCTTTTCATAAAAAAAAAAAAACAGAAAATAATGATGAAATAAAACTAAGGTTTATTGGACTTGTTGGGTTCATATCTGGAATCTATTTCCGACACCAATTCAATTCAATAAAAATAAATGCTCCGATATGACCCGAAAGTTGGCTAAACATTTTGATTTTCTGGTGGAGATCTTGATGGGGATCTTTAGTGGCAGGCCAAATTGAAACCCGACACGCAACGATTTTGCGGTTTGTTTTGGGGAATCTGGCTTTTGTGGTCTCACCAATCGCCAATCGAGTGGAAATAGAAGTGAAGTGGGGGGGCCACCAGTTGAACAACAAGTGGCTAGAGCTATGGCCAAAATCGGTGCGAAGGACGCCCAAGCGGCCGGCAAACTTAAGGCCTAATATGGTCAAGACAGACGCTCGGATATAGCTATCGGTCGGCATTGGCTAATATGGATACTTACTATTCAGTGCGAGAACAAGGGAACATGACCGGATTTTCTACACTCAGCCACCCATTATGTGAATAAAATGGGGAGTGGCGGAAAATAACTCAATTGTGCCGATGAGAGAACCCAGAATCGAGTGCAATCTTATCCTTATCGAAGCTTGAAATACAACTAACCGACGAATTGTCACGCGGGCGAGACAGGGAAAGACGTATGTTTATAACCAATTAATGATAAGTCTCTTATCAGCGATATTTGGCCAGATAGGAAAAGGGGAAATGGCCCACAAATATAATCATGCCTTGCACTTGCTCCAAGTCTCGATTGGGGCATCAGTTTGCAAAAGCCTAGCGACTGTGAGGGATTAGCTCGAAATGTACCAGTCCAAGGTTCCTAAACTAGTCTACACCTTGATTTTTAGTAATTAACTAATTAATATCCTTTTATTTTTATAGATTAACTCAAAGTACAGCGAGGAGCTGGCTCAGGAATCCCTGGAGTGGATCAAGGCTGTCACCGCTGAGCCCATCAACACCTCCGGCGACACCGACAACTTCTTCGAAGTCCTCAAGGATGGTGTGATCCTGTGCAAGCTGGCCAACGCCCTGCAGCCTGGATCCATCAAGAAGATCAACGAGAGCAAGATGGCCTTCAAGTGCATGGAGAACATCTCCGCCTTCCTCGAGTGCGCCAAGAACTTTGGTGTGCCCACCCAGGAGACCTTCCAGAGCGTTGATCTGTGGGAGCGCCAGAACCTCAACTCGGTGGTCATCTGCCTGCAGTCCCTGGGTCGCAAGGTACATATTCCAGCTATCCTTAATTATGAAATAGTACTAATAGTACTATATATTCTTGATTTTTAGGCCTCGAACTTCAACAAGCCATCGATCGGACCCAAGGAGGCTGATAAGAACGTGCGAAACTTCAGCGAGGAGCAGCTGCGCGCCGGCCAGAACGTGATCTCCCTGCAGTACGGATCCAACAAGGGCGCCACCCAGTCCGGCATCAACTTTGGCAACACCCGGCACATGTAGAGACGGAAGTCTGTGCCGCCCCACTCCCCTCTCAGACATTCCGCAATAAAAGCCAAAACCAAAACGCCAACATCTTCCGCAACCGCCAAAGTTTGGCTATCTTTGCTTTTGGGTTTCCACATATTTCACGTTTCGAGATAAATTTTGGGATGAGCCCCTACCACCCCGATAAAACATGATATGATACAGATATATATTTATGATGATACCGATTTGTATTTGTATTCAGATTGACCAGGCGTATGCTGTTATGTAATAACATAAACTACTTTAATTTAATATTATTAAGTACTCGTACATACGGATCTTTAGGATGATTTATTCTATTTTCAACATTTGCATTTGCGACGACGAAATATTAAACAGAGCACCCACACAGATCCTGTGCCATTGAAGACAGCTTCAAGTTATCCTGTCCCCATGCAAAATGAGATAATAATTGGATCAACCGATCGATAAGGAAATTGGAAAGATAATGGAAATGAAATTAGTGTTTTGATGAAAGTGTCTTCTATCTCTTAGAGTAACGATTACAATGTTGTTTCAAACTAACCACCTGATTATACCAATCAAAAAGCAGAGCATTTAAAGTTAAAACAAATCTATTTACATACAGAGAACTATATATGTATTACACACTTTTGAAGAATCTATTTTGAATAATGTCCCCTGTTGAAAATAAATAATTATTCTTTTAACATATTTTGCTGGTTTTATTATTTTTTAAGGGAGTTTTAGTAATTAAAACTTCGAAACCATATTCAGACGCAGCACTAAAGTTTGAATTGGGCGCCACAGTGTGCCCCTTTCATACGAACATGCAGCTTATCAGTACTTTTTAGTTCAGTATATTTTAGTCCCCACTAGTAGTATTTTTTAGATCATGTTTGGCGCGCAAATTCAAACAACACTTTTTATAACAATGACATAATTAATTTTATTTCAAAAAACAAAAATTAATTGTTGCATGCATTGACATTATTACTTAATTAGCAGCCAGTTCCGCTTACGATTATATTCAGCCGGTAAATAATATACTCGCAGCGGTAAAAAATTATATAGTCATCGAATAACAATTAAAAAATAATTTTATACGATCGCTTATATAAAATAGAACATATTGTACAGTCGTTGATAATGTGTTTGCATTCGGGCATCCACTTAGGAGTATTATGAGAATAATTCGAGACATCGTTTTCGATATTGGATTCGCTAACTATAGACATGAATAGAATGTGCCGGACCAGGCAGCATTCCGTGTTCAGCAATTACATAAAACTATAGCGGTTATATTCGAGCTAGTAATACGTGATTTTTGTGTAGTTAACCCGCCAGGAGCATTTCCGCGGCCACCTCCAGACTCCAGTTGCTCTGCTGCAGGGCCTGTTCACACTGGGGGCGAGCTGCCACGCCCAATCGCGCCAGCTGGTCGATCTTGTAGTGCCTCGTGGCCAGACCCACATCTCCGCTGGCCGCTCGCAGGGCGTTGCGCACATCCTGCTCCACCGCCGTGCTGCCCAGTTCCTGCATCAGTTGCTGCAGCTTTTCCTGCTCGCGACCGAAATCCGAGGGCACCGGCGCGTAAAGCTGGTGGGCTCCCTCCAGTTGCTGCTGTTGCTGCAGACGCATCTTCTCCATTCGTCTCTGGATTTGCTGGGCGGATAGCGGAGGAGGAGCCAGAGGAGCAGGTCGATGGGGCCTCAGGTAATCATCTGTGGTCACTTCGTCGTAGAGAGCAGCCCCGCTACCGTTCGGCACCTGGCCGTAGTAGGTGGATCCTGCCGTGCTAGCCGCCACTGCATCGTAGAGGGAGCCTGACGAGGCGTAGGTGTTGTTCTTGGGCGCCACTACCCGGTTGGAAATGGCCACAAACGAGTGATTGGCCTCCGGCTGCATCGAGACATGCTGGTTATTCTGGTAGATCTGCTCTTCCGGCTGCTCCCTGGGCGGCTGGGCATAGTACTCCGAGGATGTGGCCACCTGCTCGTACCATATTCGATTCACCACGCTCTGGGTAGAGCCGGCTGCTGCTGCCGCCTCGACATTGTTTTGTTTGGGCGACACGGTTGAGGAGGGACTGGAATGATTCGAGGGAACTCCATTCTTCAGGGGCGTCAGATTCTGCTTGTAGACCATGTCCTTGCTGGAATACATCTGGGTGGAGTTGCGCTGGTACTCCTCCTGCGCCCGGGTCTGGCCATTGCTGTACATGTCCTTCTCTAGCTCGGCAATGAAGGACTTGTCCAGCAGCACGCTTTCGGAAGGAGCAGCAGAAGGTTCCACGGGCTGGACTGGCTGGTTACTCAAATTAAGCTGCATGGCTGCTGACTCGAGGGCAGGTATGTTCTCCTTGTTCGCGTTGGATCCCCCAAAGAGACTCTTTCGTACGGAAGGACTACTGTAAATGGGCGCTGCCTGGGCAGGAGGAGCTGTCTCCAGGGATTGGTAGTTCGAGTTGGAGTAAAGGGCTACTCCCGTGTCCACGTTGCTGGTATCGAAGGGATCCATTTCCCTGACCGGGGTAGATAGCTGTTGATTCAGGTCTCGCTTCTGGGCGAACTCCATCGTGTTGGAGTAAGTGGGAGGCATCTGGTAAGGTGGCGGCTGCATTCGGCCCGGGGAAGTGGGTGCCCTGTTGTTCATGTCCAGCTCGAAGTGGGGTTGCTCATTGAAGTATGTGGGTGAAGCACAACGTTCTCTGGGTCTTTCGTTTTCGTCGAAAGTGGGCACATCAATGGGAGCATCCAGAATGCAAAACGAGCTATCCGCCTGCAGTGAGGAGCTGTCTCCCGCTCCCGACATCATCCCACCGGACGGGGAAATGTCGATGAGTAATCCCTCCTGCTGGAACTGGGGAGGCGGTGGCCGTTGCGGACCCACAAGGGCACCCTTGTGCTTCACCGCGTTCCTCCGCTGAAGACCGGCAGCCGCCGCTTCGTTCACCAGCTTGTTGTAGGCGAACTGCTTGCTGGACGTGGACTTTCGCTCCTTGGCATGGTTTTGGGGGAAGGCCGGTCCACCCTTCGATTGCCTGGCATCTCCATTGGCCATGGCCGCTGCTCCGCCCCAACAGAATCCAAAGGGCGAAGAGGATGACGCATTGCCCATGCTGTTCCTCATGGCCGCATCATGGACGGCGCCCACTTTCCGCTGCTCCAGCAGACTCCTCGGAAAGATTCCGATATCGAAGGTACGCTGATTCTGACCCTTGATCAGTTTAAGTTCCTGCCGTCCATCAATGATGGCTACTGTGTCCCCAGGCTCGATCTGAAGGCCCTTGGATTCGTGATAGCCGCGAGAGGCGCGCATCACGGGAGGCGACATGCTGGCAAGGTATTCTCTGAAAGGAAAGGACATTGGTTTGAATATCAAGGATTTGGAGAGTCTGCGATGGACTCACTTGAGAGCAGCGAAGGTAGGACGTTCTTGTGGCGTCTTATCCCAGCACTGCAGCATCATGGCGTAGACATCCGGAGGACAGGCATCTGGCTGATGGAGTCGCTCGCCCTCGCGATCGATTTTTCGCAGGATCTGGGAGCCATTGAGACCCACCCAGGGATCCTCGCCAAAGCTGAACATCTCCCACAGCGTCACCCCAAACATCCAGGTGTCGGAGGCGTGCGAAAACTGACGAAATCGCAACGACTCCGGGGCACACCAGGGGAAGGGCACCTTCTTGTGCTCGGACATCACATAGCAGTCGTCCTCCTGAGGCAGGGCTCGCATTAGTCCAAAGTCTCCGATCTTGATCTTGTTCCCAGCAGCCAGCAGAACGTTCCGGCAGGCGAGGTCTCGGTGCAGAAATCGTTTCTGCTCCAGGTAGGCCATGCCCGTAACGATCTGAACCGACCAGTTCCAGATGATGGTCAGCGAGGTGTGGCGGCACTGCTTGCGGAGTGTGTCCAGCAGGGATCCGCGCTCCGCCAGCTCCGTGATCATCATCATGGGCTGGGACAGCACCACGCCGTACAGCCTCACGAGATTCGAGTGGTCCAGAGCGTGCATGGCCTGCACCTCGCGGAAGAAGTCATCGATGATGCCGGGCTGGGTGAGATTATCGGACTTTAGCACCTTGACAGCCACGGGGATCACTTTGCCAGCCGGGGAGGCACTCCACTCGCCGCGACGCACCACCCCGAAGGATCCGTCGCCCAACTTCAGGCCCAGTGTGATGTCCTTCTCGTGGATGAGGCAGGTCAGCTGGGTGCCGTTGCCCTGACTGGAGTCCTTGGCCGAGGACTGTTGCTTCTTGGAGGAGGGCTGCTTGCCGCCGCCAATCAGCTTGGACAGGATGTTCTTCCTCCACTGGTGGGCCTTCTTTTTCCGCACCGCCTCCATGAGCCGCCGGATGGCCGGCTTCCCCAACCCACATCTCTCTAGATCCTCGGGCAGAACATAGTCGAAATGGGCCAGTCGGGTCACCTGCAGGTCATCGCGTATCCGGTCGAGGAACTGCTCCAGCTGCACCTCTCGCAGCAGATCTTCTAGCCAGGCCGTCTCGCTGCTCGGACTTCCATCGCCCGTCACTGTCGAGGTCATGTCCTGAAAAAACACAAAAACGAACCGAAAAGTTGAAGTTAATCTCGGCGGCATAGGGGTCTGGAATATCAGACATGGGTTAGTGGGTTACTGGGTCGTCGTGGGGCCAATGCGGTAATATCAGACGGAAATAGTGGCTCGAAATGGTCAGAAAGCAAAAGTACTCCCCGTTTATGGTAACCAAACCCCAATGGAATATTAATATCATTGCCTAATCGTATGAGGGGGAGTTGGAGAAAGAATATACCAGTAAACAGTGGCACAAAGTGGGTGTTTTTTAGAGAAATTCTTAAAAATATTAATCAGAATAATAATTTACTATCTAATCCCCATCAAGTGAGTGTTAAATTCTTAAATAGATTGATTATCTTAACCCCTAATTTCACTAACTTGTGACTAGAAATAAAACTAACGCTCTAATCAGCTCTCGAAATAAGTGCTAATTATAATTTAACAATATTTATTGGCTTTTGTTTTAATATAGTTCTCAGAACGTGTTGTTTAACATCACTAGTTTGCTAATTAAATGGAAAATATTAATAAACAAAGATACCTACATACATATATTTTTGCGTAAATGACGATTTATTGTTTAAGAAACTCAAGGTCAGTCTACCAAACTATATATAACCGATAAAGGGGGGCTCTTATTTACTATAAAAAATATAATATTACTTCTCTATATCCAACTACTTCCTAGAACTTGCTATTACTTAGAAATAATATCATTATTTTTTTTATGGAAATGTCAAAGTTATCTGGAACTTATAGCTGTTTCCAAGGGGGTCTAAGCAAACACATAAGCTGGCTTGAGGAGGATTTGTATAAATAGACCCCCAAAGTGACGTCATATTAAGGGGAAAAACGTAAACGAGTTGCGTCATCTTCCAATGTAAGGGAAGAACCGTGAGGCAAATGCTGGGGGGGTTTAAAATAATAATAAATATTTTAAAATTTTACCTACTATTTGATGAGTGTCAGCCCACTGTATCTATGCAGCTGCATTCGCAAGAAAATGATAAAAAAAAGACTGTCATTACATCGGTTGAGGAACCGGGTACGAGGGGCTTGAACTCTGGCGCGTGCCAAAGTGGAGTTTATTTATAAGTCGGTTTCAAATATTCCAGATAAAGGTGAGCAGATGGGAGACTCTGAATGAAATCCATACATACATATATCAGCCCCCCTAGAGGATTCTCTGAAAAACGAAACACATCATCGGTTCCATAACCCAGGCTATGTTTGTTGCTAATGGGTATGGTTTTATAATAGCCATATAATAGATATTAAGCTTAGTGGTAGTGGTGACAGTTTTGAGTAATTATTCGGCCGGAAACTGGAATTTGTTTGGCGGATGCCAGGGAGTGACAGTGAGAGCAAAAAAAAAGACAACAACGCCCAGTTGAGAGCAGGTTGTAGCTCATTTGTAATTTACACAAAGTATTGCTAGTGCACTGAGAAAAATTATAAAAAAATGTTAATAAAATAAAGGTATTTATAAGATGGTATATAGGGTAAAGAAAGAAAGATATTTCATAGAAATAGTCTTACGATAAACCTGGAAATCTATGAAAACCTCCGATAATTCTGATAAAAACCTCTCAAATTCCCCTGCTAGTTGGCACTCTAGTGTTATTTTTTTCCAGTGTACACGATCCCACCCCTTAACTACCGAATTCATTAACTTTTTACAACATTTGTGGCATTCCCCTGGGGGTCTTTCAAAGGGTATATATCTTTATTTCCTTTGTTATCTCCAAGCAATACTCACCAATATTTTTCAAAAATCAGAGATGATTTTTTTTTACGAATTTCTGGATGCAGCTGCTGAGCCGCTGGCGGCGACGCTGGCAGCGAAGCGTTGCGTTACTGCTTCCGTCGCTGCCTGCGGTGCGGCTGCACTTGGCTAAACTTCCTGTCTGGACGCGAACAGGTTGCCAACACAAAAGATTATGATGATGATGGCGAAAGATGGAGGGACCAAAGATGTGAAATTCAATATGCGAGGGCAGTTGTGAAGCAAGGTGAAGGACGTCGACGTCGACGTCGACGTTGGCTTCAGCGTCAGCGTTGGCGATCGTTACAGTGATGCGTATGGGTATGTATCTATGTGTGTGTGTAGGTTTGTTTACACTCTCGAAAACAACAGTTGTTGGGTTTTTCGCTGCTGAACTCGCAGGGGAGAGGTAATCAAGCCCATCATGCGGCAGCTAGCGGCCACTTTAATATATTAATTTAATGGCGCGCACACAAAACAAGCAAAAACAATGAATTCGCTTTCAACACACACCACACACTCTTTCCAGCCCCACCTGCCCCTCCCCCGCGCTGTCGTCACAGGTTTTTGCACAATTTTTCACACAAACGCATTTGCACGCTGCACACTGGCATTGGTATTTGGATGATTGTGTGTGTGTCTCTCGGTAAGGGAATTGAAAAAATGCACGAAAAACAGCAACGCAAATCCGTAATCGTAATAACAAAACCGTTTCAAGCTATAAATATGCTTCACTTCAGCCGTCGAGTACTTAGAATCGATGAGATTCGCTTTTTATTCGAGTCCAGCAGGAGTTAAAAACATCTGCAACGTTTAATTCGCGATTGAAAATGCGCGACAGCCGAAAAATGTTTTTTGCCAGCAGCTGATGCTCTGCATTTTAGCGTTATCCATCCCTGGAGAGCGTTGCCAGACGCGGTAGGGGTTTGAGTAACCTGCAAGCTGGTCCCACTCAAATCACTTTAGCTGGCAACCCTACAACGCATATGTTTTTTAAAATACACGTGCAGGAGCATTTATTTTAATTAATGCTATTTATTTAATATTTTGATAAATAAAAAGATGCCGGCAGCCGTGGCCTCAGGTGTGCAATTGGGTGGACCACCCAAAAACAAGAAAATCGTTTTCGACGACTCGGGAGAGGCCATAGCCAAAGCAAATAAAAAGGACGCCTCCCCCAAGGAGCAGGCGAAAAAGCCCACAAAAATCCAGTTTGGAGAAGATGGTGAAGCTGTATCGAAGAAACCATTCAACAAAAGTCACCAGAATGGCCAAAAGCCTCAAAAGATAAAGTTCGGAGATGATGGTGAAGCTATAGCCCAGAAACCTTTCAACAAAAGTCACCAGAAATTCAATGGCCAAAAGCCAGGATTTGAAAAGAAGCCCCAGAAGATCAAGTTCAACGATGACGGTGCCCCTCAGAAGCAATTCAACAAAAACCAGCAACAAAATGACCGAAAACCTTTCAACAAAAATGGAGCCAAACCCGAGCAGGCCAAGAAACCGCAGAAAATAAAGTTTGGCGATGACGATGAAGCCACAGAGAAGTCCAAGAAACCGCAGCGCATTAAGTTTGATGAGGATGGAGCTGGGAAAAACGTGTCCGATAGCGAAGGCGATAGCGATGTAGAGCTGGGAGCTGTCCTCAAAAAGCACAACAAGTACCACTCCAAGGCGGACGAGGACGAGGCGTCCCAAAAGAAGTGGTACAATGTGGTAAGTTGGTAAGAAGTCATAGAGGAGCAAAACACTGCTATATGTCCTTTTTTAGTATCCCGATTATCCCTCAACCGATGAAGTGCTGGACATGAAGGAGAACGAGCAGCTGGAGCTGTTTAATCTCTGCAAGAGTTCCTTCGAGGCGGAGAAGAACACATTTAATAAACGTAAGTCACAAGAGTTGACTTCCAGGGTATATAATGTACTCCCATTTATATTTTAGGAAACCCCACCGATGCTCGCTGGTTGCAGACCGCTCTTCACAAAGGTACGGCCAAGGATCGGGCAAATGCCGGAGCCCTGCTGGTCACGAGTAATCCTCTGGGCAATTTGGAAGCCCTCACAACTCTGATTGGATTCTGCAAGCTCTCCAACAAGGTCAGCAACGATGTGATTGCAGTGCTGACGGATCTGTGGCAGGAGGTGCTGCTGCCACCCAACAGAAAACTTCTGGCCATCCACACTCGCGGTGCCGATTGGAAGAAGCTAAAGAAGGACGATACTCTGCACAAGGAGCAGCAGCGACGCATCTACGCTTACTGGTATTTTGAGAGCGAGTTGAAGGATCAGTACCACGAGTTCCTGAAGAATGTGATGCAGGGACTGCAGACGGGACAGGAGCACAACAAGAACTCGTCGATTGTGGCTGCCGCTAGACTGCTCTCGTTTGCTCCAGAAAAGGAACAGATGCTGCTGACGATGCTGGTCAACAAACTGGGTGATCCCGTGCCGAAAGTCGCCTCCAAGGCCCTTCACCATCTCAGTGAAGTGGCCCAGAGGCATCCGAATATGTGCGGTGTGATTGTGGCGGAAGCCGAGAAACTTCTCTTCAGGAACAACATCTCGGAAAGAGCCCAACATTTCGCACTGTGCTTCCTCTCCAGCATCGCCCCTTCCGGCCGGCCGGAGGTCTGCACCAAGCTGGTCAACATATGCTTCGCTCTGTTCAAGGTCCTGGTCCAAAAGGGAGCTGTCAACAATCGCACCATGCAGGCCATCCTGAGATGTCTGCAGAAAGCCATTGTGGAAGCTCAGCCGGCGAAGGATAGCAATGGGGAGCTGCTCAACAAGGAGATGCAGGACACCATCTACCGGCTGGTCCACTTGGCGGACATCCGAGTCAGCATTCAGACCCTGGGTCTGCTCCTGCAACTGATCACGGTGAAAACGGAGAAGTCGGATCGTTTCTACAACGCCTTGTACGTGAAGCTGTTGGATCTGGACCTCGTCAATGTGGGCAGCAAAACGGCGGCCCACCTGTTGCACATCGTCCACCGCGCCATCCACATAGACAACCATGTGGCCAGGGCTCAGGCGTTTATCAAGCGCCTCCTGCAGATCACCCTCTATGCTCCTCCCCACATCGCAGCCGGTTGCCTGATCGTTCTCCACAAACTGCTGCGCATGCGCCGGGAGCTAATAGGAGGCAGTGGGGCATCCGAGGAGGTGGCGGCTGGTGCTAAGGTTATTCTTCCAGCAGATGTTGATCTTGACAAGTTTGGCAGCGACGATGAAGAAGTCTACAAGGATGTCAAGGAGGAGAAGGAAGCGGAGGAGGACAAATCCAAACCGAAGGAGGACAAGGATGAGAAGAGCCAGGGATCCTCGTGGCATCATGCCAGTGTCGCTGCCACAGAGTCGAAGGTGCGAGAAATCGATTCCTGCAAGTATGATCCGTATCATCGGGTTCCTGCTTTTGCGGGAGCTGGCTATGCTCTCCGGAATGAGCTCTTGTTGCTGCGAAACCACTACCATCCCACTGTCCAGGTCTTTGCAGAGCAGATCCTGCAGCGTGAGTTCTAAAATCTTCTTTCATTCTCCATTTGTAGAACTGTCTTTTCTTTTTTTTTAGAGGCCCGCATCGATTACTATGGTGATCCGTTGAGGGATTTCGGATTGCCACACTTCCTGGAGCGATTCGCGTTCAAGAATCCCAAAAAGCTGGACAATTCCCAGGCGGCGGAAAGTGCCACAGTGGCCCACAAGCGCTACATTGCCCAAGGAGGTCGTGGAAAGCCTGTAAAGTCGCTCACGAAGGCCAACTGCACCGAGGACGAGATGTTCATCTTCAACTTCCTGGAGCACAAACGGCGGCAGGCAGAGATCGTGGCCCAAAGCAAGAAGGAGAAGGGCGTGAAGAAGGAGGATCCCGACGGGGATGAAGACGCCGAAGGTGACGGAGAGTACCTCAAGGAAGGAGAGGTGGACGACGACGAATTCGAAGCCTATCTGGATGGCTACTTTGGCAAGAAGTTCAAGGATGGCGGCGATGCCGAAGAAGAAGATGACGAGCTCAACTTCCTCGAGGAGCTGGGCGGAGAGATGCAGGCAGACAAATCCAAGAAGGACAAGAAAAAGAAGAAGTCGGCCGACAAAGAAGAGGACGACATGGAGGACATTGACGATGACTGGGGCGACGATGACCTGGGAGAGGAAGACGATGATGATGAGATGGCCGGTCCTGGCGAGGATCATTCAGATGACGAAACAGGATCTATAGATCTAGAGCCAATGGAGGATGATGATGATGATGACGAGGGTTCTATTTCCGATGGAGACACCAGCGACATGCCGGAGAGTCCCGATGAAGATGAAGACGACGATGATTTGGATGCTCCACCCAAATCCAAGCGATCTCGCAAGGATTCAGGAAGCATGGTGGATGGACGAAGCTTTGCCAAGACCCTCAAACAGAGTCATGGTATGTTTTCCATTCATTTTCCTTTTCCAAACAATAATTTTCTTTTCCAAACAGACATGTCTTCGCTGTTTGCTGCCGCCGATGACTTCTCCTCGATGCTGGAGGAGAGCTCCAAGGTCAAGGGCCAGGGCACGAGTAATGCCGTTTTCAACAAGGACAAGTCCTCCGCCAAGCAACTGAAGTGGGAGGAGAACCGTAGATCGAATACGAAGACCTACACGGGCAAGAAGTTCTCCGGAAAGTCCAAAGCCGGCAAAGGCGGAAAGCCACAGAAGGGTGGCAAGAAGCGGAAACACTAGCATCCCGGCTAGTAGATGGATAGGATAGTTAAGGATGTAATAATTTTAAAGGAAAACAATGAGATGATAATTTGAAATGCTTTATTTTAACTGCATTTTGATATTGGTTTTATTTACAAACTTTGGTGACTTAATCGCTAGCAACTTGTTTCGATCGAGGATATCCTTGAAGGGGATATCGATCATAACTACTACCATCCGTATAACACTTTGGCCGAACTGTAAAAATCGGTTTCAATTCGATTTGATTGCTTTCCTCTCTTAATCCTTATATTTAACTAGTTGCCCCCCTTATTTGTGAAGGTAGAGTCGTCTATGGTCTGGGTTTTTGGGAGGGGGGGTCACTGTCTGTGGGTTATCTTAAACTACGTTAGCCGATCTTTATATATCTTGATGTCAATTCAATATAAAAACTCTTGCCAAACAGCTCCCTTAGCTTATAAAATGTATGGGTTAACTTTTTTTTTTGGGTTTTACATTTTTTTTCTGTTCGGTTTTTGTTGTTTTCTAAGGCAACTTGTTAAAAGGCAACTTTAATATAAATGTTATTTGTTTTTATACTAAAATTTACACCGAGTTTTTATAATTATAGTTCAACATCCAGTTATTTATTTTCGACTTTTTGCACAGGATATGTGGATTGATTTAAGGGGATTTTTCGGTTTCTATCTGAGTGTTGGTAACCCTACAACATAATACACTTAAAAAAAAGATAGAAAAAATAAAAATAGTAATGTGTTCAATTGTTTTAGATTTTTTATTTACTTTCATGGGGGTTTCATAATCTTAACCATAAATAAAATATGTCTAACTTGCGGAAAAAAGAAATAAACAAAGAAAATACTTAACAAAACAATTAAAATGTGATTGCAATTAACAATTCTAGGACTATCATCGGATTCTAGGACTTGATCTTAATTTCTGATTTCATAATAATTTTTAAATTGAAATAAACTGAAATAAATTGAAATCATTTAGGGCTATGGGTAGGGACTCTAAAGAGCAGTCCCAACTGCCATAGGAATTTACAATTCCCACTAGGTGGGGGGCGGGGGGGTTAGAACTGACAGAACCGACCTAAAATAATTATATGTTGAGTGTGAATAGGTCACCCCCCTGGTGGGGAGATATATTGGTGATTGTTTCGGTCTTTCTTATCATTTGATTTCCTATGTTTGTGTGTTTTTTTCTCATTTTTTTAGATTTTAGTTTTGTTTGTTAATTGGATTTTTTACATTTAGGCTATTCAAATAATTAACTAGCACAACAAATCGTATATAAGCATGTTGCGATCTCTATCCTCCACTCTGTAGTTTAAGTTTCCTTTAAGCTTAAAGTTAGTTTGAAATGTGACACGCTAAGTCAGTTGCTTCAACTAAGTCTAATGGTTGTAATGCATAACAAACTCGTTAATAATTATTGACAGGATCTTTGGTGCGGTATGCGGATGATCCTTCCATTCTGGCCCTCGCGTTCTTTGTGTCTGTGTACAATCTATATGTGTTCTGGCCGGGGTCTCGTTATTGTATCGGTGCCATGGCCGTACCCGTATCTGTTTCCCGATCGGGTCATAGTCTGTCAGCTGAATTCGGTCGTCCACTGCAGCACCGCTGGCAGTTCCTCCTCGTCCAGCTCCTCCTCTTTTATCTCCTCCTTGACCTCCACCTGCATCTCCACCTCCACTTCCACCTCCTCCACCGTCTCCGGTTGTGCTACATCCTTGTATTCCTGTCATTCAAACACATACCGCTGGCGCAGCGCCCTCGCTCTCTCGGGCTGGACACGAGTCGGCGGACGTGGCACCTTGGGTGGCGGCTTCGCGCGCTTCGGCTTGGGCGGCTTGGGTCGCGGAAAGATCATCGGTTTCTCGTAGGCCTCGTCGATCTTCTCCACCTTAATGCTGGGAGCACAGTAGACCCTTCGCTGCTTCTTAAACCGGTGCTTGAGGACCTGCTGCACTCCGTAGATGAGGGCACAGAAGTGCCGCCAGCTGGCCCGCGACTTCCGCCACGATAACTTCAGATTACCAAATCCATGAAGGTCCTCCTCATCGCGCAGGGAAGGTCGCGAGGTAGTGGGCACACTGCGAGGCACGATGCGCGTGACTCTTGCGGGGATTCGCGGCTGCACAGCTTCTTCAGCCGGAGGCGGAACCTGCTGCATCACCAGGTGCATGCCAGCCTTGCTGTCCTCCTCTGCCACCACACCCCCAGTGTTCGTGAGCAGCTGGCTCTCGGTCCGCCGTTGCTGCCGTGTTCGGGGTCTCGTTGGGGAGGTTTCCTCTGGAACCACGTCTGTTTCTGCAGGAGGAGGTGGTGGCGGTGGCATCTGTTCATGTTCGTCCGGCGGTAGTATGAAATCTATGAAGTCCGTGGGTCTTCGCAGTGGCGGTGCGTTCTCATCGAAACCGTGGAAGTCCATCAATCCATCGAAGTCGGGGTCGAAACGTTCATGAACCACCAAGTCCTCGTCGTCGGATGATGCCATAACTGCATTCACATTGGTCTGGAGCTCCACCACTGGTTCGCTTGGCAGGTTGATGCCCTCATCCTCCGTCACATGCACCATCGAGGATTCAGGCAGTTCTTGCTGTACTCCCTCGGAGGCCGGTTTACCGACCGCCGGCTGCTCCATGGTGTCCTCGCTTAGGTCCACCACGACCTGCTCCTCGGCTGGCACTATTATATCCACATCCGGATCATTGCAGCCATATTGCAACCACGGGGACTCCAGTATCTCATCCAAGGTGGGCCGATCCGAGGGATTGCGCTGCAGGCACCATGCCACCAGGCGGCGGAACTCATCGGAGGCATTCTGCCAGCCCTTGGAACGCTGGTTGAACGAATCCCGCTGTATACGTTTCCGCAACTTGTGGTGGGCAGCGGCGCTGTGGTCTGTGTCGCTCGTGCCCTGTCTGTAGGGAGGATGCCCCACCAGCATGGTGTACAAGGTGGCGCCCAGCCCGTATATATCCACAGCTGGAGAGTAGGTGACAATGTTTGGATCGGTAAGAAGCTCGGGCGGTGCGTAGTCCAGCGTGTAACGGGGTTTGTCCTTCCAGGTCTCGAAACTGCTGCAATAGCTGTGGGGGGGGGGGGAAATGGAATGAGTGGAAGTTGGAGTGGAATAGGTGATTCAGTTGTTACCAGGCATTGCCAAAGTCCACTAGCTTAACGCTCCTATCCTCCCGGCTCTCAAACATTATGTTCTCCGGCTTCAGATCGCCGTGGATGAAGCACTTCGAGTGGATATGTTGCACAGCCATAACCAGCTGCAAAAAGATATCGCGGCACGCCTCCTCATCCAGATGACCACGCTGTGTGGGCCCGGTGAGCTCCTCACCGCACAGGTACTCAGTGATAATCCACGTCTCGCACTTATCCCGGAACGCCCCATGATAGCTGACAATGTTCTGGTGGCCGTTTCTGTCCAGTGCGCACGATATCAGCGCGTCCACCTCCGAGGCCCGAAACTTGGACAGGGGAACAACCTTGGCCATGAAAACCATTTCGGTAGAGATGTCGCTCACAAAGTGGCACGTGCCATAGGATCCGCTGACGGTGCGGGTGCCCAATTCGAGATCATCCGGTCTTGAGGGGATGTGCTGGAATGAAAACCCACATTAGCTTTAATCTCCATGGGGAAGGCTTTGATTTAAAGCTCACCTGCAGCCCTGGATTGCAGTATTCGATGTGGCAATGGTTGTCGCGGCGCATCTGCTCGAGATGCTCCGGCGCTACGTAGGTGTAGCCGCGGAAAAGGCGAATCCGGCTGGGCGGGGCATCGCACTCGGCGTCTTCGGGCACCATGTCGGTGAACTCGCTGCTGAAGTTCTGCACATCATCCTCGGAGGTCAGGGGCGGCTTGTAGGGTGCCTTTCGGCGCTTGGCCCGCAACTCCTTCCAGTTGATTCCTTGGAAGAAGGGGTGCTCCTTGATCTCGCTGGCATCGCGATGGTTGCCACCCAGGCGTCGCTTTGGGTTCTTCTCCAGCATCTTCAGAACAAAGTCGCGAGCGTGCGCGCTGAACGAAGAGGGGATCAGCGGCTGTTCCTTTTGGATCCTTCGCGAAATCTCCGACTGCTGGCTCTGCCCGTCCGATGTGGCGAACGGGGAGGCTCCAGTGAGCAGTTCAAAGGTGAGCACTCCCACCGACCACCAGTCCACGGCGCTATCATGACCGGGCGGTCCTGTCCGGATGATTTCCGGCGCCATGTACTCCAGTGTTCCGCAGAAGCTGTGCGCCCTGTACTCGTTCTCTGCAGTAAGGATCTTCGAGAGTCCAAAGTCAGAAAGCACAATGTGTCCGTCACCATCCAGCAGAATATTCTCCAGCTTAATATCTCTGTAGATGATGCCCAGTTGGTGCAGCTGCTCGAGGGCCAGCACTACCTCGGCAATGTAAATCTTCACCCGCGATTCCTCGAAGTTCTCGGAGTGATACAGGTGTGTAAACAATTCCCCGCCCTTGGCGAAATCTGAAAAATTCGGAGAATCCGAGGGTTAGTTTTGGCTTCAAGGGATAATGGCTGATGATCTCTCACCTAGGACCAGGTATAGCTTGGTTGAGGACTGAAAGGCGTAGTGAAGGCTTACAAGGAAGGGACTGCGCTGGACGGCTTCCAATACCTGGAACAGGGTGGAAAATGGAAATTTAATGGAAAATCACAAACAATTGAATAGATTTTGGAATAATTTTATAAGTAATAGCTCTTATCAGCATCATTTTAGATAAAGATTACTAGTAATTGGGCCCTTATCGATGTTCTTAGATTCTCTTTCGCTTATCAGACTACCTGGAGTGCTCTTCTCCTTTGTTTTGAGCTTCGTTTACACAAAAACGAATTGAATGTAGTGGTCTAGTGTTTTTGTTGCTGTTCGTCTGTTTATTTTTTTGCTAATTAGTTGCTGCTCTGGGCATAAAGATTTATATATTTTGTGGAAAAATACAAAATCCCCAAGTGAAAGATGAATAAAAAAAAAAAAAAAGTGAAAAGTACTCGAAAATAAATTAATGAAATGAATTCGTCTCTCGCTCTCATTATGTCAGATGAAAACTTTCACATTTCACGTCCAGCGTCGTTCGTTTATTCGATTCCTTTCTATTTTCGGCAAATTATATGGTAATTTCTTAGCTCTACCGAGAAATAATTAAATGTTATGTGTTTGCTATTGACTATTTCGCTCTGTGTAATAAATAATAACTGGGTTAGTGGCACAGGCAGTGTACCTTGAACACAAGCCAAGTGCGTGTGAGTGAGTGTGTCGGATATACAAACTACAACAAAAAAAAAAACAGAACAGGACCACCCTCCAAATTGTAAATTTGTTCAATTTATCTGTCACACAATGCGCCGCTTATCTCTGCTGCCATCCCGCTCTGGCGCCCCCCCACACCTGTTTGCAGTTATTTAACGAATTCCGTGGTCTTTCTCCTCTTTCTTTTCTTTTATGTTTTTGGTTTTCTATTTTCATTGATTTGCTATTGAGAGTCAATGCCGCAACAGAAACCGGTTACTTACACTATGATCTCAAGAGGTGAGTCTCTCTCGCTCTCTCTGAAACTACTCTATTAGAGTTTCAGATTTATTTTTTTAAACTAAAATTGAAGGTAATTAAAATTATTAATTATAGTATTGGCTTTTTTTAAGTTTGAAGCAAAACTCCCTTTTAGCTTTTGGCCCACTCTCCCTACATCTCTTACATCCAACTCTCTGTTTATCCTCTCTTTTGACTTCAACAGTTGCTCTCTGCTAGCTTCTTGCCGGTGCAACAAGAACAAGTCACTAAGTGGGTCACAAGAACATATGTATGTACACATCCCCTAGTCTCTCTCCGCCTTCCACCTTCCCTTTTTCCCGTTACTGGTTTTCTGTTTTCCTCTTGGACCTGCTTCTGGAAACTGTACGTGCGACTTTGAAGGTTGTTGTCGTTGGCCAAGTTTAATTTCAATAAGCTGCACTTTATTGTTAAGAAGAAGAACCTGACCAAAGCCAAGAATATAAAAGAAAAAAGTGTTGCAGTAATTGCGAAAATAGCACGCAGTGTTGGTTAGCCAGAAAAGATAACGGTAAATTAAGCTAAAAGAAATGCTAACATGTCTCAACAAGTTTACATAGAGGATTTTTGGAAATAAATTTAAAGAATATTTAATTTATTTATGTATTTTAGTTATACTAACCACTCGCTCTGTTTTAGTATGCTCAGCGGTTTTACGCTTCTGGACCACCGTGATCTTGTTAAGAACCTTCATGGCATACAGCTTTCCGGCATCGTGGCGGGTCAGCTTGCGAACCAGAAACACTCTTCCATAGGCTGTAAAATGGATTATATTTAGTACAAAGTTAGTCTTTCTTTAAAAAGTATATTAACTTACCTCCTGTGCCAAGAACTCGAACTATTTTAAAGTCATTCAGACTAACGGCCTCGTCACTGTACAATTTCACTGCAAAAAAGAAAATAAATATTTGCATTAGTAGGGCTACTTATCGACGAAACTAATCAATTATCAGAGAGAAAATAATAAACGGTAATTAATGCGAATACCTGGCCACACATCAATGTGTAAAATAAAAAAAAAAGACAAGCGATGGGTGGGCGCGATATAAATAGTTGTTGTTGTTTGCATTTTTCGTTCTACCCGACACATGTGAATCGAATTATCGCGTTTTATTTTTATCACTAGCCCAGCACGTGCCAGACACTTGATTCCGTTATAAAGGGTATGAGGGAAGTGTAACGCATAACGGTAAACATGCGAACGATGCGAAAGACAAACGAAAGCAATGTAATGGAAGATTCGAGCCATCTTTGGGGAGTTTGCTAATCGGAATGGGTTGTGGGTGGGTGGTAGTACTCTCATTGACCACAAGACTGCGCATCTCGAATTCAAGGACAAGGCTGTTAGAGATGGGAGACTCTCTTATAGGCCAAATGGGTTCACTGGCCCCAGGACGTCGCACTACGATTACTGAATTTACGATTATAACAAGGCCCAGACGACATTCAACCAGATTTTATATGCAAATATTAACATGACCACAGACTGACTTCAGAGCAGGCATACTAGGGATCCTTTTTCAGTCTCTGACTAAAATTAATGTCCCATTTTGGTGTTTCTCTGACTGATGACTTCCCACCCCACCAGCCTGCTTTTGTGTCCTTGGACCTTGAAGGACAAGTTCATAGAAGAGATAACTAAATCTGTCAAATCCTCTCATAGCCTAACACCCATAGTGGCGCCGTTCCACCCTCCTTTGAGAGAGCCATCTATATTTCGAGTTATTGCGAAATTGGGGAGACATTTCAACTGCAACTGGGAGGTTAATGAAACTGAATGAACCTGTTGTTGTTTTATTATTTGATATTCAAGTTGCTAACAACAAGTCGATGTAATTTGCGCAAAAACACAGCCAACTCACGGGATGACGCGTGCCGAAATTCCTGAAAGGGACCAATGAACCCATTTTCTCAAGTGGGTGGGCGGAATTGTGGGAGGGAAATAGCTTTTTCTACGGAAATATTGATTCAACAAAATAGGAGTTTCAAGAGGTGAGGGCGGGAACTTGTTAACTTGGCCAGAAGATAAAATTTAAAAGGTCAGAGGAGGAAAAAAGCCTTAAAAATAGAAGAGATCTAAGTATTTTTTGAATAATTTAAGATAAATGATATTGATCTATACCTAAAATCTTAAAGATAATATTTATAGGATTATATTTTTTATGACTTTATAAGAATTTATATTTTTATTAAAGTGTATTTCATTTAGACCGTTTCATTAGTCATCTCATTTGAGGGAATATCAAATCGTATCTTGAAGTGTCTCTGTATTTTTAACCCGTCCTGTGACGCCGTCGCCGATCTGGCCTTGATATCGCTTTATATATCGCGGTTCTGTTGCCAGGTTCTTAAACCGAAACACCCTCAAAAAATGTGTATTTCTCGCTGCGACTAGGCAAAGTTTAATGAACGGAAAACCGAAATAATACAAGCAATAAAAACCGCAACAAGTGGGGTTTCAAAGAAACCTCTCTTTAATTAAAAAAAAAAGGGTATATTATGTTTATGTAATCGAAAACGACTTCTGTTTAAAGTTTGTAACATTATCAGTACAGTACTGGATCTTGTTTATAGAAGGCTACTAGCCAGGGGGTGGGGGGTGAAGATAGCATTGTTATTCGTTATTCTGTTGCCGTGACAATTTTCTTGCGATAATTATAGTAGTACTAGGTAGTGTATAGCACACCTCACTTATCATCAGCTGGCAATTATCCGGAGAGGCAAACGTGTTCCATCTATGCTCGATGTCTGGCGAGTTGCATTGTCAAGTTCAAGTAAATAAGTGGCCTACGAGCAACAATGTTGGCACTACCTCCCGTTTATGCAAACAAGCTTGTACAGTGGTACAAAATATTAAAATATTGAAAAAAAAAATAATCATCATTCTTTAATTTAGAATTAAAAATACAAAAAATAAAAAAATATATTGTATATCTTCCTTTACAAACCAGTTATACAAGTTTCTAGCCCACTGTGCCGCATTTCGGCCTTAAGTGGGGTGTATTGTGAACTATGCCTGCCTGCCCACATCGACTCGGTGAGCTGGGTGCTGACAGAGAGGGGGGTCAGTCAGTAGTTTTGGAACTGGCCCGAAGACCGAGACAAACCGGGTAGAGTTTTCTGGGTAAGTGTGTCAAGGTTGAATGCATGTGCTCCACTTTCGAAAGGACACCAGAGACTGCATTCGACATTGAACGAGTGAGGGCCACTCCTTCTTGCCTTCTACCTAATCTTGGTGGTTATTTTTAAATAATCTAATACTTTTCTTAATTAAAATATTAAATTAAAGTCAAGGATTAACTCACCATAGGATCGCAAATCGGTAACCACTTCCAGATCCTTTTGATGCGCCTCATTGTCCAGATCCAGTGGCGTACTGTTACTGGTCGGCACTGAATAGGGGGGCGTGGCAGGTGCTGATGCTGCCGCCTCGGCTGCTGCCGCCGCCGCCGCTGCAGCTGCTGCATTGCTATTGCTGGCATTGGTCGGACGACTGGCGGCGGGCTCCCTCATCTCTTCAGGTTCTTCATCCTCCTCCGTGTCCTGGTCATAATAGTCGCGATCCTCCTGCTCATCGTTGCTCTCTGCATCCGAAATGCATACCACATCGGCTGCCTGCTGCGGGGACGGGGAACGTGGCGTCTCCGGCGAGACAGTGTCCCTATAGGAGTACTCCCTGGTCCCTGACTCAGTGGCTTTCTTGCTACTGCTGTTGCTGTATTGCCCATTGGTGATGTTGTTATTATTGTTGTTGTTGTAGGATGTCAGGGACTTGCCGGAGCTGCCGGCGTGTGTATGCTTGGTCTTGGGCTTCTTGCTAGTCCCATTACTGATGGGACCTGTGGCTGGAGATTTGCTGACCCTCCGCCGCTTTCCACCGCCATTACTGCTGCCGTTGGCATGGCCATTCAGGTGCTGGAGCACCTGGATTTGATCCTCGTCCTCCCGCGCCTCCATCACAATGGCATTCTGCTGGTTGTTCTTGCGACGCGACTTATTGGAGCTGGTGCTTGAGACAACGTCACTTTGCTGGTCCTTTTTATGCAATCGACTCATATCGGAGCTTTATTCTTTAGAACTCTTGCCGATTTAAGGTTTTATATTCTACGTACTTTTTACGTAGTTGGGGATAGAATTAAAAGGTAACTTAATAGAAACAAATTAAAAGGTTCAGTGCCTGATTATCGTGTCGCATTGTGTTAAGCTGGAAGTAGATGAAAAAGAAAGGTTATAGTTCATATAAATATTAGTCTATTAGATGGTCTTATTACACTCTATTAGGCTAGCCAGTCTTCACCGCACTTCTCCACATGCCATTGCCATGCCTTTACCCCTCACCATCATCCACAATATACAACAATATGGTACAGTTTCAGCGCAGGCAGGGAGCACATCGGGAGCAACACCAACAGCAATGGCAATTGGATGTATCGAGAGTCTGGGCGTTCTTCAAACGTTCATTTAAAAGGCCACTCCACTCCACTCACTCACCTCGCGGACGGAAAGAAGCCCAAAATAATATACAGTAGTGGTCGGTCGTTTGATAGAATTGCGGGGGAAAGTGTTGGATTATAATGCGTGGGGTTATGCAGCAATGCGATATGCAACACTGTTAGGGCACTGTATGCGCTCGGGATAAGGTGGGCCCCCCCAACTTTTTGGTGTTTTGTTGGCTTAAATGTTATTATTCAACCATTGGTTGGCGCTGCACCGCGGTTTTGTGATTATCACAGTCTTTATCAGCCGCGTTTTGCACTGCCACAGTTTTTTTCTGTTTCACAGTTCTCTTTTCGTTCTTTTACACGTACACATACACTGACGCGTACACGTACACTACACGCACACACGCTGGCACTTTTAGTTGCGGCGACTACGTTTCGAAGCGTTTTTGTTTTCGTCCCCAGATTCTACTTTTTGGCGCTTGTTGTCTACGGATTCGTGTTATCCTTTTTATCAATTTCACATTGGCCGATCCTGGGGAGGACTTGTTTTGTTTATGTTTTCGAATTACGTGCGTTTTTAATATGCCAACAAGGTTTTAGCGCCGCTTTCTACACACACACTGATGCGCGGGACGCTCTCCACCATCTGCTTTGCGCTCTCATTCGCGGACACTTATTAGCTACCTTGAGTGCAATCGGAATTTTCAGCCCACTTCATTTGCTCCGCGCTTTTATAACTTTTATCGGGGCGAAGGCCTCCAGGAAAAATGTACACCACTCGAATTGACTAATTTACACAGCACCGAACAATTTTTTCGACTTTCCGCTTTGCTCAATTCGCTTTCTGATATCTTCTTACGTTTGCTGTTCAAAATCTCACGACACTGCCACACCAAAAATAACGCGTTATATCGATAAGGTAATCGATAGATGGCAGTGTTGTAAAACGAGCTACATTATTCTTAAAAATTTTCATTCTTTTAAAAAATATTTTAATAATATTATTAAAATTTTTGAAAACAGTTTTATTTATGTTATATTATGTTATATATATTATGTTATATTAATTTTTAAAGTGTCTTTTTAAGTTTCCTTATTGTAATGTTTTTATTTCAACGAATTAAAATTAATATTTTACCATTATATCCGACAACTGTTTTCGTTGCAAGTCAGGAACTTTGCAGTCCTCCGAAGGATATCCAACGGCCAGAAGGATAAGTAGTTTCTCATTCACCGGTCGCTGGAGCAGGGTTCTCAAAGCAGGTCCACAGTTTAATGGAGTGGTGACGAGGGAAGCCAATCCAGCGGCCTGGAGAGCGCACAGAAGTATACCTCCGGCTATGGATGTGGATATCTCGTTGTAGTAGTGCCTCTTCCGTCGCCCATCCGAGGTCAAGCCATAGGTTTGCTTAAAGATCAGTATCAGATATGGAGCCAGAGTCAGATACTCTTTAATGTGATTTGTTTGCAGGGGGCGTAAATCCGTGACCCACTGCGGGTGCATCCGTTGGCTGTAGTTCATCAGCTCCTCCTGTTCTACTATTTCTCGAATTGTTTTTTTTACTTCTGGGTCTTCCACAACGCAGAATGTCCAAGGCTCAGTATGGGCTCCACTAGGAGCTGTTCCCGCTGCCCGGATACAGTCCTCTATAATGCTCAGATCTGGTTTGGGATGGCTGCTAAAGGAGCGAATACTGCGACGTCCCTGGACTAATTTATAGAAGCGTTCAGCTCCATTCGGATTAAGATTCAATCCGGCCACAAATGAAACGTGGGGTTTCTCCTCCAAGGCGGGTTGAAGATCATCTGTTTCTTCCACTAAAATTAATTATAAAAAAAGATTAATATATTTCTTTAAAAAATGGAATTTCTTTATACCTTCTATATCCTCTTCATTATCTAGCGTATATTTTTGATGAGATTTTCTTTTATGATTCTTCATTAAATATTTGATGGAGAAAAAAAGCACCAATCCCATCAAAAAAGATGGCCAATACTTGAGGAGTTTGGAACTGCCGATCAGCGTTTCTACTTCCATTGCGTTTCAATTAAAAACTGATTCCGCCTCTGAGAGAAAGTGGAGCATTGTGGCTTATCTTCTGAAAAAAAAGTGGGTCAGGGTTACTGCTGATTAAGATGAATGCTTGGTGGTTGGGGTTTCAGTTTGCATTCCGGCAGCAGTAGGGACAGTTTATGCCTCCCATTTCGACCTTTGGAGGTGGCCGTTTCTCCAGCTTGTTCTTCAGTGGACAGTTGGCATTAACGCAAGCCACTTTTTTGACCTGATTATTCAGGGGCTTAGCCTTTTGGAGGACCAACTGCCGCTTGTGGACCTCCCGCAGAATTTCAATAATCTGCCACTTGGCATCAAAGTAAATGAAATCCGGCGCCGTAGTTAGTTCCATACGGATCATGTCGCAGAGCATCTGCACCTGCTGACCATTTGGGGTCGGAGGAACAGGGGGAATAGAACTATTAGCCTGCGGTGGATTCGGGTTATTTGGCACAGGGAATGCAGTCTGCGTTGGATTCGGGTTATTTGCCTCAGGGAGTGCAGTCTCCGGTGGAATCGAATTATTTGCCTGCGGGGGAGTGGGGGATTCATTCAAACGACATTCCGGCACACATGGTGACTTATCCGGCCGGAAAGGGCAAGAGAGATCCGTAGTCGTTAAATCCCGCTCGTTGGAGTAGCACGAGGACTGCACAGACACTTTGGAGTTTTGATAATTTTGGCAATCAATGTACTGAATCTTAGGAGATGAATCCTTGTTAGACTGATCATCCGGAGGACAAACGCATAGTTCTGGGGAGGGTGCAAAGGTTACGGATGGTTGCCCATTGTTTTCAGAGGTATTTTCCGTTTTTGAAGATTCGTCTTCTATTTCAATCCTTTTATTTTTTCTACACTTTTTACCCATGAACGAGAAATATTTGGGAAAAGAAGTCAATGGGTATCCGGCAATGCAAGCGTTTGGCTTGACCACTTGGTTCTGAATATCCTTGGATGAAGACTTTTCTTTAAAGTTGCTGTCTTGGCTCGAGCTATCAGACCATGTCTTATCGAAATTTATGCTCAGATAGGGAATCAGGAATAGAAATTCGTTGTAATATCGAATCGACGGAGTCATTATTTCACCGTATTTCCAATGGGCAATCTCGATGATGGTATACTCTCTCTCGAACAGGCTGCGCAGCTCCTCAAGCCGGCTCTTGAGTCCTGCGCTGGTGTGGCCGGGAAATGATCGAACCATGCCATTGTAGCAATCCTCATCGTACTCCTTGTTACCATAGAACGGGTTCCTTGGGTTGTATAGATTATCGTGCTTTTGGTAAAGGCGAATCAGCTTCCTCACATCCTGTTCCTCCATTTTTAATGAACTCCCATCCACCGGTTCAATTTTCTTAATCTTTTTCTTTTTTCTTGCGAACAAAGAGAAAACAGGACTCCATGATTTATGGAGTTTTCCTTTGGCTTTATAGATGGGACTACCTACGGCAACTGCTACGGCGTCTGTTACTTGCCCGGTGCTGGTGTTGCTGGCCCCCGAGATCTGACTTGATGGCATTGAAAAGCTCGAAGTGGAACGCTTGGAGCAACAGTGTCTGGGCTTTTGTTCCATCTTCCACTATTTGTCGCTTCAGGAGTGTCACAGTGCGGCTGGCGTCGTTTCCGGCAGGCTGACGCTCCTTCAAGGGGAGCAGCATTCTTACTGGAATGAATTTTGTAGCATTATCTGGATCTAGGACATTTTTAATTCAAAATTTTAAATAAACTTCATTCTGGAAATAAACGTTGGGGCCTATGACTTACTAAACAAATCTTTTGGAAACTTTAAAAAACACGCAACAATTTATATTTATAAATTAAAATTTTAACAAAAAATCAGCAGTACTTATCGGATCTTGCTATTTTGAATTTACCGCCAAACTTTTTGGCGACCATAATTGTTTTTTCTGTTTTGCAAATTATTTTTTGCAATCAGGTATTTAATTATCTTTTATTATTTTTGCATCGATGCAAAGAAGTAAGATATTATTTAAAGTTACCAAATTAATAAAGCAATAAAAATTATTTTCCATATACATATTCTAGTGTGACCAGTCTGTATGGTAATGGAAAGGCAGGTTCCTGAGAAAGGCATTTGATGAAGAAAACGTGGGCACACATAAAATTCTAAATAAAAACAACCAAAACCAGTTACGTGAAATTATAAATAAAAAATAAGGAAATAAGCGCCTGGCCCTGGGCCAGCCAAAAGCGACAAACATAGAGCCCCAAAATATCTAGTTGCTGTTTAATTTGAGCTTCAACACGTGCCTGACAAGTAACATCAATTGCAAGTGGAATCAGATCGGAATCACCATCACAATCAGAATCGGTGCGGGGGTGCTAATTAGCGGAAGACGGCAATTTATTGAATGCAAAGCATTATATCCCCAGCACGAAATCAAAATTTAATAACTGGTGTACGGGTTGAATGGGTTAGCGAAAAAGTGTAATAAATCAATGCCAGAAGGCAGAAAATTAGAAGAAGCAGAGAGACGGAAGTAGCGCCACAACAAAGAGAGAAAGACTTAACGGGACCCTACCCCATAAACAAAGACCTCCCACACTACTACTACCCTTTATTAATATTTTGATTGCTTCAAAATGGATGAGGTCTTCAGTCTGCACATGGAGAAACTTGATGTTTATGACGGTAAGAAAAAATTCGACATTTTGCTAAAAAAAATATTTCATATATCTTATTTTTCACGTGGCAAAAGATATATGTAGATATTTTATTTGTCATAGATAAACTGACAGTATTTAAAGCTAAACAGTGCTATCTATAATGTGAATAAGAACTTGATATTAATTAAATCATTTGAATAACATATGAATGTACCTTTTATTTTTTAAAGTACAGCACACAGAAATTGTGATAGATTTTTTAGACATATTTATTCGTACATTAAATATAATCGAGTTGAAACGGCACTTAAGAAAGGGTTAAAAATAGATTGTTTGGATTTCATGCGGTTCCCAGGAATCCATCTTAAAAGTAGGTGAACAAGATTAGGTATATTAGGAGCAGCTGCTCGTTAGTCATTGTCATCGTTGGGCTCGGGCCCGGCCAGGATCTCTTCGATGATTCGATGTCCGTCCTCCGTTTTCTCACCGTGTATGATCAGGTCACGCAATGTAGCTATGTGTTTCTCGCCCTGCTCTATTTGAACTTTTAGCTGGTCGTTTTCCCTTCGCAGGCCGTCGATGCGTTTCTTTCGCTCTTCCGCCGTTTTCTTGGTTTTCTCGCGAGTGCGCTGCACTGCCTGTGTGGGAAAATGAGATAAATCGATAAGATGCAGCTATTTTTGGGGGACCCCGAAAAGGCCCCAGCAACATGTTCCCCGCTCAATATTGCTCCCTTTGTTTACATGATTCTCATCTTACCTCATTGTTTTTCTTTCGTTTCAACTGATACGCTGGATCGTCTGCTTGGGGACTCATCGGTGACTCGCCCGCATCCTTGCTTGTCGACGGCGTGTTTGCAGTTCTCCTCCTTGCCGGCATCCTGTCAGTGATAATCCTGATCTGTATTTAGTTTTTTGGAGCCACAAAACTATACGAAATGCTATCGAAAACAGCCAGATGGACGTGTTGTGAAATTACGGCGCGAATGACGTTACCAAAGCAAACACGCAAATCAGCTGTTGGTCCAAGGGTCAGTGTTGGACAACGCGCACCACGCAACCCGGCGGACAATCACATTGCGGTATTATTAAATTAGAAAAACAAATTGTTGAATCAAATTCATACTTAATTAGCATCAAATAGGCCTGGAAAATTATATCACACACAACCCGACAATTTTTCGTTTGCTCAGAGCTATATTTTATAATTTATCAACTGTTTATACAATTTATTTGTAAAGACTGATTTCCTGTATGATAGCTGCGTAAGATCAAGAGTCTATTGCAATAAAATTTAATTGAAATGTAATACGTAATAGTAAATAAATGTTTTAAATAAGTAAGAGTTTAAATTTTCGCCGTGTATACCAATATACAAGTTAGCTTCACGAACAAAACACGCAATCGCGCTTTACAACACTCCTCAAAGCAGCCGGCTCATTTTTGCTTGGATTTTTCGCAAAATGTCTTCGCCTGCTCCAAAATCGCCAGAACTCTCGGACAAGAGCAAGAAATATGACAGGCAAATCAGGTAATAACCATGCGATAAAAGGCGAAGCTCGATATATCATTAGTGCAATTCTTCTGCAGATTGTGGGGTGAGCATGGACAGACGCTTTTAGAGGGTGCCACTGTTTGCTTGGTAAACGTTACGGCAGTGGGTTGCGAAACTGCCAAGGGACTAGTGCTCCCCGGAATAGGGGGATTTACAGTCGCCGATGGCAGTACGGTCAAAGAAGAGGATCTGGGAAACAAGTAAGTGTCAACTCCTAAAGGAAATAAAGATTAAATCTTATTTCTTTTCTCAGTTTCTTCTTAGATCCTTCTTACTTGGGAAAATCCAAGGCTTTCGCCTGCATGCAACTTCTGCAGGAGCTGAATCCCGACGTCAATGGAGACTATGTAGACGAAAGTGCCGACTATATATTGGCCAATCGGTCCAACTTCTTCGATAGCTTCGATTTGGTCATAGCCTCGAATCTGAATGAGAAAACTCTTATCGCCTTGGCCGATCGCCTATGGACTGCCAATGTCCCTTTAATATACTGTCGATCGTTGGGAATGATGGGAACCATTCGCCTGCAAATACGTGAACATTGCATTGTGGAAGCCCACCCAGATAATAGGCAATTTGATTTGCGGCTGGAACATCCGTTCGACGCGCTTAGGGAACATCTGGACGGTACTGAAGTCACTAGTAAAGTTCCCTGGCTGTTGGTTCTCCATAAATACCTAAGTGCCTGGCAGAAGCAGCAGACGGATGGGACACGATCCCCAAGAAATTACAAGGAGAAGAATCAGCTTCGCGAAGCCATAAGAAGCGAGATGAAAGCAGACGAAGAGAACTACGAAGAGGCTATCAAAGCGGTGAATACAGCTTTTGGGGCTGGACAGATTCCAGCAGGGCTTAAAGCCATCTTTGAGGATGATGCTTGCGAGCAGCTCAACAAGAAGGTGGGTTTGATATTAGTGAAATGTTTTTTAAAGAATATTTAAAAACTGTACTCCTTAAATCCTAGAGTGATATTTTCTGGATTATGGCCAAAGCCCTTAAACACTTTGTCATCCACGAAAACAATGGACATTTGCCCCTTCCAGGAGTTCTTCCGGATATGACTGCAAATACTGATTCGTATATAGCCCTCCAGCATATATATCGCCAGCAGGCTGTGCAAGACGCTGAACAGGTGTACCATAAATGCCAGGACTATCTCAAACAGTTAACGCTTCCAGCCGACACCATTGATAAGCGAAGCGTGCGTCTTTTGTGTCGGGAGGCTGCGGGACTCTCAGTTTTAAGGGGTACTCGTGTCTCAGAGGAGTACAAAAAGAACTCTCGTGTGTTGGCCTTGGGTACGTATATTTAGAGTCAGTCATATTAGTCATTTTTATGGAAATTCTCCAAAAAACAGTTGAAGATAACGAGCTGCAAGGAAATCTTACATCGTTCAACTTTGCGCTTCGAGCTTATGAGCGTTTCTTGAGTGAGTACGGAAACATTCCTGGAGAGTGCACTGTGGAACAGGACATAGGACGTCTCAAGAGCATTGCTGGCAAAATGATGAGTGATCTAGGCATGCATGCAACCATTAGCGACGATGTTTTGCACGAGATCTGTCGTTATGGCGGAGCTGAGTTACATGCAGTGTCTGCTTTTATAGGTAAGTAGTGGTCAGACCATTGAATTAAATTATTCACTATAATGTTTATTAATTTAGGTGGCTGTGCTGCTCAGGAAGTGATAAAGGTGATTACCAAACAATACAAGCCCATTGATAATACTTTTATATATAATGCTATAACCACTGAAAGTGTAACGTTGAAGCTGTAAATAAATCGCATTTTCATAGAAAAGATTGGAGCTATAACCAGTGTTTACTTTTTATATATTTTTACATGGCTTTCTTAGAACCCGCCTTAGGTCCATAACTATTACGGTAGAACTTGCCAAACAAATAAAGAAAAGGTAGCATATAGACACTTGCTGTAATTAATGCCCAATAGCTGACTTCACACTTGCGGATCAGAGCCTGTGCGCCCCAAATGAATCCATATCCAAACTGTACTAGCTGAAGTCCGGTCAAGTAACGCTTCCACCATAAGAACCGCTGGATTCGAGGGCCCAAGGAGCTTGCTGCATAATATCCATACATTATTATGTGTATGAAGGAGTTAATCATGCCAGGTAGAAAAGCTGTTTATATTAAAATAAAACGTTGAAAGGTATGTTTATAAATGGACTCTTTAATTACTTACTTGAGCCCGAAGGCATCCATCTGGCAGCCGCCCATGTGAGGAAAAACATGCTGCTATGGTGGTAGACGTGCAGGAAAGTTAGCTGCCTCCACTTGTGCCGAAGGATAAAGAAGGCCGTGTCGGCGAATTCAAACACTTTCGAGATAAAGAACCACCAAAGGGCCGCTGTAATCTGTTTTAAATTTTTTTTAAATTATAATTTTACCGAAAACAAGATCCCTCAGCAAGGGTATTTAACGTTAAGTATGTATGTATCGAGCCCTTATCTAGGCCTTTTTTTGGCCATCGACTTACACGCATTTCATGAGGGCTATAGCTCACTCGACACGGCTGACAGGCGTAGCTGTAGCCCAGGGCCCGCGATGCCGTAAAGAGCTCCAGGAAAATGTGGGCATTCAGAAGGGCCATGGCCAGACTGTGCAGGAACAATGGCACTCGCAACTGCATCGGCTTGTATCTGTGTAGGGGGATGTGGATGTCCTTTGTGTCAATCGACGGAAGCATGGACAGGGTCGATGCGGTGGCGACCTTACCTGGCTGCCCATTTGGGCCCGAATCGTACCATTAATAGGTAGGTGGCCAACACGGCGGCCACATTCCAAGGCGATTCGACCAAAGGCCACGTGCGTGTCCGCTCGTCCGGTGGCGCCACAAACCTATATAGATAGCTGCCATTCGGGGGCAGACCGATGTCTGTGTCATTGCCATTGAACGCCATCGAATGTTACCGGCTTTAAGATTTCACAGCAGCGACTAAACGGAATGCCACTCCAAAGTCTGGCTCTTATATACGGATTTTGGCCCTGATCGTTCCGCTGATGCGTTATAATTTTATGTCCGTATTTAATTAGATGTCGTTGAAGCATAAAGCCTGGGTCAAGTCGGGGTCTTAACTTTGACATTCCCACTTAGTTTTATTGGCCAGATTGAGATCTGTTTTTCAAAAGATTTGGGAATATGAATATCAAAGGTATGGGAGTCGAACCTGCAATATTTTGTAGGCCTGCCATATGAAATTCTTTTTCTTTTATATTAAAAACAAGAAGAAAGAAAGCTAACTTTGGGCAGAGTCAAAGTTGATATACCCTTGCGCTTAAGATGGGATTTTTATCGCAAATATTGCAAATGGTAGACAAAATTTATTCGAATATAAAACTAAAAAGAAGAGTTCCCCAGCTTCTATCTTCAAAATAGCTAAAGTTGGTATTTTTACCAAATACCTTTTCCGATTCTTCAGTTAAATGAACTTTTTTCGTGATGGGATCCCTTGAAAATGCAGTTTTCCCCTATAGGGTCCGCAGTGATGGCTATATCTTCTCCAATTTTCATCCGATTCTCAAGCGGAGTACCTTAAACGATTTCTAGATCGATTAGCCATGATTCTCCATCAAAATCCTGACACAAAATATTTTTTAGATTTTTTGTCCATTTTTCCTGATGGATCCCTTAAAAATGGGGTTTTCCCCTATAGGGTCCACTGTGATGGCTGTATCTTCCCCAATTCTCATCCGATTCTCAAGCGGAGTACCTTAAACGATTTCTAGATCGATTCGCCATCATTCTGCATCAAAATCCTGACACAAAATATTTTTTCGATTTTTTGTCCATTTTTCCTGATGGGAATGCACTTTTCCCCTATAGGGTCCACTGTGATGGCTGTATCTTCCCCAATTGTCATCCGATTCTCAAGCGGAGTACCTTAAACGATTTCTAGATCGATTCGCCATCATTCTGCATCAAAATCCTGACACAAAATATTTTTTCGATTTTTTGTCCATTTTTCCTGATGGGATCCCTTAAAAATGGGGTTTTCCCCTATAGGGTCCACTGTGATGGCTGTATCTTCCCCAATTCTCATCCGATTCTCAAGCGGAGTACCTTAAACGATATCTAGATCGATTCGCCATCATTCTGCATCAAAATCCTGACACATTATATTTTTTCAATTTTTTGTCCATTTTTCCTGATGGGATCCCTTAAAAATGGGGTTTTTCCCTATAGGGTCCACTGTGATGGCTGTATCTTCCTCAATTCTAGTCTGATTCTCAAGCGGAGTACCTTAAACGATTTCTAGATCGATTCGTCATCATTCTGCATCAAAATCCTGACACAAAATTTTTTTTTGATTTTTTGTCCATTTTTCCTGATGGGATCCCTTAAAAATGGGGTTTTCCCCTATAGGGTTAACTGTGATGGCTGTATCTTCCTCAATTCTCATCCGATTCTCAAGCGGAGTACCTTAAACGATTTCTAGATCGATTCGCCATCATTCTGCATCAAAATCCTGACACAAAATATTTTTTTGATTTTTTGTCCATTTTTCCTGATGGGATCCCTTAAAAATGGGGTTTTCCCCTATAGGGTCCACTGTGATGGCTGTATCTTCCCCAATTCTCATCCGACTCTCAAGCGGAGTACCTTAAACGATATCTAGATCGATTCGCCATCATTCTGCATCAAAATCCTGAGACAAAATATTTTTTCGATTTTTTGTCCATTTTTCCTGATGGGATCCCTTAAAAATGGGGTTTTTCCCTATAGGGTCCACTGTGATGGCTGTATCTTCCCCAATTCTCATCCGATTCTCAAGCGGAGTACCTTAAACGATTTCTAGATCGATTCGCCATCATTCTGCATCAAAATCCTGACACAAAATGTTTTTTCGATTTTTTGTCCATTTTTCCTGATGGGATCCCTTTAAAATGCAGTTTTCCCCTATAGGGTCCACTGTGATGGCTGTATCTTCCCCAATTCTCATCCGATTCTCAAGCGGAGTACCTTAAACGATTTCTAGATCGATTCGCCATCATTCTGCATCAAAATCCTGACACAAAATATTTTTTCGATTTTTTGTCCATTTTTCCTGATGGGATCCCTTAAAAATGGGGTTTTCCCCTATAGGGTCCACAGGGATGGCTGTATCTTCCTCAATTCTCATCCGACTCTCAAGCGGAGTACCTTAAACGATTTCTAGATCGATTCGCCATCATTCTGCATCAAAATCCTGACACAAAATATTTTTTCGATTTTTTGTCCATTTTTCCTGATGGGATCCCTTAAAAATGGGGTTTTCCCCTATAGGGTGGACTGTGATGGCTATATCTTCCCCAATTCTCATCTGATTCTCAAGCGGAGTACCTTAAACGATTTCTAGATCGATTCGCCATCATTCTGCATCAAAATCCTGAAACAAAATATTTTTTCGATTTTTTGTCCATTTTTTCCTGATGGGATCCCTTTAAAATGAGGTTTTCCCCTATAGGGTCCACTTTGATGGCTATATCTTCCTCAATTCTCATCCAATTCTCAAGCGGAGTACCTTAAAGGATTTCTAGATCGATTCGCCATCATTCTGCATCAAAATCCTGACACAAAATATTTTTTCGATTTTTTGTCCGTTTTTTCTGATGGGATCCCTTAAAAATGTGGTTTTCCCCCATAGGGTCCACAGGGATGGCTATATCTTCCCCAATTCTCATCCGATTCTCAAGCGGGGTACCTTAAACGATTTCTGGGTTGATTTTCTACCATTCTGCATCAAAATCCATAGACAAAATATTTTTTTTTATTTTTTCAGTATGAAATGTAGTCCTAGAATAAAATTTATTTTTTATTGCATTTTTCTTTGTGGTTGAAACCCAATTGTAATAGTACATTGAAGTTTTCAAATGCAGCACAATCCTTTGTTGTCGGTCTCGTATTTATTTCAACTGCATTGGAGATCTTGATTAAGCAGATGCATTTATTTATCGAATGCCTCTTAATCAATGAAGCGTTAAATATAGTTACCCACATATATCTTTTGTGGCGCACTACCATCAATATTGAAAAGTGCAATTGCAGGAACACATTGCAGGAGCAAAAATAACAAGAAAAACAATTGCCAAGCACAATAAACTGTGCAACGTGAGAACGGTTTTCTGATGGTGATGGCTTTGGCAGGTTGATGGGCGCCGGATTGGGGCTTATAAGGCGCCTCCCAGGGGGCGGTGATGGAGCGAAGGGCTGAAAGCGGAACCTGAAAGCCAAAAACGAAAAACAAACATTTTGCTAAGACGTTTCGGTTGAGTGTAAAAGTCACCGAGAATACTCTTTGCAAATAGGATTATTTTACTTTAACAAAAAATTTGTTAGTACTTATAATGAAAATATTTTTCAATCTTTTCAATGTTTCATTTTATTGTTACTATGTATATACCCGGTACTTGTATAATAAAAGACTAAAGAACATTATTTAGTTGTAAAAAAATCTCAGGGAACCTATATACATATTCTGAAATATTTTTAATCTTAATAATATATGTAGTTGACACCAAATACCAAAATAACACTCTATTTTGTAAGCTTAAGTATTTTAAATCTTTTTTAAGTTAAGAGCATTGACTTTTCGTTAGAAGTTAGCCTTTTTAGAATCCATTTGTAAGCCCAGAGCGGTCGTAGTTGTTTGCGCTTTTTCCTGACTTTTGGCCCTTCCATGTCTCTGGCTTCGACTCCATTTTCTATTATTGTTTTCTTTATTTGTATTACAGTACGTGTTTTCACCTAAGGCACTTTGCTCTGCTGCTGTTGCTTTTTTTGTTTACATTTTGGATGCCGACCACCGACCAGCTGCGTCCAAAGGGTTGAGCTCCCCACCACCCAGCTCGTTCGGTTCGTCCTGTTTTCGTCTGTTCGATGTTTGCATTATTATTATTTTGTAAGTCTTGTTCCGGTCCTCGTAGAGCGCAATTGTATCGCAACTTGACCGCAGCCGTTGAATCCATTTTATGGTCTCAATCATCGAGTGTGGGAGTGCTTTTGGAATGTTCTCTCTGAATCAAGCGTCAATTTTCATTAAAATAATGTCACAATTTCGCCTAGAAATGGGTTCTCAACCGGGTTTTAGGGGTCTCGCCCTCCGAGCACCCCGCATGCTCAATTTGCGGTTAACCACCTAGCTTTGCCCATCATCGGTAGGCTGAACATATGCCATCATGTCCTGCGGCTACGCGTGTCCTTCCACTCGTGCTCCTCTCTCTGTTTTCTGTATAGCTTTGGGTCCCCCCGGTTTTGAGTG
Organism: Drosophila bipectinata; assembly: GCF_030179905.1. Lineage (NCBI taxonomy): Eukaryota > Metazoa > Arthropoda > Insecta > Diptera > Drosophilidae > Drosophila > Drosophila bipectinata. The sequence goes on from NC_091738.1 coordinate 6,224,607, forward strand.
CTTACGAATGCGTATAATTGAGTTAGTCTGATTGTTATAATCAGTACTCACACTAACTTTAATCTAGGGATGAGACCAGGAATGGTTATAAGCAGGGATATTTTTAAGTAAAATCATTAAACATAAACCCCTATTAAAAAAACATATTCTTTTCAAAAAAGTTACTTTTTTAAAGACAGACATTGCTATTTATATTATAGCTAGAATCGGATCCCATCTACATACCAATGGTAAGTCTAATTAAAACTTAAATGAATAATGAAAATAATAAATTCCATTTTAATCAAAATGTTATTCTTAAAAAAAAATACCTCTGTTTTATGAACAGTGACTGCTTTTTGGATCATAAAAGTTATCGGAATAATCGGGCCCCATCTCCATAACAATTGCAGCTCTATCCATGCGGTTTTTGTGCGCACTCGAACTGTGAACAAAGTTTTTTTGGCCAATGGCAAATAAATTTGATGGATGGATGTCCTGTTGTCTGACGGCTGTTATTTTGTCGTTCCCTCCGTGGTCATTTCCATTTGCTCTATATGGTGAATACCGATCCAGCCAAGCGTTTACCGAGCACTGAATAATTTACCTTTTTTCGGACCGGGAATGGACGAATGAACCGTATGTCCCCTTTATCCGGATCCTGGCGACAGTGTCGCCCTGAGTCAGCCACGTGGTTTATTAAATAGATTACAGTTTTGTGACGGCACAACTTCATGTTGCACATTGGCATAGACGAATGTTGAAAGGACTCCTCCACAATGGCCGAAGGACTGCTGTCACTGAACTATTGTCGGAGTTGCATGCATGACGAATTCATGGTGGACCAATGCAGTTTTTGTCCATCTTTGACCCCAAAGGACCTCATATGCATATGGCTGTGACTATGGCCTGTGGGTGGACAATGTCAAGGGTTCAAAGTTGAAAAGTTATACAAATAAATGCATGAGAGACATACACAAGAGAGGTTTGTAATAATGGATATTAATTCAATTGTATAACTTATAATGGTAAAAATAAATATAATTTAAATAGGGAAGAAGGAAAAGGGATAATGATTTTCTGCTCAGTATTGTTTATAAAATAAACACTTTTAATACTGACTCTCCTGGAATACAAATAAATGTCATCTTCTTTTCTCTGAAATTTTTTCAGTCAATAGTTCAAGTGTCCTGGCCGCATCATTATACCAATATTCGGAGCATTGACAGCGGCGAGCAATTGCTGTGGCAGTGACAAAAAGGAAATATCATCAGTCCAGTTTCCTCCAGTTGCTCCACTTTTCCTTCAGCCATTTTCATGTTATTGTGATTTTCTTGTTGCTGTTTGCTGAAGATGGGTGGGTGGAGGTGGCGGTGAGGGATTATTGAATGCGAATGACCTGACCTAGTGGCATTTCCTTGGGATCCTGCCATTCTGCCATCCTGCCGATGGCCATTCACTGTCGAGTCGAATCGCTTTTTGTGTTTACTCGCATTTCCTGCACATTTCCGCCTCAGTGGGAATGTGGCAAGCCGGTCACCGATGCTCGCAGACGCATGAGAAATTGTGGTCATGATTGGTAAAATACCTTGGGCTTTCCACTGCCGTTTCAGGTACAGGTTTAATTTAGATTGAGATGCAATTGCCTTTTTTTTTTCAATTGCTTGGTAAAAAATCTATAGGATTTTCCTGCCTCTGGATGCAGCTCGGAGGCTGTTATCCTTTTATCCCATTTGTCTATGACAGAACTGATGAATCAAATGGCTATTGGAAAGGGGTCTTCTATAAATTTAAACTTTTTAAAGAATTTTAAGTATCTTTAACTTAACTTTTATTGTGATATCTAGATGACTTCATATAAAACCACACTATTTTATGGCATTCCCGACGTGTCACATAAAATTCGAATATAAAAGGAACTATCACTTCCGCTGTGCGAGTCATTTTTCTTTTGATGCCACATTGCCCCTTCGCAGGTGCAACTGGGCGTGGCAAAGTGAACAACATATTTTATTTGTCTTCCCAACGGCGTCTCTCGCTCTTTCTCTGCCATCACCCATACGCCACGTTGTCACATCGCCCGGATACGCGTTATTTACAAGACATTTGTCATGGCTTTGGGTTTCTCAGATCGGAAGTGCAATACGAAATTGGTGGATAGTGGGTAGACGGTGGAATAGGATAAAGCCATCTGCTTGGTTGGGCATCAAATGCATTTGGTATATCCTTTCTTGGTGGAAACAAGAGAAATTAATGCCGTGCCACTTTGTCATCGAGGTTTGAGAGTCAATTTGTATTTAAAGAGCTATCTAAGAGCTACTATATAACAATAACGACCTTTAGAATTTCAATTAAAATATACTATTCAAACATTAATTTGTTCTCCACCAAGCTACTTGCAATGCATACCAAACGTAACTGAAATAAATGTTGATCCCAGAATCAATTTGTTAACTTTTATCCGAGTACCCGGGTAACTAGAACAAAAGCAACAGAAACTGTAGCACTCCTTACAAGTCCCTGGGCCAAAGGCAGTACGTTCATCACTTTTAAGCCAAACAAAGTTAGTACATCAGCCACAACAACGCCCAGTCCCTCCCCCATGCCGCTCCATGCTAAATTAATTAAATTGAGCCAAGAAATTGTAGAAACACGTATTAGTATAAAAGCAACAGCAACGACCCACAATTTTTAATTGCATTTTAATGACTTTATTTCGCTGAAATATGCCAGCACACAGAAACCCATTAAACTGATTAATCTCAGCCATTGACACCTCGAGGCTTTAATTAAAGTGGCCCAGGCCAAAAGGTTGCCCTGGCCATCATAACTCGGCCCAGAGCGACACATAAAGTCTAAAAAGCCAAATAATACGAAAAAACTAAAACTTTCTATTGAGCAGGCTGTCTGTCAAAAAAAAAAGAGTGAACCGGGATACCGAGGTACCGAGGCGGTTATACCATATGTACGGGAATGTAACATGGAGAGTGGAAACAGAACTCGAACATGCTACAAAACAGTGCCATGTGGCATGTGGCATGAACAAAAAGTAAGTCCGACAATTGGCAGTTTCGCAAAATAACTTTGTTGCTGCTGCCGTGGCTGCCAGTGGATGGTAGTGGCCCAAAATAGCCGACACAGCATATATAACTAATACTCCCGGTTGGCAGCTGACCACAGACCAGTCGTCCGACCAAACATTCAACCACCCGATCCACCACACCCCCACATCACATCCTACTGGTCCCCCATCGATGGACAATAAAACAAATCGAATAGAACTTCATTTTCTCCAACAATTTTTTGCTCGATTTTCTTGCTTTGGTATGGTTTGTTTGGTGGCATTGGAGGGATGGAATTTTGTGGGTCCATTCTGTCCTTACTGGCTGTGTGAAAATGGCCATAAAATGTGAAGGGAAAATCAGTGTTTAATTAAGTTATAAAAATGTTTTGGTCATTTAAGTCCGCGACCAAAGGAATTTTCGGGCTTAACGTTCCTTCAATGAGACCAAATGAAATGGAAACTTTACAGGGGACTGGACATTGTCTTCTTTATTCTTTTTGCAGTATTATGTCAAACAAAGTTTTTTTTCAAGAATTTAAGACTCTGGAATATTTGAATAAAATAAATGTCATTAGAAATTGTGGAGAAATGTGGCTTCTAAAACTTTAATTTCCCAGGACTTGAAAGACAAAGTATCACGTGGCATTCTGGCCATAAAGTAAACATACTTTATGTGTGGAAAAATGCATACACTTTTCTAGGCGGTACTCAAAAATTGCACTCCTGCATTTTTGCATTTTTTTTTGCTAGTTTTATTCTTTATTTTTTTATTGTTATGAAGAGGAATATTTATGAGGGTTCTATATGCCCTAGAAAAGAGACAAACTTGAAATAAAAGGGTAGTCACGCCTTGCAGATCTTCCAAGGAATATAGAGTTTAAAAACTAAAAAGTTGTATTTTCAAAACTATAACTATCTTAAGGTATGTAAATTTTTTTGAATAAATTATATTTTCTTTAATAAAAGAGGTAATGCATGTGGTCTATATTTTGTATAATAATAATTTCTTCTTTTATATGTAGTTTAAAACTCGTATGAGTTGCTGCAGCTTATGTACTTATTCTTGTGCAACTTCTTCATCCGTTTCCTTATGCGAATGTGCATGCTTAAGCTGCTTTTCCACGAGCACAGGACACTGAGGAAAATGGAGGGAAAGTGTGAGGAAAACAACACATTGAGCTGAGCTTTACGGCTGGCGTATAAGTTTCAAAGTCAGCATGGAGGGTCCGACTGCCTCAGAGTCTCTGTTCGAATGTCTTGCAACTTTTGCAGCGTCGTCGTCTTTTGGCCAAAAAGAGGTATTTAGACTGGATGGCAATGGTGATGGGAATGGTGATGGAAATGGGACTGGAGGGGAATGTGACCAAGGCTGAGAGAAAATTTATCTGGGCACGTCTTCTGAGTATTTCAAATGCAATCCATTGTGCTTCTCGGTCTGTGTGTGTGTGTGTCGCTGTGTGTGTTGCTTTATGTCCAGTCTGTTGTGTTTGTGTTACCAAAATCCCCATTGCCTGATGGCGATGGTGTTGGTGAAATACTTGGCCTGTGGCGCTGCGTTTGCACTTTGGGAAACCCCTTTAAACGCATCTCAAATACGCCTTCTATGCTGAAATTTCAGCAAGGACATTGCCCATGCTCTTGGCTCATAAATCTTTTCTTTTTTTTTTTCTTCGAAGTCACAATTACCAATTCCCATTTCTGAATTTATGGTCTTTTATTTAATTTAGTTTCAGTGAAAATGGGTATTTATTTTAAATAATATAAATACTTTTTGAAGAAATTTGAAAGCCAAAAAGCTTCATCAATTCGTATCCGATCGGATTAAAAAGTACCATTTTGTGTTCAGGGGTCCAAGAACCTCTTTTCCTCATTCCAAATATTGCTTTAATATCATTTTTTAATTTTTCAAGGGTTACCCCCATGAAATTGTGGGCTTGCTTGTATAACTTCAAATTGAAACTTATTTTCCGTAAAAGCTAATTATGGCTTACCAATAATTTGAAAAAGTGGTTCATAACTGTAACTGAATAAACGCATTTTGAGTTAAACTTTTAATAAGTAGCTTTCAGGCAGTATGGGGGCTATAGTATCTGTAATAATCCCGCAATCCAGAAAGTATACATGAAAAAGTTTAACTGGCACCTTGGGTTTTGGCCAACTTTGTTTTTTAGCCACTTTAACTTTTTATTCACTCAACTGATTTTAACTTTGGCATAATTTTAATTTTGGCTTGCAACTTTGCTGGAGGGGAGCGAGGAGTGCACTAACTTAAACCGGATCATGAGATCAAGGATCAGAGGATGTGCTTAAATGAGGTGGAAGTTCATTAGCCCCGGAATGCGTAATTGCAACAAGAGAACGAAGTGTTTGATTGAGAGATTGGCTCAGATTGTAATCGAATTTCAATAGAATTATGCTGTTGCGACCGACGTTGATTAGATTCCAGTCATTTGAGGGAGCAGTGGGCGGACATGGGTTAAGTATGGGGTCGAATTTGTCGTCTTGAATTGGTCGAGTGTGGTGCTAAAGGTGTGCGGCTAATTGGTTCGCTGTTTGAAAATTAATTCTATGCTAATTATTGGCTAACATGCACACAATAAACGCAATTATAATTACGCAACTGCATCAACAACACAAGCCAAATAAAGACCTCAATTAGGCTGACAAAATAGGCATTTGCATTTTCCGCCTCGTCACTGTCATGTTTTCGGTTGTTTTCTCTTTGTTGTTTATTGTTTACTATTTTTTTTTAATTTATTTTTTATTATTTTGTTTCCATTAGATATTAGAGCTTAATTAATGTGTCAACAGTTTGGAATGGCGAATAATTGACAGGGACAAGGATGAAATTCCTCGTTTAGCCATGTCAACAAATGCCATTAGTTTCGGCAAATGTGATTTGCATGAATTTTGCATGTTAATCGAGCGAAGCGATAAATTGATTAAATCTATTTGCTTTTTGATTTAGACGCCACTTCAATTAGTTACAGTCGAGTGCCAAACTTATGCATATTAGCTGTATTAAATGTGCAACAGAGATTTTCATAATAAAATTGATATTTATAGTGGGATTCGATTACCATATTTAAAAAAACCCACTATATGCAAAGCTTTCCACAATTTTTGCAACTATCTCGTTAAGGTTAAAATCAAAAGTTACTTTAAAGTTATACAATGCATTGAAGCTAATAAACATCAAAGTTTATGCAACACTTCTTTTGACTTCCACCTGCCACACACCCACCCACACATCCCTATACATGTTGCATACACACCCTCATGTAAGCAAAATAGACACAAACGCATAACTTTTGGTTTTTGGTTTGACATTTTGTGGTTAGATTTTAATATGTGGCAAAGTGAATGAAAAGTTACGCAGGACCCGGAACAACCAAGATGGCTAAATGCATTATGCCACTGCTGTTTGCCACAGTGGAAACTTTGGTCACGATACGCCCCCAGACCCTGGACCCCAACCACCCACCCGCTGATGCACAAATGCTGCCCCAAACCCAAAATGATATCAGTGGCAGCTGCTGTTTCTGGCATGTGTATGGCAAATTAGCATTCTTGCCACCAGAAATTCGGGTGTGTGTGTGTAGTTGTTTGTGTTGCATGCTTCACTGTCTCCACTGTCTGGCATTGTTTGCTATTTGCCTTTGCAAAGACGATGCATTACACCGTGAAAATTCGACAAAGTATAGGATTTTATAAAGGGATTTTCTAACTTTGCAATCATTCAGAGTTATGGGCAAATTAACATTTTATTTTTAAAATTTGTTCTATTTATAAATCTTAAATTTTATTAAAAATATGTTCTTTGTGTAGTCTTCCTTTTGCATTCAAAGGAAAGCTTAGGCTGTCAGCGAGCTGCAGCTTAAAGCCTTAAAATTAAGCCAGACGTACCACATGGCGGATGCGTGACATTGCATAACTCACTTTGTCGAAGTGTGGCACAGAAGGAAGGGGTCCGGGGCAGGATCCTACAAGGAGGCGAGGGCAGGGCGGGGCTGAGTGGGTAAATTACAACTTGAGCAAGCAGATCCAGCCTCAGGCCTTCGGGCGGAAACTTTGTCCTGAAAGTTGAAGTTGACGTTGTTGCACAAGTACAGACCGCCTTGTCTTCCACCTTGCCTCGTGCAACAAGCAAATGCATTGCAACTTTATTAAAATGCCGTAAAAGTTATAAAAACTACTAAAAGCAATGGGTAATAAGTTATTGTTGTTATTGCTCATAATATTGTTGTTATGGTTGTTTCCTTTATCCTTTTGTTTTTGTCCTTTTTTTTCCTTTCGGTGGAAAGGAAACTTTTCCACTGTTGACAATGTGCAATGTCGAAATGCGGGAGAGTCCGTCCGCCATCCCGGCAGTGTAATTTGATAAGTGCGATACGCATCTGGAAACTTTATTGTTACCTGTGTTCCTGCCATCGGGCCTTCCTGGCAATCCTTTCGGCCCTCTCGGCGTTTACCGAGCGCATTATTATCGAGCCAGAGTCGTGATTGCAATTGTGTTGCAGCTGCAATTGCATCTGCATGCGGCAGTGGGCGGAAACGGAAATGAAAACGGAAGCTGACCTCGGCTTTTGTGGGACATGCACTTGAAAAAATAAAAGTAAAACAAAGATGAAATCTGTAAGAACTTTGAAAGGTATGCCAACTGATCTTTATTTTCAACCAAAAGTTTAAAAATTTCTTTCAGAAAAAACTTTTTTTCAGTGCAGGCTTACAGTTTATCGTTTGGTGGGCTTTGTGACTCTTGTTAGTGTCCTTTGAAAGTGGCATTGTTAGCCGGTTGGCCTGGTCAACGTACTCATTTGGCCATGGTTATAAATTCCCCGGTATGGCTCAAGTGGTTAGCCAGCTGCTGTTGGCATAACAATGTACGCATCTTCATCACAGGTTTCCTGTCCTGCCGACTCTGGATTCCTGCCTCTGCCACGAATCCTGGCCCTCAACGGCAGCCATTAAAGGATTCTCGAAAGTTTGCTCTAGCAGTAACCGTTTGTTGCAAGTAATAATTGCATTCGCGGTTAAGCACACACACATGCACACCAGTCAAGGCGATGAGTTGCGTTAAGTTTCGCAGAAGGCACTTAAAAATCTTAAACACTTGCAAAAATAAAAGCTATTTAATGTTATAAAATACATATTAAGCAAACTAAAGAACTGGCTAAAGAAATCATCTTCTTGTCTTTCTCCGACAATGTTGATTTTTCAGCAAAAATACAAAGCAGTTGAAATATTTTTGAGCGTGCCACATGCTCTCATCGCTTGAGGCAGCAACCGTGCCAGCCAAAGCCGCAGCTTCAGACTCAAAGTGGCAGGGGCCGGGGCAGGGAAGAGGGGCAGTCAACAGCTCAGGAACAGCAGCAGCTGTAATAAGACAGCTTGTCTGCACCCGCTTCTGTCTTGTTAACTTTTGCTCATTTGTGCCCCGAAACGCTGCACCCGACAGTTGCAACCGGGACGAGGTGTTGAAGTTTAGCATCTCAGCTTGACATATTGCCGCTTACCGCCCGCGGCGATGCTTTTAATGAGCGCCAAGGACAATCTGCCGGAGCATTTATCAATTTATTGTATAAATATTCAAGTGTTGCACATGACAATCTCACTTTGTTGCAAACTTGAGAAATTACAAAAAGTTTGCCACGACCATGGCTTGCCAGGCAACATCATCGATACAGGCAATTAAGTTTGGTTTTAACACAAAAGCCCTTTTAATGAGCATTAAGATAATGTCGCTCATGATACCGATAAATGCCCCATACTTTTCAGATTTTAATGGGGCATGTATATGTGGAGATAAACGTGTATGTTTGGTGTATCGTGTTGTGTATCCGGAGGATACTTTCCTCTGTGAAACGATTGACTTGTTAACTGTCGCCGATAATCGTTGCCAATTTTTGAAGTCTTTCGCGGTGGCAGGACGACATGGATGAGATTCGGTGGAAAAAGTGTTCTAGAATGCAGATGCTTTATATTCTGGTGAAGAGTAATTGGTGTATATAAAATTGTTGGGATATTCATAGAGGTGTCTATAAATAAAACTGTCAAAATATGTGGAATATATCGAATATGTGGCTTTAGTTGCGAAAATAAGTGTTATCACTGAAGATTTTAAAAGAAACATATTAGAAAATATTCTCAAATAGTTAATTGATAAAATTTCTTAATTTTTATCCAGACTAAGACTTCTTGGAGTATTTCCAGTTTACTGGAGCATATTATTATTTTTTTACATACCCCTTTCTTTGGAAAGGTTTCGTCTTAAAAAGCCTCTACTATTGCCAAAAAGTAATAATCAGTTTTGCTTACCAGGTATCGTATAGTCTAGAAACCATTGTATATTATTCATGAACTTTCCGTAAAACCTCCTTTCTGGAATGCAAAATCATTGCCTTAAATACGCATCAATTTCCCGTACACATACACATTTTTGGGCCCACATCCCATCAATGGCAATTTTTACATGATTATACAGACAGATGCGGCCGTTGCCACCGCAAGTGACAAAATGACACTCGACGAGCGTGTAAGTGCATGTCAATCGTGTTTGCCTGGCATCAATAAAAAGTAATTTTATTTCGCATTAAAACGGAGCGAGAGGTCGCAGCGGAAACCAGAGTGCAGGTGAGTGCTTAAGGCAGGCACTTTAAAGGTCTGTTTAAAACAGGGTTCATTATGGGAAAGGTAATTGTCACTTGGTTTATGATTAAGAATTATCTGCAGCAATTTTCTATAATATTGTTTTAATTATTGACTATATCATTTGGTGATTTATTTACTTTGTAATGTTGATATCCTTTTTCCATCCTCTTTTCTCGAATTTTCTTCCGCCATTTTATAAGAATTGATTTAGGCTTTTTTTTTTAAATTCAATCCCCAGCATTTAAATTATCCCCAGGATATTTGAAATCTATACAAACCGAAGTTTTCCTCTCTAGCTGGTTAATTAAATGCCGCCTTCGCTGCGTGATTTCTTTTACCCCAAGGCCAGGAGGTCCTTGCCATTTCCTAAGCCACAAAAAAATAAAAGGAAAAAATCGACTGCCAATTGGTGGCTCGCTAATGTTGTTTGTGGGCCACAGAACTCACTTTGCAACATGTGCGCCACAGACACTCCACTCAGTTTCGCATTTCGTATGCAAAACGCCACGGGTGTGTGCGTTTTTGGGGCAGGAGGGGCATCAAAGCCATGCCACAGACTTTCCTGCTCCTTCGGCCTGCCTCAATCAATTTCAATTTATCAATTTTTACAATCAACTGATTTTATCAATTTTATGGCGCTTTTTAAGACCACGAGACTGAACGAAGACGAGCCGAGGACGATCCGCCTTTGGGCAGGAAAAGGAATGAAAAGGACATGCCAAGGAGGAAATTTGACTGCCAGTCACAGTAGGAAAGAAAAATATCAGAGAAAAAAAAAAGAAAAAGAAAAGGAGAAGCCAGCGAAACATGTCAATAAAATCAACAAATGTCGTTGCAGGTTTATTGGCATCTCGTCTTGGCCCGGTTTTGTGCTTTTTCAGTTCGGCATCCTGGCTCGTGCTCCCGACTTCCTGTTTCCTGACCAGGCTTCTCTTCGCATGTAAATAAGTATTTTCCTCGAATTGTTATTCCGAACTCTTGGCCTGGCTTAAAAAAAAACAGTCGGCCCTTTGGCTCACTGCCATGATGGCTGACTTGACTAATAATCCACAGGTAAGTCGCTTAAAATCTTGGCAACGTCTTAGCCCAAATTATTATTATTTTGTTAAGGTCTTTTGTCTTTTTCCTAATAATTCCTTTGGATATTTATTTGGTCATCGTTTCTGCCTCTAATCTGCATAAATAAAATTGAAAAGACCAAGAAGGTTTATGGTAAATGGAAAAATACTTAAACGTAACTTTAAGAGGTTTTAAATGAACTTCCTAATGCCTTTGGGCCTTAAAATATCCTCCAAGAAAATTGAAACCATTGAATCATTGTAATTTTGGCTCATTTGTTTCTTGCTTTTCAGTTAATATTGATTACCAGAACATTCTCGGCCGGGAAACTTCGGCCATTGGCCATAATTAACGGATAATTTGTGGCCCTAACAACGGCGTCACATGGCCAGGCCAAAGCGTCTTTCCAAAAAGGAGGTGGGAGGTGTGCGGGTGCCATGTGCCTGAAAAACTCACTAATTAAAGTCAACACTCGTGACTATGACCTCATTACAGGCAAATCTGCCAGCCAAGTGGGTGGACGGTGGGACGGTTGGACGGTTAGACCGGGTGGGTGGTGGTCACCTGGTGATTGTCTTCAGGTTGCCTTTGACTCTGCCTGTACACCCGATACTTTTTTCAAGTTCATTAGGGTAATGAAGCAGCCACAGGCACAGCAGACCTAGACCTCTGTGAGCCAACTTTTTGAAGCGAAATGGCCGAGTATAAAGTGGCGTGCGCTTTACTTTATGGTCCTCATAACCATGTGCCCGCTCCTTCCCATCCGGTTCGTCCTCCGCCGCCAGTTGTTGGCTTTTTGCATAATGAATGGACATAAACATGGAGCAGGCAACTACAAAAACCGACAAACAAAGTTTTTTCAAACAGTTTTCTAAAGAGTGGAACAAGTTATAGCTAAAATATTAAAAAGATTAAAAATTATAAATAATATAAAAGTTTTCTATAATCTTTTAACTAAGTAACTTAGATTTTAGATTATTAAGTTTTTATAATGAATGTAATATTTTATGATTTTAATCTTTTAATTTTCCTCCGTGTAGTCTTTCTTTCGGGTGCACATGACTGGTTCATCCTTCCCGCTCGTACCCATTGCCCCATTCTGGTTATTGGCCAGATATAATTTTAAATACATATTATATTTACTTAACGCCATTTCCTTAATTAATAAGAAACTTTTCGGGCTTGCTGCCACGAGCTTAGAACTTATCTTGAAAGTTGTTTGGCCAAAGGGAAATTACTTTTGAGGAGCCAACTTTGGCAATTCAGTTTTAGAAAAGAGTTGATATTGAGGAGTCTTTATAAACGTGAATTTAAATTTTCTTTTCCACCAAGAACCTCAAAATCATGTTTTGCAGATTTATCTTAACATCCAAAGAAACCGCTTTTATTTAGTCCTTGAACCCTTTGATATCTGAACAGAACGCTTACCCAGCACTTGGCAGAAACAGAAGGCAGACATTGAAATTCCTTGAAATCCATCATTTATCAATACTATATACTGAGGAAAGTTCATTTTGAAATTGCTTACTCAGTAATCGGATATTTATATGAATTATTGCAGAGCCGAAACAAATTTTTGAGCTGCTTAAATCGGATGCAGATGACTTTGATATGAAGTTAAATTGACTCAAACGATTGCGACCGAAGCAGATAGGAATTTGGCCAAATGATTTCTGGCATATTGCTTGCTTATGCAATTTCTCCACCCATCTCCTCATGCCCGCCCCCCACATATGGAGGTCATACTCGCTCATAAATATGCACATTTGATGTGATGGAAAATTTGCAAATGAAAAACGGCCATCAATCAGTGGAATAACAGCCGTCCAACAAGTGGCAAGCTGCCATTTCCCAGGAAGTGCACACGGCGTATACGCAATTTCCATGACTAATTAATGCCATTCGTATGCGGGCATTATAATTGAAAAATTCAAGTTAAACATTCTCGATTATTTCGGAATTCGTTTCACTATTTTCCCCCTTGGGCGTTGCGTGACAAGGTCAAAATGCGGGGCTAAGCTATCGAATTTAGCATTGACATTGGGGGTCACATGTCCACTGGTGGACTCTTTGAATAGTTTAGTTGGTCAGGCAAGGCTACCATTATAATTGTACAATTTTAGGTTGACCTTTTCTACAGAAAAAGCTTAGTTATAATTAAAATCTTTAATTGCTTTATAGCAACGTTAGTTTTATTTTACTTTACATCACTGATTCATGTGAAAGCCATTAAAAAAGCAAACTTTTCTAAACCAATCTCAGCCTCAATTGAGTTTCCAACGCTCAGAACCAAAATGTTATTATATGTAATGTTTTGTAATCTTGTCTGTTCAATTTTCGTAACTCAACACAGATTAAAGTTATGCAATTTTACAATTTATTTCATACAAACCGGCCAAAGGGCCTATCCTTGTGGGAGAAGGAGGTGGAAATTAAAAATAAATAACATCATATTGACCTGTCTGGCAGATATTTTGTGTCAGCTTGGGCTGGAAATATTTTCAATGCACAGAAATATTATATTTTGAGTTTAAAACTTTAATTTTTTTTCATAGTTAATAATAGTTTTATTAAATAGTTAAGACATCGAATATATAATAAAATTTATTACATGCTACTCCCAAAAACAAAAAGAAAGAATATTCATAATTCTCAGCTATGTATCTATTCTTATTTTTCTCTATACAATGTTTGTACTTTAAACCTTTTTTGAAACCCCTGTGAAAAGCTGTGTTCCCTTTAAGCATTAAATATAAATTAGGACCTGGAAGGACTCACTGGGACCCCCATTCGTGCGGGGGGCGTGTCCTGTTGTAGGTCAAAGGCAAGGCGAGAACTAAAGCCAATTACGATATCCTTGCATGCAAATGTTGCTTTTGACAGGCAAAGGATAATAATATTGATTGTGGGATTGGCCAGAAGGTTGTGCCCTGTGCAAGGATATACGTAGGTGTATTGTGTTTACAGTTTGTTTACCCTGGCTTGTACCTTTGTGCTTTTTATGCGTTTCCCAGGACAACGAAACGACAATGAGACCTCTGTCTGTCTGGTCGTCTGATTGTCTGACTGCCTGTCTTGCTTTTCTACTTTCCTACAATGCTGCGTGCTCTGTGCCATTTGTAATGGCTTTTTAATTGAAGTACAGAACTCGATGAATAAATAAAAGATAGTTGCCAGAGCCTTTGTTTGTCCTCGCTCCTTGTTCGGGGCAAGAAAGTGTTGAGGAAGCACTCGAGCAGACAACCACGAACAAAAAAACAAAATAAAAATTGACAAAGTTTGAAAGTCAGGGAAAAAGGAAATTTTCTAATTGAGTTAAACTTTCGCCCCGTTATGAATATGGAGAGAAAGCAAAACTTTTCTCTTTGCATGTGTCTGCCGCAGAAAGTGCTTCCAATCGAATGAATTTCCACGAGGCGGTCAAAGTTCAAAAGGCTTTTCTCGGTCAATAAAAATCATGGCTCTTTGTGGTAATATTTGTGGGCCACATTCCTAAGATGTGAGTTTACATTTGCTAATTAGAGATTCATGAAAGTTTACTCAGTAAAGTAATTCAATAAATTTTAAATCTTCAAGCAAATAGATTTGAAAAAAGCATTAATTTTGTTTATCAAGGAGATATAGTTCTGTTAACATTTTATGAGACCACAAAACCAAAATAAACTGTAATATTTGTCCTGCTTTTTATATGTATTTTGCGGAAATATTTCTCTTTCAACATATATTTTTATATTTCTCTGTCCGACTAATTAAAACAAGTCACGTACATTGGAAATTAAAAGCGGCCAACATATTACCGACCACAAAAGTTCAGAGCCAACTTGCTGTGTCCCCGTTCAATTTCATTTCACGCAGCTGTGCCTGGATCGCCAATCAAAATGGAATTGTAATTAAATGCCAAAAAGTGGCATAATAATTCAGACGATGATGGTGATGCCACTTGACGACCAAGATGAAGACCTTTTAATTTGCAACATGATATGGAGAGATGTGACCACTGGCATGACCAAAAATTCCAGCACTCTACCCACAAGGCTAATAGGGATTCCAGAGGACGGCTCTGGTTTCCAGTTGTTAACTGTAACGAGATGTAATTTCCATTTGGCAGAATTTACACAACAAGAAAAAGGATTTAGTAATGTTATTTGTTTTATTTATGAATAAAAAATATTTCTCTCTGTAAGCCATTTAATGAGTTACTCATTGGGGACTGGTTGGCAAGTCAAAGTAACTGCCAAAAGTCACCACTTCATGGTTGCGTGTCTGTGTTGGCCTTCTCCGGTTGGGGTTGGCTTGAACTGGACTTGGTTTTGGCAACCACACAGTACTACTATTTTGGCAGGAAACCGCATCAACACGTGCTACCCCCCATAACAATAATGGCAACAACATGAGAAATGGCAACAATCTGGCGAGTCCTTTGGCTTTATGTTTCCTGGCAAACCGAAATGCTTTGTCTATTTCGATTTGGTTAATTATATATCAGAGGACAGCAATATATTTGCTTTAAAGATTTTGAATATTTAAATTTTTTAGGACGGATCTTTGTTTGGCCAAGAAACAAACTTATAATACTCACAAATTTTCAACTACTTTGGCTGCAAGTTTTCGAATAAAACGGTATAACATTGCACAAACAGACAACAGCAAAGAAGCCAGCTGCACTTTGGCAACTTTCACTTTGCCAAGCTGTCGATAAAGATGTAGATCCCGCCCTCGTCCTTCTAAGGAAACTTGTTAAATAAGACTTCTAAATTCATTTGCTCCATACGCAACTTAACACCGAGAAAAACGTAAAGCGGCATCAAAACTTTTTGGCCATCCGGCCACAAAAAAGTGTAGAAACAGCAAGAACTCTTCAAACGGAAACTTTTAAGACTCAACACCGAATATTGGAGCTACTGCCTACCTCATTTCTAGCTAACAAATAGTTTTTACTAAGGATTAATATAAGCTATAAATTTATCCTATTATACAATTTAATTTTGAAACCATTTTGAAGCCAATATACATATAATCCTTATAAAGTGTATAAAAATGAACAAAACACAATAAACAACTTCATGAAATGCTTGTGGCTGCAATTCCCCGTTGTTGTAGCCTGTGTAAATATTTTCGACAATCCCGAAAGCGCCAAGAAAATGAGGAGGGGGTGTCCTAAAAAGTTCTGCACTGGGCTGCAGCTTAAATAAATAGAAGGGTGGGTGGCATTGAAGGCATCACAATGGTCGCCGGGCCACCTAGAAGTATGCAACACTTTCGCAAGTTCCTTTCCGTACCGTACCCTTTTCCTGATCCTTTACAACTTTTGTTTCTTGTGCATTTTCATTAAATAGTGTTGTTCGCCATTTTTTTTGTTGTTGTTGCTTTGTTTTTTACCGGCACTGTACTTTGCATATTTTAACTGCTTATGGCTCGTTCTGACACGCCTTCATCATGCCATCCTGGAGGGGCGCTCGTGGCAGGACATTGTACTAAAAAATAAACTTTCTTTTCGCCACACCCCCATGCTCCCTCGAGCTACTTTGGCTGGAAACTACTTTTGTCTTGATTATTATCATGTTGTGGGTGGTTGTCATTTGTTTATTGTTCGTTGAAGCGGGAGATGCGGGAAAATACGAGCTCTGCTACTGATGGGGAAAAAGTATTCAAAGAAATTAATTTCTCATTTCATATCATACTGGGAATTTAATATTTTTGTTTAAACTTTAGCCTGTGGTGATGTTAGCAGTTTAGTTTTATTGAGTTTTTACTAAAAGCTAGTCTTGAAAGACGTTAAAAATACGTCTTGAAAAAATTAAGTCTTGAACGAGATTGTGCCGAGACTTCTTAGTTTAAAAACGTGAGTATAAAACTAAAAATATAATAAACTTGGAATTGGGATCTACAAATATTTGTATATTAATTTAATGAATTCTTTAAATACTTCTTAAAATTCTTCTAGTGTAATTACATAAAAACTGTGACATCACATTGAAGTTACAATCATTGGGAATGTAACTGGCAGCGCGAACAAGAAATGTTTCTCCATTTAGTTTCGCGAAGAACAATCTGCCAGCGGAGCAAGTGCATTTGTTCGCGATGTAATTTGTTTCATTGCCAATTGTCTTGTCGTGTCTTGGGTCCTGACTGGCTTTTTATGACTTCTGCCAGCGGTGGCTTTTATGGCCCAGACGCGACCACTCCCGAAAACCCAATGAAAATAGAAACAGACTAAAGTCAAAAGTCCGACTGTCTGCAACTCGAGTCTCCTTGGGATTTCCCGCCTCCTCTAAGCCCGCTAACTCGATTTGCAGCCACTGAGCCAGGCTCTTAGGTGTGGCCAGGCAGGAGTTGCTGCTTTCAGCCAACTTAATTGGCTTATGAAGTCAATCCCCGAGTGTCGGCGTCGGGTCCCTTCAGTTGTTGGAATAATTATTACAAATAACTATTCGGCGCGTTCAAGTGTTGCACAATTAAGTGTCATTAGCGAAAAATGCACAAACATACGGGTACTCTACACTCTGTACGGATAGACCCAAATCCCCCAGGGACTTCCGGTTAGTAGTAGGTGTTTCCTATGTGCTCTTAATTAGCATCAAATTACTTTCATTCACAGTCCAATGCGTTGGGCATATGTTGCAGGCATTATTCCCATCTCGGTTTAATTTTTTGCCTCTGTTGGCTCGGTGTGGAAATGAATTTGCGAAGCTCATTTATGCTTAATTAATCCTGGCGATTATATGGGCATAAATCACACCATGCTAAGGTGCTTAACTAATTGAAGATACTTCTTTGCATAATGGATTATTATCGAAGCCATGAATCGATGCACGTGTTTTAATAAATTTAAAAATTGTTATGCCTTTTTATTGTATCATTAGAATCTAAGGATTTCAAAGGATTATAATTATTTTAAAATGGTATTAAATGGGTCTTGTATCTTGTAAGCTTTATGTTATTAATTGGGCAACGCGGCGTATGCGTAATATTTATTTGTAAAAGGAAACTTCAATTAAAATGTATAATTTTTTAAGCTGTCTAATTGGTTGTTAGGTATTATGTAATAAGTATTCATTATAGCAGTACAGCATGATTTGAAAATAAATGTTTAAATCCTTTTTTAAAATGGGGGACCTATGCCCTTACATTGATAAGTAGATTACTAGCACTACTGAGTGATTAAAAATAAATATTAACTGCTATTAGAGGGGTATCACATCGAATCGAATCAAGGACATCATCTCGTTTTTGGTTGAACTGATTCAGCAGGGCAACGTGTCGTATACGCAACATTTAAGCGGAAAAAGCAAATTAAGTTAAGAGGAACTAACTGCTGACAAGCGACTGCATATGTCAAACTAACAAACTAACAAAGTTAAGGCTGAACGCGAAAAGGGGTGGTGCACGATATAGAGCACTCGTGGGGCAAGAGCCGTTTTTAATTAACGATGTACGAAACTAAATTGAAAAATTTGATTAAAAAGTTTTTTCGCCGCGGCGGCAATGGCAGCGGCAAGAAAGTGGATTTTCAAGTACGAATGTACGAGGGCGTACATTTAGGGTGTAAATGAGTATTTTTAGTTTAGGGGAAGAGTTCCTTCAGAGGGCAACGGAATTCTAGTTAGTTTGGCTTTACAAATGTTTTAACATCATTTTATTTGCAGAAAGCAAAAACTGCTCGACGCGATTCAGCTCTAACTTGGATGGGAATAGAGGTGTGTGTGTGTGTAGGTGGCAAGTGGGCGTGGCTGGCATTAACACTTGTAGTGTCAGTGTCGCATGTCGCTGCATACGAAGCTGTTAAACTAAATACGCGCTGTCTGGGTTCCTGCATCAGCTCACTCTCAAGTGGTAACCGCTCTCCCAGCCACACAACTATATAAACATCTATATGTGTATTATATAAGCAATATATATATACATACATGCATGCTTGATGGTATGTGTGCGCGCTTCCGCTCTGCTGCGCCCACTAACATCCTGACACCCATTTCCTCGGCAAACCACCTGCTTTGCATGTATTCTATTTCAGATATTGCCACAAGGGTGGGGCAAGTACGCAATTAGAAGTTGCTCAGTTTTTTTTTTGTACTATTTCTTGCACCACCACTCTGCCACTTACACTTGGTATTGCGGTTTCTTTGGCCAGGTTGAACACATTATATTGTAGTTTTTGTAGTTTGTCGCGTTTAAGGAGACTTGAGCGTGAAATTCATTTAATAAAAGACCTTACAAAGGATGAAAGACAAAGTAAAATATGAGGGAAGGTGAGAATTCCTTGAAATGAAAAACATAATTTAATTAAATTCTATACAAGCTTCAGCTTCAGGGATAATATGGATGTAAAAAGGAAAGAAATATCCACTTTAAGCTTCAACACCTGTGATTTCTTTTGAAATAAAAATCCCCTCCGTTATAGACAAATCAATCTGATATTTATGGCTCTCCGACTGAGTGGAATGGTGGATGCTCCAGCCATCCAGCCATACTTAGCATACTTATTGGAGCATTTGGTGCAGCTGCATCCACCCCGCCTGCCACACTGACAGCCCACAACCATTTGCATCGGCGTGGATGTATTATACATGATGCAAATGAAAAGCGGAAGTGCCAACCAGGCGGCAAGCGATTTTCGCGGTCTCCTTTGGCGACGCGGCGTGCAGAAGTCAGTGGGGAAAGGCCATAGGCGCTCCGACTGCCCCACCACCACCAACATTTGTGGTTGCATTCTGTAAGCCCACCTCGCACCTCCCCCCCCTTGCATTTATTACGCATGCAAAGAATGCAGCAAGGAGCGTGTCGGTGAAGACGAGGCTCTGGCGTCTGTTTGAAATTCATGACTTGTTTAGTGCACATGCCGCATAATGTTGCATGCATTTTGGGTGGTTGACGGTGGCGCCACGAGTATATTGCAGCTGCCACTATTTGATGTTGCTGCTGTTGTTATTGCCCAGCACTGGGCGTTGTTGTTATTGCTATTGTTTCTAAATGAGGAGAACCGCACAAATATGCATAGCCCGGTACCAATATTTTGAAGCTGCAACTCATAACTTTAGGAGAGTAATCTTTGGAAGACTTTTTAGATTTTTTTGAAAGAAATTAAATTTGTTCTTAGATACAAAAATAAAGAAATATAAAAAGTATGGAATAATTTATCAGAATAGAATGTAAAATAGATACAAAGAGTCATAAAGTGTGTACTTATGAGTATTTTCAGTGATTAGTTTGAAAAACACATCATACCTTGGTGTTTTGATTAATATTAGTAATCTATATTATATAGATATTATTATATAAGATATTAATATTTGATTAATATTGATTAATATAGTTCCTGATATTTATAGAGTCTTTCATAAGAGCAATAATAAATATTATTTTGCTTCAAAGAATACCTCCTAGATATGATATAAATGTAACACACTGTCTGCGTTTGTGAACATTTAACCCCACAGGACTACTTTTGTGTTTGTGTAATATTTATGCATTTTCGCATAAATGCCAAGCACGGGTGTCGTGTGCGTGGGTGTTTTGGGTTCTTTGGGTGTGCGGCTGTGTGTAAGATGTGCATTCATTGCTTCGACTTGTTTTGCATGCTAATTGCCCCTCTGCCTGCCAGTGCATTGAATGAATGAGATGAAAACCAAACAGATAAACACAGAGGGAACACATGTGTCTGTTCTAGTCGTAAATTGGTTGCTGCACTTGATTATGTGCGAAAATAGTTCACACTGCCATGCCACTCTCTGTCTAAACTAATTCAAATGGAATTGGCTCAAAAAATATCATTCAACCATAATATGAAAGAAACATTTTCAATCAAATATATCTTTTTGCTTTCTGCCCTGAATTGGTAAATAAAAACCAAATGGATTCCATTGCGAATTTTGTTTTTTTGTGAAATGATTTTCCAGCTGCGCTCAAAAGTATGCAAGCTAGGAATTGAGAGTGCGAAAAAAGGAAGTTTTCATTTTAAAATTTTTAGCTTGGAAATGAAATGTTTGCTTTGGAATTGCACCCGGATAAGGGCACCTTGTTGCATAATTCACCGCTGCAGGCGGTGTGGCGTCGATAGTGTGGTTGCCTGTGGCAACATGCAGATCTTTGTTGTAGGTTGTAAGCCCTCTTCCCATCCTATCCCGCCCACCACCTTCTAGACTAATGGTGCTTTGCATATTTCATCATATTAAGTGCCAAAACAACGCATAATCAACTTCTCTTGCACCCCATGCTACCATACAATCGTGTTTCATGTTTCTCATCTCGTTGCCAGGAAGCACTCTCCGTATAACCGCATTAGGCCGCCCAAACAATCCACTGCCGCAAAATGTTGCAAACTGGAAATTCTCCCCAATCATTAATGTACCAAGGCTGGCCAAGTTTCCATCGCTTTTCCCTGCTGCCACGCCCACCTTCGCCCCCTATCGAGTGCACTAATTATACTGCTAAACAATTTCGCATTTCGGGCACTTTTGTTTATGCGACTAAGCGAACTCTGAATCTGCTTTGCATGGTGCCCCCAGAATGCCTTAAATTGGTTACGTAAACATTTGCGATAGTGGTTAGTGGTGAGCTTGACAGGGCTTGACATTCCTGAGTTTCCACAAAAAATTAAAAAATTAAATAAAGTTTGTAAATTGGAATATTAAGGGATTAATTAGGTAACTTAAGTTTGTAACTTTGTTTTTATAACTACCAAAAATTGTTATTTTTAGGTTTACGAATTTATTTCTGATTCTGGTAATTTTGCGGTCGAAATAGAAACTCTTCCTCATTAAAAGTAATTTCTGTTTATCATCCAATTAGGGCCGTGTGCATCTTTAGACATTGATTTATAACTAGACTGCTAATTTTTTTGTTGTGTGAATATACATAAATATTCAAATACAAACGCACCTTGCACACGTGTCGTTTTTGAAATTCTTGGTAAACTCAAATATAAATATAGATAAAATGCAGTTAAATGAAGCAAATGCCCAACTGAAAGCACAATGATGTTGACCTTGGAACCAAAAACAATGCTTGTATCATAGAGGTGACTTTACTAAAATTCGCATCATCATCTTGAAAATATTTATAAATTTTTTGTTTAGAATAAATAGTTGAGGGCTTGTCACAGTCAGCAATGATGAATGCATTTGTTTTGTTAATTTTGCATTCATTACTCAACTATGAGGGTTCCGATTGCAATTTCCTTTCTCTGGAGAGAGGCAATCGGGTAAAGGGAAAATTAAGCCAGAGATTAGACCATAAATTCACTTCGTCATAAGCTAGGGACTATCTATTAGCTTAGAATTCTGAATCAGCTTCTCCTGGAAGCTCTTCGAAATTAGCATAGAATGCATTTATGAATTTATTTACGACCCAGGATATCTGGGGCTTGTTGGCTGAAGCTTTATGTGGACCACTGTGTACCTTGTACATTGTTAGTTTCTGTATATTTTATTTCCGCTTCGAAAATAGCCAGGTCTAAAAATATATATATTTTACAATTTTAGCAATATGCAACGTTTTACTAGTAAGACCATTCATTTTTGCAATTCACAAAACCTGCGTTGTAAACAATATAATGGGTGGGAATTTTCTTTTAAATTCGTTTAATTCACAAACGAAATGCAACATTGAATTTGGGAAAATATTTGTTATACCCGATAAATTTTGAATAAATAGATCTTATTTATTCCAAATTGCAATCAGGTTGTTGTTTACATTTGGGAGAAAATACACACTTCTCCCCACTGACAAAATATCACTAAAATTTTATTTCTCCATGCAATTGTGGATTCTTCCCCCAGATGTTGGGATTTGTTTGTTCTTGAATTCATTGTGGGTGGTCCAAACTTTTAATTTCCTTTTCACTCATTCCTCAATCGGATTTGTTTATAAAATACAAATGATCAGAATAAATAAGTACATTACCATTTGTGAAAAATTATGTTATTAGAAATAGGTATTTTTGGATATATTTCTTGCACAAAAAGAATAGAAAGGTATGGAAAAAGAATTTGAATTATATGAAATGCAATTTGTATGAAAAAATATTTTTCTTTGTGTGGAAAATTTATGAAACATGGACAGTATAAAAAATCAGATCAAAAAGTTCTATATTTGGGCAAGAATATATTTGGTAATATTTCATTGTTAATGCCCATAAATTGTCACCAGGTAATGTCAACCATATGGAAAACATTCAGAGCGACTCTCGCTCTCTCCGGTCTAATACCTTGCCGGTCTCTTGATATAAGATTCCGCAATGCATTGCAAAGAGAGCGTGAGTCCGAGGGGTGTCAAGTGGACAGCTGTTGGGGACCAGCATTATCTATAGTTTGAGGATTTGGTTTGGGCTGCCCTTTTATCTGTTTTCTTTTCACACTGATAATGCTTGAATAAAGGAGAATTTAGAGCTTGTTTACCGAGTGCGTCATAAATGGAAGTCCGACGCCGAAGTCGACGGCGACTATATAACATCATGATCATCGAGGGAGGGTTGAGTTCTCGGGTTCGACTTCGGGTGGATTGCTGGATCAGTCTTTGGGTCGCGCGTCGGGCGTTCAGATCGCCTCCTCGAAGAAGTGTCCGTAGAAATTAAATTCAAAGTGTCTGTTCGCCCAGTGTCTGTGTTTCTTGTGGTAAAGTTAATAAAAGTCTGAAAATAATGCTAATTAAGTACAGCTTTAAACAAATTGATTAATCGCATTTAATGATATTCGATACAAACAGAAATCATGAAAATGAGCCGCAAAAAAATGAAAAAAAAACACAACGTGAGAGTAAAAGTCGCATAATTGATTCATTTATGCATATTCAGCGTAAAAAAATATTTATGAGTATTCGCCACTTTAGGCCATTTAAAGCCCATTGTTAACAACAACAGTATCAACTTCAAACGAACTGCGCATTCAAATTAATGTCCAATTTAATGATAAGTTTTTAAATAAAAAACAAAAATCAGTGATATCGAAAGGGAGAGTTCCCTCTGTTAGAGCCAGCGACCCAACAGCTGATTTTATTTATATTTGAGTTTATATTTTTTAACCTGAGAGGGACTCTCTTAAGTTATTGTCTATTGTGTCTCTTTAAATAAAAACTATTTATGTGCTCAAGAGTATAAATCATATATAGTATATTTAAGAAATGCGTAATATTATGCTTTGATAGCCCGCAGACTTTGCTCTTTCGTTGTCCCAGTTTTCTTTGTTTATTGTGCATTTTTTATCAGCTTAAGAATTTAATTAATAATTAATAATAAAATCCCCCCTTTCTAATACCAACGAATTATTTATCCTTGAACTTGAAATTAAGTTCAAATGTTTATTGATTTCCGCCAGAAATCATTCTATTTTCAAAATTTGTTGGAGAAATATTTATTTTTGTTTGATGTCTTTAGTGAAAAACATTAAGAGTTTGTATACAGAATGTCTGAATGGAAACTACGAAATTTATGACCCGCTTATTTGGCCAGAAGTCCGTAAATAGGGGTCATAAAATTATTTCGGTAGGGTCTGACGCAACGCCACCGAAGATTTGCTTGAATACGATCCATATAGATTAAAAATTTCTACAGTCATTTGATGATTAGTCAGATTAATTGCCTTGCACTTTCAAACTTATCGGTCAGAGTCATTAATCGTACGAGGCGATCCCACTTGGAATAGTTTAACAAAAGACTGGAGACTTCATTTCCTCAGACCTCAGACCAGCCCATACAGTTCAGAGATTACACGGGTACTTTTCGTTTGAATTTTATTACTGGGCAGATTATAGGTTTGGGTTTTATGAATGACGGCTCGATAATCCGAAAGGGTATGCCATAATGAATGAATGCCAGGCCTTTTTTTCTAAAGCTAACTCAATGTCTTATTTTCATTACACTACACAATTACTGAAAAATATATTATTCCGATCAAGCAGCAACTTAAAGGTATGAGCACTTCTGATTCGATCACTTGTTTGACGGATGGGTGGTTGCATTATAGAGATTCACCTTTATTTTGTCATCAAAGAGGTTTGTCTCCAAGGTATTGACTTCCGCTTGAAAACCAGAATCCTGGAAAGGATCATGAATATGAATCCTTAAAATATATAGATATATATATTCTTACCGTTCCCTTATTCATTCCTTTAAACTCAGCCTCGGCTCTTAGAAACGCCGCCACGCCGTCATTGACTTCCGAATGATTTCGGGTTTCGAAATAGTCATCTATATCATTGAGATGCAAAGGACCCACTTGCTTGGGTTTGCCGTCTTTGGTCTTCTCCCTGGGGCCGTGTTTTCGTTCCCACTCCTTTTGCTTGGCCTTTTGAATCTCCTCCCGTTCGATGTCGATACGCATCTTTATGGCCTCCAGCATGCTGATGGGATCCACAGGATACGGCTTTGTGGGAATCTCTCCGGCAAAGGAGATCTCAAAAGCATGCTCGTTGAAGTTCCCCTGTCCATTAAGGCTCTCCTGTATGGTGCCTGGGCAGAAGCTATCCTTGACCAAATACTGGACGAAATCGTCTTGGGTTCGTTCGGCAAGACGTTCTTCAGCTATTAGAGATTTATTTAGAAGAGGTTTTATTAGATTTTGTTGAAAGACTTACGAGATTTTCCATGAAATCTTTTAGACTGGGAAGCAGTTTGTATCGCCCTATCGATTTCAGTTTGCTGATTGGAGAAAAGTTTATTGTAAAGAATGTCTATTAGGGACTTAAGACCTAAATCCTTACACTAAGACATGTTTTTCCCGATAGCGCCTGCGACATTTCCATGTAAGTTTTGTGGTTTCTTGTAGACGAATTTCCCAATTGGGTGGAAGTGTTATTGGACGATACCTTTCCACAAGCAGAGGATTGGTTATTGCGACAGCAGGACTGAGCTTGTGGCCTGGGACATTGACTTGATGGCCTTTCAGAATAATAATTGTCCTGCTTTTGCAATCAAATAGAAAATTAATTTATTGGAATATAATATTAAGAATACAAATTTTTACTTAAATCTTACCCGATAGCTTCGATCTGCAAATTGTCCTCTAGAACGTGGATTCTTTAAGGTTTCCGGGGGCATCATGTAACTCGTCTCATTTATAGTGCTTTCACGCTAGAATTTTCAAAATAAAAATACATATACAAAGTATATACATATATTATATTATTTAGTTATAAGAATAAGCATTATATATTTTTTGAGCATTTATGTGGAATAACTTGCCTGGTTACATCTTCTTGTCATTTGAGGTGTTTCGCACTATGAAGGTTATAGATGAAGGATAAATTTTAATCAGGAAATCATAAATATTTCTATAAAAACTTACCTGCTGTCGTGGTTGCCTCGAATTTGATCTTGCCTGGGGCATTCCTTGGGGCTCATATTCTCTGGAACAACGTTCATTCCGCCCAATCATGGTGCTGTTCAGATCAGGTTCCTTTCAAAAATTTTCAATAAGTATTTTTCAAAATTTAAAAAATTTCAATTATTTAAAAAACTTACAAACAAAATTGTATCGTTGTTGGGTTCCCAATTTTGGGTTGTCGGTTGTTGGTAGCGTTGCTGCATTTGTTGATTCGGACACGCGATACAATTAGAGGCAGCTGTAGTGTTCCCCTCCCAAGATTGCGCTCCTGTGGCATTTTTAGAACTGCTCATGGGACAAGGTTTTTGAGGTGGGCCGCTAGACTCGCACTATTGACATTACAAAATAAATTTAATATACATATAAAGTATTAAAAATAATGGTTAATTTTAATATGACTTACAATATTACGGCTCTTGGTCTCTTTCCTTGGTAAGACCTAAAATTTGTATTTACTTTATTAGTTTAACTTTTTAAAAGTTATGTTACTACCTACCGTGTGTATTCCAAAATGATAATCAAATTTGGTTGGGGGGGCACTTTGGGATCGTACACTATAACGTTCATTTGTACGGGTTCTTATATCGTTTAAGGAATTACGAGACTCACAGCATTTCTAAAATGAAATATCAGGTGGTACTTAAGAAGAATTTTAATGTATTAGAAGGATGTACTTACGATGTCATCATTTCTATTGCAGCATGATGGCTGAGGAAGAAAGTTTTTAGATAAAATAAGTAAACAAGCTACGATAATGATGAGCTGCTGGAATAATTTGGTAACTCTTGCAAAAATATGATACGAAAAAATCTATTGATCTATTATAAAACTTTGATATCTGAACAACAATTGAATCTTACTGGGCCATCATTTTTGCAGCAGGGCGATTTCTGGAAGAAAATAAGTGTAAAAGCTTTAATTTGTTGAATTAAAATGAATTAATTAATATTTTACCCCTTGCTGCGATGTTGATGAAGCATTCTGTCTGCTGCCCTCCTCGTACTGCCTCCTTCCTTGAGATGTGTCGAAAGGACTTGGTCGCATTGAGGATGAGCAATTCCCTGGATCTTGGATGAGATTATCGCTGGTGATGTTGCTTCCGGGATTGGTGGTAAGGAGTGCCTCGGAGCAGGAATCAGGCGCGGTAGAGTCCGCTGTAGAATTCAGCTGGCTTCCTAGGAAGCGTCTCAATGCCGCAAATAACTCATCGGGGAGCAGAACAGAGCTTCTATAAAAGAAGGTCATTGCTCGGTACTCGAAAGGATAATGGTTAATGCTAAAAATTAACTTACAAAATGCTAACTTCGTTGCAGTACAGTTTGGCTGATTATGTAGAACCTTTTCAGAATTATTTCCTTTTTTTAAGTAGCTTGATGTATCTGCTTGTGGTGGGTGTCAGTGTAGGTGTGGTGTGGCGAGAAGGTAGGTGTTACCAAGACTTATAGTTGCTTTTAAGGCCAAATGCAAAATTAGTCTTGCATTAACCGTTCCAGAATGAAGTTAGCATTGTATCGAAAGTTTGAAAAATGTTTAGGTTACTTTTTGATAATTTTTGGAAAGGAAATGTGATTGGCACATTGATGGAAAATGAAAATAGAAATTCTAAGCTTATTAAAAATTAATAATTTAAGTAAGGAAACTCATGGTAACCTTTTTAAAATATAATAAAATATTCGTTTATTTTAGTTGGTAATTATCTATAACATTTTCAATTATTCAATTATAAATAGAATATTTGATAAAATCTCTGCTATATCCTTAGCCCAAGAGGCTCATTCAATTTGCTATTTGTTCCGGTGCAATCCTTTCACATTCAATATCCTTCGACCGACCAAATCCCAGATTGCTGTCATCTTGCCGGGATCCGGTTCCGTTGTTCATTAGGCAAATGCAGCAATTCCAGCTCCACCAGAGCCAAATCGTTTGTCTCAGCTATATCCGCCTCCGCATCCGGATCCGTCAGATGGGCATGGGCAGGGAGATGGCGATGGGGCGGACAGGCGTCATGCCAAACGGATGTGCCTGCGGGTCGCAGCAAGTGGGTGGCCTGCATGAGGAATGTGGGCGTGGCATGCGGGTTTCGCGTGAAATCCAATTCCCGCAAGCTCTCCGCTTGGGTGGCAAGGAAGGGCAGGAGGGTGCGGCGCACCACCTGCGGCCGCTGTGGCAGCCACTTGATGCTACCATCCGCGACATCGTAGTGCACCGTCAGCTGTGAGTGCCAGGCGAAGCGTTGCAACCGGAATAGGTCCGCGTCCTGGCCGGTGGACGGCAGGCTGCCATCCAGTTGACACTGCAAACGGAGACCCACAATCTGAGAGTTCCGGCCCCGAAGATGGCGGAGGCACATGGCTAAAATCGCAATGCCACTGGCGTTTGCTTTGTCGTCATCATAGGCAACGTCATCATCACCATCACCATCATCATCATCCCTGCCAGAATCCGGCGAGTGGCAAAGGAAAGCCGTCAATTGGCGTAACTTTGGCAGTTGAAATACCTCCGGAGCATGGGCCCTCCAAACGCAGGCTGGTAATTTCAGGCTCTGCAGTTGCAGGCATTCGAACTTGGCTCTGGGGCTGAACTCCTCATCATTTTTCGGGCAATTTCGCAGCTCGAATCCTCGGAGGTGCTTCAGTTCGCCGAAAATCAGGCACAAATCTGTGGCACTAATACCCTCGCCTTGCCCCAAATTTAAATCCACCAAATTGGGGCAGACGGATGGCAGTGACTGTATTAGCCGTGTATTGCTTTCGCGGAAGCTAAGCCGCTGTATGTGGCTAAGAGGGTGTTTCCGTTTCCGGTTCAGCCACTTCCGGCAACTGCTTGGCAGGTTGAGCAAGGCCTTTGTCCTCCAGGACATGTAATCCAGAAGTTGGCTCTGCTCGTCACCACTGAGAAACTTTAATTGCCGCTCCTTGCTCCAATCGAACTGATTGCCGTATTTTCTCGACCAGATCCGGAGCACCAAGTGGCTGAGCCGCGCCTCCTTCAGTTGCAGCAATCGCAGTTGGTCGCCCAGCGATAGATTCTCGCAAATTAGCAGAAGGCAATCATCGTTTAGCTCCGTGAATCCAAGTCCCAGTTGCCTGGAAGTACCTTCTGTGTACTCAATGGTTAGACTGGTCCTGAAACGCATCCCGAATCCACTGGATCCCTGCCGATCCGGTGTCGCTGAGTCAGCTCTCTCGACTGACGACCCAACAAAAAAAAAAGAGAAAAAACAGTGGAAAGCGCGTGCCACATGTGGTGGGTTGGTAGGTGGAGGGGGTGTGTGAAGTCTAGATAGCTGCACCCCCGTGGCGGCTGCGGCTGAGTCCGAATCAGTGTCGCCTTCGGCGGTTGAATGCCACTGCAATCGCAGCTGGCGAGTGCGTGCAACCACTGCAAAGGCGACACTAATACCATCAAAAACTCACACACACATCACCACTGAAACTGAATCCAGTGATTACACAGATCCCGTTGCAAGCAACCCAGCACAGTGGAAAGAGTGGCTATTTTTGAGAAAATTAAATTTATGATAAACGAATATGACTTTTAAAACAGTTTCAAAAGATACTTTGAAAAATAGTAAGAGTTGAATAATATAAGAAAAAAACATTAAACACTTTTATACCATAAAATTCTATTTCAAATACTATTTATTTCCTGTGAATATTAGAAGTACTATACGTTTTTTTTACTGCTACTGCCTGTTTTTTTACCCAAAAATAATAAGCCCATGTCCACTGTGCCACTGCACACCTCCCCCTTAGTTTTACCTCCCCTGGTGGTGTTTCCAAAATAAGTGCAACCCCTCGGCGACAACACTCGACTCTCGGGAAGAGAGCTATCAAGCAGCGGGGGTTTCTCATTACTCAACTCTCTCCGATAGAATTTAATCGGTCTTCGGCTCCAAGACAAAGAACCAAAGATCGAAAGAGTATTCAGAAGTGGAGAAGAGAGTTTTATTTTTAAAACTAAACACACATGTGTTCAAGGCCAAGGCGATGATATGCTATGGAAGTTCTAATATTTGTTTTTGGGGGATGGGGAGTCCAAACTTCAAGTGGCCCAAAATAACAGAAATCTGGATGGAAACAAATCACGATGTTCAGCTAACCTGCGATTATCTTGGGATCATAAATACAAAGCTGTCAAAGCTGGGAGCCGATAGGGCCTTAATGGAACTGTATTTACGCAATAGTGAGAAATTGATAAAAAAAAAATGTACGAATTTGGTAGTAGGGTTCAGTTTATTTAACAAATAGATGTTTGATTCACTAGTGGTTCTAAATAGAAATGAAAAAATAAATTCACTACCATTTCCTAAGTTTTTACATAACATAAAGGTCTTCAAAAATATTCTCGTACCTGGTATCATATATTTAAGATCCATGATTATATTTATTTAAACATTTTCTCAAAAATTTTGTAATAATTTGTGTACTTTGTATTTGTATAACCCAAGAAATATCAGTCAGATAACTGATATCCTAAGATTAGGTTTAGTTGTAAAACACAACCATTTATACAGTTTCGGTGGTTAAAATTTTCTTACCGTTCGGTTTCAAAATTATGGCCAAAATTTTTGAGAGCCTACCACAAGTTCCAGCTCAACCACCTCCTCCTCTGCCTACTTCAATAACGCTCGAATCTGGAGCTCCTACCGCTTTGCGGGTCATCCACCTGGAGACGGAGCAGAACGATGAGGAGCGTCGTCGGCAAATAGCTGCCAATAAATACGGCGGATTTTGCGTCCATGTGTTCATTGCCGCAATGCTCTGCATCATGCTGGTGGTGCTCTTCTTTGCAGCTCCACTCGGTCAGGATGATATGTTGGGCAAGACATCCGCAGAGCGGATGGAGCACCAGCGGCGATATTTCGAGGCGAAGGAGGCGCGTCTGCGGCTCGGCGGCCGAATGGAGATGAGTCCTCTGGAG
The DNA here is from genome assembly GCF_030179905.1 of Drosophila bipectinata. NCBI lineage: Eukaryota > Metazoa > Arthropoda > Insecta > Diptera > Drosophilidae > Drosophila > Drosophila bipectinata. The sequence continues at coordinate 6,255,600 of NC_091738.1, forward strand.
GAGGTGGCTAATGGCCGGTTGATGGCCGTCAAGATGGAGGATGAGGAGGTGCACAGTTTGTGGAAGAACTACCACTCCCAGCCGCCTCCGTTCCTCCAGAACCATAACATCAGTGAGACTGATCTGTATGGTTTGTTGCGAAGTATGCCCAAGGGCGGGTTGCTCCACATCCACGATTCAGGAATGATGAAGGTCGATGTACTAATTGGGCTCACCTACCGTGATAATCTGTGGGTCTGCGTCAATAGGGAGCAGGGCTTTGAGGACTTTCGGTTCTCCAAGACCTATCCACATGTCAAACCAACAGTGGAGACCGAGTATCAATGCACTTGGATGCTGCTGAGCAACTTCTTCCATTACGAGGATCGCTCCATCTATGAGGCCAAGTTACGCGAATGTCTCTTAATCAAGCCAGAGGGATATGCGAGCTCCTCGGATCTGTCCAGGCACTTGCGGCGAGCTCAGAGGCTCATCCATGGCCTGGTCACCTATAAGCCAATGTGGCCCAACTTCCTGGGCACTATGCTCCAGGATTTTCATGACGACGGAGTGCAATATGTGGAGCTCCGCTCTTCGTTGCCAATCGTGAGTTTTGGGCTTGGTTTGGGTTTAAAATTGTTTGTCTCTTAAAAGAGGTTCTGAAATAATAATTATTTTATGGTTTAAACATTGATTAGGATTGAGGTTAATTTTAGTCTAAAATAGAATAATAAATTCATTTTTTTTTTTATATTTGTTAAATCACCTTCACCTTAGTTATATGATCTGGAGGGAAGCAATTATACCATTTTGGATACAGCCAGTGCCATGGTGAGTGCCGTGAAGGTTTTCAAGAGCGCGTACAGGGACTTTATTGGGATTAAGTTGATATATGCCCCTTTCAGGGACTTTAATGATACTCGTATCAATCAATATCTGGAAAATGCACGTATTCTTAAGGTAGCTTTCAATCCTTTCACTTCCTTTAACCAGAAGTAACAGATTTTTTTGCCCAATAGTCCCATTTTCCCGATTTCTTTGCGGGCTTCGACCTGAACACCTTTGGGGACGAGTGCAACTTGCCCCTCTTGGGCCGGGCCACCCAACTCTTGAATGTTGGCAAGGACATAGACTTCTACTTTCATGCGGGGGAATCCATGTGTCCGGACAGCTACCGGCCGGATGCGAATCTCATCGATGCATTCTTACTGGACAGCAAACGGCTGGGCAACTCCCTGAATGTTCCCCTGCATCCGGAGATCATGAAGGCCTTGAAATCTCTCCAAGTGGCAGTGGAACTGTGTCCGCTCTCCAATCACTATCTGCAGTACTACAATGATTTCCGACAGCATCCGGCGGCTTATTTGATTGCGGCTGGCTTTCCGGTTGTGATCGGTTCGGATTATCCGTATTTCTGGAACTCCGCCCCGCTGACCAACGATTTCTATGTGACGTTTGTGGGCGTGGTGACCGGCTTTAACAATCTGCGCGTCCTCAAGCAGCTGGCCGTGAACTCGTTCCTCTATAGCTCTCTTAGCCATCGGGAGCGGAAGCTGGCCATGGCCAAGTGGCAATGCAGCTGGAATCGATGGATCAAGAGCTTTGTGAATACGACGAAGCAGTAACACTACACTTCTGTTTTTAACGAAAGAGTCCTTAATGTCCAAATTAGAAATATGATTAGGAAAAAATGAAGTCAGTAAATTAAATCAGTTTTTATTTTTATTATAAAATCTACAAAATATTTCTAACTTTAATATAAGAACTCCTTATAATAATCCAATTTTTTTTCCTTTCTATTACTTGCCGATTTGTGTGGGAAATACAATTTCATAATGTTGATAAGAACTTTGAGATTAAATTTTAATTTGAAGTATGCAATGCAAAATAATTTATAGATGCCTTCAAGGTGTTTATTGTTATTAGCTTATAATATTTGAAAGTCATTTAGGATGGTTTTTAAATGAAAGGAGGTGTTCATACCATAATACATAGATGATTTGGGTTTCTCCCCTGTCGAACAAAATGAGTTAAAATTTTAAAACGTTTATGGCTCTAAAAAATGTTTTATATGCATTTTAGAACTTAAGCGGCTTTCCGGCTAATAAAGTGGGCCAAAAAAAAGTAAAAATAAAAGTAACAAGCACTCGAATGTCAGGGTTTAGGCCTAATCTAATCTTCGGCAAGCCATAAATCAAGATGCCAGATTGCCCGATTGGCGACGATTAGTAGCTCACCGGGCGGGGTGGGCTACGGGTTGGCAACCCGTAGCTGAAGTAGCTTCCCCCGCACGCGCAATTATCACAAAAATTACTATATACCCATACTTATAGAATATACAAAAAAAAAAATGTTGAGATCCAGGCGAACGCGTGTTAAATCAAAGATAATGCTAACCACCTCAATTGTTCCAGATAGAGCCGAAATCGGAGCTCCTCAATTGCCGTGGACGTCAGTCGCAGAGCGAAACTAGTCGTGATCGGACGGAATACGGAACTTAACTCTTCAGCATGCTGCCCACCGCCATACGCCGTAATCTAATCGCCGGGCTCGCTTTGGGCCTGTGCGTCTGCCTCTGCTTCGGACCTAGTCCGGCGGAATCACGCACTCGACCAAAAAATTTGGTTGATAGGAAGCTGGTGACGCTCTACGGCAGTACGCCCCATGTGGAGGCCCTCCTCGGACCCGGACGCCCCACTCCGGACACGTACAAGACATTGCGGAGCGCCTTCTTCCGTTACGAGGAGTCCAGATCCCTGGGCTATGACCTCGAGCTGACCGAGCGGGAACAGAAGGCCAACGAGACGATCATGCAGGCCAAGTTGCTGGAGTACGAGGAGGGCCTTATTACGCCGCATCTCTTCAAGCCAGCCCACCACATCTTCGACGTCTTGGACAGCATCAGAGATACTAGACTCTTCCAGCTGCTAAAGAAGATGCCAAAGGGTGCGGTGCTCCACGCCCACGATACGGCTCTGTGCAGCACGGAGGCCATCATTAAGCTGACCAAATACGATAACCTCTGGGGTTGCGAGCAAACCGGCGACCTCGAGGTCACCAGTCTGCGGTTCTCCAAAGAAAAGCCTGACGCATTGGGAAATTGCGATTGGACCCTAATGTCGGAGATTCGACAGAAATACGGCACGGATAAGGTGGACGAGTACCTGGCCGAAAGACTGACCCTGTATCCGACCAAGAAGTTCGATGACAACAACGCCGCCTGGTCGACTTTCATGGAAATCTTTGGCCTGATCGATGGCCTGGTTATGTACGCTCCTGTCTGGAGGGACTATTATTACAGCGCCCTGACAGAGTTCTACGAGGATGGAGTGCAGTATCTGGAATTCCGTACAACTTTACCCACGGTAGGTTTTTAAAACATGTTTTTTAAATGATTTACATTTTATGTAATCCCTTATAATTTAGTTATACGACCTTGAGGGTACTCAGTATACTCCTCTAGACACGGTTCGCATTTATGTGGAGACTCTGGAGAAGTTCAAGGACGAGCATCCCGACTTCATTGGCTCCCGTATGATTTATGCTCCTCTTCGTAATACCAACTCTGAGGGAGTTTTGGGATATATTGATACGTTGAAGCAGATCAAGGTAAGCTAATGGATGTGTGACTTCAAGTCCATTTCTAATCACAGTTCTTCCAGGCGGAATACCCCAGCTTTGTAGCCGGTTTCGATTTGGTGGGTCAGGAGGAACTAGGACGTCCTTTGAGGGACTTTGTGGACGAGCTGTTGTCCATTCCCGAGGACATTGACTTCTACTTCCATGCCGGAGAAACCAATTGGTTCGGTTCCTCTGTGGACGAGAATCTGATTGATGCTATCCTGCTGGGTACCAAGAGGATTGGTCATGGCTTCGGACTCGTTAAGCATCCCGTTGTTCTGGACATGCTCAAGAGACTGAATGTGGCCATCGAGGTCAACCCAATCTCCAACCAGGTGCTGCAGCTGATCACGGACTTCCGGAATCATCCGTGCGCCCACTTCTTCGCCGATGGGTATCCAGTGGTGATCTCATCGGATGATCCATCTTTCTGGAAGGCAACCCCGCTGACCCATGACTTCTACATCGCCTACTTGGGCATCGCTTCCCAGCACTCTGATCTCCGGCTGCTCAAGAAGCTGGCTCTCAACTCGATCCAGTACAGCTCGCTGTCCGGAGATGCCCAGTTTGATGCCCTGGAGAAGTGGCAGGCCAAGTGGGACCAATTCATCGCGGATGTGAACGAGGAGGCCTCCAACCAGGGCACTTCGTCCTTCCAGCTGCAGAAGATCGATTGACTAGCACGGGTGGTGGCAGCGTTTTCGGTCTTAACTCTTTTCCTTAGGCGCTAGTCGGTCCTCGTCCTTGTCCTCACCAGCACCCGCCTGCTGCCACCGACCATCCCCATCCTCCGGCGGCAGCGGATCCTCCTACATCAGAGTCATTTTCATATCCATAGCCAAATCGCACAATCAAATCGCACATCCAATATCTATCCGCATTAACTTCTGTTGTAAGCCTATTGTTACGGACTAGTCTGGTAGTTAGACCTAAGCTTGAGCCTACTTTTCTGTGCACCCAAGAGATTCTATTCCGGGTCAAAAAACCTAAGCCCTTCTCCCCGATTGTGCCCAAGAAAACGAAAGCAATAAAGAACCCGTTTAGTCGTAGCCAAAATTTCAGAGAGTTGCAATTTATGAACGTGGCCGGGACGGTCGAAGATGACTGGGCTTAATCGTAATGAGTCTGCTGGCAAAGAGATTTGCAATCATTTGGAGATGTGAAAGAGAGGGTTGACTTTAATTTTAAATCTTAATTGAAATTTTAAAATTTGAGGAAATATAACTTCTTTAATAAAACAATTTTTTGTAAAGTTTATAAACCGTTTTCTGAATTTCTCACTTCAAAAACGTATTCCAAAAAGACCATTTCTCAACCATCAAAAACAATCTCTATTTATTGAACTCTTCTCCAAATATATGAGCCTATTTGTGCTCCCATCCAACCCATAATCTTCAATTTGTAGTCACGCTGCCATCTCCTCTCCAAAATCCATGCAGTATTCAAGGCTTTCTCCGCATAAATCTCTCCGTGCTTTGGCGCTGTATGTGTGGGTCGAGTGTGCAGAAAAGTGGAGGCGAATTTTAATGAATATTCGCTGTGTGGTCGTTGAGACCCCAAAACCCCACAAACCACCAGAACACACATCCATACAGCCCGAAAAAAACCTCTTTTGAGCTCCGGCCGGAGCTATGGAAGTGCTGCAAATGTTTCAATTTTACGTGCCACTGTTTAGGGGGTTCGATTTTGATTTGGCTGGCAACTCGTAATGAGCTGGCTGAGTTTTATGGCCCGCCGGCGGATGCAGCCAGGTTTCAAGGCTCGTCCTGCCAACATGAAAGCGGCCATAAAATTGATGGGCCAACGTATGCGTTTCTGGATCTGATGAGTGCTAACCACATACTATGTACATAGTGCAGGCGTTTTTAAAAACAAGGTTAAAAAAATAAAGAGGAATTAGTATACAAAATATTGATTAATAAAACCTTTAAAATTAGCTTTGAAAATGCTTTTTAAATAAATCTATAAATGTGAAAAGGTATTCCAGGTATTCATAGTAGTAAGACATCTATTGAATTAATTCATAAACTATTTTTCGGGACTAATAAAGTATCTCTTTATGTTTTCCTAGAAATTTCTACGTTTATCCCTAAAATCCTTAAACTATAGATCTAAATATTTTCAAATATTATTTAAAACATAGTATTATATTAGAACTCTCTAAGTCGAACTCTATAATTTAGCTAAATGGCCAGCACTATTGCCATATCTGCCAGAGCCAGTGGCAGCCTCATCAATTTGATGTCGTGCACATTTAATGTGGTGTTGAGGGCGCGCGGATGCATAAAAAGCCAAAGCCCGTATCCGGACCGGCACCCACACCCGGACTGGCTCCCGGACCCCATCCAATGTCCGTGCCCCAAGCCAGTCCCATAAATTACTAATAAAAGCCGCATGTGTGCGTGTGTAGTTGATGGCGGCTTTAGTGTGTTAAAGCGGAAATGCGTTGGCCACCATTTTGTGCGTTTTTTGTGCGGAATAAAATGGCGGGGCGCTAACAAATGCGCGGCCTATTGACACATTCGGCCTGACACATTTCGCAGGGTAAATAAATTGTGTAAATCACATGTTCGTCGGCCGAAATCCCCTTCCAAATTGCCCCATCCAAATGAAACACTCAGCTGGAGTCGGAGCGGCGCGAAATGTGGCACGCGAAGGTGCAGCCAATGGCCAGGACGGGATGGCGGCCGTTTGCCGCCAATGCCTCTAAGACCAAATGCGAAAAGATCTCCCACGAAACGGTGTCGGTCAGCAGGAGTCTGAGAAAGATTACGCCGAATGCGTACTCCAGATTACGGAAGATTATCAACAAGGTGGAGCAGATGCAGACGATGGGCCACACGCTCCGGCTGAACGACAAGGAGCGCCAGGCCAACAAGGTGATAATGGCCATCAAAACAGAGGAGATCAACCAGGGAAAACTCGATCCCACCAAGTTCACACCAGGACAGCATATTTTTGAGACCCTGACCGCCATCCGTAAGTCGCCGATCTTCCAAATCATCAAAAAGATGCCCAAGGGCGGAGTGTTGCACGCCCATGACACGGCACTTTGTAGCACCGAGTTCCTGATCAGCCTCACCTACCGGGAGAACCTCTGGATTTGCACGGCGGAGATGGACAAGGCCATCGCCTTCCGGTTCTCGGTAGAGAAGCCTACTATGAAGCCCATGGATCAGTGCCAGTGGGAGCCCATGTGCGAGTTCCGGGAGCGAATGGGCGACAAGGAGGTGAAGAGGTACCTCAAGCGCCGCTTCAGCATGTATCCCTTCTCCAAGTTCATGTCCAATAATCAGGCGTGGGCTCACTTTATGGGTATCTTTATACTCCTCGACGGGTTACTGTGTCATGCCCCCATCTGGGGTGACTATTATTACAACGCCCTCAAAGAGTTTTCCGAAGATGGTGTCCAATATCTGGAGCTTAGGTCGTTGCTCCCGCCTCTATATTGCATGGGCGAGAAAATGCTCACGATTAGGGACACGGTGGCCATTTATAAGTCGGAACTGGAGCGATTTATGGGCGACCATCCAGACTTTATTGGCTCCAAGTTGATCTATGCCCCGTTGAGAGGCGTGGAGCCCAAAGTGGTGGAGGAATACGTTAAAACTGCTACGGAACTAAATGTAATAACTATATAGACTTAAGTGGTTACTTCATTGTATGCCTGTCTTTATTTTTCCAGAAAGAATTCCCAGACTTTATGGTCGGCTTTGATCTGGTGGGTCAGGAGGAGCTGGGAAGACCACTGATAGACTTTGTGGACTCTTTGTTGAAGATGCCGGAGCAGATCAAGTTCTTCTTCCATGCCGGGGAAACAAACTGGTTTGGATCAGCCATCGACGAAAACCTCACGGATGCCATTATGCTGGGCACCAAGAGGATAGGCCACGGATATGCCATAACGAAGCACCCGCTCTCCATGCGGATGGCCCGTTTCCTGGACATTGCCATTGAGGTGTGCCCCGTATCCAATCAGGTCCTGCAACTGGGTGTGGACTACAGGAACCATCCGGCAGCTCTGCTCCTGGCCTCCAATGTGCCTATTGTGATATCATCGGACGATCCGTCGTTCTGGCGGTGTGCTCCGCTGTCCCACGACTTCTACTTCGCCTTCCTGGGCATTGCGCCAGTGGGAGCAGATTTGAGGTTCCTCAAGTGCCTGGCCATGAACTCGCTGCGGTACAGTGCCCTGGAGGGCGAGGAAGAGACGGTTGCCTTTGCCAAGTGGCAGAAGTCGTGGGATAAGTGGATCGACGATCTGATCTCTTAAAAGAGTTTTTTTTTTAAATTAAAAGTCGTGTGGTTGTGTTTTTTATGGTATTTTTTATTTATTTAATTTTTGCATTTCGCCAGCATACGGATAACTCTGATGCTAGCTAAGGGGTTTCTTACATCGATAGAACTTGATATGGGTGGTGGATAAGCTTTGCTCGTTATATGATCTAAATCAGGGGAATTTTTTTTTCGGGATATTGCCGGGAGGATATGTCTTGGGTATTTTATAACGAAACTATATCGGGTAGTTGCAATTGGTGTAAGTATGGGGTGTTATTATTATCATTCTGATATTATCCGATAGGCTTAGAAAAAGGATTCATAAATAGATAGGAAAATATTTTTGTATAAAATTATCATTTTTAACAAGTACGGGGTATCTTTCGTTTAAAATAGTTTGTTCTAGGTAACCATTAAAACATTTTTAGAAACAAAAGAAAGATCTATATGGTATAGATACTTTTAATATAATAAAAAATGTAAGGAGTTTTGATATTCATATAGATTTTTTAATTATAAACTAATTTAATTGCAACTACCCTTTTAATTTCATTTTTTGCAGCCAGCTAAATTCTCTTTAATGCAAAGCAGAGTCTTCCTATACTATATGTATATAGTACTTGTAGATCTGAATACAATTGAGTATATAGCACAGTTATAACTTGAATGCACATAAATTTAGCATTTTCTTGTTTTTGTTTTTAATTGTATTTTTGTTGTTTAGATCCAAATTACGCATCTCGAATTATTTAAGCCATTTACATCTAAGTTTTAAAAATTATTCTTGTTTTATTTATTTAGATCATATAGTCGTATGTTTTTTCTTTTTTCAATTGGGCAGCATTCCATTTAAATGATTTTCAGAAAATTTTGCCATTTTGGTTTTAGTTTTTTCATTTTCGTGTTTTGCGTTTTTGTGTATAGATGCTTGCAAAAATATTTTTAATATTCGGCTTGCGACTTTTTCCTTTTTTTTTGGTTTTTGTTCTTGATTTTAAGACTATTCCTATCGTTCACATACCTAAACTTACTGCCTCGATATGTTCAAATCCTAAGTATAACTTGCATCGCCCTCTGTTCCTTTACAATCCTTGCCCATCTATATTGTATCCTGGCCTTAAGTATCGCTATGCTGTACAATTCTTAAATCCTATTCCATTCTAAATATCTGCCTCTGGCCTCAGCTTTTTGGATTTCTTTTGTTTCATTTTATCGCATGCGTGAGAAATGTTTGCGCTATGTGTATTGCGGTTGTTGTCTGTGTTGCTGCTGTTGCTGTTGATGTTGCTGCTGTTGCTGTTGATGTTGCTGCTGCTGTCGAAGTTTTTCGGCCTTCCAACTGGATTCGCCAACACCCAGCGGATAGGGAATAATATCCGGTTGCTGTTCCGACGACGAGTTGTCTACATCGTTGTGGTCCACATCCATGTTGTTGTCGGCCACATCCTCTTCGTTGTTGTTGCTGATGGAGTTGGCCCTTATGTTGTTGGTCGGCTCATTGGGTTCGCCATTAATTTCGTGGTTACGCCTCTGTGGCCCTCCATTCTTATTGTTTTTGTTTTTGTAATTGTAATAACCATATTTATTTGTGTTAGACATGTTGTCGTTGGTGTTGCGGTTGCTGCTGCTGTTGCTGTTGCTGTTGTCGCTGTTACAGTGCTGTGGATGAGAGGAGAAAAATTGAGGGGGGGATGAGGAAGGGTATAAAATTTTAATATAAATTCGTACATAATAAACATTCATTGTGTTCATGGTGGTTTAATTAAATTCTTGGCTCCCGTTTATTGAAAAAAATACTTGAAAGTATAACCATTTATACCAGATGGAAAAAGTGGTCAACATTTAAAATAGAAAAGAGTTTAATGCATTTAAAGTTAACTAAGATACTTGTTCACCTTTTGGCAGTGACTACTGTATTTGATAAGAACTTATCGGTGTAGTTTTAAGATTACTTGTATCGCGCGATTTAGTCGAGTGTTTGTTGCGTGTGGGCTTGATAAGTCACCACAAGAACCTCAATATGCACTCAAAACCTTGCTGGCCATTGTTTCTTAGAAATGATAGTTAAGACCATTACAATGCACTTCTATTACAATAACCCTCTTTTATCTATTTAATTTAGAGGTCAAGGAAAATGGAATACCTTGTTCAAAAACCGCAGTAAGACTAAGGAGTATAAAATACCATTTTTTTGCAAAGTTTAAGCACTTGCATTATTGCAATTAAGCTTTTAAATTAAAATAATTCAACTATGAGCTCCTGCATGGAAATTCCCAGTTCCTTGGGTAAGACCAAGGAAACAGCCCGGATCGTGATCATAGGTGCCGGTGCCTCGGGTATTGCAGCCGCCACGAGACTCCTTGAGCAAGGATTTAAACATGTGACTGTTTTCGAGGCGGAGGATCGCATCGGAGGTCGCATTAACACCATACCCTTTGGCGAAAATGTAATGGACTTGGGAGCCCAATGGTGTCACGGTGAGGGGGGCAACGTGGTCTACGAAAAGGTCAAGGACTTGGATGTCCTTAAGCCAACTGGGGAGTATGTCATGCACTATATACGCTCCAACAAGGACATTCTCACCGATGACCAGAGCAATGCATTCAATGAATTCTTACAAACTTACAAAGTGGATGAGGACTACGAGGGTTCCGTGGGGGATTTTATTACTCAACTTTACTGGAAGAATGCGGTTAAGGACACCGACGATAAGACGATTGCCAAGGAAGCCCTTGACTGCCTCAAGAAGGTCATTTGCACCTCGGATGCCTGCGATCACTTGTTCGAACTATCAACGCGGAACTATCTGAATTTTAAGGAATGCGACGGCGATCAGAATCTCAGCTGGAAGGACAAAGGGTTCTGGTTTTTCCTAAGTCTCCTGCTGGGAGCGGACAAGGATAAGCCCGGCGACCAGGGAACCCTAAAGGGTCATGTCCGGCTTAACAGGCGAATCGCTGAGATTAATTGGTCGGGTTCCGAGGAATTACTACTTCGCTGCTGGAATGGAGAAATTGTCAGGGCGGATCACGTGATCTGCACAGTCTCTCTGGGAGTCCTTAAGGAGAAGCACCCCAAGCTATTTGTGCCACCACTGCCATCCCCGAAGCTGAAGGCCATCGAAGGCCTTAACCTGGGGACTGTGAACAAGCTGATTTTGGAATTCGAGGAGCAACCGCTGCCGGAGAAAATGCTGGACGTCATGTTCCTTTGGGTGGAGGCAGATCTTCGAGAGCTGCAAGCCGGAGAGTTCTTCTGGCTGGAAAGCTTGTGCGGCTTTCATCGTGTCGATGGTCAGCCCAAGATTCTAGAGGGCTGGATTATAGGCGCCCATGCTCGCTATATGGAGAGCTTAACCGAGGAGAAGGTTCTCGAGGGGATTCTCTGGCTTTTCCGGAAGTTCTGCAACTTCAGTGTCCCGCATCCCAAGCGCTTCCTGCGCACCCAGTGGCATTCGAATCCCAATTTCCGCGGCAGTTACAGCTACTATCCCACCTATTCCGATGAAATTCGGGCTGGCCGTTCGGATTTGGAATCCCCACTTTCAAATATGGCCGGAAAGCCCAGGCTTCAGTTTGCCGGCGAGGCCTCCAGTCGTAATCATTTCTCCACCGTACACGGAGCCACGGAATCCGGATGGCGTGAAGCTGATCGTTTGATTGAATTTTATAAGGGACACGATAAGAACTGAGTCTCCAAGGAGTAACCATGCTTCTAGATTTCAAAATTTATTAAAATTTTTATTTGAATTGGAAATTGTTTTATTCAATCGGTATATAATATCTGTGAGTCTGAACAATTTTAAAGTTTGTAACAAATTTGTGAAAGAGATTAAAGTTCTGCACAAAATAATGACAAAAACTTGGTGTTTTCAATTATATTTTTTATGACAAATCAACCTTACTTGGACTTCTATTAACTCTTAAAGGATTCTATGCAAAACTCCCAGAAAACTAGCTAGAAACTGGATTAAATATAACGATTTAACAGAACTTTACTTCCAACAGAAAACCAAACATGCCACCACCAGGTAAATACAATTAACTTTTAAGCATAACTCTCATGTAGTTCCAGCACTTTTCAGACCAATTAACACCTTTTGGAAAATACCTGAGTAAATAAAGCTCTTGAGAAACAAAACTATAATTTCATGCAATTTTATCTACTTAAACCAAGCGTTCTGGCATGCTCTGGCATGGAGGACTCGCAACTAAATCCATTTAATCCCAACGCAAAGGAGTTGGCACTTGTGTCAGTAGTACTGTCGGCCACTCAGTAACTCCATCTCGATTCCCGCCATCGTCCTGTCCACTCCACACCCCTTATGGCTCTCCTTTGCAATCATGAAAACTGGGGGCACACTTGGACAGTCATAACAACCATTACCTGGACCATAACATAAGTCCGGCAGAGATGAACAGGAACAGGATGACTGCCAGCCAGCTAGGCAAATGTGTGTCCTTTGGTCAAACAGAGACTTGTTTAACATTGTCACTCGAGGACTCACGAACACGTGGATGAGTACGAGGACACCGAGAGAAACAAGGAGAGTCCTCAACAATTTCTGAAAACTTTTAGGGAAAACCTGGATTATTTTCTTTTCGTGTTCTGGCTAGAAAAACCACGTATCCGGCTGTCCAGACACCAAAGGGCAACAGCACATTAACCGGAGGATGTGCCAAGGACCAAGGACTAGGGAACCCAAGGAGTCACAGGAATAGGAACAGGGATCGGCGGCAAAACTACAACAGATGTGACCAACTTGTAGTCGGGCTTTCGTTCTTTCGACTGGAACGGCGACAAAGTCGCATATGTAATTGGAAGGTGGCGGATGGAGGAACGAGGATGAAGGATGCCGGGCGGGAAGGACTTACTGGAGACTAGGACCACGAGGGCGACAAGTAAACAAACAAACAAACGCAAACACACAATGGCAGACGGAAAAGAGGGCGGCGCTACGAGGATATCAGAAAATGGAAAAGCACCAAGATAGGAGCAAGGAAATTTCCGTATATTCTGACCCGGGGACTAGCATAAATTTGAATTTTCAACATGGATAGCCAAAGTGCTAGTGCCACTGTCTGGTGGCCAGTAGTTTGCATTGAAAATGAGAAACAGAAAAAAATTAAATATCAAATATAAGACAAGTATAAACATTTATTTAGAAATTTATAAAACTTTAGCCAATTAGTGGCTATGATTTTGTTAAAAAAAGACTTTTATATAAAATAGAATAGATTTTTTTTCAGTGCCTGGCTAGTACCTCTTTTCCTGTTCTGGGTACTGCTTCTAATTCCAGGATCCTGTTGGCCTGTTGTGGCTTTTGTGGCCTTATACGTCTGGTCTGCTTTGGTTAGCCTTTGGCTCTATCTGGTTTCTATTTTTTGTGCTGCACCAGATATGTGCTAAACTGATTTCTGCTCTACCCATTCTGTATTCCCCTCGTAATCTAAAGTTTTGCATGTGTTAGACCTCAATGCCACGCCCCCCGGCCCCTGGCCGCCGCCCATCAGCCCAGAACCAGCCATTTGGACAGGGAGTGTTTGCAAATGTTCCGAAAAACAGGCGCAATTACAATGTTGTTTGCCGTTCTCTGCAAATGAGTTGGTCAACATGTTTTGGCTTTTATTTGTTGTTTGTTTGTCTCTTTTTTTTTTGTTTTTTGAGTGCTAACGCGTTTGAATATTGTTTGTAACAGCGAGAGCTTGAAATTTAAAGATACAGCCTCAAGTCGCCCGCCACAGAACCATAAAAATTGCAAGCAAAACCAGATTTTATGACTATCCCTCCCCGGGCAAACAAACAAATAAAGGGAAACTGATATATTGTGTCTGGGTACTGACATTAAAATTGGCCATAAAATATGAAAAAGCAAAGTACATTTATTTTCCAGCAGAATCGAGTAAGTTTACAGATTGTATTAAAGTTCTGAGAGAAAATTTAAGTATTTTTCTGTTCGTGTTGAAAATTAAACTATGAATTATGACCAAAAGTTATAGACTTTCATCTCTATATCCTCCATATCTTATCGTCGAAAAATACTCTTTTAGGGCTGTTTTAAAACCTCACAAATACTAAATGGAATTAAGATAAGAAATTGGTAAAATACGCAACATTTTAAGTATCTTAAAAGAAAGAAACTATTCAATTCAACTAAAGAATTATTGAAAGGTATTTAATATTTATTTACAATATTTTTTTATTAAAAAAAAAAACAAACATACTTTCTTTTATAATTTTTTTATAAATTCTTTTATAATTGTTTTGTTAGGAAACCCAACAAATATCGAAGACTATAACAAATTATTTTGGCCGTGGCCAATCTCAATAGCACGGATGCGCCGTCACACCTTCTGGTCAGCTCACAACCGAGCTGTTCGTGTCCGGTAATAACGATTCAATCGGTCCGCCTCCCGCCACCCAGTCTCTATGGCTCCGTGGACTGTGGAGTAAAAGTGCTTGTGGGAGGATTCCCCAGCGAACTGGAGTCGAGGCCGGCCGCCCACATCCGACAGAGGCGCCTCCAGATCCCAGGCACCGGTTCGCAGGGCATCCGTGTAAGTGGAGCGGAAGGTGTAGCTGCCCCGGAAGTTGGGATTCGCATGCCATTGGGTGCGCAGGAAGCGAATCGGTTGGCCAACCGCAAAGGGCAGGAACTTGCTGAACAGCCAGAGTACTCCTTCCAGCACCTTCTCCTCGGTAAGAGTCTCCATGTGTCGGGCATGTGGTCCTATTATCCAGCCCTGGAGGATTCGTGGCTGCCTGGAGACGGGGTAGAACCCGAAAACACTCTCCAGCCAGAAGAGCTCGGAGGCTCGCAGCTCCTCCAGATCTTTCTGCAGCCAGAGGCAGTTGAAACCAGGCCAGTCCTCGGGGAGTGGAGGCTTTTCGAACTCCAAGAAAAACTTATCCACGGTGCCCAGTTTAAGGCCATCGATGGCTCTTACTTTTGCGGCTGGCAGAGCTGGGACGAAGAGCTGTTGATGCTGCTCCTTGAGCACGCCCAAGGACACGGTGCAGATCACATGGTCGGCGGTGAGGATCTCCCCGTTCCAGCAACGAATCGTGACCTCATCGGCTCCTTGCCAATTGATTTCGGCGATTCTTCTGTTGAGTAGAACGTGTCCTTTAAGGATGCCCAGATCACCATCCTCTTTGGATTTCATTAGTAATCTCAGGAAGCTCTTGTAGCCCTTGTCGCGCCAGTTGAGCAAAAGTTCACCTTCGCAGAGCCAGTACTCCAGGTGGCCCTGGCCGGAGACCTCAAAGAGATGATCTGACGCCTCCACGGAGGACTCGAACTTGTGAAAGACTTCCAGGAACTCTTCGGCTATTGTGTGGTCTATGGGTGGGAGCTTTTTCAGCTCTGTCCAGTACTTCCAGTTAATATAGTCCCCCAGAGATCCTTTATAGTTTACCAGCTCTGTTTGTCTTTCTGGAATGGAGTTCTCAGCTATACTCTTGAGGGTATCGGCGATCTCATCGGGCAGGATTTCCTTGTTGGAACGCACGCACTTAAAGGTCTCATAGTGGGGCTCGGTAACATCCAAAAGATTCAGGTCCTTGACCATTTCGAAGACCACATTTCCTTTCTCTCCGTGACACCACTGGGCTCCCAAGTCCACTACATTATCCGCGAAGGGTATTGTGTGCACCCGACCACCAATGCGGTCCTCCGCCTCCAGGACAAGGACGTTTTTGAAACCCTGCTCCAAGAGTCGGGTGGCTGCAGCAATACCAGCCGATCCCGCTCCAACGATCACAATGCGAGCCGTATCTTTAGTTTTGCTTAAAAGTCTTAATGACGCGGAACTCATTTTAATATTTATATAGCTTTTGTTTTTGTTTTTATTGTAATTAAAACAAAACGGCACTCTCACTATTTTTTCGAGTCTTTCACGCTCAACGTTCGACCACCTACTAAATTGGTTTTGTTCACTTTCACCCTCAACTATCACTCTCGCTACCTGGGGTCTCTCTATTCTGGGTCTCTGCTCTCTGCGATAAGATCCATCTGCCGATAAGGGGACCTCCCTTGTTGCTGTGGCAAATATGTGAGTTATGTCAATGCAGTAAACAGAGAATAAAGCAGTTGCATTATCAGCGCCTTATTATCGGCCTGTAAAATGAGAGACCACCGGGCAAGTGGTGTGACGCCAAAAAAATGAATAAGCGTATAAGAGAGCTTATGCTTTCTCTTAACATGGTAATACTCTTTGCACTTTGAAAAATATATTTGGCTTATAAGGTATTTTAAAGTATGATTAAATTTTATTGATTATTTTGCACCATTTCACCTCTTGACAAAATAGAAAAATTTTAATATGATATTAAAGCACTATTTTGAATGAGGAAAAGCGGCACAGAAAGCGCTGATCACAAAATGGTACTTCATTTTTTGATCGGATAGGTATTGGCAGAGCTATGGACATCGGAGTGAAACAAAATGGGAAAATCAGAAAAACCTACATTTTCATAGGGCTACCCCTTGAAAAAATTCGAAAAATTTCAAAATGATATTCAGGCACTATTTTGAATGAGGAAAAGTGGCACTGGAAGCGCTGATCACAAAATGGTACTTCATTTCCTGATCGGATAGGTATTGGCAGAGCTATGCACATCGGAGTGACCAAAAATGGGGAAATCAGAAAAACCCACATTTTCAAAAGGGTACCCCTTGAAAAAATTCGAGAAATTTCAAAATGATATTCAGGCATTATTTTGAATGAGGAAAAGCGGCGGTGGAAGCGCTGATCACAAAATGGTACTTCATTTCCTGATCGGATAGGTATTGGCAGAGCTATGCACATCGGAGTGACCAAAAATGGGGAAATCAGAAAAACCCACATTTTCATAGGGGTACCCCTTGAAAAAATTCGAGAAATTTCAAAATGATATTCAGGCATTATTTTGAATGAGGAAAAGCGGCGGTGGAAGCGCTGATCACAAAATGGTACTTCATTTCCTGATCGGATAGGTATTGGCAGAGCTATGCACATCGGAGTGACCAAAAATGGGGAAATCAGAAAAACCCACATTTTCAAAGGGGTACCCCTTGAAAAAATTCGAGAAATTTCAAAATGATATTCAGGCATTATTTTGAATGAGGAAAAGCGGCGGTGGAAGCGCTGATCACAAAATGGTACTTCATTTCTTGATCGGATAGGTATTGGCAGAGCTATGCACATCGGAGTGACCAAAAATGGGGAAATCAGAAAAACCCACATTTTCAAAGGGGTACCCCTTGAAAAAATTCGAGAAATTTCAAAATGATATTCAGGCATTATTTTGAATGAGGAAAAGCGGCGGTGGAAGCGCTGATCACAAAATGGTACTTCATTTCCTGATCGGATAGGTATTGGCAGAGCTATGCACATCGGAGTGACCAAAAATGGGGAAATCAGAAAAACCCACATTTTCAAAGGGGTACCCCTTGAAAAAATTCGAGAAATTTCAAAATGATATTCAGGCATTATTTTGAATGAGGAAAAGCGGCGGTGGAAGCGCTGATCACACAATGGTACTTCATTTCCTGATCGGATAGGTATTGGCAGAGCTATGCACATCGGAGTGACCAAAAATGGGAAAATCAGAAAAACGCACTTTTTCATGGGGGTACCCCTTGAAAAAATTCGAAAAACTTCAAAATGATATTCAGGCATTATTTTGAATGAGGAAAAGCGGCGGTGAAAGCGCTGATCACAAAATGGTACTTCATTTCTTGATCGGATAGGTATTGGCAGAGCTATGCACATCGGAGTGACCAAAAATGGGGAAATCAGAAAAACCCACTATTTTATGGAAGTACTTCGTGAAAAATTTCGACGCTTTGAAAATTAATACTCAAGAAATAGTTGCCATTTATATTTAAGAATCCCAATATCGATTTGGAGTATGATAACAATTGCCGAATGTTTTGATTGTTTAGAGAAGATTCAGGACAACTCATCAGGAATCGACTGTCATTGTAGTCAAAGCCCATTTGGAAAACCATTCAAGGCTTAGTAAAGGCAAAACAAAAGCGCCACTTTGGACACAAGCCCATCCACAAACAAAGGCTCACACACACACTGCCACCCATACGCACACCCTACACATACTCATACATTTTAAAGGTACCGCTGCCGCCTGAATATATGCAACACAATGTTTTCGTTCGGTTTGCCTGCTCTGGCGCTCTGGGGAGAATCTCCTTTGATGAATGTATTCATAAAAATCCAATCATTGCAATTGCACAGCGCATACGAGCGGTGAAGGCATTCAAGATGAATTCGCCAAAATAATGGGAAAACACAACAGACAGCTGGGTGCTGCCATTCTAGTTGCGAATTGGGGGGTGGCCAGGATGGGGCTTGCCTCTTTTCCAACCATTTACTCCAACAAACCCGAACAAGTCCACAAAAAAATTGCAGCAATAATTTTTTCTTAAAAAAAAAAAAGAAACAAAAACGAAATTTGTGCATAGACTGAGAAAATAACCAGAGCTAAATAGGAGAAAAGGTAAATGTTCAAGGATACCCTATAATAATATTAAATTACATATATATTTCTTATGGAGTTCAATAATAATTATATTATAAAATGTACACAAATATTTTTGCTAGCCGAAAGCTGAAAAGTGATTTTTAAAAAAGTGTCGTTCTTTCCCTTTATGAAAAGTCTATCAATCCCTAGCATATACCTTTCTAATGGGTATCAGCTACAAAAAGAAGGTAGCATTCACAAAACATTTACAACAACAAAAGATGCGATTAAAATGACAAGTGAAAGCAATTTTCGTGCATCTGTTACAGCAACCGAACCAAAAAGGACGAAACAGGATTGTAGAAAGTGGGAAAGGGGGAAAGGGGGAGCAAGAAGCCAGAAGCAAGTAGCCAGAAAAATCTGAAGGGGAAAACGATTGTCGAGGTAAGGACACGACCGAGTGATTGCCTTAAAATGGCATGCGAATACGGTTGGGATACGTTGTAATATGACAACGTTTAAGGACTCCACCGGCCAGAAGGACATCGAAGGCCAGACCGGGCAAGTGAACCCTAAAAGTCAAAAAACCAAACTGTTACTCACATTCGTGCTGCATTCACATTTCAGTATCCATTCGACGGCAATGAATTTATTCTCAATTTGTATCTGATGTGAGTGCAGGAATTCCTGATCGATTGGCTCCAAGGCGACCGTGTCCCATAACTGTCCAGGCTTTTCTGCATATGCTTCCTCCGCCTCACCATCATAATCATCGTCATCATCGTCTTCGTAGTCATCCTCTCCGCCATCGTCCTTGGTCCTTCGGAGCTCCTTCAGATGACTGGACCTGGCCTGCTCCCGTCGTTGTACGAAGTTAATTGGATCGACAGCATTTAAGGGACACAACAGCTCGACCTGAAGCGGAAAAGGACGAAATAAGAGAGAATAAATTTAAAAAAAAAATTGAAAATGTAAGGAGTTGAAATCTCGGTTCTTCTTGGAAAAATTCAATTGGTAGGTTATAAGCAGGCGGGGAAGGTAGAGAGGTGTCAAATTGATTTGAACATCTGGCCAACATTTGACTTTTAATTCCTTTTCCATTGCCATTTCCAATGGCCGGTGTTTGTGTTCCTTTTGCTGATTGTATCCTGTGCAAATTGACGTTTTAATGCAATTTGCTTTTTAATTAAAACTAAAAGGCAGCCGCCAGGAAAGAGCCAATAAACTAAACAACAGCAGGATGCTAACAGACAAGGATATCCGACACGTGGATGTGCTGTCAATTGGAAATCCCAGGAAATCAGATTCAATTTTGTTGCATTTTTTTTTCGAAAGATTGGCACAATAAAAAATGTGAAGCCTATTTGTTTTACTTTGGAATTTATGATTTCAGGATACGTATGTATGTAAATTGCGGTAAACCGCAGAATATTTCTCAAAATAAATAAATAATAAGGAATGCGTAATGAGGACTACAAGGATATGAGGAGGATTATCAACAGTCAACTGAATAAATAAATAAATAAATATGGATATGTGGAGTGAAGGGTAAAGCTATTTTTTAAAGAAAGAGTAAATAAAAATATAAGTTTAAAGGTTATATTTCATTTAAAAATAAAAAGTGCAGGGTATCTATTTGTATCTTATTGTACCATGATGGTATTGCTTTCAAATTAAGGATTATTTAATTGAAACTGACAAATGGCAAACAACAAGCCAGGATGCAGAAAATGCAAATAAAGCAAGAGCGAGTCAAGCGAATGAGAAAAGAAAGCTTAATCCGCGACAGAGTTTTATTTTTATTCCAAGGAGGAGGGGTAACGCCAGGTGGTCGGGCTTTCAAGCTGAGTCCGTCTTAGCCCAGTTGCTGGCAAATAAATTCGAGACATTTCTCGGCTGTCTCGACCCACTCACCTGTATCGTGGTGGTGACCGCCGGGGCGCAGCACTTGACTCCGCGATGGCAACGGCCACAGAGCTTGGGTCGATACAGCTTCCGAGAGACGCACTCGCCTAGGCGGATACGGGCTGGACCCAAACGCTGGATACTCCGGCACTCGTGACCCTTCTAAAAGAGACAAAAAAAATATATGAATATTAGGAGAATTAATAAAAACATAATATTAATTATTATGTTAAATAAGAGCTGCTTATACATATCCCTGTATACATAAAAATAAAGGTCCTTTTAGAACTTGGTTAAAAAATTAAATGTAGAGTTTAGGAAAGCAAAGATGCAATTTAAAGCTCAAGTTGACTGAAATTAATTACAGCAAACTTTTCATAATTATGTTTCTCACAGCACCAAACAAAAAAAGACAAGATGGCTGGTACTCACTCGTATCCTGTGGGCAGGCTCCTGGTGCTCCTTGCGAGAATGACGATGAGGCTGCGAGTGGATGTGGGAGTGTGAATGCGAGTGGAAGTGATGCTCCTTGTGCTTAGGCGTTAATGGGTGGCTCCTGCTCCGGCTTCTGCTTCGCTTATTGTCCTGGAGGTCGTCCTTGTCGCACCTGCGATTCTCGCAGAGCCGCAAATTGCTCAGTTGATGGCAACCGGCGTGGGTGGAGGTGTGCCGGGTGGCGGTGCCGAGGCCGCAGTTGCGGCTGCAGGCTGTCCAGTTGCCGCTGGTGGTGCTGTTGTGGCAGGTGGCATAAACTGCAACGAGTAAAGAAGCAGAGGAGTAAAGGATTGCTAATGGGCTTGCTTATGATCGAGTGGTGTTGGGTCGTTAATCATGGCCCAGTGGCAGGCACGAAACAGGATGCCTACACTTGGAAAAGCAAAATAAACCAAAAAAAATAAAATATACAGGGATAGTCCTGTCTTAATAGTCCTTTTTTTTATTAAATATTCCCTAATTAAACACTCTTTGTATCTCAAGTCAAAAATATGTTGCTTGCTGGAAATTTGAACAAAATTGAAAATGAATAGCGATAAAAATGCATTGCAGAAGGTTGAAGTTTACCCAATTGGCGATTGGAAGAAGCTGAAGCTGCTCATGTGGAAGAACTGGATCCTGCAAAGGAATCAAAAGATACAGCTCTTTGTAGCCCTTTTCGCGCCAGTACTGTTTATGCTCCTGATTGTCGCGCTCAGGGTATTGGTTGCACCCGATAATCGGCCGAAACTTGTCTATGAGCCGGTGTCCATATCGGACTTGCAGCTGTACATGAACTCGTTCATAAAGGGAAATCGAATTCTGCACGAAAATGGAACCATGAACATACCCAAATTGGTCCTCTGCTACACGCCCGATGACGAAATGTACAAGTCCATAATTCGGAGTACGGTCCACAAACTGCACCTGATGGGCTGGCGAGCGTATGGTTCGCGCCTTAAAATGCAGGAGGACATGGTGGAGCACAACTTTTTCGCTGGAGTTCAGTTCGAGGACAAGAGCAATCTGATACTGAACTCACGGGGATATCCCCTCAAGCTGAACTATTCCTTGAGATTCCCCAGCGAACTGCGGACGATGCCAGGTCCGATAATAGAAACTTGGCGAACGGATTCCAAGTTCATGTATTTTAATTCGAGGGGAGCGCGCAATTGGAATATAAGTGACGGCGGTGTTCCTGTTGGCTACGTAATGGAAGGCTTCCTCCCGGTCCAGCACGTTCTCACCATGTCCTGGCTTTCACTGGCGACGGGCTCGGAGCTGGCCGAACTGCCACAGATCTGGCTCCGCCGTTTCCCTTATCCTCCCGGTGTGAATGATCCGCTTCTAGCGGGTCTGCGGCGACTCCTGCCGTTCATCATCCTATTGAGCTTCTTGTATCCGAGCACCGTGGTTACCAGGGCGGTGACCAACGAAAAGGAACTGCAGCTGAAGGAGATCATGAAGCTGATTGGCGTCAACAACTGGATCCATTGGGTGGCCTGGTTCGTCAAGAGCTACCTTCTGATGCTCGGAGTGACGACAGTCGTAATGATAGTGTTGTTTGTGAGGTTTAAGGCTGGCTGCGCCATCTTGAACTACTCGCATGTCCTGCCTGTCTTCATGTTCTTCCATTGCTACATCTTCTCGGGCATTTGCTTTTGCTTCCTGGTCGCCATTCTCTTCTCCAGAGCGAGCACAGCGGCGGCAGTCGTGGCCATCGCCTGGTTCATCACGTTCATACCCTACTCCATTGCCCAGCACCACTACGACAAACTGGAACTCAGCACGATGCTACTAATGTCCTTCGCCCTGTGCAACTCGGCCCTGGGCTTTGGCTTGCACATTATCATGGACTGGGAGGGCACGGGCGACGGCTTGACCATGACCACTACTTTCCAGCCCCTGACCGAGGACCACTCCCTTACAATCTACCTGGTGATGCTAATGCTGACCCTGAGTGGTGTCTTCTATCTCACCATTTGCCTTTACGTGGAGCAGGTTCGTCCCGGCGAGTTCGGAATACCTCGCAAGTGGAATTTCTGCCTCAATCGGAAGTTTTGGTTTGGCCAACCCAAAGAAAAGCCGCGACGGCGTTCCGGCTCCATACAGCGTATCCTCGACAAAGACAAGTCCCGGAGAGTGCAGGCGATCGGAGTGCGACTGATAAACCTGGAAAAGTGCTTTGGCCACCACACGGCTGTCAGGGGCCTAAACCTGAAGATGTACCGCGGCGAGATCACCGTCCTTCTGGGCCACAATGGAGCTGGCAAGACCACGACCATCAATATGCTGACAGGAATAATTGCGCCCACCAAGGGCACGGCATTCATAAACGGTTACGATATCCGAACCCAGCTGGCAGAGGCCCGCCAGTCGATAGGGATTTGTCCGCAAAACAATATCCTTTTCAGCCACATGAGTGTCCGAGATCACATCGTGTTCTTCAGCAAGCTGAAGGGAGTACACGGATCGGAGGCGATTAAAAAAGAGGTGAAGAAGTACGTCGATATATTGGGACTGGAGAGAAAGTCGAAGACAGCTTCCCGGAATCTGTCCGGCGGAATGAAGAGGAAACTGGCTCTGTGCTGTGCCCTGTGCGGCGATGCTAAGATAGTCCTGTGCGACGAGCCGAGTTCCGGGATCGATGCCGCCGGACGACGGAGTCTCTGGGAACTGCTGCAGGCGGAGAAGAAGGAACGCACCATCCTGCTGACCACCCACTACATGGACGAAGCCGACGTTCTTGGCGATCGGATAGCCATCCTGTCTGACGGCCAGCTGCAGTGCTGTGGCACGTCCTTTCTGCTGAAGAAGCGCTACGGTCCCGGCTACCAACTGGTCTGCATCATGAAGAAGGGATGCGACGTGACTGCAGTAACTCGGCTCATCAATCGACACCTGCCCCAAATCAAAATCGAGCGACAGCTGGGCTCAGAACTGACCTACCGCCTTCCGAATATATACTCCAAAAAGTTTCCGCCCCTGCTGAATGATCTGGAGAAGAACTCGGCCGATCTGAAGCTGGACGGCTACGGGCTGAGTGTGGCCTCCCTGGAAGATGTCTTCATGCAGGTGAGCAGCAGCGGCAGACAGGCGGCAGGTGAATCCACGACCGACTCAATACCAGAATCCCCAAAGACCGAGAAGAAGTCCGGGTCGTACAGCTTTTCGGACCTCATATTTGACTTGAAGACCAAGGAGAGCCACTCGTGTTCGCGCTGTTGCTCGGTTTGGCAAGGACTCATCGCGAAAAAGTTCTTCATAACCCTTCGATTCTACTGGATACTGCTGGCGATAATTATCCTTCCCATTGTGATCATGTCACTGGCCGTCCTCAACTCGCGCTCTGGTCAAACCTACTATGAACTGCCACCTCTGCACATAAGCCTGGATGACTACAAGATGGGCTACGTCATACTGGAGGACAAGGCTGAGCCGCCCCTGGATAAGGTGACCCAAGCCTATGTAGACTACGTGGCCGGGTTCGGCCGCCGGTACAAGCTGATAAACATCGGGGATGAGGAGTTCAACGACTACATCTTGGGAAGGGACAAGGACGAGCACTTTGAAGTATACTTCGAGACCTTGGCAGGGGCCACGATTGCCAATGGTAACATGACCGTATGGCTAAACAACAACCATCTGCACACGGCTCCCCTAACCCTCAATTTGCTGCACAATGCCTTGGCCACCACTTTGCTAGGGGCCGGGGCCTATACGGGAGTTACGAACGAACCCCTGCCCTACAGCAAGGACACCATGTCGATGCGACTGAACAAGGGTCTGCGCCTGGGCGTCGAAATCGCCGTGCACTTAGCCCTGAGTATGACCTCCATAACGGCCTTCTATGCGATTCCCATCATCCTGGAACGCGAGTCCCGGGCCAAGCTCATACAGTTCCTGAGCGGCGTGGGTGTGTTCGCCTACTGGGTGACCCACTACGTCTGGGACTTTCTGACCTTCACGCTGTCGGCGATCTCTATCATACTAACCCTGGTCTCGTTCCGGGAGGAGGCCTTCAAGGAGTTCAATTATGTCTGCTACAACTTTGCGGTTATCTTGATTTTCGGCTGTGCCGCGTTGCCGGTGAGCTACGTCATCTCCGGATGTTTCTCCGACAGTGCCTCGGGATTTACCAGAATCGGTATATTTAACACCCTTACGGGGCCGGCCTTCTTTATGCTTAGGATTACATTTTCGCTGGAGGAGTTGGGCCTGCAGAATGTTGGGGACACACTTGCCTGGGTCTTCAGAATCTTCCCCCACTTCAGTCTGTCCAGCGCCATACATCACCTCCACATTGGCTACAATATTCGACGAGGCTGCAAGATGGGCGCCAAAGGTCTGTCCCAGGCAACCCTTTGCAGCAGGCTGCCCATTTGTTGCGACACACCGAAGTACTTCGGCTGGAGGTCTCCTGGTGTCCTGCCGGAAGTCGTATATATGGCAGTGGTAGCACTTGTTCTCATGGCGCTTCTAGTCATAAAGGATGCCAAGATACACTATTTCATAAACGATCAGATGCGCCGCGGTGTTAAGTATGCCTCGAAGAAGGCCAAGGGAAAGGTAATGCCCACAACCTACTTGGAGAACACGGATGTGAACCACGAGAGGCTTTTTGTTAAAGGTGTGAAAAGTGGCGAGAGGGAGCGCATACCCCTTCTGGTGGACAACATCAGTAAGAAGTTTGGCAAGAAGTACGTTGTGAAGAACATCACGTTCCATGTGGATCGATCTGAGTGTTTCGGCCTCCTGGGCATCAATGGAGCGGGAAAGACCACCACCTTCAAGATGCTAAGCGGCGACGAGACCATCACTTCCGGGGAGGCCTACATCGAGGGCATAAGCCTGTCCAGGCACTGGTACAAGGTGTATGGCAGGATCGGCTACTGTCCCCAGTTCGATGCCCTGTTCAACGATCTGACAGGACGACAGACACTGAGAATTTTCTGCTTAGTGCGAGGAATCCAGCGTCGCTACATCAGCACCGTTTGCTGGGCCCTGGCCATCGCCTTCGGCTTCCAGCAGCATATGAATAAGCGGGTGAAGTACTACAGTGGCGGCAACAAGCGGAAACTGAGTGTCGCCATTGCCGTGATTGGAAGTCCTGCTGTTGTCTTTCTGGATGAACCGACGAGCGGAATGGATCCGGGGGCGCGGCGGCATCTGTGGAAGATGATCGGCATGATCCGGGCCGCCGGAAAGTCCATTGTTCTCACATCGCACAGCATGGACGAGTGCGAGACTTTGTGCACCCGCCTGGCCATCATGGTGGATGGCGAGTTCAAGTGCATCGGCTCGGTTCAGGCCCTGAAAAACACCTACTCGAAGGGACTCATCCTGAAGATAAAGGTCAAGCAGAGAAAGAAGGCTCTTCAGAGAGTGATAGAGAACTCATCGTCCGACGACGTCCTGATGGAATCCACTAGCTACGACAATAGGAGCCTGAACACACGTAGTATGCACAGTATGCACTCCGTCGATGCACAATCCCGGTCCAGAGGAACAGTCTACTTGTTCAAGGACACTGACTTTGAAAGCCGAATCCAAAACGTAATTTTATTTATAGGCAATGCAATTCCAGATGCTGACTTCAGGGAGGAGTACAACGGACTGCTCACCTACTATATACCGCAAACGAAAATGTTGCCCCAAATATTTCAGTTGATTGAGAACAACATGAAGAAATTAAATATTGAGGACTATCTGATAATGCAGACGCGTTTGGAGGAAATATTCCTAGAGTTTGCCTTGAACAGGCCCCCAGAAGAAGCGATTGTAAAAAGGTAATACTTGTTGTCTTAATATTACTCTCAAAGTATTGAATATTAATACGTTTTTTTTCAGAAAATGTTGCCGATGAAAATGTTTGGATTGGAAAATGATAATTTGTCAATATAAACTTTCTACCTGTTTCTACGGGTTGTCATGAATAAAAACTTATATTTGGTACAATTTAAAATTTTTTTTACAAATTTGAAATATATTTTCCTTTAAAAGCAAACTAATTGCTTGTAAAAATGGGTCTCAACTCTTCAGTAGATCCTGTTGAGCTGCAGCATCCAGTTCTCAACTTTGAGTCGCCAAGGACCTTGGAGCGGACTATACCCTATATTTGCCGGCAAGAACGCTTAATATCTTGTTTATTTATTGCATTCTGCGCGTTTAATTAACGCTTAATCCCTCTGTAAGTAATTATGCTTCTGCCGTCGGCTACTGCTCCAGCTCCAGCTCCTGCTGCTACTACTATGGCTGCGAAGCCATCCTGCTTCATTCTCGTGATAAAATAATTCATCTTCATAAATATGCACTGCACTTTGGTCTCGGTTTGGGGCAGGATGTGGCTGTGGGTTTTGGGGCGCTTAAAAAGCATTAAGTTGCGCATCGGACACAGCACGACACGCCCCTGAGCGCCATTAACTGGAACCAGTGGGAGCGGAGTACTCGGAGGTGGACACAATGGGATGGCCGTGGCCACAAGCACACTTATAAAACAATAACAAGGCCATGGCTATCGCACGGAAAATGGACACTGGGAAAAATAAGTAAGACAGACTACTTTTTTAAGCTTCAGAGTTTTACAAAATATGAGTCTTTTCTTACAAATTTGTTAATATTTAAAATAATTTAAAAATAGGATAATAATTTAAATTTTAGTCTCAGTGTACAATGGAGCAACTTACCATCAGCTGTTGGATTCTCACAGAGCCACATCTTACAGCAGTGGCCGGGAACTTCGACGAGGCGCGGCGATCGGCAGGATATCGTGTCCTCCGGCGCCGGCAGCTGCTCGTTGGGGCAGAGCGTCGAGCAGGCGTGGCGGCCATTCTGCAATGCCACATTAAAATACATTAAATGTGGCCCATTGGCATCGCTTGTGCTTTTGTTGTGTTTTGTTTATTTAGCTTTGGTCGGGCCAACCAAAAATAAAGTCATAATGTAAAGAAAATATTGGCTCAATCCCACGAGGGGTGGAAAACTTGGTCAAGAACTTTGTTTAGTGTTTTGTTGTCTCTCTGCCCTGTTTTTTTTTTTTGGGTGTTATGTGGGAGTTACCATTTCGTTTAGATCTCCGACTACTTTCGTTTCGTAATCCACTGGAAAAATATACGTTTTTCCCGCCATCGTCACGAAATTGCATTGCATAAATTGCGATGGCGGCGCATTCGAGTGTTTATGTGTATTTGTGGCATGCCACATGATCTACCAACGCAGCTGGAAATAAGGTGCAAAAACCTGACCAAAAAAGAAGAAAGGGTCGGAGGACAAGAGAGCTCCAGGTTCTTGGCCATAAAGCAATGTCAAGGATTTAGTTTTTGCTTTATACTCGGATTCGGAAAATCTTACTCAGCTTTGGTAATGATTCAGTGACGACACAAAGTGTCCATAAATTTATAGTTTAGTCCTTAAAGTTTCGATTTAAAAATATAATTAGATAGTAACCCCATAATCTGTTAAACTATCTGCATCAGCATTTAGCTCTCCACCATTTGCCATCAAAAAGTACTTGCAACAGCTGAATTAGAATTCCCGGGAATTTCACACTGTATTTAAATTTTAATTAAAATCGCTACCAACTAAAAGCAATTCTCTTTTAAATGGTGCAAGTGTTGGCGCTAATCCCACCAAAAATATACAAAACCCAGAGCGAAAAACTAAAAGTGGAAAGTCAGATGGGTGGAGGGCAGGAACTAAGCGCAGGTTAAACAATTGCAGGAAAAGGAGTATCGTTTAACCAAACTGCATTTGGCCCTTTTTGGCCCGAATGGTGCCTCTCTGTATGGGTGGGTATCTGTGTGCAAGTGTATCTGTATCTGTGCTTGTGTAGCTGCCTCTGTGTGCGTGGCTGTCTGTGGTTTGTGGCCAAATCTTGTGCAGATGGGCCCCTCAGCATTTTGCTGCCGCGACTCACCTCGCAAACGCATTGGGTTTTACAATCCAATTTAAATGTGACTCCATGTGCGAATGTTGTGTTGCCAACACTGCAATTGGCTGCAGGCGAGATCCAAGCCCAAGAACCATATCCAAATCCAAATCCAAATTCCAGCAGCAGCAGGCGTTGATGTCGCACAAAAATGGTTTCCAAAATAGAAAATAGAAAAGTCAAATGAGTGTGAAAATATTAAAGAGCAGAACCAGGCTTGGGACTAACTTTAGGGATTCTACATCTGACTTGTTTATTGTACATTTTATTCCGTTCAATTTCATTTGGCTTTGCTTTTTCATTTCGCCGCTAATTTATGTCATCAAATACGTAATACATGTCGTATGTGCAATGTCGGAACCCAATTAATGTCACAGTACTGCCTCTGTTTGTTATAAATTTCGCTAGAATCGCATATTTACAACGCAAACAATGGGCTGCCATGCTACCATTCCGCCTTTTGGCCAGGATCCTAAATACCGTTTCCCTCGGTTCGTGTCTCATCAAAATTGATATTGACAAATGCCGCTGCTTTATGGCATGCCATTAGCCCGCCAAAGTTTGCCTTTGCCCCCTGCCCCCCAAAAACACGGCCTTTGTTGCCACTTTTGCACAGAAATAAAAGCCTAGGATAATAGTAGAATCAATTACCAGAATATTAGAAGAGATATAATCATCATATGCCTTCACTCAATAGAGAATATTATTTTTTATCCATAAAGACTTTTTAAAAAATAATTTTTCTAGTTCCTCCTTGAATTTTTTCCTGTGCTTCCGGGCCATTATGCCCGTTTTTGTTTCGGCCTGGCCAAAAACTCGTATGTGTAGCCGCCAATCACAATTACTCGGGCATGTGGTGGGGCATTTGCAATCACAGGAAGCTCTTCGCTCCTAGAACACAGACACAGCTCAGGATCAGGGACCCAAAGAGGACTCCGCCCACTTGTCTCTGAGTGTGTTTAGCAGGGGGAGAGTTGTAGGGGATCGGGTACGTGCCCTGTACTTTTCCACTTTGAATTGATTTCACTGACGACGTGACTCTGCCAGAGCAGGAGCAGGAACCTGGAGCCGAAGGATGAAACGTGTGGTCTCCTGCTCCTGCTCCTGCTAGCATCATCATTCATTTGGCATCAATGGTTAATGTGAAAATTGGCATTGCCAGCTGATTGTAATGAATATGGGCACGTTGTCGCATCTTTATGACATTAGCAATTTACGTTTATTATTGAAAAAGTTCACATCTCACAAATGCGGACAAAGGAGGAAGTATAGATCCTTTCCCTAGCGGAGATACTGACTCACTCACATATCACATGTGTGTATGAAAGTTGCGTCATTCCTGAAAGTGCAATCTTCTTAATGTACCTTGTCTTGTGTTCATAAGAAAATGTCTGCCTTGAGTACACACAGGTGGGTGCCAAAAGGATTCTTCTGCCACACAGAGTGTCCTTTTTGAACAGTCACCTCGGTCTTAGTCTGAGAGTGTGTGACTGAGGTCGTTACAAGAAATCGTTTATCCTTAACGAATCGAGCTCAGCAAAAACAAGGCCGCCAAAATTTTAATAACGAAGGCAACGAATAGGAAATACTCTATAAATTTTTGGGCTAAAAGGCTGGATGTGGTTTAATGGAAAGCATTTCTTACGAATCTCTTTTGGTTTTAACTTTCATGACATAAACTTTTCAGGACATTGATGATACCCCGATTTTCGGGGAGGGTAAAGCGGAAGTGAATGCCGGAATGTGCAATGTGGAAGCTTTTATCTTCCGCCCGTTGACAGCATTTAAGGCTCTCGGCTGCCTCGCAAAGCGCACTCAAGAGCTCCTATATAGTTTGTCGGCATATACATAATAAATATATGTATTTCAGCATAAACTCAATGTCGTGCCACTCGAAATAAACTTCTGGCTCCACCCTTTCTGATGGCGAAGCATATTTTTTGCGCCCAGTGTCCCCTTTTCCGGGGTCATCATCACCGACCCACTGCCTTTGGGGTCACGTGTGCGCAGTTTATTTGTTTTATGCGGCCTCGGTAAGGCTTTGGCTACGGCTTCGGACTCCACCAAAAAGATAAAGAAAAACCCCACTTTTTGTCCTGCCCTATGCTGTGTCCTATGTCCTGTGTAGTGTTTGTTTTACTTAGAGTTTTAGATTTACTTAAGTCGTTGATGACCATGACCAAATAAAGTTTCATTTTGTGCAAAGATTTACAGCACTCGAGCGTGTGCGACAAGTTTTGAGTGCCCTCCGTCCTTTGGCCTCGCAGCGGATCAGGTCAGCCAACAAAAGTTCGAAAAGGCTATGGGCCACGCTGCGTATGCGCAATTTTTGTAGTTCAAGTGTTTGCTTGGGACATCACAGTGATTGAGTGCTATGGGGGCTGTTCCCAAATCTACTTCAAAAACTAAAATCTGTACTCGAGATTGTTCATGTCTGAATAGTTTCAGATGGAGGGCTTCGAACAAAAAACTTTATTAGCTTAATTAAAAATGACTTAAAGCCTGTAAAAATGTCTTAAACCATAACGTCAAGTTTTTAAAGTTATCCTTTGTGTGATTTTTGGAATTCCTGGGCGTCGTCTGCAAATGATATG
The DNA here is from genome assembly GCF_030179905.1 of Drosophila bipectinata. NCBI lineage: Eukaryota > Metazoa > Arthropoda > Insecta > Diptera > Drosophilidae > Drosophila > Drosophila bipectinata. Next base: position 6,286,842 of record NC_091738.1, read on the forward strand.
TTCTGGCTAATCTTTGCAGTTCATTCGGAACTTTCTGGGCTTGTTTGTGAGCTCTGTGTTACATTACTTCACGTATTCGCAAATATGTTTTGGCCAAGTTAACAGCGACTCAGAAATTCTCGTGCTCCGATAACTTTTCGGTTGTGAAACTGGCAAGGAATAGAGAACAAGTTATACAGTTTAAATAAACTTGTTCCGCAATGCATCTTGGTTTAAATGCACCGTGAAAGAACTATGGCTAGAACATGGTAGTTTAAAGAAACTTTTTGGGAACTGTTTCTAGTTCAGTTTCCAGCTTAGTCAACCTAAAGGCTATATTTATTGAACCCCTCTTTCTAATCCAAAAATGTCATATTTCTTTCTGTGTAGATTTTGTTTGAAATACACATCCCAGCAAACGTGTGGGGCATTGATATCGGCCTGGGGCTCCACCACTCGCTCGACTACGTGGAAGGCCCAGAAGGTTGGCCAACTTTTATTTTGGTCCAGGCCGGGCTACACAAACTGTATTGGCATTTGACTCAAAACTTTTGACTCCAACCGGTTTTTGGGGGGAAATGGGGACAAGGGCCACTTTTACACACAAAAAAAAAAGATGTTATATGTGTATGAAAGTGAGTATGCAGCCATATCGGCAGTCCGATATTGGCAGTATTTGTTGAAACGCCCTCGAATCGAAAAGTTTGTGAAACAGTTCGGACTGCTGATGTTTAATTTTGAACAGCTTTCTACGACAACATACAAAAAAACGTGGAGAAAGCATAGAAAGAGCATGGAAAATGGCACATGTCGAAGGGAATTGAACACACACCCACATAAAAAATAGAAAAAAAAGCGTAAAAAAAGGAAAATATGGAAAAGGAAAAAGTCGGGGGAAATAAAAAGGAAACGTATCGAACATAAAACCTCTAAAATCACTTTACTCGTTAGTTAGGCGTTTGAGCTTGTGTGTGTGCTGGTTGCTGGTGTTTCCCAGGAGATGGCATATCTGCTAAGCCAGGATCTGCCAGGATATGCGGAGGTGGACATTGAATGTTCGGTAACTTTTGCCAAAAGCCAACTAAGAATCGGCAACAAAAGACAAAAAATAACGAACATTTCCTTGTTGCAAGTTTTAATGAAATTTTTGCGGCCCTTCGATTGTGTTCGATTATTTTTCATTTTTCTTTCAGTAAAACGAAAAGCTGCCTGAGAAAAGTAATTTTCGGAAGCCAATAAAATAAATTACTTTCTATTTGTAGAAGTTAAACATAATATTTTTGTATTGAAATTGCATAAAATTGCGATGGACAGGCCTTTTGATTAATGGAGCACAAAGTAAATGTAATTCGTAAATCGCCTTTTCACAAAATCAATGGCAAATATACTAAAGGCCTAGAGAGCTGAAGTGTTTTATTTGAAATCCTGTGGAACTTACCCGGATTGGGATGCCTGGGCAACTGATCCGAGAATGGGATTGCATAATTAAGGAAAGAGCATTAATGGCATTCATAAAGATTTTCATGGCTGCTTCGCCGTTTTTTGCTCAAACTCACTTTGATGGCCTTAAAGCCCAGACTCAGGTTCGCCTCGACTTCGGCGACGAGACCATTTCCAAATATCCCCAGCAGCGGCAGCAGTATCAGCATTTTCTGAAAGTATAAAAAGCCGGTTAAAAAGAGACGGCCTGACTTGCCTAGAAAGAGATATACAATACAAATGCTATTAAAATGAAAAAAAAGGTCGAGGCAGTCGGATTCACCGTGTCAGTCGACTTTATTAAGGTCAATTCAGTGTCTGGCTCGGTTTTGGTTACGGCTAATGGTTACGACTACGGCCATGGTTACGGTTGCTCTGTTCCCGGTTTTTCCATGTTTGTTTTTAGCATTTTGGTCTTTTAGCATCGGCTTACGTTACTCTTCTCCGCTCATTTTTTTGGTTGGCCAGAAAGTCTGTCTGGCACCTTTAATATTTGACCAAATGGACAAAGTTTATTTAACTCGGTTGGTCTGAATAAACCGGATTAGATGTTTCTCTTAAGACTAAGCTGAAAAGTTTTTATTTTAATGAGGTGTTTAAGAAAAAAAATCATAAACGATAAACAATAATAAATGCCTAGCTCTAGCTATAAAAAAAATACTATTTTAAAGTTTAAATTTTCAAAAAAATTTCATCCATTTATTTATTGTATCTCTATAAAAACCATCTTAATTAATATGCTAATTAATTTTTTGCGCAGATACAAACTGAATCGATGCTGAATAAAAACCAATTGTTTCGGCCGAGTGGTTTTCATATTAATTTCATTTTTTCAGCAATTATCTGTGGGTCTTGAGTCGCCCGCAAGTCGCTTAATATTTTTCAATAACGATATATGTATTTCCCCGTAGGTGCATACTTCATTACGGAAAGTGGTAATTATTTCACAGGTAGGTGAATACCTGTGTGAACGCTTTGTTTGCAATCAATTTACGCGCTTTTTAATGGCTAAGAACACGCATACGTCGTCCCTGGCTCGTATATTTTTCATTTTGCACACAAAAAGCGTAAAAGCTCATTAAAAAATATTTCCCACTCATGCGTGAACATTTTTAAAAAGGTATTTAATTAAACTTTAATAACAAAAAAACAATAAGCAACGCGGCTACAAAGTGGAAAGTGGCGGCTGCGATGAAAGCTGGATGCTTTTCCGCCGACAGGGAATGCGGCTTAATGCGAAAGATTTCAATTAACGACACGGACCCCGTGAGCTGTTAAGTGGATAAACAGGACGAGGACATCCTGAAGTCGATGGGGGAGTGCGGGCAAGTAAGTGCGGGAGGACCTGGCTGGAGTGACGGATGAGTGGCCATCGTTCATATACACCAACGCCACCAACGACTCATGTGGAACACCCATTTGGATGCAGAGGGGATTGCACCAATGAGCTGCATTCAATGCTGCTTCATTAAGGTGCAGGAGCTTCCAAGCTTCCAAGGAGCTGTCTCTCCAGTCCTTGTCGTAATTATCGTAATTACAATGAACGATGACGGGGGAAATGTAAATGGACATGGAGATGTGGACGGAGATCGGAATGGAGGATGTAAAGATGTAAGGATGGAGATGGCCTGGCCCTGGACAGTCAACAATAATAAAAGCCAACGAGCCGTATGAGAGTAGTTAACAAAGAAGGCCCAGAATCTCTCTCTGGTCCTTTAGATTTAACAGCACTGTTCCATGGGATTGAGGGAAAATCCTTTTCAAGGACCATGGACAATGGAGAAAGTGCACAGCAATAAATTTCAGAAAAAAAGGGAACTATTAACTTTTATTTTTAAATCCATAACGAGTAGCTCGATATTAAAATATATATTGGTTGAGACACAAAGTTGTTATTAAACCAAATGAGAGTGAAATTAAACCCCTTTTCTCTGTGTAGAAAAATCCTTTCAAGGGAGAGCTCCTTTTGTGGAGACGAGCGGCCCCATTTCTATGATCTGTTAATTGCGAGGCGGCGGGCTCTGAGCAAATGTGGGGCAACTTACATATTTGGGCACATGTTGCACGTATTGAATGGAAAAGTGCAAGGGAAACGAAAGGAAAACCATTGCCAACAAGCAAAAAAAAAACCTATCCATTTGCCCATCCATCCGGCTGTCTGTTTTGTGTTTATAATTATGATGAAAGGGGCGACGGCGCTCGCTCAGCAGATTCAACCAACCAGGTCCAAACCAGGTCCATTCAGCTCGAGGCGGGGCAGGGCAAAAATTGTGTGTGTCACTTCGGAAATGAGCAAGCCAAGGGATAAGGTCCGGAGCTAGAGAAATGCCAGCTAGACAGCGTTTAAAATTGTTTGCCACAGGAGTCTCGGAGAGTAGAGTTGATGATTTCAAAACAGGACCAACAAAAAAAAAGCACCACATAACAAACAGGATGGGACTGGGGGAGACTGTATCATTAAATTTAATGAATAGATAACAACGAAAACAGAAACTAACCCAGAAGGAAGAAAGTGTGAATCCCCCACAAAAAAGTGAAACTTTATGCTGCATACTCTTTGGGGCTTCACACTTTTCGTCCTGGATTTTGAAAACAAAGTTATAAAATCCGACTTGAAGTTGAGGCCCTGCTGACAGCGTTTTATGACCTTTTAAATGGGTCATTTACCCGTAAATTGATTAATGATACGCCGGATAACCACACCTACTCCCCCTCGCACCATAAGTCGAGGCTTTAAAGCGCTTTCAAGCCATGTTTGTCGTCCTTAAATATGTTTATTTGTTGGCTGGATGTCGAAGGGGAAATGAAATTAATGATATTGTTAAGCCATTTTAAATGAGCCAACAAATTAATCTTGTTTAATTTTTGAAGTTAACCATAATGGGATGCGGCATTAGCAGGGCGGGCGCTGTAACACGAGAGTCCTTGTGTCCTTTTTTATGTTTCATTCGCGTGTAAATCAGTATAAGTCCCACAGATTTCCGAGAGGGGCTGCCAGGATGATTGTTTGACTGCTCATCATTCATAAGCCTGAGATACTCTCTGTGGGGGCGATTGCAGCGTTGGCATCTTGTTATTCAAAACACACACACATCCTGGTGTGATGTGTGAGAAGCCAACGACCGCTGTCAGCAATGACAATAATGATCGTAATGCTGTTCGGATAATAATGATGATGACATTGTGGATGCCCCCGTTTTTCTGGTTGATAACAACGCGTGACAACAATGCTGACACATCGAAAGATTGTCATTCCATCAATTATTCAAGAACACGCAAATCATCAACAAAACTCTCAGCATTCAAAGAGTCATAAGCGGGGAGTCCTGGGACATACAACATCCTTCTCGTTTTATTAACAATACAACTGTATGTCAGAAATTACACAGTAAAGAAATACAATAAATATTAGAGGATGTTGTAACTCTATTTTTAGTTTGAAATTTTATCATAACTAAATTATAAGAAATTCTTTGAAAATAGAACAAGTAAAAAGGTTTAAAATATAATCCATATTACTACCTTTTTTCTTATTCAAAATAAAATGTAACTAAAACATTTTATATAAATTTTTTTGCTGGTGCACAAACACTAAGTGTTGCAAGTTACAAGTAGTAGGAGATTTGCCGCAGGTTCTACCCAATATAGAACAACAACACTTGAGCCTAACAAAAAAAAAAAAACATGAAATACAGGGAATCATTGGCATGAATATCCGAGTGTTTTTATTTATGACTGTGCGTCAATATACTGTCAGACTATTGAGGAGGAGAACACAGCCAGGAGGTGGGCTTAGTCTGCTCTTTGGCCCGAACTAGAACAGAAATCAATCAACTCTGGGCCAAAACGGGGAAAACTACTAGCGCCCAGAGGCAATGAGGGGTGGATGAGGGGTGGAGAACTGAAGGGAAAATCATATATCTGAAGGATGCCGGAATGCATAGACAGTTCTCAGAGGGAGCTATAAATCCAAGCTTGACACGGTTAAGTGTTGGAGCTCAACAAAGGCTCAACGCCGGCAACAAAGACCGGCGGAATCTTTTCAGAAAACAAATCATAATAATCAATCTATGGCCCCCAAAGGACGCAAAAGAAAGGGTAATTTTCGTCCAATTTAAGAGTTCATCCGCTTTCTGTTCCGCCAACACAAAACTAGTTAAAGTTGAACCCTTTTATCTCGCAGCGAATCACTTAACGTAGCGTAAATTTCATTTGAAGCTAATTGAAATTCATTCGGGCGAAATCAAATTAAGTCAAAAGTATATCCTGTCGCCAGAGGTACGTGTCCTTCTAAGAAACAAAGTCTGTCGCAAAGTGATTCATTCATAACGATAAATTAGGACGGGGCAAGGACACAAGCGCTGATGCTGACGCTCAAGTCCCAGGGGACATATTTTCATTCGAACTTGAACTCAAACACTCATATTCACACACACACACGTAGTAATATAAATATCCTTAGCTGTGGACGTGTCCTGTCCAATGAATATCAACAGTTTGCCTACTTTTCTGTTCTTTTTTTTTGTTCTGCAAACTCTCAACATTTGTCATATCTTTTTTAGCCAAGTCCTGGCATAGAGTGGGGAGTGGAAGAGAAAAAAACTCAATTACAAAATATCAGAAAATCGCAAACAAATAAATTAAGGATACGAATCTGGCTAAGGACTGCGGCAAACTTGGCTCAAATCGAAATGAAATAGTGACACAGGCGCTGCCATAAAACCAAAGGCAAATACAAAAAGGACCAAGCCAAAGCCGCACAAAAGGAAAAAGGTTAAACCAAATATTTATCCAGCCGCCCTAGGAAATGGGTTAGGCTGGAGGACGGACTTTGGAGGATGAGGTCCTGGCCCGGCAGTCTGTATGTAATTACCAGCCATGGACTGCAAGTACAGCTGTGCCTAAGTACATAGCTCCAAACCATCCATATATATGTATGTATATCCGAGTATATTGTAAAAGTTCGCATGTGTGTCGGCTCGGTTGTACGTGGCTTTATGCTTAAATAAACATTTGTCCTGGTGCCGGGTCGGTGGAGGCACCTTCTCCTCCTTCTTCTTCCTGCTCCTTGGAGCATCGTCTTTTGCTTTAGGGTTTACATAGCACCATAGCCAGTCAGTCTGTCCGGTCAAAGCCAAATCGTTGATTGCATAAGTTGATGGCCGACACATGTCCGAGATATATAGTGTCGATATAGTCTGTGTTTGTCCGTGGGCCGGAGGTCCTTTGGCTTTCCCCCTCTTTCCCCCCATACTCACGTGTGGTTGCTATTCAAGTCTAATGGTGTCTGTGCAGGTTGCATTTGCCTTCTCCACCCCCCAAGGATGTGCTCCTTCTCGTCGTCCGCCTTCAGTCCGCAATGACCTGCAAAAAGAAAATGAAATTTACTATTGCTGGATACAAACACTCACTTTTCAGCCCAGCTCGGTGGCACTGATTGCTTTATTGAGATACTCCCGGAGATGAAGATGGAGATCTCCAGGATTCATCAAGCCATTCAGCTTTCAAACGAGTGGAGTGGAGTGGAGTGAGTGCAAATAAATTGCTTGATAGAACTATTTAGTGAGATTTCTTTACTGAATTTAATTGACTTTTTGTGGTTGAATCGATTGTCGTATTTTTGGCTCAAGACTGTCAAATTAAATACTCACCAGGACACAAGAAAGAAAAAGGACTAAGCCACAAAAAAGGAAGGAAGATTTTTCAAGTAGAAGAATAATTTCATTAAATCTAGTCGGTTAAAACGTAGAAAACTCTTCATTATCCTTAACATTTGGCATAAACAAATAACAGTCCATAAAGCAGATTCCCCAAAAAATCAAAAGTCAATGCCACATTTTTATTAAATGGCTTGCTTTTATTTATTTTTGCTTTCCATCTTTTTCATATATTTACCCATCTGAAGATTCATTTCCTTGTGTATGGCAAGGTGTTTGTTATCGTTTGTTATATTGCTTGTTATGTAATGTAATTTATACAAGCCCACACAAACACACACACACAGCCATGCGGGATTCCAATACAATGTCATAAACGGCAAGGACACAAAGGCAATTCCGCATGGCATTACTGGCAGACAAAACAAATGGCAAAGTTGTGGGGAGTGGAGCGGGATGTATGGCGACTAAAAGCCAAAAAGAACGCGTTCGGCATAAATGATAAGCTGGTGTAACGCAGCAGGACCAAGGGGCAGGGCACCCAGACTCAGACATGTCCTGGTCCTTGTTGCTTTTCCTCGTTCTGTGTCCCGGCTGTGTCTGTGCCGGCTTGCCTTTCCCTTTGCTTTTGCTTTTGCTCTGACTTTTGAATACTTAACAGGATAATGAAATGTCAAAAGTGCGCAGGCGGCCCAGGAAAGCGTATCCTGCTGCCGCTGGCCTCTGTCCCTGTGCCCCAACCTATCTGGTCCCGTCTCATATTGATATTCCTCTGGCTGTTGTGGAGTTTTATTGTGTTGTCCATGCCTAAGTGAACGTCACGGCATGCCGCGCGCATTAAATCATAAAGAACAAGCCAAGATGCCAGGATATTTTTACATTTCACTCTTAAGATTTTTGCATACCCTTACACAAATATTTATAACTCAGAAATTATTTAATATGAATAATGAAATTGCATGCATTTATTTTTTACAAAGCTCTACAAATCAAAGTAATTGTAATTCCAGTATTTTATTTCATAAATCAACTTCATCATCCAATCAGAAAGCTCCCACCGGAAAAAAGAGTAACGAAAAGCGAATGAAAAATGTGATATCCAAGGATATACACAGGACGCATGTTTTTCTCATATTTTTGAATTTTTTTCGGCTGGCCATTTTATGTTTACATAAATTTAAATTGACACAAATGCGTTTTGGGGCGGCTCCGACAAATAAAAGAAAATAAAATACAAAACCAGGAACACCAAATGATAAACTTCATAAATTATGACAGTTTTATGCTGCGGGTTCAGGGTGTAGGTCTGAGGGCTCGTTTAATGCTTTATTTATTTGTAGTGATTGCCAGGACATGCAAAGGAATTGAAAACTTATTTATGCACTTCCATACCCATACCCTTGCACAGGCTCTCATAAAAACCAAAGCCTGTAACCAAAGTCCAAATAAGGTGGCTTTAATCAAGGCTACATTTTTGTGGCAAAACCATTTGCACCCACTCTACTTTGGTTTCATGGTGGGAATATCCTTGATATCCCTGGCTATGGACACGCTTAACTCAAATTGCTGTTTCTTATTTTTTCTCTGTTATTTTCTAGTCTGTATTGTGGCCGGCAATCGGGGAAACAAGAGAAAGTTGTAATCAATAAAGTAAATGACCCAGGCACTTCAGGACTTCGGGACTAGAGAACACATCCTGCCATCCAGCCAAATAGAGGGCACTGGAAAAGAATGGGCCAAGTGTTGCTATGATTGATTTCTTTGAGTGGAAAAAGCGATTTGGAGTGCACAAAAGAGATATGGTACTTAGGGACAACAATACACATCTGGCCGGATATTAAGTTAGTCGACCGGGCTTAGGTTTCAATGATAAGATGCTTTTCAATACCAATGGGGATTAAATTCGTTTCATTTTATTCGGTAATAGATATTACTCAAATATCGAAGAATAATACTGCCCCTAGTTGGCTTTGGTTAATTTAATTGAAGGCTTTTTCAATAACAAAATCGCTTCAAGGTAAATAGCAAAATAACAACAAGGACCCTCGTTCATTGTTAACGTTTTTATTAATTAACAAAATGGCCTGAATGTACAAATACCCGCCCAGAAGCACACACGCAAGCATAATTGATTAATTCGAGTCGATGAATGCGACGCCTGTAAGTTGGCCACATTTTGTTTTGGCCATGGCCCGTTTTCGAGTGGCAGGCTTATTTCGTTAATGAACTTGAAAGAGTCTCTCGAGGAAAGAGCTTATTTCGACTTGAAACGTATATATAATTGAACCGAAATCAAATCAGGCAAAATTTAATGCCGCCACAATGCAAACAACAAGCACCAAGCAGCAACAATGAGTTTGTAAAATATTCAAGGGGCAAATTTATGTGCAACTTGGCCCATTCCACTTGCCGCTTATTGACTCTTCACGCTGGTGGGCCAATTATGGCCAGCTGGTGGGCCAGAAACTACGAACAATGTCGGCGAAACTTTGGCCACAATCTTAACAAGAAAATCTGTATATTACACGCCACAATTCCGGAGTGGCTGGGGCAGTGGCACTGGCAGGGGGCACAGAATTCCAAAATATTTACACACCTAAATAGATTTGATGGCATAATTGAAATTTGTTGTTATTGGGGCTGGGGCACCGTTTCCGTTCAATATTTGGGTGTGTTTGCAATTTGCATAAATGCCAAATGGCAAATGCCAAGTAAAAGTTTATTAAAAGCATCGCCCAAAACTTTCCCCAATAACACTGAAGGACTCGCTTCTCTAAAATTTGTGACACATAGCTCGAGGGGTGTAATGTTGAACAATGAACTCCTTTGGCAGGGCAGGATGAGTTGGGCTTGGCTTGGCCTATCCTGGCATTGTCCTTGTTGCCAGCCAACTTTTTACCAAGCCAACAATTTATTTTCTTCCCTCTTCGTGATAATTTAACTTTTTTTTCATCGCCTTACAGCCGAAAATTGGATTTGTTGCGACCGACTTGCAGACTTTGAACGCTTTTAACGAATGTTGAACAGCGCAAAAAAGTTGTTTTTCTAATTGCGGATGTAGCCTCTGGGGATTGGCGAAAATTTCGCGGTCGGACTTTGGGGGAACTTTATCAGGTTATTTAATATTCATTTGTAGAAGATTTTCCAGTAGTACTTAAACACAAAAAAAAAACAGTAGTATTCCACACAAAGAGAACCACAATAAATGCCATTGTGTAAGTTCTTATAGTCATGATAAGAGGCTCAAAGTTTTAAGACAAAACATGTAACTACTTGGCAGATATGAGCTTAAACTTTTAAACAAATTTTAAATATAAATTAAAGTGCATATAGCACTAACTGAAAATTATATTATTTCTCCTAGAAAATAACCAAGATATTCTATAAGAAGTTAATCCCTTTAAAGAATTGCTGAAACATCCCTGGTATTCCAGGAATTATGATTCTAGAAACCCATCGTCTTCCCAGAAGGCTCGAAAATTAAACAAAATGATAAGAGCAACTTGTCTTGTTCTTAACCGCCCTACAAATTGCTCGCCAATTAAATCCTTTTTTGTTTTTTCCATAAACTAACTTTGCATTTGAAACTTTTCCATTCGACCTACAAGCCAAACAAGCTGCTCCCTCCCTCGATCCATATTTCAGCCCCGAGGGTGAAATCTTTTCTAGTCCTTGGCTATGAACCTTTAATGGGAAGTCCCAAGTCCAAGTCATTTAATGTGCTTACATTCATTTCGTTTTTAAATCTTTGATAAAGTGAGGGGTGCTTTAAGCCAAGTCTTTTTTGCCAGGCTTTTTTGCCTCCAGTCCCCCCTCCTCTAAGCCTTCGTCCTGGGTAGCAAAAGTTGTCGCCGTGTCGCGACAAACGCAATTCTTTACACGACTACAGCAAGGACGAGGATAAGGACGAGTTTGTGCGCGTTTTTGTTTCCTTTTTTTTCCCCCTGCTCCCCAACGGCTTGGTTTTTAGAATTCCCTTCACCGGGCCCCGGTCCTGACCCCCTTTGGTAGCATTTTTACCATGTTTTCCGTACTTTGGCGCGCCTTTTCGTGCTTCCGGTCGTGTACGCGCTTTCTAGATTACTTTTATAAGTGAATTTGTTGCGGTTTTCCGCAAAATTTACAAGTACGTGAGAAAATTAGAGCTTAGCCTCTTTGGAGCTCAGCCGCTTGTTGCTCCCATTGCCTGTTCGTTCGTCCTTGTATTATGCGGCCACTCGGCGAGGCTTTAAGATTCCTAAGATGTGCAACGCTGCGTATACGTAATTTATGCCGGAACATTGCTCATACGCCGCGTTGCAAGCGCCCAACCGCTTGCCCAATTATGCCAGCGAAATTAGCAAGTTCATTATTTGCTTAGCCATCGCCTTTTGCCAATTTAACGCCAATCCTAAATGAGACTAACTTAAAAGAGCGTTTCCTAGATTTCAGAGACCAACGAGGGGAAGAGCGTTATATTCTGACATGAAAATAAATTCGATGGCTGTAGCTCTCTGCCATGTTGAAATAAAGTTTCATCTTGGCCCGCGAATGAGCAAGACAAAGTTTTTCCCTCTCCACTTTTCCCCCTCCGAATTTCCCACGCCCTATTATGGGTGTGGAGGACTCCCCTGTTCTACTCCCCCTCTGTCTCGCATTCTATTTTCCTTTTTTTTTTTTCGTTTGCGGGTGTGCGGTTTTGTCTGTATTTGCAGAATTGTTAGTTTCACGCTTTGTTTGTTGAGATTAGCTGGCGGACCCCCTCCATACGTCCCTTTATACCCCCACTATCACTCTCTTCCCACCTCCCCGTGGCATGCCACCATACTCCGTTTCCCGCAACGCATGAAATAAAATTGTGCAGCTTACTTTACTTTATTTGCTCGAACTTATGCCAAGTCGCAGCATTCCTTTGGTTTTACGAATGCTCTAAGTATAAATTTTTGAAGGAATATTTATAATTTATAGATAATTATAAAAGATTAATAATAGTCCATATAGGTTTTGTAAATTGTGATTGTAAAAATGTCTAAAAAAGAGTGTTTGTAAAAATATGCACCGTAAGCCGCAATAGGCGTGTAACTATTTACAGATTCCTAGAAACTTTAACTTTGTATCTAAATAAAATTTAAAATTTTCAATTTAAATTGTTTCAAATACCCTTAGAAATAAGCATAATTTTCCACTTCCACTTAATGGAAGTTAATGGAAGTCCACTTAATTTTTATCAAAACATTTTAAAGCTTAAAACTTATTCTTAAATGAACAACAAAGCTCTAAAAAAATCCATATACCCTCAGTCTGTTAAAGTAAATCATTGCCACAAAACTACCATCTAGTTGGGTCCCAGGAGAGTGTATTCCGCGTTCGTATAAATCAATTGGCTTGCACACATTTCACTTGGTTTATTTGCTCCGTTTGTTTGTTGCCTTTTGGAAGAGCAAAGTTTGCACGTGAAAATTGCGTTCACATGTCTTCCTCAATTGTGATTGTGTGTGTGTCCCTGTCAGTGTATGGGTGAGTGCCCACACACACACATACACACACACATAAAGACGTATATGAGTGGTAGTATTTACCAGATTGGTGGCGAAAAATTCGCTGGCGTGTGGAAAATTGATGCTGTTGCTGAAGTTTTTGGCTTTTTGAACTGACAGCTGCGATTTTTATGCGTCGCAGCCGCCGACTAGGAAAAATAATTGTAATTGTGAGTTGTATGATTCAGAAAGGACCTTACATATATCCTCTCTGTGTAGCCGCCCCCTCAGTTTAGCATAGTTTTGTGGGGGAATTTGTTGGGGCAATGCTTGTGGCATGTGAAGTGTCTGATATTATTATTTTGGTTTGCCGCCTTCTTGCCAGAGCGATGGATTTCCATCTGCCAACTTCTGGCGTTTTGTTTCAACGCCAGCCCTTATTTATTGGAGTGCTTTCCTCTTTTACCCAAATGAGAATTTATGGCTAATTGATGCTGTTGTGAGCCATGCGGTTACCACTGCCAACGGATGGCCTAAACTAAATAACGGCCAACTGGATAATTAACTACAATTCTGCGGCTTTGATTCAGTATAAATTAAAACTCGGCATTGCAGCAAAATATCTGCATTTTCATATTGAAAATTGTGCACTTAATTAAGTAAAATTAATTATTAATTATTTTTATCTGTCGTTTTTTATCAAAAATTTTTTTTTTATTTACTTAATCTTGGGGCCATTCTCGGGCAAAACCAACACGATGGACTGGCAAGACGCCCCCCGCTCCATCAAAATCAAGCCGCCTTCTAAAAAGAAGCCCTTTTCTAATCTTCAAGATGTCGACTCCAGCGACTCCGAGCTTGGAGAAATGAAACGGAAGTCGGCTAAAAAACCCGTAAGGGATGACGAACCAACCACCAGCAAAGCAGCAAGAGCGGCATTGAAGGCTAATATTGAAAGCAATTATTATGCTATTCTATCTGATCTTGAAGATGAAGTTTTAGGCAACGGCACGGAAGCGGTCGATGATGAAGAGGTACTTATGTCTTCTAAGTCCCCCAAGAAGAAGGAAATCAAGCCACCGCCGATTTTTATCCCAGATGTCTCTAACATTGCTGCTCTAATTTCCTGCATCGAGGACATCGTTGGCAAAAAGAAGGACTTCTCCTACAAAGCCGCCAGAGACAATCAGTTGAGGATTATGATGCCGGATAAGGAGTCATACTCTGCCCTCAAATCCCACCTCGATAGTGCCGGGAAAAGGTACTATACGTTCCAGCACAAGGAAGATAGAGCCTATCGAGTTGTTGTGAAAGGTCTGCATCATACCACTGACATCGATGACATTAAAGCGGACTTCCGGCGACAAGGACACGTGGTCCGAGATGTGCGCAATGCCGTAGGGCACATCTCCAAAACACCGATGTCGATCTTCTTTGTCAATCTGGAGCCTTCCAGCAACAATAAGGAGATCTTCAATGTCAAGAGAGTCTGCCACTCTGTGGTCACTGTCGAACCTCCACGCAATTTCCATGATGTGCCGCAATGCTACCGGTGCCAAGGATTTGGGCACAGTCAGCGATACTGCAAGCTGCAGCATCGGTGTGTTAAATGCGGCGATCATCACAGCACAAGCGAGTGTAAGAAGACACGTGAGGAAGCGGCTAAATGCGTGCACTGTCACGGGGCCCATCCTGCGTCGTACAAAGGATGTCCGGCTTACAAGAAAGCCAAGGCCTGCATGGCTCCTAAGGAACCACGACCACCTCAACCACGCCGCTTAGCGTACCCACCCCCTCAGCCATATCCAATTACGGACACCACAGCCAGAAGCTATGCTGACATAGTTAAAGGAGGAGCCTGGCCTTCACAGACACCAGCGACAGCACAGGGGATGCCACAGGCAGACCAGATGGCGGCATTTATGATGAGGGTGGAAAACCTTCTTGAGAGAGTAATGGACAAAATATTCGAACGAATGACAGCTATGATGAGCTCCATCCTCTCTCAAATATGCAGCAAATAGGCCTGCACGTAGCCTTTTGGAACGCTAACGGACTTGTCCAAAACAGGCTTGAGGTGGAACATTTTATACACACTCAATGCATCGACATACTGCTTATAGCAGAAACCCATTTCACCCATAAGTCATTCCTGAAATTGCACGGATATGACGTAATACATGCAGACCATCCTAGCGGAAGAGGACACGGAGGAGCGGCGATCATAGTCAAGGCCAGCATTGACTACAACGACATAGCAATACTCAAGGAAGACTGGATCCAGTGCGCCAGAATTTCCGTCTCCACTCCTTTGGGAAAAATCACCATTGCGTCTGCATATATACCCCCACAACATAAAGTCTCGGAAGGCCAGTTCGACCTCCTGCTGAGTGATATGGGCGACAAATTCATCGTCGCAGGAGACTTTAACGCCAAGCATCCTTGGTGGGGCTCGAGAGTGAGTAATCCCAAAGGTACTGCATTATTCAAATGCATACAGCGCAGAGCCTATAACTGCCATTCAACTGGAGAGCCCACGTATTGGCCCACAGACCCCCAACGGCTGCCGGACCTTCTCGACTTCGCCATCTCCCATGGAATCCATCCGGACTCCATAGCCTGCTCGGCAAATAAAGATCTCTTCTCCGATCACAGTGCGGTGGAACTCCACATTAACACCCCTGTAGAGAAGAAAGTCACCCGACTCAGGATGATCAGACCTCGCACCAGCATAGAGAGCTACTCCGAGTGGATGGAGAACGCCCTAGAGAGCGCGCAGCCAGACCTTAGCACGGGTGCTGGTATCGATCAGGCTGTCGAGAATCTCACTCAAGAGATGCACAACGCTGCCTTAATTGCAACTCCTAGGGCTCCATGCAACAATAGGAAGTTGCAAAGGCATTTACACCTGTGGTCTCCTGAAGTGGCTGCACTCCTCAATGAGAAGAGACGACGGAGAAGGATTTGGTTCCAAACCAGGTACCCCAGCGATAAAACAGCTTTCAATCGTGCAACCAAAAAACTCAAGAAGCTGCTGCAGAGGTTGCGGACTTGCGCATTCGAAGAGCACCTGCGCCAGGTCGAGCCTGGGGACCCCCATCACAACTTGTGGAACTTAACCCGCCATTTAAAGCGTCCCAAGCAAAGGGTCGCCCAAATACGAAAATCCGACGGTGGATGGTGTCGTTCGGATCAGGAAAGGGCCGATGCTTTCGCTGCTCACCTCGAAGCAGCCTTCAAGCCATTCAACATGTGCACGGAAGAGGACAGAGCAGAAACGGAGTTCGTACTGGCCCTACCACCCACGGACCTTAGCCAGATGGAGCCCGTATCGGAGGAAGAGGTCAAGGAGGAGGTGTCAGGCCTTAACGCCAAAAAATCTCCGGGTGCAGATGGGATAGAGGCACTCGCGGTCAAGCTTCTCCCACCTTCAGGAATAAGAAGGCTCACAACGATCTATAATGCGTGCCTAGAGAGTGGACACTTCCCCACTTGCTGGAAACAGGCGGAGGTCATCCTGATCCCAAAGCCTGGAAAGCCAGAAACTAATCTCGCCTCATATAGGCCGATTAGTTTACTGTCTGTAATCTCCAAAATACTCGAGAGAGTATTTTTGCGCAGATTGCAGACAGTACTGGACGAGGCTGGTTTGATCCCAGATCACCAGTTTGGTTTCAGGCGCTCTCACTCCACCCCCGAGCAATGCCACAGGATCGTGGCAAAAATCCTGGACAGCCTCGAAAGAAAACATTACTGCTGTGCTGTTTTCCTGGATGTCAAGCAGGCGTTTGACAGGGTCTGGCACCCTGGTCTAAAAGCGAAGCTCAAGAGGAACCTGCCACAAAAGTATTACGATTTCCTTAACTCGTACTTGACCGACAGGAAGTTCAGGGTCAGAAGCGGAAATGCGACATCGGAGTACAGGCCCATTGAAGCTGGTGTTCCGCAGGGCAGTGTACTTGGTCCCATCCTGTACACCATGTACACAGCCGACATGCCTGTCGCTGAAGAGGAGGGCCTTCTAGTGGCTACATATGCCGACGACACGGCATTTTTGGCCTCTTCAATCTTGCCAGAGGAGGCTTCTGCACGACTCCAACGCCAGCTGGACATCCTTGACCCGTGGCTTCGACGGTGGAACATCGCCGTCAACCATGAGAAGTCAGGCCAAACGACGTTTACAATGAAGAGAGGCGACTGTCCTGGAGTCAGTCTCGGAGGCACCCCAATTCCAGCCAGCCCTACACCCAAATATCTGGGTATGACCCTGGATAGAAGGCTCACCTGGAGAACCCACCTGCAGCGCAAACGGACGCAAATCCGGATCAAGCTGCGTCAGCTCAACTGGCTCATTGGAAGGAGGTCCAGGCTGAAGCTAAGAATCAAGCTCCTTATATATAAGGCCATTGTAAAGCCAATCTGGACATATGGTATCCAGCTATGGGGGACGGCGTGTCAAAGCAACCGAAGGATCATTCAGATCGCCCAAAACAAGGCCCTAAGAACTTTAACTGGAGCTCATCCGTTCCACGACAATGCGACAATCCACGCCCAACTGAGAGTCCCATATGTGAGCGAAGAAGTTCAGAGATTCGCCAATAGGTACGTGGTAAGGCTGGACCGACATCCTAACCCTGAGGCCATCAATCTTCTGGACAACAGCTACACCACAAGGAGGCTGAAACGGACCCACCCACTGGACCTCTGCCACTCGGGCGAACGGGACTGAGCTGCAGTTGAAAAACTAACAAGGCCCACTAAAGGGCCCGACAATAATTAACTTGAATTTTATCGCTAAGGTCTACTGTTAAAATTAGTTTCCTAGGATAAGCAAACATTGTACTACTCAATATTTCATTAAGTTAAGGTCCCATTATACAATTTAATTATTGTCCATAACTTCGGACAGATTTTAAATATAACTATTGATTGATTGATAAAAAAAAAAAAAAAAAAAAAAATTAAGTAAAATAACCATTTATAATTCGTTCAGACTCCAGCAGCTGACGTCAATTGACTAATTTGGTCAACAGTTGGTTGCAAAAGCAGAGTGACAATAAAGTTATGACTTTAAATATTAAATTTCAATTTAAATTTAAACTTTAAAGTCTTAATCAAATATTTCCTTTCTAAGAAATTCACAAAGAAACTTGTTAATTATTTCCTAACCTTAAAAAGGACCCCCCTTTTCTCTCCGTGTTTAGTCATGCTTAATTCACAGGATAAGCTTCAGTTTCTCCAACCACCCATTTTCCTCCCAATCGATTGCCCTTTCGCTCGAATGGTCCTTGCAATGGGGCAATGTTCTCACAGGACACGTGTGCTATGTAAATTACAAAAGTATAATGCAAATGGCGGCCCAGGGGTGAAGGTTCAAAGGGGGCCGACAATGGGGCGTGCCACCTCACTTAATTAGCCAGCGGGCTTATTTATTATTCACTGGCACTGCCTTCCTCGCCATCCTTCCCAGCCAGCCAGCTCCGAAGCCTAATGAATCACAGTTTTTGTAGTGGAAATTTTAATTTTTCATTAGCATGCAAAGCAACAAAGCGACACGAAAATATATGACCTTGTGCGAGTAGTTTTCGTTATAAAAACCCCACGCCGCACCAGCCCATTGTAGTAGTTTACCCCACATGTCCAGGACATTTGTCACAGGTGGCAAGGACCTGAGTGATGGAACTCACAACTCACAGCACAGAACAGAAAAAACCCGCCCACAACAGGAAAGAAAAATGTGAAAAGCATGTTGAAAGGATTAATGCACACATCATTTAACCAAAGGCGAAAGCCTACCAGATAGGTGAACGTCCTTAGGCCTCCTGTCCGTTCCCTATGGCACGGCCCATTGAGAATTCAAGTCCTGAAATGACAATTTTCCCAGTTTTCACTCGAAGCACTAGACACTGTCCATCTCTGGTCTCTGGTTTTGGTTATGACCCTTTTTTTTTTTTGGTCCTGTTTTTGTGGCTTTCCAAAGTTGTTACTTTTGCGGTCCGTGTGGTCTGAGGGTGTGTTTTCTTCCAGTGTAAACGGTTCGAGTTGGCTGCTCTTTGGTATTTTTATGCACGATTTAATATTTGTTTGCTTATTTACATTTTGGTTAAGGTATTTGTGGTTAATTTTAAGGTTTGTGAGGATACTGAATGCTATCTTAGGGAAGGGATGCGTAACATAAATACAAATAAATGGTTTTTGAACTTTAAACTATTCTAAGACATAGTAACTACATACCATAATAATAGTTTAACTATAGTTATAATGGATGTACCCAGTAGATTCTAGAATCTAGACCCTTTAGTTAAATTTTAGAAATCTATTTGCTTAACCATCGCTAAACCGAAGCCCAATCCCAACCGCAGACATTTCATTGCAATGACCAAAAACCAGATCGGCCGGTCACGTTTGCTTTTTGGCGCTCTTTTCGGTTTCGCGGTCAGAATGCCATTTGCGGGCCATAATTCAGAACCAGGCCGAGGCGGGACGGGACGTCTGTTTCCGTAAATTGCATTACCGAAATAATAAATCAATAACAATTTGATGGAACTAAATGAGATTATTGGCAGACGCTCGACGTCCTCCGCTTATTCTTTCATTCGCTGTCTGCGCGCATTTACGAAATAATTCAATTCATTTCTTTAAATTCATTTACCAGCGAAATTCACAAAATAAGCAGATAAATAAATAAACTTTTATTCTGTCAAAAATTGATTTTTATGGCGCGCCGTCTGCATGAAAAATTCATCAGTTTTATTCTTACTTATTCAATACTAAAAGGGGGTCTTTCAACAAAGACAGGTGAGATAAAAATGCCAGGAATGACAATATGAAGACACCGCCACATTAAAGCAACCATATACATATGCCTCATCATTCTTCACTTTAAAATCACTTTAATTCTAATATAGCTTGATAAATTCTATATTCCCCAATCGATTATATCTTTAATTATTACCTTTATATATATTTCTGAACTTTTCTTTCACTTGAGGCTTCGAGTGCGAACAAATACATTTTCCGACAAGAAAACTTTAATTCTCGATTTGTTTCGGCAACTTTGGCTCAAAGAGATTTCCGGAACACCTTTTCAAAACTTTCAACAACTTCTCAAGCATTATAAAATGTTCGTATTCCCTCGCATTTCATTTCTGTTAATTTTATTTGCCAGCTTTTATGTCTTATTTTTTATTTTTATTCATTTCTTTAGAAGTTCAAGTGCCTGTCTCTGTTCTCGATTGGCATTTTTCCTTTTTTTATTTTATTTTCTTTTTTTTTTTATCTGGCTATAAATTTTTGACAACATTGAACGAAGGCGGCGGCTTGCAGCACGTGATTGAAACAGCCATGGCTAAAACGAAGCAGCTAACACCAATACACATGCCAAAATACAAATTGAAGTGTACATATGAATGCACAGAGAAAAATGTTATATACTAAATGGTAGATTTAAGTATTACAAAGGTTTTTTTTTAAAGAAAGCCAAATTTAACCCAATATTTCTGAAAATAGTCAATACATTTCATTTTAAATATTTTTTTAAGCAAAATCCTTTAGTTTTCTCTGAGTATTTCTATTTTCAGGTTATCAGACGTCTGAAAGCAGAACCGTTTCGACAAAAAATCCAGACTTCCAGACAGACTTCACCCATAAGTGCGCAAAAAAACTCCAAATAAATTTTCTTTCACACATTCCTAACGATATATGTATAAGGGTATATCCCTCTGCGCCTGAATGGTGTTGCTTTGAAAATACGAAAAAAAAAAATAGGCAATGTGCGGAAATTTTGATTTTTCGCCCGAGTTGGCAAAGGCGTCGTGTGTCGGTCCCAGCGAGTTTAGTTTTGCGTGTCTGACTTACAGCGAAATCAAATTAACTTGTGCATACTTTTAGGCGCACAGGCAGGAAGCCCAAAGAAAAGGAAAAAGACCGAGGCAAAATGCTGCGACGTGACTTTTCGGATCCTCCACCCAAGCCCGTCCAATGCAAATGGTGAACGGAAGTCCTGAGCCATGCCTATGTATGTTCTGTATGTGTGTGTGTATGTGTGTGTGGCAGTTGGAAAAGTCCTCCATCTGCATGTGTAAATTTATTCACTGATGTCTTTTATAAGGGGCAATTTCAAACATTTTGTCATTAACTCGACAAATTTTTAGAACGTTGCCGTATTTCGGGCCGAGGTAATTACAAAATGAAGTGCACGTGAGGACGAGCATGGAAGCCAAATAAAAAGTGAGTCATAAAAAGTGTAAATGAAAAGGACGAGCAAGGAGGTGATGGCACATGAAAACAGACGTTCAAATGAATTTGTCTTTTACTGTTGTCGCGGTTCTTCCACAACCAAAAAATGTCTAAATTGCTTGATATCTTTTAATGGCCGCGACGGTAGATAGCCTGCTTGATGAGCTGTAATCAAGTATGTATAAGGGTTCTATATTAAAAGGATCTCAAATTGGATTTTACGGGCTTGAAAAAAACCTGTCCCATAAATCACAAATATTGTGACAGATTTTAAATACAATCTACGTCAGAGCGTTTCTCAAACTATTCTACTATTTATGGCCCACTAATTACAGGTCCTCCATTATGCGCATTTGAAATGAGAGGCCAACTGCCAGAAATAGCTGAAACATTAGCCAAAATACACGCAACTATTAGCACCTAACGTCTACCACATGGAGGCATAAATCAAAAACTGGCTTCATAAAATATTTATGCACCCACACACCATATCCATAACAACCCCGAAAACGACCCACTGTATAGTGTTAAATAAAAATGGGCGCCCATTTGTTGGCAACAGAGAGCGGAAATGTTTAACAATCAAGGGCCCTAAATGAAAGGCGGAAAAACTACGCAACTGGTTGTCAATTTAAAAAGAACAAAAAGCGCCTGAAAAATGGCCGGAAAAAGGTTTAATAAATGCGAACTCTGACAGGCGGCGATAAAGAAAGGGTTCGGCTTATTCTCCCCCCAATGTGTGTAAACAAATTAAAAATTGGCCATAAAAAAATAATCATATTGCGGCTTGTGCCAAAACAAACAAGCGACATTAAATTGATAAAAGCCATGGATGGCCAAAAGTGGAGGAAAGGCCAAGGCCCAGATCAACAATAAAGACGGCCCAGTTGGCGAAAGAGGCCTGCGAAGGAGGCTCTTGAGTGGCAACAATGGCGAACATTTTTTGGTACTACGTATTAAAAGCAACTTCCAAGTCATTAACCCGTTTATGACGCCTAACTTGGCCAAAAACCGCCTCCACTTGCCCACAATAAAGCGGCAATAAAATGGATAGCCCAGCATATACAATACACATGTGTATGTGGCTAGGAATGTGCGTGGGTGTAGGCCAACTTAAAGCGTTTAACGGCTCATTTATTGCCTAACATACACAGGACTTTAGGCCAGGAACCGAGTGGCATAAAATGTTATTAAAAACGAAGCCATAGAATCGCCCGAGCACGCGCCCATTATGTGTTTAATCTTTGACCGACCAGGCCCGGCTCGAAGGATATACGTAGCAAGTATCCTCGAAATCGCCAAATTTGACAATAATATGGGAGGAGGGAAAAAAAGAGAAGCCAAGCAACGGCTTGGAACAAATGGCGAAAGGAAACGGATGCACCAAACTCGTTTTTTCCAAAAAAGAAAGCTACAAGGACTCCGAAACACATGTTTCTATATCCTTGCAGTGGGGATGTCCCGGAGTTGAAGCATTAATGAGACACAGAAGTCCAGAATAAGAGAGAAATTCATTAACAATAATGGAGGGAATTCGGCCTAGTTGTCTGGCCGACAGGAAATTTATCATTGCCATTCTGAAAACTAAAAGGAAACAAAGAAATTAAAATACCCTGAAGGCCAAATAAATATAAAATTAATTAATTCATTTAAACGCACTTTTTTTAAACGCCGCTCTTAGTGTTTATGTTTCCACTAAAATCACAAAAGTTTTATGCATTTTCCTTTATTATTTTTTATATGAAAAAAGAGGATAATTAAAGGCTCCTACTAGGAATGGCTAGTACAAGGATTTCTGCCTTTGACCAGACCCATTGCAACAGACTCTCCAAAGAGTATACAAAGGAATTTACGGTTGATGTGGCTAGCCTGTTTATGGCCAACATCCCGGCAACTGCGGCCATCGTCAGCCAGGACCAAAGCGGTTTCGGGTTTGTTATCCTCCGCACACACACACCCATGTACACAAGGCTCTGGCAAAGGCCTGGCACACGCACATTATGCTAATACTACCCCCGCTAGTGTTAGTGGGTTAAGGACATTTTTATGCGTATGAGTGCCATCGACACGGGCTTGTCTGTGTATGTTTGTTAGCCATCTGCGTTTCACTGTGTTCGTGCATGTTAAATGAGCGTAATGCCACTATTATTGGACACATTACAAACAAAATGAAAGTGGCCTGACCCACCCACACTAACACATACCCAGCATTGTTGGCCTTTAAGTTCTTATTGGCCAAAGAGATTACGCTATATTGCAGTTGGCATATTAAACTTGCATCAGGAAGTGCACTAGCCAGCTTCTCAATAATTGAGCAAATCGATTTAGCCGACTTAGTTCTATCTCTAGGGGGAACGGCTTTTATCACGTTGGCCATTATCCCAGCTTAGGCACTCATAACTTGGCTTTAAGCACACTGAGGGTATTGATCCGTTCCGGTTGGCTTAAAACGTTTTTGCCATATCCTTGTAAGCCATCGTTACCTGTTTGCTATCGTTACCAAAATTGAGGTTCGATTTTTATGTCAAGGCAAGGACAAAACATTGACAATGTCCTTAACGTTTTTTTGGAATCATCATGGTTGCCATCATCATCATTTGCTTACAAGAAACAGTTAAGAATGAATTCATTTTTTGGTTAACAAAAAAGGGAAAGAACATTTAACTATTTTTTAAACAAATTAGTAAGAAAATAAAACCTACCATATTTAGATAACCAGAACCAGAAATTTCTTACCCGAAAAAATTGATTTAAGATATTTTCAAGGTGGTGGCAATAGAACTTGAAGGGTTTTATCGATTTGTTGGCTAACAGATAAATATGCATATGTACATATATGTATATGGATTGAACCTTTTTGGCTTGACAGCTAACGGGAATGTATGTCCTCGATGGGACAGGAAGGAGCTGTGGAACCATTTTGCGTCACATTATGGAGATATCAAGCACTCACACAAACAGGACACAGGAGTATGGGTGAAATAGCAATGGCGATTAAACGGGAAAAATACTGCCTTCAGGGGCCACGACACAGGCACGAAATTCCAACTTAAATCCAAATTCGAGTATCAGTAACTACATGAAAAAGAGATTGGTGGGCGAAAAGAGAAAGAAAATTATAATACAAGTATAAATCATAATTTAAAGGCTGAAATCTCTAGAGATGAGCTTTCAGCGTCGACTAGGAAAGGACCTGCCTTCCTCATTTCTTCGTCCTTTTGGGCTCTGGGCCGTGGGCTCTCTTTTCCGGCAGGTATAATCCCTCAAAGCAGAAACACAACTCAAGCATTTTGGGCTGCTCCTTGAAAAACTTTACTTGCTTTATACGGATGTCCTAGAGTGTAGATTTATGTGTGTTTGTGTGTGAGAGACGAGCTCACAATTTATGCGCTTCGTCGCTTTTCGTCTACTCCAAATGATTTGCCTTTACAGAAGTCCCACCCAAGACCCCGCCCATCCATCTACTTCGCCTCAAGTTCAATTTATTTTGCGCATAAAAAATATCTAAGCATTTTGGCCTGGCTGCTTCAGTGGCTGCACTGGTGTTTGTAAGTGTTTCCTTTTTTTTTTTGCAAATGTGTGTGAGCTTCGTTGGGTAAGCCAGGAAATTTGCCTATTCAAGTAAAGCCAATTCTAGAGATGAAATATACCTGTAGCGATTTTTGGCTTTTGTAAAGGGAGCTTGCTTAAAGTTATAGGATTTTCTAGAGCTTGGAAATATTATAAATATTTGAGAAAAATATTGAAAAATTTGAAGCCAATATATAAGTACTTGTATTCCCCACAAAAAAGTAACCCATCACTAAAACTTCCATAACATTTTCTAACCCACCAACATGCAACATGAGAAATGGCTTATAAATCATAAGGAACTACGCCTTTCGTCTACTCATAAGCAATGCATATACATATTTTGATTTACCGCTTTGGGTTCTTGGCCTTCAAAATCTACATATCATACATAGAATAATATTCCTGGAAATACCCATAAACGTAATTTTTGAATAAAGACTACCCGCTGTGGAACACGAAAACTATTTAGAATGGAAGCATTTGTCAGCGTGTCATCAACATAAATTGACATGCCAAGTAATTTGCTGCTAAGCAACTACAGAAATACAAGAGTGGTGCGCCAAAGGCACTCCAATTCAAACCACTTCACCACCTACAAAAGAGCCCCAAAACCAGCCACTCACCCACCCGTCGAGTTGGGAATTTATTTTTCCATTTTTTTTACAATTCAGACTAAAACCTGGGAGTGAAAAGAGTCGTCAAGGTTTTTAAAAGGTGTTGTTGTGGTTGTTAAGTTTTATACACCTTATCATATACCTAGATCGTTAATAACTATTTTATATTAAACCTTAAAATATTTTCTGCTTAAAAACCAAACTGTAAGTTAATCCTCAAGAGAATTCATAGTTTTAAAAACTCTTCTCCTGAATTCTTTTTATAAATTCCAGCTTTTCGTTGAACACATGTCAGAGCATTTAAGATTTATATTTTTTTCTCAATTATTTTTTTTTTTGCAGGACCTTGTCCGCTGGCGAAATTGTTGAACTGCTCCATGCAGCCTGCTGTGCGGCATTTTACATGCATATTTGATGGGGCATGGAGGTTTCGGCTACAAAACGGCCCTCTGCATGCAACGCTTTTTTAACGCTCTTTCATGGCCAGCTGCATTCATTCCTGCACTCTTATCCTTCTTTTTTTTTGTGGGATGAAGAGTGGAGGGATTTTTTAATTGTCAAGCATTTGGAAGAGGCAATTGAAAAGCATTGGGCTTTGTCCAAAAATGGCTTTTAAGAGGATTAGCTGACCAAAAAGGGCAAGGGCCTAAAGCTAAATTCAAATAAACAATCTGAAGTGTAAATTTGAATTTTAAATCTGTCCAAACCTAAAAAGATATAAATATATGACATGGTTTACCCAAGGCAATTACCTGCTGTATTTTGTTTATTGGAATCACTGTCATGGCGAAAGTTTTATGAAAAAAATATATAGTAACCACAAAAAATGTCATATTTCTACAAATTCCCACGCCAATTCCGAAAAGCTAAGCTGGCGAATGACAAAAAAAAAATATAAGACCAACAATGGAGAAACTAAAAATAAAAAACTAGAAGCAAAAAACTGGTAGACAAACTTCGGCAACAACGAAAAAAGCTACGACCTTTTCATTGTTACCTTGGCCGCCTGGCACGAAATGCTCGTACACCAGTGCGTATGAGTGATGCGGGCATTTTTAAATTATGCAAGCGTATTTTCAGCTTGGTGGGAGTCGGTACTAGCTGGTTGTACTAACCAAACACACACACACCCCCCACCCCCATGATGTGTGTGTACATGTGAGCCAGCAAATTTTCCACACAATAAAACTGTTCACACTTTTTATGCACAGAGGTTGTCAGGCAGACAGGCAGACCGGCAGGACGAGAGTCCTTTTGTCTAGATAAAATAAATTTGAATGCCTGAAAATTGAAAATTCAAGCCTTTAATTACGGTGCCGGTGACAAGGCCTATTGCCTTGATACATTATGAAAATGCAGCTAACGAAGCATGCGAAACCTTGACATTTTCCGTAGACCAGAGACCCGTCTGTCAGTGGCACTCTGATAAGCAAAATGTATGTGGCACAGCTCAGCACATCATCAGCAGCGGTGGCGACACAAAAGACCGCCCTCGAATGCATATCAAAGATTTATGTATACATATGGGTGACATGTCAGCGGGTTAAGGGTTAAAGGGCTGAAAGCAAATCGAGTTACCCTAAAGTTTTCGTAAGCCGATGCTTTTCAAATGAAATTAAGGTTGAAGACTAAGGCTTATTTTCGTTTCCTTTTTGAAATTTGTTAGGTTTTAGTAAGTTGGAGAAGATAAAATGGTAAATTGCTTAAAAGAGAAAACTTTTAACAGTTGTTTATATTTGAAATGGAAAAATAATAGTAGGTTAAATAAAATGGGGTTTAAATATTTTAAATACCTTTTGAAATCCCTCATCCTAAAATTAGCTAATAAAAATATATTTTACATGCGATTAAACATTACATTCCTTTCTATTTACTAAGTGAAACTTCCAACTCCTTCTGAAAAATTCCACTTTAAGCCTCCTTTCCGCTTTCGTCCTTTGGAATTGGCAACAAAGACGCCGGAAAGTATGCAGCGATAAATGACAAAGCTAATGCGCTTTCAGAGCTCCGGCAAACGCACCACGGGAATGTCATGGCGTTGGTATTAGAATACCCTGCCATACCATCAGGTTCGTCACTCTGCCATTCCATCAGTCCGCCATGCTGCCATTTTGCCATTGCCATGCCACTCAAGTCTTGGCATTTGCCTGCTGCCGGCGGCATCTGGTGCCATAAATGTCTGCACATTGTTGCAGGTCCAGGTGCAGGAGCAGATACACCCGAAGACAAGGAAGGCAAAGGACCTGGAGGAGCTCTGCTTGGCAAGCTGAGACTTCACGCCCTGCAGTTTGAGCTTGACATTCGCCTGACAATCAGGCGACACATTCATTCATTCGACCGCCTCAACCCACTTGGGGGCTGTGGATTTTTCTGCTGCTTTGATTTTGAATAGCTCACTTACTTAATAAATGCTAGAGCTGCGCTTTTATCCTCCTCTCTGCTGCTAATGCTGTGCAAATTCTGGTTCTTCAGGCCTTGCTCTTATCCGCCACCTTGAGATAAGATCACAACATATAGCCGCCTATAATTTACTGGGTATAAAGCCTCCTGAAAGTAAAGTGAAAAGTCTGGGAATTAAATGAGATTTGAGTTTGCTGGCTGTTGGAGGGGATTCCCCTAAAGAAGATTGATGACCTTGCGGATTGTCAATTATTTTGGTTTTAAATTTAATTTGCTTTAAGAATTAAAAACAAACGAATTCCACTTTTGTGATTCAACAGAGTTGCCAAAAAAGTTAAACGAACCAAAAAATTATCTTGTTTATTCTTTCATGAAGTAAAAAAAATGGAAGAAAACTTCCTAGAACGAATGTGTCAGTTTATTCTCATTTATCTAGTTAAATTCCATGAAAAATGTATATTCCGGTTGGCACAGTAAAGCACACTTAACTCCCCCTGTACTCCGATCAAGTCTTGTTTATTACGAGACCCAAGTATTCCTCAGATCTACAAATCCACCTTGAGAAAGCAACAATCAGCCCCCCAAGGCCAGCGAGGACGACGACGACGAAAGCAGAAAAAGTTGGCAAGTAAATTTATTTATCGAGTCACTTACTTGGCCAAGAATCTCTCCCCTAACATACGAGAATTTATGTGTGTTTGGCTGCCGACTTTTGGCCTGGCTTTCCACACACCCTGTCAGGGTAATTGTATTAAATTTCAATTAATGAAATATGTGGTTATGATATCGAAAAGAATATCTTTTCTCTAAACAATTTTTCAACTTTTTCTTGGAGGCGTTGAGAGTCCCAGGGCCTTTAGAATTGTTTTATGGCCGAAGAATCGAAGTGAAGTTTGTAAAGTCTGTTGTTTTGGGGCATATTCCAATTTTGTTGGCCATAAATTTTAGCGAGACGGGCAAATGAAAAGAACAGCGAAAAGCAAAAGAAAATATTTAAATTTTTTTTATTTGGCAGCCCTTTTTTTCGGTTGGCTGGAAAGGATGGATGTGAGAATGGTAGGGGAGTCCTGTGAAAAAAATCTGCTTAAATGTACTTCCGTCATAAAATAACGGTAATGCAGAGCAATATGCGTCCGGGTGTAGGAGTTGAGTATGCCTGTGTGTGAGTGTATTTGTGTGTGTGTATGGCTCACGTAGTCAGGCAAGCAAGAAAAACCTTTTTATAAATGTTGGTACGCAGCTTCCGCAAAATAATAAAACAAAGCACAACACACAGTTTACAGAGAAAGAGAGAGAAAGCCAGCTGCCAGGACATCGTCCTGGCGTCCTCGCGTCCAAAGGCAAACCAGCAAGAATGCTTTTAAATTTGACACACCCCCACCCATACACAGCAAACACACACACACACAAATTCATACATAGTCATAAAGGAGCAAGTTGGTGGCGTCAAAAAAAAAATTAATAAATATGTGCATCGGCGGTGCCTTTAAGGCACAAAAACGCAACCGACCCATGAAGCCACTTCCCTCTTTGCTCACTTTGTTTATTTTAATTTTTTTCGTTGTCCTTTTTTTTGGTTATTTGGTTGGTCAACATTTGTTTGAAGTTAATTCTGCTTTATTTCTAGCTTTTGATTTTCATTACTGCAGTTTCAGGCTGAGTATTTCGTTTTAATTATGCTCATTTCACAATATATTCAGAATAAATTAAAGCTTTGTGGCTGCTCTCCAGCTCAGAGATAAGTATCTTATTTAGTTCAACAATTAATATATTTAGCAATTATGTAAATCATTGTCTAGCGCAGTTGAAGCTTAAAAGCCTGAACCTATTTATATAATTTTAATGAACACGAGGCTACTCCTAACGAGCCCAAACAAAGCTGTCAGTCAGTTGATTTACATTTTATCTGGCTCTGGCTCGTATCAGAAACTAATTAAAACTATCCAACAGGAAAATAAATTATCGGCACAAAACCTATTCAACTAAAAACAATAGATATTTTCAGCCACAGCCTGTTAATTTCTTTGCCAAGTAATTATAATGCACTTCGAAAGTCAATAACTTTTGGGATGTGTTTATTCAGCGATAAATGCGTAATAATATTTATTATAAAAATAACCAACTTATTGCTTAATTGGTAGAGCTTTATAAAAATTTGAAATTTAATGATGGACATACCTCTCAATTAGCGTGGGTTTCCGCAGCTTTCGACCAAATATTCAAGCGGCCAATCGACCACCCAATCTGCCCTTTTTCTAGCCGTGGCCCTTGTATTTGTTTTTGTACATATATTTTTATTATTTTGCCTTTAGATACGCCCGGAGCACACGTCAATTAACCTACTTTTTTGGCTGGCAGGTGGGCTGAATAAAAACAAAAAAACACTGTAATAGCACTCAAACAATTCTCGCAATACAACGAATGTGCCAAGTTAATTTCCTTAGATTTTTCTTTCGTTTTTTTTCGCTTTTGCCTTTCGATTACTCAAAGTATTTCCGGCAACACACACGCCTGTGAAGTGGGAGAGATACACTTGTAAGAAGTTTAACCGGCTTTTTTTGCCAACTTGCGCCAAAATCCAATAAAACGTCTAATACCCAGAGTACTCAGAGCGATATCACTCATACGCCATGTGCACCGCTGACACAACACGTCCAGCACGCACGAGTGACAAAAACGAACTGAATCTAAGGACCAAAACTCGCCACTAAATCGGAGTCTCGAGCTTGTTGGCCAGCGGGTGGGAATTGGCAGCTGCGCAGGCGCCACTTTTAGTCAATGAAAAGCTTCGGGCCACCAAACATTTGCCGCCAACAGGACTCCGAAAACTGCTTCGTCCTTATTTTTTTTTTTTTGGGAAGGCAGCTGACTGTTTTCGGAGTCGTCTGTTGCTGCTATTTTTGTGCGCGGTATATTTTGTGTGGGAGGGTATAATGTATCTGCGGACAAATAAAGAACCATAATAGCTAGGGAAATGGTAGCCTAATAATTCGAGAAAATTACAAAATCCAATCATTAAATTTAATAGCCAAAATATTTATAGATTTGGTTATTTTTAATAAGGTTTATATATCAGATATTGCATATTAATTACTGATTGTTTTAATATTTAAAGTGTGGTATAAGTACTCTATAATCTACAGTCTAAAAATAATATGAACTTGCTAGTTTCTTAACTTATTGGTAAGATAGAGATCCTTCACTCTGCTTTTATATTTTTTTCTTCAGAAGTAATCAGCCTTTGCTCTTGGCCTTAAATATAAATTTTAAATAACTTTTATGAAAAATGTTTTTCCATTAATCAGAACACCCCAAACTTTCAAGGTACATATCACTCCCAACATACCCATTTAATCCTTCAATACTTGTTGTTTTCGCTGTCCTTGTGGTTGTTGTCGTTGTCAGCGGCAACATAATCATCGGCGCGTGTTGCTCACTTTGTAGGCAGACGACAGCGAAACCAAAAAACCCAGAACGCACAACACAGAACACAAAACACATAACACTGAGCAGACAATCCTGGCGCGCAACGTCATGTCAACGAGACAGTCGAGACAAGTGCCACAGAAAAAGCCCCGCCACCTCCCATCGGCACCGCCACTGCCCCACCAGAAACCCATTTCGCACCACCCCCAGAAGCCCCTCTTTTACCCTGCCATTAGCAATTGTCTTGCGGGCTTAACTTTCTTTCATTTCTGTTTTCCCTTTTTATATCCTTGCAGAGGGTATAACTAATTTGCTGAAAAGTATGCTACAAATTTTGATCGCCTTAGGTGTTGGACTTTCTGATGTCTGAATGTCCATATGTCCTTTTGTTTCTGTCAATTTTAAAGCTATTCAGCTTTGGTTTTTCATACCTTTTTTTTAGACCTCTTTAGTGTCCTTTGTATAAATTTATTTAACACATCTTATAGAGCATACTAACGTCGTATCACCCTTAAAGCCCATCGTGTTTTATTTTTTGTTTTTCTTCCTTTGCATTCTGTGTGTTTCATTTCTTTTATCAACAAGCTGTGGGAGATTTTCCGGGTGAATCGAGGGGATAGGAAGGGAATGGTTCACCGACTTGCGGAAAGGAGTGTGCTGACCATCACTGTCCTGGTTATCCTTACAATTGTCATTTGCTTGTTGCGCCGCCTTCACTCGATTGGTTATCGCATTTGTCTGAACGTGTCGGTTGTTTTCTGGCCCTAAGCCCTCTGTAATCGCCAGTTAATTTGATGTATTGGTCCTGGTACTGGTAAGGGTGCAGGATCCTGGTTGTGGTTATAAACATCCGTTTAAAATTAAGATGGAAAATATACTAAAAATAATAAATATTTTCTCAAGCAAGAGTTTTAAACTATAGTTTGACTGCTAAGAAGATAAACTGCTAAGAATATAAGGGAACAAAGTTTTCCAGACCACCGCCTCAAGGCGTTTGACCTTTCGCAATGGTCTCGAGCCACAAATCCGATCAGGTAAAGCCCTTGTAATCGCCTGTTAACTTGACATGACGATGCTTAACTGATTTATCTGTCTCCCGCCTAAGTCCCAGCAATTGATAGACATGATGGATGGCTGGTCGAATCGATGGATAAATGGCCGAAAGTAGGAAAGTGCTGATAAGAATCAAGAAACGATGAAATATTGCTCCCTTTTTTGTGGGCAGATTTCGCAAATTAAATTGCTTAGTGGAGCGTGGGAGTAGTATGCATACAAGCTTCTCAGCTTCCAGTTAACCTTTTTAGTCTATTTGCAGACCATCAGGCTGCACTTTATCTGCATCTTTACTTAGCCAAATTACACCCTGGCCCAGACTAACAGCCCTGGCCGTCAATACTGGCTTTGCGGCTCGTTAGAACTCGTCGAAGATGTGTGTCTGAGTAAAATAAGAAAAACAAGGAAAAAAGAAAAAATTCTACAAAGCTTTAATTATTTTCGTAAATTACTCTCTTCTGAAAATAAGGATCTTACTTGTGGCAATATAACTCGCCGTTTTATGAATGATATTTACAGAAGGATATAGTTAACTTCGCTGTGACCCATATGGTCCTTCCATGCAGTTTCCCAAATTTCAAAGGGGATCGATTCCCCAGAAAATTTGACAAAAAATCTAAAAAATAATTTTCTCCCAGATTTTGATGCAGATTGATAGCGAATCGAACTACAAATCGTTGAAGGTATCCCGCTTAAGAATCGGATGGATATTCGCCAAGATATGGGCTTCGCCATGGCTCATATTGGCCCTCCATGCATTTCCATCATTTTTGAAGGGGATCCCCCTGGAAATATGACAAAAAATCTAAAAAATAATTTTCTCCCAGATTTTGATGCAGATTGATAGCAAATCGAACTACAAATCGTTTAAGATATCCCGCTTAAGAATCGGATGGATATTGGCCAAGATATGGGCTTCGCCATGGCTCATATTGGCCCTCCATGCATTTCCATCATTTTTGAAGGGGATCCCCCTGGAAATTTGATAAAAAATCTAAAAAATAATTTTCTCCCAGATTTTGATGCAGATTGATAGCAAATCGAACTACAAATCGTTTAAGATATCCCGCTTAAGAATCGGATGGATATTGGCCAAGATATGGGCTTCGCCATGGCTCATATTGGCCCTCCATGCATTTCCATCATTTTTGAAGGGGATCGCCCTGGAAATTTGACAAAAAATCTAAAAAATAATTTTCTCCCAGATTTTGATGCAGATTGATAGAAAATCGAACTACAAATCGTTTAAGATATCCCGCTTAAGAATCGGATGGATATTGGCCAAGATATGGGCTTCGCCATGGCTCATATTGGCCCTCCATGCATTTCCATCATTTTTGAAGGGGATCCCCCTGGAAATTTGACAAAAAATCTAAAAAATAATTTTCTCCCAGATTTTGATGCAGATTGATAGCAAATCGAACTACAAATCGTTTAAGATATCCCGCTTAAGAATCGGATGGATATTGGCCAAGATATGGGCTTCGCCATGGCTCATATTGGCCCTCCATGCATTTCCATCATTTTTGAAGGGGATCCCCCTGGAAATTTGACAAAAAATCTAAAAAATAATTTTTTCCCAGATTTTGATGCAGATTGATAGCGAATCGATCTACAAATCGTTTAAGGTATCCCGCTTAAGAATCGGATGGATATTGGCCAAGATATAGGCTTCGCCATGGCTCATATTGGCCCTCCATGCATTTCCATCATTTTTGAAGGGGATCCCCCTGGAAATTTGACAAAAAATCTAAAAAATAATTTTCTCCCAGATTTTGATGCAGATTGATAGCGAATCGATCTACAAATCGTTTAAGGTATCCCGCTTAAGAATCGGATGGATATTGGCCAAGATATGGGCTTCGCCATGGCTCATATTGGCCCTCCATGCATTTCCATCATTTTTGAAGGGGATCCCCCTGGAAATTTGATAAAAAATCTAAAAAATAATTTTCTCCCAGATTTTGATGCAGATTGATAGCAAATCGAACTACAAATCGTTTAAGATATCCCGCTTAAGAATCGGATGGATATTGGCCAAGATATGGGCTTCGCCATGGCTCATATTGGCCCTCCATGCATTTCCATCATTTTTGAAGGGGATCCCCCTGGAAATTTGACAAAAAATCTAAAAAATAATTTTCTCCCAGATTTTGATGCAGATTGATAGAAAATCGAACTACAAATCGTTTAAGATATCCCGCTTAAGAATCGGATGGATATTGACCAAGATATGGGCTTCGCCATGGCTCATATTGGCCCTCCATGCATTTCCATCATTTTTGAAGGGGATCCCCCTGGAAATTTGACAAAAAATCTAAAAAAAAAAATATTCCTAGATTTTGATGCAGATTGATGGAGAATCGATCTACAAATCATTTAAGGTATTCCGATTGAGAATCGGATG
This sequence comes from Drosophila bipectinata, assembly GCF_030179905.1. Lineage (NCBI taxonomy): Eukaryota > Metazoa > Arthropoda > Insecta > Diptera > Drosophilidae > Drosophila > Drosophila bipectinata. The sequence goes on from NC_091738.1 coordinate 6,321,124, forward strand.
AGTTTTGGCAAAGATATGAACATCGCTGTGATCCATCTGGCCCTTCCATGCAGTTTTCCGACTTTCGATGGGGATACCCAGAAAATTTGACAAAAAAATATTACGGCCCTTTCTGTTAGCAACTTTGGTTGAACAAGCAAACAAGATAAATTATGCAAAAATACACACTTTGTGGCACAGTCACCATCGAGATTGCCACTTGTTGAGATAAATGTACGTACATTGTACAGTATTTTATATATTACACAATGGCATTATGCTTGATTACGATTATGCTCCGTGTAATGCCAGCCAAAGACCCATTATTTATTATGAAAATCTGCTAGCTTAGAATTTCATTTAAAAGTTTTGCGCCCACGGCTCTGGCAAATACAATTTGCAATTTCACAATTTTACAAGGGAACAAATCTTAAATACTCAGTCGTCATTCGCTCTCGTCGCTTTCAAAGCATTGTGGATGGAGGTGGATGGCCTAAAGCAGGGCTTAAGCCTCGGGCCGGGCCGGGTCGGGTCATTTTAATCCCTTTTAAATTGATATTGTAATTGGTTTCTGTATGTAGTTATGAATTTCAATATGTCGGCCGTTCGGGGATTCCCCACCATTTTAGTTAGTTAACCCATGCCTTTTCTGTTTGCCCTTTGTGTGCGGTATTTGTTATGTACTCAGGCTGTACGTGAATTATGTGATTTTGGTTGCTTTATCCTTTAGGTGTTGTCCCTGCTGCTAGGGCAGATTAGGCAAGGTAATTTGTATTTGCCTTGTGGTGAATTATAGTTGATGTTTGACAAGTTACTAAAGGTATTTAATATGAATTGGAAGAGGGCTTTGGTTTCAGAAAAAGTTATTTAAAATAATAAATATTAAACATTTTCTTTATAAGTTTTCTCAGATTCAGTTTTAACAACTTTTACATTTTGTTTTTTGTAAGTACTGTGTATTAATATTATACATTCATTGCCATCCACAATATATTAAATTACAAAAGCTTACACTTGGATATCAAATGACTGATTAGCTAATTTAAAACTATCCCAAAGCCACAACCAAGAGTCGTCAAACTTGTCTCATGAAAGCTACTTAATACCAACATAAGTCCTGCTATGACTTACAAGCTCCACAGCCGAACCAAACTATCTAAAAACTTGGCACTTTAATAGCCCCTAGAAAGTTTACACGAAACTCCAAATCTAAGGCAGCGCCATATCATCAAATTTATGGGAAAAGTATTTCAGAACTCCGTTAGACTTTGCCACTCCTGGGCACTTAATAAATATTTCAGGAGCCACTAAAGATGTCAGCAGACTTGACACCGCCCCGCCGCTTAAGTAATTATGAATAAGGCAGCAATATCAGCGCGACATCTTCACATCTCTGCCGTCAAAAGCCTAAACAAAAGTGAGAGACGAAGGATCTTTGGATTGCGCATTGGGGACACATTTAAAGGTGAAAATTTTACAGCCTCCAACGGCTCACACCCTTTTTTAGGGAGCAGAAAAGGATGCCAGCCTGCCCCTAACTAGTTTTTCTCGATGGGGCTTCAGAGCGACCACGCAAAGGTTGCCCATTACGTGGTATTTGTCCTTATTTACCGTCAGAGGCCGCCCCTCTGGATGCTTGGTTTATAAAGCACCTGCTTAACCCTAAATGCGGAACCCACTAACAACCGACAAAAGCAACAAAAAATAGGGTGGCATAGGGATGGCCGAGACAGAGTGAGAAGTGAGCGGCCTGGAAGCTGTGGCAATAAAAGTAAATCCGTATTCAAGGTGCACAAGCCGGCTGAAGTCTTTTGGGAACTCTCTGGAGCAGCAGAACACCCAAAAAGCTGCAACGTCGACGGGTTCGGGATTGGGCCAGGCCAGCAGATTATGTATTTACAGTCAGATAACTCCCGTTATGGCCAAGTTTTCTCCGGCCATTGTTGTTGTAATAAGGTAACTGCCTAGATGATTGCCGGCAATTGTTGACCATGGCCCAGGGCTCTTGACTTCATCCATCTATCCGAGCATGTGTGTAAGCCGGGCCAAAACTCAAAGCCAAGTCAGCAAAACTGGCTAAAGAGAAGGGCCTAGTTGGGGTCAACCTACCTACCTACCATTTTGTTTATCTGCATAATAAACTCACCTCAAATTATAGAAGCCCGCATTTTGGACACGTTCGTGTCGTCAGCAGATGGAATTCCCCCATTGGGAAAGCCTAAGGCCCAAACCCCAATTCATACTTTTTTTTTTGCTCCAAAAAACATAAAAGGCGCAAAGGAAATGACCCGAGGGCTGGCCAAAGTCTAACAAACTTCTCAAATTTCATATCAAAGTGCTTTGGCAATGCATTTCTTGCAAATTTACTCAACTATCAAATTGCTGATGGGAATTGGAACTAATGGATCGGTGTTTGTTGTCACCTGTGAGGGTTGGCAAGTGTAGGGAATATTAACTGAAATTCTAGCTTTTATCAGAGGTCATATAAATATTTGACTTTATTCATAGGTTTATATATTATTAGGTTTAAATATTATATAAGACCCTTACACATCTTAGAGCTTTTTCCTCCATGGAACAAGGTGAATGGCTTTCTGCAAAACTATAGTGGAATAAAAGGTGAGAAAAGTAGAAAAAAAAATATAAAAATATTCATAAAATTAAAAAAGTTTACAATCCAATATTTGAATGTAAATAAATAAATGATAAATTAAAATTAAATAAGAAAAGAAGCTCGTAGCTACCCCAAGAGGTTCAAAGGTTTAAGAGAAAAGTAGGTCTTTAAATTATAAAAATATTAATAAAACTAAAAAAATCCAATATTAAAATTTAAATAAATAAATGATAAAATAAAATTAAATAAGAAAAGCAACTCGTACCGATCGCAAGAGATGCAAGAGTACTCCACATGGTTTCATAAACAATTAAATTAAAATCAACATTAAATCAGTCGCGATTTCTCTCATTACTCATGAAATCAAAGGTTAAATATTAAAAATAAAAATATAAAAAAAGGCAACAAAGAAAAAGTGAGGTCCTACCTGCTTTGAAGGCAGGCAGTAACTGTCTCTCAAAGGAACAGAACCCTCTTATATAGCAAATATTTGCAAACTTTAACTTTCAAGGCCTACTTATTCAACGAAAACTTTTCGACATCTTATATTTATACAGCCTATCGTAACAGCCTATCGTAACAGCCTATCGTAACAGCCTATCGTAACAGCCTATCGTAATCTGTAATCTTTCCTCAGCTTTTTTATTAAGGTCTAAGGATAGAAAAATCGACTAATAAATGTCGAGAAATAATAATAATTGAAAGAAAGGTAGTATGCACCTCCATTTAAATTAGTGCACTGCCGTCCTCAGTGATTGTGTTAAATTAGTAACTCAAACACATCCATTGAAATATCTTCATCCAAAGGAACTCAAAAATTACCTGGGTCTAGGCTGCATTATGCCAACCTAGCTGCACCGATTTATGCACATTTATAATGTCATATGTGGTCGGGACTCAAAGTTGGCTGTTGGCTGAAAATTTTAGTTTGCTTAAAAAATTAAACACATGGCCTCCCTACCCTGAGCCCCTGCCTCCTGTCTTCGTTACATAATTCTGCACATGACATCTATGTCTGTCCGACTGTCTGTCGGTCTCGGTTTCAGTTTCTGTGAAGTTTGCATGGGCTGGTATGATGTGTTTTTTTTTTTTTGCTTTTGGCGAGGATTCCCTGGCAGGCTGCAGTCAGAAATGTCACACAGGCCACGATGATGCCACGTCCCCGCTGTTTCGTTCGAGGGCGCAAAATATTATTTAATACCCTCTGACAGTTGAGTGAAGCAATATCGTTTACATGCATTACCTATGTGTAAGCCATGTGATATATAGTATATCGTATATAGCATAAAAAGTGGTTTGGGGCACTCAGACAGATTGCCATAAAATTGAGCATGGCTGGGGCAGGACTGCAGGTCCAAATCGTTTTTAAGCCAACATTTTCCTGCCGCCGCGCAATGATACAAAAAATTAAATTTTTTAAATGAAGCTCAGTAAATTGCTTCGGACTCAGTTTCGGCTATGAACTGTCTGTTCATTTATTTATGCATTTCATTTGGACTCACGAAGGACTTTTAAGGGGGAAAGGGGATTTTAAATATAAAGCCAACCATAGGGCAGCCATGAAAGTTTATTCAGATGCAGATAATCGATTGATGCATGTTTTTAAAAATAATATTTTATTTCAAAAGAAACAAGATTGACGGGAAGCCTTTTGGAAATTATTATTTTTAATTTGTTTGGGGATCAATTAAAAGAGCATGGTTGGGAAATTTGATTTATTTGTAACCGGAAAGGTAATTAAAAAAATAAACAAATATTTCTTTTAATGTACAGACTTTATTGGTAAAACAAATATAGTGTTTATGGATAAACATTCTGGCTGAGTTATGTCATAATTAAAATCATTCATTGTTCCAAACATTTGTTAGTCAAGGCTGCACTGAACTAGAAATAGGTATAAAATGCAATTTGTATTTAGATAATCGCAATTATAACGATAACAACGTCCGCAACATACAATTCAGAGACTAACAAATTTTTATCTGAACGGCATTTAATTGAAATTCAGATAAAAACTGAAACATGAGAAAAAACCACTTGCAAATACACATATTCACATGTATGAATGCCGTATATTTAAACAATTTTATCAATTAAAAGCGATTTTTCGCAGAAAATGGCACAAAATCCTCAAACAATAAAAAAAACCATTCCACTCACTAAAATTGCAATAAAAAACGAAAAAAAACTCTGAAAACAAAAAATGGTGCGAATTTAACAACAAACAGGCCTCTCGACATATTTTTTTTTTTTGGGGCCACACACACAAATTACCCACCAATGGACGTCGAATGAGTTGGTAACAGAGGTGTGGCAGGGGAGAGGAATGCGGGAAAGGGGTTTTGGCCATGGCCTGTGCCCAGTGCCGATTGAATGAAATTTCACGCTGAAAATCGCATTGTTTACCAGCGAAACAATTGCTCGACAGTGTCCTGAAAAAAAAACTATATAGACAGCGAACAAATCTAGCTTACATAGTATTTAAAAATGTAAAATAATAATGTATTTAGTTTTTCAATGCGCAAATTAAATTCAAATAAAAATCCTAGATGTGCTCTGATACTGTCGTATTTTACATACAATTGTGTACATATAATACTTCTGTAGCACTATACCAAATATTGAAAAAATCCCTTCTCTTCTTTAGACATCGCTTGTAGCATTTCCAACTTATTGGATCTAGTTTTTTATTGTTTTTACTAAAATATATTGGAAAACCTATATTAAATAACCATATATACATTTTATATTTTTAAGGATTTTTTATAAATGTCCTATACTTACTATCCTATTTTTACCGCCGCGATTATTTATTTTATACACAAAAACACAGAAGCAATAGAGGCCTAAACCATTGTTTTTTTTTTACCTATAAAAAGGATATTTATTTTAAATGATATATATATATTTTTTAGTGTAGACCATTTGAGTAGAACGCAAAAAGGCAAGTAAGGACATAGAGTCACAGCCAAAAGCAAAATGAAAATAACTGACATTTGTTGCTGGCTTTTGTTGTCGTTGTTGTTTTCGCTGTTGCATGTTGATTTTCTCCTCCTGATGCAGCTGCCACACTTGTGTTCCCCAGCTTTTGTTCTTGTTGCTGCTAAGGGGCTTTTACTTTTCCATTTTTTTCTTTTTTTGGCTTGGCACGCGTGTGGTACATGGGAATATTCGTTGTCGCTGATTGCAGACACGCATAAAAAGCTCAAAAAGGCATGGGCTTTAGGGTATAGATGACTAGGAAATACATTATTTTGAAAAAAAAAATCCTGAAAATTTTAATAACTGTAAGACAAGTTACTATATTATAAAAATTTTGTATCCTAAAACATTTAACACTTCAAAAGTATCTAAATAAAAGACAAAATCATCTATCACACTCTCTATCATTATTTAGTAAAACCCTATAATTATCCTTGTTTTCTGTTTAATTTTTGTTATAATTTCCTTTTAATTACCATTAAATCCAACTCTTTGAAAACTGATAACCACACTCTCAGCTCATCACATTTAATCTCTGCTTGGTAACTGAACTGCCACAAAAAGTTGGCCAAAATAATAGCCTGAAACAGAGGGCTCAGCCCATCAAGAGTCAATGCAGTTGGCAGCTTCCGTTTTCGATTACTGACCTCCCCCTCTCCCCAACCCCCCCACCATTTTGCCAATTCCCTGATTCCCTAACAGGGCCAACAGTGCCACCAATAGTTCAGTTGGCCACAAGAGCAACGGTATTTAATGGTCTCTTTGCGGACAATGCCGGAACTGAACTGACAATCGATTGGACTCTGGACAGTGTGTGCCTGTGGGCCGCCAATTTATGACTTCCTTTCAATTGTTTTCAATGCATTTATTGAGTTCTCAAAACGGACAGCAGGCGGTGACGATTTTGTTCACCTCAAAGCACTGGCCATCGTTGGTGCAAATTAGTTGGGCCCGAGTACTAGTCCGGGCCTGCCTTGGCTGAAAGATGTTCCAGCTGTGAAGGACATCCGTGGTAGTAACTCCGAAGCTATCCGTCAGCCAGTTACGCAAGTCCATGGGAAAGGATTCATAAACGGGCACGTTCTGCAAATCAAGATGGGAAGAACACACAATTTTGATTTAAAATTAAAACAGAGAGAGAATATTATTTAATAATTTTTTAATTTAATCTACAAACCATTAAGGTTCTATAGCTATCAAAAAGTATAAAATAACCTTCAAATATATCTCTTAAAAAAATAACTATTTTTAAATTATACTTTTTCTCCAAGTATAGCTATCCTATCTCTGCAGTTTTATTTAGCCCTTCTGGTCATGACATGGCCAAAAGGAACAACTCGTTCGCTTACTCTTTTCTGTTTATTTTTTCGACTAGAAGGGCAAGGAAATTAATTTCCGGTGCAACGCTGCGTATGAGCGATGTATTGCGATATATACTGGCAATTACAAGTGCAAAATGAAATTAATAAGAGACCAAGGGAGGCAGGGGCCGTGGTTCAGGTGCAGGACAAACAGCAAAGAGTTAGTAACGGTAGCAAGGAACAAACGGCGATAAAAATGTGCAAGTTTGTCAACTAATTAAAAAGGGAAGCTGCCTGCAACCAAGGTGAGTTTCAATTTGAGGGACAAGGGAAACACGAAGTGGCAGAGCGGCATTTGCAACTTAATTGAAAACTGCAGTAAACAGCGCCAAAGCAGTTTAGCCATGTTATATATTTCATGTTGACAGAGGGTGGTTTTAAAAGTTTTCATTTGTGATGGGGATTTTGGTAAATAAACCTTTGAATTTGTTGATGGTATTTTGATACAAGCTTATATTTAAAATATTTTTATTAATTTAATAAGTTCTAGATTATTAATATCATCCCTCGTTGCATGGCCCCAGTTGACTGCCAGAGGCGGGGCCAGGCAAGGCGTGGCACTCTGCCCTAGGGTGTTGCCTTTCTGTGCACGTCAGAAACTCAGATTTAAGGCAGCAGGTAAAGTATAGTTCTGTTTGTCGAGCTTGAAGTGAAAATACAACGGAGATTTCAGCAGAATATTGAGACTAGCCAGGGATATTGAGTTGGGATCTGTCTTTTTAGGATTTTTCATATAGATCAGCCGACTTTACCATTTAAACTTTAGGATCTATAGGTTCTATATCTTCAAAATAAAGTAAGAATTAAATAAAATAAATAAAGAATTAAAATGGGAATTCATCCTCTACGTAGATCTTATAAAATTATGCAAAGACACAGTTATTTAAGGAGTTAAATAGCCACTGAAAGGGTATATATGTTAACCTTACATAAGCCAGCTAGCATTTATTTTTTTTATACACAAATATCTAGTCTCATAATTAAAGTTTTACAGATTTTGATGTTAAAATTGATCAAAACAAAACTATATGAGGATGCAAGAGTAGAAGAAAGACTAGATCCGGTAGCTGGCTTATTAAATTTTGAGCCGAAAATTAAATTTCACACTGCAGAGTCGAAAAGCAAACACAAACAGGTGACGGGCAGCGGGAAACTGACCAGTGGCCAGTGGCCGGCTAATTAAATTTACCAATTAGACAGACAAACACTTGAGACGAACACCCAAGCAGGGAAAAGGAGGGCAGGGGGCACAAAGGATCCAAGCAAAAATACAGACTATTCGAGAGGACAGTCTGGATAACCGGAGAGTCCTTCGGGCACTTCCAGACAAAGTTGAGAGTTGCTTTTGATTAGGCTAATTTGGCTGGCGGCAAGCTTCAGTAGGCATTTGCCGAATCAACATCAAAGTTAATTAAAAATACATAAAACATATAAAGCATAAGTGCGCAGCTTGCCTCATGTGGCATCCCCAGAGGGCGTGGCAGCGTCATTAAGTCACCATGTCGACTTAATTACGAAAACTGTCACCAAATTGCTGAGAGTCCTCGAAAAATGCCGCTGTGAAAAATGTGCGATAATTATTGCCACAATTTATCTCGCCGAAAAAGGGAATCTAAAATAACATAATTATTTATGACGAAGGAGGAGGCGGCGGACAACGATATGCGAAGAAGGAAGCAATAAAAAGTAGCAAGAGTGATAAATATGCGGAGGTCCTGTGCCATCCCAGGTCCTAAAAGGAAGTCCTTTGTTGCTATATTTTCGGTTCATTTTTTCTTTTTTTTTTTTGGAGGTACAGACTTTAAAGCACACGCATAAATAAGGAGCAAATTATTGAACGTAAAAGTTGTCAAATCAGCAGCCAGAAGAGCTTCTGGAATCTGGGAGCATCCTTGGTAGTCTAGAGTCTAGAATCCAGAGACCCGGCCTTGCCCGTGGCATCCCAAACAAAACACTTTTCAATTAAGCAACTTGTCAGCCGAAGCGGCCAAGAACTGGCAAAGCTGCTGCCTTGTTGACTCACGCCCACGACCAGGGGCAATACCAAAGGCAAAAAGGTTTAACACGAGCCAGGACACTCGCAGGAAAACACACACACACCCACTGCTGCAGATATGGATGTGAGCGGCAAGTCCTTGGAAGGAATATGGATAACAAATTGATGAAGGCAACACAGAATTTTAGAACCGAAAATATACCCTTGAATAGGAGTATAAATTTAGAAATAAATTTAAATTAAAAGGAGTAGCAGGTGTAAAGAGATTTTATGAAGATTATAAATTATATTTAGATTTTATTTATAAAGAAAAATTAAAACAAACCAAAGAATATATGATATTTTAATTAAAAACATAAATCATTTTAGATTATTAAACCTAAGAATGGAAAATAAAGAAAATAGTAAATGTAATCTATTGAAAACCCTTCAGAAAAGATGCCATCATTCCTAAAACTGGTATATTTACTAACTCCATCCTTCTTTTCATAACAATTTTATTTTTAGTAACAAGGATAATCGAGTTTTCTAGATTTAACCAACACTTTTCGGGCACCCTTTGAAGAATCAATTAACTTGTATAATGGCATCCCGCTAGTTGTCTCAAAATGAGTTAAAAACGCTCAAAGGACGCCCGGACAGACGCACTATGGGGCCAACGAACACTTTTTATGGCCGAAATTAATATCTCGAAAACGAAACGAGATATTTCGGTTTGGTTTTCGGATTTGAGTTTATAATAAAAAAATGAATATGTTTTATGATAATGGGCGTGGCACCACCTTTTTTTTTTAAAGATATACCTATTATAATATTTCATCATAAAATTCCGTAAAAAAATCATAAAAATATATGTTTATTTGTCTATATTTATTTATTGAATAATAAAAAGGCACTAGTGCTCCTTAAAATATCCATTTACATTAATGTCAGGCTTGACGAGCTGTAAATAGTTGATTTTAAAATTCATGTAGAATAATTCAAATATTATGTTTAAGTACCTCATTTCTATTTTTATTGTATTTGTTCTTCGGCTTGCAGTTCCATATCAAAAGAAAATTCAAATTGATCATCTGAAAGGTCCTCTAAATGCGTATCTGAAGTACAACTTACGCCATCAAGCAATTCAGTAACTATTAAAAGTAGGCTTAATTGCTTCTGAGTCCGTATACGCTTGATACATTAACGGTAGAAATGAGTGGATCGGATGTGTCAAATGCTCTTTGAAAAACATCCGTAAAATGTTCTATTCTGTTGGTTTTTCTTGCATGGTGAAGCCGATCAGACTTGTAAATTTTGTTCCTTGATTCTGCTCCTTCTTCTCCGAAGCATCCCACTGGAATTACTGTGTTTTCTATTATGTCACTCGAATGAACAAGGATCTTATGAACAGTTGTTGAACATCTTATGAACAATGAGTATTTGTTGCCTTTTTAGGACTTTTAGCTAATAGCTGTAAAACAAAGGCGAGATCAACTTTGCCCCCTTTTTGCGCTGCTGCACTCGCTGATTGAATTAGAAGACCTACATTTCCTGCCATGCGAGAAGCAAGACCTGATGCTGCCCTTCTTATCGTTCTGTAACTCCTAACCGCGTATGATAATGAAGGTCGACCCACGGATCGTCGGTTCTTTGTTTCCATATGCACAACAGTTTGCGAAGATAGCCAAACAGCATGCCTTCTTCTAAACAATGCTACATTTCTTTTGCAACTATTCCACTTTCGTGATAAACGGTAGCAAAATTGTTCGCTTTGGACTACTAATTTTGTATCTTGGTCTTCAGATATAGGCCCATTTACACTTTTCCTAAAGCAATCCAAAATAGCAGACTTCTTTCAGCTTTTCGTAGCAGCTGATTTCCATTTATCGAACAATTTATCGTTGCTCAGGCACTGACCTAAAAATCAAAATACCATAAAAAGTTCAAACATATGCAGCTTAAGACTACATTCATTTGAAAGAGGACGAAAGACACTACAACACAGTACAAATATTAAGGTGAAACTAGGTTACATTTTTTTGTTTACTCCATTTGAAAAATGTACTTCAATTTAGCTTTTACCTATTCAGGGGGTACACAAAAACACACACTACAAAAACAACACGATCAATTCCTACAATGGACACCCACAAACACTTAGTACAAACCCCTTTGGTTCGACTGCATATCAAACATAAATGTTTTAAATCCTTTTAGTCCACTAAAAACTCTTTTAAAAAACGAAAATATTTTGCTAATCTACCACGTGTTTTTTATCGGCACTAACAGTGAACTTTGACAGCTAATAACATAACAGTGTTGATCTCTGTTAACTTTTCTGTTATGCATCATTAAAGCTTGATGTTATCTTAAGTTAATGACGACATTAGATCCTTTCTTTAAAAACTTTTAAAAAATGACTTATGGCCACAAAAAGTGGTCGTTGGCCCCATAGTGAGACGTCTGCAGGGTATGCCCTAAAAACGTGGCAAGGACCAAACGAAATGCCTGGCATACTTTTCGGCGCAAGCATATTTACGTTGCATGTATTGCTAACGAGCCGAAGAATTATGACTCCATTAGGTGAGAAAAGCAGAGGGATAGCGGGACGGATGCTTAGAGAGAGACTCCGGCATAGTTAGCCTTAAAGTTGCCTGCCATTTTACCATTTTTTTTTTTTTTTTGCAAGCCATAGAACGCCTGGCTAAGGAAGTGACGCCATTTTGTGCAGATTACGCTTTGATGAACTCAGTGAGAAGGTGGTGGGTGAGGGGTGAGGGGTTGGTGAAGTAGAATCCTGGCCATCCTGCAAACAGCTGAGCCAGACATCGGCGTAATGACAACGTCAACAAGACACCGAGAGATTGAATTTACAGAACAAACAATTTTCATTTGCAGTTGAATTAAGCAAAGTAATCCCCAGTGGACATTTCCCTTGTTTTTCTCGCCGCTTTTCCAGCAAAATAGTAGTGTGGTGAGGGCCGTAGGATTGGATGGGAATCCAAGAGCCTAATGAACAGCGGTTTACTTCTCAAAATGAATCCTATCTTGGCTGAAAATGGCCAATACTTGCCTGTAGAGATTTGGGCAAAGTTTAAAAGGCTTAAGGAAATACATTATATACTTTATAGACTCAAATAAACACAAGACATAGTTTAATAAAAGGATCCGTAAGCTCGGAAATTTTTCCGGCGGTTAGAATATGTTATTCTCATAAATTTGCAATATTTTAATGTTAAATAAAAAATACAAGCTTGTCGCTTATCGGTGGACACCGAGGAACTCAGACCAAAGGAAGACTCCTCCTGGTTCCCAGTTCTCTACTCAATATATCTCTCACTATCAGTGTCGTTTGTTTTGCATAAAATTTGCATTTATTTGTGCAAGACAATCTACGAAATTGAAAGCAGATGTCTCTGAGCCAGCCAGACCATTGCGGAAGGATAGCCAACCACAGCAGCAACATTGCAAAATGCAATACACCCAAAAATTCGATGGGGCAGCTGGGGTAACACAAAAATCTAAAGTCCCTCCAGCCCAAGACCCCTCTGGGTAGACACACATATTTAAATTTTGTTAGAAAAAATGTCAAAAACCCAAAATTGACTCATAGGTTACCCAAACAAGGATACTCTTTATGCAAGCGATAATGAGAAATTTTGAATGCATGCAAAAAAGGTCCTGTTCACTTTTTTATGCTCTGGCTGCAATCTCAGATGCCAAAAATTGGTTTGCCTTTCGGGCCACAAGTGGGCAAGAGGGCGGCCATAATCTTGGATGATGTGATTATTAAGAGTGACTATGAATTTTCAATCAAAGTGTGGCAATATCGACTTAAATGAGTTGTTTAGATGGGGATTTTTAGGGGGAAATGATTTTTTTTATTTAGAGAATACATTTATAAACTAAATTGTGGTTTTCTAAAACAATTTGAATCGTTACATAAGCTAATAATAAATAATACACCAAAAACCCAATGACAAACCAAAAATATTACGAGGAGCTAATCTAAATGCCCCTGAATTATTCCCATAAATTTAAGATCTTGCAAATTGAAATTTTAAGACCCGTAAAGATTTATAATCTCCCGAAAATGATTGAGTGCGGGTGGGTATAATCCAAATTCGAGTGATAAGCCTTCTTTAGGGCTTAATCGGTTATTGGCCTTCGGTGCGGTGGCACTTGAAGGAGCGGCTGATAAATCTTGAGCTGCCTGCCTGATTGTTTTCAATCCAGGGACGCGACGTGGCGTGCCTTCTGGCTGTAAATGAAATCCGGCGGCACTGGAGCGTGACCACGATGCGGTCACGTGCCTGGAGATGTTCCTATCACTTCAGCCTCATCCTCAAGTGCAACCTCCAGATTCCCGTCCAAAACCGAACCAAGACAGGCTCTGACAGATATCCGGGCAAAGTTAAAAAAAAAAAATAAAATGGGAGAAAAAAGACATACCGAAAGTTAAGCAGCAACAACATCGTGATTTATGTTGGCAGGAGTTATCTGGCTTACGGATTCGGGTGGGAGGCGGATGCGTCGCCGTCTCGGTCTTACCTGAAACTCATTTGCCATGGCGGCCAGCCAGTTGGGATCCGGGTTCACTGGCAGGAACTGCTCCTGGTTCTCCACCACTTGCACCTCCTCGACTTCCTGCACGCCGGCGGCTGAATTTATGGCCAAGGCTAATTGGTAAAGCAAAAAACTGACGCGCTCTGAAATCAAAGGCAAGAAAAAAGCGAGCAGGTGGTGAAAAGTGGACCGGACCAAGCAAGAAATTTAATTTTAAAATACTCTAGAGCTGCCAGGTGGCCTTTCCAAAGCTCTCTCTCTAAAGGGCTGTTTTGTTCTTGGATTTTCAGATTAGTCTCCCTGATTGATTGTTGAAGTTACAATCAGCTACTTACTGTCAGTTAAGTGCAATTTCCACTGGAAAATGGCAGGGCCGCAGGAAATGAAAATGAAAGGATGTTTTTTTCGAACAAGTGAGCACATGAATCTTTGATAAGCGTATCGAATTGCAGTCATTAGACATCAATCCCATCAATGGCATTATGTCGACGGCAGTTGGCAATCAATCGAACATTTAAAAGAACATTTCTTCTGTCCAATCATCCTCCTGGGAAAGGATGAAAAAAAAATCACCTGAAAAATGGGACAAACAAAAGGCTGAAAAAGGGATGCCTTGTCGTGGAAATCCTTGCCATCGAGAAGGAAATCGTATTAAGCAGCGAATGATTTTGTAATTTCCGTTTCATTTGGTTAAAACAAAACTGGGTTCTCGAATAATGCAATTCCTGAGAAAATAATCAAGAAGGTATAAGAATAAAAAGGGGGAAATGAGGTAATAACTTCTTTGAAAGCTACCTATCTTTGGAAGTCCTTTAAAATCAATAAATATTTTTGAAAAGTTTTGTACAAAAGTTATCTAGCATTTTCATAGTTGGAATTTAATTCGAAATCGTTTTCCACCTCTGTTGGCTCTGCGATTTCAAAGTTATTTAATTAACTTGTGTACGATTTATGCGCTTGTCACTCGAAACTAATTTTCAACTGCAGTTGAGAATTGCTTTGCCAAGAAGTTTACGTTGCGTTTCGTTTCGTTTCGGTTTTTTCCGCAGCTTTGAGCTGTCGTTAAGTGCTGTTGCCATTTCCTCACTACCTCCCCCTCACACCACTCATCTCTCTGGGCCAAGCTTTTTTCGCGTCACGCATACGCCGCGTTGACGTTAATCATACGCCATGTTTAACGCACCACAGAAAAAGTTGAAGCTGCATCTCGGCAATAAATCACACATTTTTAAGTTGAAAGTTTCCCAAAAAAAAAAACAAAAACCAAAATAATAATAATTTGCAAAACAGCGGGCGGAAAATAAATGCGACAACTGACCCAAAATGTCAGACGGCGAAATGGGAAAACAAAAACCGGAGGAAAAGGCCAAAACAAAGTAAGGACACCGCATTTTTATACCCTTGCAGAGGGTATTATAATTTTGTCCAAAAGTGTGCAACGCAGTGAAGGAGACATCTCCGACCCTATAAAGTATATATATTCTTGATCAGGATCACCTCCTGAGTTGATATGAGCATGTCCGTCTGTCCGTCTGTCCGTCTGTCCGTCTGTCCGTCTGTCCGTCTGTCTGTCTGTCTGTCCGTTTCTACGCGAACTAGTCTCTCAGTTTTAAAGCTATCGACTTGAAACTTTGCACACACCCTTCTTTCCTTTGCACGCAGTATATAAGTCGGAACGACCGGGATCGGTCGACTATATCCTATAGCTGCCATATAACTGATTGATCGGAAATGGTATAACTTTGGTGTTTTTAAAGTTAGAACGTTCTAATTTAACATGAGAGCTATTTTTGGCAAAACAATACGACGTGCCAAATTTCATAAGGATCGGCCGACTATATCCTATAGCTGTCATATAACTGAACGATCGGAAATGACCCAACTTTCGTGTTTTTGAAGATAGAATGCTGGAATTCCATACAGATTCTATTTTTGGTCAGTTGATCCAACCTACCAAATTTCATAAGGATCGGCCGACTATATCTTATAGCTGCCATATAACTGAACGATCAGAAATGGTATTTGGTGTTTAGTAAAAATAACAACTTTGTTTTTTTTGACGATAGAAGCTTGGGACTTTTTTTTAGATTTTGTAATTTAATTAATTGGTTTTATTATAATGTAATCATAAGGATCGGCCAACTAAATCCGATGTTTGCGATATATATCCGGTTTTAACTGCAAGGGTATATCAACTTCGGCTCCGCCCGAAGTTAGCTTTCCTTTCTTGTTTATTATAGAACCTAAAACGCGAAAGCGAAAGTTCGCCGATGATGCAGTGGCTGCTGTTGAGTTAGTGTCACTTGGTCGTCCTCCGCGCTGTTGTTTCCGCCGTTTGTTGTCAGAGTCGGTTCTTCTTAGCCGTTATTTGTGGGCTTGTTTATGTGGGCCAAGTTGAAATGCATGGCAACAAAAAAAAGTGAAAAAAGATAAAAAAAAACTGCTGGCCCAGCAGCATCACGTGACCACTAGAAATTTGCATTTTAATGGCTTCCCCGGCATTTGGCACTACTTATCCTCAATTGTATGGAGTGGCAGCGGAAGAGCCAGCGACGGTGTCAAGGAGCCAAGGATGCAGGGAGCACGGCCAGCGGATGGCAACAATATGTGTTAAGTGTTGTTGCCGGGGCTTAATGATGCCAAGAATAAACGCGGCCCAAACACACATACAGATACACTGAGAAAGGGAGACTTAGAAGGTTTAAATATATGATTTCTGTTGATGTTTATCTTTAAACTAAAAGGATATATTTCTGGATATAAATAGAGTTTTGAAGAATGTCCCTTTCAGGGTTCAATCAAAAATCTATAATACTTTCCATATGTCTAAGTTTCCTTTTTCTCAGAATTCCTACAAGAATCCTATTATCCTATAAAGGTCTTTTGATCATAAAGCCCTTTACATATATTTTGGCACAGTGCACTTTTCTCGGATGCATATGTTGACAACGCGTAACGAAGACGAACAACAACAGCAACAATCGTTGCAACAAGAAGCTGCAACAACGCAGCGGTAAACAAACAAACAACAACAGCAGCGACAACGCGTGACAAATGACACCAGCGACATCAAATGCTGCTTACTTACCACGCCCGCTGCAACGGAAACGGCAAGGATGCTGCCGGGCGGGACAAGGATATGGGTACGGTTAGGATCCAGGGAGGATCGAGGACGATGTGGAGAAAATGGGGACTAGAACAAGCGGATATAGCGATTGCCGAGGGCAACGGAAAAACAAGCAGCGGTAGAGGAAGTGAAAATAGAAAAGTGACGAGAAAGTGCAGAAGCGGAGAAAGTGGGATAATAGTGTCACACAAAATGCTCAGTAAGTGATAAAGGTACAGTAAAAGCTACACATAAGGGAAAGTATATGGGAGATAAATAAATATTAAAAAAGAGTAATAATATAGAAACTAGATTTATAAGGGATCTTTCTTGCAACACAATCTGGAAAGAAATTATAGGCACTTTGAATAGTATCTGCCTTGCAACAAACTATGTCAGTATTTTTAAACTTAGAAAAATATCTTTGAGTAGCTTATAAATCCAATATATCCATTATATTTCTTGCTTTTTATTACAGTTACCCTATAGATAATTCATCTTAGTCAGACACCACTGTTCTCTTTCATTCATGCTCGCTTGAGTGCCTACGTTTCGCTGCAGCTGCTCTTGACTATTTTGTCGCCTCGTCCCATGCACCCTTACCATTTTACCCCATTGTCTTCATGCACCCTTCATGCCACCTTACAACCGTCTCCCAGCAGAGTGGTAAGGCTTAGGGCTTACAACGTGAGCAAGCGCTAGTGACACTCGAGTTATTTTCGGATTCTCGGCGGAATAGGAATAGAACTGGTCTGGGAAAGACGCGCAGATTGCTGGCTAGAGCAACTAAATGTAGGTGGAAGACGAAATACCAATTAAGAATGCGTTGACATTCCCATGCCGCACACTCATCATGCCGCTCGGATCCAGCTTGCGGAAAATTCCACTCCACCTGGCCCTCCAGTCGGGAGACCACAGTGCGTATGCGTGATAAACAAAGCTAATTGGAAAACCAAGAGAGGAATGGAGTCTGTAGCAGACAATAGTGCTGTCGACTGCTTCATTTTTATCTTTAAGATAAAGTTTAAATTATTTATGGAATCCCTCCGGCTACTCCTTTTCGTGAAAACGAATAAATTTTCCAACAAAACCCGCATTTTAAATAGTCTTTTAATAACATTTTGGAATTTAAATTTGTCAACTCTGATGACAAACGATGCTTACCTGATGCGGGCACTGCAGCCAGGACTTGTTGTCCCGGCATGAGTCCTAGAACATTTGTTCCAACCACTCCACCTTCCGGTAATGAAGCAAACAGCGAGGCCGTGGTTGAGGCCACTAGGCTTGCCACTAGAAGCAGCTGCAGTCCCAGCAGAGACCCGGTCCTTGGATGTGCCATCCTGCGCTGGAAAGGAGTATTAGAAATAGGTCTTTTTAGTTCAGGCGGCGTCAAGTTATTAATACAATGAAGCGGCGAGAGGCCATTGTGCCGAGGTGGAGCTTCGAAATGCAATTGTCTGGCCCATAAACAAGAAAACAAAAGGATATGGCCGGAATGGGTTAACAGTTCCTATCGCTTGGCCTTTGGATGGCCAGACTAGAAAGTTTTTGAGGCTCTTAGGGTTAGGGTTTTACCCCATAATTTTTTTATATCATTAAGTTATTTATTTAAATGCTTGGCGCCAGTTTAAAAATCAATTATTACTTTTATTAACACTTTTGAAACTGCGTCACTGGAGCTAATGACTAAACAGGTAGTAACCGGAAAACAAAATTAAATCCCAATTTCGTTGACCTATTGAGTGATTCTTCAGATTTTAAAACCCTAACTTTATAGTAATATTAAAAATCATTATTTTTTTTAGAACTCAGACGACAATCTAACTAATCTGGCATCTTTGAACTCAAACTCACTTGCCACAAGACTGACAGGCAGCATAGATTACTTGCCGAGCTTATTAACGCTCCAGCGATCCCTCCGACTCCTTGCCAGCGAGTCCTGAGCGCTAAGCAGACAGCTGCACAATGGCGAATCCTTTGGCCCCTCCGGGCCATTGTTGGGCGCCATCAATTGAGCAATTTGAATAGCGACGGCTAAAGATTTATGATCCACACCAGCTTGAATTTAACTCGAGTTCAAGGAGCCTTAAAGGCTCGAGTGTCTGGGGAATTCCTCGAGTATTTGGCAACAATTAAGCAGCTTAAGGAGTGCATTACCCACAACATTCACTTTTGCTCTCTCTTCCTTCGTGTCTACTTGAACAACGCGCCATTAAATGACTGGGGGGAGGAGCCGAATGAAAAGGATTCACTCCGACAAGGATGTGGGGGAGTGGAAAGCAAGCGTGGAGAATGCAAAGACAACACAAAGAAAACACTGTGAAAAGAAAAACCACTTTTTCAACTCACACTCGATTGTCTATCTATGGTTGTGGCTGCACAAAAAAAATGGGGGCGGTGGAGAAAAGCAAGTTGTGGGAGGAAAATTAGCCAAAAGGACGAGATAATGAGCTCCAATGGCAGGACAATACTTAAACCGAATAAAGCACATATGCTAGTTTCCGGTAACTTAATTCCAATTAAAGATTCAGATTAAAGATTAAAGAAATCAAACTAAGGTAGATTTAAGCAAATAGCTAAAAGGACATCAAAAATAGGCTTTTAAATTCTTAAAAAAAATCATAAGTATCCCTCTGGGTAAACACAATTGATATATTTCATATATTTTTGATGTCATAACAAAAAAACCCAACAACTTCATTGAAAATCTGGAAATAATCGACTAAAAGCTTATCAGTCAACGACAAGGAAACAATAAATAAATTAAAATAAATCCAACAAAACACAATCAACTGCCTTCATTTGGATCGGCAATTGTTTCACATTTAAATAGAGTCCTAAATATTTTCAGCAATTAAATTGCCATTCGACAGAAACAATTTCATTTGACTTCGTGTCAGTTGCAGATTTTCCTGCTTTTCCAATTCCGGCCATTAATATTTGTTGCTTTCCTTCGATTTGGCCATCAGACTTGTTTGAAATAAAATTTAATTTCACAGCTGGCTATCTTTTTATTACACGTTTGTACACAGGATTCACAAAATCTATAGTATAGCCGTACCGTTCAATGGAGCACCAATCGGTCGTTGGTTTTAATTGTTACTGCCACCGAAAAATAAAAACCATCGACCGAGGCCAAGTCTAAATTCAAAACACTTCGGGGAAAGTGACTCAAAAAAAAACAATCAGAGTGGCAAAAATAGACTAACAATGAGCGGGTAGGACCCTGATTGAAATGTGAGAAATCAATGCTCGAATAATAACCATACAATGTCAAGTGGTTCGGTGCGGGGGCGCTGCAATACACAATGATATCAGATGATAACAAGCCCACGAAATGCTGATAATGAGACTACACCGCGAGGGGCAAAGTTCAGGCAATCGGAGCCATAGGGAGCAAGGAGATAGCGTAGTTGAAAATTAATATGCGTTAAATTTGAAGAGCTGTTTGTCTAATTAAACAACTCGAACCAGTCCTTGCTAGATTGTGGGTGGGTGGTCGGTATTCGATTTCCAAAATAGGAACATTGATAAGTGGGAGAGTCAGAACAGGCCGAAAAGTTGATAATGGGGTTGGTAAAGGAACCATTACGAAAATGAAATAATAATCAAATACCACAAAAGTATCTGCAATTAATTTTTATTTTATTTTATTTACTAAATGAAATTTTAGTTGCTTGGGAAAACTTGTTTACCAAGAGCTCATTGAAGGGAGTAAGGGAAAAACTAGCTTTCATAAAAATACAAGTCACATTACCACCCACTATTCGCCTACTATTCGCCCACTATTCACCCCCTAATTCATTTCAATAATTGAGCACCATTTCGACCACTTTTCGGAAGGGGAGAAGAAAAAAGCTCCATTAGTTTTGACATTCATTTGACAGTTTGATGAATGAATTACATAAGTACATAAAAGGTGTTTGTATTTATGAAAGAAACAAATTAAAGAGAAGAAAACAGAAACACATAAAAAAATTAATTCAATAAAATTGAATGAATTAATTTTTGTTGTATTAGTTTTTTTTTCTAAAAAAGGGAACTTCTTCCAGAGAAGATTTCCATCGAAGGCAAACAATTTGCCTTGCTACGTTTTTTCCAACTTCTTGGCCTTATTCTTCTTAGTCCTCTGGCCCATACCGTTATATACCGTTCTTCATTTCCTTGTCGACCCTTAAATGCCTTCGTGGCCCCGAGGCCGCCAATTTGCTACCAATTCCTGCTTCAAGTGTCTAGTAAAACGAAAATTTTCGCCATTCGGCCAAAAAAAAAAAGAGAGAGAGTGGACGGGCGAAGGCGGACAGCTAGAAGAAGTAGAGAAAGATTCGTATCGGAGAAAACAATTTTAAATGGCGCACACAAAATGCCGGAAACCAGACACAAAATGTTAACGGAAAGGGAAACAGGCGTTTAAGCCCACACACACATACACAGATAGACGGATGTGCGTGTGTTGGTTGATGCAATTTAAATTCGCTGCAAAACGAAATCAAAATAATTCTGAATCTAAATAATTTTATGATGAGAGTTTAAAATTGCATTTTGATGGTGAGATTGCCTACTAACTTTATTTTATATTTTAATTATAGTATTGACACAGAAATATAGTTTATTTAGTTGATTTATAAAACATGTTTAAAATTTTACAATGTTAATTCCAAAACTAGTTGATATCCACATAAAAATAAAATTTTTAATAAATAAAATAATAAATTTTAAATTTTTTATAACGTCCTATGCTTGTTTCATATTTTTTCCGGTAGTGTCGCTTTTATAGCACCACCTAGCGTTTAAATCTAAAAGCATTGTCCAACACTGCTCTGGCAAAGACGATCTGGCAGGTTACCTTGTCAAATAAGATACTTTTATTCACGTCCGCCAGCTGGTCACACTGCACTGCACTGAAAATATGAGAAAAAGTGTAAAAATAACAAAACAAACGTGCAATAAAAGGTGAAAAAAGCAACGCGCAGTTGCAGGTAAATCGGCGATAATCGTGCAACAAAACTTTGCGAAATCGGCAAGCAAAGAGCTCGCGCAAAAAAAGTAGCCAGCGGACAGCAGAGCGACGAAGATGATGAGCGAAGAAGAAGAAGTATGGCAGCAGCAGCAGCAGCTAGAGCAGCAATAATAAGTGTTCTGTGCGCGAGTGCAACGAAAATAACAC
This sequence comes from Drosophila bipectinata, assembly GCF_030179905.1. NCBI lineage: Eukaryota > Metazoa > Arthropoda > Insecta > Diptera > Drosophilidae > Drosophila > Drosophila bipectinata. The sequence continues at coordinate 6,342,877 of NC_091738.1, forward strand.
ACAATACACGGCGATAAAAAAAAGAAAACGCGAAATAGGCACAGGCACAAAATACGAAAAAAAAAATATATATAATTGCTGCGAAGTGAGTGTGCACAACTGCGCCCCCGCTCCGCTTCGCTCCGGTCCCCTCCACCGCCGCCGCCACCACCCCAACATCTTTACCTCCCCGTGCGCGCGTGAGTGTGTGTGTGTGTGCGAGAGCTCCCCATTTGTATCCGCCGCGCGTATCTGTGTGTGTGTGTGTATGTGAAAAACAAAAGCCAAATCGGAGCAGCAGCAGTAGCAGCAGCCCAAGAATATATAGAATCAAGGAAATGCAATATAAAAACAGCCGCCTCAGGTGCGTGCTGTAATCCCAAAACCCAATTGGATACCAATCGGAAGGAGGCAGGCCACCGACCAATCTACACAAATACCAACGCACTTTTTTTCCGTTCCGTTCTGCCGTGAAAAGAGGTCAAAGGCGCAACAAAAGTTTTTCATGCGGTAACCACGAAAAAAAAATAAGAAAATACAAAAATACAGAATACAAAAACAACAAAAAAAAGTGCCAACCAGCTGAGAGCGCAAAAAAAAAAACAACGTCGCAGTTCTGCGTTAAAACAATAAAATATAAAAAAAAAAATAAAAATACCGCCAGTGTGTGCGTACGCGTGCGGGTGTGTGTGTGTGAGTGTGTGTGTTTGTAAGTGCGAGCGAGAAAAACAACAACAATCAGTTGTTAAAACAATTTTTTGCCAACAAACTCAAATCAGATGCCGATTTTCGGATTTAATCACACCAACAAACAACAACAATAACAACATCAGAAGCAGCCACCAATTTCGACTCAAAATCAAATCTGGTTTTATCAGGCGACGTTGACAGAAAAACGCGGCAAGACGCAAAAGGCAATAACAATACAATAAAATACAACAAATATTATAAGAAAGAAACAAAAACAAAAAAACCGCCAAAAAAATTTAATTCTTCTATATGAGATTTTAATCAAGCTAAAACAAAAACAAAAACAACAAGAACCAAAAAATTTGCATAGCCAGAACGGCGAGAGAGAGAGAGAGAGAGAGCGCAGCAGCTCAAAAATTCTAATTGGAGTTTGCCGCGCAACAGAGACAGCGAGAGAGTGTGAGAGAGAGCAACGGAATATTTGTTGTCCAAGCCCGCGCTTGAAATGTAAGTGCCTCCCACTCCCCCACACACACAGAACCCCCCCTTATTTTTTTCCTTTTCACCCCCACACGCCAGCGTTCGTTTTGTTTTTGCCGCCTCTTTGCTTTGCACACTTTTCTGCAAATGTGTTGAACCCCACCACCTCCTCCCCATCCCCCACCTCCACCCCTACCTCCTTTACTTTTTCTTTCCTTTCCTTTCGTTTTAACTGTTGCGGTTGCGCCGCGCGATAAATAAACAAACATCGGAAATTATTCAAAAATTCCACAGAGCGCGCGCCGATAAAGCGGCTGATAAGCGATTCCCAGGAGCACAAGAGAATGTCACTATAGGAACTGAGGAAGTACACAGGGAGAAAGATTTAAGAAATAGAAAAGAGTTTTTAAGAGAAAGGGAGTTTTAAATAAAATAATAATGAAAGTATGAAGCTCTTTTTTACCCTAAATTATACCTTGAAATTACTCTTAGAATTACTTTAACTTAGAAGTTATGTACATAATTGTAATTATCAGAAAATTATGCTTAAATATAGTGTTTTTTTTATCTCAAAGTTTTTATAAATGTATAGTTTCTTTAAGAAAATGGAGTTTCTATTAAATCTGAAATTATAGTAAAAAAGGTTAAAATTATTTCTTCTTATATTTCATGTATAATTCTCTTCCCTTTGTTTGGATTAATTAGAACCTAAATTATTCTCTTCTTTAAACATAGTTATAGTATAGTTTTTTATCTCAAAAACTACGTTGTAACAATAGTAACACCTTAAAAACAAAGTAATAATATTTACTTTACCAAGGTTATATGTAGCTTGTATTTATTTATTAATGTTTACAAGTCTACCACCTTAATATTTGTAAAAAAAATAAAAAACCATATGTTTTATTCTCAATCATAGTCTTATACCTAACTAATAGATAGTCTTTTTTTTTTTTAAAGTGTAAAAACCAAACAAAAATAGGCCTCCTACACACATTGTATGGTTACTAAGCCCATTCGTTTTGGACGCAATTTATGAAATAATTATTAAATGTCATTATCGATTCGTGGGAATATTTCCGGCCCTACAGAAAGGCCACCCCCCTGCCGAATTATATCTTTCCCCCAAAAAAGGAATATAAAGTCTACCTTTGTTTAAAGTTTGGGGCGTGCTCTGCCTTTTTATGGCCCCCAAACGTGTGCGACGCATTCAAAATCTTCTCTCGACTGCATTTAAGAGCCATAATGGGCAGCCAGAGACTTCCGATACCTACTGGAATTAGTCACCACCTGATGGGGAGGTTCATTATGACATGGAATGGCCTAAGAAATCATCTTCCATATAAGATTTTCTTGAAAGTGTATGCCAATCCTACAAAAATTCTCGCCAAACAACCATTTTTTGTTTGTGGTTTTTATAAAAAAAAAATCATTCATATCTGGGATGTGTCAGCGTTTAGCTAGAATTAACAAGTATACAACAAATTAAGTAATAACAACAACTTAGTCATCAAACATTGGAAGCATAAGGTTCCAAGAAGATATTAACAAAGTCAAGGGTCTTTAGGAACGCAACCTTATAAGTAGAGACGCAACCTTAATCGATTTAATTAAACAATAACTTCTCTCTGAGAACCACAAAATCAATAAGGTAATGGTTTTTATTAATAAGCTTGAATCATAGGTATGGGAACTTAAAACCAGCTGAGGAATATCTAAAGAAAAGCCAATGAATGTTTAAGAAAAACCCACTTAAAATGTATAAATTAATACCTGAGGTAATAATATCTAAAGTACATAGCATGTATGGTACATACATAAGTACATATGTACACCTCAACTTTGATAAGAAACCTATCCCATCCAAGAAACTATACATTTCCGCGCCCCCATAGATAAAGATATGAAGTGATTTTTAGGTTGCTCGGCTAGATTGCCCGTTTTTTGAGTGATCTTTGGCCACCTTTTGGAGCTTTTGTTGTCAACACGTCAGAGATCATCATCACCATCGATTCCGAGCTAAACGAAAAGTTGTCGCAAGCTGCGAAACTGGTTTATATGGAACTAGGTAGGTGCCCAGCCCCAGACTCGTGCGATGATACCAAAATTTGGAGCATAATCCTCCAAGCTGGCGTGGTTTAAAAGTTGTATTTATAACGCCCTTCACGAAAAAAAAGCTTAAACTTTGTACATTGCCGCGGAACCGGAATAAATTAATGCAACAAAACAAAAACAAAAAACAAAAACAAAAAGATTATTTCGTTTGCTACGCAATTCGCGGCATTTGCATAATGCAGCTGCAGGTGGCAGTCGCCAGTCGGCAGTCGGCGTCCGCTCCAAAAGACGCTCGCCCCGAGAAACCCCTTTTCCAAAACCCTAAAAACCGAAACCCAAACAGAAGGTGACACGGAGAGAAAATGTATGGACTTGGTGGTTAGGTTTAAGTAGTTAAAATACAAAGAATATAATCTAAAATAGAAAAATGTATGGTTTAAATATGAAGTTTAAGTATTTTATTTAAATTATTCAATTATCCTATAGAAGTATCATATATCCACAAAAAGGCATAGGTTTAGATCAGAATATGGAGCTAGATAGAAAGTATCTATATCTACAACTATCGTAAAGTATCTTTACGAAAATAAAATTAAATCTTCTGCCTTTTCTTTGAATAATTGAATCTTAAATTTGATCGAAACTAAAGCATAGATTGTAGGGATATAACAATGTCCCTGGAGTAAAACACCAACACTTTCCTTATTCTAGTTTATTTATTATTGACTAGATCCGCTTCGGATCGCTGCTGGTGTTCGACTGACTCCGCTCTCAACTCGTGATCAGCATCAACCCTCATTGCTCGCTGAGAGAGCAATGAGAGCGATGGGAGCACGAGAGAGAGAGAGCCAGAACCGACAACAGCCAACGACACCGACTTACACTAATAGTTTACAGTTATACAATACACTTATAGCTAATATATATATACCCTAAGTAGCAATCCTGCTACAAGATGGAGCTTATAAAATATTTTACAAAGAAACCTTAACAAACTTAGCATTAAAATTAAAAAAATGTATTAATATATTTGGAAAAATATGCAAATATTTCGAAATATGGAAAATAAGTCATTTTAGATGCTTTTTCGGTATTAATTCTTTGGTAGTAATATACCACATTGATATAAATAAACCTGTGATTGGATATCTAATTATTTTAATGTAAAATCTATTAAATATATTAAAAACTTTACATTCATATGAAGCTGGTACTTTATCAAATTTTTATATTATTATTATTATAAATACATTTATTCGGTTATTATTCATAACAACTGTGTGTTCGAGTCTTAAAAAAGAGGGAATTATGAATATATGAGGATATATATGATTATTTTAAGTACTTTATTCAAATTATCGTCTAAAAGTGTCGTATATCTAAAGAACAAATTTTAAAGGGCTAGCTTTTTCTTTATAAAACATAATTAAATCTTTAGGAATGGTTAAAGTCAAACTATAGCATTATGGAGAATAATATTTTATTAAAATAATGCCTTAAAATATAAATTTTGAAAGGAAGTCATACACGATACTTTTCCTGGAAAGTTTTGATAAATAAAGCGTTATTTTTGAAAGTAAACCTTTACATGGAAATTTAATAATTTTAATTAGGAATCTATGATGAATAAATTCATTTAATAGTCCCCTGGCTTCCTAGCTAGTAATATACTTATAATAATAATTAATATTTAGTAAATAAACATCTATTGCCATATTTTTTTTGCTTTAACACTGTATACAGTTCATAGGAACTATAAAACTTGTTGTTTGCACTGCTCGTCGCTTTTCCCGCCCTTTTTGAATACTCGGCAGATATATACATATATATATCGCATATGTACACAACTACGTACATATGACACTCGTTATGCAATGGCATTGAAACCGAGTGAAGGGGCCACCGAGAGAGATAGGGAGACAGCCAGAGAAGAATGGTAGCCGGGAGCCGAGGGCTGGGGGGCTGGGGGCCAGGAGGAGCTGGCCAGACACCGGGACAGCCGGGCAAACATTACTACGCATGGCGGGGGCCACCGCGAGAATCCGATTCCGAATCCCAAACCCGAATAGCGAATGCGAATTCAGACTCGCAGATACTGTTTTGTGTTTTGTATCTGTATCTGTATCTGGCTTATCAGCAGGCCGCTCCACTGACAAATTGATAAAACAAGAACGAAGCCCTGGGTGTGGGAGTGGGAGTGGGGTATCTGCCATCCCCTCCCCTCTACCCCCTCTTAGAAACATGCCCTTCAGTGCCAGATAAAGGTGCGGCGTGCGGTGTGCGACGTGGGGGAGAGATGGATGAGATGGGACAGAGTCTGGGGAATTCCGAGAAGAGACAAGATGGATTTGCGACAATTTCAAGGCAGCCAGGCAGGTACTTATTCTAATAAGGTGAAGACACAGCAGTGCCAGGCAGCTAGGTGGCTAGGAGCACTGCTCAACATTCTTGGAAATGCCAGCGGGTTTAAAGAATAATTAGTTCCATGATGATGAGATGTATTTATTTCTAAGCTATTCCCTTCCCTAAAACGAACGCTGTTCCCTCCCTAATAAATATCTTAAAGTTAAACCTAAAACTATCTGTTTCTCATCACAGACCAACCTCCTTCACGATGGCCAATCCGCGCAAGTTCAGCGAAAAAATCGCCCTGCAGAAGCAGAAGCAGGCCGAGGGCACGGCGGAGTTCGAACGGATCATGAAGGAGGTGTATGCCACAAAGCGGGACGAGCCGCCGGCCAATCAAAAGATCCTCGAGTGCCTGGGCAACCAGGAGGGAGGCCAATCCTCGCCAGGAACGGCCGGAAATGGCGGTAGTGGCGGCAGTGGCACTGGCAGTGGAGCTAGTGGAGGTGGAGCCTCGCCAGATGGCTTGGCGGGCGGTGGAGGTGGAGGCTCACCGACGGCGTATCGTGAGTCGCGGGGGCGCAGTGTGGGCGTGGGTCCCATGCGGAGACCCTCGGAACGGAAGCAGGACAGGTCACCCTACGGCAGCAGCTCCACAGCGCAGCAAACCCTGGACAATGGGCAGCCCAATCCGCATCTGCTGGGGCCGCCCACGTCGGATAGTCTGTGGCGGCGCTCCAACTCCGATTCGGCTCTCCACCAGAGCCTGAATATGGCAGTGGCGGCAGAGGCATCTGGCGGGTTCTCCACGGATCTCAACACTCTCCACGCCAACTACCAACAGCAGCAGCAACATCAGCCGGTCCAGCAACGATCTCACTCGCCGCACCACGCGATAGGCAGGAGTTTCAGTCCGCAGGCCCAGCGTAGGAAGTCGCCGATGCTGCAGCCACACCAGCTGCAGCTGCAACAGCTCCAGCAGCAGCAACAGCAGATGCAGCAGCAGCACCAACTGATGCAGATGCAGCAACAACAGCACCAACAACAGCAACAACAGCAGTTGCAACATCAGCAGCAGCAGCAACAACAGCAACAGACCACGCCATATAACGCCAAATTCACGAACTCACTGTTCCGGCCGCTACAGGATCAGGCCAACTACGCCAACACAGGCTCCCTGCCAGATCTCACAGCACTTCAGAACTATGCACCCCAGCAGCAGCAGCAGCAGCAGACGCTGCAACAGCAACAGACGCCACAGCAACAGCAGCAGCAGTTGCAACAAACCCTGTCGCCGGTCATGTCGCCGCACAATCACCGGCGGGAAAGGGATCAGTCGCCGAGTCCGTTTAGTCCAGCGGGAGGAGGCGGTGGAGGTGGTGCGGGTCCTGGGTCTCCCTATCACCAGCAACAGCACTCGCCCACCAGCAACGCGCAACAACAACAGCAACCGAGCAGCTCGCCACACCTGTCCTTCACCAACCTGGCCACAACGCAAGCGGCCGCGGGATCGGGCACCTTTAATCCCCTGCCGACGCTGGGGCCGCACAACGCCACCGATTACCGCCAGCCACCGAATCCGCCTAGTCCGCGCTCCTCGCCCGGCCTGCTGAGCAGCGTCTCGGCCACGGATCTGCATTCGAGTGCGCCGGCCAGCCCGATCCGCCACCAGCAACAGCAGCAGCAGCAGCCAGTGCCACAGCAGCAGCAGCAGCAGTTCGATACCTCGTACAACAGTCTGAATACCTCGTTCCACAATCAGTTCGAGATCTTCTCGCTCGGCGATAGTAATTCCTCGCCGGAGCAGCAGGGATTCGCCAACAACTTTGTGGCCCTGGACTTTGATGACCTGAGCGGAGGTGGCGGTGGCAACAACGGAGGAGGAGGAGGTGGCGGCGGTAATGCCGGAAGTGGAGGCAGCAATGGGGGTGGAGCCCTGACCAATGGTTACAACAAGGAGTTGCTGGACTTTAGCGAGCTGAGCGGCAGTCCCGAGGCGAGCGGGAACAACAACCACCTGCGAAGGGGAGTCACCAGCCTGAACAACAACGGGCTGAGCAACGGAGTCGGTTCGACGCACAACGGAAGCACAAATCTTAACGGAGCGGGGAACAACAATAGCAGTAGTAATGCTGGTGATCCTCTGGGCATAGCTTCCTCGCCAGTGCCCTCGCCCCTGGGCGGTCCAAGCTCTCCGCTTCCCATACCCATGTCGGGACAGGCGTCACCGCAGCAGCAACACCACCATCACCACCACCAACAGCAACAGCAGCAGCAGCAGCAACAGCACTTGCAACAGCAACAACTATCCCTGTCGCTGCACCACTCTCCACACCACTCGCCGATGCACTCGCCCCACCACGGGAACTCTCCGCTGTCCAGCAGTTCACCCTGCTCCAACTCCAATGTGCTCCTGAATCACCACCAACAGCAACAGCAGCAACACCATCACCAGCAGTCCCATCACCACCAAGGAGCGTCACAAAGTCATACGCCCACGACAGCGAATATTCCCTCGATTATATTCAGTGATTACTCCTCCAATGCGGACTTCTCGAGGGAGATCTTTGACACGCTGGACCTCGACCTGGGCCAGATGGACGTGGCTGGGCTGCAGATGCTGTCGGACCAGAACCCCATCATGATCGCCGATCCGAACATCGAGGACAGTTTTCGGCGCGACCTCAACTGATACTATGAGGAGGCTGTTGCGGCCATCGAGAGCGGAGTGCTGCTGGAGGATACCTACCAGGCGCTGCTGGGATCAGGATCGGGATCGGAGCAGGACGAGCCGGCAGTTACCGTTGAGGATGCAGCCGAGACCGCAGCAGCCGTGGCTTTGGCAGCCGAAGCATCAGCAGTTAGCGAAAAGGATAAGAAGGAGCTGGAGGTGGTGGAGCTGCTGGTGCCCGGTGTAATGGACGACCTGGTGGACTCCAGCGACCTGGACGAGGAAGTGCGCAACTTCTTCTTTTAGGCCGTTAGCCATTTTTCGTTAATGTTGTTAACCGTTTTCGTCCGTGCTTTCGTAGTTAGTTTAAAAAACAAAAAAACAAGAAATTTAGAAAAAATCAAGCATCATTAACCCCTAAGTGTACTTCAGTGTCTTTTTACACCCCCTCTTTCCTCTTAAAACACACACCCAAGAAAGAAATGAACCCTTGCCCCTCCAGCGAGTCTCAGATTTTACTTAACTACGCACATAAGTATACTCTACAATCTAAAAAACTAATTTCTGTACATAAACGATATGATTATGAGTATGACTATGATTATGAATATGAATATGAATTTGAATATGAATATGATTATGAATATGAGAGAAAGGACACCAGATAGCGAAAAGGATTGAAACCAAAAAGTGTCTTAGACCAACGACCAAAATTATATTCTCTATGGAAGAAAAGCAAAGTTATCGCTAGCCAATTCAGATTTGTTATATCTATACCCTATATATACCCTATGTCTTAGACACCTACCGCACCTACTTTGATTCGTTTGTTCCAGATCCCGAAAGATACATACATAGATAGCTAAATTACCCAACATACCCACTAACATAATCCCAATGTGCCGTCGAAGCAATTACTAGAGTTTAAGATGACGATCCTCAAGTCAAGTCTTCAGAGTTCCCCCGAAACCAATACTTTTTCGAATAAAACCGATAGATAGAGAGATCCATTCTTCAGTATCACAAAGCAAAACGAGTATCTAACCATACATATATAAATGATAGTCCAGGCACAAGTACAGGAGGGTCTCCTTTGGGAGGGTCCTGTTTCGACAAATTTTACGAAAAAAAACCATCAAGAATCAAAATCGAACTCAAAAGAATAACTCAAGAATTAAAGGAATTTTTTACAAATCTTTAAATACATATACATAGTAGATAGGGTTTTCCAACAAAACGTTTTCCAAAAAAAAACACTTAACTATCCGAGCATGGAATTACGACTACTTACCACAATCTACAATATCCCCGATCGATCGAGATATAATACCTACTTAAATCCGTTTGTTTTTATTTTTAAAACATAAAATATTTACACTATTTAAGAGTCAAATCAAAGAAAGCTTTATGGCCTGCAACCACAATAAAGAGAATGGAAATAGCTAGGATAGGGCGATCCTGAAACCAACATATATATAATATATACTGTTTATAAATAATACAAACACTGCATAAATAATTGAGTCTTAATTCTACTTAATAATTATAACAAAATAATGGTAAAAAAAAAATGAATAAAAATTACAAAAAAAGCTTCAAAAGTGCAAAAGAAAATTTTTATTAATTTTATTCGAGTACCAGAAATTCTATAAATATACACAACTATCCGTAATATTGGAATAAAAAAAATTAAATATTAGTGAGATAATGTTTTTTGCTAATACATACATACAAACAGCCCCCAACAAATAGATTTCCTTTTTTTAATTATCGATGTAAACTCTAGTTATAAACTAAACTTAAATGAGACGAGGTAATAAAAAAAATCGAAAAAAAGCGACACAAAAAAGCGAAGAAAAAGAAACAAAAAACAAAACATTTAAATGTAATTAATAATTAATAATGTAATTTATGTGGGAAACGCGCGCAAAAAAAGAAAACAACTTAAGATTGATAACACTTGTGTGTTATAACATAATTACAAAAAAAAAAAACATAATAATACTAGTTAAGTCAGAGAGAAATGCTAATTATAAACGATACTATTAAATTAAATTAAATTGTGTATGTAATATATATAATTACATTTATTAAGTTAAATGTGAGAAACAAGTGCGGTACATCAACACCGGAGGAGATCGGAGATCGGATATTGGAGACCATAGATCCGATAAAAATAAGCCATAAGATTATATTCAATGTAATAACACAGTTATTTGTTTCAAATAAATCTTAAATTTGATTTTAAAGTCCAGAAAAAACGAAAGCTCTAGAATTTATTTCAAGTGTAATCCATCCAACAGGTGGTTTATTCCAAAATACGCGATTACGTGGGCGGGCGAGTGCATAGCTGGGTGTACGAATAATTGCACGTATAATTATGTAAATTTATTTAAAAAAAATAATATATATATTTTTTATAAAATAATCATTTGCTCTCTCTGGGTCTAGTTGGCGCTCTCTTCGAACAACATCTAATTGTGTTTGTGTAGTTTTGTTAATAAGCACGGCGCAGTTCGCGCTATATTTAGTATTCAAAGTTCAATGCGGCAAATTGAATAACTGGAATGGACACGGACGACTCTACTACAATATGAATCAAAGAAATCTATAACTTCCAGGCACCCTTTTGTATCCCCAACACCGCTCAGTACATATTTGAACATGTGTGCCGCCAAACAACAGCCAAGATATCCACAGAAATGCGTAAGACGTCAGCTCGGGCTCGGGGTTAGCAAATAAAACAACCAGAAGAGCACATAGAACTAGGCACCTTGCCATTCCAAAATCAAGTTTTCGATCTTTACGGCCATTAGCTTCTAAGCAAGAGAGCGGAGAGAGCAAGCTGGTGGGGTGGCGGGCGTGGGAGGCTTTATATCAGCTAACGGTAAAGGGCAGCCTCCACAGATCCACACGAAGAAAACTAACTATTATTACTTACTTATCAGAGGTCGGCACGGCCCTATCTCGGGGGCATAGGAAATTTCTCTGCCCGAGCTCTGCCACACACACACAGTATAAATGTGTGAAACGTCATGCTCACAGCCTACTTTCTGTTACTGTATTTCTGTGTTTCTGTATTCGTTACTAACACTAATGCGGTAAAATCATATCAATGTATTGGGGTGCCGACCACTGCTTTAATTTAACATATTTTTCTAAAAAACAGTATATTTTAGCCATTTTGTATCGTTTTGGGTAAAAAATACTGAATATACCAACAAGAAAACATTGTGAAACATGTCGGAACATGTTGAATTATGTCCCCAAGTTTACAGGATGAAGTTTTAACGGTTTTTTCTAAACTTTGTAAAATAGTATTTTAACAAAAATTTTCCTATTTTTTTTATCCCATAAGTTTAAATAAAAAAACCTACTATTTTAAGTCGTTTTGTATCAACTGTTTTCTGAGTCAAAAATACTGAATATACTGAATATTTCGACCTGAAAACATTCTATAAAATGTCGGAACAAGTTCAAACATGCCCCATAAGTCCATAAAAAGAAAGCCGAGTATTTAGGTATGTAGTTTTACAAATATTTGCTCATTTGTGTAAAAAAATTTTATAAAAAAATCATTTTTACTATTTTTTAACATTTATTTTTATCTACAAGATGAAAAAAGCTATCCATTTAATGCATTATTTATCTGAAATAATTTGTTGGTCAAAAAAAACTGAATATTCTGACTTAAAAACATTGTGTTAGATCTCGTAACCTATTTAAAAATGATTTTTTTAAAAACAAACTTAATCACCCAACCTCAAAATAAATCCTACCGATAGTAAATGAATATTTTTCCAGTGTTCCAACCCCAACAACCTCCCCAAACTACAGTTGAAACTCGTCTTCCAGTTTCCGAATAAAATATAAAAAGCCGAGTATTTAATTGAAATGTTTTCGCTGGCTTTTATTGTTGTTTATGTTTACATTTCACACTTTATGTTTAATTATAATGTTAGCAGAGGTCGAATGGTGGCGGCAAGAGTGAAACATCTTTCGTGGGGTTCGACTGTACTTACTGGAAAGTGCCAAAAACCGAAATGCTGAGCAATTGTTGTTGTTTATTATTATTATTTTCAGTTCATGTTATACCTTAATTGAGTGCTAAAATGGCCTGAAATGTGATTAGGTGTGTGTATGTGTGTGTGTGTTGGTTTTCTGTTACCGGAAAATGTTTATAGTGATGACGGCGTTACAATAACGTCATTACCGTTATCAATGCCAAGCCACTCAAAGGCGCAAATGTTATCAGCGGGCGAACGAAAGGAACAACAACAGATTCAAATACACACAATCCGAATCAGAATCGGCCGATATTATTCAGCACAACGCTCGGCATCCGTCCGTTCTCTGCTCTCCAGGGGGCCTTGCCTCCCCTTACTGCCTCCGCCAGCCCACCCATCTGTTCTATAGGGATATGGCCACTCTTTGGAGTATACTAACTTTGGTAAATTCATAGAAATAGAAATTCATAGAATTTTTTAAAATGAAATTTTAATATTTTTAATATGAAAATATATAAATTCTTTAATATTTTTAATAATAAATTTTATTAAATTGAAATATACATATATAAACCCTCTTGAGTCAATTAAAATATAGTTTCATTATTCTCCTAGTTTGGCGACCAACACTATACCATATATACACATACATATAGATACATATATATATAATCTGTATAGTTTTTGCAACACAGGGCAGTTGAATGCACCCCGCTTGCTTATATGGCACACAATTGATAAGAACTCGAAAGATTCTCTGAATCCAATTGTAATTCATACCCCTTATGTATGTGTGTGTCATTGCTATTTTGTGTAGTTGTGTGGGAGTAATCATAATAGCAAATAATTAGTATTGATTACAGGGCTCCTCTATTGATTGCCAAGATAGACAAATCGCCATTTATGAATAAATAAATTCATCAATTTGGAAATATTTAATAAAATGGTATGCAGTTAAGCAGAATGCAGTATTTCTCCCAAAAAAAAAGAGCTTAGTTTAGGTTTCTAGGGTGGGTCATACACCCTACAGTGCGTGCCATATCCCTATGTCCACACAGACGTACATACACCCTTACATACATATAAGTGTGGGTCTGCGTGTGATAGCAGCTGCTAAAAATAACTCATACGCATCAGAGGCGTATTGACGTTAGAGATTGGATTGGCACATGTATTTATGGTTGGATGCATTGGATGCCTTCAAGGGCAGGCCGGGCAAAAGGGTAGAGTCTCCCCCCTTCAAAGGGTCCAATGAAAAAGTACTTGAACAAAAACAAGAAAGAGAAACAACTGCAACAGCTGCTGGCTGGGAGCTGGGAGCTTGAAGAAAAAATATTATCAAGAAAAATGCATTGTAATGGAAGGTAAACAGGTGATTGTGCACAAAACTTAACAACAATTATATTTGCCAACGTGCTCAGTGATCCGGAATTTCCTCCACTGAAATGGGTGATGTTAGATTCCCAATTAGTTTTTTCAATAATTATTGGAATAATTAATACAAAAGCTTTAAAAAATTGAAAAAGAAAGGGTTTAGGGATGAGATTAGGACTAGGGATTAAGACTATTATATACTGATAGATGGAAATATAAAAGGTTGAGGGACTTTAAGAGAAGACTATCTTCTATGCTTAATAAAGGATCATATACTATATGACTATATAGACAATATACCTATATGAAGTTCAGGGATTTAAAGACAAGACCGAGAACTTCAAATTTCAATAAGGGGACATACATACTTATAACTATTATATCCTTAAATTTATTATCTTTTCTAAATAAACCTTAAGAGTTCTTGGATCGAAAGTGAGATCCCATTGAGGGGAAGCGGTGTCAAGGCTGCGTCACACATCGGAAATAGATATCAGATACGATTTTGGCGCGTGTTAATGTGATATGTATGTATGTATTTGCTATTTCAGTTACCACAATTACTCCAACAGGCTGATCAAATATTAACCAACTTGAAGACCATGTGAGCTCACTACGTCACAACTGATGTGTTCTTAAGGGGGGGTTCTGTTGGTACTCCCCCCCAATGATAAGAATTCCCATGTCACTTACTGACAATGGCCAGACATTGTTGTCGCTGAATATCCGCCACCGGGAACTTTCCTCTCCAATCGATAACGAAATAACAAAATAAGGCGTGTGAATACGAATTTTATTTATGAATCAAGATCTTCCGTGGCTATCGTGGCGTCGCATTGCAGTAGAAATGTCACCTAAATTTTCAAACTGTGCCAAGAGCTTTCCAACTGGCGCTCAAAAAAGCTCCCTTTAAAGTTCCTCTGAAACTGTATTTGAAGATCGAGTTTAGATGGGAAATTACTTTAATTAATTTCCTTTAATTTCAGAATATTATATCAAGATAGTACCAGTTCGTGTTGGAGTTTGAGAATTTTATTAATCTACCTATTTTAGGGAATGATAATTTCAGATCCTGTTGGTGCGCAAGTAATCCTCCTCGTCATCGTCGTCGGCATCCTCTACCACACTGTACGAGCTCTTGCCACCGCCCTCCTTGGCCAAATGCGTTTCAAAGAACTCCTCGACAGTGTCCGTGTTCCATTTGGTGATGGACAGTGTCTCCTGGACCTTGCCACTGGCATCTAGCAGCTTAACCACTGGATCCAAGCCTCTCACGTACTTGATCTGCAGGTTGGGGAACTTGGAGGGTCGGCCGCTCTGGATGAAGGCCTGGATTTGCGGGTAGGCACGGAACTTGCAGGTGCAGACCTCCAAAATGGCCTTGGCATAGGTCCTCTGGGCGGCTGGCTGCTGATCCAAAGTGCAGCATTGTTTGCAATGGGGCCTAAGGACACAATATTAGAACTGAGCGGTAAAATAATAAGCAGGTTACCTACTTGATCGCCTCCAAACCAAAGTCATCCAATTTATCACAACTGGAGCACATCAACTGGGCTTTTATGAATCCCAGTTCCCGGCAGTCGGCGGCCGTCAGCTCGGCATGAATTTGCTGGCACTGAAATTTACAAGTTGTATGGTTTTGTGATTTTTCAACTTTATCAGCTTACACCAAGCGCCAGCAAGAAAATTGCTATGATTTGTTGCATTATTTTGGCTAAATTCTAATAATTACTCCAAGTCCACGTCGTGTTTACAATTTTCTTAAGCTAGAGATGGGATTATCGATGCGGCACCCTGTTTAGCCAAGACACGAACCATTCTAACGATATTTAGGCAAACTCCTTGTCCGATGTTTCTACCTCGACTATCGATATATTGATAGTTAAATATATTATCAACAACCCTAATACTTTCAACGTCCCTAGTTTTTTTTGTTTTGCTTCGCTCGCGGTGAAAAATTAAAGCAATTATTAATCCACACTCCAACTGCCAACTGCATACGAGTCAACGAATCGCGTCGCCGAAAAACCAAACAGTATTACCTGTGCGAGTGTTTGGCAACAGCAACAGCAACAGCAATAACTTGTGGGGCAAATCAATAAAACCGTGAGAGCGCTGCGCAAAAGAGAAAACCCAAGCAATCGACCAACGCATAGGAGAAGAAAAAAAAAAAGGTGAATAAATAGAACATGGCTAGCAGAATCAATTCGAATTCAATTCGAGCCACAGAAATAGAAAAGAAAAAGGGCAGGGGGCGGGTGAGAAGAGGCGGGTGAGGCGAGGAGCGGTATTAATGGCCCAAGGAGCTCCAGGAGAACTCTCACCGCCCCCTCTCTTTCACCCGTCAGGCTCTTATGTGTGTATGTGTGTGTGTATGTATGTGTTTATGTTTTGTTTAGAAAATTAATAATCTTAATTCCAGTGGGATTTCAGCACTCAGGTGCTAAAAAAAAATAAAAAAAAAACAGTGCACACCGTGATAACTCTGGCCTTTGTGTGCTACTTGTGTGTACTTGTTTGTTTAATTCATATTTA
The DNA here is from genome assembly GCF_030179905.1 of Drosophila bipectinata. Classification (NCBI taxonomy): domain Eukaryota; kingdom Metazoa; phylum Arthropoda; class Insecta; order Diptera; family Drosophilidae; genus Drosophila; species Drosophila bipectinata. The sequence continues at coordinate 6,359,014 of NC_091738.1, forward strand.
TTCAAGTAAATTAATTCATTTGCCCTTGTACAATAACAATAACACCAGACGCTGATGTTTGCTTAGAAACTTGTTCTGGCCTGCAGTTGTTCTCTAGCTTTGGCTCCCATATCCTCCTCTCTATTCTATTCTCTTTTCTGTTTTTCTCATTCAGACGCAAGACGGAAACGGCCCCTTAAGATTTCATTCATTCGGCTTCTTCTTCCGCTTGCATCTTCATCTCTCTGCATTTTATTTCTGTTCCACGTCCCGTTTAACTGGTTTCCCACATCCAGGGGCAGCTGCTGCAGTGCTCTGTGTTCAGCTGTCTCATTCGCTCTCATCGCACCTGCCCTGGCAGCTGTCCACGCGCTCAAATTTCTTATCAACGTACCCACACGGCTGTCGGCAGAAACTCAGAAACCGAAACCTGGCCTAAACTGCGTTGTTACTTTTTACTTTTCCACAGGTATTCGCTAATTTTCAACGCCTTTTGTTGCGGCCCTGTTGCTTTCTCTCTTACGCCTCCCGCGCCATATCTCCCTACACCTTCTCCGACATACACACACGCACATGCATTCACAGTAGAACCTGGCTACAATGGATTTCTTTCTTACCTTCAGAAGTCTTCTGAGATTTGCCTTTAACTGTTTTTTTTAATTTATTTGAAAATATTAAATTTTAAATAAAAATATTTAATATCAAGGTGTTTTTACTGTACCATATATCTCTAGATTTCGTGCAATTTTGCAATATTTCAAATCCATCTGAGTCACCTTAGACAGGTAACTGTAGTTATCATATTGACGTTCCACACTTGTGGATGGCATTCGGCACCTTATCTTTCTGTATCTTTCAACACTATTATCGCTCTTTGTTTTCCCTTTTCGCGGAGGGCGGCTCTTGATAAGTCCCCAGGGTCCCATTGAGCTCATTTCCGTCTATTAGATCATTATTCAAGTGGCCTATAACCAGGGCCGTAGCTAGCATGGGGCAGGTGGGGCGGTGCCCCAGGGCCCCCGAAGGGAAGGGGCCCCGCCGGGGCAAAAGACTTCCGTATAGGGGGCCCCAAATTTACTTGTTGCCCCAGGGCCCCCGAGGCTCTAGCTACTGCCCTGCCTATAACACCGGATCACCCACACATTAACCTACCGAGACATAAATGGTAGGCATTTCCATGCACTGTTCAAAAATACGATTTTATAAATCTCTTATCATTTTCTAAAGAAAATGTTCAAATTTTTAATAAAAAGATTAAAATGTTATATTTTTTACTGCAGGAATAATCATATTTCTTAAGAAAAATATGTTAGACTTTAATTATTCTAAATTCCTGGAAAGTCATTAATTTTTATTATCTCTTCAATAAAATTTATTTGTGTTCAGTTTTATAGAATTCTATATTTCATCTATAGAACCTTTAAAAAATTCTAAGAGGCTTAAATAAAACAAAGACAAATTCTATAATAAATAGAAAAATTGTAAAATGTTATATTTTAAACTTTGAAAATATTTCTACTTCTAAAGACATTTTTTTTCTTTTTTCTTGAAAATCAATAATGTTTATTTTATATCATTTTTAAAAACCTTATTTTTCTGTGTACTAATTTGCATAGCATAACCTGGGCCTGGCCCTCTTCTCTCACGCAATTCCTTGCCTGATTGGCTCAAACTATTTAAATTCTTTGCTTTTTTCAACATTTTTCATTTCAATTGACCGAAAGGTCAACCTGATTGACTTTTTGTGCCTTGTGTGTGTTCTCTATATATCTATTTCTATATCTCTACCTACTGTTATTCTCCTGACTGTCAGTCTTCGTTACCTTTTCAGCTGTCAACTTTCACTCGTGCGTATTTTTTAATTATTTATAAATGCATGCAGGTACTCTAAAATATATTACACATTTATTTGTTTTGTGAAACTCTGACAGTTTCGCGGAAAAAATTCCCATTAACTATATGTAGCACGTTGTGATGTTAAATGTCAAGGACTCGGGAATATAAGTGACGAAAGTTACTAACACAGGGAGGTGGTCTAGAAAAGTGACTAGTTGCTAGGGCTGGGAAATAAATAAAAATAAATAAATGTTTATTAAAAAACTTACTTTATTGATTTGATTTAATTTCAAAGCGGAAAATAATTTATTTTACTTTGCATGCCCACTCACATTGCATATTTTTGTTTAAATAATAGAATTGTTTGTTTTTAACAAGAAACTGATACGTTAAGCTGAATAATCAGTTTCTGATTAATTTAAAACAAAAATAAATGGAAAGTACTTCCTCTGAGAATCAGTTGCATGTTTAATTAACGAAAAACTTGACCTCATTGGGTTGAGTTCATATTTTGATTTGAATTATTATTGATTGAATCGGAAAAGTTCGCATATTGAAGTGTTTCTAGTGAACTTTTCGTCAAGTGAGTGTGTCAACCTGAAAAGAAAAACAAAGCTACTGCAAATGCAAATGCAAAAACAACAACAGCTTGGCCAGGTAAATAAACGATGAAAATTTGTGTTAAAAAATTTATGAAATTCGATTTTCTGATTCTTGATTCTGTTTCTTGTTAGGTTTTGGGTTGAAAGAGAAGAAGGAGGTGGCAGAGGAAGGCGACTGGCGGTGGTAGGCAGATGGCAGGTGGCAGGCAATTAACCCCCCCCCCCCCACACACACACACACACAAACACACACACACCAGTTAACATTCTTGAGTTTTGATTTTAATTGCACTTCGTTTTTGTTTTGCAGCACCGCCAGTCAGCCAAAGCCATATTCAGAATATTCAGAAACAGAAAACACTTCACACTCGCACCACATTCCAAGTATGAGTTAAACCACAGTATGAAGATGAGGCTTCAGGACCTGCTGCTAGCAATCGCTTTTCTGCCGCTTGCCATCGCCTGCTCGTCGCGAGCCATCGCTAAGCCGCGTCCCACAGCTGCACCGATCCTGCCGCCGGACAATGTTGAGGTGTCGTCCACAACGCCCCGACCGAATGTCACCTTTCCGATCTACGCCTGTCCGCCGACATATGCCGCCTGGTATTGCATGAACGATGCCACCTGTTTCACGGTGGAGATACAGAATGAGATTCTGTACAATTGCGAGTGCCCGTTGGGGTTTACGGGTCAACGATGCGAATATAAGGAAATCGATGGGTCCTATCTGCCCACCAGGAATCGGGTGATGCTGGAGAAGGCCAGCATCGTTAGTGGAGCCACACTAGCGTTGCTCTTCATGGCCATGTGCTGCGTCATTTTGTATTTGCGTCACGAGAAATTGCAAAAGCAGAAGCTGCAAGATAGCACCATCACCAGAACCACCACCACCGTAGATGGAGGATTCCAGAACGATGGCATGGACGAGGTGGACGGTCTGAAGCCGCTGCGTTCAGTGAGACGGCCGTTCGGTCCATGCCAGATTATGACCTTGGAGGAGGCCCATCGACAAGCCAATCGCCCCAGGCACTGCAACTAACCAATAAGCCTGTCAGCTGTTTGTTTTTTAATGTCTAACATGTCCAACTGTTTATTTTAACTATTTTTGAACGATTGCTTTAGTCTTAAGTGCTCACTTATGAGCCTCTAAAACCGAACTTTAGACCAAGTATTAACGAACGAAAACTGATTGCTCCCCAACGAGACGGGGAGACAAAAAATAATTTAGATGTAATGCAATGCAATTTCGGCAGCTAGCCGCCCCATTTATTTATTATACACTCCTAACTTTATTAAAACGATACGTGACCTATTACGTTAATAAAACCGACCACTAAACTAATTAAACAGAGTTTTATTTTTCATAAAAAGTAAAGTATTTAGAAATAAGAATTATATATATTTTTTAAAGTACATTTTATTTAATTTATGTTTCCTATTTCTTGTTTCAGTTGCTGTCTATTTGAGGTCCTAAGGATTTAACTTCTTAGGTAAAGTTTTAAAGAAATAGTTAAAGATGATATCTTATCCCCTTATTCCCTTTGCAGGCATGCCGCACAACAACCAACCTTCTCCTGGGGATGATCAACTGGGACCCCCCAAGGCAGACTTCAGTGCTCCGCCGCCCTATGAGGCGACCAGTCAGCAGGTAGTCCTGCCGCCCCAAATGCCCGCCCTAACTGTGGCCCCTACCGATCCCGGCCAGATCCCCATTCAAATGCAGGTGCAACTACCCGGTCAAGAGGAGATGATGACTGCCCAGCTGCCACAGGAACTGCACGGAAAGCTGCCGACCTACGAGGAGGTGCAGATGGAAAAGTCGCTGAACGGAGAGCTGCCGCCCGCCTTTTTGACGCTGCCATCGTCCCAGCAGCTGCCGCCGCCGCCGAATCCACTGCTGCCGCCCAATCCGCTGCGTGATGGGACCGGAGCTGTACGATCCGCTCAACCGGCGCTGACCTTTATCGCGATCGATGCCAGTGACGCCGAAAACAGCCTGTCCACAACAGATAACTTGCTGGGCACAGACATCATGTTCATCACAGCTTTCATTGTGGCTTTTCTGTTCAACTGGATTGGCTTCCTGATGCTTACCTGTTTCTGTCACACGATTGCCGCCCGATACGGAGCGTTATCCGGCTTTGGACTGTCGCTGGCCAAGTGGACGTTGATCGTTAAACACTCGACGGACCTGGCATCGCACGAGAACTCCTGGCTCTGGTGGCTGATCTGTGCCTTTGGCTTCCTTATCAGCATACGCGCTTTGATTCAGTATGTGAGCATCAAGAGGTCATGGCGCCTTCTATCCGCCTCCGCCCAGGAGCGGCTGCTCTTCTTCTACTAAACGCACCAGGAGGTGGCTACTCCCCTGGAGGCAGCTGCCGTGTATATACGTTGTGGGTGACCAGAAAGCTGGATTCTTACCCGATCCCATCACCTCAAAATCCCCCTAAATCGGCGCACACAAAAACCAACCAGAACCCATGTGAACTCAGTCTGGAGAAGTTAAGACAACCACTTAACAGTCCTTACGAAAAATTATTCTGATTGACAAAAAATAATATTCAAAATTTGAATGTTTCTTTTATATTGAAATCTTAAATAATGTTTCTATAACTCAGTCATGTTAAATGTAACAGAATATTTTATTTTTTTGCGCCGTTTTTTAAAACCATTTCTCATTTAAAAATGCAAATATGTTTAGAAATGTTTCAAAAATCCAAAAGTATTGTTTGAAAACCATGTAGCAAGGACTGTTTAGGGTTTTCTCTAGTTACTATGTTAAATAGCGCAACTTAGTCCACAAATCCAGATAAATGTAGCATAATGTCCTTTATCTATATGTGTTGATTAGTGAGAGGCAACAGCTCCCTTGTCTGCATCCAGATCGATTCTAAATGTAAATGTATGTGAATGTATATGGTAAACTCTCACCCTCCAAAAATTCCCCCTTTTAGGCCATTTATTGGCGCCCCTTGCACTTGAAACACAAAGACACAAAACCATCACCAAAAAAAAACATTAAAAAAAAAGAAAAATACGAAAAGTAGTAAATGAAAATATGTCACAACCATATTTTTTTGTTGAGCCTACTTTACGCTGTGGTACTTAATTAATTAACTACACAAAAGCCAGCAGTAATACGAATGCTAAATCACAAAACCAACTATTGCTAGTACATATGATTATTGCCTATTATAACGTTTATGATTAATACGTTTAACCCTTTGTATGTAAATCAATCGATGCGAGTGCATTGCATCTGCAAGGGCGCAGAGTCGCAATAGCTGCGCCAGTTTTATGCAAATTCAATAAAAATCGGATGATGTCATTCAAAAAGGATCTGGGTTTTTTCTTGTACTGTTTTATGGTTATTGGTAGTTGGTTTTATTGTAGTTCACTTTGGAATAAGGAGTCTACATGGTCTTGGAAAACTATAGAAACTTCCGACAAGCTTCTGGGGAATCCGAAAATGTTTGAAATGGACAATATGAGCCACAGCGAAGGGTATATCTCTGTCAATATTCATCCGATTTCAAAACGGAATACCTTAAACGATTTGTGGATAGATTCTCTACAAATCTGCATCAAAACCTGGCAACAAAATATTTTTGAGATTTTTTTCAAAATTTTCTAGGGGATCCCCTTCAAATTTCCGAAAATGTATGAAATGGACAATATGAGCCACAGCGAAGGCTATATCTCTTCCAATATTCATCCGATTTCAAAACGGAATACCTTAAACGATTTGTGGATAGATTCTCTACAAAGCTGCATCAAAACCTGGCAACAAAATATTTTTGAGATTTTTTTCAAAATTTTCTAGGGATCCCCTTCAAATTTCCGAAAATGTATGAAATGGACAATATGAGCCACAGCGAAGGCTATATCTCTGCCAATATTCATCCGATTTCAAAACGGAATACCTTAAACGATTTGTGGATAGATTCTCTACAAAGCTGCATCAAAACCTGGCAACAAAATATTTTTGAGATTTTTTTCAAAATTTTCTAGGGATCCCCTTCAAATTTCCGAAAATGTATGAAATGGACAATATGAGCCACAGCGAAGGCTATATCTCTGCCAATATTCATCCGATTTCAAAACGGAATACCTTAAACGATTTGTAGATAGATTCTCTACAAAGCTGCATCAAAACCTGGCAACAAAATATTTTTGAGATTTTTTTCAAAATTTTCTAGGGGATCCCCTTCAAATTTCCGAAAATGTATGAAATGGACAATATGAGCCACAGTGAAGGCTATATCTCTGCCAATATTCATCCGATTTCAAAACGGAATACCTTAAACGATTTGTGGATAGATTCTCTACAAAGCTGCATCAAAACCTGGCAACAAAATATTTTTGAGATTTTTTTCAAAATTTTCTAGGGGATCCCCTTCAAATTTCCGAAAATGTATGAAATGGACAATATGAGCCACAGCGAAGGGTATATCTCTGTCAATATTCATCCGATTTCAAAACGGAATACCTTAAACGATTTGTGGATAGATTCTCTACAAATCTGCATCAAAACCTGGCAACAAAATATTTTTGAGATTTTTTTTCAAAATTTTCTGGAGATCCCCTTCAAATTTCCGAAAATGTATGAAATGGACAATATGAGCCACAGCGAAGGCTATATCTCTGCCAATATTCATCCGATTTCAAAACGGAATACCTTAAACGATTTGTGGATAGATTCTCTACAAATCTGCATCAAAACCTGGCAACAAAATATTTTTGAGATTTTTTTCAAAATTTTCTGGAGATCCCCTTCAAATTTGGAATAAGGAGTCTACATGGTCTTGGAAAACTATAAAAACTTCAGACAAGCTTCTGGGAAATCCGAAAATGTATGAAATGGACAATATGAGCCACAGCAAAGGTTATATCTCTGCCAATATTCATCCGATTTCAAAACGGAATACCTTAAATGATTTCTGGACAGATTCTTGACAAATCTGCATCAAAACCTGGCAACAAAATATTTTTGAGATACGGAATACCTTAAACGATTTGTGGATAGATTCTCTACAAAGCTGCATCAAAACCTGGCAACAAAATATTTTTGAGATTTTTTTTTAAATTTTCTAGGGGATCCCCTTCAAATTTCCGAAAATGTTTGAAAAGGACAATATGAGCCACTGCAAAGGCTATATCTCTGTCAATATTCATCCGATTTCAAAACGGAATACCTTAAACGATTTGTGGATTGATTCTCTACAAAGCTACATCAAAACCTGGCAACAAAATATTTTTGTATGAAATGGACAATATGAGCCACAGCGAAGGTTATATCTCTGCCAATATTCATCCGATTTCAAAACGGAATACCTTAAATGATTTCTGGACAGATTCTTGACAAATCTGCATCAAAACCTGGCAACAAAATATTTTTGAGATACGGAATACCTTAAACGATTTGTGGATAGATTCTCTACAAAGCTGCATCAAAACCTGGCAACAAAATATTTTTGAGATTTTTTTTTAAATTTTCTAGGGGATCCCCTTCAAATTTCCGAAAATGTTTGAAAAGGACAATATGAGCCACTGCAAAGGCTATATCTCTGTCAATATTCATCCGATTTCAAAACGGAATACCTTAAACGATTTGTGGATTGATTCTCTACAAAGCTACATCAAAACCTGGCAACAAAATATTTTTGAGATTTTTTTCAAAATTTTCTAGGGGATCCCCTTCAAATTTCCGAAAATGTATGAAATGGACAATATGAGCCACAGCGATGGCTACGACGGAAGCTACTTCTTTAATTGAAATTAAACAAAAAATATTATATCCATTGTATAGTTTTGACCGATTCGTATTTTGTCGCCCGATTGTTTTTTATTTTTAGTGTTGCCAACAGTATTATGATTTGGTCACACTTATTAAAGGAAATAATCGATTTTTTGTCTCATCTCATCTCTAATTTTCACAGTCGGCGGCCATATTGTGGAAAACAGGACAGAAAAAATTAGTAGCTTGTGAATTGTGAAATTTATTAGCAACTCGCAGTTCCCCAGATACCAGTTCCAGTGCAATAGCTCATAAATTGACAACGTAAGTTCCTCCAACATAAATAATAAATAGTATTTCTGTAGTTTTCGCGTTTTGCTTTCTGTAGAATTGTGTGTTGTAGTCGCTGCTGCGGAAGTTCTTAGTGTGTATGTATCTGTTGGTGATTTTTTCCTTTTACTGCCGCCCCGGGAACCCGAAAATAGTAATTATTGATTTTAAAAGGGGACTTGCTGGTGATATTTTTAGATAGCGTAATGATATTATGTGTATTCGAGTGCGCTCTTCTCTTTTTTTCAAAAGTTTAATGAGCCCACATGGTGGGGGGTCCCGCTCTCTCATTATCTTTGAAATAATAGATATTCTAGGAAAGATACTTTCTCGAAATTTCCTTCAATGACTCAGAGTCTGAATGTTAGATAAATTATTATTAAATATTATTTATTTTTGCTAGCAATTTGTAGTTTTTATTTCTGTTCGCACTTGCCTGCATGAGCCCCGGCCGGCATTTTCATTAATGTACGCATACACACACACACAGATGTCGGCCATTTTGGTTTTTTTTTTGTGACAAACTGCGTATACATACATATTTTGCAGTCTTTGTTGTTACAATACATGATAAAATTATATCTTTAACTAAGAGGGGTTACAAAAACCAGTTTCATTGTGAACTGCTGACGCCAGCGCCAAATTTGTACCCATTTCTTTTCTTCTCTTCCCGTATCTTTCTTTCATCGCTGGAGTATGTGTGTGTGTGTATGTATACGCACGCAGCGGGCGGAAAGAGTCCATTAACACCAACCTTATAGAAGTGATCCTACTAACTGCATATCTAACCACCCATATAACCAAGTATTTACCCCCCATTAACCCCACGCTTGCTCACAAAATTTGTATCGTTCTTTTTTTTTCGTTTTGTGCCGTTTTATTTTCAGCTTTTAGGCAATTTTCTCGCTTAAATCCAAACACCCATCTCAACCATATATCACATCCAACAACCCCCAATCCCTAAACCACCCATCAAAATTATGGTCAGGTATGCAGCGCATTAGCACCCTTACTACTTCCACCCTTACAAGTACATCGATTAAAAATATTAATTATTTTCTTTCCATTTTCCAGCGTCAAGGTCAACGGAAATCAGAATCGATCAGCCAATTCACTTGGAGTCAAAAATCAAAAAACAGACGGTAATATGGCTTTCCGTGGAAACCAGAACCGCAACCGCAACTTTGGCGGCGGCAACAACAACTACGGCGGACCCATGGGCGCCAATCGTATGGGTGGCATGAACATGTCACCCTGGGAATCCCAGAATCCCGGCGGCGGCCAATTCGGCAACAATATGCGCCAGGGCGGTGGGCAGATGAACGCCCAGGCCATTAACCTGGCCAATAACTTGCTTAACAACTTGTTCCGGAACCAGAATCCACCCTCGCTCCTGGACTTGCCACGCGGCGGTGGTGGCATGGGAAACCGCAATCAGCGTGCTGGGCCGGTATGTACAAAAAGTTTAATTAAAAATAATATTCCATAAATGCCAAAAACAGAATTAAATTATTAAATCGCCTTTGTTGTTAATTTTAGATTCGTTAAGCGAATCGATTTTTTGCTGAGGAGATGCTGTGAGGATTGTTTTAAAAAAACATCTCCAATAATATTTTATCTTGAAGATTGCACTCCACAACAGAAATAATTGCCTCTGCGTTTTGTTTTTAGTTTAATTGCCAAACGTAGTTAATGCTTTTCCCTTTAGGTGATAAACCAACAAAGTAGTTTGTAGTTTACTAAAACCAACCAAAAACCAACAATGACAATCTAACCAATATTTACTTTATTTTTTTTTAATTATTGTGCGAAAATGAGAATTTTTTATAAAAAAAAATAAGAAAGACTAATCAGTTATATTGTGCTGAAAGGATAAAAGGAAGTTTAAGGTTTTCAATATAAAAACGCATTTGTTCCATTTAAAAATGCAACTTTTGTTTTTCGTTCCAAAGGAAACTGCACAATTACAATAAATATATATAAATTATATACCGATTTTATATAAGACAACGATGTACCTTTAAAACATGTACCGCCAACACTTGTTCTATTAACGATGAAGAGTATGATTGATGATGATGATCTATATATTACAATATTGAATCATAAGTAATTCTCTAGATGTATTTAAGCATTTAATTACCTTTTTACCATATTTAATTTTTTGTATTTCATATTATTCGAAAATCCGATGCCAAGCCAAACAACTTTTTTTTGGCCGGATTCCCCTCAAACAATTTTCACAACAATTTTTCTAATTTACCAATTATCTATTTTTATTCTCTCTTCCAAAAACTCCAAAAACAAATGCGAAACTCAAAAATTCGATGGTTTTTCCAATAAAAACTATAAATATCGAATATCGAATACCAAATATAATGCATCGTCGCATATTTCAAAAAACAAAAAAAAAACAACAAATACAAAAATGCATTCCAAATCCAAATTGTTGTTACTGCTCCGGCATATCATTGTCGTTGTTATTGTTGCTGCTGTTCCTCCTCGTTGTTGTTGTTGTTGTTGTGGCTGCTGCTGTTGTTGTTGTTGCCGTTGATGTCAATTCTTTCAAATAAAATTTCATTGACGGCTAAATAAAAAATATATATTTATTAAAAAAAAATATTAAAATGCAACATGCGCGCGCACACACACACACACACGAACGATGCACAACATGTGACGCAACAATATATGAAATATGTGATATATATATATATACCTCTTCAACAACGATGCTACTACCGATATATGTATACTACTATATACGATTCCCGTGCGACGCCACTTGATATTGATTGCAATGCTGATTCACTTCTAATCTGCTCTGCTCTGAAACCGAAAACCGATCCGATCTGGTACTGGTACTGCTTGATGGTGCAACTATATACATCTTAAATCCAAATACAATAATGTGTTAATATCCTGTAATATCTTATGTTCTATAATGCCAAAATTCATCGCAAAATGCAATTCTTTTTTCGACGTTCCTGCCTCTGAATCTGAATCCGATTTCCATTTTCAAATAATAATAATATATGCCACTCGCCGCCACCAAAATGCCAACGACTTCAACTGCCCGAATATATATATTGTATTGAATATATATCGCAACTACTATCCCCGTCGACTGATTGGCCACCGCAACTGCCCCGCCGATCTGACCGACCACAATAATAATATATTATATATATATGCCAATGTTTTTGCCCAACCTTGTGTACTATATTCTCTGTAACAATCCCAAAAATCGGATCTTTCCATTGCCCCCTCACACACATTTTGTAAATGGCCCACTGCCATATATTGTCTCGGTTCGCTTCTCGATTATCTCGATGTCTTGTGATATATATATATATGTGTTTCAATCGAACAAAAAATTAAAATATCAATTAATGATATTGTTAATCCATGTTAACTTAATCCATCACCCCCTTCAAATACGATTAATAAACCTTATAAAAAAGATGGTCAATCGCGGCGGCGGTGCTGGCAATCGTCTCAATAACCGTCGTGGCCAGGGAGGCTTCCAAAATCGTGGCGCCACTGGTGGTCCCAAGCCCCCGCAAAAGCAGGGCGGCGGCGGTATTCGCAAGCAAAATGCTTTTGATCGTGCCAAGAAACTTTTGGCTAAAAATGCCAACCAAAATAAAAAGAAGGAAACTACTCCTGGCGAAAAGAAAACCGAGAGGTAAGACTTACTACAATTTTTCCAAAAAAAACAAAAGAAAAACTACCAGAATATACAATTTTTTGCTGCTTTCACCAAAAAAATAAATAAAAATCGAAGGGATTCATTTCCCTACGTACCCAACTCAGAATCGTAACTATATATTTAAGCAGTTTTTACTTTAGTAATTAGGACTTTCAAACTAATTTTTCTCATTCATCTCTGAAAACAAATTATTTTTAAAAAAAGATAGGTTTCCTTAGAATTTTTTTATGAGGATCCATGGTGGGGTATTTGAGGAAACTCTTAAAATAATATCTTTTTGGGATAAAAAGAGGATTTAAATATAATAATATTCTGTGATAGTCTGTGATATTTAATTCCTCTTTCCCAGGCCTCTAGACACATCCATACATATTTTTATGATAAACTATACAATCATTACATTATTTTTATACCAATTCGCTTCTCATTTTAAGGAAATATTAAAACTGAATCATTTTTAAAATAAAATAATCATTAAAGTTTAAACAGTTTTTCATATTTCCTTATATAATACATATCGCATATAAAATCATAGATAATCATAACCCATCGCCATCTGTATAGTATGTATCATTAGTATAAGTTGCAGCCAGAATCACTATCCTCTAATGTTGTATTCTCTACCACCAGATGACTCCCGGTTGATCCTCTTGAGAAATTCAACTAATTCTTTTCTTTTTTTTATTCCTCCCAACCCCTATCCCCCACCCCTGACAAATATTCGATCTCTGATCTTATAGCCCTGCCAGCAAGGAGTCGCCGTACGCTAGCGTGCCGAACGACATGTTCTACTGTCATCTGTGCAAGAAGCATATGTGGGACGCCAACTCGTTCGAGAACCACATCAAGGGACGCACCCATCTGATGATGCGTGAGGGCATTGAGGAGAGCTACCGCCTCAAGGCCAACATGATCCGCCAGGAGGCCAAGATCGCCGAGCAGCTCAAGTCGATTGAGTTCGATCGCTTGAAGCGGATGGGTAAGAGCAAGCAGCGCCAGCTGGACTACTGCACCATGTGCGACCTGAACTTCCATGGCCATATCTCGACCCATCGCAAGTCCGAGGGACATCTTCAGCTGAAGAAGTTCCTGCATCCCAAGTGCGTGGAGTGCAACAAGGAGTTCGCCACTCGCATCGACTACGATACCCATCTTCTGTCGGCCGAGCACTTGAAGAAGGCCGCCGAGAGCAACACCAAGGTGGGTGAGCGCAAGCGCCAGACCTTGCCGATCAGCACCGAGGAGGAGGAGACCCGCGATCTCCGCCTGCCCCAGAAGAAGAAGAAGAAGGCTGCCAAGAAGGAGGGTGAGGCCGATGCCAAGAAGGAGGGTGCCGAGGGCGAGGCAGCTGAGGGCGAAGATGCCGATGGTGAGGAGGGCAAGGACGGCGAGGAGAACGCCGACGAGGCCAAGGAGGGCGAGGAGCTCAACGAGTCGCAGGAGGATGAGGAAGTGGCTCTGCCCGTAGATGCCGAGGACTGCATCCTCGACTACAACGAGGGCGACGACATCCCCAGCGAGGTGGACACTCGCCTTCCGAAGTACAACTACCAGCGGGCCGTCGGCGCTGGATTGATCTCCAAGCTGGAGTGCTACGAGTGCTCCGTCTGCAGCAAGTTCTTCGACACCGAGGTGACCGCCGAGATCCACTCGCGCACAGCCACCCATCACCGCAACTTCTTGAAGTTCATCAACGAGAAGTCGAGCGACACCAAGATTGCCCAGAAGCGTGCCGCCGCCGCTCTGGAGGAGAATGAGCGCAAGAAGCGCAAGCTGGAGGAGACCGAGGCCACTCCGGCCGCTGAGGAGGGTGCTGCCGGCGACGAGGCTACCGAGGAGGCCGAGGGCGAGCTGTACGATCCATCGGAGGCCACTGGCGACGATGACGATGTTGAGATGGTGGAGGACAACGGCGAGGCTGAGGGCGAAGGCGAGGCCGAGGGTGAGGGTGAGGGCGAGGGCGAAGAAGAAGCCGGCGGAGATGAGGAGATGGAGGCCCAGGAGGGCGATCAGGAGGCCGAAGCTGAGCCTGAACCCGAGCCGGAGCCCGCCCCAGAGGTGGTTGCCACACCAGCAAAGGCACCGGCCAAGACACCAGCCAAGGCTGGCGGTGCCGCCGCCACTCCAGCAGCTGCGGCCGCCACACCTGCCGCCGAATCTTCTCCGTCACCGAACAAGAAGGCCACGCCGGCTCGAGCCGCTGCTGGTCCGAAGGCTACGCCGCAGCGTCAACGTGCTCGCGCCCGCTACAACCGCTACTAAATTAGGATTCGTAACTAAAGATAACACTAAAATATAGACGCCCATAAAATGAACACACATATGCCCCCTCGACAAAGAAGAAGAAGATGATGGAGGCGGAGGAGGAGGAGGAAGAAGGAAGGAGCGGAGCTAGTATTTGACATTTGCATCTCGTATATTTGCAAATAAAATGAAAAACAACTTTACGCAATCATCCGGAGATGAAACAGTGGACTACATTGTAATTGAATACAACTTTCTTGACGCTCTAAGGAGGAGGAGGAGGAGGAAGGAAGACAAACAACTTGATTGATTTCCATATGAACAAAGTCGTCCCGATCAATCTCTGCAATACAAAAAAAAACAATCCAAAACGATCCAATCCCGAATCCCCCATCCCCATCCCCTGTAGACTGCATACCACAACACTCTGGGCAGCCAACCATTTAAAATATATGTAATCGTATACATTTTAAAATAAACAAAGAAAACAAACGTAGTTGTAAAACAAATTGTTGATTGTTTTCATTTCATGTGGGTGGAGACTGGATCAGGGTCCTATATAGGACTATATAGGCAGAGAATCTCTAGAGCAGGCTCTTTATTACACATAATATACATACACTTATATATGCAAATATTTTTGTTGAAATCTTAACTTTGATTCTGAGATTATGTCAGCTGAGCATGGGGATCTTTGATGATATGGTAACACAAAGTGGGTTCAGGATATATCCTATATTATTTACATCTTACATGACTAGGAAGTGCCACTTCTTCGAGTACTTCGGAGGTGTCTAAAAATGAGAGGACGAGTGGCTATGTATGGTTTCTTTGGGGTTAAGTACTGGGATGCAGTTTGAGGATCAAGAATCAGTTAAAGTCGAGGGTGTTGGCCTCCGTCATGGTGGTGCGCATCCGGCTCTGGTCACTCTGAGATCGACGTAGCTTGTTGGGCCGCCAGCCGCTGCGCCAGCGCTTGATGCAGCCCAGCAAGGACCAGTTGATGGACTTGGAACGGCTCAGCACATAGACGTAGGGGTCCGAGGTGAAGTGCAGGGCCGTCAGGACGTCGGCGATGAGGAAGAACTTGTTCGATGCGGGCACCCGATTCGGAGCAATGGCCAGGGGTATAGCAATCTTTAAAGATAGGTGGTTAAGTGTCTGAAAACAAACCCACATCTAAGAATTCTTACCATTTGGGGCATCCAGCAGATAACGAACGAAATGCTGAGGAAGGCCATCAGCTTGGCGAACTTGATCTCCACCGGCGAGGACTCAGTGGCCGACATGGTGACGCTGACGCTCTGCCGGTATTGTCGCGCCGGCTGGACACTGCGATGCCCACTTCCTCCACTGCCGGAGCTCAGCTGTGTCTGGTAGAGTGTGGTGGCGCTGCTACTCTCTGGATCGATCTGCACGCTGCTGTGTTTGTCTCTGGTGACCAGGTCATAGTGCATATGCCGCTTTGCCGTCCGACTCCGCCCTATGACACAGAGCAGGGTGTGGGCCACGAAAAGATTGCAGGCCACGATTACAATGCATAGGAGGGTGCCTGTTTTGATGAAAAATGGAGAAATAATTTAAGTTATATTTAATAATAATTATAATTATTAAATAATTGGGAGAAGTATCCAGATACCCAGAGTAAGAGATACCCGGTACTCTTGCCGACTCTTAAAGGACCTTTTGTATCATTAAGAAATTTGTATTGCCTACTTTTGGGGTTAAACGAGCAATACAGTCGAGTCCCGATAAATCGAAATAGGAAGGTGGCGGCATTTCTTTTAAAAATTACTCTGCAATTTGGTTTATAAAGACGGTAGTCCATAGGGATAGCAAATTTAAAAATTATTGAGCTTTTTTTAATATAAAATAAATAAATAAATAGCTATTGTTTTAAAAATAATATGATTTTTAAAAGTAAAACTTTTTTGTAGAGGTTTTTCATACAAGAAAATAAAATGATGAAAAATGGAATCTAAATAATGGTTTTAAAATTTTAATAAAATATTATTTTAATAATTTATTTACCAAAAACCATAAAGAGCACAGCGTATGCCTTGTTCCAAGCCCCTTCAGCATCCCGATAACGTATGCATCTCAAATTATTCTCATCCGATTCATCAATGTAGGCCCCAAAGCCAGCAAATGGCAGAAATGTGATGATCACGGCCACAAGCAATATAATGTTGATGCTTTTCCGGATAAGCTCGTAAGTAATGTGCTGGAGGATAATATAATACGACAGATATAAATGTAATAAAATATGGGTTTTCAAGGAGTGCAATAAAAAAAAGGTTTATTATTTAATGCAGAGTAGTTTTATGTGTCCAATTTAAAAATATGGATCTTACCTTATGATAAATAAAGGGTCTCGCCAAGGCCATCCACCTTTCGGCTGCCATTACGGCCGCAATACAACCGGAACTGAGGCCAAAGAACCGCCAGACTACGTGACCCACACAGTCCAGCCGCATAAAGGACTGATGGACTTCCTCGGTGAGATTATACTTCAGCACCGACGTGGTCAACATCCCCAGCAAAGCCACCAGATTGTTGGTGGCCAGGCATCTGGAACAGAGGGTGAGAATTAGACGAGCACGAAATAGACCCATAAATTCGGCCTGGCTTTGGCTTTATGTCATTGCAGCCTCGTAAATAGGATAATAAAAGTTTTCCACTCCATTAACGTAAGTTTCAGGCGGGGATACTGTGAGTTCCCTACTAAACCACAAGTATTGGCAGTAATGTTATGACCATTTTCGTTTTCAATTAATTGCCATTCTGATAAGACGGAACTTTCAATCTGAAACCTTAAAGCTGTCCGCATTTGGTTGTACAACTAACCGATTTTGGTTGGCCAAAAACGTGACGGGCAGTCCAAACAGCTACCAATAGATGTTAATCGCAAATGTATAATTCATTTTGTGTTAAATAATAATAAATTAACAGCGATAAACATTAAGCGTTTTAGTTGTGAATGGCGGAGAGTGTAGAATCTTTTATAGAGGTATTTTATAATTATTTTAAGCTATTTAAAGATTTATTTCAGGATGTGTGTCTACGTGGTCTGCAGGGAAATACCCTGCTTGACACCTTAATACTAAAACATCTGTCAAGAGTGAATTAGATTAAGTATTTCCTTTTTATTTGGTCCATAAAAAGTTTCATGTGCTTTCCATTTCGATTGTTTTTAGGGCACCGTTGACATGGGAAACTCATTTGTCACCGGGTGGGATGAAAATTTATGTGTTGGAGGGCTTTTCAATAGAAATCATTTAAAAGCCAGCAGCCCTGCCTAGAGGGCCAGAGGGGGATGCCCCAATACCCCAGGTAATCACTGACCACAGCAATGCTTTCTATTAAAATTACGATATACAATTATAGTATAGAAAATGTTCATTGCTGGCATCAAAAGCCAAACTATTGCCTACAAAATTCGATTTATGGTGTGCTGTAAAAGTTTCAGCGCCGAGGAGGAGAAAAACGCTACGAAACTGTTCATTAGAGGGCGTGAATTGACTTTTGGCGAAAATTCCTAAATTTCCAATTTGCAATGAGAAATATATGTAGTTGTTGACTTGTAAAGGCAAGCGCATTGTTTATTTGTGCAAACGTATACTATGATGTAAATAGGGGAAGTAATATTTTCATTCTCATTCCGGTTCTTCCATAAACACAAAAATACCAATCGTGAGGTTGGAATGAGACTCACACTGATGTCATTCGGCTGCCCTGATTTATCGACAAGGCTCAAGTGCCAATCACTGGGTTCCTACAATCAATCAAATTACAGATCAAAGGCTCCATGCTAAAAGGAGGTTCATGTTTGATGCGGAATTTGCCTTAATTTCTTTTCTTTTTTTCTCTAAGGGATTCAAATTGCTGTCACTAGAAATTTACGCATATTACGCATACGCCTTGTTGTCTCAGCAAAAAATAAAGAGTAAAGAAATTGCGCAAATTGGAATATTGTTCAGTGAACTTCAAGACGGGGTTTTATGCTGATAAATGGTGTGTAAATTTTTGTAATTTTTTTGGAGAGTACTTTATTATGCGTCATTTATTATATTTAAGTGGAAAGTACAAGTTGCACTTTTATAAAATAGTTCTTTATCTTCTTGGTACGAAAACTAATGGGATTTTAATGCACTGACAACTGTTGCATTCTTATACATGTGACCGATAAGACCAAATCCAAAACAGACTCGGCCAGCAAGTGAACCAATTCCGTTCATGATAAGATATGCAAAAGTAAACTAAAAGCCAACCGCCGGACACAAACAATTCAAGCTATGCAAATCAGGCCCGCATAGGCATATAAACATATAAAAAATCGAACACTATAGTTGAGAAGCCAGTTGAATAAACTCAGAGAGCCATGAACTGGCCACAAACAGTCACAAACATTAAGTGCTTAAAATGAGTAGGTGCACTGAGAGAAAACTAGCTATAAACTACGCAATTATGGGCCATAAAGATAAGATAATAATTAACAAAAATATATTTATTAAATGACTAAAAAACCAGGTCTTAGGTCACATAATTCTGATATTTATTTGAAACATTTTCCCATGAAATTCTCTCTGCCTTGCCTGAGGTAATGACTAATTTATGGCACTTTCAGTTACTCTGTGTTTGTTTTTTAATTATTTGTATTAACGAGTACGGCGTAATTGCACTTACCGCAACATAAGAGTGTATTTACTATTTTTGTTGTGCTTTTTTCGCGCCAAAATAAAAAGGGCCAGTGAGTTGCCCAAAACCCCGAGGCCCATCACAATGGTACTCAGGATTAAACGATGCCGATTCCCATAGAGAGATTTCGGAGGAACTGCCGTAGTTGCATTTTGCATTTGCAACATCAGATCCAGCACAGGTGTGGTGGACTCCATTATGGTATCGAGTTAATTGGCTTGAGTGAAAACAAATGTATCTTGCCACACGCACTACAGATTTTTTTTTTCACAAATCGCACTCTCACAACAAAAACAGATATGCAGCCAGCTGCAAACTTGTTTCTTAGTTTGGCCCGTTTGGAATTATTTTCTAAGAGACACTTAATTAATGATTAAAGTGGCAGTGGTGGCCCGCGACACTTCGGGGGTAGATCGATCGACTTGCTTCCAAATTCGAATCTGATCCGGAGTCGATTCGGAAACCGATTCTGAATACCGAGGAGAGCTCGCGCGTCCGCAGTCGGCCAGGCGTCGATTTAGAATGAGCGGGCTGCTGGCTTTTCTGTGGATATAGGTATACCCATAGCTATAGCTCCATGGATGGTTAGATGGATGGGTGGATGGATGGTAGGTTGTGGGGAAGGTTCCTGGGCTCAACAGTTGGGTGGCGCTGGTTCGGCTGGCGGTTCGGCTGCGGCTTCGGCTGGCGCCATAGATGGTCGGTTAATGTATATATTTATGTGTATATATATTTGTATATATTTCAAAACCCCACAGCACTACCCCATCGAAAATGCACAGCTCGTGCCAACGTCTGTGAACGTGTGCGAAAAGTCAGAATAACAAACGAATTTTATTGTTTTTTATACTCTAACTAATTATGGGGTACATTCAAGGGTGAGAATAATATTTTATAGAACAAGATTAATTTAAACATTTTTGCAATAAAATATATTATCTATTTTTTAAATAGTCTAATCTTAAGTAAAATCTTGCCAGTAAGCAGTGTTTTAGAAACATTTAGAAATGTGGTAAAAATATTTGAAAGATTAGTATCTTGTCTTGTCATTTCTTTGTTATTTTTTTATGATATAAATTCTAAATTTATAAAATCTTTCATTAGTTGTTTTTTAAGACCCAAAAATGAGTGTTGAAATTATGAATCTATAATGAGTAGTTTGTAAGATATTTCGAGATTCAAAGATCATTGATTCATAGATTAAAAAGACAAAAGAGTACCACACATAAAGAAACTAAACTTGTTAAAAAAGGAATTTAAATAACTTTCAAACTCATTACCTAAATTATAATTATAATAGAGAGTATTCAATTTAATGGTATATTTTCCAAATGTTCGGCATGCCTTTTGATTTAGCTTTTTGCATTTGTTCGCCCCGGAGGTCTAATAAAATTTACACAATTAAGAATTTTCAATTTGTATTTTTGCCGATAATTTTGGATTATTACTTGCAATATAAATTTTTGAGGGCAATTCTTCAAAACAAAAAAAAGATTATGAAAACAATTGCAAATGAATTGATTGGAAATATTTGGTGTGAACTTGATGCCTATTGCTTTCGATTTGAGATGAAAGACTCGCATACTTGCATTTTAAGTGGGAAATTAGTGAATCGGTAAAATGAGGCGGAAGTGCCAATTGGTAATGGGAAGGCTCCGTTTCGGGATGGCCGGAAGGGAGGCATTGTAGGGCTTGGGGCACTTGTGTTTTGTTGTGGCGACAACGGGGCGTATGAGCAACTTGAAATTAAATGCCACAACTACAGCTGGAGGAAATTAACGAGCCTGCGGTCTGTGGGATACTGACGTCTTTTTGGGATCCAGAAGTATCCTCCCCATCGCTCATTGTCCCACATTTTGAGTTTAGGCGTCATGCTGCTGTGACTATTTTTAGTTAATTTACCCCAAAAAGGCAAACAGAACACAAACTGTGAATGTTTCCATTTTACCCAGAATTGGGTGTCCTTTGACAGCCATGTTATCCGTATCCCGAATTTGTATTGGTGTCTATTAATTGTGCCGGCCGAAATTGGATGCCCGAAAGCAATGTTGACAGCAGCCCATATATTTTGTCTTCCCCGGCGTGGGTTTGGACAAATAAAAATTACTTTCCGGAGACGCCAAGGGTTGACTGACCTCTGAACTCTACTCCCCAGAGGGTCACACATTCTTTATGTGCGTTTTGTGCAAAATTAAATGAATAAATAATAACGCACTATTTGCACTTATTCAGGTCGCAGTCCTCAGATATAAAGTGTGTGATTAATGAGTGATTGTAACCCACTTGAGTTATTAGGTCTTTAAAGGGTGCAGTGTACTTTTTAATGAAAAAATTAGTTAAAGTTAAAGTCCGTTTGTATTGCTTTTGTCAACAAAGATAGTGCCTTAAAAAAAATTATCTAAGTACTTACCTTTCTATACAAGACTCTGAATGTTTGCAGCTAATGTCAATAGGGGAAAAAATCACAAAATAAACACATTTTAATGTCGGAAGAAATTCTATGAGAAATTCTAAACACTCTTCAAGAGATTTATTAAAAATAATTAATGTCAAACCTTAATATAGAATTATCTCATTGAAATTTTGAAAATACTTTGTCCTGTCAGAATTTTGAAAACCACAAACAATTTTTTATTAGATAGAGAATTTTTTAATGACTATCCTTAGCCAAAATGCATTCCAGGGTTACCGCTCTGAATGAGTCACCTCCCCACTGCTTTTTATATAATCGAGTGGGGGAAATGGGCCAGACCTTGTGACTTTATTGCGGCAGGCTGACTTTTTGATGTCCGACCCATAATGTTAGAAGACACATTATAACCACAGGCTTCTGAGATAATGGCTTCATCCAATAAGAATGCAGTTGACGCCACAAACGCCTTGACTCAGATTCGAACTGACGCAGAGAATTTTAGTGATCGAGGACTTTTCGCAGACAGTGTTCAAGTGCATTTTACATAAAAAATGAAAGAAATCTTTTATTTAGCATAACAATTAACTGCCGACTCGAACTTTGGATGAAGGCGAGCCGAGACTTTTCTTCCAGAATGGTTATGGGAGGCAGGCGCACACCAAAAAATAGCTTCGAGCATCGCCGGCAGAATATTAAATCGAAGATGACTTGCGAACAATTAATATAAGTGCCGGTGGCCGGAATTAAGAGGCTTAGTATTTCAAACACGCAGAACGCGGATTGCGCGACGCGTGCAAACCCAACAAATAGCTGAGGATTCGGATAACAAACAATAAAACAACAGATATATCAAGAGGCTATCAGATTAAGAATAAAACAATCCCAGATTGAAATCGAATAAGACACAAATGCATGGTAGGCTGGAGGACTTTGTTCCTGTCAGAGGATTAATTAAGCAAAATGCATATTTTACAGGTATAGACCCTCACTCTTTCAACAAGTTACTGCCTCCAAAGGATATACATTTTTCTAGATTTCATTTTACCTAGGTTATAATTTAATTTATAGTTCTGAGCATCATTAGATATAAAATATAAATACTATTAAATTTTTGTATTTTGAGATTTTAATGAATAAATGCTTGATTAATATTGTTTAGTTTTTCATATCTATTGTATGTAATTTTGACTTCCATGATTGTTTGGCGGACAAACACACTGGCACATGACAGCCAGGCGAGTGGGAGGATGAGCTAGTGAAATTGTTTATTTTGTCCAAGTAATTTGCTTGGCAAACGCCAAAAGTTTATTTTTTATAAATGTTTATTACTAAGTAGTTGACTCAGTCATCAGCTTGAGCTTAATATAGTGATTAATACAAATACTGAATGTAATCGAAGCAAATCAATATCATAAGTTCAACCTCAAACTCCTATAATATAACATGAAAAAACTAATGTACTTGTACAACTATAGCAACTGTCTAATATAAACTCTTGAACATATACACCAACTATTTTTCAACCTTTAAAAATCAAATTAATAAAGATCTATGTATTTTTTCTTATGATATCTTTATTACTTCTTTATCTTTATTACTAACTTAATCTTAAATTTACTAACCAAGAAAATTACTTCGACAGTGTAAACAATGTCACTAGCTCATCCTCCCACTCGCCTGGCTGTTTTTTCCGGCAAACAATCACAGCAGTCAAAAGTACATAAACAAGATAAGAAAAACTAAACCGGAAATCAAACTGAATTTGGCGCCGTTTCTTAAGCATAGTACTGAGTTGACGAAAATCCGCTGTCCAACGAGTGACAGCTGTCAAACTCCATATAAAAAAAACGGTGTAAAAAAGGAAAGAAGAAGAAATTTTTGCCTGCTAGTTTTTGCGGGTACTGAGTTGACGAAAATTTTTGTTATCGATTTTAACCGTGTTGCCGGATCAAAAAAAATAAACAGCTGCTCTCGGGGTGTTAAAATAAATATTTGAATTTATTTTTATAGGTGTGACATGGAGGGTCAATTGACCAAACAAAAAAATAGTCGGCCCGAAAAATTTTCGACGCGCCAGGACAAACTAAAATTAATTTCTGCGGTCAAGACGAAGCCCATAATATGGGATTTGACCCACAAGGGGCATTTTAATGCCATAAAATGGCATTGAAATGATTTGATTTGGCGAAATACATAAACAAAACACCAACATCCAATCGTTTTGAATTCATTTTTGCTTATTTGTTTCTTGTTTACAAACAACAGCTGTTCAGTATTACCTTATTTCTTCATTGTTTTGGTCACACTACCTCGGCAGCCGAATAAAGTGCAAAATCGCTATCAGAATTTCAACAGCGGATTTTCGTCAACTCAATACTATGCTTTAATCTCGGCATTAATTTTTAGTGCGCTTCTAGTTGCGACTGCAAAAATTGTAGAGCAGCAGCTTGTCTTCGAAATGGTATACATTGTTGATGTGCCGCAGGACCCTGCCATCGACCAGGTGCCTGCCGTAGTGGACGGCCTCCAGGCGATCCTTGGACAGGCCCACCTCGATAAGCCAGCTGACGAACTCGCTGCCATAGAATACCTGGCAATATGCTTGAAATCGCCATCTGGGAAAATAGATAATCAAATTAGTTATTTATTTAGATCAAGTTTTCATAGGGAGAAAGATCTGCCAGTACTACCCACCTTCTATCCTTTGCAATGTCCTTTTTGCAATTCTCCAGGTGATGATTACGAAACTGGTCACAAATATGCAAGGTTTCTGGCTTAAGATTAGACCAGTGCGGTAGGCTAACCCCATCGGTTCCATACCTGAAAGAATAATCTCTGCTGTAGTCCATGTACCAGAGGGGTTCCCAACAAACTTACCATAACTTTCGCCAAAACCTGACTACCGGCATTAACAGTTCGCCCACATCGGTTATGAAAACGGCCAACACGATTAGACCCTGACCGAAGTTGAGGAAAACATCGAGGAAACTCAGTTCCCAGTATATTCCCGACATTTTCTCCATGACAAGGGTCCAGACAAACACCGCCAGTTCGACAAATATAGAGCCCAGTAGGATGATTAGCAGCACGGTGTGCTTGATAGTTTGATGTTCATCGGAGTCGGTAGTTTGCTCCAGAGGCTCCAGACCGCTTCTGTCCTGGTCCTCGAAGTGTTCTATCTGATGTGAGGAGATACTTGGTCCGCTGTTGAATAAACGAAAAGAACAAAATATATTTATTCCCTATGACATTGAAGTAAACCTTAAAAATAAACCTACTCATCATTGGTCGAAGCGGTTTCCATCGTGTCTAGATCTTTACTATTTTTTGCGTTGGTGCTTTGACGTTCTCGATTCTTTTGATCCTCTATGTCCACCACCGCAGTACTGGCCGTTGATGGATTGTCCACTCTATCTCCACAGCCACTATCAGATTCTGTCTCAGATGCTCTAGATCCAGAAGCACTCGCCCTAGTCGTCACCATACCAGTGGCTGTCGGAATCATTTCATCGTCATTGGAAGAGGAGTAGGATGTAGTGCGAATGGAGGAATGATCCGTGCGACCCATCAAGTTCGTTGTGGATATTATCGAATGCACTTCAGATTCTGTTCAATGATTTATAAATTAAATTTATACTTATGATACTGGACCATCAAGGACCTACCCGACTCCGTGTTGGCCAACGGACGGGATTGGGGCATGTAGTTCTCAAAGCGTTTTTTGTAACGCTGATGTATCACCAAGCAGACCACGGTTACTAAAAAATAAAATGAAAAAAAAAACATATTTAATATGTAAATAGCAAACAGTGTGAAATAATTCTACTCAAAATATTATCTTAAAATGTACATATGTAAATAATTTTTTAATACATTTTTAGACTTAGCCTTAAATATGAAAAACAAAAACCCAACACAAAGATTAGCTGGGCTTTTAATAACTTTTCCTTTAATTATAACTAATACACCTTTTACGTACCTATAAAACATATGACAAGCATTAACACTGAAATGAAAGCTTGGACATTTCCATATTGAAAACTAGGATTGTATTTTGTTCCCGACATAACATTTGAGTCGAAAATCACCAAAAAAACAGATATAATGGCCGGAACTCCCCAGGCAAAGACCATCTTAACAAAGAAATCAAGTAAAGGATTAATTAATTAAGATTCTGTGGTAAAAAACCTACCATATAGGGCCATATTTTACGCCCAAAACCCAGACTACGACACTGCAGGAAGAGTAGGGAAATGGCCAAGAGGCCTGTCCACAAACGGGTGCTATAAGTGCCAATATTGAAGAGGAAAAATTGGAAATACAAGGGCCATTGATGGACGTGCTCCATTTTGGACCACAGTATGACGCCTATGCAGCACATTAGCTGAAAGGGAATATAAAAGATTATTTAAAATAGTGCCTAAAGATACTACCATTAAGATATCTCACCTGCGACAGCACCAGACAGAAGGTAATTCTTTGCGGCATTCTCTTGAAGCGCTTGGTAACAATCAACAGCACCAACATACAGCAACAGGCCGCCGCACCAGCCACGCTAATGTCGAATGAAAAGGCATCTAGCTCGTATAGATAATCCTCTACTTTTAAATTTTTGACCGATATCATTTTGGCGGATATAAACATCACAGGAGCTGAGATGATAGTGCAGAAAACCAGACTGCGCGCCACCTAAACAAACATACAACATACAATTATATCTTTGTTAAAGCCCGAGATCTTAATTTATATTACCGATTCCACCTCCAAATTGTACCGAGTGGCCACCACAAATGCGACGGCAGCAGTTGGAATGGCTCCGTAGAGGAAGCCGAAAGAGCTCAGCTCGGTAGTCTCATTGGCATTGTGGCCAGACTCCATGAGGTTCACCGTCTGACGAATGACTAAGGGTAGAACCACTCTGGAAGGATAAAAAATAAAGTATTAGTATAAGTATGAAATGCCTAATAGAGAACTCACATTTTCATTAAAATAAGGACACCGGGTAGAAGGAAACCATTGCTTTTCTTTTCCGATCCTGCCCCACCAACTATCTTCATGCCAAGCAAAAACAAGGCCGTGGCTGAGAAACTCTTGCCGAGAGTTCGCAAAATACTACAAATACACTCTGGGATTGCATGAGGAAACAGGAAACCACCAGCTACTCCCAGGAGAGTCATCAATAGCAATGGATTAAAGAACAGGGCCACAATGATGTTGAAAACTAGAATGGAACGCTCCCCAAAGAAACGATTCCATTTAGACATTTGTTCCTCTGGAGTAGTTTCTGGACCTAAAGGTGGATTACGGGTCTGTGTGGGAAAATAATGAGTAATTGTTACTTAAAACTTATTTAAAATTATGAACTTACCCTTTCCTCTTTATTCTTAACAATCTTTGCAATTTCCATGAGGGCTAAACCTATGGGATTCAAAATTGCCAGCGATATGGGGGCCATCAGGTAGAGGTATGATGGGTATTCCGGATGGATATCTTTGTACAGAGCCATTACTGTGAATATGTTATTTATGGTATTTATGTAATATGTTATTTATTATTTATTAATTTATTTTTTTTTAGTATTATTTATTGGTAGTTTCGTAGGTATTATATTCGTAACGTTGTTTTTTTAATCTTTAAAGTAAAGAACCTTACCTATGGGATGACCGATGGCAAAGTCATTACTTTGGGTGCAGAAAATGGCCATCAAACCAGCGCGAGCGTAGTTCAAGGGTCGGGAAACCAGCAAGGATACGATCAAAACGACGAAAAAGACCACTCCCTTGGCCACCAAAATGGCCAGCAGGAAGCTCCAGTTCACTGTACTCCAGTTCAGTTCCAACAAATTCAGGAAAATCAGTGAGGGGAGAGCAAAGGTGCCCACGAAGGTACTCATTCCTTTGGTTTCCGCATTACTGATGATCTTAAAGCGTCCGGCGATATATCTGAAACAGGAATTATTACGGAAGTAACGTCAGGAAGTACGTCAGAATGTCCCCATTTTTCCACTTCCGATGTGAATAGCTCTGCCAATTTGTATCCGATCAGGAAATGAAGTACCATTTTGTGATCAGCGCTTCCAGAACCGCTTTTCCTCATTCAAAATATTGCCTAAATATGATTTTGAAATTTTTCGAATTTTTTCAAGGGGTACCCCTATGAAAATGTGGTTTTTCAGAAAGTCCCCATTTTCCCACCTCCGCTGTGCATAGCTCTGTCAATTTGTATATGATCAGGAAATGAAGTACCATTTTGTGATCAGCGCTTCCAGAACCGCTTTTCCTCATTCAAAATATTGCCTAAATATGATTTTGAAATTTTTCGAATTTTTTCAAGGGGTACCCCTATGAAAATGTGGTTTTTCAGAAAGTCCCCATTTTCCCACCTCCGCTGTGCATGGCTCTGCCAATTTGTATATGATCAGGAAATGAAGTACCATTTTGTGATCAGCGCTTCCAGAACCGCTTTTCCTCATTCAAAATATTGCCTAAATATGATTTTGAAATTTTTCGAATTTTTTCAAGGGGTACCCCTATGAAAATGTGGTTTTTCAGAATGTCCCCATTTTTCCACTTCCGCTGTGCATAGCTCTGCCAATTTGTATATGATCAGGAAATGAAGTACCATTTTGTGATCAGCGCTTCCAGAACCGCTTTTCCTCATTCAAAATATTGCCTAAATATGATTTTGAAATTTTTCGAATTTTTTCAAGGGGTACCCCTATGAAAATGTGGTTTTTCAGAAAGTCCCCATTTTCCCACCTCCGCTGTGCATGGCTCTGCCAATTTGTATATGATCAGGAAATGAAGTACCATTTTGTGATCAGCGCTTCCAGAACCGCTTTTCCTCATTCAAAATATTGCCTAAATATGATTTTGAAATTTTTCGAATTTTTTCAAGGGGTACCCCTATGAAAATGTGGTTTTTCAGAAAGTCCCCATTTTCCCACCTCCGCTGTGCATGGCTCTGCCAATTTGTATATGATCAGGAAATGAAGTACCATTTTGTGATCAGCGCTTCCAGAACCGCTTTTCCTCATTCAAAATATTGCCTTAATATGATTTTGAAATTTTTCGAAATTTTTCAAGGGGTATCACCATGAAATTGTTTCAACTTACCCACAAAGGATGATGCCGAAGCACTGAACCAGCGCTGGGTAGAAATTATTCATGGTATCATTGCCGTGGAGGGATTTCGGCGGAGTGGTTGCATTTTGCATTACGGAATCGATTTAATAGACTCGAAGGAAAATTGAAATTGTATTTCGTCACACACACCAAAGATTTTACTCCCACAGCACCAATAATAAGTTTAATAATTCCTAATTGGAATTATTTTATTTCATTCCATTAGGAATTTATTAACAGTACTGATAATAATAATTATTATTTAATTTAAAGTGGTAACCCGCGACGCTTTCGGGTGGATCGATCGACTCGCTTTCAAAATCAAATCTGAGCCAGAGTCCGGTTCGAAAAACGATTCTGAACACACTCATATTTATGGTTAATGAAGTACAAATGATGATGCAATGATGCAGTTGTGGAATATTGGTGACTTTGTAGCCACAGAAAAGGGGTTTCATCGCATGAGATCCAAATGCAATTGTCACATGCGCCTTGACGCATTATATGAGGCAGAGAGCTTTAGTTATCGACAACTTACAGCTCTTAGATTTAAAAACTTAGAGGATACTTTTATTTAATATAACAAATATAATCCAGTAGCGCAAACTTCAAGAATATCTGAAAATACAAAAGCTATCAAATAAATAAAGAAAACCGAGAGATTAAAATCGAGTGCTTTGATCTGTAGGCCTTACGGCCAGAGGTATATATGCATATATATATTTATTCATGAGTGTATACTATCCTACGGGTATTTATACAAATTTATTCGTTTACAGCTCTGGCCTCCCAGAAACGTTTTATGCACAGTTTTCTATTAAGTTGTGACACATCATTTTGTTAAGAGTTTAAAGTTTAAAGTAATAGTGTAGCGTATTTAGGTAACTTTCTGCATCGATTACATTCAGTATTTCTATATTGCACTATATAAAGCTCAAGCTGATGGCTGAGTCAACTACTTAGTAATAAACATTTACAAAAAATAAACTTTTTTCGTTTGCCAAGCAAATTACTTGGACAGTATAAACAATTTCACTAGCTCATCCTCCCACTCGCCTTCGCCTCCGCACCCACACACAATCGGCTGTCTTGTGTGAGAGTGTGTTTTTGTTTGGCGAACAATCACAGCAGTCAAAATTACATACAAAACATATGAAAAACTAAACAGGAAATCAAACTAAATTTGGCGTAGTTGCTTCATCTTGGCATTAAACGCTGGTGCGCTCCTAGATGCGACTGCAGAAATTGTAGAGCAGCAGCTTGTCCTCGAAGTGGTATACATTGTTGATGTGCCGCAGGACCCTGCCATCGACCAGGTGCCTGGCGTAGTGGACGGCCTCCAGGCGATCCTTGGACAAGCCCACCTCGATGAGCCAGCTGACGAACTCGCTGCCATAGAATACCTTGCGATATACTCGAATGCGCCATCTGCGGAAATAGACAATGAAATTAGTTATAAAAATATTAAACTTTAGTTTAGGATATTAAAAATAATAAAAAGCGAAATATAAAGCTTTAAAAAATGCAAAGATACTCAAATAATCTAACTCCCATACTTACATTATTTTTATATAAATATTTTAATTAAAAAATATCACTCCTATTGCGGCTTAAAGTTCTAGTTTAAATCAAGGTTTTAGAAATTAAGTTTTTAAATCAGAAAGGGGTCTTTAAAAACTAAAATTTTAAATTAAACTCTGCCTCATACTTCTAAGCTAAAATAGGACTAAATTCTGAAAGTACTACCCACCTTCTATCCTTTGCAATATCCTTTTTGCAATTCTCCAAGTGATGATTACGGAACTGCTCGCAAATATGCTTGGTTTCTGGCCGAAGATTGGACCAGTGGGGCAGGCTAACCACATTGGCTCCATACCTGTAGGGAGAGAGTGTCTAGTAGTCTTGAAAACATGAAAGAAAATCCTACAAACTTACCATATCTTGCGCCAAAGCCTGACTACCGGCATTAACAGTTCTCCCATATCGGTTATGAATACGGCCAACACGATTAATCCCTGTCCAAAGTTGAGGAAAGCATCGAGGAAACTCAGTTCCAAATATATTCCCGACATTCCCTCCATGACAAGGGTCCAGATGGACACTGCCAGGCCGACAAACATGGAGCACAGTAGTATGATTAGCAGCACGGTGTGCTTGAGGGTTTGATGCTCATCAGAGTCGGTAGTCTGCTCCAGAGGCTCCAGACCACGTCTAGTTTGGTCCTCGTAGCGTTCTATGATCGTCTGGCAGCTTTGACGCGAGGTACTCGGTCCGCAGTTGAAAGAACTGCCGCACATCTGATTGCGAATTCTGAAAGACAAAAAATAATAGTTAAGAATATATATATCAGTAAGGATAATTGGTAAACCTACTCTTCATTGGCCGGAGCACTTTCAATCTTGTCCAAATCTTTGCTAATCGTGGCATTGCTGCGTTGTCTTGCGCGATTCATCAGATCCTCTATGTCCACCACCGCAGTACTGGTTGTTGATGGAGTGGTCACCCTATCCCCACCCGAGCAACAAGCCCCATTGCCAGAACCACAACCACCACCAGATCCTGATCCAGTAACGCTAGCCCTAGTGGCTGGCATTCCAGCAGCTGTAGGAATCATTTCGTCGTCATCGGAAGAGGAGGAGTAGGAAGCCGTGCGAACACTTTGTCTAATCGAGGCATGATCCGTGTGGCCCAGCAGGTTCGTTGTGGATATGGTCGAATGCAGATCGGATGATTCTGTTTAGAGATTTGACATTTAAATTTATACGTCCCACTGGAAGATCAGGTACCTACCCGACTCGGGGTTGGACAACTCACGTGAATAGGTCATGTATTTTTCATAGCGTTTCTTGTAACGCTGATGTAGCACCAGGCAGCCCACGGTTACTAAAAAATAAAATAAAAATACAGAATATTTTAATATATACATAGCCAAAGGTATGGAAATTCTATAAGGAGCTTTATCAGATTGAAAACTTTGAGGGAATCATTTTGTAACCTGACAGACCTTTTTCTCCTCGAAAGAGAGGGTTGGAGCCTTGAATTTGTAACGATTTCCAAGCCCAATCCAAAGATCTGCTTGGTTTTAAATAACTTTTCAATATACTCTTTTCTGTCATCATTGTAGGAATGCGTTATTGATTTTAAAATATATTCCTTTACGTACCTATGAAACACATGACGAGCATAAACACTGAAATGGCTGCTTGGGCATTTCCATATTGGAAACTGGGATTGTGTTTCTCCCCCGACATAACATTTGAATCGAAAGCCACCAAGAGGCCTGATATAATGGCCGGAACTCCCCAGGCAAAGACCAGCTAAGTAGGTTTAATTAAATTAAGGATTAATTAATTAGGATTATATGTTGATAGACCTACCATATAGGGCCACATTTTAAGCACAAAACAC
The DNA here is from genome assembly GCF_030179905.1 of Drosophila bipectinata. NCBI lineage: Eukaryota > Metazoa > Arthropoda > Insecta > Diptera > Drosophilidae > Drosophila > Drosophila bipectinata. Next base: position 6,391,100 of record NC_091738.1, read on the forward strand.
AGACTACGACACTGCAGGAAGAGTAGCGAAATGGCCAAAAGACCTGTCCACAAACGGGTGCTATAAGTGCCAATATTGAAGAGGAAAAATTGGAAATACAATGGCCATTGATGGACGTGCTCCATTTTAGACCACAGTATGACGCCTATGCAGCACATTAGCTGAAAGGGAATATAAAAGATTATTTAAAATAGTGCCTAAAGATACTACCATTAAGATATCTCACCTGCGACAGCACCAGACAGAAGGTAATTCTTTGCGGCATTCTCTTGAAGCGCTTGGTAACAATCAACAGCACCAACATACAGCAACAGGCCGCCGCACCAGCCACGCTAATGTCGAATGAAAAGGCATCTAGCTCGTGCAGGTAATCCAGAGGCTTCAAATTTGTCAACGATATCATTTTTGCGGATATAAACATCAGAGGAGCCGAGATGAAAGTGCAGAAAACCATGCTGCGAGCCACCTAAGTAAACAGTCGGAGAATATACAATTAATAGATGCGACAGTGGGGGACTTTCATTCAAATTACCAATTCAACCTCCATGTTGTACTGAGTGGCAATCACAAAAGCGCCGGGGGCAGCTGGAAAGGTACCGTAGAGAAAGCCGAAAGTGCTCAGTTCGGTGGTGTCATTGAAGTTCTGGCCAGACTGCATGATGTTGACAGTCTGACGGATAACCAGAGGTAGCACCAATCTATAAGAATAAATATATAAATTATTAAAAAAAAATAAGTCTAATATGTGTAAAATAAAACTCACATTTTCACCAAAATAAGCACACCAGGCAGCAAGAATCCAGTGCTCTTTTTTTCCGCTCCAGCACCTCCAACTATCTTCAAGCCCAGCAAAAACAAAGCCGTGGCTGAGAAGCTCTGGCCGAGCGTGCGCAAAGTACTAGACACCATCTCCGGGAGGCCAGTAGGAAACAGAAAGCCTCCACCTACTCCCAAGAGGGTCATCAGTAGCAAGGGATTGAAGAACAAGGCCACAATGGTGTTGAAAACAAGAATGGAACGATCTCCGAAGCATCGATTCCGTTTAGACATTTGTTCCGCCGGGCAGGTTTCTGGACACAGCGGTGGATTACGGTTCTGTAGGGAGTAGTATTATGAGTTTTGGTTGGGTTTAAAATGTAATATCTTGAAATACTAACCACTTCTTCTTTGTTCTTAACAATCTTTGAGATTTCCATGAGGACTAAACCTATGGGATTTAAAATTGCAAGCGATATGGGGGCCATTAGGTAGAGGTATGATGCATATTCCGGATGAATATCTTTGTACAGAGCCATGACTGTGAATATATCAGAGAAATTATTATAGGAAGAGCTTCTCAGGTGTGAAAGGCTTAAAGCTATATGCTTAAAGAGTTAAGTTATATTTAAAATATTAATATATTTTATAAATTTTAAAATATACCCACCTATAGGATAACCAATGGCAAAGTCATTACTCTGAGTGCAAAAAATGGCCATCAGACCGCCACGAGCATAGTTCAGAGGCCTAGCCACCAGCAAGGAGATGATCAGAACGGCGAAGAAGACCACCGCCTTGGACACCAACATGGCCAGCAGGAAGCTCCAGTTCACAGCACTCCAGTTGAGCTCCACCAGCGACAGGAAGATCAGCGAGGGCAGGGCGAAGGTGCCCACGAAAGTGCCCAGTCCCTTGGTTTCCGCATTGCTGATGATCTTAAAGCGTCCGGCGATGTATCTGTGACAGGGATTTTTTCGAAATTAGAGCATTTATTTCAAGTGATTGGCTTGTAAAGGCGTGGCCGGGCACACCCCCAATTCCGAAGGGGCCTTAAATGGTTTTTCAATGCAAATTATTTCGCCGGAAACACGGAAACTCTCGATTTAATGTACTTGCATGTACTCGGCAACAAAAAAACAGAAAAAAATAAATTAAATAAATAAACACCAGATCCACACGTGATCCCCCTCGTAAACCAGTTTTATTTCGGTTTCGGCTCTTGGCTAACAAAGATTTGTAAACGTTTTTTATTTTTCAACGAGTATTTGTATTTCAGTCACAGTCGCCGAGACATATTAATTAAACTTGTGTCTGTCGGGTTGTCTGATAAACTGGAGTAGGGAGTACTTCCCCTCCCAGATTCCAGTCTGGAGTCGGACTAGTTTGGTGACCTCTCTCTTGGGCTGCGGTGACTCAATCCAGATGCACTTGATTTGTGTAAGATGTTTTGGATTTTATTGTAGGGAAGTACCTGAAGCATCATCACTTATCACCTGAAGACAGTTCTTGGGTGTAGGAACTTGGTGAGTCAGAAGATGGTGTGGGAAAGCTTTCAGTGTGGAATGTGAGGGGCTTGTGAAAATTATCAATAAATATTTGCTTGTACGTAAGATTGTAGATAGTCAGTAGTTTATTTAGAAAAATGAAATAAATCTTAAACTTTTGAGACAAAGATATAGTACCTCTCAGATCACAGACTTAAAACCCAAGACTTTAGTCTGGCAGGTGTTTTTTTTTTCAACGTCATACCATCTTATAAAACAGCAAAGGTAAACAAAACAAAAAGTTCTACAATATTTTCCTATTTACTCATTTATCAGGTGGAGCAAAACAAGTGTTCTACAAAGTTAGTCAAGAGGAACAAAGCTAAAATGGTTTTTGAATAAAAAAACATAAATCATAAATGGTAGACCTAGTGGGGCCTAGTAATAATCACACCACGTGCCCCAATCGGAACTGAAATTCATGAAATTCTGTAACTCGACTTGTTAGGCAACTCACTTGTCCAGAATCCAACAAAGAAAACAGCTGTGAGTGTCTAGATTAAGTCTGTTTACCTTTTTGTGTGTTCGGACATGAGACAAATGCATTTATTATTTCTATAAGCCGGCAGAACCAGCTGCGGTCCCAGCTTGTAAGCCTTATCAGGCCGCACAAGCCAGCACCTTAAGATCTACATACTTATAGCAGGTTGATCGAATAATACAACAAAGTGATTAAATATAATTTGAATCTGATAGCAGTCGTAAAATAAAATTTAATTGCCTTTCAAGACCCCCTTAAAATTAAATGTGATATGCATCTTTGTGTTACCTCTTAATTAGCAAAGGTGTTTAATTGGTTTAGGGGATTCATTTGTAACAAAAGGTGTTTTTAATTTATTATTTAAATATATTTTATATTATAATAAAAAAAATTCGATTAAAATAAAATAAATCAAGTTGAAAATACAGGGTATCTTTAGTTTCCGGCACAAAGTTCTAAATGTCAAATGCCAACGTCCGGCGCGAGAAAATTGTTAAGTAATTTATAAAAGTACACCCGGCTTTGTATTATTCCGAGTTCGAATCGTTGGGATCTGTAATTTAGTTTGATTGAACAGTTGGCGAAGGTGGATCTTTACAAAAACATACACCTAGCAAGTGTAGCTCTTGGTCTGGGCATGCATATATCGTCTGTAATTGGCAGTGGTCGGTAGACAAATCGGTAATTGCGGTTACATAATCCATACAAGTACTGTTGCAATATTGCCTCAGGTGTAGCTGGTCGATATTGTTTACAAGCTTAATGCTAAACACAGTTTTAGCAAGGTCATTTCAGTAATTGTCTCGCTTATTCTCCCAGTGTTTTTTTTTTTTTATGATTTTTTTTATTCACACTCTCTAAACGTTTTACTTTCGATTATTTGCTCACTGGCAACGGCAATTAGGTTTCGGCTCAGATGCATACATCAAGATTGAAAGATTTGCATATGTATGGATATGCCGCCGCTCCCTTAATAAACACCGCTCTATTGTTATTAAGCAATTTTTTTTGTATTTCGACTTTTCCACTAAATTGTTATCAAATTTAATGGAAGCTTTACGGCAATTTCCTGGGAAAATTGCTGCCAGCACTGGGAATTGGTTCAGATTTATGAAAGTGCTTTTAATTATAATTTTTAATAATAGTCTCGGCCAACACTGGGTGATTATTCAACTAACGGAAGTAAAGAAATTCCCTTTTTTTTTGCATAGCCGAAACAGAGTATTTTTGCAGGTGGCTGGTGATCGGATCATTATCGGATCTTCAGTTTCATGACTAATTGGAAAGTTTTCAAAAGGCTTTTAAAAAAACCAATAAAAGTTAAGCATAAAATTAAGTGCTTTAAGAATTACAATTATATTAAAGTTCTTGAGATTTTAAAGCTTAAGATTACCAGCAAAAACCATTAAGCTTTCTTATAAATTTCAATTATTTTGTCCAATCATCCCAAACCCCATTCAAGTCCCGTTCTATAAATATTACCTAACTAATTCAACCGATTAAAGATAATTGTAAATATTGTTTGGACTAGCAAACAAATCAATTAAAGAGCGTACGCACAGCCACAGATGAGACAACAGTTTCTGTTTTTATTATAAAATACAAGTGGCACTCGATAAGTGGGGGAAATCAAATCAAAGAAATTAAAATCCAGACAATGACCGGCACAAGTGGTGGTCACTGTACGGCACAGACCACTTTCCCAAGCAGCACGTACCCACTAAGTGATAATAATAGAGCCTAAGATAAAGGTGGGTGAGCAACAGCAGAGTTTGAACCGATGGGGCGGGATGTGCTAATTCAAAAGTCTCATAATCAAATATTATCAGAATTCTATATTTTTGTAAATATTCTAGGCAAATATTATTAATTTTATTGAATTTTGATACTAAATTGTCAGTCTTTATTATTGTTTTCTTTGAGAAAACAATCTTTGTTCGATCAATGACCTTTGCTATTTTGAAAAGACCTTGTTAGATACTTTGAGGTCACGAGGTCAAGGGAAAAGAGGAAGATACATATGTTAGTATCTGATTTGTTTATTTTTGCAATGTTTTGGTCTATATATGTTAATGGCCTTGTACATATTAGAAAGTACTATATTCTTAAAAAGGTTTACCCATTTATGTCTTAACTTCCTTACGAGTTCTTTGCCTTTTTTGCGAATTTAAGCAACTTTTTTCAAGATCACCCCCTAAAAATAACCACAAATAGCCTTTAGGGGTGTTTCCCTGTACCCAAATCCAAACAAACTCCTATAAAAAGAGGGGCTTTAAAGGGTGAAGGCCAACAGCAAATAGGGGAATATCGATTTGGTAATCTTATCTCCCAACCAGGAGGATGCGTGGGCAAACTTAATGGAATAAAGTGGAATATATGATATCAACTAACCCACAAATGATGATACCAAAGCACTGTACCAGCGCAGGGTAGAAATTGTTCATGGAGACGCCGCCATCTTCGACGCGTGGCGAAATCGTGGAAGTAACACCACCACTGGCATTAACCGATGCCAAGGTATGGGCCACGACATTGGCCTCCGTGCTCGAAGCCATTTGATCCTTGGCATAAAACATAGAGCTATCCATCGAGGATTACGGGTTGTGTGGGGGTGTGGGTGGTGGATGCTTCTATTAGTGGGCGGCTTTGTACGTCATGGCGCGCACGTCACGAATCAGCTGAGCGGCTGTGACGTCAAAGGGCCAGCTGTTGGATTATTGGCTTTTCGCAAATTCGAGTTTTTGCTAATTTATTTCGCTTTATTTACTGTATCTATGTTTTCCTTATTTACGCAGTTTTGTTGGCATTGCTTTGCCAAATTGTTTTTGTATTTTCGTTTATTTTGTTGGGTATTTTTAGCAATGGCTTTTTGTGCTCAAAAGGAAAAAACCACAACGCCCTCGCTTTGCGTGCATTTCATTTATTTAACATACATCCGCGGCACTTTTAACTAATCGCATATTGCTTAATTAGTAAACAATTAATTAATAGACTTTTAAGCTCCCTCGCAGAGCTTCGTTTTCGGGGTATTTTTAAAATAGTTTAAGGCACTCGCGAAATCGCGTTTAAGCCAATTCTGTTATGCATTCTCAGATTAATCAACTTTGTTTTTTGATTTATTTATTTTTTAGTGGCTAATACAAAAGCTTTCCATTTCGGTCACATTATCGCTGTACTCTCGAAACACGTATAATTCCATGCACCCGGTTCGTAAAATATTATAAGACTTTTTTTTTCATTCGCTCAGCTGCTTAAATAAGATTTTGCAGGTTTTGGTGAGACCAAGGCAACGCATTTATTAAATACCAAATTTAAAAATACCAAAAAAATACTTTAGTTTTACATCAGTGTTGGTAAACGAAGCTCAACAGCTGATTTCTGTAGTGGAAAAGAAGAAGAAAATTAGTCATCAAACAAAATATTAAAACGAAATTTACGAAAAAGGCTGGTCTTTTTTCCAATTTCCTTGTTTTTACCAGCAAACTATCCAAAAATGAATCGCCTTTTCGGTCGCGGAAAGCCCAAGGAGCCTGGCCCAAGCATCAACGATTGCATAGCTGGGGTAAGCAGCGAAAATTCAATGGAAAAACAAATCTGAACTCAATTTACAACTTCCAATTAGGTTGACGCCCGAGCCACCAATATCGAGGAAAAGATTGCTAAGCTCGAGACAGAGCTGCGCAAATATCGCGAGCAAATGTCCAAAATGCGTGAAGGTCCGGCCAAAAACTCAGTGAAACAAAAGGCCCTTAGGGTTTTGAAACAAAAGAAAGCGTAAGTCAAAGACCTCTTGGCGCACCCCCTCCCTATCAATAATGTTCTATGTGTACCACACAGCTACGAACAGCAGGCGGAATCTCTGCGCAATCAATCCTTCAACATGGAACAGGCAAACTATGCGGCGCAATCCCTTAAGGATACTCAGGCCACCGTTGCGGCTATGAAGGATGGCGTCAAGCAAATGAAGAGCGAATACAAAAAGATCAACATTGACCAGATCGAGGTGAGTCAGATCGAGGTTTATATTATTTCTACAAATAAAACGTTTAATTTTTATTCTTAAGGATATTCATGATGACATGGCCGATATGCTCGAACAAGCTGACGAGGTTCAAGAGGTCCTTGGACGCACTTACGGCATGCCGGAGGTGGATGACGACGACCTGCAGGCAGAGTTGGATGCCCTGGGCGATGAGATCGCCTTGGACGATGACTCCAGTTATTTGGATGACGTTGTCAAGGCTCCAAATGCACCAGATAAGGAACCGGGTGCCGATAGCATTATACCTGGCAAGGTAAATGTATAATTACTCTCATTTTTTTGTGTGTCCATAAGATTAAACTCTTTTGTTTTTCTTTGCAGAGCACCATTGAAACAGACGAATTTGGTTTGCCCAAGATTCCCACTTCATTGAAGACCACATAGGCAAGGAGGTTCCAGCTCTCAGGTTTCCTTTCGGCTTTTTTGTTGAACTTCGGGCACGCTTTGTATATTTTATGTGTAATGGATCCATGAAAGATAGCCTATCAAGTATCACTTTTGTAAGCATTTGTTTTGTTCAATAAAGAACTCGCTAAAATTTATAGTGAAGTGAAGTTATGGTTAATTATTTTATTTTTATTAATTAGAAATAGTAAAAATTTTGAATTAAATTTAATTCTCCCGAAATTCCTGTCAACATTATCCCCTTGAGGCTCTCTTCCACTGCTGCATGCGGTATAGGAGCATTTGAATCTCTCTTAGCCCCACACACATTCTCTCTTTGCTTTTGGGGTTCGCTCTTGCTCTCTCACTGTCAGTGCATGAAGGTAACTTTGAGCTTTGAAGTTCAGAGTATGAACTTGAGCGCGGCGCGTGTTTCTCTGCCGCCGCGAATAGTATCTGTGTGCGATATGGTGTGGTGTGGGTGAGCGAGACTCAGTGCAGTGCGCTGCCTGTGTGCAAAAATAAAGCGTTCGCTGTTTAGATATCTTTTGACTGTTGTAACGGACAGTCGCAAATTCCCGCTGAAAATACAAAAACCAAAAAGAAACTCGAAGCGGAAAACCTTCGCTTTTCAAACACAATAATACAAAAAAAAAAAAAAAATTCAAAACAAAAAGCAACAACAAAAAATCAATTTTTCTAACGTAACTGTAACTGCAGCGTCGTACCGCCCTGTCCCGCCCACCGTCGTCGCGGTCGTCGTCGCGTTTTGTCGCCGCCGCATCGCTAATTAAACAATTTGCTGCGGCGAATAGTTCGAACCCCCCCCCACCACCAAAAGTGCAATCCTCGATCGTTGCTTAAACGTTTTTAAACCATAAAAAAATGCGTTACAAAAAGTTCTGATCCGAGGCTCAAATCTCGGAGTCGAAGTGGCCTCAAAATTATGTGCAAAATGTCAATTAAGTAATTAAGATTTCCATAAAGAAAGGGTAGTTTCCACCCGCCCGACCCTTGACCACGCCCCCAAAGTGCCTCAAAGTTTATCTTGAAAAAAATATTTACAAAACAAACTTTTTAAACAGACAGCCCTTTTTGCTGTCTACGCTTTGTGAAAAATAAAATTTTTAATATTAAAAAAAAAAACTTAAAACAGTAAAAAGTTTTTTTTCTACTGCTGCTGAAACATAATGGATATATCTCCAATTGGATTACTTCTGTTTAAGATGGTAAGTTCCGTAAAGTAGAACTGTTTCATTTTTTTTTGGTCAGCAGATCACTCATACGCAGTGTTGCTTTGGCGATGGCGGCGGAGTTGCATTCGCCTCGAATGCAGGAAGCAAATAACGCGAAAAAGCTTTTTTCATTTCGTCATCGGTGCACATAGATTGCATATATACGCATATATGTATGTCTCTACATACATGTATGTGCAAGTACTTGAAAGTTCAGGAAAATATTGGAAATTCGTAGATGTCTAAGATCAGGATAGAAGAGCTTACGTAGGCAAAGTATTTCGTTTAGATGGTCTTCTGGAAAATACTAATGTGTTTGTTTTTTTTTAGTTTTAAAATAGATAAATTTATAAATTAGTTGTGTAAATGAATGCCGTAAAATATAATATAGATATTCTACTAAAAGCTTTTCTTTGTTTAACATTTCGAGTATTTGACAAGTTTTTAAAGAAAATGCGCGAATTTATAGATTCGATTATTGATTAAATTATAAATAGAAATTGCATAAATTAATATAAATTAGTATCTATTTTTGGTTTATGCTTTCCAATTGATTTATGACTAATCCCCAAATTTATGAAAAAATATTTATAAACCCGCTGAATTTCCATTTAGCAAGAATTTTGGTGTTGCGCTTCTAGAATTTCACAGCCCATGCGCTGGCCCAGTTAAGAGTTCAGTTTTGGTTTCAGCCAATTAACAGAATTCGATACAAAGTAAAGACACGATCAATGGGTCTGCCAACATCAGCAATTCATAATATTTGCTTGAATCGAAATTTTATATTTTTTTTCTATTCCGTTGGATGTTTTCATAGCCGCAACATGTCAATCAGTTTCATTTTGGCCACATTGGTTAGCCTAGCCACAAATCAAACTGAAAAATGACTACAATAAAAGTTGATAAAAATTTGCAAGTCAAAGCCGGAATGATCGGCCTTCCCAGAGGGTCATAAATAACGCCGCTTGACCCAAGAGCCCTGCTGGCTTTTTGGCCTGGCCCTCTGCCGTAGGCCACATTTCGTCCACAAACAGAGAGCTATAGAATTCCTGACCAACCTCACCAAACAGGCCCATATTCCCATTTCCCCAAAAATAAAACCAAAACAAGCTGGCAAAGTTCACAAAAAAAAAGGCAAGAGGAACAAACCCGATAGCCCTGAGCCCCTTGTCGATAAGAAAGTAGAGCTCTCTTCTAAAAATACACAGAAAAAAAGATTATAAAGACTTTTAAAAAATAACTATAATTTTAACTAAACCATAAAATAGCTAGAAACTTTAATGAATTTGACAGTTTCAAATTAAAAATAAATAAACAAAAGACTTAATAATTTTGCTCTGTGTAGGGATTCTCCTTCGACAACGCTTTTTTTCTGGAATGCTTCCCATCAGATAACCATTTTTGATATGGTTTTTGGTAGTGAAAATATCAACTAAATAAAATATCACTATTCTAACACTTCAACTGAAAGAGAGGGTGGGACACCAAGAGAAAGAGACGGGTAATAGCGATAAAATGAGCGAGAGAGAATCAGAGTCAAAAACGTTTGCAAAGGCAATGAACGCGAGCTTTTGGCGTTTTCTTCCGATAACGGGCACTACGTACACAGTACTCGCACACCATCAACTACCTCAAATATCAATAGACACACAGATACAATTCACAAACACATACATACAAACACAACCATCAAATCGCCCGAGTTCGCTCAGTTTCGCGTCAGTTCAGTTTTTCCTCCCATGTCGCATGACCCTGGCCTGCTATTGAAGCTCTAGACACATTCGGAGGCCAATACAAAGCGCACCATTCAAAATATATACTAAGTATTGTCTATGCTCGCACATATGCACATGTATTTGATACTATTCGTTCAACGCGAGTACTCACTTTTCATAATATTGTAGTTGTTGTATATATTGTTCTTTTTTGGGTGCTTCTAGGGAGGGTCTTTTGTTTCTAACATCCGTTTTTAAATATTTAATTAAGAATTTTGAATTAAATGTCCTTATTGAAGATCCTATGAAAAGGATCATAGGGCATGCCATATCCATTTCAATAATAAATAAGGTCCAAATTATATATATTTAAAAAATTATTAAATTAAACATAAGTTTGCAGCCTATATTTTTAATATCATACCACCTCTATACCTCTATACCTTTATTAAATATTTAAAAAAATCTTAATTTAAATTACGATTTACAGATTTAAACTATTTTAATCATTTATGTTCTAACTAACCGCTGAACACTAAAAAAACAATATCCATTGAAGCGTTTACTAATATTAAGTATACGCCATGTGGGTTAATAAAGAATTGTGTCTATTTTTGGAGTCCCAGAAGAACCAAAACTATTACTTAATTTCCTTGCTAACCCTAACTCTATTCTAAAGAATGTACAAGAAGAATATATAATCCCTTTAAAATAAATAAATAACTAAATACCTGCAAAGAATTGTAAACAGGAAGCTAAACTATATCAGTTGTTTTTCCCATTTTCCTGACTATCCTTTACTTATCTCCTGCCTCAACCTTGTCACACATTTCTAAGCTATGCTCCCGGCCATAAAGTTAAGGCATAATACCAAAACTCTATTTCTGGGAATGTGACACTTCCTCATTCCAGATCCACTTCCAGGCCCCATGCATCAGGTTGATTTATGGATCGCTTAAAACTATCACCTTCAAAATCCGCAGCCATAAAACTTGGCCAAAGTGGCAATCGGGCCGATCGACTGTCAAAGTGTTCTGGCTAAGCCTGAGAACCGGCATTCCGTGATCTTAACGTTCGGCTGATAAGCGGCCACCACGGCGTATACTTGATAAACACAACAGCCCAAACAGAACAAACCAACAAACAACAGAGGCAACCTTTGGAAAATCAAAAGAAATCCACTCGATGCCATAGACAATTGTTGAAATATTTGTCAGGGTGGGGGGGAGCAGCCTTGGGGGAAAAAAAGGGTTGGAGGTCGAATGGGGTTCGGGCCAAAAACTAGTTCTAAAAGTTATGTGCCTGATATTAAAATATGTATGAAGCATAAGAAGCACTAAACGAATAAAATCCCCCAGCAGATGCTTCGTGCCAATGAAGTCAATGTGAGCTCGCACCCATACACCTGCACTTCCACACACACACATACACACAGAACCAGACCAATACCAGAACACATATGCTGCTTAACCTTAAGTCACGTTTGGTTTTCGGTGGGTCTGCGACCGCGTAGTTTTTTTTTGTATTTTTGGGCACTACGTTGTTTTCTTGGCATTCTACCGCCGCCGTGTGCTGCTGCTGGTTTTTGTTATTGTTTGCGGCAAGTTCAACAAAACATTTACGAAAAACCCAGCCAAAAGCACATACTGCTGGCTCAACTCAAACCCAAACTTTGCCATCTCTGTATCGCTGCCCCCACAACACACAATTCGGCACATTGAGGTTCAAGGCGAGAGCCGCACAAAACGGAGCGTTCGAATCGGCAAGGCCAAGTGCAAGTCCGAATCGTGGTGGCTCAGTTCAGATACTGAGATACAATATCTCTATATACATATGAGTGTATGATTTTTTAATTATGCATTTGGCTTGGCTCGAGAGGCACGAAAGATAAAACGTAGCCATGACAAACATTTTACCTCATAGGCCTAAAATGGCAAGGGCTTATACCGAGTGCTGTGCTGTTCACTGGGGCACGTGCCCAAAAGCCAGCAAATAGTATCTAAAGATTAATCAAAAAGTCAACCAACAATGAAATATGGCCAGTGACTATTTTGGGTTAAACGAATGAGAGGTACCCTGCATTAAAATTAGTCAGAGTGGTTTTTTGTTTTTGTTAAAGGGAAGGTGTTTAAGTGGATAATTTGAATAATATTTGAATACTATTATAAACAAAAAAGGAAGTTTTTAAGATAATGCTTTAAATACTATATTTTATAATATAATATTATACTTTATCATAAGACTAGAAAAAGAATGGAAAACCACTAGAAAAGACTAGAAAAGAACTAAAATTGCATGAAAATACTGTTTTAAAAATTATAATATAATTTTGGTTTATTTACAAATATGTTCTATATTTTTTTTAATTTTTCGTATCCTATCCTAAAAATAGTAAAAATAGTGTTATCTTATGGTTATGGCCCTTTATCTTAGCTTAATATGGGTAATTTCTCTCTTAAGAATTACCCTATAATTCGTCACCAAGTTAAAGTAAGGGTACAAAGTATCTCACCTTAACTTCTGAAAAAAAGCTCGCCATATCGCACGGCAAGGAAATCAAATGCGGTTTTGGGTTCAGATTCAGATTGTAGCGGCAAAGGCGGCAGAATGGAAGAATGGCAGAAAGGCAGGCAAATGCCAGCAAGTCAAGTCCAACGCTACGCTCACCCATACAACTGCCGAAAATCATGACCTTCCACAATGCCAGCAGCAGCAGCAGCAGCGAAGGCAGCAACAGTTGAGTCGCGTCGTTTACGTTCTTCCTCTCCCTCTTTTGCCTTTGCCTTTGCCTTCGACGTCGTGAGAGAGATAGCTTTTTTTGGCAATGCGTGAGTGAGACATGCACACACACTCTGGCGCTCACGGATACAGATACTGGCAGGCAAAGAGTGCGCTGCTCGAAAATAAGGCCAAGGTGACTCACCTTGATTAAGACCGAATGAGTAGAAGCAGCGCAAGAGAAGTGCCTGAGCGAAACCAACACGGTTTTCAATGACCTTGCCCAAAAAAAAAAGCTTCGAGCATAATAATTAAATAACATGAGCTAAGCCACTGCCGCGTAGAACCGAAAATCAGGCTCGAAAACGAAACCGAAAAATGTCCAAGTCATTGCCGAAAGAAACCAATATACTGTATGTATGTCTGTATATTCGTGTATCTCCAAAATCAAGAGCCGAACCATACTGTTGTGGGTGTGAAAGAGAAAGGGAGAGACCTCCGGCAGAGGTCAACGCCAGGATCAGTGACATTGCCTCCGCGTCATTCTCGACGCCGCGGCCGACGTGGACGCAGAGCGTGCATTGACGCCGCCGCCGTACATTCACTTCACTTAACCGCCGGAACAAAAACAACAAAAAACCCTATACCGTCTTGGCCTGGTCGGGAATGTTCAGGCCTAGTCGATTATTAAGATATAGCCGTGGGTACAGCCACGTTGCAAGTGCAAGGCCAGATAACAATTCTATTATTATTGTTTTGCTCTATTGATTGATACTCTTATCTTTGCTTTCTTATATGTAATAGAAAGAATATCTTCAATAAAAAAAACCTTACTAAATCAAGCTACGTCAAGGTACAAGCTAAGAACCATAAGTAGCTTTTAAACTCTAAAAAAGTATAACTCATATTCAGGGGCAGGGGCAAAAACCATGAAGCTAGCGATTTTATCACTCATACGCAGTGTTTCCTTGGCTCACCCTTGTCTCATAACTTTTAATTTTTTTACTTCTAACGATGCAAGATCATATCTATAACTAAATATACTAAGATCCAGTCTAAGAAATTGTCTTTTTATTCATATAAAGTAATATTTTTGAAATGATTAAATAAATAACCCATACGCCCTGTAGGTTTAAAAAAAAGAGAACGATGTTGTTGTTAAGATTTTGATGTTGTTTTAAGATTTTTGATAAATTTAATAAATTTGAAGTGTAGAATTAAAATAAATAACAATTATTTACCTCATTTTTTAATTTATTTTTAATTTTATTACTCATACGCAGTGTAGGTTTGCTTGAAATAAGTTAAAACTATTTTTAAAGAATTAATTTAAAAGAATTTTTCTCAAATTTTTACCAAGTCTTAACAATTTATTAGAATTTTTCATATTAATACCAATTACATTACTTTTAAAATTACTTAATTTTATTACTCATACGCAGTGTAGGTTTCTTTTTAATAAAATGGAGCTTACTAAAAAGATTATTTTAAACAAAGTAAACTTAAATAGTGTAACTTAAATGAATATCAATTATTTTATTAATTTTGAACACATTAGTTTTGATTTTACTCATACGCAGTGTTGTACAATGAAGCTACAATGAAGGTAAACAGACCTACCTAATCCAATTATTACTCTATTTATTGACTTAATCTTTTAAAAACTCCCTTCCTATTTGATAAACCCCCACCCATATCAAGGATCTTGACAATCCAAAGCCGGATTGTCCTTCGGCGCTGCCCTGAGCCGGAAAAAAAACAACATTAGTAAGCTTAATAGCTCATACGATTTACAGTTGCATTGATGCAGTTTTAGCTGCACTCTAGAATCGAATGCATCACCAACTGTAAACACGTGCCGCACTAGGCAGCCAAGGTTTACAGTTTGAGCGGCGTTAGTAGTGCCTATCTCAATAGCCCCCAAATGCGGCAGTCATACACACACACACACACACACAGGCACACACTAACGCACGCGCGCGAATAAAATAAAAACAACACTCGCCGTTTAGCCTTAGTTGAGGTCTTGCAATGCACCTCGAAATGCACACACACACACAAGCTTAGAGGAACAAAAAAAAAAAAATGCTAAAGCAAAAAATGAGGCAGCAACAACTCCCGCGCTTTTTGCGCCAAAGCAAAAGAGAGTGCTCTGGAGAGAGTGACAGTGAAAGAGAGCCAGAAGCAGCTAAATTTAGTTCAATGAATTATACGCTGCTCCCTTGGCGCTCGTTCTCTCTCCGGCTTTGTTTTTGTTTTGTTGTTATTGTTGGGGCTAGTGCATTGACTACCGCAGAGAGCAAAAACCGCAGCAGAGCACGTTACTCCACATTGCACTGCGGAAAAATATGTGTATGTTTTGCTTGCGAATTCCAATTTCCAAATATTATGAAATTGAAAGGACTATGAACTTTTTAAAACAATTATCATTTTTGAAGAACAATTTGCAGACAGAATGAACAATTAAATACATTCTCCTTAAAATATACATATGTGTGTTACCGCAAATAAACCCGAAATTTTGTTCGTGTATTTCACTCCACTCGTTAATGATGATAATGATGTTGCCAGCAGCAGAGTCTTTGCAACTGCACTGCTGATGACGATGGTTATCGAAGGTCTTTCACCCGAACTCGGTCATTGGCGTACATTTGTGTGCTGCCTCCGCCGCAGTTGGTGCTGCTGCTGCTTCTGCTGCTGCGTCGTCGCTTCTGCTGCTGCTGCTGTTGGGCCGATGTTGCAGCTCTGCCTTACTGCCGCTGCTCGCAAATCCAGAGCCTTTCAAAGTGTACATGTCGCAATTTCTTAAGAAAGTTCAATTACCCCAAACAATCAGATTTACTGTCTGTTTTTTGATGCATACACTCGCTGTCGACGGCGACGCTGACGCTGCAGCAAAGGCACAGTGGATATTTATGACTTTGGTGGATGTTTATATTAAAGAATAGTTTATTATTTTATTAGAAGGTTTAAAAGAAGGAATATATTCATAATATATGAATTATATTATTATTTAAATGGGGTTTTGAGTTAGTTCATCTTTAAAGAAGACCTTTATGGATATAAGATTATAATCCTTTCCAAAGACTTTTTTTAGACTTATCCTCATCCTCAAAAAATCATCCTTAAAAAAGAAGTTTAAAAATATATTTTAACAAAATTTTAAATATCAAAATATAAACTTTATTTCTCACTATTTTTTTTACATATTTCTTTAAACTCTACCACCGTGCAGTCGCTTGGTTCATTCGCTTCTTTCGCTTTAGTTTAGTTGCTGTTTGCTGCTACGTCGACTGCATCTACTGCAGTTGCTGCTGCTGCTTCTGCTACGGCCTCTGCCGGCGTTGTTGCAGTTTTCTAATGTTGCCTGGCATGTTGCGAATGGGCATGGTTAGGTTAGTTTGCAGTTTGTTGCCTGTAGCAGGGGCAGGGGGCATGGGGCAGGACAAGAAGCGAAGCTGCTGTTGGCTGGTTTTATGGCGCATCTTCAAATGTTTGGCTTTAGCTTGCACTCGCTGCCGCTGCCTCTGCCACTGCCTCCCATCGCGCCTTCTCTTTCGCCCCCCGGGTGCCCCATGTTTATTTGCGTCGCTGCATTCAATTTCAATGAGAAATGTTTTCTTCTCGTTTTCGTTGTTGTTTTTGTTTTTGTTCTTCTGCATTCAGATATTCGGATTCGCTTTTGTTTTTTGGCCAATGCTGAAAAAATATGTACAAAAAATAAACGTTTTCATCTTCTTTTCTTTTCCGCTCGAAGAAATGCAGATCAGAATCAGTTGCACTTTCCCTTTGGAGCTTCAAAAAAAAAATGCATCATGAACTTTAATTTGGAAAGGATTCGAAATTTAAAAAGGATTAGTTAAGTAATATGATAGAAGTCTAAGAAAAATAAAATATTTATGGACATCTTTCTCTGTCGATATGAAGTTTTAAGATATATACAAAATAGTTAAAGAATCAGGCAATAATAGGATAAACATTTGAGAAATTTCAAAAAACTGTGCATGTTTTAAAACAGTAGAAGCCCTAAGCAAAATCTTAAGATTTAATCTTGAAAATTTCCATTATAAACAAAAATATTTATTCAAGATTAAAACCTAAAGCCTAAGCTAAAATTCAATTAAGAATTAATCAAAAAAGAAGCTATAAAATAAAATATTTATTGAATTTTTTTGATAGTCATTAATGAAGTCATTTAATGCCAAATTTACTTTCTATAAGATATACTTTCCAATACATTCGAAAAAGACCTTCTCCTCTCTGATCTTTGACCCAACTGGGCCAAGCCCTTTTGACCGTTTCAAAATGAGCCATCCATTTCTTCGCCTTCATTCTCCTGAGGTAATCCATAATTTCCAAAATCCAACAACAACAAGATATGCATTGCATTCGATGCATCCCAGCACCCTGCCCCACCCCTCCTCCAGTGTCCTATCGACAGTTGCAACTTTCAAACGGGTTTAGTACCCGGGCCTGGTGCCTGGCAATGGCGACTTCGATGCCTCTTGGCCAGGTCCGAGAGGCATAAGGCATCTTGGCCAGGTCTGGAGCTGGAATCCTCAATCCCATGGCCAAGGAATTTGGCCGACACATTTACCCTTACCCCGATCCGGTGCGATTTCGATTTATTTTCGGGTTCGGGTTCGGGTTTATCTTCTCCACAGGCAGCATTGCAATTTTCCATGTTGGGGGCCTTTTTGTTTTTCGGCAGCGACAACGTCGAATTTTTTCAATGTCTTAGCCCGCAACTTTCGTTGGCTTTATATCTCTTATTTTTATTTATTTCTGTATTTTTTTTCTTTCTGCTATCGGTGACAAAACTTGCTTGGGCTGCACTGCAGTCGCAGCGGCAGTCTCAGCTGCATTGCAGCCGCTGCGCAGTTGGCGTCGCTGCTGACGCCGTCAAAATGCAAGTGAATCTGCTGGTTTTGGTTTCATTTAAATTACTAATCCCCCAATTTGGATTATCCAAGACTCAAGCTATGGCTAAATATTTGTTTTGAATTTTTTATGTTAAGTTTTTGGTTTTTTTTTGTGTTTTTTTTAATTAAAAGTGAAATTCCCCATAAAAGTTACCCAATAAAACGGAATAATTTTCGCTGCATTGCATTTCTTGTTGCTGGTGCTTGGTGCTCTTGATTTTTTTTTTTTTTGGGTGCATTAAACGGCAAATTGTTTCGTGGGATCAACACAAAGTGCGTTGATCTCTCGAATGGCTGAAAAAAAAGTGAATGAATGCAAACGGTGACGTCGCCACTGGCGATGCGGCGTCTCAGCTTGCGTTGCCTTCGACGCAAACGCCGGCGCTGGCGTGGGCGTAAGCTTCGTTGCTGCCTTGTTACGTTTGTTGGCGTGAAAATAGCTCGAAAGTGACTAACAATTAATAAATTATTAATTGCCCAGTTTTTTGGTGAATCAGACTGGGGGGGCTAACTCTTTTTTGGAGTCACTCTCGATCCTCATTTCACTCGGATCTCTCACTCACCCATTTCACTCCACTCGATGCGAAAGCAAAAGCAAAACCAAAATTCGCGGATGCTGCGCTTCTCCGGCTGTATCTTTCTCACTTACACAGAGAGAAAGGTTTACAAATATGAAATACCCTTTTTAGCATACAGGTCGTATACGTAATTTTTAATAAAATGTTACATTTATCTTCCACTTGAACTTGAAATTGAAAATATTAGAGGCCTTGAAGCTAAATGTACTTTATAATTTAAAATGAGCCCAAAATAAACTCCCCCCAAAAAATTGCTTATATTTTCGCCCAGTGCACCCACTCACTCACTCCCTCTTGCTCGCTCTCGCGCCACCTATCTCTCTCTGGCCGTTCGTGTGAACTCTGCTTTTGACCGACGAGGCAATGTTGTTCGTTGACCTTTCCCAAGTGTTGTTGCCATGAAAGGAGTACGCTGGAGGCGTAAGTAAGTTGTGGGCGCTGCTGCCTCTGCGCCCAAGTTTCTGCCTCTGCCTCTGCTTCAGCTGCCGTTGCTGCTGCAGTTTACGCAGCAGCGTCTAGTTGTTGTTGCTGCGCTCGCTTTTGTTTCATATTTCGGAAAAAGTTTCCTTGGTCATTAAACTCTTTAATGCAACGACCTTCCATTGCGATCGACAACGCCGCGAATTTCAATTCAAGTCTGAAGCCCGAAAAAGCTTTTCGGGTTTTTGTTTTGTTTCATTTATTATTATTATTTTTTGTTTTTTATTTTTGTATTTTTACTTGCTTCTCTGTTTTCCTTTTGTGCGTTAAGGAGTTAATCGTTATTGACAGAAGTGTAGTGTAGTTGGGCTTTTTGGCCAGGTTAGTGCCTTGAATCTGAACTGAAATGAACCTGCCGAGAGTGAAGGTTTTTTGGCGTTTTCGGGCCTTTGAACGCTAAACTGAGGTCAGGAATGGTCTTCTTATCTGAAGGATTTATAAATGTTGACTCTGGAATGGCTTTAATTTTTAAGCATTCTTATAAAAATATTTAAATAATTTACTGTTATTGACCAACTAAACTTTATAAATTTTCCACTTAATATTGGCTAATTTTATAGACTTGGCTAATAGTTTTTGAAACCACTTCCTTAGTTATTATGTTATTTAATTTTATAGCTATTTTTGAAGCTTTTACTTTGAAAATAATGAAATCCCACTTATAGATCAGCTTGCTGGATTTGCCCGCCAAATTGCAGTTCCTTGCCCTTTGCAAGAAATTACCTCACAAATTGTAAAATCTTTTTTGTGAGTAATTTCCCCACAATGAAAAGTAAAATCTGCGGCTGGAGTAGCAACAAAAACAAACATCAACCGCATAAACAAGCGGTATTTGCACTTTTGCGTTAAACAATTTGAATGAAATCAGAGCAAGCAATGCCGAGCCTAAAGAGAGTGTTTTTCGGAAGAGAAGTGCAGCGGCAGAAGAGAAAAGTTTCAAGAGCAAACACCCACACATGCAAGAAAAAGCTTCGCCATTAAGAGAGCCATTGAGAGAGAGAGAGCATGGGTTCCAAATGCAATTGCAAGTGATCTCCATATGTGTGTGTGTGTGTATTGTTGTTGGTTTTTTTTGCATTGCATTTTGCCGGGCGCGCTTCTCAAAAGTTTTCTAATGCAACTGTAGTACGAGCACGAGTATGTGTGGGTTATGATAGTATGTGTGAGCCAGCGACTAACTTGTTTTTGTTGTCGTCGCATTCGCATTCGCATTCGACTTTTTCAATGAGTCAATCCTTGAAATGTTGACTTCCTGATACGCATATGACTATTGAACAAGTTTGCTTTGTTAGATTTTTTTGAAGGTTGCGTATTTTATTCACACACACTCTGGCACATGCAGTCTGCTGGGGCACGTTGAGCCATACATACATACATACAAACACACATCAATTTTCGTAGTAAGATATACACATACCTCTTTTTTTTTTTTTTTTGTGTCTTTGCTTAGTAGTGCTTGACTATTAGTTTCTTCTGTTCTTCTTTTTCGTGTTTTTAATATTTTAATACTCTTGCTTGGGAGGTATGCTGGCTAATTAATTTTATTATTTAACAAAATGTGATGCATTTTAAGATAAACACCCAACTATAAATTACAATCAAGAGAACTTATAATTAGAACTATAATTGATGCAATAGTTAAGAGGTACATATTTTGAAAGGATTATGCTTTTGTTGACCTCCAACCCAGTTCTGTAATATTTTATATCGCATTTACAGTTGGAGCATAGAACAATGGCTCTACTGCAGTGGGACAACAAGATCAAACGAAGGCCTGACTCAACTTTTCCTTCGCATCCACATTCACATTCACATTCGCACTTTAGACTCAGAATCGCCATCTCTATTGTCCCATTATGCATAATGGATGGTGTCTCGTGTGTCTCTGTTATTTCTTGATCGCACTTTTTATGGCTGTGGCGGAATAATTTTTCCATTTAACATTTTTTTTGTTTGCTGTTCTTTATGTTTATTTTGTTAATTTAATTAGAATTAATTTTTTTGTTTCTTCTTTGTTATGTTTTCTTCCTTAATTATTATTTTTTTTTGTGTAAGCCATCAAGAATTTTAGTATGGTTTATATAAGAGTGTCTCATGGCCAATAGTTTCCCAGGGCTAACCTTCTTTATGTAACAATGAAGCCATCAGAAGCAGTTAACATAAATATTGCGCATACGCCGTGGTGGACCGAAGATCAAATAAATTCTCGCTCATAATCATAATGATGATAATAATTTGGTAATTGGCGGCCACAGTTTTGAATCCAAAAAAACAATGCCCAATCAATTAACAAATATTTAAGAATCAAAATATTTCAATGGGCCAACATGGCGTATGGGTAATGTGGTTGAGGAAACACATGTTTTTGGGAGTTTCTGAGGAATGGCTAGCATCCAGCCCTGACCCAGTTATATTTTTCAGTAATTTCAACTAACGTTTTAGCAATATTATTACCCCAATGCAAATTAGTCACACATAATGGGGCGCATTAACTAATTGAATGGCTTTTTTTTTTCCACATACGTGGACCATGCAACTAAAATCGAACTTAACCGAATTTATAGGCAGACTGCATGGGTAGAAACAACAAAAAGCATAACAAATCTATCTTTAAGTACATAAATATAAATACCTCAGACAAAAAAAAAACAAACTAAAATAATAACTAAAATAAAATAACAAATGAGAGAGAGCAGGAGGGTGATAGACGAGACGCATACACGACGATTACAACAACATTCGTTACGCCCTTGGGCAGGGTGGCTCGTTGGTGCTAGAGGGGGGTGGTGGGCTGTGGGTGCTACCTGCTGTAAAAACAACAACAAACACCCTACGCTGCGGCCATTAGTGCGGCATTAGCGACTGTCTACAGTCTAGACCCCCAAAGCGACGACCTTAAACTTGAATCGGAATAGCAACAAAAACAGTAAAATAGAAATAGTAGCTGTAGTAGTAGTAGAAGAAGAAGCAGATTTAGAGAAGAAGGTCACACGGCTAAAAGCAAAAACAACAACAATACCATTTTGTGGTTACAACGGAAAATGAGCACAAAATGTAAAGCAAAAACTAAGGTTAAAAATTGCCCATTTGCTAATTTGCTTATCAAATTGTGACTAATAAAAAATCACTCTTAATTTATTGTTTCGTCAAGGAAAAATACTATTATTTAACTTACAAATATTGTAAAATTTATTTGAAAATATTATTCTTAATTCGAATGCAAGCAGTGACCTTGAAAACTTTTAACATAAGTAACAGTCTAACTCTATTTGAATTCAAAGCTTGTCTCGAAACATAAAACCAAATAGCTGGAAAAGCTTTTCCACCTGTATCGGAAGTATCTTAACTCGAACAAAAATAAATAAATAAATAGATAGATAAATAGTCACCATATGTGGCTAACTTTTTGCTAAAAAAACTAAATAACTGGCAAAAACTTGCGATCTTGAGCGGAACGTTAATAATATTTTGTTCAATGAAAAATAGCATATGGTTGTTGTTTTTATTTTTGTTGCTTTTTAAGCACGACTCGCTTATGTTCTTCACGCACACACACCATCACCACAAAACGCGACGTCGACACGCATTGGGAGCTGCATACAAATTATAGAGCCAAAAGCTTTTATTTTTATACAATTTATACGTAGCCATGACAGTGTGAGAAGGTCACACAACTACTATTCAACACACCGCCAATAATAATGCAAAAAGCTAAACGCAAACAACAAGAACAACAAACCAATATTTACGCAGTAAATGAGCAGAAACCAACACAATAATAGTACAAAAAAAAACGATAAAAATGTGTATGTGTGTGTTAAATAGAAGGAGACAAAGTCAAAGAAGCCGGCGCACTTCGCGCTTCTCTATTTCTCTTCCTTCTCACCTGTCACTTTTAAGTTTCGCTCTCATTCGTCTATTTTTCTATTTCTCGTTCTCTGCAACTAACGCATTTTGCATAGACACTGATAAAAATAATGTTAAGCTTTTGGGGAAAGGAAGTCTATTATTTTAAGAAATAAGGAAAGTCTAATAAAGAATTTTTAAACATCGCCTGGCTTAGGTTTTTTTAACACCTGGCTTAGGTTCTTATATTATGAACTTGTTTATAGAAACAAGGTAAATATATGTAATTTAATTTTTTTAAGGTGTATTTAAAGCTCTTCTATTATTAGCATTTGTCAAGAGCTTTAAATGGTGTTGTTGCTTTTGGTTCTTTTTAAATTTTAATTCTACTTGAAGATTTGAAAAGAAAGAAATATGTTTTGGAGTGTTCCGGGATTAAGATTGTTGAAAGGAATTAAAATAAGATTTAAGATAAATTTTATGAAAATTATAATTAGGTTAAACTATATAAACTTGCGTTTGTCTTCATTATTGATTTGAAACTTAAAATATAAAATGAGAAATAATTTTTTACATACAGATTTTGATTAAAATAGGTTGAGAATTAAATATTTTAATTCAAGTAAGTATAATTTTTTGAATGTTATTCTTAGGAATTAGTAAGCTAACATAAGTATACATATTTCTATATTGTCTTAATAGACATAATCTTATCATAATCTAATAATCTTAATAGATTTTTCTATAATTTTACATAATAAATTATTTATTTATTTGAAGCCTAAGCCAATTTGAAACTTACATAAATAACTCTTATCACATAAATATTAATTATATTGATAATGGGAACACCCTCATCAGCCTCATGCGTTTCTTGGTTGGCCTCTGCCAACTAAGTGATCTGCTGACACCGTCAACCGGTTTGTCAATGCCTCGCGCTTGTCTTTATTTTTTCTTTTTCTTTAAAGTTTAAAAAATTCAAACTTATGCATCGATTTTGAGTTTATTTCATATTTATTGATTGGATTCTGTCCGATTCTGTCCACTTGCAGAGACCGCACAGCAAACCGAAATAGGAGGCGACGCAGACCGATTCCATCTGACTTTTGGGGGGGACTTCCTCAGCCCCGCCGCCCAAATGCCCCAGCGCACCTTCAAACACCATAAATGCGTGCCAAAAGCAGCAAACTGGGAACTGATGCAAATTTGGTCAATGTCATCGCCATCGATGCTAATGGCAATAAAACTCTATACATCTATCGCATTCGCTGTAAGATAAAATCGTCAACTAATTCAGAGACTGTTTTTCCCTTAAAAAAAAGAAGTGCAGAACTAAATAAAAAAAACAATACAATTACTAAATAAAATGCGCCCAAGTGCGCGAAAAAGGAAAAACAACAACAATAAATACATTTACAATTATAACAAGTGGCACATCGGAGGAGGTCAATGTGCGAAGAGCTTATCAACCCAAAAAGTGAAACTACAAATTTTTCATAACTTTACACTGCCTTACGGATAATACCATTAACTATAAACTATAGTTCAATTTACAAACGAACCAATCAAAATTTATATAAAAGTATACATATTTACAAAACAAGTTACAAATAAAAACATTATAATTAACTAAAATAAAACCAACATTCAGCAACGTCGAGGATATTCTGTGACAACGACTAAAAAAAGCGAAAGGTGAGTCTCATCATAGGGAAAGGTTATTATATCATAAACTAAAATATTGTACTATCACAAAGACTAAGAAAACCAATCTAGGAAGTCTTAAGAAGACTGTTATAAAGAAGTAATTTCATTCTGAAAAATTTGTCAAGAAATTATATAAGAAATTTCTTATAGATCCTATTTCCTATAGACTAAAAAAACAAATTTATAAGTGAGTATGTTTAAATACAAAACTTTGCTTCTTATCAAGCAATTATATTGAAAAAAAGTTTCTATAGTTCCTATTTACTCTAGCCACTTCAGTCGACTCTTGATCCGTAAGGTCACCACTTCCAGGGAAAACGGGAAAGCATTCAACTTTCCCGCAAAAAGAGCCCCCAAGTCATAGAGTTCTCCACTCGATCACTTCATCGAAGTGCCGCTCACTGGGCAGGTCTTCGGGCGGTAAACCGCACCCAAATCGAGAATTCTCATTGCTAGCCAGTATTCTCGAAGGGGAACCAGGAAGTGCTGCCACAATGTGTAGATTCTCGTCTAAGTGCACATGCCAGTGCTGGAAATTGCTCCGCTAATCAGATATTGCGTATACGCACTGTGTGCCTCTGTGATTATTTGTTGTTTGAGGTGTAAGAGCGAGAGAGAGAGAGGGTGGCGGAGGGGACTGGAGGGATCTGGCGGACAAACCAATATTTTGCATAAATGTTGAGCAGCTCGGGCCAAATGTCTAATTATAATTCAGGCCGCGGGGAACGGCGAACAGTAAACGGCAAATGGCAAGTTTGGCGCCAGCTGAGGCTGGAGGTTTTCCATTTGCTTTTCCTTTCTTGCTTCTTGCTTTTCCTATTTATTTTTTGTTTTCTCTCTCTCTCTGCTCTTTCTCTTTCAAGTCTTCTTTCGCTTTTTTGCTTGAACTTGCCGTTTGGCTGGAAAGTGAAATAGCAAATCCGCTGCCAGCTTGCATTGAATAATGAAAAACGAGTTTTCCGCCGCGCATGCGCATCATAACAGCAGCAACAGCAGCCTGTTATTGTTATTGTTATTGCTGCTGGTGTTGTTGTTGCGGAAAAACCAAAGAGCCACTTGGAAAAATGGAAATGTTGAGCGGGAGAGAGAAAGAGAAATGACGATGATGACGATGACGCGGGTGCCAGGCTGGTCAATGCTGTAATGTCTAAGCTTTGGCAGTTGTTGCTGTTTTTCCAAATGGTATTGCAGTTTTAGTTTATGCACAGGGAAAAAATGTTTTTCTATTATTTAAAAATTAATAATAAAATAGGAATTAGAAAACTGTCCTTGCATGACCTTGCCAGCATTAACAACTTCGATACATCGCCTTAAAGCTTTTATCGATATACCTCGTCAATCCAATATGGCGTCAATGCCTTTTGCTAACAGTATTAAAAAATTTAACTATGTAATTTGTTTATCTGGCTTATAAAGAGGTATACAAAGATGCTTCTTAATTGTATCTTATCCCTAAATTATTTAATATTCTGTTGCTATTTCTTTTAAACTTTTAAAATTTATCCAAAATATTTGATAAAGAATTCGTATATTTTTTTTGAATTTTAATAAAAAGATATAAGATACATATTTCTTCTAGTGTTTGTTTTTCTTTTCTATTGCTCTTGAGGCTGATCTTCTTGTTGATGTTGCCGCCGTGTTTGTTGATGTTGCTCGTGTCTCCAAGTCGAGGTTGCCTTTGTGTTTTTGTTCTTTGGATTTTGATTTCTATAGCTGATAGTGCCACTATCATAGTAGAGATATAAATTTCAGATGCCTGATGCTGATGTATACAGATATAGTGTTGCTTCTAAGATGTTGCCTTGCTTTTTGAATAAATTTCGAAAACAAAACTATTAAAAATTTAAAGCCATGTTGATTTAAGGCGAACCTTTTAACTTTTATACTTACTTGCAGTTTCTGGTAGAAACTTTCCATTGTTAAAAATTTTAAGTACTGGAGCCCTTTTAAAACTCCCACTCTCTGGTCGTAGTGCCTGTTTAATAATTTTCATTTAACATTGTTGGCTTTTCTATAGTGAAGTAGTGCTTGCTGGTTTGCTGCAGTTTTGATATTTTTTCTATGCACATATATTTTTTCTCTTCGTATTCCGCCTCGTTTGCTTCGTAGTTCAATGTTAACGAACTTTTTGCGCCGTGAATGCAAGTTGTTTGTTGTTGCAAATGCTGAATGTTGCTGTTGTTTTTGGACTTTCACTTGTAATGAATTTGGCGAGTTTAAAACTTGTTGCTGCCGCTGTTGCTGTTGTTGTTGCTGTTGCATTAGTTGCCGTGTTGCATTTGTTGGCTGCCTGCAGTTCAGTAACATGTTATGTAAAAAGCATTTTTCCAGCTTTGCTTCTGCTTGTCTTTTTTTTTTTTCTTTCTATTTTTGTTGTATTATTTTTTCTTTCTTTTTTCTTTATTTTTTTTTTTTTGTTGAGTTTTCAGCTTGCCACAAAAATTTTGTGCAGCACGTCTTGGATGCAGCTGGAGTTGTTGTTGCTGTTGGTGTTGGTGGCACAGCTTGCCGAGTTTTCTTTCCGCTGATGCTTTTATGTTGTAATTCGCAATTTCTAATGTTATTGAACTTTAAACACCAACAATAACAAAAACAACAAAATAATCCAAAAACAAAGGAGGGGGAGAGCAAAAAGAAAAAAAACTTTGATTCAAAGGAAAATTAGTTATAACCGGAAGCCACAAGGCAAAAATTGAAACAATGCAACGAGACGACTTTCTATATTTTAATATCCTCTTCTTGCCTTTTTGCTCCCTCGAAAGCCCCCACCATATACCAATACTACATATATGCAAATATTTTAATGGATGCCCAATGATGCGGCATTGTTGAGATGCAGATGTAAATTTTAGACGGGGTCTGGCATGGTCTAGTCGGGAATTTCCCCCGAACTGAGCAATTGCAATCAAATATTTTAGAAACCATAGTTTATTAGTCTTTAATTTATAAAACCAATTTAAATAATAATATTTTTATATTTCTTCTTCATTTCAGACTCCAAAACAAAGCCAAAATAATTCTGAATTTTACAAAAATATCAACTTTTTATACATCATTTTTGAGTGATAGAGAAACACTCTATTCTTAACTTTTTGAGTGTTCTTACGTCCAGAAGTAATCAAGACTAAAGCTAAGCTAACTTTATACAAATTTGCAAAACCAAATCAAAACCGTCTCATATAAAGTGCCTAAAATACAATTTCCAATTTAATCTTATGAAAATTATTGTGAATCAACGAAATCAATTAATCAAAATCCATTTTTTATTATACCAAGTGTGATAAGGTATATAAAATTAATATAAATTGGAAAATCATCAATTTCCAAATCAAATTAATAAATTTTACCAAGTGGAGACGTGAGGAGGAACCCTGGACCTGGGTGGCATCAAGATTGATCAACATTTTCGCGACTGGCAAGGGTATTCAGGAAACGGCTACACGCTGGCAGTTAACAGTATTTGCAGTGCAGGCTTTGCCCTATCAGCGATGCCATTTATCGATGATGCACTGCTCTGGTGTCCGGATAACGATGGTCGTCTTGTTGGTGGTCTAGACTTGGCAACTTGCATAGCCGTGAGTATATCTTACCTTTTTTCATATACTGTTTCAATTCGACACTTATTCGATAATACTACATACCAACATTCTTAAGGAGCCTATCTAAAAAGTATATAGGGGACCCTATAGGGCAAAACCTCATTTTCAAGGGATCACATCACGAAAAATGGACAGAAAATCTAAAAAATATTTTGTCTCAGGATTTTGACGCAGAATGGTGGAGAATCGTTCCAGAAATCGTTTAAGGTACTCCGCTTGAGAATCGGATGAGAATTGGGAAAGATATAGCCATCACTGTGGGCCCTATAGGGGAAAACCCCATTTTCAAGGGATCCCATTAGGAAAAATGGAAAAAAATCTGAAAAATATTTTGTGTCAGGATTTTGATGCAGAATGATGGCGAATCGATCTAGAAATCGTTTAAGGTACTCCGCTTGAGAATCGGATGAGAATTGGGGAAGATATAGCCATCCCTGTGGACCCTTTAGGGGAAAACCCCATTTTCAAGGGATCCCATCACGAAAAATGGAAAAAAAATCTGAAAAATATTTTGTCTCAGGATTTTGATGCAGATTGGTGGAGAATCAATCTAGAAATCGTTTAAGGTACTCCGCTTGAGAATCGGATGAGAATTGGGGAAGATATAGCTATCACAGTAGACCCTATAGGGGAAAACCCTATTTTCAAGGGATCCCATTAGGAAAAATGGAAAAAAATCTGAAAAATATTTTGTGTCAGGATTTTGATGCAGAATGATGGCGAATCGATCTAGAAATCGTTTAAGGTACTCCGCTTGAGAATCGGATGAGAATTGGGGAAGATATAGCCATCCCTGTGGACCCTTTAGGGGAAAACCCCATTTTCAAGGGATCCCATCAGGAAAAATGGAAAAAAATCTGAAAAATATTTTGTCTCAGGATTTTGATGCAGAATGATGGCGAATCTATCTAGAAATCGTTTGAGGTACTCCGCTTGAGAATCGGATGAGAATTGGGGAAGATATAGCCATCACAGTAGACCCTATAGGGGAAAACCCCATTTTCAAGGGATCCCATCAGGAAAAATGGAAAAAAATCTGAAAAATATTTTGTCTCAGGATTTTGATGCAGAATGATGGCGAATCGATCTAGAAATCGTTTAAGGTACTCCGCTTGAGAATCGGATGAGAATTGGGGAAGATATAGCCATCACAGTAGACCCTATAGGGGAAAACCCCATTTTCAAGGGATCCCATCAGGAAAAATGGAAAAAAATCTGAAAAATATTTTGTCTCAGGATTTTGATGCAGATTGGTGGAGAATCAATCTATAAATCGTTTAAGGTACTCCGCTTGAGAATCGGATGAGAATTGGGGAAGATATAGCCATCCCTGTGGACCCTTTAGGGGAAAACCCCATTTTCAAGGGATCCCATCAGGAAAAATGGAAAAAAATCTGAAAAATATTTGGTCTCAGGATTTTGATGCAGAATGATGGCGAATCTATCTAGAAATCGTTTGAGGTACTCCGCTTGAGAATCGGATGAGAATTGGGGAAGATATAGCCATCACAGTAGACCCTATAGGGGAAAACCCCATTTTCAAGGGATCCCATCAGGAAAAATGGAAAAAAATCTGAAAAATATTTTGTGTCAGGATTTTGATGCAGAATGATGGCGAATCGATCTAGAAATCGTTTAAGGTACTCCGCTTGAGAATCGGATGAGAATTGGGGAAGATATAGCCATCCCTGTGGACCCTATAGAGAAAACTCTAACCTTAACCATTTAGTAAAAATATTAACAATAAAAAATAAATAATAAATAAATAATAATATTTTATTTATTATTAAAATAAATATTATTTATTTTATTTTATATTTTTCAGGATGATTCTACGGTAACTGGAACGGATAACATAAATCCAACAATCCAATCAGCTGGCAACCCAAACAACCCCCAGCAGGCAGTGTCCAATATCGTAGGATCGAATGGAGTCGGTGGCGAGCTGAACGGGGCAGCGGCAAGAAGCGTGAATGTGGTGGTGGAGCCGCTCTGTGGCAGCGACTCCTCCGACGAGCTCTTCCGCAGCTTCTCCGAGAGCAACTTCGAGATCGAGAGCCTGCTGTCCGATTTGGCGACCGTCGAGGTTAAAGTCGAAAATGTACATCCGCCAAGAACAAATCAGAGAAGTTTAACCTCAAATCTATCTATCTATCTCCATCTACTATATACTACATATCCATACACATGTCCACTATATCAATGGATTTTTCATCATTGTCTTGTTTCTTCCCTTTCTCTCTGCTTTCTGCGTCTTCTCTCCCCGCATCTGCACCCGTGGAACATCCTGCTCCCTCCTCCAATCTGAATGGGTCCTCCCAGGAGGAGAACAACAACAATGTCATCTCGGCCGCCGACATGGTGGCGGATGACTTCGCCAGCGTGGCCGCCGCCGTGGTGGCCGGCGACGATCTGCTAGCCAAAGAGAACGCCCAGCTGAGTGCCCAGGGCCTGGTCGATTCGGTGGCCGCCAGTCTGGCCGATGGTGGCGATGCCGCTGGCCAGCAGGCGCTTCTGGCCTTTGGCTCCTCCAACTCGGCGGCGGCTGCTGTGGCCGCGGCTGCGGCGGCTCTCTGCGGCGATCTGATCAACAACAACAACGCTGGCGGAGGCAGTGGAGGTGGTGGAGGCGGCGGAGGAGGCGGAGTCGGATCAGGTCAAGGCAGTGACTGCGCCACCAAGCTGGAGTACGCCCTCATGGGCGGACAGCCGATGGCGGAGGAGCCACGATTCGTCACCAGCGCCGCAGCCAATCCCCTGCTCGTCGAGAAGCTCATGTCCAAGTGCCTGAACATCGAAAAGCGAATGGATAAGCTAAGCGGTAAGTCAAGAATTTTGATTACTTAGTTATAATTATGATTGCAGATGCAGAAAAGCCTAAAATTTAGTATTTTTCCTATAAATTGAATCTTATGATCTCTGATTTTTCGCGCCAAAAGTTTGAAAATTTTTGGTTGGTCTTATTCGACACAGAAAGCGTTGCCAGACTATCTACATAGTCTTACATTTTTATTCTACATAATGTATAAAAGGCATCTACAATGTAGACTCGGCCATTGCTTACACCGTTTCTTACATGTAGAAAAATACTTTACCTATTCACGTCAAAAATGGTATGTAAATATTATTTAGCCGATTTCACAACCACTATAAAGAGCCTAATAGTATGCACCGAAAAATTGTTGCATTTTGCAAATCTTTTCTTAATTTTAATGTTTTTTTGTGTTACCTGTTTTTAAATTAAAATAATTGTTATAAAAGATATAATTAGGTTGGGTGACAAGAACAATAAATTTCTAAATATCGATGTAGCCTTAATCCAACCTTTGCCCTTAGTTTTTCTTCAGAAAAACCCCCAAATATGAACCTTTCCAGCAGACCAATTACTTGTTTTACTTATTCCTTGAATGTCCGACATGAAAATATTTATTGGCTTAATTTTAATTAATTAAATTTCCCATCTGGCCAACGATTCTTTTTTTACACAAAAAATATTCGGGGCTCCTTCCATCGCCAAAAACAAAAATCTGTCAGCCCAACAACTGCCAGAAATAAATAAAAAAGGCCAGTAACTTGTTTATTAAATCCCGACAGGATGTCCTCCCTACAACGAACCACCCACAGCGGCCCCCCAAGACAGTCAACCACCTAGCGACTGAGCCCCCGCTCCTCCCCCCTAGCTGGTGGTTCTAGTAGCCAAGGCAAGGCACCGCCCAGACGACGCAGACTGAAATATAAATGTCGACGCTCGGAGCTCGGGTTGTTGTCTCGTCGTTCTGCCTAAAAAAGAAAGAGGAGAAACAAAATGGCTAGAAACTAGGGACACGACTAAGGGGATACTGGGCCTTATACTTTTTGGTTACAAAATTCCAAAAAGTATGGCCTATCTTTAGGGGCTTGGCTGGTACTAAAGAGAGCTTGGAAGATATGAAAGATTTTAAAGTTTTCTTATTAAAAAATACTATATATTTGGCATAATTTGTAGCTAAAGGGTCTATTTTTTATATTCGTTTAATAAAAGTAGATTTTTTAAAAAACAATATATTTTTAAGGGCTTAAAGTTTGTGATACATTCAAGGTTATCTTCTAAAGACATAATTTCTAAAATATCACCATTAGTTTAGAGCTTCAAAAAATATATACCTTCTTAAAAAGTCAATTTTTAAAAATATAAATATCTATGTATATGTTTATCTCAAGAAATTCTAAAATACAGATTATAAAGATAAATATACTAATCTCTATAAACAATACTAGATGCTTAGTTTCTTCTTTAAACCCTAACTTCCTCTAAAATGTTACAAGTCCTTCGTAACACACAACACTCCCCATTACAACCACGATTACCGGGTATACAACAAAAAAATGGAGGTTCCAGGACCCCCGCTGGTTTTTCCTGGTGGATGTGGATACTTGGAGAGGCACTTTCTAGAACTTTGGGTGTGCTGGGTGCTAGGGTGCTAGGGCGCAGTGGAGGCAGACAAATAAACGTCTATTGACACGACAAGGCAGACGGCGACTGGAGTTGTGAACCCCCTCGGTTCGGGGAAGCAAACCACCCACAGACATCGCCCCCGACAGTTCCTTCGTCCTTTTTCTGCGGGCACCTACTTCCTTTTCACGAAAATATAAAAAAAACCCAAGGCAGACAGAGCCCAGGGACGGGTCGGGCTATTGGGGGCCATTTTCGGTATGCTTTCTCCGATTTGGCGCTGCTCGTTTTTGTTTTCAAAAGTTTTCCGAACCGGGCGGCGAAGCCAAGTCAGACAGCCGGGTCAATAAATTTTGCGTGTGGAAATTGTGAGCTCAAGGTCAAAAGGATATTTGCCTCGCTCCGGCTGTGGCTGTCTGTGTGCTCTGCTCTCCTGCCGAGTGTGTAGGAAATGTTTGGAATACAGACAGTATACATATAGTATACATGGCACGTACATATTTAAGCGGCCGTCTGCCTAAGCCTGCGCCTGTATTGGTGCAAAATGGCTGGCCCATACTCCCGTTAGTCGGCCATTTTGCTGTGCGTTTGTGTGTGTGTGTGAGTGCGTGTGCGTGCGGCAGACAAAGACCCAAGACTGTGGCTTTGGGGGAGCGGGGGAGGTGTTGTGGGTTTTTTGGGTTCGACTTTGGCTTTCCGGCAACCTTGAACTTGAACAATTTCGTTGAAGTTCAGGCCGTAAATGAGGCGCCCTCATTTGGGTCCTGCGCCTCGTTCCCCCTCTGCCGGGTCCACCCATTTTTTTTTTGAATGGCTCTTTGGGTTTTGGCTGGGAGGTCCTGTCGGCCCGTGCCTATGAACGTTTGTCTTTATTTTCATTCGTGTGTTTGGGCGCTTTGGCGTTTTGGGTTCAAGCGCCGCACGGCCCAAGCATTGAACTCTCGCTTTCAAGGATACGCCACGCACTCGGTATCTGAATCGGACTGAAATTCGGATCCAAAGCCCGGGCAGGCAGTCATTGAAACGCCGTTCTCGGATCTCGCCGTGGCAAGCCGTTGACATTGCGAGCGGTCGTCAACGCTGCACGGCAAAAAATTGCATTCTTAGATAATGTTTTTCTAGGTTTAGATTTGAAAATATTAGATACATTATTAAATCCGAAGGATACAGTTTTGGGATTTATAGTATATGTATATTAGGAAAACAATAGGTATGTTTGAAGGTTGTACTTCGAAAGAATCATTTCTTAAAGAAAACTATTTATTTTTTGGATGATTCCTTAAAATCGTTTTGGAAAACGATATAATTTTTTATTTTAACTACTTTTATTATGGGAAATAAATACAAATTTAGCAATAATACATTAAAATAGGCCATCATATTCATGGAAAGTAATATTTCAAGAATAGTAGGAAAGTACAAGGTTTAATATAAAGCCTAAAACAAAACTTTAATATTTAATATCAATTAACCAATATATGGTTTTTTTCTTTAAAATATATTTTTTTCTTGAAAACATATATATCTCTATGCAAATTATATAAGATTATAGAATTATATGTAATTGGAAACTCCAAGTATTTCTTTCTGTCTCATCGCCAACGTCTGAGATTGTTCACTTTGTTCGAGTTAAGCGTCAGTCCAAGGTTCTTTTGCGGCGGCCACGGCTGCCACGGCCTGAACCTGCCGCCTCAGCACGCCCCAGCATCCCCCCCCTTTTAGAATCGCCTGCAACCACATCTTGGGCTTCTCTTTCAGTCTGACTTCTCGACTCGCTATTAATGTCAAGGGGTTCCACACGACCAGACCGCCGTTTTTGAAAAGTGCGTTAGTTTCTGCGTTTAGGCCGCTCACTTGAGGGCTGGGGCACTATGGGAAAATCTCGGCTTTGATGGAAAAATCTATTCAATTGACAGAATGATTGCTTGCTGCCACCATTCAGTGTAGTTGATTGCTGATAATTTGAGTCGCCACTTGGCCATTTGGCTAAAAGTGTTTCAATTTGCATGACAATTGCTGTTAGAATTGCTAACTAGACGAAGTAATAGGTGATTATTATTATCTGATATGATTAATTGATTTTAGTCTGCTAGCCTTTTTTCTTTGGAAAATTTCTCTTTTTTCGGATCGATTTTGGTTTCACTTTCAGCCATTTACCTCTCCATCCCTGGCATTAGCACTTGGCCAGATTATTTATTTGATTACTCCAACTGACATTTTCTATTCTACATCGAGTATGTATCATTTTAGCCATTTTGCTCATGGCTCATGGCTATAGCTCAGTGCACGCATTTCTTGGCTTTAGATTTGGATTGCCAATTTGAATTTCAAATCGATGTTGTTGTTGCTGCCGCTTGCTGCAGTTTGTTGCCATTTTTTGTAGCCTTTTTTTTTTTTTTTTTTTTTAAATGTGCGTTGTTATAGCCAAATCAGGATTTCTGCGTGCCCCGGCCATACCGAAAGCCCAGCTATCGTCTAACAACAATTACAACGAAAGCAACAACTAACAACAACAACAATGAACAATTGCAGCAGCAACACAAGCAACAACAACTAACGATGTCAGGGGCGTTCATTTGTCCATTGCCAGCCAGGCAGCCACCGCCAGCAAACGAACTGAACCGAACCGAACCGGGCCGAGCACGTCACTGTCACCAGCGGACAGCCCCCCTGGCCCCCTGCCTGAGACAGGCCACCCCCCAAAAAAGTGCACTGAAAGAAAAGTGTTTTTAGAGAAAACAAGGACCTCTTAAGAAGGTTCTAATAAAAGAAGATTTCTTTTTATTTAAAGTCTTAGTTTATATTAGTTCTTTACCTTTAATTAGTTACCCTAGTTCATAATAATTTATTTTTTATAAGTGCACCCCCTTGGTGGCTTCCCTCCCCTGGTCTGAATGCCAAAACGTTGCCACTGCAAAATGCACTTTGCAATTTTGTTGATTGCTTTGGCATTTGTTGTTACTGTTCTCTTGTAGTTATTGTTATTGTTGTTTTTGTTTTATTTATTTATATATATATATATATATTTGTTTTGCGATTTATCTAAATTCGTTCGTTTTTGTTGTTGTTGCTGTACGCATTGCAGGTTGACCGCCGAGTTCAAGTTTTAACGGATATTGTTTAGTTGTTGCTGCTACTGACAGTATTGCTGTTTATTGTTGTTGTTAGCTGCTGCTGTGTTCTCATTTTTTTGGCAGGAGCCTCGCCTTAGCCTCGTTATATAAGCAGCATTATGGCTTCACGTTCTTTTGTACAAAACTTGCCAATGAAGTCATTTTGTGCGCCATTTTGTCAAGTTGCAGCAATTGATTAATGTTCCAGTGGCACCTTTTTTCACTTTTTTCACAGATCAAAAATCTTAATTAGTTTTTCGCTTTCAGATGACTAACAATGCTATAATTTATGATAATCCCTTCAAGAATAAGAATGAGATTTTTTTTTAAAAGATATTCATTAGAAACTACATACATACATACATGTTTTTTTTAATAGATTCTCCCCTATCTCTCTGTTTTGAAATCCTTATTCAAATTTTTATGCCACACTGAACTTCCTTGTAGTGCACTCTCATTAAATATTTATTAGATTCAATATTCCCACCCACAACATCCACTGTACAGTGTACACCCAGTTGGTAGTACTCTCTATCTCTCTCTTTGTCCTAATTGCACTGTAACCCATTAACGCAACAGAGGCACCACCAACATGCAACCAGTTTGAGCATCCCTATTGTTGTTTTGCTGGGAGACTGGATCCATAGAAAGGGGGTGGGGGGGCCAGCAAGCTGTTGTGCAAAAATTTTCACCTTCACCTCATCAGCAAAGTAAGACAAGCAGCAACAAGAAAAAATAGAGAGGGAGATGGATAGTAAAAACTAAAATGCAAAAAAAAAAGAGAGAGGAAGTGGTGTTGGTTTAGGATAAGTTGGGGAAACTTGATTTATTGAATGGGATTTTGCATAAAATAAACAGGATACATAAAGGATATTAGTAGGAAACTAAAAGTACTTAATTTTATGAACAAAATATTAAATTTTTTCTAAAATATCCTCGTCTTAACCACAAATCTTTTTCATAGGAAGCTTCTTCCTCTCAAATACAATAAACCTGTTTTTCCCCCTCTTACAACTAACTAAGATTAACTATTAACTAAAACTACTACTAAAAATCCAGCTCTCAATGGAAAGTATGTATAAAAAGTATACTAGCAGATGGGAAAAAAAGGGATAAAGAGCCATTTCAAGTAGTGCCATTGGTCAGGGGCGGTTAGTGGGCAAGTTTAAGGCGCCGCAGAGGGCCCTTGGCTGATACGATCCGTCCCTGAAACTGGAGCTTCAGTTCCAGTTCCAGTTTGCTCGACGTTCGCTGGGCCTTTGATTGCATTAGAGCGTGTGCCGACAGTCGCATCTCGTTAAAAGCAAAAAAAATGAAAAAAAAAGCTACAGCAACATCAGCAACACATTGCGAGTGCGACAACGATGATGATACAACCTTACAAAATTCTCAGTCTCAGTCTCAGTCTTAGTCTCAGGCTGTGGGGCGATCTCCCCCCTTCCAGTGCTGGAACCACTCGACGCTCCAACCTCCTGTTTCCTAATCCCCTCCCCTTTGGCAAGTCACAAGTACAGTGCAAGAAAAATTAGAGACAAAATTAAATACTTTTTTAATGCAATAATACTTATTCTTTTAAGAATCTCTAATTTTTAGACTTCGTTTCAACATTTCTTTTGGTTCTTAATCATTGCCTTTATTATTAGAGTATCTGAACTATTTTTGGGCAATCCTTAAGATAATTTATAGCTTTGTAGCTAACAAATATCAAATCTATCTGAAATCGCATCTAATCTTTTTTTCGCTCTGCAGCGATGGCTTTGAATGTTTAGCGGCTGAACTTGTCTTGCACACACACACACGCACACAGGCATTGCTCCGAGAGGAGATAGAGACTGAGATAGAGATAGAGAAAGAGTGTGAGAAGCAGAGAGCGCAACAAACACACTGATAGCTTTATTTTTGCTTCGCTGCCGTCGCTGCCATCGCTGCCGCCGTAGCCATAGCCGTATTCGTAGCGTGTGTGGTATGCAGCCTTGAATTAGTTCGCTGCACCCGCCGACACACAGATACTCACCAGCACATGGGAGCTGTTCGAACCTCTGTCTCTGTGTGTGTAAGCAAAGCGTGCGCAGTGTGCGAAAGCTCTGCTCCCCTTTTGCAATGTTCGCCGATCCCCTAACCTCTGTCTCTTGCCTCTCACTCTGCTTCTGCTTTTGCATCCCCACATAGCCCCACCACCCCACCAAATTGAAATGTAGGAACAAAAAAAAACACAAATAAATAAAATCTGCTACTGCTGCTTCTTCTGGCGCTATAATGTGTATGGAGAACGAATACAAGGGGGCATCCGAGTCGTCGTAGCTTCTTGTTTGCATATCCCATTTTCCGTCTTTTGGACTGCAGAATGTTTGGAGACCCAAGCTATATTTAATGATCAATTGGAGGATGTTTTTTTTAATATTAAAATATAACTATGTTTGGGGTTATCACAGGTTAATATTATAGACAAGAAAGTGAAAGTGTTTTCTTTATTAAGGAATTGAAGATATGTAGATATATAGTGAATATATCTTAATTTTAGGAGTCTTAAAAAGCTGAATCTTACATGTCTATAAGTAGGTTTTAATAGATACATATAGATTAAATATGTAGATTAGACTAAATATAGATATTAAATTTAGAAATTATAGAATAAATATATAGACATTTGATTTTAGAAACAAAATAACATTTTTTAGAAGTAAAAGATACTCCCTAAAAGTCTGACAACTTAAAGAAAAAAACTTTCCTTTTCTATAGATTCTTCTGAAAATCTTAACACCTTTATATTTTAAACCTAAAACTCTTAAGACTTTATTTGAGAGGCCTCTCTCTCCTCCCTCTCTAAGTAAACCCCATATTAAACCAATTTTCCGATTGATTTGATCAACGTGCTGCCCCTAATTAGCATCTCCTGTTAGCCCCCAGCCCCACTGCATCTCCCTTTCTTCCTACTTTTAGACATAATCCATCATCTGCAACGTCTAGCCTTCTGATCATGCCGACACACATCTGAATCGGAGTACTATATACAATTTAGTTTGCCATTTTTTTTGTTTTGCGGCAACGGATATGCATGTGGAATGGCCATCTCGCTGTAGTCTCCTTTTCGTTTCTGCGAATCGGAATTAGCGAGTGTCGGGAAATGGGGGAAAATAAGCGGAAAACTGTCTCGAATCGTATGTGTGTCATAAATGCAACAGAGACTAATTGGATGTGTGTTGTGCGAATTGGGAACACAATTTTTTACAAAAAACCAAAACATAGAGAGGGGTTGCAAAAATGGTTTCCCCTAAAAATAGTTGTCAGGAAATGGATTACAAAAGGTGCTTATTTTCTAATCAGGAACTAGTAAGTTATCTAAATCGAAACTACTGTTGGTATTTGAAAGGAAACTATGTCTATAATGAATCTTGGCCCATTGCATGACAAAAATGTCTATGCGTAAATAGATTCGTGTGCAACATGACGTTGTTGTTGCCGGTTGCCGTGTTTGTTGTTGCAGCTCGGTATTCAGATCGACACCCAGACACATCGACACATAGACGGGGCACCAAGGGGCTTGTCCTTCAAAACGAATAAACACAGAAACCGAAACAGAAACAGAAACGTGAAAAACGAAAGCGAAAAAATTGCATGCGTAAGAACAACAACATTGCAACTGCAACAGCAACATTAACAACAACAACATCAACAACAATCGATGCAATGCCAACGGTGAATGCAATTGCAGAAAATATTAGGCGGATGTCTGGCAACAACGTGTGCATCTATAATCCGGTGGCTATGGCGACCATACATATATTAATATTTATGGGCAGCAGGAGCCAAGAATGGGACCAGTCAGTCCATGGGGTCTCTCTGGTATACAGCTTGTACAGATTAATGGGGAAGTAAAGTTCTGGGGGCCCTATATACTGTCAATAGCATTACCTGTTGTGGATAAAAAGCCGGAGCTAAAAACGACAGCTTTACACAGTCACATCGGAATATATATATCTATATGTATACAGCTGTGTGCATATTTTAGAATGTAATTGTGCATCTGGCCTAGACCTAGAAAAGGAAAATTTTGTTGCTATTATTATGGCTCGGGTACTCGGTTGCATTCGTAGACTATGTAGCATTCGTTAGATGTTCGTTCGTTCGATGCAGTTGCCCTGTCTCGTTTTGGCATTGTAATGCCCTCTCTGTTGCTCAGTGTGCCATTTTGTGTGGCACTCATTATTTGTTCTCCTTCCTCGCAAATTAAAAATAT
Organism: Drosophila bipectinata; assembly: GCF_030179905.1. Classification (NCBI taxonomy): domain Eukaryota; kingdom Metazoa; phylum Arthropoda; class Insecta; order Diptera; family Drosophilidae; genus Drosophila; species Drosophila bipectinata. The sequence goes on from NC_091738.1 coordinate 6,430,892, forward strand.
GCCTAAGCAAATAAAATGCATTCAATGTGTCTACAAGTATGTGTATCTGAATGCTACTAGATGGATGCACTGGTGTTTGTCTCAGTCTCAGTTGGCAGGCATTTTGTGTCTGTGGGTAATTGTGCGTTATTTCCCCCTAAATAGGGTGTCTCGTTGGTGGGGAATCTTAAATTAAAGTAATTCGAATATTTAAGATTTTGGAGAAAAAGATATAAGAAATAGGCACCAGAGTCCTGAGTCAGGATAAACCTAAAAATATTTGTATTTATAGTTAGTTGAATTTCACAAAGAGTACCTTTATAGAGATAAATTATGTAAAAAAATAATTAAATAAAAAATCTTTAAGTATACTATTTGACAAATAATAAAATCTCTTTAATACAATTTTAAGCCTAAAACCTAAAAAAATAAATACTCCAAAATATTCTTCTTTGCTAAAATCAATTTATCTTTAAAATGCTATTCTTCAGATAGGTTTTATTTAAGGGGACCCCCCCCATTCTCGGTTTTAAAAAATCGATTTTTTTTTTTTATTTTAATTCGAACTTGTAACTATTCAAGAATGTTCCCTGAAAATTTCAAGTAAAAATTTCAAAAACTCTTGAAGATATAGCCGATTTATGGTGGAAGCCTCAGGCGACGGCGAGAGCCGTCTCAAAACTTTAAACGCGTTTTTCTCGAAACAGTGTTTTTACGACTGGCGCATGAGGTTACTCAAAAACTGTTAATCCAATCGGTTCCAAATTTTAACACGTTATTCTACACATATATAGCTCTCGTATGAACTAGGATAAATCAAATCGGTGAAGATCTTCTTTACTTTTCAACTCGATTTGTGGCTGAAAAAAAAGAAAATTTTCAAAAAAAAATTTCAAAGGTCTGCCATTTTGTTAATTTTTGAGCGAAGTTAATAATCCTAGTTCATACGAGAGCCAAACATGTACTTTTTCTAATCCCGTTGGAATTTTTGGATTCAGATGTTCCAGTGAGCGGAAATCACATGCGCCGCCGAAAAGAAGGGCTTTTCTTTGATCACAAAAAACAACAACAAAAACAAAACAAAAAAAAATTCTGTGAAATGATTTTCTTCCTTTTTGTGTCTTAATATATGTAAGCACAGTTACAACCCTAAAAAATAATTTATGTTCATTTGCCAGCCCATTGAAAATCGTCAAAATTTAAAATCGAGAATGGGGGGGGTCCCCTTAATAAGATATGAAGGACTAAGAAATGATTTCTGAAATAATCATTTTGCTATGTTAATACAGAGACATTAAAAATTCAATTTATCATTAAATCTATTACTTTCCGATAACCAGAACTTCCTTCAGTAACTTTCGATTTATTATATCTATTTTTTAGATTTATTAAATACATTTTCGAAAATAAAAACACCCTATACCCTTACCAATCGCCGTCTAGCAAAGACATTGGCTTTCAAATCGCCAAGAAACAACAACGAAAACGGCAAAACAGAAAATACAAACTGCAATTGGCTTTAACTGCAATTGCAACGCAATGAGAATTTCAAATAAAGCAAAAATACAAAATAATAAAAAAAAATAAGAAACACAACCCAGAACAGCACACCATCAGAACAACAAACAATTTAAATTGAAAAAAATGTTTTTTTTTTGTTATGGGTTTTATTTGTTATTTTTTTTTATTGTGCTACCGTCACACAAACGGCCATAAACGACGCCTAACCGAGAAACGCCCCGCACGGCACCCCAACGATCGCCGCCAACGATTTCAGCAACCCGTTGCAACATTTCAGTGGCAGTGTTCGATACGCGCAACATTCTATCAAATACTCGTTAAATGTGAAAAGTATAAAAAAGTTAAAAGGCACTGAGGAAAATTAAATTAAATAAAATAATTAAAAAAGGGATTTAATAAAATATTTTAATAAAAAGATTTGGTTTTCTAAATTAGTTATTTTAGTAATTTTTAGTAACTTAAAACCAATATCCTTGATCGTATTGTCTGAGGAAATAGTCTGAAAATGTTCATATCTATATATCTCATCATACAGTATTTATCTATTTATTTTTTCAGTTTATTAAATAAACATATTTGAGACTTGAGGAAAGAGGGAAGTGTCAGGTTAGGAGGGGTTCCAGAACATAGTGAACTGCCCGTGGGGTAATGGTGAAGCTAACGACAATTCATTGCGACTCTCGAGTGCCGGACTCGTCGTTTGTCGATGTTGCAGTATAGTATTGTAGTGTTGTTGCTATTGCATTTGCCGTTGTAGTTGTAGTTTCTAAACGGAATAGAACGGAAGGGGCCGAGCGGGCTGGGGGCGACACGCATGTTGTCCATGTCCCCATTAGAGTCAAGTGACGTGTTATCTGTCGCCTTCTCTCAGAACTTTGACTTCTATCAGTTGAATGTCGTTGCAGTCGTCGCAGTCGGCGTTGCCGTTTTGCAGTTTGCTTTTGCAATTGTGAACAAAAAAAAAAAACATTTTTGACGCTGCCGTTGCAGTTGCAGTTGCAGCTGCTGCGCTGCTGCTGCTGTTCGCTATGATCGACGATGCCAATCGATCTCACTTGGGCTACCGTGTTGGCAGCAGACGCTGTCTACCACTCCCCCCCCCCAACTCCCCGGCGGCTACCGAACGCCCCCCCAAAGCACTCCCCCGCCACCGCGTTTCAATGTCAGTGTGTCTATTATGCGCCATTATGATTGGTATTATTAGCGGCATGCCATGGAAAATGAAAACTGCCAACTGGCAGCCACAGCAGCAACACTTTCCCTCTCGTTGCTTTCCATTTCCAGAAAAAAAATAAAAATAAAAACAGCAACATCAATAGCAACATGAACAACAACATCATCATCATCATCATCATCTTGTACATGCAACAACAAGCTGATACTGCTGCAACTGGCAACTGGCAACTTGCAACTTGCAACTGGCAGCTATGCAGTAATTATTGCACGATCAATTTGCCGGCCATCCATGTCGGTGAAAACTTTCCTTTGCAACAAACATATATATTAATAAGCCAAGTTTAGCGGAGGATGGGTGTGACTAACAAGGTTGTGGGACATCCAGAGATTTCTGGAGAGACAATTGAAAAGATTTCAATTGAAAAAGTTGGTAAACAAACTGAAAATAGTTCGAGACTTTTCTTTTATCTCTTTTATGATTTTATTTTCTTTTATGAACTTGAAAAAGGTTATTTAAGATCATAAAAAAGAGTAAGTCTTTGTCTCTAAGATTTCTTGTTAGGCGCCAATTTGGTTAACAATAACGCCATCTAGTGGTCATCCTTTTCCATAGCTTATATAGGAGGATTCCAAACTGATAAGATTATTATGAATAGTTAATGTAAAGAATTATTTTCTTAATAATGGCCTTATATGCAATTTAATGTGATTTATTAAATATATAATAACGAAATTATCCAAAGGTTTTTTATTCCATAAACTAAAATAAAGAAAGATACTAGCTACAAATATACTATACAAATTCCCTTTCGAAAATTAGAAATACTTTTTTTTATAAGAAATATAAACTTTTCCTGACCTACCTCACTATATTGTACTAAGTTTGTATTACAAATTGAAGGGGATCTTAATAAATATGCTACACTTTTCCTTATAGCTTAAGTTTATTGATATTAATATTTAGTACTATGCTAACCTATAAATAACATTTAAAATCATAAAAAAAAGTGTCTAATTTTAAGATAAACTTCCAATTTTGTTGGTGGCATCCACTAGAAAAAAACTTAGAGCGGATGAGCATTGCGGCTGCAGTCGCAGTCGCAGTCGACGTCTCTGTAGCCATAGTCGTTGCCGTTGACGTCGTCATGTTCGCCAGTCTCTCCCCATACCCCATTCCCCACCCCACACACCATAGACAACCTACCCCTAACCCCCTTCCCAGTCGCTGCCCCAATGGCTAATGGCTGCGGTTGACGGTCGTACAGTTAGACGGACGTTTGCTTTGCTTGCATTTACAGCACACACTTACATCCACACTCACCAATGCATTACAATGGCATTGAAAATCTTTTTCAATAAAATACGTAAACAAAAAGCAAAAAAAAAATAAAAATCAAAAAAAACTGAAACCGAAAAACCAAACGAAAATGAAAACGCACAAAAACACAAATGCAACAGTCCAAAGTAAATGCATTAAAGAAGAAGCAGAAGCAACATTTTGGTTTTGATTTTGTTTTTGGTTTTGGCTTTTGTAGTTAAAAGTTAATAGTTGTAATAAAACAATATTATTTCTTTTTAAAATGTGTGAGAATTTGCTTATTGATTTATGATGCATTTTTATTAAAAGGCAGAGAAAAAAAAGAGTTACAACTATAATAATAATTTATTTAAGATCTCAAGTCTTAGTTTCTTTGATGTTGCAAATCTATCTGCTTGGCTGCCTTTGATTATAAATATGTTTTTTTTTCACCATTTTTATGAATATCTTGTTTTATTTTTTTTTTGGGAATTTTCCAGTTGAAATGCTCTTTTGAATTTACATTTGTATCTTGCGGACTCACAATAGCTTGAACTTGAAAACGGCCGTTGTAGTTGTTGTTGGCATTTGTTATTGTGCAGTTTAATCAACTTTTGTCGGTTCGCGGCTGACACTGGAGGGAGACGGCAATAGACGGGCAGAGAGAGAGAGTGAGGGGAGGGGAGACCAAATCGGAGACTTCGAGAAATAATTCCATTGAATTTCAATATTCATTAGATACACGGCGACGATCGGCGGGGGTTCACTTAGAAGGATGGAAATTCTATGGCTAGGGTGGAGTGATCCATGAAGGGGTCAAGGTTAATTAAGGGTCTGGCAATTATCATGGGGTTCTAGGTAAACATTAATAGTTGGCAAACCCCTCGAGTTGATTTAAATAATTTCTTTTTAATAAAAAAATCCTGAAAAACCTAGATCCGATTTATTGTCTCGCCAGCGAAAGTATAAATGCGAATTGATGGCTTTCGGAAATCAAAAATGAAAACCAAAACAACTCTTAGCACTCCAACGCGATACGTTAATTAAAATAAATACTTTCCGCCTCAATCGTGGCCATGGCAGGCAAATGTTTGTGCCAAAAAAAAAGGAAAAACAAATCAAATCAAATCGCATGAAAGAAATGAAAAGAAAAGAAACGAATGCAGTTAGCGGCGAATGTGAAATCCATCCACATGTGGCCAAGTTTTCTATTCGCTTTTCCTTTGACGCTCGTTGCATGACCAAGAAGTCAGTTACTCAGTTAGTCAGTCAGTGTTACCCCTTCGAGTGGCCGATCCCCACCCGATCCGATCCGATGCGATGTAGTATCTGGTATCCATCGGATACAAGTTGCCGAGTCGAGCCAAGAGCTGCGAGCGTCCGGTGATGACGATGACGATGCCAAAAGCGGCCTACTAAGATACTTTTACTTGGCAGACACGATGCCAACTGCAACTGGTTTTGGCCATCACGGCTTGCCGCATTAGAAATTGGCCAGCAGATCGATGCTTGGCTTTAACCAGAGAGCCTGCCGCAGAGGAAAAACTATGCGAAATTCACTTTCATTATGAATGGCCGAATGGCGATGGCGATGGCGATGGCTATGGCTATGGCGATGCATACAAATGCGATTCCCGGCCATTGCAATCGCGGCCCGGTCTCTTGGTCATCCAACCTGTGCCAAGTTGCTTGGCCAAGTCAGGGATTTTCCTTTCTTTCACGTGAGCTAGGAACCCAGTTTTCCGAATCAAGCTAATTGAGCGCGAAAATGCTGCCATTCAGTGGGCCACAAACAGCTGAAATGGTATGGGTTTTTTGGGATGTATGAAGAAATATTTAAGTATATTTAATATAAAACAACAAATATTAATAATAGAGCTCATAATATGCTCCTTATTTTCTCATTCTTCTTAAAACTTCAATAAATTTCGTAAAAGAGGCCATTTATCCATGTAAATAATTTTATATGCCAAGTTAATAATTGTAATAGAAAATAAAATTATTTCTAACTTAAAATTATTATATTTAAGATTATTAAAATTAAATATAAAATAGCAAATCTTCAAAAAACAGCTTATAATCTTCTCATTCTTCAAAAAACTTCTTAAAAGAGAGCATTTATCTTTGTTTCAATGGAAAAAATATATATACCAATTTAACTTAACAATACTAAGCAAAGACGTAATAAAACTTAATATTAAATAGAAAAGCTAATAAACTTAAAAAGAAAACTTCCATAAGATTCTTGTCCCGAAAACCTCTTAACCAAACTCCCATCTATCGTTATCCCCATTATGTCCGAATCTCAACCATTTCCCTGGAGTTGCCTCGAGGGCCTGTCTACATGGACTTGCATGTGGCGCTCAGCTGGAGACCATTATGCTTGCCACATCAAATCAAACGGCCAACTAAGCTGAACATAAATGTTGCTGTTGCTGTTGCTATTGCTGTTACTGTTGCAATTGACGGCAGGTTTTGGCCAAGTCAGAGACAGAGACAGACTTGCAGTTTGGAAGTCGCCGACTAACACATTTCCACGCCAGTCCACTCTCCACTCTCCTCCATCTCTGTTTTTTTTTTGTTGCTGTGCATTTTCATTTTCATTTCGCATTTCCATTTCGCATTTTCGCTTTCATTTTCTTTTTCTTGCCAAGCAGCAGCCAGCGAAATATTTTCTTGTTTTTTTTTTATATGCGAGAAAATCGAAAGTTTTCCCCAGACCATAATGCAAAAAGAAAGTGCAAGTGCAGCAGCTGAAGCTATAGCGGAGTCGCAGAAAGGAAAAGCAAAACAATGCCAATGGGGCGTATGAGTAACTTGTTTTCGGGCCAAAATGTAGGATGAATGCCATTGTTTTGCGGCTGACGAGGCAACTACGAGTTTTTCCAGCCACCACAACTCTGCTTGTTATTGTTGCAGTTGCCGTTGCTGTTGTGCCATTTTCGTTGTCAAGTGCAAGTGTGGCAGCTACGTTGTTGTTGTGGTCAAATAAGCACTAAAGTATTAGTAACTCCACGCAAAAAAAAAGGCAAAGAATTTCAAAAATTTTGTACAAAAAGTTTAAGAAATAAATAAGATATATCTTAAAGGGTGATGTACATTATTGTCTGTCAAGTAGGGTAGTATTTTATCTTTTTGGAACCTAAATACCAAGAATATGAAGCATACTAGTAATATAATTACTATCTAAGCACTATAACCATCTTAATCCAAGTTTTCTCTACGTGCAACCGTTCAGCGGAATAATGTTGCATGCAGCACAATCAGCAATTTCCTTTTGGCTTCTCTCCGCCACCCCGTCGTCTGGAGCTTTCGATTTCATTTAATTAAAACGCATAAAAGTCGACTCTCCCGACGATGTCATTGTCTAGGATTTTGGATTTTGGCTATCCCCTGACCAATCTCCGAAAGACAACAATCTCCTCAAGCTCGTCATTGGCAGTGACAAACAGAAAGCTGTGGGTTCTTATCATTGACATTGGCTGGAAAAAACTGCCAACATCAGCACCAGCTAGTGGTGGACTACTACAAAAACAAAAAACTTGTCATCATCATAATTCTTAATCATGCAAAATTTTTTGTGATTTAAAGTCTGCACACTACACTCTGATCTTTTTGCTGCAACTTTTAGTTTATATTTTGTTGGTTTATTTGTCTTTACGTCATTTCAATAACAAGTTAAGAACTTGCGCTAGCAAGTCGCGGTCAAGGTTTCGGGTCTAGAGTAGTGGTTGGCGGCCCAAAAAACGTTGACACTTGTAATGGCCGCTTTACATGCAAAATAAACAAGCAGATTACTCATACGCAGCGTAGTCCCACAGATAAAGCGACGAACAAGTGTTCTTCTCCCACCGCTAGTCTGGTTCTGTTTCTTTTGTTTTCTGGTAGCTGTGATGGTCAAGTGCATTTTGGCCAATGGGGAAATAATTGAAGCTGGCTGAAGGCTTACCCACAGAGTTATTGAAAAAGCGCTGATTTGAAATGTTTTTTTTATTTTTTATTTGTTTTCATTTTTTTGCACGAAAGGTGAATGCCATATGAACATGTGTAAGTGGTTTTCTCTTCAAATCTCTATAGGTCTGGAAACTTCCTGAAGTATTTAGTGGAAAGTTAATCAATCTTGATTGATACACCTTACTTTCATTTAGATTCCTTTCTGGTATGGAATTCCCATCAAAGAATGTAAAATGCATTCAGCTCCCCATCAATTCGAGCATAAAATCAACTTTAAAGATCCATTCGACAGCAGGTCACGCATTTTCAGTTGATACCCGATATCTATCAGACTGCAGCATCCTTCTAATCTTGTCCAGCATCAAAGTCGCAATCATCAATTCAACGGCATTATAAATGTCGCTCGTTTAACCCACAAGGGACCTCCCTACCCTCCCCCCAGGCCGGGTATTCCGGAGAAACAAAGAAAACTATACGGACAATTTTTGGGCAAGATTACGAGCTCTTCCGAACAAAGAGAAATGCCTCCCCCCCCCTCTATCCACCCATCAAAGCCGTAACAATTACAAAGTCTGCTCTGGTTCTATTTAGGCACTGCGGAAAAATAATAATAATAATTAAAAAGGACATTAAAGTCCTTTATATGAGTATTTGGATTCTCTACCAATTTATGGATTTTTATTAAGAATTTATTTGTGTTGTGAACCTGTTATAGCCCCAAATATATCCCCAATTTTTTTTCTCAATGCACTTTAACTTCTTTGGGGGCGGAAAAGGAGAGGAAGAACATCAGGTTTTTGTCGCCTTGGCGTTGTCATCGTAATCGGGTGAGCGAGAAAAGGACGGGGCGTGCCCGTTGAAGATTGCGATTGTGATTCTGTTTCTGTTTCAGCTTTCAGTCTGCAGGTTAGTCAGTTAGTCGGTGCGACGACGAATTTTTGCTGGGTTTGAGTGCATGGCGCGTGTATTAGATGATATGAGGTCATTCACTGCTGTTTACACCGAAAAATTTCGTCTCGCCTCTGCTGCTGCGCTGCCGCAGCCGAAATTGCTGGATGACGCTGCGCCCCAATATACAGTTTGTCTGCGACTGTGTCGGAGTCTATATGTGTGTGTGTGAGTGGGGCTGAACTGAAAGCAATACCCGAAACAAAACCCCAAACTGTTGCCCTGCTTATACATTTCCGACATCTTCCTACCCATCGTACGTCTGTCTGGACTGTCGGCAAGGATGGGCACTAGGTGGCGTTAATGTGTTGGGACACTGGCGCCCAACTTAGGGAAATGAGGGAAAAGTTCTTAGATATTTGATGATCGCTAGTAAAGATCTCTTAACTAGTTAGATTAGTTAATACAAATTTAAAAAATAACTTTTGATAATCATTTAAATTAGATTATGAATCTTGTATCACTAGTTATCACTTGATTTTTATAAGAACCCCTTTTCTTCATCTTAATTATACATTTTCCATTCAAATCAACCAATGTGCGGCATTTGTCGTTAGCTGTTCAATGACTTCTCTTGAAACATGAATCGACTACACACAGGCGACACCCAAACCAAACCAAACCAATCCAAGGCAAAACCAACCCAAGCCGATTCCAATGACTGAAGGAGTCAAGGAGCTGGGCGGAGACGTAGAATCTTCCAGCCACCTAATGCGCTTCCTCTTCAACAAATTCTTTTACGACTGTCTGTCTGTCTGCCTGTCTCTTTCGCTTTTGTGGCTCTCTCTCCCAATATCGTTCTTCCTCTAGCGAAAGGAGTCGTCGTCGTCGTCGTAGTCGTCATCCAAAACCCCAAGCGAGTCCCCCAGGTCCATTCTACTAACACCAATACCCTTACCCTTTATCACTTAGCTATGCACAGTCAAAAAAAAACCCTTGTCTTTTATATTTGATTATATCAGAGTGATATTCAAGTACTGGAACATACATATCTTCTAAAATAAGAGTGATAAGATAAGGACACTCTATACCCCTTATATCAATTAAGTATTTTTGATTATAATTTTATTATTTTAACCTTTTTTATTATTTTTTCTTTGTGTACCTTTAGTTGTCGGTACATTGGACTCATTTCGCACACACACACACACTCGCTCACTTTACACAGACAAAGAGCTATTGCAAAAGTATGTCTGTGTCGTCGTCGCCTCATTTAGCTTCTCCTTCTTCTGCTTCTTCGCCTCCTTCGGTGCACACCCCACAAATCGGCCCCCAGGTCCCCCAGCACACCCCCTACCGCCGGTCGTCTACGCCCTCGCCCTCGCCAGTTTCTAAAAACAAAACTCTTCCTTCTGCCGCCGTTTCTTCTGCTGCTTCTTGGTGCGCCTCTTCCTCTGCTTGTTGTTCGTTGTCGTCTACTTGCTCTGCTTCCTTTATTTGCAACATACATTATATGCTAAGCGGGGGGGGATTGGGGAGAGTGGCCCGAACCCGAACCGACCTCTCGCTCGCACACTTGCAATCGCAATCGGCAAAGTAAATGGAAAGGCCCCCCCAACAACACTAAACAAACGGAAAGTGAAAATTTGCTCCACTGACAGACACGCAAAGAGAGCGAGACCAGGCAAGTGGGACCCAATGGGAAAAAGAGAGTACTGCCGGGGCTCTCATCTCACTTGGGCACTCACTTATACCGTGGCATTCCTACATACACTTGCATTGAGTCATAATCGTGTCGATTGCAGCAGCAGCGACGTCAGCTTCTCTGCCAAACATGTTCCCACTCCCCCCTTTGCTGCCCCCTCAGTTTCACTCTCTCATCCTGCTCCTCCTTCTGAGGGGGGTGGGGGGTTGGTCTTACCAGATGATCGCTTAGCCCTTTTGACGTGGCCTGACCCATTTGGCGAGCCGATAGCCCTCCTCTAGAGGATTGATGGGGCCGCGGAAGCAGGAGGAGGGCGCACAGCACTGGGTCTGGGTCGCTGGTTGTGATTGTGGCTGTCTTACTTGTATTTTTAATCGCTCTCTTAAATGATCGTTCGAAGGGAAATAAGGTTTTTGTTGAGGTGCCAGCTTAATTAGGATTTTAATAAAATGGTTTTTAAAGATACTGATAGTAATTGAAAGGTTAAATATATTAAAAGGATATAAAACCATAAAGATTGTAAATAAATAAGAGATAAGATTAACATCTTAAAGGAACAATATCTTAACCTAACATGTCTAAGTTTAAAATACTTCAAAGTATAATAAGTATTTAAGTTATAACCATTTAAGACGATCTTCCTAAGCTCCTTATATGTATCTTCTGATGGGAACTCAAAATCCCAACATGAGAACATTCTTGAGGGACTTGCTACCGTCGCTGCCCCAACTCACCCACCGCCCCCTCGCCCGTTCCCCCTCGAGAATTGCATGCAAATGCGCATGTGGCACACAAAACACCAAATCCCCCCCAAACATGCACACACATACACACACACACTCGCAGCGAAAAACAAGTAGCTGCAACGCATTGGAGAGGGCTCCAAACACTCGCTCTCTCGCTCTCGCTGTTACGTTTGTTTGCCATTTTCATGCTCTCCCAGAGTCTTGGTTTTTTTTCGCAATGCCAAGAGACGTCGGCAGCAGCAGCAGAAGCAGCGGCAGCAACAGCAGCGGCAGCGGCAGTGGCAGTGGCAGCATTCGGACAACTCGCGATTTCAGTCGGCGCAAGCGAGTCGACCGAATATATTCGAGCCCCATTCAGTCGCCGATTTTGCCGACTTTAGTTCACGTCGCTTCTGTCTTTTACACCTGCATGTGCGTGCGTGTGTGCGAGTGTGTGTGTGTGTGAAGTCTGCATTTGTATTGAGAAGCGGTGAGTGGGGCGCGCGCGCGCTTTGCGTCTCTGCCGGCGTCGACGTCGACGTTTGTTGTTTGCGCCTAACAAACACTGGCAGCGGTTTTTGTGCTGACTTTAGATTTTAGTTTTTCTGATACCGTAAGAGATAAATGACGTGCCGCGGCAGCCACGAAACTCGAGAGCCAAAAACTCACACAACACCAAACAGAAACCGAAGCAGAAACATTAACAGTAACAGAAACAGTAACAGAAAGCAACAAGCAAATAAAGGAGTTCTTCTGGCTTCAAAACAAAGGCTTAAATGGCTTAAATAGTTGAAAAATTTTAAACCAATTGTGTGTTAAGTTTAGTCCAATAACGTCCACGATTAGTGCAAAGTTGAAAAAATCAGCAACAGTTATTTAATTCTTTTCAAAGTTAAATCAAACAAAAATACCTCAAGAAACAAAAATCTAAAAAACCAACAACAACGAACCAAGTGCAAAAAATACAAAAAACAACAAAAAAAAACAGAGAAAACTTAGTGCAATTTAAGGCTAAAGCGCCAGCAGAAAGGCCTGGAAGAATCATGTTCAAAGTGTAGACCCTGCGTATACGCAATATCTGGCCGAACCCATTAACGCAGACATCACGCATACGACGCGTTGTGCAAAATGATTATGGTGCAACATTTGGTGGCTGCCACGGCGCACAACTTCGCCAGCCAGGCGGCAGCCCTTGTCTCCAGTTCAAGTTCCAGTTCCAGCTCCAGCTCCTCGCTTTCATCTTCATCCTTGTCATCGTCGTCGTCGTCATCCTCCTCCTCCTCGTCGTCCAGCTCAGCCACGCCCTCGCCGGTTGCCTCGCCACTGACGCCCACATCGCCGCCACCAGCAGCCGCTGCCCCGGCGGAGGCCTCGCCTCCCGGAGCCGGTGCCGAGGTTAAGGAGGAGCAGCCAGCGGCTGGAGGAGATTGCGAATTGAAAGCAACGGAAACAGCTGAGAAGGAGGATGTGAAGCCGAAGGAGAAGGAGGAGGAACTAGGTGCCATAGTTGATACCGAGTCAGTGTTGGCGCGGCAAAGTCCAAGTCCAGTTGCGTCCACCACCAAAGCCCCCGAATCCCCGGTAGAGACGTTGCCCAGATCTCCAGCTCCAGCCACGCCCACAACGAAGGAGAGCAATGACAGCCGCCAGGAGATCGAGGACGAGGAATCCGAAGCCCCGGAATGCCGCGAGTTCAAGGTGCTCTACAACCACCTGAGGCAGCAGCAGCACCACCACCATCACTCCCCATCCTCGCCAGACAAGACGCGCAGCACCCTGGACGATGTCTCCAAGATCCTCTGGGAGCGGAAGCAGCAGCTCCAGCGCAGCTCCGTGATCACAGCCGCTCCGACGCAGCTTCAGCTCCAGCTCCAGTCCCAAAACAGCAACCAGCAGCCCATGAGCGACATCGAGGACGAGGAGACGCTCGAGGATGTGGACGATGGGGAGGCGGACGTGGAGGCTGATGCTGAGGATGAGGAGCTGCAGTACCAGGATGACTATGACTCGCCGTTGGATCTCTCGCTGAGCAGTACTACGGCAGCGGCAGCCGCCTCGGCCAGTCGCCGCAGAGGACGCACTTACTCCGGCACGGAATCCGATGACTCGGCGCAGTGCGAGCGGGCGAGGATGCGGTTGAAGCCGGAACGCAAGGCAGAACGGTCGGCGGCCTACAAGAAGAGCTTAATGAAGCGATACTGTAAGCTAAAAAAAAGAATATTTTAAATATTTTTTAGAGAAAATAGTTTACAAGATTTATTAAATAGAAATATTTGGTTTTTGAAAGGTATATCGAAAGATACTAATAGAGTATCTTAAGGATACTCATTTAAAGTATTTAAAATGCGAATCTAGAGAAGAAAGTCCCGTTTTATTCTGAAGAATTTAAAAACTTAATTAAAATTTTAAAAAATTAGTAAAAATTCTAAAAATACATTGCTAGTTTCTTTCATTAAATAATTGACATTCACTTTAAAAGGCCAACAAAAAAAAATGCTTTAAACTGAAACTCCCACATCTTTCACTGGCTGAGGATTGGGAAATGTCAATTTGGCAACAACAAGAAATGTTTATAACAAAAAGCGGGCTAAAAAAGCTAAAAAACAATGCTTAGAAAAATGTCGACAGCAGCAACCAGAGGCAAAATAAACATTATTTAAAATAGCGCAATTTCCGCCGGCGGCGCTGCTACCTCGCTGCTGTGGTTGCTGCTACAAGAAGAAGCAGAAGAAGAAGCCGAAGAAACCAAAGCGGTAGAAGCACCAGCAGCAGCAGCCACCGACGGTAGAAACAGCGAGTCTACGTCAACGGCTTCGTAACAGTTTCCTAACCCACCTCAACAATTTTATTGATTACTTGAGGCGGCAAACGGCAGCGAGAAAGATAGAGAGATAGGCGGCTAGAAGAGAGTGAGAGAGCGAGTCGAGTCTATAAACTATTTCGCTCAGCTGACTGGCTTTGCTCTCTTTAAGACTCTTTGCTCGCTGCATTCGCTAGTTTGTAATTTGTATCTGTGAGTTTAGTGTTTATAGGTGTGTGTGTTTGTGGAATAGTTTCCCAGTCACTTGAGTCGCTGCTCCAAAACTGCCAAAGCAACTGGCAGACTTCGACTTGGTCTTCCACTTGGCTGTGTATCTTGCACTTGCTACATACCCACACCCATACACTCTCCAGTATCTCTATCTGTATCTATGAGTGTATGGAACTTGGCTCGTAACCCTAGCCAACAACTTGTTTCCTCTATTTGACTTTTACACGGGGCGTCGTCGGCAGCTAACTAACCCTCCCTTCCTTAGCCCTCCCTCAGGTTTTGCCTTTCGGAGTTTACCCCACTTTAGTTTTGAGTTTTAGTTTTCGGATACCCTGGCCCCCAGAGTCGTTGCAGATACACACTAAGCTGCTGCTGCCAATTGCAGTTCTTGGCCAAGTGGCTGAAATGCGGCGGAAATGCTCGTCGCACACACCACACCACTCACAGCTGGCCAAAAGTGGGCGCCAGCGACAGATTTATGCAGCACAGAATGTGGCAAGCTCAAGCTATTTGGCCAAGATGGGGGAACTAAATGGTCAGAAAGTTTGTGGAAGCTGGGGATACAAGGGGGCTATTCCTTTTGGTAAATATTTAACAAGGTTGGGGTTTCTAAAAGGGAATACTTTTAGTTTTTAACCTGTAGAAGGTTTACCACAAAGGGGTATCATAAGAGAAGTATTTTAAAATCAAAATAAACTAAAAAACCAATTATTTAATTTATAAATTACCATATAAATATCTTAAAAGCTAAGGTACAAGATAATTAAAATGTCAAACATGAAAGGGCTTTTAAATTCAGGACATATTTAAGGAGAAAGGTAACCCTAAGTGAAACCCCCAAGTTAGTCCCCAAAAAACCATTGATATTAAAAGCCCCAAAAGCCAAACGGCACTGGCCAGTGGCAACCTGGCCATGTTTACTTCACAAACTTGCAACTTCTGTCGAAATATTCCCGTCAGGTTACTAAATCTTGTGGGTTTCCTTTTTGCGCTAGACCCCTATTTTATTTATTTTTCACACACAAATTCCTAGATGATATATATTTTCCGCTTGCGACACGACAAACATTTTCATCTTTTATTTACGAGTATTTATGTTAACCTTTTTGGCCATAGAGAGCTGTTGTGTGCGTTCCTCATGACTTCATTTTGTGGGTCTTTGTTTTGGTTTTTTTTTTTGCTCTGGTCTCTTCTCGGTCTTACCTTCAACCTTTTGCGGGCCTTTCAACAGCAGCAGCAGAAATATTGAACCACCCACACACACCATACACCGAAGCGCGGAGGCAACTTTCAATTGCGACATGCGGCGGAGAGCCTGGCGGGCGCTCTCTTCCTCTCTTTTTCCCGCCCCCTTTTTATTTTACATGACAAACCAGCTTGGAGTGTCTGTGTTTGCCGAGTCTATCGCTCTCCATATATGTGTGTGTGTCTGTGTGTGTGTACTCTGTGGGAAATAGTGAAAAAGAGCGAAAAGCCTGGTCGCCGCCGCCACCGCCACTGCCCGCCTTCCTCCACCTGCCACTTAGCCACCCAACTCGCTCTGTTGCTTTTTTCAGGCCTAACGCAAAACATTTTGAGGTAGGTTGGGAATAGATTGGCAACAACTGGGCATACCCACATACATCTATACATTCTCTTTCACATACACACACACACACACACACATTGTGGCATAGAGAGCGTGCGCGGAAAAACTTAAATTTCTCGTTTCGTGGCAAAAAAAAAAATTAGCAAATGATTTTCCATTTTTTTTCGCACTGCCTTTTTTTTTTTTTTAACCCAAATACGGCGGCGGTGGCGGCGATTTTTTCGCATTAGAATTATGTAAGTTGCTGCCCCATATACCACACAACCACACACACACACATACATCTTTCTCTCGCTCAGATTTTGTAATCGTTTCGCTCTCCTCATAATTGGCCAATAGAGGTTCTGCTGCCAATCGCTTATCTCCTTATCGGTGGCAGCGATTCGCAAAGATAGTGAGCCGCCAAGGCAAGGGGACTCCAATACTCCATCACTTCGCGTCCCAGCTCGATTCCCAGTCTGATAGATTATGTCACTGTATATATGGCGGTGTGACAACGTAACTCAATTACAAAATCGGATTAGCAAATTCAAGAAAATGTATTGGGCAAAAATGTACTGCCACTGCTGCTGCCACTGCTGCGGCCACTGCTACTGCCACTGGTGATGTTGCAGCTAATGCTGCCATATGGTCAGCGATTCGCCAGGCGAGTGCAATGGGTCGGGTCAAGGCTCAAACTTGTTGCCAAGCATAGAACAACGAGTCGTATACGTAATGTGGCTGCTGTCGCGGAAAAAGTAAAGTTTTTCGATCTTTAATTATTAATTTTTCTATGTCGTGGGCTTAAATAGAGATGAGAGATGGGAAAAATGTCATTTAGAAGTTTTAAGAATAATTATAATAGAATAATTATTAACGGGACTCCTAGTCGTATACGTAATGTTCAGAATCTGCTCTCTTAAGATAATGAAGAATTTTAGATCTTTAATGCAGACATTTTATTAGATTAATATCGATATTTTTCCATCTTTAATTACTACATTTTCTCCGTTAGAACGTTTAAATGGAGATAGAAAATAAGGAAAGTATTACATTAAAACAGGACACCTAGGCGTATACTTAATATACATATATCCCCACATAAACTAGTTTAGAACTTTATCTATTTCATGGCAACCTTGTTAATCTTTAATTAATTATCTTGGCAAATTCTCAGCGAAATAATTAATTCACCTTCAATTAGCACTTGTAACCGCATAAAAGCATGGCGCGTGACCAAAAAATAAAGGGTTTTTCTACTCTTCTACGCCCAAAGTGTTAATTGGAGACAATATTTAAATGGTAAAAGATTTAAAAAAAGGTAGACACTTTTGCTAAATTAGAATACCTCTGTGAAAAATCAATATTATGGAAATATAATATTCCAAAATTATGCAATAAACAAATACAATAAATATTATTATAATATTGAGGCATTAAAAATTATATTATAATTTTGAAGTAAATATATAAATCAGTGGGTATAAAAAAATGCATTACAAAATCAAAACTCAGGCAGTCGCAAAAAAGCAAATCTTCCCTCTTCCCAAATTAAAAAGATTCGGCTAAAATGCGACAAAAACAGCAGAGTGAACAACATACTATATAAAATACAAAATTTATACACAAATTACATTATATTTCCTTTTGTGCGATACGACAGGCCATCGAGTATAGAAAAATAGCAGCAATAAAAAATGCCAAAAAAAAAATATATAAAAAAAAGAAAGATCGTTGAGAGACGTATCATTTCTTAATGCGGAAATATTGAGGAAGAATTCTTGTTGCTTTCTTTTTTTTTTATATTGGCTGATATTGTGTGAGAGTGTGTGTGTGCATTTATATTAAATGCACAAGCTGAAATTTACGGCATGAGGCAGCTTTAGTAAACATACAGACGAAATACAGTTCATACGACAATGAGAAATTGCTTACTAAGTATGTATGTGTGTGTGTGTGTGTGTAAACAATGGTAATCGCGCCTGTGTGCTGCTGCCCCTTTTGGTGGTATGCGTTATCCGCGAGACCTTGAACTTGAGACTGAATTTCCAAAAAGCGTACAAGCACACAGATACACACACACACACACCGAGCCAAAAAGCGCCCAAGCAACGACACAAAAAAGTGAGCAACACACAACCACAGAGGCAGGAAAGAACCACAACAGCAAGTCGCTGTTATTCTTTCTTATACTCACCCAGGCAGCGACGCCAACTGAGGGTGAGGCAGTGGCAGTGGCAGAGGCAGAGGCATGAAAGCCAAAATAAGTCAGGAATTCAGGAGAGAGCCAGAGCGGGAGTCCGGGAGAACGAGCGAGATGGCGAACGGGAATGGGGATCGTGCAAAAAAGAAACAGAAACACAAGGGAACAACAACAAAATTGGGGAAGAAGAGACATTCACACCAACAACAAATACTAAAATTGCCAAACAAACACATAAATTATAATATTTAAATATAGAACTTTTGCGTTGTTGTCGCCGCCCGTTCCTGTTGATTTTGTTGTTCTTCTTCTTTGTGCATTTTATGTACTTTCCTCTCCCGCTCCCCCCTATCTCCCTGCGCTGCAGCGGCTATCAACTTGAATATATTTTACTTTCTTCTTCCACCCCCACCACACCCATAGCACTTTTTGGCAGTGCAATAAATTGTATTATTATGATTATTAGTAATAAATAAATAAATGTGTACCCCATACCGGGCGCATTTTGATTCCGGTTTGTCGCAATATTGCGCACAAGTGAAATTATCGATACAAAGCAATTTCTAGTCATTATTGTTTTTGTTATTCGGGGAATTCGCTTGGCATCCACCAGATATAGATACAAATTCATCTACATATCTGTGTATCTGTAATAGTTTTTTGATGAATAGAATTTGTATATGTTTTTTATTATTTTATGGTTTTTTTTTATGACTAACATTTAGGGCAAGGATGTATCGTGTTTATATGATGGATCATTTACAAGAAAGAGGCTGACTTAAAATATTAAAAAAAATATATTAAATAAATGTAAGGCTTCAAATCTCTGCCTTGTAACTTAATCTGCCAATCCATAATTTTATTTGACTACTTTCAACCGATTAATGTCAGTTAAAAATACCAATTTTTTTTTTCTGAGAAAAAAACCTAAATCCCCCCCACGCTTGGAAAAAAAACTCACTTTCCGTTTCTTACCAAACCGCCCACGAGCCGCATAGAGTTTTTTTTTTTATTTTTGGACACATCAAAAATAGGCCAATAACCAAAATGCCATAAAAAAATTACAAATCTTGTTGTTGTTGTTGTTGGTGTGCAATTGCGGTGTCGGCGAGCAGCTTCTACGGCTTTCGGAAATGCTTCGAAAATTGTAAACAAAATTCAAGCACCTCCGATGACGCCTTATCCCCACCACCATTACCACTAACAACAACAATAAAACCTTTGCAGGCGGTACTCGCATATCGGCTTTATAAGGCAAACTAATCATGAAAATAACAAGCAACAACGTACCTACATTGACCTACTATTGCTGCCGCAAATGCTGCGCTATCCGTCCGTACGATGGAGTTGTGTGATGTAACTGTCCCAAAATGCCGCGCACATATCAACGAGCCAGTTCAAGTCCAAATTTTGTGCAACTCCCCCTTCTCTCTCTCTCTCTCTACCTCTCTATCTCTCTCTCTTCCTCTTAACCCTGTAAGTGATTTGAATTCAACAAAAGAAATAAAGAAATAGCAAAAAAAAAATAACACACTAGTAGTAGACCAAGCTCACATGCACATGACTTTACCGTTAATTTCTTTGACATATGTTTGTCTGTGTTTGTGTGTGCGTGGTTGTTGTTTTTGGTATATTTTGTTGTTTGCCAATTTCGCTTTGTTTTCTCGTAATATATTTAATTTTTTTTTTTTGTTTATTTCTGTTTTTATTATTATTTTTTTTTCTGTCGGTTGTTTAGTTTTTGTTGGTATTGCTGTTGCTGGTTTTATTAGACCGCATTTTTAGAGGTCAGCGCACATTTGGCGCAGCATTGCAATGTTGTGTAGACGTTGCTTGTTTGTCTTTCTTTCGCTGTGCCGTGCCGTGTATTTGTTTATGCACCATTAAAGCTGAACCTCCGGCGGACTGATTGTTGGTTTCTGTTGCTCTGTTGGTCTGTGGGGGCGCCAATGGGCAAGTACAGTGAAAGCTCCCCAAGGCAGACACAGAAGTAGGCGGGAAAAAAAAGAGAATAAGAAAGGTATTTGTTCACCACGGCGTATACGCAATATTAAGCATACGCCCTGTAGGACCATATACTAAGTAAGGGTTGCGGTTTTTTTTCTTTATTGAAGTTTAAAATCTAAAATTTTTAACATTAAAAGAACTTTTGTTGTTTATCACTTCGTATACGTAATGTGATGTGTAATATTACTCATACGCCTTGTTGGAGTATATAACAAGTTCCATTAAAAACTTGTAATCTTTGATTTTTCTTATCTAAAAATTACAAATAAATGGGAAAAAAGTAAAAAAAATCATTCTCGTTGTTCACCTCTGCGTATACGTAATGTAATGGGTAATATTACTCATACGCATAGTAGGACAATGAACTAGAAGGGGTTTAAATTTGCGGATCTGTTTCTTTTATAAATTAATTTTTAAGTTTAGATTCAAAATGTAAATATTATCAGCCCTTCATAGCCAAACCATTTAATTCCTTCCCGCAAACCAAAATACTGGAAAAGTGCGTCCCACGCTCAAAAAATTTTTAAACATTAAGTGCTTAGATTTTTCTCTAGATTCCTCAGGAAGTATATTCCTCTTCATTCCTAGATATATTTCCTCGCCTTCCGTATTCTGCAGCCTACACTTTCATTAATATTACTCATACGCCTAGTATACCAACAGGAAGTAATAGAACATGATTTTGCAAACTATTTCAGTAGAAATAGAGCAGAAATAAATAGTTTTTGAAATATTTGAAATGCTCTATTTACAAAATATTTGAAAGCTTGTATTTTTATCGTTTAGTTTAGTCATTTGCATTTCAACAATTTATCACTAAGAACTTCGATCTTATCCATTCTTTGACACCTGCCTTAAATTACGTATACGCCGGGTATGACGACCACCGTAAACAACAACACGTGAGCACTTACCCATGGCTAACGAAAAGAAAAAAAAAACTATAAGAAAATCACAAACAAACACTACTACTTGAAAATCGGAAAAATATATCGAACAAGTGACAGGCATTTCCGACAATCGCTTTTCGGCTTCGACAACGGCGATTAAAGCCCAAGCAAATAGAGAGCTGAAAAGCGAGGGAAAAAAAATAATTGAAAAGGAAATTCTCGAAACAAAACTTGGCGAAAATTATATTTATAATTTCCGTTAAAAAGCTACAGGCTAATTGCGGTGAGGAGTGAGGTGAGGGATGAGGTGTGGTGGTGGAATACTGCAGGCTGCACAGCTGTTTGGTTGCCGCGCGATTTCCGTCACGACTTTGGTTGCTTTTTTCTCTTATTTCTCGGTTTTATTTTATTTTTTTTTGCTTTTGTGGGTAAATACGCTTTTGTGCCATATTTTTCTGTGGCTTTTGAATTTTTTTTTACATATAAAAATATATGTAAGGTATACCGTAGATATATTTACATGCTTCTCATTCACCCACAACGAATGAACGAAATAAGCGAAGCGGGCGGGCGGGCGGCAATCAAAACGAGACGAAGTCCGTCGTCGTCTGTGTATTTAAAATGCTGTAAAAAGCACTCACACACACTCACTCATACACATACACACTCATGCCAGAGTGTACAACATGCAATAATGCAGCCAGCAAAGCATAAATTGTAAACTCGTCGCAAAAGCAAAAGCAACAACAGCGCCGACAAGCCTTGACCTGATTTCTCTTCCTCTCTTGCTGCCAATTGTGTATGTCTCTGTGTGTGTGAGTGTGCCTGCAAGCTTCATTGCACTGACAGAGCGAGATGGCACGACCGCCGCTTGACATTCAATGCAATTTTGCTGCCTTTTTTTTTCACTCTCCACTCTCCGCTTATTTTCATGCCGTTTCTGCGGCTGCTGGTGAGGCTGTCGCTGCCGCTGCCGCTGCATGAAATAAGTGAAAATGCACTTTTACTTTTTATCAGCAAAGCAAAAACAACGCCGGCCACTTGCAATTGCAAAGGAAAGTGAGAAGTCCATTTTGTATGTATGTACGTTTGTATGTGTGTAGTTTTTTTCCGTTGTTTTTCCTTTGACGTTTTTGTTTTTAACGGTTGTTGCTTTGGCGAGTTCACGGCTCACCAAATTGGGGCATTTCAATTGTTTCGTTTTGTTTTATTTCGCATTTCGCATTCCGTTTTCCTTTCTGCATACTTCTCTTGACATGACATTTCTATGAAATTATGATGCGAATTTTTGTCGGTATTATTAGCCCGATGGATAGGCATTTTGACAGCTGTGAAGAGGACAGGGGCGTACCTGTCAAAAATTGTGAGATCTAGCGGAGAAGGGAAGGGTGTACTTAAAATATTTCATGATGAGGTTAAGTGTACGTTAAATTGGAATAATAGATGTAGAGGGCTATTTAAACATTATAATTTAAGTTGATTTATTTTAAAAAAATACTAATAAAATATAATGTTTATTTTTCCATTTTTTAGACACTGAAATTCCTATTGTCAAACAATCGACAAGTCCAGCACCCCAGCAGCAACACCAGCAGACACACCTGCAACAACACCAGCAACAGCAGTCCCACAATGCAACATCCTTCGCCGGAGCCACCACTCTGCTCCACATCAAGACGGAACAGAATGCGCTGCTAACGCCGCTGCAGCAACAGCAACAGCAGCAGCACAGTCTCCATGGTGCAAACGGCAGTAATAGTGGCAGCAATGGCAGTGGCAGCAACAGCAACGGTCACCAGCAGCAGCAACAGCCGCTGGCCATTCCGCACCGGCCGCTGCTGCACAATCTGCTTAGCGGTGGCTCCATCCACAATCCGCACCACAGAAACTACACGACGGCCACAACAGGTGAGTACACTGAGATAAATTCTTAAAGGCAATCGATACTTGCTAAATATTATCGAATGTCTTTAAGTCTCATATTTTTGCTGAGTGTATGAGCTCGAGAGGCAAGCGTGTCCAGCCGCAAGGTGAACCACTGCAACACTGAGCCACTGCACACGCCCTCGACTCGATTCGAACCACTTCGATTGCTAATTGCCCCGTTTCGTCCTCGGTTGCCCTTCGCAATCTCGATCCCGTTTGCAGGTTCATTTCCGCCCAGTCCCGCAGACAGTGGCGTCTCCGATGTGGATAGCTCCAGTTCCGGCGGCCAGCCCTGCGCCGATGAGCTAAAGGCGCGACTTGGGGGCATGCCCTCGGCCGCAGCCGCAGCAGCAGCAACATCAGCATCGGCAGCGGCCGCAGCAGCAGCGGCGGCAGCGGCAGCAGCACACCTGCATACGGGCACCTTTCTGCATCCGAATTTATACCAGAACCAGGCGGCGAATTCGCTGCGGAACATATGGAATCGCAGTGTTGGGGGTGAGTAATGAGAAAGTGTCAAAATAAAAGCTAAGATAAGATAACAAAATAATCTGTAAATTGTTTGGAAGAACAACATTTAAAGTTTTATGTTAAATATTTGCATTTTTGGGGATAATCTGTTGCATACATAATTCACTCTTCTAATCCGAGCTTGCAGCTCTTTGGGATGAAAAAATGTCACCCATACACAGACACACACACACACACACGCAGTAGAATCAATTGCAGTGAGACTGTGTGTTGCACTCGCTGCTTTTATGCTCTCGGCTCGTGTGCTTTATATATGTATGGGTTTGGTGCGGTGTGCGTGCAAGTCGCTGTATAAAAATCTGTGGTCATCGACACATTGCCTTTGCGCAAATTGTGAAGGTCACAACGACAACGAAAGCAGCAACAGCACCAGCAACACCAACAACAGCCAACAACTGCAACAACAACACCAGCAACAGCAGTGTGTGGCAATAATGGCTCTCCCAAGCTCCTCTCTTTTTTTTGGGGCTTTATGCTCTTCCTCTTTTGTTGGGAGCCCTCTCAGAGAAACACCAACGCAACTGCAACGACTTCTCAGGCACGAACGAACAAAACCCGAATGTTCGAGAGTACGTTGCTCTCTCACCGGAGATTACCTGCGTGTGTTGGTGAGAAATTGCCGCCGCCGCTCAGTGCGACTCACTTTTGTTTTTATTCAGTCTCCACCGACTGGTCACCACCCCCCCACACTCCACCCCCCCTTCTCGGCCCACTGGGGGTCTGTGAAATTGGGCAACGGCAACGCCGGATGTAAAAAAAAATTCAACTTACTAAATAGCATACAAAATTATACCTGTGCCGACTCAGACTCAGACACGGTGTGAAATAGTCGTGAGCGGCCAACGAAGTACCATGGGATAGGTAGGGGTTTGTCAGGATAAATTCAAAGAAGCAGGAAATTGGATGGGGTTACCATAGAAATCCTAGAAATATAACAATAAACTAATCTATAATGTCTGTTTTTAATTTTAGTGCCTGATAACTATTACGGCAGCAGTGGCGCCGGCAGTGGGGGCGGCCAGCCAGGAACGCCCGGCACCGCCCAGACGCCCGGCTATCTGACAACGTCCTACTTCAACGCACCGGCGGCAGCAGCGGCGGCGGCAACGCAGCGCGGCTCCAGCCTCAACGGCTATCATTCCCTGCACCAGCAGCAGCAGCAGCAACAGTCGCAACAGCAGTCGCAGCAGCAGCAGCAGCTCAACCACCAGCAGCTAACGCACCAGCAGCAACAGGCGCTGCACCAGCAACTGTCGCACCAGCAGCAACAGCAGCAGCAGCAACAACACCCGCACTCGCAGCTCAATGGTCCGCCCTCGCATCCGCATTCGCATCCACACCAGCATCCGCACTCCCATTCGCACCAGCATCCGCATCCGCACTCGCATTCGCATTCCACGATCGCCAACGCAGCGGCGGCGGCGGCAGCAGCGGCAGTGGTCAGCAGCAGCAGCAGCGCCGTTGCAGCGGCGGCGATGCTGAGCGCCAGTGCAGCAGCGGCGGCCTCTGCATCGCAGTCGGCATCGGCGTCGCAGTCGCAGAGCGTAATCCAACCGGCGACGTCCAGCGTCAGCTACGATCTCTCCTACATGCTGGAGCTGGGCGGCTTCCAGCAGCGCAAGGCCAAGAAGCCGCGAAAGCCCAAGCTGGAGATGGGAGTGAAGCGGCGGAGCCGGGAGGGATCCACCACCTACCTGTGGGAGTTCCTGCTGAAACTGCTGCAGGATAGGGAGTACTGTCCGCGTTTCATCAAGTGGACGAACCGGGAGAAGGGCGTCTTCAAGCTGGTCGACTCCAAGGCGGTATCCCGACTGTGGGGCATGCACAAGAACAAGCCGGACATGAACTACGAGACGATGGGCCGGGCCCTGAGGTACTACTACCAGCGCGGCATCCTGGCCAAGGTGGATGGGCAGCGGCTGGTCTACCAGTTTGTGGATGTGCCCAAGGACATAGTCGAGATCGACTGTAATGGGGTGTAAATAGAACAAAGGTTCTACCATAGATGGGATTAAATATTAAAAAAAAAAAAAAAGATTAAGAAAAAAAAAATAAGAAAAAATACAACCGGCTAACGGCTAGCGGCAATAGTGGCTGAAAGCCACGCAAGGAATCCCTTTGTACATGTGTTGAGTTTCTTAAAAGCGTAAATTATATAGCTGATAGTCCCGATGCGAGTACACACATACTTACATACATATACATATATTCACACCCTGTGTCCTGTGCGGTCAAGTAATGGATCTATTTCATTGGCGTTAGTGTTGTACTTGTAACTGTAACTTGTAATTTTAATTGTAATTTTTAAATGTATCGGTACGATTAATTATTGAATATTGTTATTATTGGTTATATATTGCTATTGCGGAAGGACGAAGGACGACCGAATTGATTCTTATTGATATTCGATATTCGATAAATGTGTGTAATATGTAAATGAGGACAAATTCTCTATCTCTATTAATCTAAATGTATATGAGTATGTACTATATGCCTAGCCTAATATCTTTTCAACTGCCCCGACCCCCCAGCCCCGCGGCCCAAGTCTAGATATATATCTTCGATCCCACTGGTCGCTGATTGCTACTCTTGGGCGAATTGTTTTTGTTGCTTATTTTATAGAGAAGAGAGATGGAAATTTTTTAATTTCATAGATTTTAGATATTTGTATAATTACGATTAGGTTATTTATTTAAGTGTTTCTCCAGCTATATCCCTTAACTTTCCTCGGAAATGAGAAAAAAAAACACAAAAACACACTTCCTAACTGGAGCTACTGGTGGTCTAAACTTTCTTGTAATTATTATTTCATAAGTTTTGTATATTTTACAATATTCAACGGAAGAAAACTCACAGGTTAAAAAAACAACAAAAAATAATTAAAAATTATGAAACACTCCTTGAGCAATCGTTTAAGCAGTCCTAGAACACCAAACTCTATCTCGATCTGAAACTTATGTTTAAACTTTAAACCTTAAACCGTAAAGATAATTTAACTTGTATTCTTGTTAACGATACACTGCCACAAACCATAACAAACCTACAAACCAGAAAATAGAACAGACCCCAAACAGAATCGAGATCCTCAATGCAATATACTATATATCTATATATAGATACAACTACCGACAAGATACTTCTACAGCTTCTACAACAATTTCCAAACACTGCCCAAACGTGCAATCTCTTGAAAGGAACCTTGAATAGGATTATTCGGACAGAGAATAAAAACCAACTCCTAGTTCTTTAATCTAATTCTTTAATAGTTGCGTTCTCTAAGTACCTTTATCTATTCTTAATATTATTATTTTTATGTGTACGTAAATGATGATGAAATCTACAATATATCATTTTGTTTATGATGATTGCTTGATTGATTGATTGATAATGCAAATAAACAAAGTGAGTCTTGAGTTCAACTCTGTTCATTGTAAACAATTTTTTATGATTATTTTTTATTTTTTAAATAAAATTATTATTTCAATTTGAGCATGCGTTTTATTTATATATTAAAATTTAAACTCGAAAAAACCCAAAAAATGGTAACAAAGAAATAATTAGTTTTTAAGCAAAAAGATATGATACAAATATATGGAACCCGCTACAAATTTGGAATCTAGATATACCTCCCAAGAAAAGTACATAAAGTTGCATAAGTTAAAGTATATTCAAAGTCTATATAGGATAATACCGATATTTATAATCGAGTCTATTGAGCAGATGTCATATTTTAGATAAATCGGATTGGTGTATTTTGTAGTTCTAAGCCACACACACACTCTTAACACAACACAGTACTATATTTATGGCATAAAACACCACTTACAGAGGTCTCAGTTTATGAGGTTTCCCCACAGATCATGGATTTATATATATGTCTATCTATTAATTAGCATAAATCAGTTATTAGCAACTAGTGGATGCATATTCCAAGGTTATAAGGAGGATAGAGTTTAAGGGAACCCGAAAGCAAAACAGCCGCAGAATCGAACCATATAGACAAGACTCGAGTACAACGAAATCGGTCAATATGAATCTGATCCAGACCCCGAATAATACAGCTTTAAATCAAGACAGTACTTCCACTTATAATTTCCAACAATTTTCTGAAATAGTATCTAAACTTTAGATTCTAAAGCCACCAATCCAAAAAATAAAAGAATTCTTCAAAGCACGACAATTGTAAATAAACAACTTCTGGACCTCATGTTTCCCTTTGGCTATAATCTTAGATATAGGCTATATATACATATACCCCAATTAATTTGGATAACCCCAAAATGCTGGATAAGACCAACTAAATTAAAGATGAACGAATGCCGAAGGGCAGGATTTCTTTATTAAGTTAAGAAAACACTCAATTGGTAACCACAAAAAACAAAAAACGAAACTATATAGCTTTTAAAAAGATCGTGGATAAAAATTTGACTTATATTGGAAAGATACGGATTGGAATGATCGGGTTTAGAAGAATCTGTTGAACGGCTTAACATTAGTTACACTTAGTTTATGAATAACTAACCCTAATTTAAGAGTTTTGCCGTTAAGTTGTGTTTTGTTTCGATATTTGTACATTTAACCAGACACTTTTTGAAATGTCTGCGATGGAAATCAGCTAAAGCCAGCCACAATATATATATGATATATACACATACTTTAAATGCATACGTAGTAAGATATTGAACGTTGGATTGAAGAAATGGTGTGTAGGTGAATTTTATGGTTAGAGAGAAAGCAAGTGAAAGGTTTAGATTAATTTTTATAAGAATGCATTAAGTGCTAATGTCGCAAGCTAGCATAATTATTTACTGTTATGAAAACATAAGAGTTTTAAGATTTTTAGCTAAATTTTGTATATTTTAATCTACAAACTATAAAATATATATATTATCTGTTTTATAAATAACAATATTTCAAAGTGTTTTTATAGTTTAACTAACTGAGGCTTTCTGTCAATCTTTGGGGATGTGTAATGATTCAATTGATGCTAAGATTCGGTTGCAATTAAGATATACCTTTTTATTCCCAATAATTTCAAATATAATTCTAGTGTTGAAAATGGTTGATGTTTTAGTGTTGAAAAGTAGCACTTTTATACCTTTTGTGGAATACGTATGGCAACCTCTGAAAACTGGTATTAAGTGGCAACTCTGGCTCAACTAAAGCCAACTGGCAACTCTATATCGATATATCGTAATATCGATAGTTTGATATATTATCAACAACCCTACTGAATACATTTTTTTTCCGCAAAGTTTGTCATTGTCCAGGTAGTCCAGGTAATGCTTTGTCGAAAAAATAACGAGCAGTAAAGAACCGCCGTGGTTCCAGTGCCTAACGCGACGCCGAATGCTGCAGGAATTGCTACGAATTAAGGCGAAAGTTGCATAACACGTCGCCTGGTGTCGCGGTCGCAATTTCCAGAAAACCACGCACGCACACAAACACACGCGCACGCGAGCGGATAGTGAAGTGTGAAAAGCGTGGATACTCGCAACAACCATCAAAATAGAAGCCCTGCAGCCCAGCATTTAGCTACAGGACAACGAATGTGCATTCCGTGTGCGGCGTAGCCAATGTGCTGTGATCCCCCTGAATCCCGTCCGCACCCCGCATCCAAATCCGCATCCCACACGCACATAAACACACACACACACACACAGTTTCAACAAATACAAACACACCGCCGTCGCCGTCGCTGTCGCCGCTCACCAATACAACCATACAACAGCACGGCCCACAAAGAGCTCTCCGCTCCGTACGCTTCCTCTTTGTACAGTTCCTACGCCGAGCAGTGAAGCAGCTGAATCAGCAGCCATCCGCGGATTTTGAGGCGCAGTAAACAAGAGGCTTGCATGTGAACCGAAAATCAGGAAAACATAACCACCCACAACCACCCAGCAGCCCGGAGAGCATCACGAGAGCGTCATGGCCACGCCAATGTCCGTAGCCTCGGCTTCCGGGATGGGGGCGGGCGGCAGTGGCAGCAGCAGCTCCTCGGGTGCGGGCACATCGTCTGGTGGTGCCGCCGCCTCGTCTGGTAGCAGCAGCAGCAACAACAACCTGCCGTTCGAAAAGGATAAGATCTGGTACTTCAGCAACGATCAGTTGGCCAACTCGCCGAGCCGAAGATGCGGAATCAAGAGCGACGATGAGCTGCAATACCGCCAGATGACCGCCTACCTAATCCAGGAGATGGGACAACGCCTGCAAGTGTCACAGCTGTGCATCAACACGGCGATCGTGTATATGCACCGGTTCTACGCATTTCATTCGTTCACCCAATTCCATCGGAACTCAATGGCGTCCGCCAGCCTGTTTCTGGCCGCCAAGGTGGAGGAGCAACCCAGGAAGCTGGAGCACGTGATTCGGGCCGCCAACAAGTGCCTGCCGCCGTCAACCGAACAGAACTATGCCGATCTCGCCCAGGAGCTGGTGTTCAATGAGAATGTACTGCTGCAGACGCTCGGGTTTGATGTGGCCATCGACCATCCGCACACGCATGTGGTGCGCACCTGCCAGCTGGTCAAAGGTAGGCACCAATCCGCTCTAGCGCTATATATCAGACGGTGGTCCAGTAGAGCGATTGTGTACTGATTACTATGGTATATATTTTAGCATGCAAGGATCTGGCGCAGACCTCGTACTTCTTGGCCTCGAACAGGTATGGTTAGCGATACGCTGCTCCCCTGGTATTTGTATCTAGACATTCCTACAACCCCCCACAGATAAGGGTGACCCCCGTAATTGGGCCGGTGTGTGTGTGCGGGTGCGGGTGTGGGTGTGGGTAACCAGCCAAGATGCAGCATCAAAAACTGCAATCAGGTTTTTGGGATATTATATTTGGTATCCTTAGAGTCCGTCTACCTGCGTGTAGTTGCTCGCCTAATAGACCCAAAACTACCTTCCGCGTAACAAAGAAAACAAAATGAAGGACCAAAGTCAGATACTGAAACAAGGACGCGAGGTCCCTAATCTCGGCAGGCCTAATCTCAACAAAAGGGATATCTCTCACATTGTAATTTGCGCTGGAAAATCCGCCAAATGTCAAGGAATATTCGGTAATTCTTGGAAAACATAATGTCCCTTTTTTCGCGAAAATTGTAAATCCCATCGTCTACCTACTGTTGAGGTCCTTAAAAGTTGAGGTCCTTGGTACCACATGGTTAGATAAAGGTCCCCTTAATACTTTGTAATGGATATCTTTGTATTGGAAGTGTTTTTCTTAAAAAAAAAAAAATAAAATAAAAAATGATAAAAAAAAAGAATAATTTTCATAAAAAAAATCCTTAATTTTTGTTAAATTTAAATCTTTTGTGGGGTTGGCTAGCGATTAGGATTGATATATTGAGGACTAGTCGATCCCCCTGCACACACTTATCCAAAAATCATAAACGTAAGCCTTTTAATTGAACGAACGAAACATTAATCATGTTAACCACCTGGCACAGCCTGCATCTGACCTCGATGTGCCTCCAGTACCGACCCACGGTGGTGGCCTGCTTTTGCATTTACTTGGCCTGCAAGTGGTCCCGGTGGGAGATACCGCAATCGACCGAGGGCAAGCACTGGTTCTACTATGTGGACAAGAGCGTGTCCCTGGATCTGCTCAAGCAGCTGACGGACGAGTTTATTGCCATCTACGAGAAGAGTCCCGCCCGCCTCAAGTCCAAACTGAACTCCATCAAGGCGATCGCCCAGGGTGCCAGCAATCGGACTGCCGCCAACAAGGACAACAAGCCCAAGGAGGACTGGAAGATGAGCGAGATGATCAAGGGATACCACTCGAACATCACCCCACCGCCAGAGCTACTGAATGGCAACGATAGCCGGGAGAGGGAGCGGGATCGTGATCGGGACAGGGAGCGGGAACGAGCGGATCCTTCGCTTCTGCCGCCGCCATCGATGGTGCCGCAGCAAAGGCGACCGGATGGCAGTCATCAGCGTTCGTCCGGGGTGGGCGGAGTGCCGGGTAGCGGCTCTTCCTCGTCATCCTCCTCGTCGTCCTCCAATCACAAGTTGCCAAACTATCCGGGCGGCATGCCGTCCGAGGCGCATCCAGGTGAGATTACCAGCTCCAGCTTAGGAAGAATCCTTTTCATTAACTTTTCACTTCTATTTCAGATTACAAGTCCAAGCAGCCGGGCTACAGCAATCGCATGCCCTCCGGCCACCAGCGGAGCAGTAGCAGTAGTATGGGCTCGTCGGGAAGCAGTGGGAGTGGCCAGCGTAGCAGTTCATCCTCGTCGTCGAGCAGTCAGCCAGGACGGCCGTCGATGCCTGTGGACTACCACAAGCCATCGCGTGGCATGCCGCCCGTGGGCGTGGGTATTCCTCCACCCCATGGCAGTCATAAAATGCCGCCGGGCTCCAAGCCCCCGCTACCGTCGCACCAACAGCAGCCACCGCCTACACATCCTTCCGCCTCGAGCTCGTCAGTGTCCTCCAAGGACAAGTCGCAGAGCAGTAAGATGTACCCCAATGCTCCGCCGCCTTACAGCAGTAGTGCTCCCCCCAATCCGTCGATGTCGCGCGGTGGCTATCCGGGCTCCAGCAACGGATCCCAGCCAGCACCGCCTGCCGGCTATGGCGGGCACCGCAGCAAATCCGGCTCCACCGTCCACGGCATGCCGCCCTTTGAGCAGCAGATGCCCTATTCCCAGAGCCAAAGCTACGGCCACATGCAGCCACAGCAGGCACAGCAGTCTCAGCTTCCGACGCTTGACGCGCCACCGTCACAGGCGCAGGCACAGTCGCAGTCTAAGATGTCACTGTTTAGTCCCGAGTGGTCGGACATCAAGAAGGAGCCGCTGGCTCAGCCGCCGCCCTTCAACGGACTGCTGCCGCCGCCGGTGCCGCAGGGCCACGACTACAAGCTGAACAATCACCCCCGCGATAAGGAGAGCCCCAAGAAGGAGCGTCTCACGCCCACCAAGAAGGAGAAGCACCGTCCGACTGGCATGCCCATGGGCAGCAGCAGTAGCAGCACCAGCAGCAGTAGTGGTATCGGTAGCAGTAGTTCCTCCGCCTCAGGCTCGGCCAAGCCAATGATGCCGCCCCACAAGAAGCCCCTGCCACATGGCGGCGATCTGCTGGCCAACACCGGTGAGGGTGGCAGCTTGAAGCGAGCCAACGACATCTCCGGTAGCCAGTATGGTCTGAACAAGCTGGATGACATGGATGGCAGCTTGCCGCGCGAGAAGCTACGCAAGCTGGACAACAGCACTGGCCTGCCCACATACCCAAGCTACGAGGAGAAACACCCGCCTTTGAACATGTCCAACGGGATCGAGACCACTCCGGATCTGGTGCGCAGCCTGCTAAAGGAAAGCCTCTGTCCGTCGAATGCCTCGCTCCTGAAACCAGACCCCCTGACCATGCCGGGTCTGAAGCCGCCGGCAGAGCTGCTGGAACCCATGCCCATGGCAACGGTGAAAAAGGAACCGGGCCTGATCACTCCTCTGAGCAATACCGTGCCCATGGAACTGGAGATAGGTGCCACGAAGTTGGCCAGCGACATGAAGGACGAGACTGGCAGCACCAAGTCCGAGAAGAAGAAGAAGAAGGACAAGCACAAGCACAAGGAGAAGGATAAGTCCAAGGACAAGACCGAGAAGGAGGAGCGCAAGAAGCACAAGAAGGATAAGCAGAAGGACCGAAGCAGCAGCGCTGGCAGCAGTGGACCCCCCAAGGAAGGTTCCCTCGCCAACGAACCCCTGAAGCTCACCATCAAAAATCCTAATCCCAACCCCAACGGCGGCCTGAAACTGAAGATCAAGGTGGAGTCCAGTAACTATTCGACGGCGACAGGTATGCCGGGTGCTGCTGGCTTCGGAGCGCCCTCAGCTACGGCCACTACCGCGTCGTCAGCAGCCGGGGGAGTCCCTCCTCCGCAGGGCATGGTTCCGGGCTACAATGCCGGCGGTGGAGCTGGCGCTGGCGGCTATAGCTCGTCCGGTGGCAGCAGTTCCGGCGGCAGTAGCAAGAAGAAGCACAGCGATCGGGACCGCAGCGACAAGGAGAGCAAAAAGAGCAAATCCCAGAGTCAGGGACAGGATTACGCGAAATACAACGGAGTTGGTGGAGGAGGATTTGCTCCACTGGGCGGTGCAGGCGCCGCAGTCAGCATGGGTGCTCCCCTGGTCACCGCAGCCCCACCGGCTCTGCTGATGGCGCCAGCCAGCACTGCTGCGCCGACCGGGGGCCTGGCACCGCCACCGTTGCCCGTCTACAGCAAGAAGTAATGGAAACGGTTGGACTTTTTTATATGATTTGTGTATAGAAAATAGATAACTAGAAGCTCTGTAAGTCGCCGGCAGGCGTTAGTTGTTAGAATTGTTGGGGAGATACATTAGTCAGCTAAGTTATTGATTCATTTTAGTTAAGCGCAAAGCTACATTTATAAGATAAACCGAGAGAGGGCAGAAATTGTGAATGATAATCGCCGATGTAAACGCAAAACTCAAAAAGCGAAACAATTTGTACAGCATTAATTAATTTATAATTAAAAAGAAAAACACCTAACATTTAACATACATAACGAGCATAAATACGTACATAACAAGCATACATCAATACGAAATATTTGGCAAACAGAATCAGAGATCCTGGGAAGAAACCAGATACCAGATACCATATACCATATAGCAGAATAGCAGCTATGGCCGTGTAGCATTTAAGTTAGCAAATCAACTACCCATATACACTACACCTACACACCAACAGAGCTGTATATATATACACGAAACCCACATTCACACACAATGAGATATATGCATATATATAGAGAACCGACTTCCGCTTAGCAAATCCACTATGAAACGGCCCCCAACTATGAAAGCCAGTCAAGCAGCCGAAGGACTCGGGATAATCCACAGACTAAGCTGAAGAAGAGAACAAAAATAATGAAGAAGGATATATAGAAGAGAAGAAAGGATAATTACAGAAGTGCAAGAAGAGAAAAGCCAGCGCTTTGATTCTAAATTAAAGACGCCAAACTAAATAATAAATTATTTAAATTAAATCATAGTTGCTAAAGCGAAAGTAAATGAAGAAGAAGTTTATTTTTAGTTAGCAAAGTTTTCTTTCCTCTTTCTTTTAAATGTTTGCCCCTCCCCGTTTACAGACATCGACACGCCACCAATTTTCCAATTTTTTCAAATTTAGACCGATATACACATATATATAAATATATATAAATTATATACAGTAATGTATTTTTTTCGCTTATGATAATCTTACGGATCTAATTGTTTCAGCGGAGGATATTATGTTTAAAGTTCGCCTGGAACGTTGACGTAGCTTTCATTTGTTTTTAATTTATTTTTAAAATAGAATTACGATACAATTTACCACAAAACCAATACAAAAACAAAAAAATCAAACAAAAATTCCCCACAAAACAAAAACCAAACAAAAAAAAAATAAATTTTGAATAAAACAAAAAAAATTGTTGTGCAAGAAAACCGAAAATAAAAAAACGTTTAAAAATTATATTAAAAAAAATGCAAGCGAAAACGTTGCAAGCAAACTAAGCTAATCGAACGAAAATAAAAAACACAAAAAACTAACACAAGCTAGAAGAAAAATAAATGTTAGGCATATACAAAAGAAAAAATAAAAACACAAAATCGAGATCATTACACGATCGATATGGAACTTTATGTAATTTTCGATTAAGGCAAAGGTTAAGCGAACGTTGCGCGTTTTTCAAAAACTATTCGTATTCGTATTCGATTTCTCTAATAAGCTGCATTAAGCTGCAATCATACTATATAGCTCTAAACTATATAACTTACATCCCATACACACACACGCATTACACTCACACCCCACATACTATACATAGAAGAAGCAACAAAACATTTAATTTAAGTTGAGAACACAAGAAAACCCGTTTTTCCAAACGATCGACTCCCACACTGCTCCCATCGATCGACCAGAAACAAATGCGTAAGTTGCATCTAAGGTTTAGATTTTCCTTTTTTTACATACATACTTATTCTTGGCCACGCCCACATTACATACCTTACCTCTCCCTCCACCCTCCCACAAGTCTAAATTAAGTTTTTGTACATATATATATGGAAAGCATATGGAAAATCCGCCACTCGGACGGCGGTCAAGTGTCGGGTTCCACTGGGATTATATGGTTGTGAGTTCGAAAGTGGACGCACTCGACACTTGCACGTCGGCCACGAAGGCTTGAATAAAAATTTTCAAAACCAGACAAAAATCCAAAACAAAAAATCAATAAAAATGACAAAAAATAAACAACAAAAAAACTGGAAAAATTAAATAATGTGTGTTTTTATTAAAAGAGTGGGGGGTATGTGTACATGTGGGGTATACCCAGGTAACCAGCGAACCCAGGAGCGACTTTCCTCATATAAAACATTCCCTAAATATCATAAAATTGTACCATCATAAAATTGTGTGTTTTCCCGATTTCCCCACTTTTGCTCCTTCCGATGGCCATAGCTCTGCCGAATTGTATCCGATCAGGAAATAAAGTACCATTCAGTAATCAGCGAACCCAGGAGCGACTTTCCTCATATAAAACATTCCCTAAATATGGTTTTGAAATTTTTCGAATTTTTTCCTAGGGGTACCATCATAAAATTGTGTGTTTTCCCGATTTCCCCACTTTTGCTCCTTCCGATGGCCATAGCTCTGCCGAATTGTATCCGATCAGGAAATAAAGTACCATTCAGTAATCAGCGAACCCAGGAGCGACTTTCCTCATATAAAACATTCCCTAAATATGGTTTTGAAATTTTTCGAATTTTTTCCTAGGGGTACCATCATAAAATTGTGTGTTTTCCCGATTTCCCCACTTTTGCTCCTTCCGATGGCCATAGCTCTGCCAAATTGTATCCGATCAGGAAATAAAGTACCATTCAGTAATCAGCGAACCCAGGAGCGACTTTCCTCATATAAAACATTCCCTAAATATGGTTTTGAAATTTTTCGAATTTTTTCCTAGGGGTACCATCATAAAATTGTGTGTTTTCCCGATTTCCCCATTTATGCTCTTTCCGATGGCCATAGCTCTGCCAAATTGTATCCGATCAGGAAATAAAGTACAATTCAGTAATCAGCGAACCCAGGAGCGACTTTCCTTATTCAAAACATTTCCTAAATATGGTTTTGAAATTTTTCGAAAATTTTCCTAGGGGTACCCCTGTAAAATTGTGTGTTTTCCCGATTTCCCCACTTTTGCTCCTTCCGATGGCCATAGCTCTGCCAAATTGTATCCGATCAGGAAATAAAGTACCATTCAGTAATCAGCGAACCCAGGAGCAACTTTCCTCATTCAAAACATTTCCTAAATATGGTTTTGAAATTTTTCGAAAATTTTCCTAGGGGTACCCCTGCAAAATTGTATGTTTTCCCGATTTCCCCATTTATGCTCTTTCCGATGGCCATAGCTCTGCCAAATTGCATCCGATCAGAAAATAAAGTACCATTCAGTAATCAGCGAACCCAGGAGCAACTTTCCTCATTCAAAACATTTCCTAAATATGGTTTTGAAATTTTTCGAAAATTTTCCTAGGGGTACCCCTGTAAAATTGTGTGTTTTCCCGATTTCCCCACTTTTGCTCCTTCCGATGGCCATAGCTCTGCCAAATTGTATCCGATCAGGAAATAAAGTACCATTCAGTAATCAGCGAACCCAGGAGCGACTTTCCTCATTCAAAACATTTCCTAAATATGGTTTTGAAATTTTTCGAATTTTTTCCTAGGGGTACCCCTGTAAAATTGTATGTTTTCCCGATTTCCCCACTTTTGCTCCTTCCGATGGCCATAGCTCTGCCAAATTGTATCCGATCAGGAAATAAAGTACCATTCAGTAATCAGCGAACCCAGGAGCGACTTTCCTCATTCAAAACATTTCCTAAATATGGTTTTGAAATTTTTCGAATTTTTTCCTAGGGGTACCCCTGTAAAATTGTATGTTTTCCCGATTTCCCCACTTTTGCTCCTTCCGATGGCCATAGCTCTGCCAAATTGTATCCGATCAGGAAATAAAGTACCATTCAGTAATGAGCGAACCCAGGAGCGAATTTCCTCATTCAAAACATTGCTTAAATATGGTTTTGAAATTTTTCGAATCTTTTCCTAGGGGTACCCCTGTAAAATTGTATGTTTTCCCGATTTCCCCACTTTTGCTCCTTCCGATGGCCATAGCTCTGCCAAATTGTATCCGATCAGGAAATAAAGTACCATTCAGTAATGAGCGAACCCAGGAGCGACTTTCCTCATTCAAAACATTGCTTAAATATGGTTTTGAAATTTTTCGAATCTTTTCCTAGGGGTACCCCTATAAAATTGTATGTTTTCCCGATTTCCCCACTTTTGCTCCTTCCGATGGCCATAGCTCTGCCAAATTGTATCCGATCAGGAAATAAAGTACCATTCAGTAATCAGCGAACCCAGGAGCAACTTTCCTCATTCAAAACATTTCCTAAATATGGTTTTGAAATTTTTCGAAAATTTTCCTAGGGGTACCCCTGCAAAATTGTATGTTTTCCCGATTTCCCCATTTATGCTCTTTCCGATGGCCATAGCTCTGCCAAATTGCATCCGATCAGAAAATAAAGTACCATTCAGTAATCAGCGAACCCAGGAGCGACTTTCCTCATTCAAAACATTTCCTAAATATGGTTTTGAAATTTTTCGAATTTTTTCCTAGGGGTACCCCTGTAAAATTGTATGTTTTCCCGATTTCCCCACTTTTGCTCCTTCCGATGGCCATAGCTCTGCCAAATTGTATCCGATCAGGAAATAAAGTACCATTCAGTAATGAGCGAACCCAGGAGCGACTTTCCTCATTCAAAACATTGCTTAAATATGGTTTTGAAATTTTTCGAATCTTTTCCTAGGGGTACCCCTATAAAATTGTATGTTTTCCCGATTTCCCCACTTTTGCTCCTTCCGATGGCCATAGCTCTGCCAAATTGTATCCGATCAGGAAATAAAGTACCATTCAGTAATCAGCGAACCCAGGAGCAACTTTCCTCATTCAAAACATTTCCTAAATATGGTTTTGAAATTTTTCGAAAATTTTCCTAGGGGTACCCCTGTAAAATTGTATGTTTTCCCGATTTCCCCACTTTTGCTCCTTCCGATGGCCATAGCTCTGCCAAATTGTATCCGATCAGGAAATAAAGTACCATTCAGTAATCAGCGAACCCAGGAGCGACTTTCCTTATTCAAAACATTTCCTAAATATGGTTTTGAAATTTTTCGAAGTTTTTCCTAGGGGTACCCCTGTAAAATTGTGTGTTTTCCCGATTTCCCCACTTTTGCTCCTTCCGATGGCCATAGCTCTGCCAAATTGTATCCGATCAGGAAATAAAGTACAATTCAGTAATCAGCGAACCCAGGAGCGACTTTCCTTATTCAAAACATTTCCTAAATATGGTTTTGAAATTTTTCGAAAATTTTCCTAGGGGTACCCCTGTAAAATTGTGTGTTTTCCCGATTTCCCCACTTTTGCTCCTTCCGATGGCCATAGCTCTGCCAAATTGTATCCGATCAGGAAATAAAGTACCATTCAGTAATCAGCGAACCCAGGAGCAACTTTCCTCATTCAAAACATTTCCTAAATATGGTTTTGAAATTTTTCGAAAATTTTCCTAGGGGTACCCCTGCAAAATTGTATGTTTTCCCGATTTCCCCACTTTTGCTCCTTCCGATGGCCATAGCTCTGCCAAATTGTATCCGATCAGGAAATAAAGTACAATTCAGTAATCAGCGAACCCAGGAGCGACTTTCCTTATTCAAAACATTTCCTAAATATGGTTTTGAAATTTTTCGAAGTTTTTCCTAGGGGTACCCCTGTAAAATTGTGTGTTTTCCCGATTTCCCCACTTTTGCTCCTTCCGATGGCCATAGCTCTGCCAAATTGTATCCGATCAGGAAATAAAGTACCATTCAGTAATGAGCGAACCCAGGAGCAACTTTCCTCATTCAAAACATTTCCTAAATATGGTTTTGAAATTTTTCGAAAATTTTCCTAGGGGTACCCCTGTAAAATTGTATGTTTTCCCGATTTCCCCACTTTTGCTCCTTCCGATGGCCATAGCTCTGCCAAATTGTATCCGATCAGGAAATAAAGTACCATTCAGTAATCAGCGAACCCAGGAGCGACTTTCCTTATTCAAAACATTTCCTAAATATGGTTTTGAAATTTTTCGAAGTTTTTCCTAGGGGTACCCCTGTAAAATTGTGTGTTTTCCCGATTTCCCCACTTTTGCTCCTTCCGATGGCCATAGCTCTGCCAAATTGTATCCGATCAGGAAATAAAGTACCATTCAGTAATGAGCGAACCCAGGAGCGAATTTCCTCATTCAAAACATTGCTTAAATATGGTTTTGAAATTTTTCGAATTTTTTCCTAGTGGTACCCCTGTAAAATTGTATGTTTTCCCGATTTCCCCACTTTTGCTCCTTCCGATGGCCATAGCTCTGCCAAATTGTATCCGATCAGGAAATAAAGTACCATTCAGTAATCAGCGAACCCAGGAGCGACTTTCCTCATTCAAAACATTTCCTAAATATGGTTTTGAAATTTTTCGAATTTTTTCCTAGGGGTACCCCTGTAAAATTGTATGTTTTCCCGATTTCCCCACTTTTGCTCCTTCCGATGGCCATAGCTCTGCCAAATTGTATCCGATCAGGAAATAAAGTACCATTCAGTAATGAGCGAACCCAGGAGCGACTTTCCTCATTCAAAACATTGCTTAAATATGGTTTTGAAATTTTTCGAATATTTTCCTTTTCTTTTTTCCTTTTTTCCTAATTATAATCTAATTATAGAAAACTTATGGTGTTTGATGAGACAATAACGTGGTCCAATATCCACTCCAAATAGCTACTAATGCGGGTAAAGACTGCCGGAAAACCCACTTGACAGCCCATGCTGCTGCCAAAGGAAGTGGCTCCTATCAAGTAGGTGGAGTTTCCGTTCTTGTAGACCAGCGGACCGCCGGAGTCGCCATGGCAGGTGGACTTGCCGCTGGTAGTGCTCATGCAGATCATCTTCTCGGAGACCGCGCCACTCCAGTACATCCGGCACAGGCCCTGTGGCATGATGGGCATCTCTACGTACTTCAAGACTGGAGACACCGTTTCCGAGGCATCACTGTCCCGTCCCCAGCCGGATGCAATGGCCTTGAGAGACTCATATGTGGGAAAGGATCCGTTGACGCGACGTGGCAGACTGGCGGGCCGAATGCGAT
The DNA here is from genome assembly GCF_030179905.1 of Drosophila bipectinata. Lineage (NCBI taxonomy): Eukaryota > Metazoa > Arthropoda > Insecta > Diptera > Drosophilidae > Drosophila > Drosophila bipectinata. The sequence continues at coordinate 6,471,537 of NC_091738.1, forward strand.
CCGTAAAGCTTACAAATCTGGGCAGACGGATGAGGGAGATGTCGTTGGCAGTTGTGCTGGCCAAGTAGCTGGAGTGGACAATTATCCTTGACTTATCCACCACGAAGCGCTTTTGTCCAGACTCTTCTTCATCCTGGATGTTGGTGGCGCCCAAATAAACGGTCGCCGATTCCGCTCCGTCCATGCAATGAGCAGCCGTGATTACCCAGTAGTGAGAAATCAAGGTCCCACCGCACCAGTTCCAGCCCAGGTCACCGTAGGACACGTTTATGCCGGCCTGGTAGGGAAACTGTCCCACCCCGGCCAGTTCTCCGTTTGTGATAAAAGGTTCCACTTCCGAGCTGTTCGAGAAAGGAACTGCCGAGCAGGAGGCAATCCAAAGGATAACATACAGCAACTTCATCTTACAATTTTTTTTTAAATGGTTTGAAATGGAAGTTTGTGGATTGCTTTTATAGGTAAGGCTTGCAGTCCAAATGGGTGTTCTTGAAGATAATGAAAATAATACCCTTCAAGTTGGAGAGGCCCCAGATAGTTTAATAGAGGGATTAGTTTGTAAAACACAGCCAAAAACACTCGATTTGGTATGAATCATTCGGACTGACAACTGGGGATACCAAAAAAATATATTATAGATGATTATTCAATATAAAACAAATATTATTCATAGAAAATAGAGCCTCAAGAATTAAGACAATTAATTGAAATTTAAACAAATTGTGTGGGTGTTCTGATAAGAAATACCTACATATATTGATAGATACATATAAGAATTTAACACTAGGTGGTATTTTCTCTGCAATCATTATTGTGCTAATACTTCAAAGAATATCTTATCAAAAAAAAACCGCACTTTGAACAGATTTTGATAGACAATACTATCAATCAATTAAGATATTGTAGTTTTAAAATCAAATTAGTGTACTAACTAGTTAAATATACTTAAAAATAATAAAGGTTTCATAAAGTTTTTGGAGTTTACCCAACTCGGAATACTCCCAATTCACAGAAGTGACTTCTTATCAAAGTCCCGTGAAAAAAATTAAAGCAAAACACATGTATTCTGAATTATTTCGGTAATCAAATGGCGTTCAGATGAGCCTCGATTGATAAATCGTAATCGAGTGTTCGTACGACTGCAATGGAAGATAATCCATTGAGTGGACGGCCCATAAACCCCACATTCAGGTGCGTGGAATACGTCAGTAGCTAAGTAGGTGGACTTGGAAGACCATGCAAATCATTTCGGTTTTGGTTGTGGTGCTATTGGTTCTCCAGGGAAGGTGTCTCCATTCCCTGGACTTGAGTCATGGCCGGATTTCAGGCGGGGATCTAGCTGCTGCGAATCAGTTTCCCTATCAAGTGGGTCTGAGCATTGAGGAGCCAAACGAAATGTTTTGTTGGTGTGGTGGAAGTTTGATCTCCGAATGGTATCTCCTCACGGCAGCACATTGTGTGGAAAAGTAACTATCAATGATTATCTTATTAATTTATTAAATTAATATATTTAAAAATTATTTAAATAGTGCTGTGTCCATCACATTCTACTTGGGAGGAGTACAACGTCTGTCGCCTCGCCAGCTAATTCGATCCACTTCTCCGAAAGTTTACCTCCACACCGATTGGAACACTAAGACCTATGAGAACGATATCGCCCTGATCCGTCTTCCAGAGGTTGCGATATTCAGTAGCTTCATAACTCCCATAAGGTTGCCGGGACTAGCTTTAAGGAAATCCAGCTACGACTATATTCTGGCTACAACATCCGGTTGGGGTCGCACAAATGATGGTGAGGAAGCAAATCTTTAGACAAGTTTCACCCCAAATGGCTACAATATAGTGTACAATATAGGGTTTTTATATTGCCAAGAAACCTTGACACACATATGAATATTGTAATGTTAAAAGGTTAAAAGATCCTTCTTCTTAGGTCTGAAATTAGTGTTTATTTTATTCGTACGTAAATTTTTATAGTAGTTTTTCAACAATAAGACGTTTAGGTACTCACGGAAATATTAATCGGATTTATACAGAATTTAGTATTTTTTTCTAATAGCTACAGTCATCATACAGACTCTATATTTCCGTACACTATATTTCATATACCTCATGATCTATGCAATATTTACAGTATTGAATACCACGGAAGGTATTCTTGAAATGGAAAGTATGTATTTTAAGGTAGCGTTTCTCCCTAAAATCGTTTTCTCAACTTTAAAATTTGTATCCACCAAAAAGATTATAAAGTTTAGTTTAAAATTGGGACTTCAATTAGAAAAATATACTTTCTTTTAAATTATAAAATATAAAACATGCAAGTCCTTGACCTAACCAGTTGAAAATAACTTTGAAGACAGTAAATAACCTATTACCCTTATTTTTACAGATTCCACTGCCATATCCGACAACCTACGCTATGTTATTAGCTACGTAGAGTCCAATGAGGACTGCCAGTATTCCTACTCGAACATAAAATCCACCAATATCTGCATGGACACCACTGGAGGACGATCCACTTGTACAGGCGACTCTGGAGGTCCTTTGGTTTATCGTGATCCGGCCCAGAATACTGATATACTCATCGGTGTCACTTCCTACGGCAAGAAGACGGGATGTACTAAGGGCTATCCGGCTGTTTTCACACGTGTTACCTCCTATTTGGATTGGATCCAGGAAGTGAGCGGAATCGTCTACCCGTAGAGTGGTCCTCGAGGGCTAAACAATCAGTGCTGGGCACTGTAAACACAATTAAATTAAATGTTGAGCATTTCAAATATATATTTTGTATTTATTAATTGGAGGGCGTGAAGTAGTGGAAGCGATACTTAAAAAACGACGCAATTTCTAAAGAGATAACACTACCAGCTTTCTTTGATAAAGCTATTGAAGATTCGCTGGAGATGTTGGTTCTTTAACAAACCGTAGCATACTTTTCAGTGCTGAAATTATTATATTTCATACAAAAATATTTATTTCATTTTTGTTCGTAATATTATAAGGTTTATATTATTAGATTTTAGTAAGTATTATTTGTATTAAATTATTAATAATAAAAATGTGGATATTTAAAAGTTAAAGGCGTTTGTAATTTTTCTGAGGGAATCTACATAAAATTATTGAAAAGAAACTAAATAAATTATTTAATAAAGATTTGATATTTAGATTCTACATTTTACCTATAACTTTTGAATAAAATTAAATAAACAATAAGCTATATATTTTATAGTAAATTATATCACCTAATTTCATAACAATTACACTAATGGAATAATTCCATTTGAGGGTAATTTCAAAACCCTAAACTTTGGAGTCCAAACTTATCAGAAGTCTCTAAACAATTTAATATATTTCTTGTCTAAAACCGATTAATTTTGAAAGCCTCTAGTTTTTTTTTGCGTTTCATGATTAAAACAATTACGTGAATAGATTATACAAGCCCGGAGGAAAAAAGTCCCCATAATTGTTATTGATTTCCAGTTAGACTATCTTTTGGGCAAGTTAATATTTGCCGAATCACAGGCCGTATCTTAACAACTTCAACAAGTCTGAATGAACGGCCGAGATCAACATCCATATCTCCCCAGCGGCCCGTGCCGATAGCCAAACATTACAGAAGGAGGCGATGGTAGAGACGCACAGCTGACCACTTGAACCTGACGGTGCCTGAAGATCACAGATAGCGATTGGAACGTCAATCGTGTGTAGGGGCCTGACTTGATTATAAAAGCAGAGGGATGACCAGGAGATGGACATACTTTTCGCAAGTAGCCCCAACATGAAGGTACTCATTGTCTTTGCCTTGGCTCTGGCCTACGCCTCTGGATCGGCCCTGCGCTCCGGACTTGATGGTCGCATCACCCGCGGCGAGGATGCCCGCGAGGATCAGTTCCCCTACCAGGTGGGACTATCCCTGAAGATCGGCTCCTCCTCGGCCTGGTGCGGAGGTTCTCTGATCGGACACGAGTGGGTTCTGACCGCCGCTCACTGCACTGATGGGTAAGTGACTTCTAGAGCTTGGAAACCGGATCCCTTTCTGACAATTCCACTCCCACGCTGTAGTGTTGACTCCGTCGAGGTTTACCTGGGCAGCACTGTCCGCGACAGCCCTAAGGTTAAGCACCACGTTGCCAAGAAGGACATCATCATCCACGCCGACTGGAACAGCCGCACTCTGCGCAACGACATCTCCCTGATCCGCATCCCGCACGTCGACTACAGCGCCGCCATCCACAACGTGGAGCTGTCCCGTAGCGATGCCTCCTATGACGGTGATGAGGTGATCGCCTCCGGCTGGGGCCGCACCTCAGACTCTGCTTCCGGCGTTGCTGCCCGCCTCCAGTACGCCCACATGAAGGTCATCTCCAACTCCCAGTGCAAGAGGACCTACTCCTCCACCATCCGTGACTCGAACATCTGTGTCTCCACCCCTGCTGGTGTCTCCACCTGCAACGGCGACTCTGGTGGCCCATTGGTTCTGGCCTCCGACAAGGTCCAGGTTGGTCTGACCTCTTTCGGATCCTCTGCTGGTTGCGAGAAGGAGTACCCCGCTGTGTTCACCCGTGTGTCCAGCTACCGCGACTGGATCAAGGATCACACTGGCATCTAAGTCAATCTGAATAAAAAATTGATAGTTCCGCAAAATAAAAAATGTCTTTGAAATTATAGAAAATATTACCGATCCCTAGCCATATAAGAGAATAACTAGCCATGGTTTAAATCTCTTAAAATGTAACCTTCTTTATTGGTAATCATTACTCTTCCAGTCGCTCTCTGACTTCGAAACAGACGTTCCACTCCTCGCCATTTGACTTTAAAATTTAATTTCGATAGACTTCCTACAGATCAATAATCATATTATCATTTAGGCCTCCATTTTGCAGAGTTACTCTTTCGCCATAAACATTTGGAATGTGTGTGGGTGGTGTATATATAATTAACATTTATACAATATACATTGATTTGAATCATATTTTTTTTTTAGATTTAGTTTCGTTTTGATTTCATTCCATTTCATTTTTTCATATTTATATTAATTTAATTGTTTGTCTTTTTATTAAATAGTAAAGAGCGACTTTTACGGACTAACATTATCATTATTTTGAATACACATACAATTACACAGAATAAAAAATTTAATTTTCGTTTAAAAATATCCATTTATCAGATTACAAATATTAACTTGCATTTACTTTATAGATATACATTTTTTATCCCGCCATTCTTAGGTATTTGTGGCGGGGCACGTTTAGAGGAATAGCGCATAAAAATAACAATTATAAAAAGGTTCTCTGCATATAGGTAAAAGATATATATATATATTTTTGTTTCTTTGTTTGTTTGTTTGACTCTATATAGATTTAATAGTTAGTTAGGGTTTCTCACTTAGTTTGTAAAACGTTTTCAACTTTTTACAATTGTCGGCAATGTAGTAATAAATATATTTATATATAATTTGGACTCTTTGTTAGGTTCTTGTGGTTCACCATGCGCAGCATTACATATTTGGATTATATCTCGTTTTAGTTTAATTGGTGTATATGTTGTGTGTGTAGTATGTGTTGAGTTTTGTTTGGCGCCTAGTTAAAATACATACGAAATAACACTAAACTAGCAAAAATGATTATAATACAAAAGCAAACGAACAAATAAGTACACGATTGGCTGGCGGTGCTGTTCCAAGTGGTTGAAATGATTCGGCGGTTCATCCGATGATTTTCTGGCTGCTGCTGTAATTGTCGTTGTTGTGATGTTTGGAGTCGTTGTTGTTGTTGCTGTTGTTGTTGCTGCTGCTCCTCCTCTTGCTGGTGCTGCAGAAATTGCTGCTGCACCACGAGCCAAAGCCATTCATTGTCGCCCGTGCTGTCGCTCCCGTTGCCGGTGTTATTAATCAACACCAGCAAATCCTTGGCTGCCCTCAATGGCCTTGATGAGCTTGTCCTTCAGCTGCAGGTAGCCCTCGTAGGGTGGCAAGTCCAGGCGATTAAAGCTGCAAAAAAAAATGATGGTCCTATTAGGATACACTCTAGTAACTCCAAAGAACTAATCCCATACCAGGTATGCGCCCTTGGATAGTTGTTGGGTGTGCCCCACTTTTCGATAGTGAACATTTGGGGACCATTGGAGCCGTACAGCTCCTTGAAACCATTCATGGGCACACGCGATGTACCAGTGACGAACTGCAGCAGTCTCGAACGCATCTCGTTCGAAAAGGAGAGCACTGCTCGCCAGAACCACTGGATTATGATGTGGTTCATGTGGTAATCGCCCTTGTAGAGCGTATTCTCGCGCCAGTCCCGCACATCGATGTTCTGAATGCCGCACATCAGCAGCTCCAGCTCGTGCTCGTCAAAGATCTTGATCAGATTCAGGGGGATGATCGAGCCAAAGCCGTCCAGGAACACGGACATCTGCTCCTTGACGCGCGCCACGAAACGCCATTCAATAACGAGTCTGAATGGAATGAATGGATAGTCAGTGTCATGAAAGTATTTAAAATTATTCTATAAACCCACTTGATGTATTCGTCCTTGTTTTCGTTGGTTACATCGATGTTGGCACCACCTGGCTTCAGTTCATGCTGACTCTTCTGGCCAAATACGTCCTCGTCCAGACAGAAGGTTAGCTCCAGTATCCGGGGATCGTTCTCCTTGATCCACATCAGTGAGTTGTAGTACTCGGTGTCCACAGACTCCATGTCCTTCAGGTCAATGGGCTTCTGCAGCATCATCTTGTAGAATGGACGAATGAAAAAGGCATCCAGCAGCTTGCCATGGTACACAGCCATACCAGCAATACGGCCAATGAATCTAGAGTTTTTTCAAAATATATTTTAATAAATCTATATAATTATTAATATTTAGGATCCCTTACTTGAAGTAACTTAAATGCTCTTCGTTGCACAAACCACTGCCATTGTTGATCTGCAGCGTGTAGTTATCCATGGCCGAATACTCAAAGAGACCGTAGTAGGGATTGAACATTTCCTTCGAAAGCAAGTAGAACCACTCCCTGGCAAGGCCACCATAATCTAAAAAAAAAACATTATAACATTAAAATGATTAATCGTTTTATATTTTAGAAGTGCCACTTACCTAAACCAGTCTCTCCCTCAAACTCTACCCATAATTTAGTCTTTAGTAAATCGGTCTTCGTCACCGAGCTAATGATTCGGTAAGAATCCTCCAGGATTGATGTACGGCGGATACGGATTTCAAATTTATTTGGTACGTTGGTCTAAAGATTAAACGATAATTTTAATTTAAGTTTTAAATATTTAATTACATTACTTACAGGCTTTCTAATATGACTCTTGAAATACTCGTACTTCTGCTTGTAGTCTCTGGAATAGGGCACCGCCTGACCAGCAATATTTGGATTGGAGAGGCGTGGGTCCTCCCACTGAGTGGTACGTGTGTCTAAAAAATTAAATAATTAAATTAGAAACTATTATTAATATTATTTAAATAGCACTTACTATGATCTATGTAGAATACACGTCCATCGGTGTGCACCCGCTCCTCCCAGCCCTCGGGCAAAGGTCCCAGATCATCCTCCACGCGTCGTGTCTGATTTGGCATGGGACTGGCGCGTCCATTGCGGGGATCTATCCAGGTGGTGCGACGAGCCGCATGATCAATGAAGAAGGTCCGGCCGTTGGGGGCCACCTGCATGGACCAGCGGGGCGGCAGTGCCTCCTCCTCGCCGGCAGCGTTCTGAAAGACAAGGATTAAGAGGAATCATTAACCAACCATTAATAGTAAAGTATTATCGATATATTTAAGATATTTTCTTGTGCATTCATAGGATGAAAGATAAAAGATAACATTACTTGATCCATGGGAGGCACAGCCGCGTTGTCTTCCTCGGAATTGCGTCGGGTGGACGGAGCTGAGATCTCGGAGGGATTGTGGCTGTCTGTGTGATCGGTGTCTTCATTCTAGGCATTGGTTGATGGATTATTTGATTCGTAAATGTATAGATATGCGGATGCATTGCATTGCGTGTAAATATTTGTTCGTTTTGGAAGAAACAGAAAAGAGTGTTGAAATTAAAAATAATATTTCAATTTATTTCACAAAACAAGCCACATGCAGGTACGATAAAAAAAGCACAAAATATTAGAGAATATTAGCCAGCAAACTAAAGTACACAAGAAGCTGCAACAAACAAGCATTCGAGGGCGACTCAGTCGACATGCAACATGGAGACACGGTGTGGATGCAGAGGATCTGTCGGCGGTATGGTGGTTCGCTTACCCGTGGCACTAGCTACTTCAACCCATGCCCCAACCCCATACATTGTGTGGATAAACGAAAGTGTGAGATTTTCCAAGACTGACAGATAACTCTTACGAATCTTACTTTGAAACACTGGGAGGAATGAAATCACTGGGAGGGGTAGTTGGTAGTTTAATGTTTATGGTTCTTGGGGGTTAACCGGATTAACAACTCAAACAACAAGGACAGTCAGTGGGTTAAGCTACAAGATGATGAACACGTGCTGACCAATTGTTGATGTTGGACTTGCAACTGCACCTGCAGCTGCTGGTGTCTCCGCAGTGGTTGCTGCATCTCCTGCTGCTGGCGATGATCAACATCGAGCTACAAGTGAAATGAATAGTGATTGTGGTGATCTGTATGTGTGTTTTTGTGGTGTTTGGATTTGGATGCGGATGAGTGTGTTCTAGAGGGATAGCTAACCAATATTCTAGTCTGCTGCTGCTGCTGCTGTCGCTGCTGATGCTGCTGGATGTGCTGGTGCATCTGCTGTCGCCGTCGCTGCTGCTGTCGTCCGGTCATGTTGCCCGCCGCTCGCCGCATCAGCACGTTGGTCAGGGCTATGTCTGGAACACCGGGCGCCAGGCGCACCGGCCGGAGATCGTTCTGCAGGCTGGTCGCTGAGATTTCGGGCTGCCTAACGGCGACAGGATGTCGCAGGGAATTGTAAACAAAACTGAGTGGTCAGAAGAGACAGAGGATTAGAAGCTGTTTGGAGGGAAGAATGCCCCGCTGAGAAATACAGCCGATTGGTGGAAGGACTTGATTTGGAATCGGGGCACAGACGACAACACACAGACAGAAGGGCAGGAGGTCAGGAGCTGGGGAGCTACTAAACACTGGACCACTAAACAAATATTAACCTGGCATTGTCCACAGCTGGATCGGGTTCTGGTTCTGGTTGTGGACCATTGGAATTGATGAGGTCGACGGGGATTCCATGGAAGTCGGCCGTTGCCGGTGTCGGTGTCAGGGGTTCTGAGATTGGATTGTCTGTGGGTGTGGTTGAGGCGGCTGTCGGTGTTGTTGGTGTTGTGGCATTGTTATTGTCCTCTAGACTAATGATGTCCTATATACACATGGGTGAGGGTTTATTAATAAATGGAGCTGGCTAATGGAAGGGAGTGAAGCCTACATGATTCTCCATAAAAATAAAAAATAAAAAATGAAAAAGATTCCCTAAAAACTAGCAATACTCTTAAAAGTAATTCGAGATATGATTTCTTTACAAATATGCGGTTCAGGTACAAGTTCCTATCGAGAATATCACAAGTTTGCGCGGTTTGTTCGCCATCCGGATGCGGTGGCTGGAGCTCCACATTGTCCACCTCCACCACATCCTCCTCCTCATCATCTGGCTCTCCCTCCTCCTCCTCCTCCTCGTCATCATCCCTTTCATGCACCTCGCCACAGTGCAGGCAATTGGCCTGATTCCCATCCGCATCCTCGTTGCTGGTCTCGTCGTCGTCGTCGCTGGCCAATGCCTCCATTTGGGCAGCATTCCTCGACCTCTAAGCTTGGTTCAGTGTACAGTTTTGGTTATTGGGTTAGTCGGTGCAGAGTGTGTGTGTGTGTGCGTTGTGTAATGATGTGTGTATTGAGAGTGTGTGAAGTGTGTCGATGGAGGAAAATTAAGAGATATCATGCACGAAAATCAAGTCACTTGCTCATCACACATGCATTAAAGTTCTAACTCTAAATAGATACGGATATAGTTTACCCTTCTTCAACGGATCAAGGCCAAAACTGTTGCAATATAAGCGATTGAGGGATTAGGGAGGCTCCTTGACTTACCGCCGATCGTCCCGACTCCGTTTCATCCACGCTGATGTGAAAGCGTCTCTGGAAGTCCGAGCCCAGTTGGTCTGACGCCTGGTTGAGGTTGGTGTTTAAGCTGGAAGAGGGTATAACATCATCCCCTATGTCTGAGGAAGGAATTCAAATACTTACACAGTTGGTCGCTCCCACTGCGTTGTCCTGGCCGTGTGATTCACATAATAAGTCCGTCCATTGGCATCCTGTCGCTCCTCCCAGCCAGCCGGCAACGAATCGTGACCGCCACTGGCAAACGGATGCTATGGAATTGCATTTATTTTTATATTTTTTATTAAAAAATAATTTACGGAAACTCACTGGCTGGGCGTTGGTCTCGCCCGCCGAGTCGGCCTCCACACGCTCCCACTCGCCATCGCTGTTGCCGCTGGAGGGTTCGCTTTGTTCCCGGGTCTCCCGGATGAAGGCATGATAGATCCGCAGGGTGCCCTTGATGCGGGATTTGGCGCTGTGTTTTTTTGGGGAAGAGGAGCAGAGAACGGTTAGAAAGGGGCGGTAATAGAGGGGCAGTTACAGGTAGACCGCCACACAACAAACGCACAGGGTTTAAAAACAATAAGTATTAGACTAAAGCGTTAACTAAAAATAGACACAACCCAAAAGCAAATACACAAAGGCAGATACTACACTAGTGGGGGGTTACAGTGCGTTTCAAGGCACTTAAAACAGCTTTAAAACAGGTACTGTGTAGAGCAACATACATAAAAATAATAAAAACAAAGAAGCCACTAAAACTCTAAGATACTAGATAGTCTTGAGGAGCCTTCACCAATCTATCTATCAGATTTGGATAATCATTTTTGTTTTTTTTTGGTTCATAATTAGATTTATGTCTATTATGGTTGTTGTGTGTTGTTGTAAATCAACTGAAATAAAAGGAACAAAATCAAACTGCAAATGATATAAACCTACCCTACTGACCTGCGCGGGCGCAGAGTGTAGCTTTGTTCGCCGATGGTGCGACCCTCCTGCTCGGTGGGCAGATTCACCAGGGTCAGCTCGACCATGCCCAGGAAGTCGTCGCGTGTCAGACGATTCTCGTCAAATACTTGAAAGACGAGCTTATGCTCAGAGGGTTTAACCTGTTAAGTGAAGGGATAGTCAGTTTTCTCTAAAAGTTATGAGGTTAAAGGTTAAAACTTACTCTGAATATGAACTCTTCATTCCAAATGGGGTTTAAAGTCTGTGGGAGGAAGTAGAATGATTAGTTTTTCTTTATCTTAAGAGGGTTTCTAACAGAAGATATCTATGAATTAGTCATAAAGTAACTTTTGTAGATATAGTCTGTGGTTTACTTTTCTAATCAAGGCTAGTACTACATAGTTATAGATTAAAGTTCATGCTAAGCTCACCTTCTTTTTGGTTTTCGTCAACACAGAGTCAATATTAATATCACCGTTGATTGTGTTCAAATCGATTCTGACATACGGATCGCTATGAAATAATAAGAGATGTTAGCCAAGATCTACTTACAATTGGTCTAATTAGTCTAATTCACTTACCTGGCACCGAAAATGTCCTTCTTGGCCAGCGACTGCCCACTGAGGACAACGATTCGCAGGTGACACGAGTCGCCAGAGTCGTTCTGTAAAGAAAAAAAATGGGAAAAATTAGCAAAGTACTTGTCATACTTGTCGAGTGGACACTCTTGGGCACGCATCGTTGGATGAAAACAGTAGGCCTGGCTGGCTGGGTGGGCTTGTATTGAAAGTAAATAAGCCTCCTCGTAGTGGCACGACTGCAGCCCATGCGGCGTATACTTAATGTCCGTGATTACGCATACGCCGCATATGCCACGCCGCGAGTCGAGTTCTGCAAACACTCTACCTCTCATTATGAATGCTCTCTGAAGGATCTCTGGTATTATACAGTTGCGTGCATAATTGTTTTTCCGTTCGCGGCTAGATAATTTCCAGGACCTTGACACAAGGACCTCTCCTGGCCTCCACAACGGAAGTTCAAGAGAGTCATCACAGTGCACCGAATGTGGCCCGAAAACTTGAACTGAATTGTGATTCATTTTGTGGGCCTTGGGCTCTCGTTTCACAGAAATGTGGTTTGTTTCATGTTGCGGCCGGGCTTGCAGTTGGCATTTCGGGGCTGCAAAATACAATTTGGGGCGAATCTCCTTTGATGCCATCTCTCTGTGGAGTCGGATTTTTGGCTTTAAAAGGAAGGAAAAACGAAGCTAATTGAGGGAGAAGCCTCGAACTCAAAACCTAACCAAGTTTAAAGCTCCCAAAAACACAGAACACCTGCCAAGAGCGGTCAAGCAGCAAAGTTTCTGCATTCCTGAAAGTTAAACAAAAGCCATTTTATCTACTCATCTCCATCATCGACGCTGAGAGCCAGCACTTGTGTCCATTAAAAGGCTTTTCCCATGAAATATTCAATTTGCCGACATTGTTTATAAAGTGAAGAGCCCCCAGCACACCCCCAACCACCAGTAGTATCTGACCAGACGGGCGCCATATCCATGTCCCGACTGGCGTATCAGATATCAGTGGGTCGCATGTTGCGGCTGCTTGTTTGGCGGCCACACAACGACCCTGACAGAGTCCCCCCCCCCCCCCCCTTTTGAATTTACATGTATGTCGGGTAGTGTACCAAGAGGAACTACTCTATTCCATGCGGTATTCTGTGTTTGTTCCCATTTTTGTGACTGGCAGCCAGTTCCGCCTTTTTCCCATGAACTTGTACTATTGATTTTCACAACCCAACCGGGTCCGGGGGGGTTCTGGGGTGGCGGACTCTTTAAAATAGTTGCGGCTTTTCCCACTTGTGCAATAATTAAATGTACTACCAGTGGATGGGACCAGATCGACCCTGTCGATGAGCAATAACTATAATGTGGATATTCCAAATGGCATTCATTTTATCGACAATAATAAAGCAACTTAATTGTCAATATTCCAGAAGGGAAATATATTATTATAATTTTCATTATATTCTTATAATATATCTCACTTTTCTTAAAAACTTGACAAAGTTTTAAGGTTAATAAAGCTCCAATCAATCAGCCAAAATGGCAGTGTCCTTGGTCTCCAAGGCCCCTATTCTGGGCCACCCCGGGCAGCTGTCACTGTTCTCCCCCATCTGGAATAAAAGACTGAGACCCGTAACCCGTGGCTGGCATTAAATTGATTTTTTAGACATTAAATCTCAGCTTTGGCTAAGAACGCGAGAAATTAGCTTAGAACTGTTCTTGCGGTTTAGGCTTGTTGGCCGGGGGGATTAATGAGGTCGGCTGGGGAAAAGGGTTCTAATTAAAAAGGAAATTCTGACATTAAAAACCACTAGTAGTACTAGCTTTTTGGTTTTACTTCCCATAATCACAATCTATAATCACACACTTTCCACTGATAAGCCTTCTCTTAGCCAGCCTCATTATCAAATATTAACTTTCAACATGTGACATCCAGCTAAGGCCTTTCGCTCTTTTATTTCAAATAGTTTTCTTCCGATTTTATTGGTCATGCCAACTGAATGAATAATAATTATAAAAATATATATACATATACATATGTGAGTAATCATTCAACTCGTCGCTGATAAGCTTTAGCTATGGGTGTGTGGCAGATACTTTTATACAAACAAATAAAGAGAGAGAGACATTGGTAGCCAAAATAAGTCAAGGTTCTCTCGACGGAAGCCCATTTTGGTTTTTTCTTAACGTTTTTCGTCTACTGTTTAAACAGACGGCTTTAACTGATACGATAATAAATACGGAGCACAAGCCAACGACCAAGTTAAACAAGCCAGAATATCAATTGTAATTTTAATGCGCACATGCTGGAAATGCTGGAGAAAAAATCATTTCCCAGGGACGGGGTACAGGGCTACAGGGAGGTCGAAAGGGGGCTTAGTGACTGCCATTAACCTAATTGATTGGTTGTCGCCTCTTTACTTATCACAATACTCAAAGGTCAATGCAAATTCATTACACAAATTGACACTGTTTCATGCATTTGGGTTAGATTGATGGATATTTTCTTTAAATTTCATAAAAAAAATTGAACAAAGATATATATCTATCTATCTATGACGTTCACAAAAGAAAGGCTTTTGTTATCTTTAAGATAAAAATTATTTATAAATTGAAATATGTATCTATGTACATATTTTTTATAATTAATTGATTCTGAGAATAATGCTTGACCGCTCATGAACTTTTTTTTGAGGAAAGAATAAACTTCTTTTTTTATCATTAACTGATATATGATTTTTATAATAAATTTATGTGTAATATATTTAATATTTATAATATTCTTAAGGATTTAACATTTTTACAGCTTTTTTTAAAATAAAAAACCACTACTTTTAAAGGTTTAAAGACAAATAAGGCTTTTAAAAAAGAGGTTTTCTAGTCTTTCTAGTCTATAACTTAATTGTTTAATGATATGGTTTTTTTAAAGGGGTTTTCCAGTCTAGAAATTTGAGAAAATGGAAAAATTGTCTTTTCATAATTTTATAGCTTAATCAGTCAGGAATTAATAATACAGAAATGCTATAAAAAAAATTCCTAATACGAAATTTTTAAGGTTTAATTATTTTTGTATTTATAGACGTTATTCTACTTTTTCTTGCAATCTTTCTATTTAAATTTGTCTATTTTTTAAAATTTTTTAAAAGTTTTTTTCCTAGTACTTTTTTTTTAAAGCAAAAGCTCTTAAATTTCATCCTAGTTTCTTCAGAATTTCAGCATGAATCTATTTATCTCAAAAACCAACTAAAAATATAGATACAAAATTTTTAAAAATTTTAAAACTTAAATATTAAGAAAACTATGTTATGTATGTAAGGTTTTTTAGTTTTAAGGATCGAGATTCATCATTTTTCTTTGTTTTTAATAACACAGGACGACAGCAAAAAATCTCAACGATAATAACTATAATTAATACGTTAATAAACCTTTAATATTTCTTTCAGTTAAGTTCCTTCAATTCCAGCAACTAGACTAGAAAACCCCCTTAAGTAGCCGCCCAAAAAAATAAATCTTATAATATTTCCTTGGGTTTGAAACCCCCCTTTTTTAAAATCCTCCTTAAAACCCCGCCACACTGATCCGGAAAATCGCCCCAAAAAAACAACAGCGATCGAGGAGAAACCTTGGTGACGAAGGGAGGCACGTGAGGCACTTCAAAGGCGGCTCAATTAGCGGATGAAGAAAATGAGCACAACCACACACATTGACACACACTCACACAGACACAGACTTGGCTCATTTGCATATGTACCATTTTACACGTACTTGAGGAGCTCTCTTGAACTGAATTCAGTTACTTACATCGGTGTTATTGTATCCATGGATTTGGCCATCTTCGCTCGTCACCGATGGCGATGTGGTTGTTGATTCGGCCATTTTGATTTTAATTTCGATATTATTCACTGATATATTCACGATTTTTGATTGTGGTTCGTATTTGAGTTTGTGTTAATTTATCGAACGCGCCTCTCCAAGTAATTTAAACAACAAATTGTTGCGGCTATAAAAATATGGAAACTCGTATTTGTATTTTTTTTTTTCGGTTATAACTGAACCAAACAAGTTATCCAAAAGGAATCTATATATCTGTTATTGTTTCAAAATATATATATATTCTTTGGAATGCGAGCTTTTTTATGCTGCAAGCTGGGGCTGCAGATTGCGACAAAAAAAGAGGAACAGGTTTCACAACAATTGTCGTTGAGGTTTTATTTATTTTATGTTTATTGCGAATACGTCATGGATTGGAGTAGGGACTAGGGACTAGGCCTGGCGGCACATTTCTTCATGGGGCGTCACATTCACATTAGAGGTCGGCAAGGGGGGGAAACACATTTTTGGCATGCATGACTAATAGGGCGCCCAGAAGCAAAAAGAGAGCGCCACGAATTTCAGAAATCTCGGTACTTTTCGATGGCAGATCTTCAGCACAAATACGTACAAAATATTTACATTTGATTTTTTTTTTTTATTTATATAATTAACACATTTCAGGGGTACCGCGATGCATTAGACCATAATAAATTTATTTATATTTTTCTTTCATATGTGTGTGTATGTTTGTGTGTTTGTATAGGGTATAGGGTGTACACTTAATATTTATAATTCAATTATTCACTTATTTATCTTTTATTAACGGCCCTAAGCGATAGAAACAATAACAACAATAACAAACACGGGAGCAGCACACGGACACTATTGCGAAAACATGTTCTGCGTAAATTTATCTCTCCTTCTCGCTCGCTCCCGCAACGACGATTGGGAGTGCTGTGAGCGAGTGTGCGAGTGTGGGTGCGAGTGAGAGCGCAACAGCAACACTTGTCGGCCGCAGCTCGAATTTGGGGCTTTGGCGTTCTAAGGTAAAATGAAAGCAGCTCCCCCAACAGCAGTGTGACCAAGTTGTCATTTAGCCAAAAAAGCCAAATGATGAGCTTTATGATAAGTTTATCACCAACATCAGAATTTCCGAGAAATTATATTTAATATTAAAAAATGTAAATTAATATTAATATTAAATTGTAAATAATTAATGTTGTCTAGGTATTGTAACACAATATCTAACCCCTTTAAAAAAAATACTAGATATTATCATTCACTTTAGAAACTTGTCAACACTGTCACTGGTTAAAGCTATCAGATGGAGCGAAAGCTTTTCACACTCTTCCCCCTATGAGACAGCTGTGCTCGCGAACAAGTGTCCAATGAAAAACAAAACAAAAAACAGCTGATCGGCTGAGTATCTTGTATCTGCTGCTGCTGCAGTTTGGGATCTTTGCCGCGCAAGCTTAAAACAGCCACCCATTTGGAAGCTAAGTAGCGTGTCGTCAATTATAATTGACATTTGACTTACTGACGTAATAAATGCAAATAAAATTAACCGCTTGTAAGTAGCAAACTGTTGACTGATAAGCGGGCCATTAAAAGCTATTCCGAGCCAAAAGAAGTGACGTATGTGACAGGTACTTCGATTAGTGGACGTCATCGAGCCGCCGGCGTGTGACGTGCGAATTGGATTAAAAAAATGCCGGCGAGAGCTCAATTAGCAGGCCACTGACACAAGTGCTCTAATGAAGATAAATCAGCCACCCCCCTTTCTGCCTCACTTTCTAGGGAAATTCCTCAAATTCTGACAGCCTCTAAATGAGTTAGGCAAACAACATTCGGACGCCGCTCATGGAAAGCGAACTGAAGCCAATTTACGCACATTCCCAGTCCCATTTAGCCGGCGATGGGTGTGTTGATAAATTGAATTAGGTTCGAAGATGCTGCTGGTTCACGTCTTTTGCCGAAATTCAAATAAATAAATGAATTTCCGTTCGATATTTGTTTACCCCAGCCAGCCAGCGCATTCCAGACGAGGGCCAAACAAAATGGTAAAGGCCACTTCGGACCGACTGCTTATCAGGCACTTTTTGGAGCCAACTGAAAAAAAAAGTGCAAGTATTTTCTTACTTAGTACTGACATACTATAACTATCAACTTACTTAACTGATAACCTGATTGTTGATATTGGAAAATTGTGCCAATGTCAACTATCTTATCGTGTTTTTAAACTATCTTATATAGTTTCAAAAAGATACCTTTATAATTTAAAACTTCTCACCTCCAACCACCCATGTAAGCAACAGGTGGATCTCATTCCGATCTCGAGTGAATAGAATCTGTGGGGCCCCATCTACACCATTCAGCTGTTTGCCATTCGGCAACTTTCTGATTAGATTACCCGAGAAAACATCGTAAAAATAGAGAAACGAATATAAGCCCCAGGGCGCTGATAAGGCCAACCAAAATCCCCCCTAGCGTAAGTGCTTCAGTCAACTTTCCCTGCACTTGTGGCTCTGTAATCTACAGTGAGGCAAAATATATATTTTTGAGACATTGGGAGAGCTTTAAGATTATGTTTCAGAATGATTCAATTGGGAAAAGTATGCCCACACCCCGGGAATTAATGACTTACCACTGCTGCCAACGATCGACGTGGCGTGTGTCCGTTTCCAAACTCCATCCGCGTCTGCTGTTGTCCTGCAACCGAGGCAGCCCGCCTGCGGGGCGGCGGTCGGGGCACATCACCTCCGCCGGATGCTGAGGTGGAAGAGGTGGCGGCGGCCACAGCGGCCACTGAGCCGCTGGAACGTGCCGACATTGTTTTTCGCGAAGAAACTGCAACGGAAGATGAAGAAAATGGGGCAGAGTGTTAGTGCAACGGAGGCGGAAGTGCAAATTAAGCGACAAAAAAAGACACGGGGCGAGAAGGAGGAGGTGGAGGCTGCGACAAGGCCACACAGCCAAAGTGAAGAAGTAAGAAAGGCAAGACCAGACAACAAAGAGGAGGGCCCAACAAAGTGCACAATGGAACGGTACTTGAACTAGATGCTATCGCCCTCTCTCCCACCGGCCCGCACAAAAGCCAAACATTTTCTTTTGACAAGCTGGATGTGCGGCATGCGGCATGAGGCACGGGGCATGGGGGCATGGGGCATGCGGCATGAAGCGGGTGTAATTAGCCAAGCGCAAAGGGTTCAACGCCATGTCTCGGCTTCTCGGTGATGTTAGCATAAACCGTAAAGTCAGAGAGTCATTTCTCGCTATGGTTTTCCACTTACGTTAGCACACACACGCACACACTCGGACGCCGCCTTGTCACTATAATTTCGCCTGAATTATGTATATATTTTGTGCTGTAAATATGCGCAGGTGTGTGTGTGTAGGCTCGCCTTTACTTTATCCACTATGAGCGGAAAATCATCACGTACATCTTTTCACACGGCTTTTCGCTTCTGATTCACTTCTATCAGCCGCCCGATAAAAAACTTAGCTACCGCGCACGCCCTCACTGCCGATCCTGGGCTGTGGCTGGCTCAATAAAACACACACACCTTGATTAATTAAAAACAATAATTAAAAAACGGAACGGGATCCAAAATACACGGATAAACGACGGCGACGGTGAGAACTAAAGTGTCAGTGTGACCGGAGCGTGAGAACTTTCAAATGCCGCCGTCCCTAGCATCAATTCTAGTTGAATTTTTTGGACGACAAATTTAAATTTCACAAGTAATCAATTAGAATTTAGTTAAATTAAACAATAAATTATAAAAATATATCTATTAGACATCATGAATCACTCCATTAAAGGTGACAATCATGACAAGTGCCACGCACCGACTTTTGGTATTTCTTGGGCATTTCCAAACTTTAGGCGGCCACACAGAAGCAGTGAAAATCCAAATGAAACGAGAAATCTGATAATTTTAGCGTTAAAAAGTGTTGCAATTGTTGGTGCATTTAATATACAGGCAAATATAGAAATTTTGAGCCGAGCCCAGTGAAAATAAGAACTTAAAGAACACTTTCCATTCTATAATAATTAAGAAAAGGGGGCCAGAAGAAGAAGAAGAGGAGCAGAGGGGTCGGCGTGGTGCGTACTTGGTGCGAAATTGCGTATTAGGAAAGAAAACAACAACAGCAACAACAACAAAAACAAAAACAACAGCAGCAGCAACAGCTATCAACTGGAAACGCTGGCAAACATAATTCCCAAGCCCAAGCCAACAAACAAATACAATTGACTAACCCCAAAAGCCAGCAGCAACAACAACAGCAAATTACATGGGTCTGACGGATCAAGATTGGATCGGTTGTGCGGTATCCATTGCCTGCGACGACGTCCTCGGTGTTTTCCAAGGCCTGATCAAGCAAATATCCGCTGAGGAGATCACCATTGTACGGGCCTTCCGGAATGGCGTCCCCCTTCGGAAGCAGAACGCGGAGGTGGTGCTCAAGTGCACGGACATCCGGAGCATCGATCTCATCGAGCCCGTTAAGCAGGATGTAGATGTGCACACGGCTCCGCCAGTGATCAATAAACCCACTCCCGTAAAGTTGCCTCACTTTTCCAATATTTTGGGTAAGCAGCAGCAGCTTCAACTCCAGCAACAGCAGCAGCAACAACAACAACAACAGCAGCAAAGTCAAGATCAGGATGTGCCATTGACGCCACGGGGAAAAGCCAATGGATATGGACGAGGACCAGGAGGATCCGGGTCAGGCGGCAACGTCAACTCGACGCTCAGCGACAAAATGCATCAACTGAAGCTGATTGAGACCAATGGATGCAATGGAAGGTAACTAATGTGTTTAATGGTTATATCCTCAAGAAACTCAAAGGTCTTTTTTTTCCTAAAACAGAACATCGTCGTCGAGTGCCCACCAACCCCAAATGTCAACGACCCCGAGTAGCGTGGCCGCCTTCTTTGGCAATATGATTCCAGCCAAGGTGGAGGTCAAGCTGGGCAGCACGGCCTACGGTAGCAATACGCGAGAGAGCTACTGCAGCAGCAGCGGGGACAGTGGCGAGGCTGCGGGTTTGGTTCAGGGCGCGAGGAGCAGCACCAGGCCCATCGATATCGTCAGCAATGGAGACAGCTACTACAAACAAGCCGCCTCCAGTTACGGAAACGGTAATGGCAATCCCAAGAAGAATATTAATGGCAACGGCTCGTATACGAATGGAAATATGAATGGCAATGGAAAGAATAAACGGAACAGGATCCGGCGGGAGAGTAGCATGCGGCAACAGCAGACTTTTGGCAGCGAAGCGGAGGATCCACTACTTAACGAGGACTTTGATTTTGAGGGCAATCTGGCACTCTTCGACAAGCAGGCTATTTGGGATGATATTGAGAACACCCACCAGAAACCGGATGTGGTCAGGCACTTAGTGAACCAACACCACCATCAGCCGGAGCAAAAGTATCGACACGACGAGAACATTTTGGCCAGTAAGCCGCTGCAGTTGCGCCAGATTGAGACTATGTTTGATGGCAGCAAGGATTTCGTTACGGACGACGGCTTGATCATCCCAACGATTCCAGCCTATGCTCGAAATAAGATCGAGATATGCGCCGATAAAGCCGGATTATCGCTGCAAAGGCAAATAGATATTTTGGCGCGTGGGGCCAGTGATCTGGCCATTACTCTGCTGGGCGGTGCCAGGCGGTTGACTCCGGCCAACAACCATCAATGGCCCAAGATTGCCATCATTTGCGATGGTGTCAAGAGCATGAGGTAGATAGATCCTTCATTCTTGGTAGAGGACTTGTTAAAATTAGGATTCTTTGCAGAACGATCAACATTGGAGCAGCTACAGGTCGCCAACTGGCTTCCCATGGTCTTAAAGTGCTGCTGTATGTGGAGCAAGTGCAACTGTTTGAGCAACACAGTAATAGCCCAGAGATTTCTTTATTTAAGGCAACCGACAATGTCATAGTCCACACAGTAGACGGTAGGTTTTGGCTAGAATCTATGGTCTAGATTAGGAGTTTTAATAATTAATCTTTATCTTATTGTAGCCTTGCCCAAGCCAGACCTTGTGATACTCTCGACAAACACAGCTAATCTGTCAGATGCAATCAAAAAATGGCTCAGTGTTAATCGGTTCGCATCATTTTCCTTAAAAATATATATTTTTCTAACAAGAATGTTTTATATTTTTCAGCGCTTCGGTGCTTGCCATAGACCCACCGCCGTGTGGCATTAACGATGTGGCAATCAAGTACTCAATTCTACCCATTCTACCATTAAATGGCATATCAACAGCACCATCATCGTCATCGGCTGCCGCCACACCAACGCCGATTGCCAGCACATCGGCAGCAGCTGCAACAGCATCATCATCATCAACGAACAATTGTGGCAAATTGTATTTATGTAATCTAGGTATACCGGATAAATTCTATCGTGATTGTGGCATTAAGTACAAAAGTCCCTATGGACATAAATATGTGATACCGATTCACTCAAAGGACTGAAACAACGACAACAACAAAAACAACAACACAACAAAACCCAACATTAATAACAGAAATCAAATAGCATCATCAGATATATCAAAAAATTAAAAAAAAAAACATACGTATGCAAATAACCAAAACACAATAATACACACACACACACACCCGCACACTTGTGATGATCATCAAGTCCAGTTTCCTGTGAATCTAGCTCTTAAAGGTCTTCTCTCATATCTTACTCAGATTTAACATTATGTTCTATACCGCTTAAATATTTAGTTGTTAGGCTATACACACATATTAGCATAGTTATTATATCTACAAATTTTTTCAAATATTTAAAAACTGCCCCTGGCCATGTGCCACCAATTATTGTTAACTTTCAAATTGTACTATTATTATTATTAGATTTTTTTTGTAATTAAGCAAAACCATATTACTGTGTAGCCCTTGGTTCTAAAAGCTAGTCCAGCATTTAAAAGTTTTAAAAGCTTTAGTTTAGGCGCACGCTCGCAGAATTTTTTTCAAAACATTTATCCAAAAAACAGGATTCTTTTTATTCCCTTAATCATCCCGCAAGTGGTCTTTGTAATCATAAATCGTATCAGCAAAAATCAGGCAAATTGTTTGTAAATATCTGTAGAATTCAGAGAGAGAGATCATGTTAATTATTATCAAGAAAAGTATGCGCAATAAATGCCAAATTAAATGTCTAATTTTAAGCATTAAATCCGAAGCAAGAGCAGCAACCAACTATTGTACGATATAAAGTGGAATTCAAAATCCAAGTATAAATCAAATCAGATTAGGTTAAGATTTAGATCCGTAAGATTCAAGTGTTTAAACATTTAAAAAAGAAAGATAAAGATACTGAGAGGAAACTTTCTATTGTGTAGACGTATTTAAGAATGTGTCTTTAAGCAAAAAAAAAACTAAACAAAGTCGAGAGCATAATTTTTTACCCATCGAATACTAAGGAGAAATACCACAACACAATACTTATACTCTTAACTGTAGAACGATGAATTTTATATAAGATTAAATCCAAATCAAATAGTGCAAAATTTTAAACAGGTTGCAACGAGGCAGCCAACAAAAAACTTAAATCCAGCAACCCACAAACTAAACCAATTGTTGTATAAATAATAATTCTAATTGTAAAGATTACCAAAACACACACACACAAGTAGATTCTAAATTCCAATCATGTTGATGATCATCTGAAAATTCAATTTCCTAAAAACCATCAAATAATTATATAATATAGAGAGTTGATTGCGGACCAAGCCGACGTCCAATCGGTTATTTGGTCACCGCACTGACTGTTTTGAGTTAGGCGTAAGGAGAGTTATAAAAGACCTCGAGGAGATGTTAAAGGAGAGCAGATGAGAAGGTTTTTCCATGCCACAGCAACAGCTACTTATAAATTCCAAAAAAAAAAAACCATACAAACATCCAGACATTTTGGGAATGCTTTAAAATTGTAAAAACAAAACATCTATTTTCGGGCCAATTGAAATTGTTAAACGATAAAAGATTGAAAACCTAATTTTAAAATTATACAAAAAAGACAACAAATTGTACAGAAATTCTCTTTTGGAACAAAAATTGTAAATTAATCAAGAAAAAAAGAAAAGAATAAGAAAACGGATCAAAAAAAGAAAAAATACAAAATGAAATCCTTTCAAAACTAAACAGCAATATTTAAAAAATATACAAACCAACACCGAGAAGCCTTCTCATGGAAATATATTTGTATTTTATTGGGTGGGGGGAATTAGATATATTAATTATCTATCAGATCTATTAAGAACAATCCACAACTTCTTCTAATCCCGCCTTTAAAGTAAATATACATTACCTTGTGATTAATTCCATATCTTCCAATAATTCTTCCTATAACTTCTTAATTATAAACCACATCTTTAAAACCTTGTACAATTAAAATTCTTATATCATTTTTTTTTTCTCATAATTCAAGTGCAATTTTATTACAATCCACTTATACCATATAATAATAGTTACTTTATAATTCCGAGTGTCTTGTGTGTAGTTTATAAATTAAAAAAAAGAGTGTGAAAAGTGTGTTGTAGAGACTTACGATTATATAAAAACAATAGATTTTGGAAATAGATATTATATAGTAGGTAGTTAGAAAATTCAATTAGCATTATCATTTATCATTTTCGATCGAATTCTTACCCACGGAAGGTCAAATTGGGGGGCCAAACTTAAACCACTCTTTACACTGCTCTCACAACTCCCACTATCCTTTAATAAACAGTCTCTGTCTCTCTGGTCCTTGATGATCAAAATTAGCTTGAGATTGGGATTGTAATCAGAGAGATTAGTGACCCGAATACTCACATAATACAGTACTGAAATGTGCTGAGCTTGAGCTTGAGCCTGAACTGTGACCCCGATGCAGCGAACCGATAACAGAGGAGGAGATATGGTTAAAAACAGATCTTATGCCTCTTGGCAGCTACGAGGATTGTAAAATAATATTTTCATATTTGCTTGGTGATGAAATCTTTTAATTTAATTTGTTTTTTTTTATTTTTTGTTTTTTTTTTTGTGATTTAGAGAGAGAGATAGAGAGAGAAGGATACGTACGTTGGGATCTGGATCGCCGAGAAACCCCTACTGCTTTTTTTTGAGAAGTTATCAATGTTGTTAGACATATACGTACCACAGTCGTGATCTTCTAACATTAATACGTACCCAGAAACGATTATATAATACCAAAACATTAGGAATTCCAAAAGGAAACTTCAACCAGAATGGATACGTACCCAAGCGCTATAGTGCAGCTATATTAACCGGATCTTATCTAAGTCTGTCGAGACAACTAATCTTGTTTATAGATAACCTTTCAATACTCAATACGTACCGAAGCTGTTATGGCCTGCAAGTGTCGAGCTTCAAAGTAGAGAAACGCTTTAAAGTTACAAATCAAATCATATCAAAATCAAATCAATCAGATCAGAGCTGTGATAGAGAGTCAGATTTATGGTATATGTGGTGGAGGAGGAGGCTTACCCCAAATGAGCCGACTTCGCTTCAGTTGGTTTCGATTGGGAGAATCGCGATCAAGAGCTGAGAATTGTATTTAGTCGAGAGTTTTGTTTTTTTTTTTGGGATAATTATAATGTGTTACCATCTTGTAGCTATCTATACAGCTATACAAAACACAAAAGAATATCAAGGATTGGCTGTCTATCTTAAAGGACTACAATTGGCAACACTGCGGCTCATAATGATCTGCCAAATAGTTAATTATTTCTTAAAATCAACAAAAAATTAAGATATTTAATAAAGTTACATCTGTATAGATTTAAGGTGTTAGGGACTTGTTTTAAAGATTTTTTTTAGTTTAAAAGGTGGGAGCTAAGATCGGAAATGTTAACAATTCAAAGAGGTTGTCTGCAAGTCAAAAATTGTATGTTGGGTCGCTTTATTAGGTAAGCTATGGTTATTCGGTTGTAGTTTCAAGTATTTTTCAAAAGTTCAGTAACTTATATTGTGGTGGCATTGTTGTTGTAGTTGTGATTAATGTTACGTACGTGCGCTGGGCGGGATTTGGACGGTGTGCGGTCCTAGCGACGGGAGTAACGCTCGCGGGAGTAGGAGCGTCTTCGACCACCGCCTCCACCACCACCACCGCCGCCGCCACCGCCACCGCCTCCGTCTCTAAAGTGGTTGTAGTTGTAGCGTCGGTCTCCACGTGGTGATCGATCTCTGGAGCGTGATCGGCGTCGGTCGTCTCGCCGATCACCACCACCACCTCCTCCTCCGAAGCGGCCTCTGTCGTTGCGCCCGTGGCGATCTCGGTCTCTTCTGCCATCGCGATCCCGTTCGCGGTCATCCCGCCTCTCACGATCATCTCGACGCCCGCGTTCTCCTTCTACGGGGCCTTCCTTTGGCTTCTCCACGGGTTTCTCCGCGCCGTTTTGCCTTCCATCTCGGTCCCTCTCCCGTTCGGGGCGATCTTCGCGGTTTCGCTGCCTCTCTCGGGACCGGGAGCGATGGACTCGCGACCGGCGATCCAGTTCTCGTCCACCTACAAAGTATCGGTTGCGTCCGCGGTTGTCCTCGTCACGATCTGGCATCTTACCCGTTCGTTTCAGCTCCGCCTTCCGTGGTGCTGCAGTCTTCTCCAGCTCGATCAGCTTTTCGCGAATGGTTAGGAAGCCAAGATGCAACTTACCACCAAAGTGGTCCGCCAGTCGGATGTCGTTGTCGTGGATGCCCAGATACGCCGAGCAAACCTCGCAGACACGTAGCTTCTGCTGCTGATAGGTGGACGCTGGCATGCTGGTGCGATACTCGTGCTCCGCCTTGATTTTCTTTGCCCTCAGCTCGTCGATCTCCTTCATCAGTTCCATGCTGTCCTCCACTTCGCCAGCCTCACCAAGTGCCTCGGCCTTTGCCAGTTTCTTGCCAATTTCCTCGGCCAGTGCGTGGACAGCGTTGGCCTTTTCGGCCACTTCTGCGGTTAGCTCCTCCTGGGTTTCCTTCAGACGCTGCTTGGCCGAATCGGTGCGTCGGTCGCAGTCCGCGATAAATGCCTGCAGGTGTTCCATGGCCTCAATGTCGTAGTAGTAGTCTCGGGTCTTGGCGGCGCTCTCGTAATCTGCTCGGAAAGCGAGGTCATGCACTTTGGGACACTCACCGAGATCCATGCGTGTGGACGCCAGGATGTCGTGTGGGCAGCAGTCTAGCAGAAAGGATTTGCAAACTCGCGAGTCCGAGAACTTCAACTGTCGCTCGTCCCCGTTCCTCGTCGTCCCCATTAGCTGGTCCAGCATAGCGCGCATCTGATCTGTGGCCGACATTTTGTTATTCGGGCCGCTCATCTCCCGTTGCCGATGCCCTTGAAAATGAACCGACTCCGGTGACAACTAAATCAAAGGTTGTTTGATGGCCCTCTGCGTTTGTGTGTAGAGAGCGCGTGTGGAAAAATTGGATAGTTGAGAAAATTTTCACTCAATCTTGTACCACCTATGAAAAGTGTAGCTGTAGTGTGGCCAGACTTTTGTTTTTCGCTAAACATGGACGCATTTATACAGAAAAGTAGCTTGGTAGGATTCTTTAGATTATATTAATTGTTCTTAAAAGAACATTTATCTGCAATAGGCAGAAAAAAACTCAAATAAACTATTAAATTGTAGAATTTTTCATAAATTTAGGGTTACCACCCGCATGCGGCATCTATCGATACGCCGATAGGCACGTGGCCGGCCATCGCTGACCCTCCACCGGTGCATTGTCCAACACTAGCCTGTAAAACGTTTTCATTAAGCGCGATATTTTTGTTGATTCTTTCGTTTTTTGGCGAAATTTTGGTTTAAAATTAATTCTTTTCGACCGCCATTGGCGCACAATGTCCGATGACGACGATATACAGTACATTAAGCGGCAGCGCACGCTCCACTATGGCTCGCTGGAGGAAACGGAGAGAAAGCGTCAGAATGCCGCGGCGTCGGCTACAACAACAACAAACA
The DNA here is from genome assembly GCF_030179905.1 of Drosophila bipectinata. Classification (NCBI taxonomy): domain Eukaryota; kingdom Metazoa; phylum Arthropoda; class Insecta; order Diptera; family Drosophilidae; genus Drosophila; species Drosophila bipectinata. The sequence goes on from NC_091738.1 coordinate 6,498,931, forward strand.
CGCCGGCGTCTGGTACAACAACAACGATAGCCGGCACAGGCGGCCAGCTGGAAGATATAGATTCCGATGAGGACTACGAGGAAAGCACGAAAAAGACTAGCTCCTTGAAGGCACCCGCTCCACCACCCACAGCAGCCACTTTAGCCAATAAAATCGACGATGACTACTTTGATCTGGAGGCGGAGATAGAGCGGGACAAGGTGGCCCTACTGGTCGAGTTCGAACGAAAGAAGAGGGCGCGTCAAATAAACGTGTCCACGGACGACGCCGAAATCAAGAGCAACCTGCGCCAGCTAAACGAGCCCATCTGCTACTTTGGAGAAGGTCCGGCCGAGAGGAGAAGGCGTCTCAAAGAACTGCTTGCCAATCTTGGCGAGCACGCCATCGGCAAAAAGCAGACCGACGATGAGGAGCGCAGGATCCAGCAGAGGGAACAGGAGGCAACCTGGTATCACGAGGGTCCTGACACTCTCAGGATTGCTCGCCTCTGGCTTGCAGATTACTCACTGCCCCGTGCCAGGGATCGCCTCATTCGCGCAAAGGATGCTCTGGAAGTGCCCAGTGCAACACGAGCCGGCCGCATGGTCGAGATGCAGAAGAAGCTCCAATCCTTGGCGCCCCTGTGCTCCCAAGTGGGTGACACACGCCCCGTGAGCAGTGCAGCCTTCAGCGAGGATTCCACTCTGTTGCTGACATCCTCCTGGTCGGGTCTTTGCAAGCTGTGGAGCGTGCCCGATTGCGAGCTGAAACAAACGCTTCGTGGGCACGCCAGTTACGTCGGTGGAGTGGCCTTGCGCCCAGGCGTTAAAGCAGATGAGGAAAATGTGGTAGCCATGGCGTCGGGCGGTCACGATGGCGCCGTCAAGCTATGGGGGTTTAACAACGAGGAATCCATCGCCGATATCACCGGTCACATGCCCCATCGCGTCTCCAAGGTGGCCTTCCATCCGTCCGGCCGCTTCCTGGCCACCGCCTGCTACGACTCCAGCTGGCGGCTCTGGGATCTGGAGCAGAAGACAGAAGTGCTGCATCAGGAGGGGCACGCGAAGCCAGTGCACTGCTTAAGCTACCAGTCGGATGGGAGTGTCCTCGTAACGGGAGGACTGGATGCGTTTGGGCGGGTCTGGGATCTGCGTACTGGTCGGTGCATCATGTTTTTGGAGGGTCATCTGGGCGCCGTTTTTGGAGTGGACTTTTCCCCGAATGGCTTTCATATCGCCACTGGGTCGCAGGACAATACCTGCAAGATCTGGGACTTGCGACGCCGTCAACCTGTCTACACCATTCCCGCGCACACCAATCTGATTTCGGACGTGAAGTATCAGCAGGACTGTGGCAGCTTTCTGGTCACCTGCTCCTACGACTCCACCACAAAGATATGGTCCAACAAGACATGGCAGCCACTGAAGACGCTCCAGGGCCATGACAACAAGGTCATCTCGGTGGATATCTCGCCCAACTCGCAGTACATAGCCACAACGTCGTTCGATCGCACCTTCAAGCTCTGGTCGCCCGATAGTTGATTTTAATATCATTACTATATTGTATTTAGGCCTGTAGGCGCGACCTGCCCTATGGGTGCACTCTCATCCACTGTTTTTGTTGTTTCAGAGACAATAGCCCATGGAAGTCCTTGCGACCAATTCAAGTTTTCGTTTTGTATAACACAATTTGTTATTTTTGTTAGGCGAAAGGCAGATGCAGCGATGTTGCATTTTGTAAATTTTAAGAATTTTTTATTGAAATTTGTTAATAAAAAAAAAACACGACATTTTTGGTAAAATGGCTGCATATTCTTAATGGAAGGTTCCCAAAGTAATATATAAAATACGATTATTATTTGTATATAGTTTTGAATTTTAATTTCTTTTCGTATATTTTTGTTGCTGATCTTTTTATATGACAAACTTAGACATTTAGCTTGAATTTTAACTAAAATTTAACTACCACAGATAGGTTGCAATTACATACATACATGTAAATGTATATGTCTAATATATTAATTATAGATATACATATATAAAACATACATACATACATCGCGATATAGCTGTTACAAATAGTTACACGTACAGATTTTTCAATTTTCATGCCATTTTCATTCACAATTTCTTTCGAGGATTAGGCCTTGAGATTTACACAAAGAATTTAATTTATAATCCATAGGTGTGTGTAGAATATGGAGCAGGGGCTGGGCATGGGCGAGGGACGAGGGGCGTTCTAATCGTAATCATTTGAATGAGGTCTCCCGAATCGAAGATGCCACTTAACTAAATACATAACTCTTGCACTAGGCTAAAAACTAGACAAAATGATAACTAATTAACAATTAAGGTAAACGTTTATTGGAAATCTTGCAGCTTCTGCAAAGCATGTGTCCAGGATGGTCCGATCCCTGCCGCCTCCTTAGACCGTCGTGTCCGGCGCCGGGGATATGGGTTGCTTGGACTCGGACACCTCCAGGGATCGCCCGTTACCGTTGGCGGCACCCTCTTGGGGATCCTCCGGCGCAATGTCGATGCGATGCGCCTTGCGCCACACCACCAGGTCCATGAGGAATGCCAGGAACATAATGCCAGCCGTGATTCCTATGGATATGGGGGTTTTATTAGATGAGTTCTTTTGAGCTGGAGACTGATCACTTACCCAGGAAATACTGCCTGAAGGTATCCGTATCGTAGAGCGAACAGGCTCCGTGCTTGCCACACACCGATTTCCAGATGAGGCAGGCGGAGTCCACCACAGCGCCGTAGATAATGGGGCAGGGTACGTTGCCGAACAAACCGATGGCCGACTGTATCACTCCCATGGCCATGGCCTTGTCTGAAAATGTAAAATATTTAAAATTAAAAGACATTCCTCTCCTCTAAAGTATATCCTACCTTTGGGATGTGTACACCGCATGACGAGAAGCATACTGCCCACCTCGGAGGTGGAATGCATGAATACGCAAATGGCAAAGATCAGTATAAAGTAGATGAAGTTCTTGCAGTTATTATCACAGTAACCGTTGACCGCCTCCTTAGCTAAAAGTTGGAGGAGGAAACTCAATGTAAGCCAAAATAGTTTTCGGAGAGGAGGACGCGGATCTCACCACCTGGAATGCAAGCACAGTCGGAGTAGAGGGTGCGATTGTCGCTGGGCCGCAGTGAGGAGCTAGTGCATCCGGCGTGGCAGGCCGAGATGTACATCATCTTGCCCTCGGCGCAGATTGGGGCAAAGTTCTCCATATCACAGGTACAGTTGAGGGCGGCGCTGCACGTTGGCTCGATGAGGGCGGGACTATAAGGGATTATATAGTTATTATACTCCCAAAAATGGTATAGTTTCCCTGGTACCCACCTATTGGCATTCCTGGGCTTGTAGCCCGCAAAGTCGTCCATGCTGCACCCGATGAACATCAGAATAATCATGCCCACGGAGTAGGCGATGGCGGTGAAGGCGATCCAGGCAGCCACTCCCCGAGCTGTGGGCTTCCGCTTCAGGATGAACAACCCGGAGATGACAATTCCAATGCCCATGACCAGGATGCCGCAGAAGGCGGCTATCATGTTGGCATCATAGGTGGCCAGACGGAACTGGGTCTCCAGGTATTTGGGCAGGAAGGTGTACAGACCAGCAATGGGAAGAAGGTGGAACACACAGGAGGCAGTGCGGAACATGAGGATATCGTTGCTCAGTTGGCGGCGCACAGTCTTGGGAAAGTCTGTAAAGGACGAGGAATCGGTGTTTATTATATTACTGGTTATATTACTCATACGCAGTGTTGCCTTAACTTTGATTTCAAGCCCAAATCTCTCAAGAAAACTCACCTTTAAGCTTCGGCTTCTCCTCCGGTTCTGCAGCTGGCACGGGAGCTGAGTTGACCTGACCTTGAGCCTGGCCCTGTCCCTGGGACTGCTGCTTGCCTCGGAGTTGCTTGGGAAACGAGAACATGGCTATGGAAGCCAGCAACATCAGGCTGCCAATGGCCACTGGTCCCAGCCACCAGGCGCCGATCCAGCGGGGATCACTGGCATCAAAGCCGGGATTGGAGAAGTTGACATACCAGCGGGTGCAGAAGCTCCCAAAGATGAAGCCAGAGGCTGGACCCAGGATGCGCATGCCAATGGTGACGGCCATGTACATGGGCGACTGCTTGCTGCCGACATTGTCGTCGATGTAGGGTATTCCCAAAGTGGCCACCGCCGTCTGTCCAATGCCGGAGCTCAGCAGGCTGCCGAAGAAGATGCAGAGAACGATGACGGTGATCTTGGAGTGGGAGGCCTGCTCCTGTTGGCGTTCCTCGTTGCACTCGTTGCCAGAGGCACTGGAATTTCCGCCCAAGTGGCACAGATTGGGGTTCAACTCCCGACTGGCGTTGTGCCACATGAGGGAGGAGTCATCCGCCGGCGAGAGCATCTGCGGCTGCTGCTGCAGGATGACACTGGAGTGCATGAGCTGCTCCCCGAAGATGAAGTGGGGCAGGGCGCAGGCGAAGGCGGCGATGGAAAAGAGCACCATGCCGCAGGCGATCCACCTAGGCCGGTGGCCACGGCCGGCAAAGTAGGTCAGGAGCATGGCGGTGCAGATCTGGCCCATCTCACTGGCACTCAGCAACAGGCCCGTGGTCTTGGACTTGATCTGGAAGAGCTTCTCGATCGTGGTGATGACCGAGACGAAGTAGGTCATGTACATGCCCTGGAGGATGTAGGCCAGCAGGAACACCACCATAAAGACGTGCGTCGAGGCGAATCTCCGCGCCCACCTGGGCCGGCACCCAAAAAGGCCGCAACTGGAGCCGGCATCCTTGTTGGAGGCGGAGCCACCATTCAGATCAGAGTCAAAGTCGGACTCCTCGGATTCGCTGGAACGGGGTGGTAGTTTGTAGCCACCTGTGAGTGGAGCCTGCTCGTGGGCGTACTTTTCGCTTAAACTGTGACCGTGACCGTTTCCGGTTCCGTTGTTGTTGCTGCTCAGCAGGCCACCTCCGTTCTTCAGATCCTTCCACTCGTTATTGTTGCTGGGAGCGGTCTCGTAAAGGACAGTGCTCGGTGGGGATGTGCCCACCTCTCCGTTGGTGGAGCCATTACTGTGCTGCGCCAGTAGCGGAGTAAATGCCTGGCTGGAGTCCCTACGAGCTCCATTCTGATGGTAGCCATTCCCGTTGCTCTGACTATGTCCGTTGATGGGCTTACCCACCTGACCTGTTGCGGCCTCCACATCCCCGTTGCTCTTCATCATTTTGGATTTCTATGCTGGATTTCTTAATAGACTTGGTAGGTCGAAAGGATTCGTGTCCTTTTTCAAGAGCTTAATCTCTGTATAATCTCAACTTTATTTCTAGTTGCTTCCTGTTTAGTTATCTTCTAGGTGGTTACTGCCTGTTCCATTTTTCCCGGCTATGAAAATGGTATTTCACCCTCAAGTCGATTCATTCGATTCAGTTAGTGGCCCAGAAAACGAGGTAGATTGGTTGATCTGGCTGTGATGGCTGTTCTGGGTGGTTGTTATTGTTTGTTTGTTTGTTTGTTTTTTCAGTGATAACAGCTTTATTGTATTCTTTGTTTCAATATGGCAGTGATTTGTCTGAAAATACAAAAAAATGCGAAAATATTTTAGATTATTTTCTTGAAATAGGTAACTGAAAATATCTTAGGGAAACCCCTGGTATAGGCCATGGTATATTATTAATTATAGATAAGGTAGATAATTATAGATAGATTATTTTATTAGAAAATTTAAAGCTGTATGAAAATTAATCTCTAAAATCTGAATAATTAATTTTATCCTTATATATTTCTTAAAATTCTTTAAAAAAACTCCTGAAATATATGTTTTTTTTAAGACTTACTTGAGTAAGTCCATAAAATAAAGCCAAATACTGATATTGTTTTTTTTCGCACAATCCTCTCTCTCAACGCGAAACATTAAAGTTGAGGTCCCAACGCAGACTGCAAATAAAATCGCAGAACAACTGAATACACACACACACAGACACACTCGCATAAAGGTCCCTTATCAGCCCGCACACCCACTCTGGCCAACCTATGCATGTGTGCATTGAAAACGCAGTTGTGGCCACAGCCCGCGACAAGATTCTAGCAATTCTAGCTCCTAATGCCCAATAAACGTTTTTTTTTTCGGCATAGCTGATAACGTGGGCTATGCAAGTTCAAGGTTATGCTGATAAGCAGTGCTTATATTAATTGTAGAATATGAATAAATTAAAACCATTTCTGCCACAAGTATTATTTTTTGGTATGCCTGGGTAATTTTTGTGCAGAACAAATATTAAAACAGTATGTTCAAATTCCATTCCCATATCTTATTTTTTCACTTTATTTATTTAATACTTTTTTTTGAGTTTGCAATAAAATTTCAATGTCAAATATTCGCAAAATTTGTTCTAAACACCATTTGGTTGTTGTTGTCGGTGGTTGGTGGTTTATAAAAAGGAATGACGGAATTTAATTTCACTTTCTGCCAGCACAGCCCTCTATGAGTCCATTGCAATCGCAACTGACTGGCTGCAGTCGCAAATCTTATCATTAAATGGCCGACCTCGATGATAAGGAAAGTGAAATTGTTGCAAAGTGGGTGGTACTGAGGTGGTGGTGGTACCCAAATAATTCTCTGAAAGTTATAGTACTTATAAAGTACTTTATTGAGGTACTATATTTGGTTTTTAATTCAAATTTTATCAAATAGGAAACTCTATTTTATTTAACAAAAGATTACAAAGTTTTTAAGCCTCTATAAAATGTCTGTAATTAATAAAAATATTTTATTTTTAGTTCCTATCATCTAATTTCTCTCAGTGTCTAAAATGTAGTAGAGAAATGCAAACCAAATAGCTTCTTTTTTGGCTCTAATTGTTTTATCTTTTTTTGTGCTTAGCCCCCCAATCGTCATAAACTTTGGCCTTGAATACTGCTGTGCTTTTTTTTCTGGTATTGGTTTTCTTTCTATTTTTTCATTCGATTTTATTTATTGCGCATTTTGCAATTTTAAATGATGTTTTTGATGTTTCATTGGAATGCGGTTGAATATTTATTTTATGCCTAGGAATGGAAGTAGCACGTGCTTAATTAGCATTTTTGATTCATCCAAAAATATAATGTCGAGCAGATGAAATTGAAAATTCCATAATTTATCATGTTTCATAGTTTGTACAAATAAATAAATTTTTAGAACAAGACCCTATATAAATTATTAGAGAAAATAAAATAAAAACAGAAATTTAAAACCCTTTACCTGTGACATCACATCTTGGGAAGTAAATTCCTCACACAATGTGGAAAATCTGAAGGAAATCTACCTTTATTTATCTCGACTACTGCCGCCTTATCTGTTTCACACTTTCCCACAGTATTCTCCAGTTGGTAATCCAACCGGGTGACGTAGATGGCCCAACAAAGCCAGAACGTTAGTACACCGTTGCCACTTATCGCCACCATCGTAATCTCCACAGCTCCTTGCCCCCATACTCCTCCCTCTAGCGGCCGCGGCCGCTAAACGTATTCCAATGCACTTGCCAAGGGGAGGGGTGGGCAGGGCAAGAACCTGGACCGGGACCCTAAACTGAACCTGAACTCCTGCCACCAGTTACCAGTTTGAGTTGCACGCCGAAGGCTCATTGAACCCGCCACCCGGAGCAACTGGCCATATTCTGGCCGAACCATCGGCAAATATATGGTCATGAAGTCGTTTCAGTTCTACCATATGTTTATGTAAGACCCGGACCATCTATTGGCTTTAATTTGGCCTGATAGATCGGTAATTGTTCAATTTGTTGCAAGTGTCCGAGTGACAGCCAGAGATTGCCGATTTATCAGTGTCAATCATAATAAATGCAATTAAGCCCACCAGTTTAGGCCTATAAAAATATTAGGGGATGGATGGGGGGATCGATATGTAGATTGAGGCAGAGGTTTCCATTTCAATTGGGCCCCCAGCTATCATCATAAATACAATGTGAGAAAATCGACTCTTGATTTTACACCAAAGAACATGGAATGAAAATTGTTTGAAAAATGATAGAAAATGGGGCAAATACTTCATTCCATTAAGACAGTTTTCAAGGAAAAAATAGTTTGTTTCTTAAAACCTTTATAAATGGTAATAATATAGTAGGGATAACCATTCTTTGTTGGCTAGTGTAGCTAGAATAGTTAAGCCAACTCAGAAAAGCAACAAAAAAATGGGGAGTTGCACTTTTTCTCTGTCCGTGGCGTGTTGATTTTCCGGTTTTCTTGCCATCTTGCAACACGTCTCGCCTCTTCCCTCTTCCGTCTTGAAGTCTTCCGTCTTCAGTCTTCTGTCTTCCGTCTTCGGAGACGACTACGTAACTGAGTTATGTACGCGAACGTACATACATATGAGGCACTGGGTGTGTGTGTGTTTGTGCATTTGAATTGCGCAAGCGCAACTATTGCAAATTGCATACCAAGCAGCTCAGTGGCTGCTGCATGCCAACATGCAACAAAACCAGACACGCGGGCAACGTGCTGACTAGACGCTGACAGCAGCAATATCAACACAGCAACAGTACAACACAAAAAGCACACCAGCAGCAACAAGCAAGTGCAAAAGCCACAAAAGAAAGCAGCAACAATAGATAGAACACGGAGAAAAATGGGCAACTTTAAGAAAGTTTAAGATAAAGTTTTCCCAAGTCGAGGATAAATGTTTAGGTTTACGAAATTTTGAAAAGTTATGTTAAGCTTGAGCCTAAGCTAAATGGGAAATTGTAAGAAAGTTTAAGAAGTTAAGAATTGTTATTAATTGAAGTTATTAATTGTCTTGAGCTTAAGCCAACTTTTAATTTTAGCCATTAAAAGTTTATAAATATATTGTTGCTTCTTTTGGCTCAGTTTTAAGTTACTTAAGCCTCTTAGGAAATTATAAAAATCCTCCTTTTCTAATATTTTCCCCCTGTGTATTGGCATTGAAAGTAAATTGCAGACTCGACCAGCAACAGATGCCAAGAGTAGAGGTACAAGACCAAGTTAAATTCAAGCCCCGGAGTAACAAGACAATATCTAAGATGCCGAGTGGAAAGAGGCTTGGAAAAGTGGTTTGGCCACATTTCACTTTTAGCATAGAAACGATTTAGAACTTGTCTGCAATTGTGGCCAAAAAGTACCTGAGATTCGCGCAATCGGATAGCTGGATAGCCGACCAAGAATCTTCAATCAGTTAAGAATGATTTTGCTCATAAATTGCAGTGAAAATTATTTTCGTGATTACACTGAAACTCATAAGATTTATTTTCTTGTTTATTGTTTATGATTTTTAGCCCATACATTGACTCACTCTGTGGGTATATATTTCTCTAGGGTCTCCGATTTGTTGACCAATCAGAAAAGTTCATATGTCTGTCTTCTGGTATCACAGTGTTTATGTTTGTATTTTGACTTTGACCTTCACATTGAGAACTGAAATTTGAACCAAAAGCCCGATTTGTGTAAACAAAATGTTAGACAGACAATAACAACAACAAGTCCACAGCTCGGCTTTGACAAACGATTATAATATAAATACGTGTGAGCCACTTTTATATGAATATTCAGCTTTGTATTCATATATTTTGTTTAATTTTTAGGGTAAATTATATTTCACCCTAATTTCAGATTTTTTTTCTGGCTTAAATGAGCCGAACTGGCAGTGACTCAACCTTTTGGGTATTCGTGTAGGTACACCAAGTTAAATTAATTTTATTTATAATTTGGTAAATCCTATTATGGAAAATTCATTCGATTTTTATCGCCGCACATCAAACAGAGACGCCATAAAACATTTCGAACAAGCACACGGATCACTGAAATCGGGGATTATAAAAATTATATTGAGACACTTTGATTTTTCAATACATATATGGGTTATTTTGGCATATGTTTGCTTTCAGAATTTGGTTGTTTTAAAGTGGAACACTCGTGTAAAGGCCATGAATACAAGGAACATGATTCATGGCAACACAAAGGGTGTGGCTCTTTTCCAAAAAAAAACCCAAACAATGACAAAAAGTACTTAAACATTTGTAAGCTTTAAAAGGTATATTTTAAAACAATGAAATGAATATGTAATGCCCTTACTTTTGACTTTAAACCTTTGTATAGAGTAATCCTCTAACATGTTATTTTCCTTACTGATATTCTCGTATTTTATTTGATTTTATTTTTGAAGTGCAACTGCTTTCCTTTATGCGCACATTAATTTGGCGTCGAAACAAAACTTCCTTTTTGACGGCGCTTGTTAAAGCTCTCAGAAAGGTAAAAAACACCAAAAAACAAATCAAAAATAAACAAAAAACATATACGAAAGCAAAAAAAAAAATTAACAAGCTCAAAATGGCAACCAAGTGTGCATAAATTTTTAAAATGCCCGCAACGGGCCAAGTCACAAAAAAAAATTTAAAATACAAAAAAAAATTAATGAAATGCAATCAGAAAGGCATTCCAAGAGAACTGCATTAAGTCGGACTTTTGGACATGGAGAGTCGGTGCCAGTTTTCAGGACCAGTGCTACCTGGTAACCGCTCCAATTCCCCTCAAGAAATTCGTATCTCGCGTGAAGATCAGTACATGGCGCTGACGTGACGTTCTCAACAAAAAACCCAAAAAAATAAATAAAAAATGCTCAAATTTATTTCCCTTCTGGATATATACAGATATGTACCTATATCAGGGAATATAATGAATAAATGCGAACGATTGCTTTTTGCTTTAGTAAAGAACAGTTTACATTTGTCATTTTTGGAAAGACAGTGGAGCAAGGATTAAAAAACCTTTTGGAAACCTCGAAACCTTTTCAAAAAATGTTGTATTGGAATATATGGAAGTTAAAGATTTTTATAAAGGAAAGTACTATATAATAAAACGCACTAATACTCAAAAGCATTATAAATTTTAAGAAATAAATGGTTTCTTAAGAACAATATTCTGGAATACTTTTTACAGAACAGAAATATAAAAAAATCTTTTCATAAAAAATCATTTCATCATTTAAAAACCTCTTTAAACCCACTGTTTTCTTAACCAAAAAAAAAAAGAAAGCTCTTCCTTCCAAAAAACCCAAAAACCAAAACCAAAAAAAACAAAAATCTTAATTTAAACAGAACCTTTTTGGCTGATTGATTGAGCCGACGATTTAAGCCGACCAACGTTGGCCCAGGACTTCTGGTCCTGCCATGAGGTGTTAACTTGTCTTAAATGTTCTTTGGACCGTAATGGTACCGTTATGCGGCTAATTGAATTCTTATAAATTGTTCGCTGTCATCGTTATTTTGTGTTCCTTCTTGGGATTCTTTAAATTGCGACTAAGTTAGCATAATTTATTGTATTGTAGAGTTGTAGCCCTCTGTAGAGCGAGCATTGATTTTTGCAATTAGCAAGCAATTATACGGCAATGAGCAACAAGATTGGCTCATTTGCATATCATCGAGAGACATTTGAAGTGTTTTGGTTCTTCGAGTTAGTACACTCAAAGTGTCAAGTGGAGGGGAAGAAAGAACCGAACCCCAGATACCATACTATACCCTCAGAAACAGATCCATAGAAATTCGCATAGAAACCAAAACTGTCTTCGGTTCTCATTACTCATAAGTATTTGTTTATTAAAGTACTTAGCAGGTTTTTTTCGCCAGCATTTTCAGCTCTTAGCCCCACAATGGTCTACCAAAGCCCTCAAAAAAAAAAAAAAATTATTTCAATTGTTTAGTGGAAAAAAATCCCTGCATAATTTTTTGGTGAGTGTGCGTGTTTGTAATTTTGTATTTATTTATTTTTTATTTTTTGGGGCTCGAATCTTTTGTAAATTTCCACTTGGCATTTTTTGTGGCGTTTCTTCTTTGGCTTCATTTGGCGCCTGTCTTTTTATGGCGTTCCATTTTAAATTAGTTGTTTACTTTTTAAAAAAAAAACCTTTGAATAGAGTTTGGTTTTTTTATTTGCTTGTCTACTTACTTATTTGTGGGGCTTGAGTTTCTTTAGTTGAAAGTTGAGAACGTCTACTGAAAAAATACAAATAAAAGAAGGGAAATTGTTACTCAAGTTTATATAAGTCATTAGTTTGGTATGCAAGTTATGGGCTTATAATGGCATCCCTTAGGGTCCCTTAGCTTAGCTTTCAATTTAAATAATTTTCTAGTCTTATAAAAATGCCATAAAAAGAATCGCTTGTGTCTGGACATATTTATGTGGGCCATAAACCGACGCTTTGTTGGGTCATAATAATTACACTCAAAACGATTAACAACAAAAAACGGCAAACAAGTTTATTCGCCAGCAGTGCGTGTGAAAAAAAATTGCAACGTATATGGGATCTACAGAACCTCTTAATGGGGGCAACGAGTACAATAAATGTAAAATGCAAATCTTGTCTACAAAAATAGTTGCTGACGCCTCAGCCATGCCGTCAAAACAAAACAACAACAACAAATATGTATAAAAATAAAAGATAAATGAGCACAGTTTTGTCTGTGTGGCATGTATCGGTGTGGGTATGTATCTGTGTGTTGCCCAAGCTGCATTGCATTGAGATAGGTCAGTCACATATGCAGACTCGAGTGCAGCGGACTCTCAACTGCAGCCGAAGCTTTAATATTTGCGGTTACTGCTCTAATTACGCTGCCTAGGGGTTGGCCCAGCCCCCACCACCCTCCTTCATGGGCATCGAGGATGCGAATTAAATCTGCAGGCAGGGGAGGAAACGGGTTTTATTTTCTCGGTTGTAAAACAAAACTTACACAATCGCATCGGCTCTCTTCGCTCTCGCGATTCACTTTTCTTTGTGCAATTTCAATAATTTAGCAAAAAATGCTCTTTAACACTGCAGCTGCACAAGCGAAGAGAGCGAGAATGCAATGCAAAGAGAGCCATGGCAGCGTTTTACTGCACTTTTGGCTTACTTGCACTTTCTGCTGCACTTTTTTAACAGAAAAAGTAGTAGATTGGGAAACGAAGGGATTTTTAATTTAATTTTTTAATAAATTTATCTACTTTATTTAATACATTTATTTGTAACTTTTATTACTAGCTCCATATTTTCCTGAGACTTACTCCTTTTTTTGGACCTAGGACAACACAGATGCGACTGAGGCAGGGAAACTCTGCAAAAATTTTCCTACCCCCAAAAAAGCTTTATACCTACAATAATAATAAAAAACAAAAGTAAAAGCAAAAGCTTTCCTGTTAAAAAAAAAGGATGAGGTGCCGAAAGCTGGGTCATGGGAATACAGACAACATAATACTTATTGCGCAGTAGACGAAAAAAAGGGTCTATCCCCAGTCTAGACAGGTGATTATACAAAAAAAAACCCGGTGAAATTCGAGCCTAATAAACCTAATAAATACTCCCGCCATTTTGATGGTGACATAATTAGTGAAAGTGAATTTGAAAACAATTGCATTGTCTAAGCTTTTTCGCTCTTAAGTGCAAAATGAAAACGAAATTCAAATTCGAAATGAAAACGAAATTATTGCAAAATCTAAGCACGCACACACATTCAGGCGCCTAACGGTCTCTTAACTCTCTTTGGCTGTAGGTGCTCTCTTTTATTTCGTATCCGCTGGCATGTGTGTTGGTAAAGTGCATTGACTTGTAGGCTCGTTGTTGTTGTTTTATTTTTTTTCTATATTTGAATGTGTTTGGGTGTGTGTGTGTGGTGTGTGTGGCATGTGGCCAACATTGCAATGGCCAATTCCAATTTGTATTTGGCCTGATGCGGCTTACAATTGTTGATTACAAAATGCAAATATCATAATGTCGGGTATTTAGCGAAGCGTTAAAGGAATTTAAATTCAAATGCTTAGTTATCCCATTAAAGCAATAGATTATATTTGACTTTACTAATAAAAATCTATAAAACAAACTCTACACTTGTCACACAGGGCGTATGATGAATATTTTTTGTAAAATATCGCGTATACGCCCCACTGGCAAGTCACTTTACTGCCCCCCACTCGCCATAAATAATCTTTCGACATTGTCGCATCCATTCACCCGCATGCATTGTATCACAAATTAGCAGAAAATCAGTGTTCCCAGCAAAGAATAAGAAAGTGCAACGGTTGGGTGTAAAAACTAGTTTAGTAGGAATTTAATCGGTCGCATTGTGCTGACAGAGTTACGTGGCGGCTAATTGAATAAGTGCCCAGCTCAGATTGGATCGAGACGAATGTGTGCTAAATTGATTGAAGCTGCAAGTAGCGGCAGAGAAGACAGTCAGTGCCATAAATTAACGGACGAAACACGAAACAAGTCTGCTGCCGTTGTGGCTGCTGTTGCTATTGCTGTTTCTGCCACAAGTTGCATATCATACTATAATTTCCACATACAACACACACACAAAAAATCACAAAAAAGTGGCGCCCAAACGGAGACAGAAAGCGAAAACTGGGTCAACCTGATGCAGAGCAGCCTACGCAGCCCCACAGCTCCACAGCTCCGTTCACATTCACATCCCCACCTCGTCGTCTATCTATCCGGGCGCAGACGATACTACAAATATGTAACTCAAAAAGATATGCAGCTGCAGATGCATGCCAAAAAAATAAAATAATAATAAATACTATGGTGTGTATAGAAATAAAAGCAGATCCAACTGAAGAAAAAAGAGTGTAACCCACGTTTCGCTTCATTTGGCCCGCACTGGAAAAGTAGAAACGGCGGCAACACGGACGCCAAATTTATGTCTGCTGGATTTCACCCACGCAGCTCCCAATAATAGCAGAAAATTCAGGCGTACCAGAAGTATGTGGCATCCACACAAAAATCGGTAGCCATTCGGTAGCCCCCGATGACTTTGTTATTTTTATTTTTTTACAAGAAAAACAAGAATGGAAAGCTTACATTGGGCTTATATTACATGCTTATATACCCTTGCAATTAAGTAGCAAAAAAAATTTTTTTTTTCCCGATTTTTTCGGGACTGCTTAAGTGCAACTTATGAGAATCGAGGAGGAGGGCACTTTTATTTAATTAATTATTTTTAAAAATTTTATTGAATATATACCAAATTAAAGTATTTTATGGAATGTTATTGTACGCAAAACAATGATACAATTTTACTCTTCATTACCATTTGACTTCTAGACGCCCTTAAAAAAGGCAATAAAAATATGGGGTTTTAAATGTTCGTATTAAGGTACTGAGGTAGTTTTGAAAAATGTATTATTATTTTTTTCCCTATGGTCTCCAAAATGAATAAATATCAAACAAGAAATAAAATTTGGGACACGGATCATATGGCCAAAAATAGAATCTGTAGGATTTTCCAACTTTCTATCTTCAAAAACACGAAAGTAGGGTCCTTTCCGATAGTTCAGTTATAGGGCAGCTATAGGATATATTTTCTCCAATCCTGACCCGATTCTCAAGCGGAGTACCTTAAACGATTTCTGGGACGATTCTCCACCATTCTGCATCATAATCCTGAGACAAAATATTTTTTAAATTTTTTGTCCATTTTTCGTGATGGGATCCTTTAAAAATGGGGTTTTCCCCGTAGGGTCCACTGTGATGGCTATATCTTTCCCAATTCTTATCCGATTCTCAAGCGGAGTACCTTAAACGATTTCTGGATCGATTCGCCATCATTCTGCATCAAAATCCTGAGAGAAAATATTTTTTAGATTTTTTGTCCATTTTTCATGAGGGGTCCCTTGAAAATGGTGTTTTTCCCTATAGGGTCCACTGTGATGGCTATATCTTTCCCAATTCTCATCCGATTCTCAAGCGGAGTACCTTAAACGATTTCTGGATCGATTCGCCAGCATTCTGCATCAAAATCCTGAGAGAAAATATTTTTTAGATTTTTTGTCCATTTTTCATGAGGGGTCCCTTGAAAATGGTGTTTTTCCCTATAGGGTCCACTGTGATGGCTATATCTTTCCCAATTCTCATCCGATTCTCAAGCGGAGTACCTTAAACGATTTCTAGATCAATTCGTCATCATTCTGCATCAAAATCCTGAGACAAAATATTTTTTAAATTTTTTGTCCATTTTTCGTGATGGGATTCTTTAAAAATGGTGTTTTTCCCTATAGGGTCCACTGTGATGGCTATATCTTCCCCAATTCTCATCCGATTCTGAAGCGGAGTACCTTAAACGATTTCTAGATCGATTGTCCACCAATCTGCATCAAAATCCTGAGACAAAATATTTTTTAGATTTTTTGTTCATTTTTCGTGGTGGGATCCCTTAAAAATGGGTTTTTCCCCTATAGGGTTCACAGGGATGGCTATATCTTCCCCAATTCTCATCCGATTCTCAAGCGGAGTACCTTAAACGATTTCTAGATTAATTCTCCACCTATCTGCATCAAAATCCCGAGACAAAATATTTTTTAGATTTATTGTCCATTTTCCGTGATGGGATCCCTTGAAAATAGGGGTTTTCTCTGAGAGACTAGTTCGCGTAGAAACAGACAGACGGAAGTGCTTATATCAACTCAGAAGGTGATCCTGATCATAAATATATATCCTTTATAGGGTCGGAGATGGAATACCCTCTGCAAGGGTATAAATATCAAATTATTCACAAAACCCTATAACTCTTTTAATAAAAACTTTCCACACCTTGAACCTCCTATAACCCATAAAATTTATTATTATACATATACATAATTATATGTACAAAACTTTATTGTTATAGGCCTTTAAATTTCCTCATTAATTCCTAAAATATGCATAGAGTTTCACTATAGCCTGTGAATACTGTACAGTCTACTGAGAGCCGGAGAGAGAGAAATAGAGATAGCGAGATGGAGATACTGCTGCTGCTGCCGCTGCCCACAAAGTCGTGATTCCGCCTGCAACAACGTTCACTTTCAAAATCAGTGAAATGTAACCGAAAAAAAGTGAATTGATGTTGCATTGTGTTCGGCTGTCTGTTTGTTAGCTATTCGCATTATTCACTTGGCTTACAAATAGAGGTTAATTTATTGTGACTTGATTGAGTCGCGCATGCGCATAAAATATGCAAGAGAAACTGCCTGTGGGAAAGGTAAGTCAATAAATTATACAATTATTTTGATAAATTTGCAATGTTAAGAGTGGGAGTATATCTTATCAAGGTGTTGGTCTTATCAAAGTTTATTAGGCCTACAAAAATATAGGCCTTATCTTAGTATGAAAGTTTTAGGTATAGTATTGGTCCTACCACAATGCAAAATTTTTGCCTCAATGTCAGATTCAGTTTAAGAACTTTACTCACACTCTGAATGCAGATACAGATGCCGATACAGATGCAGATGCAGTTACAGCTTGAGATACAGTTGCAGATACAGATACATAAGCATGCTTGGCATGCAGATAAACATCCGACGAAGAAACAGATGAAAACCGCGTTCACTGCATCCGACAACGACCTTCGGCGCCGATCTGACATTGAACACTGGCTATAAATGGAGGCATGTACTGGTGAACAATGCAATGTGCATACACTGAGCGAAATATTGTGGGGTTTTTATAGATATTTCCTAAAGAAAACTCTTAGATATAGTCTTTATAAGCCTTGTCTTAAGGTCTAAGCTTCATACTCTAGTTTCGTTTTTAGTTTTAATATCTAACTACTTTTTTTCCAGTGTACATTCAGTTGACATAATTTATCCAGTGCACATGTAAAGTGTATATGTATATGCCTGGCACTTTTTCGCATTTAGCCAATTAACTCAACGGGCCAAATTCAGTCGGAGACGGAGATGGAAATGGAGATGGAAATGGAAATGGTCAATCCGATCTTCATGTTGCAACAACAGTGCTTGCTGCCTGCTGCCTGCCACCGATGCTGCTGCTGCTGCTGCACTTGACTTACTTGTATTTGGTGCTGCCAGTGTCGTGGCAGTTGCAGTTGCAGTTGCAGTCGCTGTAGCTGTTGCCATTGCCGTTGCATCTGGTAACTGCCATCGCCATCGCCATCTGCGCAATGCATTTCACTTTCATTATGATGCAGTCAGTTTTTGCCACTAAAAATGGCAACGGGGCAATGCCAATGTGTGGTTTTTCCAAGCCAAAATGAAAACCAGTTGACGGTCGGTCGGTCTACCCTCTCTCTCTCTTAGTCTGTCTGTTGGTCTTTCTCTTTCTGGCTAGTTGGTGGCAACCTCAACAGCAGCAACCTTAACAGCTGACAGCTGTGTTGCACTCACCTGGCTTACCTGTGTAGGCGTCGCTTTTCGTCGCTTTTCGGTTTTTCGTTTTTGGGTTTTCTGTTTTCAGTTTTCAGTCTTCAGTCTACCAGTCTTCAGTCTTCAGTTTTCGGGTCTTGGCTTTCGTCTTTTGTTTCTGCTTCGAGCTGCTTTCGTTACTTGTTTTTACTTTCTTCTAATAGATCGTTAGCTGTGCCATGAACTTGCAATTGATTGCTTATTGTTAAATGCAAATGGAAAGTCATTTTCCATGCATTGCTTTTTATTTTATTTCCACAATGTTTTGCTTTTTTTTTGTGTTTAACGCTTTGCCTGGCATTTTCTTTTCCTTTTCGTGGGTTTTCATTAGCGGTGCGGGTCGGCATCGGCATCGGCTTTCCCGAAATATTTTTCCAAGCGGGTCAAGCATTTTCCTTCGCATGTCGCATTCTTGACTTGCGTTTCTCGGGTACATATTTTATTGATTTGCCAGCTGAGTAAACGGAAAGCGAAAGTAATTACCTTTCGACGGATGGACGGACACACCCACCCACCCACTAACGCACACCTCCACCTCCCACACACGCACACACCCATCTACACATTCGTGCTTCCACAGTCTTCTTCTCAAAACGAAGATAAATGCATTACAACCCCCAATTGCATTGTCGCATGTGTGTGTGTGAGTGTGTACGCCTCTTCCTGCCCCACCCCGTTATCTCCCCCCCACCACCCCCCTCTCAGAAGGCCTGCCACCACCTCCTCGCCCCCCCTGCCGCACCACACCACACGCAACAGAATCAATTTTTATTGGTTACACAACGACGACGCCAGCAGCGAAGCAAAAGTGCATTGACCCCGGCGGCGACTCATGACTTTTAGTACTTCTTTGCTCAGACCCGAGAACGGGTAGTCGCCTTATCTTAGGCAGCTTGCCAAAATTATACATTATGAATATTGTCATTAAAGAATTCAATACAGTAAGGGCTTTAAGTTTGTTATAAAATATATGTAAAATATAAATATCATACATAAAGAGTGTATCAATTTGTTGTGAATTTTATTTGGAAATCTTATTTCTGACTTTGTATTTTTCAAATTTTAGTAATGAAGAAATTTCAAATATTTCTCTTTTTGTAAATTATTTGACTTAATGGTTGGAAAACTTGTAGAGCTTTTAAAGAAAATGCATTCTTTTTAAAAGAAGATGAGAAAGGAAAACATATTTTTACCCCTTTTAAAAAGTTTCTTTAAATGTATGATTCAAAAAGTTTATTTTTATTCTTACGAGAATCTTAGGAATCTTATTCTTACTTATAAAAATAATAATAAAAATCTATAGTCCTGTAGTCTATAAATATACTCAATCTAAACTTTACCTAGAAAACAGCCTTGATAATATAAACATTTTAATAATTGTTTATGAACCACTTATTTTATAATATTCCTAAATACTTGAAGCTTTTTGAAGATTTACCATTTCAATATTATGCTTTAAAATATCTGTTTTATAAAAGTAGTACAATTAAAAATAAGAAATTTAAGTTATAATTGAAATGTAATCTAATTTAAATTTAATAATCGATTTAGAAAGAGTAAAACACATTCGTTCATCGGAAATCCATTTTTCCTTCTCAATATTTCCTTCATTTTTTTCACCCCGGTCTTGTGTGTTTTCAGTTGAGTTACTTTCAGTAAATAGGCTACTGTTTGCCTTGGACAGATCTGTGGATCTGTGGATAGCGATCTCTGAAAGGAGGACCCAGCGCTAATGGGAAACCAACACGAAGTGCGATGAGGATTACTCTTGGTTAAACAATTTTATTTGCTTGGATGAATCATCTCTGAAACTATCTAATACTCGTCTATAAAACATATATAGGGGCTGCCATTAAAAACGCCAACGTCCCTGGATGCCACCACCATAGTTGTTGCGGTTCTGGTCAAAATTTCGGCTGGCCTGGGCGTAGGCGTCGATACTGCCACGCCCATCGCGACTGGTGTACAAATTGTGGTTGTACTGTACATTGGCCTCGCGTCCCACCTGATGATCCTTGGTGGCAGTGATGACCACAGAGCCACCTTCCGGGGAGCGAACGCGACGAATCAAAGGATAATTCTCCAGATAAGTTTCGGCTTCGGCCACCACAAGGTCCTCAGGATCGGGTAGGGAAGAAGCAGTCACAGCTGCCGCAAGGCAGAGACCCACGAAGAGCAGGATTCGGATTTTGTTGGAATACATCTTTACTCGTATTTGGATGAAATAGAACTGATGACCAGTCGAGGATGCTTGGAGGTTTTTATAGGAATCTCAAGATTGCAAAATGGGATTTACCTAGGCGGGGACTTCTGACCCAGATGCCTTTGTCTCTTATCTGCCTGGCAGGGGAATTTTTTTCAGAGGTACATCCCATTCTGGGATGCTTATCAGTATTGTAGCAATGCAAGGGGGTCATTTAAATAATGAAAATTATATATATTTCATTTTTTTGAAGAAAGAAATATAATTAAAAGGAAATATAAAAATAGTATCCACCTTAAATGTCCTTTCAAGAAGAGGGTGCACCAAAAGATGTACGTCTTTGAATGTATGGCTTAAGCTTACTTAAAACTAAATAACCTTTAAAAGTTAATTCTAGACAGATTATGAAAACATATTGACGCTTTTTCTAATCAGCCCGAAAGGGGGGCACGCTCTGCCATAACTTTTCTTTTCTAAACGCATTCATTCGATCGGCCTACGCAACAACTTTGAGATAACGCCGCACGCACCATCATCGGTGGGCTGAACAATAATCAAAAAAAAAAAAACATACAGGAAACCAGAACAAACTAAAAAATCATAAAAGAGAATTTAGTTCATATGAGTTCGTTGACACAGAAACGTAGAAATCAAAATAAAATCTTAGTTTTCCTCTGTGCGTATGATCCCCTTGCTTGCCCCTTTGACGCCCTAGATCGACCCACGCACTATTTTTAATACACTGGGAGAATATTTTTAAATTTGAAGATAAGAAATAAGTAATAGTCGCACTAAGAAATTTGTGGAAAAATCGTGATAAAGTATACTTCATATACCTTTAACTTAATACAAGAAGCTTTAAAATAAAATCAAATAAAACAAAAATTCTGAGACAGAGTCCAACTTGCGCCTTTTATTTAAGGGTATTTTAATTTTATTAGAAAAATTAATATTGCAAACCTATATTGGACTAAAATCTATACATTATAAATCTTATGTAAGTAAAATCTTAAAAGTAAGCTTTATAAAACGAAGAAAATTCAGAAAGTCCTATATAACAATTATTTTAATAAAATTAAAGAAGTGTTTCAATATTTTGTATTTATTTGCAAATATTCTTCTATTATTCTAGCCCCTTGTTTCTCCCAGTGAACTGTTCTACCTGTTGCTCCTTTGACTATAGTTATCGGCTCTTTAGATAGCGACAAAGTCGTCATTGATTAAAACACTCAAGTGTGAGTGGGTTCGGTTCTGTTCGTTTCGATTTTGGGGAATAAATAAATGCCTAATCGGAGGCGAAACCCTTGCCAAATTGTGATGGCTTGCCATGAACTTGACTTTCAATGGCGATTCATTCGCTTGTGAAAGTAAATTCTACCGAGTGCGCCGGCACTCTCTCAGTTCGCGACGAGAACTGATTTCTAATCAAAATTTTTCGAGTGCCGTAATTAGATGTGCGTACCCCGTGCGCTCTCGATGCGAAAGTCTTTCTTTTTTTTATTTATTTATTTTTATTTCTTGGCCCATAGATCATTTTCGGGTGAAAGTTTTTTGCATGTGTACGCTTTGCCGGCCATGTTTCTTTTCATTTACTTTACTGGACTATGGCGTTATCTATCGAATATCAAGTCGAGGCATTTACATCTTTTGTCACCTGTGGCTATTTATCTCAAGCCACCAAGAAGCATACTCCGCGGCCACGGGGCGTATACACAATGTGGCAGAGGCCGAGGAAAGAGGCCCGAAAAAAAAACAGAAACAGATAGAAAAGTGGAGACACGTGTCGATATCCGAGAAGTTGCCAAGTCATAATTGTAAAATTTATGGATCTCCAAGACGCACACATAGGGATTTTTTTTTATGATCAGCTAGAAGCAATTAAGCCGAAAAAATATCAAAATTCATTGAATGAAAGTCTATATAGCATTTGTATGTAGGTTTGGCCTTTCCGACAGCCATTTGTCTAGCTCCCAAAAAAAAAATTAAGAAAAAAAAGTTGAAAGAAAAAAATGCGTGGCGTACGCACGCTTTCAAAATAAATTATATATGCGGCGATGATACGATTTTTTATAGACAAATGCGTTTCTATATATCAGTATGTCCATTTGTTATTGCGGATATGTGCGGTACATATATTAATATATAATATATACCATCGGGTTTGCGCAGATCTTGTTGTTTTAAAAAAGATTTATTTGCCAAAAAGTATGACGATAAAAAAAAGCTGTAAAATACTGTATGCTTCATTTGCAAATGGGCTACTTTTGCGGCTACTCTGAAGTGTAGTGCGGTTTTTACTCTTTGAGTTTCGTCAACAAAAGATTGATGAGAAAAGATGCAGATTAAGATGAATAGAGGGGAAGGGCATTGGTCGTACAAGGAAGACGAGCCTGAAAGTTACAGTGAACTATAGAGACCCTTCTTAAGGAAAATGAGTAATATGTTTCATCTAAAGCTCATTTCAATTAAACTTTTTCCACTCAAGTTTAATAGAAAAGAGGTGAAGGTCATAGGTCGAACAAGGAATCCTTCACTATGTAAGTTACCGTAAACTTTAGAGACCCTTCTGAAGGGTATTAGAAAACATATTCATAAAAAATAATAACATTTGCCATTCTATTAATAGTTTGGTTTTTATTATCTGTTTTTTAAGTAGTTTATAAATAGTCTTTATTATGATAATAAGTTTGTTTTATTTATGTTATATTATTCGTCTAAAACCCATATAGTTTGCCAAAAATTAAACATTTTCTAGTCAAGTTCAATCGAAAAAGCAAAGACCTCTTCAAAATGAAAGGAAATCTTATACTTTAGCCATTCCAGAGTATCTCTACTGAGTTGTTGATGTTATTGTTGCTTGTGGTGTGTATATCTTTTTTTTTTCTTCACTTTTTTTATATTGTTGTTTTTGTTATTGTTATTGTTGTTTGTGTTATGCGTTGCGTTTAAGTCAAGTTCAAGGACTGTCAATTAAATTGAAATCACTTGCTAAAGACGCGACGCTGAGAGCAGCAAAACAAGCTTGGATCTTGGTTTCCAGATTTCCGGAGGCATCCGAGGCGAGGTGTACGGGGAGATAATGGCTGGGGGTAGCATCTGGAGACCCGCTTCTTGTGGCTTCTCTATATATATTTTATATATGTATATGTGTATTTCTGTGTATCTATGTGCTGCGGCCTTACGTCTTTAGTGTATCTCTGGTTTTTGTTCGATTTTGCACGCAGCTCGTTTACATTATCGTTGTTGTTGCCACGGATGCTGCGTAGTTACAGTGCGGTAATTGTACATCCCGAGGATGATAATGATGCTGGAGATTCTTCTTCCACTTTTGCTTATTCTGGATATATATTTTGTACTTTTTACGGGTTCTAGGCTGGTCTTGAATGAATCTTTTGTATGTCATCCCGACTCTGAGCCAGTCAAGTGCCACGAATCTGTCTCAAAACTGTTGCCATCCAACCTGATATGTAGAAATATTTGAAGAGAGGGCGTGCCACCAGAGAATAGGGGAATATGTATGGGAAAAATGGCATGATTTTAAGATTTCTAAAAGCCAAACTTTTCATGACTTTGGACTCTTTCAAAATTTGTCTAAAACTAAATTTTTGAACATTTAAAGCGGTAAGCACGACCCAACCCAACCTGGCCAACAATGCACGGCCAGGGGCAATTCCTAACTGTGTTTTTAGGCCAACTTTCAGTTTCTCGATATGTGAATCGAGGTTTTCATATCAAATGTGGTCACAGCCAGCGGCATGGGACTGAGACCGAGACTGAGACGCGACTCAAAATAAATGCATAATTAATGACGATTCGGTTGTAGGTATTTGTTTCTCCAGTTGATTAACATAATGCCAAATACATACAAAATTTATATTATCGTATATAGTGCTAGTATGTATATATACATATTAAGCTTATCAGTTGGAACTTGTGAATAAGACTTATTTGTGTTGAAAACTTTACACGTGCTTTGGGAAAACGAGTCCAGAAATATCAGCCCGTCGAACACTCGCTTTGAAATGTCGGAGCAAAGTTCTTGAATGTTTTCTTTGTGCGCCGGCCGATGACTAAATGATTTAGTCCATATTTCGTTTGTAAGCAACGGATTGGCTTTTAACAAAATGTCAATCCATCAGATACAAAAGCGAACAAAGAGGAAGTGCCGGTTCCAAAAACGGAAACGTCGAACTGCAGGGGGAGATCGGATAGGTATAGGTAGGTGTCTATATGGTCCCAGAGGAATACATAGGTTCTATGTGGAATTATTTGTCAATATTTGGCCAATAAAAAGCTTTTTTCGCTTCGTTTCGTTAATCAATACACGAAATTCGTTTTTGTATTTGCCTTTTCCAGCTTTTGTGTTGTTTGTTATTATTGTTCTTTATTTTTATTTTTTTTTTTAGAATATTTTGTATGCCAAGAATTTAAATTAGTAGTAAATCTGGTTTTCTGATTTCGGGCTCGTTCTCTCGATTCCCTCTACTTTTTCCTCGTCTCAGACAGAAGTTGTCTCTCCCTTTTTTTCTACTCGATTCTTGTTTTTAACCTGGCTCTTTTCGTCCGTTTTCTTCACTTTTTTCTGCGACGTTATTACAGGTGAATTTTGTAGATTTTTTTTTTGCCGGGCTTTGATGTTGTGTCTGTGCTTTATTTTTTACTTTTTTTTTGCAGGGACTTGGGACTCATGGCGCAAAAAAAGAGCAGAATCAGAAAACATATTAAATGAGTTTGCCTGAAATCGAAATGCTTTGGGCCATTGATCATTTATTGATCGGCGAAGAAGAGTTGGCAATAGAATGAGAGAACTTGGCCAAAATAAGAATGGAAACTTTATATAGAAGCATGAAGTTTTTGTTTTAATTTGCTTAGGCTTATTTTTTTTTAAATTAAGGATTTAAAAATAGCTTTTTATAGTTCAACCATAGCTTTGTAATGGTACTTATTGTTTAATAGGTTTTTACAATATAATCCTTATTTTTATTTGGAAATTAAGCAATCCTTTTATTCTAAGAGAAATGGATAATATCTTCTCGTATTTTAAAGTGTTTATATCTTGAAAAAAATACCATTTAATAAAATAATGTATAAATACAGCTATTTTTATATTCATATCCAAATAATAATCAGTTCTAGCCAAAAAATCTCATGCCGTTTAAGATACAAAGTTGAACTTTTATGTAAAACTTTCAACGTTTCAAATAAGAATGTTTTTTATTTATTTAAGTATTGTCATTATCTAAAATTGTCCAAAAGCCCTAACCGCAGTTTATTAATGTTTCACTTTCATATTTATTTCCTGATACTTTCAACAACATTATTTCGAATATTAAATTTTCGGGAAAAGTCTGACAAATAAATGACTCTGTAAATGTGTACTTATTCCATGGCGATCCAGCAAATATATCTGTGTTTAATTGGATAATAAAAATCAATGATAACGAACCCAAAGTGGGTCACTTGGGGAAGACTATGTGTCTTTTTCTGGTTTCTCTCCAGAACGCATTTACAATCAAGGTACCAAAAAGTGAAACTCTGTGATTCTGGGCTGCGGTATAAACATTTACACTTACATTTGATTAAACAACGTTTATTGACTTTGGTTGGTTTTTTTTTCTGGTTGGTTGGTAATTTATTTTAGTGCATTTCGCTGATTTTGGGCTTTCGTTTTGCGAGGCCCAGAGGTAGGACGCAAAAAACACAAAAATCTCAAGCGGACTGGCCCAACCTCCTGGTATCTGTATCTGCATCTGTGCATCTTTATCTGTGCGTATTTATTTTGGTTTTACGGCATGTAATTACCAAGAAAGAGAAGCAAAGAGTGGGCAGGGAATGCATTTTGTATTCCTTGGTTTTTGTATTTCTTTTTCTTTTCTTATCATTATTTTTTTCCTGTATGTATTGCGCGCTTTCTGATTGTTCGACCCTCTTCTGTTGCGCTTTTATTTGGGAAGCATTTAAGAAATTTCTTAAACTCATTACGATTTCACTCAATATAGCGCATCATTTTTGTAGGCCGACCCCGGCCGGCCGCTACACAAGCAACAACAACAAAAAATTACATGTTTCACTTTCTCTGGCGCCCACCAAAAATAAAAAGAACAACACACGGGGAGAATGTGTGGCAAGATAAATGCTTAGACATCGTCTGGTTCTTCTGAAGCATTCAAAAAAAAAATGTTTTTTTTTCTTTTCGGTTTTTGTTTTCTTTAGGCATCAATCAGAGAATATATTTCGAGGTTGCCTTTGAAAAGGGAAATTTCTTAACCCAATTAAATGGAAAATAAATGGAACTTATTTAATCTGGTTTTGAACAATGTATAATTCCAAGCACTTACTAGTGCGTACACCGCGAGTAATTTCTAGAATGAAATAATTAAGCTTTACTTACGCTTATCGCTCCTATTTCGCTTTCGGCCTGGAATTCTATATCTTTTTTTTCATTCAGAATTTGCTACGCAATTTACGCGTCTAATTTGCTACTGCCTCTGCCTATTTGCACTGTTTATTTGCTTTTTCACACACAGAATTTGTTGTTTTGAATTTTTTTTTTTTTTATTATTTTATTTAATTGCACACATAATGGACAAAATTAAATGCTATATATTCATTCGTATGTAAGTGCGGCAAAGACACGCACACAGCCAATTGAAAATTGTATTTCGGGCACTCACTGGAAACGAATTTGCACTTTAAACAATTACACTACATATATGAATTAAATTTTTGTAAACTGGTTTTTAAAAAGGGTTTTTTTTGTTGAGTTAATTTTTTTAATATTCTTGTTAAAACAGTATTTAAAGCTGGGTTGGTATCTGGCGGCCGCTGGCGCTTTTTTCACTTCCACATGCGAAGACGTTCGAATGGGAATTGGAAGTATCTGCTGGGAACCGAAAACCGAAACCAAAACCAAAACCGAATCCGATTCGAGAAGCACGAGCGACGCGTGCACTTACAACGGCGTCTGAGTGGAAAAAACTCGAGAATAAGCAAAGTGCGGCTCAATTTATACGGAGAAAAAACAGACAAGAAGATATAGCCGCAGATACAGATACACAGATACAGATATGATCGTCAGAACGCTGCAGGCAGCGTCGCTGCCTCGTAACAGCGAGAGTGTTTTCGCTCTCTTCGGCTCTCTTTTGCTCTGCTCTTTGCTGCGGGGGTGGGCTCTCTTTAGCTGCTATCCGGCTCTTTGGCTGTTATCACACTCTTTGCGGCCTGTTATCACAGACGTTGTTTTGTGTTTTGACTACGAAAAGTGTAGTAGATTTCGGGCATTTATTTTTTCTGGCATTATTTGCATACGCTCAATATGCACGACCCACATTGTTGTTGTTCGCACAAACAGTCGCGATTCCAAAATATACACGCACTCGAGTATATACACACCCGTATATATTCAAACCGACACAGATACATCCACGTACACACCCGTATATATTTTCACAGATACACACATCCACATACACTGAAAAGCGTCAGAGTTCCGCTGCCCGTCGGCTTCGAATACGACTGCAAACACCATACTGAAAGTAGCCGAAATTTAATCGTGTGCCAGCCACTGGGCTGCCTGAATGCTCTCTGCCTCGAAAACATGACAACGTTACTGGCAAACCCTTGAAACCTATTTTTTAAAATATAAAAAATATTTTCTTAGGGTATTTTTGAACTAAAAAATAGTATTTTCTTAAATTTTCAAATAATATTATTACTTTTAGTTAATGATTTGCGGTAATTACTCTGCTAGCTGTTAGTATACTGTTAGTTAGCATTGGAGCTTTCGAGGGATTTGGTTAGAGAGTAAGAGAGCCGGCGCAGTCGACGCTGGCAGCGCTGCTCTTTGGGGCTCTGTTAAACCGCCCCCACTGCTGGGGCTCTGTTCCCCAAAACAACTGCTGTTAAATTTTGATATTAGAAGTGGGACTCAGTTCAGTAACTCATATTATAATTATTCGCCAAAATTATGATGGTAGGTACTATTGAAAAAAATTTACAACAAATTGTAAAAATAGTAATGGCCAGCTTTTAGTTAAGAATGAATCTGGAATCTGGACTTCTAGATCTGCCAAGTATTGCCCAAGTTATACTCATACCCCACCACCTACAAATTTTGGTATATTTTAATTTGGGAAAAATTATTATTATTTATAAAAACCTTTCCATGTCCTTTATGTTTTAGCTTCCATATAATTAAACAAAAAATTTTCAAATTAATCAATATATTGGTGTAATCCTATATTGGCAACTTATTGCAATATTTCGCCAATAACATGCTGATCACTATCAGAAAGTGAATTAATATTCAGAAGTGCAGTGCACATATCAATTACACATTGGGCGCAAGGCCGTCTAGCAGTCAGGCAAAGTGTCAGATACCTGAGCTCAGCTATAGACTGAGTTCACGATACAAACGTATTACGTATCTATTGAATATTCTTTTGGCCAACTTCGATCGATATCGCTCGATTCGCTGGCTGGATTTGCAACTAGACGGCTAATTACGTGACATGTTAGACTCGAAAACAAGTTAAACACGATCGTTCGATTTGTGGATAATTAATTGCAGACATTGGATGCAAAAATACCAAAAATAAAAAACAAATTCACCTCGAAATGTGCATTGAACTTTTGTAGCTGCATTTTTTTGCTGCATACTGTTTTCCCTTTTCGTTGTGTGTTTTGTAAAATTCTAGTTTCAGTCGGATGCTGATAACCCATACGATGAACCTCCTGACATGGCGATATGTATGTCTATTTTTTTTCTTTAGGAGGGGGTGTTCTGGCTGTTATGGGGCGAGAAAAAGGCAGCTGAAGCGTGTTTGTGTAACTGTGTTGGGTGTTTCATTCAGCCTGCAAACAAATGCCAAGTAAATAAAGACAATGTTGGGGAAAAAAGAAATTCCTAAAAAAAAAACGTATTCGTTATTGTTTGTTGTATTGACAACATGGCTGGGTTTATCGCTAACCCTCGTCAGATCAAATAAACATATGGTTTCTGTAAAGTGAAAGGAATACAACTGATAAAGGTGGTTAGAATTATTTCTGTATTGCAACTAGATCCCCCACTTTTATTTATTTTAATCACTTTAAACAGGAAGCAGGCCAACAGATCACTTCTAGGAGCCAATGTGTGTCATTTGTGATAAGAAAAGCGCCATGTCGATGAGGAAGAACTATGGTATTGCACAAGATCTGACTCTGAATACAGTTTGCATTCCATATGAGAGACGTTTCCCACTCCTTTTGGGGTGCCGGCCTGCCTGCCTGCCATGACTAATTAAGTAACCAAAAAAATATCAAGAAAAACAACTCAAGTTCTCAGCATTAAAACGTGCCGAAAACTTTGTAAAGGCTGCCAAAAATGCACATTTTTATTTATATTCACATATGATGTAGGGACACGGTTTGCCGTTTTTAAGGGGTGACTTGGCTTTAATAAGGGGTCTGGGTTACAATCTTAATAAAATTTAATTATGAAAAAGTAGATGAAGTATTAGTATTAAGTTTTAGAAGTAGTTTCATTTCATCTTTGGGTTTAAAAGTTAAAGTTAAAGTCATACAATATTGTAGATATCTGTATCCTTTAACAAGAAAAGGCCGAAAACTGCAGTTTCAAGACTATATATTTCGAATTAATATCAATGCCTGGATAGTGTATCTTTTGGCCAACTAAGCAGTGCTTAAGTTTGAATCCTTTTCAAGTGTACTGCTGCCATATGCATTTTCGATTCTTGTGCTCTTCTGGCCGTGTGAATCATGAGCATTAAGCATAAAACCGACATTTAGCTGATTGATCTTAATAAGAATTTCTGCGGCAGGGCGGAGCATTCGGGCGTAGAATTGCTAACGGATCGGTTGGGACGGGTCAATAACATTTTTCGGGAAGCCCATGTCCCAACGTGAACCGATCCTCATGGACCCTGTTTCATGTCCATGTCCGAATACTCGAATATCCGAATCTGAGGGCGTTGCTGGGCTGCGCCTGCGCAACATAACAACAAACTTTGTGTTTGTTTCCCTCATTTTTGTTGCGTTTTTTTTGCCCGATTGCTCATTTCTTTTGTGAATTTTTTAATAACTCAGTGTTACTTGGGATCGGGCCTGAGAGAAATGGGAGATGTCAGGGTGTCTCTTCTTGTCGGAAATTAAATTTTTGCATTTGCTGAGTTATGGTTTTCAAAATCCAATTCCTTTTCGTATTTTTCTGAAGTTCTCGGGATATCATTCTGTGATTCGCACTTACAATTAGTCTGGGAGATCAGAGCGGATGTCTGTGCTCGTTTGTGAAATGAAATTTGTCGCCAAAAACCCGCAAAATTTGCAAAACAAATTCCTGACCGAAGCTGTCTGGCTGGCCTGTTGCATATTTCATATGTTTTGGTTCTGGTCTAAAGTCGGTTTTATGCTGATTGCTCTGCAGATTTATGCGCAAGTGCTAAATCGGGAAAAACGGAATTAAACTGTGCCAAAAAAAGCTCTTTCTTTCTTTTAAAAAATTAAAAACCATTCCTTCCAAGAATCTTCATAAATCAATTAACTTTGATTTAACTTCTAAACTGCATTTGATTTTTGTCCTCTGTTGCGCAATAAAGTCACCTCTTTTCTCCGTCCAGCAAATAAATTGAATCATTCTTTTTATATAAATATAACAAAATAAAACAAAACATCAAACGGTGTCTGCAATTCAAATTAAATGCAATAAAACTGAAATTGATAGACACCCGAAAATCGTATGAGACACTCTTGTCTGTGCTCCTTTTTTTTTTGCACTTGACAGCATCTTATCCGTCTGCTTAGACGTTTCCCATCCTTCGGATGTCTCGGATTTCGTCTAGTTTTCAAGGACCTCAACAAAAAAAAACAGCCCTTGGGATTTGGTTTCGAAATTGGGGTTAGCCTGTCTGCTCCCTGTCTGCCCTTATTGTGATCCTTTTTTTCTTGGGTTAGATGTTAGTCAGGTTTTTGCCTTTTTTTTTTTTTGATGTTTGGGTTTGTCTGGCGAATTTGGGCCTTTTTGTTTTGATTTCACAACTTGATGTTATTTTTTAGGGAAGGGGCTTTCGAGCTGGAAGATGCTTTATAAGATATGCTTGGGTTTCAATATTTTTAGTGCAATATTTTATAATATTTTGGGGGCTTATGGTTTAGAACTAACTAAAAACATTCCAAAAAAGATCTTTCGAACTTGAAGATGCTTTGAAGAAGTTTGGGTTTTAATGGGTACTGGTTTTTCAGGGCCAAAATTATCTAATATTCTGAGGGCTTATGATGGTTTTGATTATAAGATAACTTGTTAGTGTGTGTTTTATACTTTACAATTATTTTATAATGAATAACTGTTAAATATTTTAAGAACTTAAGTTTCAAAACCAACTAAAAACAATCTCTAAATCACTCACAATATCATATCGACTAAAGCTTCTTGCGCATCTCTGAGATATTTTTTTTGCATCTCTATATTTTTTGGCTGCCGAAAAAAAAGTACCCAGACATCTGCCTGTACGCTTGTGTGTATTGTTGTGCGAGTGTCTGCCGTCTGGACTTTTATTATACAGCCTGACCTTGAATTTATGGAAATTGCATAAGTGGGAAACAACTTTGCCATATTAAGATGTACATACTGACAAATAAAAATAAAAACCAAAACCTCAAAAAATTTAAATAAAAAAACAGGACTCTGAATTAAATGAAACCGGGAAACAACATAAATTATGGGACATTTGGCCATTTTGTATTTAAATTAATATTTGGAAAGCATCCGAGAGAACTGCCGCTTCCTGGGTGCCATGCCTCCTCCAATCTTTATGGGCTTCCATAAAACCAATGCGTGGCATAAGCCAAAACTCACATATCACAAGTCGCGCTTGCCACATTAAACGCTGCCAAATGAATTACTACTTGCGAAAACGACGGGGCAGAAAACAAATAATGATCAACCTGAGCGGAACACACATGATCATGCAAATATATATATGTACACCCCATACATATATCCATGGGCATATCGATAACCTTATCAAGTGTGCGGCATCGGCAAGCCAGAAATACAAATTATGCTTTACAAACAAAAAAGGAAACACGTAAGTCTCAGTTTGGGATTTTAAAACTAACCGATTGGGTTGTACTCTTTAAAAATGTAAAAAAATATATGATAAATGTATAGTTTAATTTTTGAAGAATTCGATATATAGAAATGCCATCCACATCTATGTAGCCAAATTTAAAAATTAACTAAAAAAACATCTCAATTTCGGAAGCTTTAAAATCTATACAGTTCGAACTCCTAAGAAAAGTGTATAAAAAAAGATAAATTCCTAAGAATCAATGTTTGTAAACTGCCTCAGTGATTTTTTTTTTGGGCACCAGGAGCGTAAGGGGGCGTGGCACATTTAAGAGCAGAACAACTGATTCATCCAAAATCAAGAAAGGAAAGCTTCGGGTCGAAGTTGATATACACTTGCGGTTAGGATTGGATATTTATCGCAAATATCACATATTGTTGGCCGATCCATATTAGAATTTTATTATAAAACCCATGTATGTATGTATTAGAAAACAATATGCGGTTTTCCCCTATAGGGCCCACAGTGATGGCTATATCTTCCCCAATTCTCATCCGATTCTCAAGCGGAGTACCTTAAACGGTTTCTAGATCGATTCGCCATCATTCTGCATCAAAATCCTGATGCGAAATATTTTTTAGATTTTTTGTCTATTTTTGTGATGGGATCCCTTGAAAATGGGCTTTTCCCCTATAGGGCCCACAGTGATGGCTGTATCTCCTCCAATTCTCATCCGATTCTCAAGCGGAGTACCTTAACCATACCTAACGCCACCTTTCTGCATCAAAATCCTGATGCGAAATATTTTTTCGATTTTTTGTCTATTTTTGTGATGGGATCCCTTGAAAATGGGGTTTTCCCCTATGGGTCCACAGGGATGGCTGTATCTTCCCCAATTGTGATCCGATTCTCAAGCGGAGTACCTTAAACGATTTCTAGATTAAATCTCCACCATTCTGCATCTAAATCCTGAGAAAAAATATTTTTTAGATTTTTTGTCCATTTTTCGTGATGGGATCCCTTGAAAATGGGCTTTTCCCCTATAGGGCCCACAGTGATGGCTGTATCTCCTCCAATTCTCTTCCGATTCTCAAGCGGAGTACCTTAAACGATTTCTAGATCGATTCCTCATCATTCTGCATCAAAATCCTGAGACAAAATATTTTTTTGATTTTTTGTCCATTTTTCGAGATGGGATCCCTTGAAAATGGTGTTTTCCCCTATAGGGCCCACAGGGATGGCTATATCTTCCCCAATTCTCATCCGATTCTCAAGCGGTGTACCTTAAACGATTTCTAGATTAAATCTCCACCATTCTGCATCTAAATCCTGAGAAAAAATATTTTTTAGATTTTTTGTCCATTTTTCGTGATGGGATCCCTTGAAAATGGGCTTTTCCCCTATAGGGCCCACAGTGATGGCTGTATCTCCTCCAATTCTCTTCCGATTCTCAAGCGGAGTACCTTAAACGATTTCTAGATCGATTCGCCATCATTCTGCATCAAAATCCTGATGCGAAATATTTTTTAGATTTTTTGTCCATTTTTCGTGATGGGACCCCTTGAAAATGGGGTTTTCCCCTATGGGTCCACAGGGATGGCTGTATCTTCCCCAATTGTGATCCGATTCTCAAGCGGAGTACCTTAAACGATTTCTACATCGATTCGCCATCATTCTGCATCAAAATCCTGATGCGAAATATTTTTTAGATTTTTTGTCTATTTTTGTGATGGGATCCCTTGAAAATGGGCTTTTCCCCTATAGGGCCCACAGTGATGGCTGTATCTCCTCCAATTCTCATCCGATTCTCAAGCGGAGTACCTTAACCATACCTAACCGCCACCATTCTGCATCAAAATCCTGATGCGAAATATTTTTTCGATTTTTTGTCCATTTTTGTGATGGGATCCCTTGAAAATGGGCTTTTCCCCTATAGGGCCCACAGTGATGGCTGTATCTCCTCCAATTCTCATCCGATTCTCAAGCGGAGTACCTTAACCATACCTAACGCCACCATTCTGCATCAAAATCCTGATGCGAAATATTTTTTCGATTTTTTGTCTATTTTTGTGATGGGATCCCTTGAAAATGGGCTTTTCCCTTATAGGGCCCACAGTGATGGCTGTATCTCCTCCAATTCTCATCCGATTCTCAAGCGGAGTACCTTAAACGATTTCTAGATCGATTCGCCATCATTCTGCATCAAAATCCTGATGCGAAATATTTTTTAGATTTTTTGTCCATTTTTCGTGATGGGATCCCTTGAAAATGGGCTTTTCCCCTATAGGGCCCACAGTGATGGCTGTATCTCCTCCAATTCTCATCCGATTCTCAAGCGGAGTACCTTAAACGATTTCTAGATCGATTCGCCATCATTCTGCATCAAAATCCTGATGCGAAATATTTTTTAGATTTTTTGTCCATTTTTCGTGATGGGACCCCTTGAAAATGGGGTTTTCCCCTATGGGTCCACAGGGATGGCTGTATCTTCCCCAATTGTAATCCGATTCTCAAGCGGAGTACCTTAAACGATTTCTAGATCGATTCCTCATCATTCTGCATCAAAATCCTGAGACAAAATATTTTTTTGATTTTTTGTCCATTTTTCGAGATGGGATCCCTTGAAAATGGTGTTTTCCCCTATAGGGCCCACAGGGATGGCTATATCTTCCCCAATTCTCATCCGATTCTTAAGCGGAGTACCTTAAACGATTTCTAGATCGATTCGCCATCATTCTGCATCAAAATACTGATGCGAAATTTTTTTTAAATTTTTTGTCCATTTTTGTGATGGGATCCCTTGAAAATTAGGGTTTTCCCCATAGGGTCCACAGTGATGGCTATATCTCCACTAATTCTCATCCGATTCTTAAGCGGAGTACCTTAAACGATTTCTCCACCATTTTGTATCAAAATCTCGAGTCAAAATATTTTTTAGATTTTTTGTCCATTTTTTGTGATGGGATCCCTTGAAAATGGGGTTTTTCCTATATGGTCTAAACATATACATATACTTCATTGGGTTTGAGATGTCTCCCTTACTGCGTTGCACACCTTTGAAAAAAACTATAATACCCTCTGCAAGGGTATAAAAAACGGGTTTAGGCAATCAAAGTATTGCCTCCAAGAAATTATGGCCTCCTTGGCCTGAAGATGATTGTAGTTATTTGGATCGTTTTTATAAACTTGAGTATTTACGTTAGTTTAAAATTGCTTTAATTAGTTGATAAGTATCCGTATTTAAAAAAATAAGACTGACAAACCTTTCTAAGCCAAACAAGTCATATAAAGACAAAATTTTCAGTGATTCAAAGCGAAATAAAGAGAAATATTGAGCAAAAAGATAAAAAATCGTATTTTAAGATGACCAAAAAAGTTAAGAAGCCAAACGAGGGACTGACCAGGATACAGAAGGAGTTGAGTCAGCTCCGGGGGGCTGTCATTGAAATGCGGAAGACTGCCAAGCTATCGTCAAAGTCCTCCAGCCCAAAGTCGAGCCTAACGTTGGTGAAAGCGAAAAAGAAGGCCCAAACCAAGCGTCCCTCGGAGCAAGGCCAGAAACCACTAGCGACCAAGGACCTTTCCGTTCAACCAAGTCAACCAAAGCCAAGCCCCAACGTAGAACATGATACCCTTGCCGGGATAATCCTGCAGCAGGCGCAAATCATCGAAGAACTGAGACAGGAGCTGCAACAGCTGAAGCTTCACTACGAGCGCCAGGTGTCCACCATTAAGAATAACGCCAAGATGCTAGAGCTACAGCTGCAAAAGCTCCTTGCCAGGGCTCGGAAGGATCGGTGGGAGAAACCCAAGTACTCCCACTGGATAGGTGCCCACTACAACAACATAACCGAGGCTGTGGATGAGTTGCATTATTCCAGCTCCTGCATTAAGGAAACAAAAAAGAAACTGAGCAGGATACTGCTGTCCAAAACATCCTCAGAATCTGATCAGAAAACCTAAAAAAAAAGGATATACTTATTTTTAGGATTTCTGATCAGATTTCAAGGAGTTATGTTGTCATTAGCCAATAAATAATTTTACTATTACGAAAACTTATAAATTTTTAATGGAATTGATGGGTTTTTGAAAAGGTTCTTAAAAATGAATTGTTCATACATAAATTAATCTTAATCTGAAAAAAATTTTTAATTTACAAAGCTGGCTTATTCTTAAACTTCAATCGAAACCCAGTTCACTCCATTTTTTCAAACTATGTCACATTCTAGAATTACAAAACAGCCAGACTTTCTATGTCTGACTGTAGGTGTTCGATAGAAATTCATTTTCCGAATACAAATTTATTTACACACTCCGGTAAAGAACCCTGCGAAATTTTCTCTTTTTACGTAAGCTGATCCAAACATTGCCGAAGATGCCCCCTCACGATCGCACCAAGGCACGACTGGAACACGAGATAACCATTCTACGCCGCGAGGTGGCCAGGCTGCGCGCCAAACAGGACCAGCGACGACGAGAAAGGCTGGAACAGGACGTTCTAAAGGCGCGACTAGAGCAGGAGGTGCAGGTACTGCACCAAGAACTGGCTGTCGTGAGGAGTGATCGGGACGAGTTGAGTCGCAAGCATGCGACATACATGCGGGAATGTGGTGGCGAAGAGGAGCAGTCTGGAGCAGTTAACGCCCAACTCGTTAAGCTCGACCGACACGTAATCAAGCAGGACAAATATATAGCTTTCCTCGAGGAGCAGATCAACCATACCCGGACCAAGTACCATCAGCGGATGACGGATGTCAAGCAGGGCACAGAGCTAATAGAGAACGAGCTGAAAAAGGTCAGAGACGAAATGCGAACCGTAGCTCAGCATGCTGGCGAGGTGGATAAGATGAAGAAGAAAATCTCCTCCCTCGAGGGCAAGTTGCAGCGCCGGAACTCCATAATCGCCAAGTACGAGATCAAGCACGCCGAACTCATGACGGTCGTTCAGGGCTTCCAAACGGAGGCAACCACAAAAGGAGAAACCCCAATTGAGGTTATTGCCGCTCCCCGACTCTCCGGGGGTAGTCCTCATCGTTCTAATGCTGGCTATTTCATGTGCACCCACACCAGCGATACTGATGTCGCAGAGGGTGAAGAAAATTTCGCCAATCCACTCGATATGCAACCAAGCAACTTTAGCTGCCTGACCTCGGCACTCAAAAAGCGGCTCGGTTATTCGGATACCACTCAAC
Source organism: Drosophila bipectinata (assembly GCF_030179905.1). Lineage (NCBI taxonomy): Eukaryota > Metazoa > Arthropoda > Insecta > Diptera > Drosophilidae > Drosophila > Drosophila bipectinata. The sequence goes on from NC_091738.1 coordinate 6,536,540, forward strand.
CCGATCCTCCAGTATTTATCGCAACAGAAGTGATTCCTCCGGGCGTTCAGGTCGTTTGATCTTTTTACAAGAATGTATTTATTTAACTTGCGTAGAGGATTTATCCGCTGACTAGAACTCAAAATTAATTTTGTATTTGGATAGTTTAATAAAAAAAGAAAATGGTTTAACATACTTCGTGTTCACCTGGTTTAATCACCTTTGGTCTTCTGTTATTTGTAACAAACCTTTCCACGAAACCCAGCCTAAAAATGCTTCTTCAATAAATATGTTTCCTAAATTTTTATATAAGCTCTCACGGGAGACCCAAACGGAACTTCAGTCAGCAGTTCGGCCTGCAGCGGAGTTCTTAGAATCCCGCACCTAAGTTCATTGACAATTTATCGAGCCATCCATTCAGCATTAAAAGAGTGCTTTGGGTTGTTGCACTACCCTTTGGCCGGCCGTTGTGTAATCGAATGGATTTTAAAATGGTTGTTGGTATATTTGCTTTTCAGTTTTCCTTGGAGCCGTGGTCAAAGTAAGCAGGTCACGTTTGCTAGTACCAGCCTGGTCCGGGTAGATTCTAATGCAGTATATCTGCATAAAAGCACGTACCATAAATTGTAATGAGTCAATGGATTGCAGAACCGGGCAGAAGTCAGGCGTCTATTGAATTCTAATGCCGATTCTAATGCTAGTACTATTGCTGCACCAGGAAGTGCGTGCAGACACTGGGGGACTTCAACCATCAATTGAAATCATTTGTGGCCAGGCGGCAATTGAGATTGATTGGCTGCGTTCTGGCCAATTGGGCCAAAAGTTCACCCTGGTTTGGTACTTCAAACTGCTGAATCGGCGCTTATTTGGAGTATATGTCTAAAAAGTCTTATCTGATAAACAAATGCATGAATCACAGCAACTTATGATGAAATTATCTACTTGTAGGGTGGATTTCGGCACGTCCAATAGAAGTTTTGGCTGTCTAACCCGTTTCCATGGCCTTCAAACACAATTATAATGCGTATCCAACCCGAATCCGATGACCCTGAGACGTATAAGTACACAAAGCACAAAACCACACAAATAGCGCGCGTGACGTCACATAGTAGGTGCTGCTGAAACGTTGAACTGAAACAGAAGTCGATATTTCACTTCAAGTAATTAGAATTATTATTAGTCCTTAGCTAGGCGGCGTACATTACATTATTACATAAACTAAATACTAAAACGGGAACAATCAGCTGCAAACTCGTGCGCCTACGTGCCGGAAAAGCTGCGAAAATTGTTTTTCAGTAGCAGCACTACGAAGAAAATTCCCACGGCAATCGACAGGAGCTGCACGTTGATTACTTTTGAGTCCACCAGGGCCTGCAGCATGTTGTAGATACTCTCGCTGCGTACTTCGCCGCCGCAGCAGTCCATTTAATAACTAATATTCAGTAGGTCTAAGTTAATTATTTAATGTTTACAAAAAATCCATTGGTCTAGTGGTGGGCCAAATTTGTGTATGTTCTATTCATTTTGGTATCGATATTTATGCGACTATCGTAACAACGACCAGCCACTAGCGAACAGCTGTTCGTGTGCTTTTAAAACTGTTTCAGATAATAATTTCGAATAATAATTTAAAGTTTATAACTTGCGTTTCAAAAATTTGTTTTAACGGGGAAAAGTGGGGAATGAACGACATTAATTTCGTTTTTAAAATTATGTATTTTTTCTTCTCTATTATAAAGTTTTTTCCTTGCATTCCATCGTAGAGAACCGATTTGGTTCATACTTTTGCAGAAATAAAGTTTTATGTATATAAAATTCTATATTTACTTGCAGAAAACTTCAAACCACCTCTAAAAACAATTGGAGAATCATTTGTTCCAACTATAATAAGAATTTTTCGCTTCATCGCCACTGAAACACACAACTCTTTTGAACTGTGGGTCTAGTTTTATTAATTAGTTTAACATAACTATTTGCTAGTGGGACGACAATCGCTTATTCGTCATTCTCGTAGTCAGCGGGGTTTTTGCGCAGGAGGGCGGCGTGCTTGCGCTCGGTCAGATCGTAGATCAGGTAACCCAGGATGAAGGCTGCAATGCCAAAATTGAATAACAAGTTGATGCATTATAATAAATTATTACAACTTACGGGGGGCAACGATGAAGACGTTGGAGCGGAAACGGCGGATCATGTTAGGAACTCCCTTACTGATCGCTCCGGCAAAGGCGCGCTGCTCGAAAGGCGACAGCTTGTAGGTAACGATGCCGTGCACCTTGGCCAGGTTGCCGAAGTGGGCTCCATTCAGGATTGAGGTCAGACGCATGATTTAGGCTGATGGGAAGGAAGGGAAAACGTAGTTACAAATTGCAAAGAAAGTGGACTAATACTTGGATGAAGACACAAATAGTTATTATAAACATTATGGCACTGGGAGGTGCACCCGTAGGTTATGTAATTTTCGCACTGCTTTGATCCGCGGACGAAGGCGGCTAAGAACGTCTGCCGTTGGGCGCGATCGATGCACTTTTGGCAGCCCATAATTGTGCATATTTTTAGAGCCCAGCCCCTGTCATTCGGGGAATTATGATGCCAAAAATTACCTTGAAATCGAATTTTATGATGCAAATTCGTCTCCTTCGTCGTTAGAGCTGACAAAACAAACGATAGAACTTTGTATGTAGTGATGGCATTTGCATCGATTGCTTGGATTATTCGATAAGGTCCAAATATATTATATTTTTTAAACATTAACTGAATTATGCACTAATTTCCAAATTTTCAAAATACATTTTAGCCCAACATTATTGATAATTAGTTATTTGTTTAAATTTAAAAAAAATTTTTTGAAGTCCATGGTATTTAAAGTTAGTATTTTTTGCATCTGTATATATCGCCTTCATCGCGGTACCATCACTAACTATTTATTTCTTTCGAAAGAACCCGAAAATCAAAACATGCCGAGTCTTTGTTTTTATTTGGGGCTTTTTCTAACCCTCAGCTGTCAGGTTAACCTGTTGCTGGCGGCTAAGAACAAAAGCTGCTCCACAATGGTAAAAGAATTGGGTGATGCCCAAAGCAAGTTTATCTACTGCGCCACGGTAAAGTCAGTGCCCGTGAATCTTTGTGTCGGATGCAAGGATCTCTACGGTAATCTTCAGGAAGAATTTGGAGCTTTAACGGCGGATGCCAATTGTTCTCAGCTGTACCTGAACTCGGATCGCATTAAAATCGTAGCTACTACACAAGGAATCCTCACTGGACTATGGGATAAGGCTAATTGTCATGGTTTGTAAATGGATTTTAGTTTTAAATTAAAGAATTAAAATATTATTTATATTTTAGACTGCTTCGTAAGAAACAATTCGATAAAGTACGACATGCTTTCCACAACTTTGAGTGGGTGCCTGAAAAATTCAAACGAGAATAATGTTTGCACCGAATGCAAGCTAGCCTATTTGGATTTAAACAATTTCTACATGGACATGGAAAAGGCAAGCAAGGGCCAAGTCTGTTTCGATCTCCAGGACAATGTGCGTCAAAAATACCTATATTTAATAATAATTTCATTTGCCTCCAGTTAGTAGAATATAAAACCTTTAAGTTTTGCTTAGTCATTTTTTCAGGGGATTCCCCTATTTCATATACTCATATCCTACTCCACCCATGATAAAATGAATTTAAATTAATTTGTTTTAATTTCCAGATGAATCGCACTCGTCTACACTGGTCAAAGGAGCTCAAGTGCTGCCAGCGTGAAGTCAAGCTGATTAATTTTCTGATTGCCGTGGGTGTGGTTGTACTACTGCCCATAGTCACGTTCTATGTTACAGCGATTGTCGTAACGAAACGGCGTGAAGCAAACCACGAACTGCTGAACGAGCTGGGTAAGTAAGCTTACAATAAAATTTATGCCAAAGCTAAATAATGTTTTTGCAGAACCCGAATTGGATGCCCCATCCACATCGGCTCTTATTACCGCCGCTGTTTTGTCTACAAGAACTGAACCTTCCAATGAAATCTCCGCAAGAAATGAGAAAATAGCCGAAGTGTTGCACCAACCCGCAGATCATGATTCAGACTCGGATGAGGCGCGTTTGAAACCAAAAGTAGCAAGAAGAAGTCATCCTGATTCCGAAACAGATGCTTCAAGCGATGATGAGCCACACTCAAGGGCGAAACATCTAAATGCCCAGAGGTCTGATTACTCCAGTGATGACGAGCCTATTGTGAAACCAAAGAGGGCGTAATAGGAACATACCCGAAGGTACTATATACTTCTCACACAATAATTTATGGAGATATTTAAGTCTCTAAATGCCAGACGAGTACTTGGTCACATCTATGGCTGGTACCAAAAAAAATATTATATTTTTCTATAACTAATATTTACATATATATGCCATGTGCCCATGCGTGATATCATATTAAAGATTAATGTATTTATAATTTTCCCAAGTATTTGGAAATTAATGTTCAGCATTGAATCAAAGTTGGATTTTTATATGCACTTTATTAATGGCAAGTAAATCTGCACTTAGTTCTAAATTTAACGCAAGAGAAGATCAGGGTCAGCATGGAAAGGGCCCTTCCACCGAATTTGGGTTCTAGCTTAGGCTCTATCTAAAATCAATTAGAAATAACATAACAAATAGCAATTAATTAACAATGAAAATGCATTGGTCGTATTCGTTGGCCGTTAGAGCTCGGAGGCAACCCAGATTCCATTCTATCCGTATGGAGCATAGAGATTGCCATGGGTGGATGTGGTTTGGTAGTGAACCAGACTCCCGTGAGTGTGCTGGGCCGGTTGGTAGTAGGCCTGATGGTACAGCGAGGGCGGCGCCGGTTCATTCACCTGGATCTGGTGGTAGTTGGTGATTGGTTCATGCTCAACCACCTCTCGCACGGTTTGGAATGGATGATTCACTACGATGCGTCGTTTGTGGAAGGTTTCACTGGTGGCCGCCGCGTCTGTGGGAGCAGCAGTGGCAGCAATAACTCGCTCGTTGGGCTTCAAGTGACCGGCTGCTCCGTTAAGGGCCACATCTACATCAGGCTGCGCCTGGGACTGCGTGGGAGTGGGCTGGGTGGCGGTCACTTCGGATTTCGGTACCTCAACCAGACGCTGAGATTTCTCCAAACGCTGCTGACCCTTGTCGCAATCTGGGACTGCGGTGGTGGCCACCATTAGAGGCTTTTCCGGTTCGCTGCCTATTTGGATTTGGATGTGTGTGTTCTGGGACTCCTTCTCCTTCTTGACCTCCTCTTTTGGGGCTTCCACCAATCTGGAAGATTGGTTCTCTGGGCTGAAGCGCATTTGGGAATAGGGAGCGCTGTACTCCAAGTCCTCGGCCAAAGGACTCCTCGATCGCGACGACTGAGAGTAGAAGGCCCTGTTGGCAGGTACCTTGGCATACACAACTGTGGGTCCTTCGTGGTTCCTAAGATACGGTTTTATTTCGCTCACCTGAGCGGGTACCTCCTGGATTCTTCTTTCTTTCAGAGGAGTCTGACGGTTGCGTCCCAGGTAAATGTTGTGCTGCGACGGGGGCAGATGGATCTTGTGCTCGTGCTTAATGATTTGAGTGGCTCGTTCCTCCTTCTCGGCCAGTTCCAGACGCGCTGGCTTGGCATCCACACTGCCGGCATTCACATTAGGCAGGTACTCCCCGGAGAAGTAGTCATCGTCCTCGTTGTATGGCTGGCGATTAAAATTGTTCCTCTGTTGATAGACCCTCTGGCCACCCTGTCTGGGGTAATCCTGTTCCGGCTCCGCTCGCTGGATCATGTTGGGGGTCAGGTGCTTGGCGTTGATTTTGATGGAGTTTCCATTTCCATCCACTGCCGAAACCGAGGAGGTGGAGGATGAGGAGGAGCTGCTCGGGCGACCGTCAGTGACATCGCCCCCAGGCTTCTGCTGCTGCAGTCGGGCCTCTACGAAGTCATCCTTGGGCGCCTGGTCGTAGGAAGGCATGGTGGTCACGCTGGATCCAATAGTAGTTGCCTGCTGGTCCTTGACAGCTGGTGGAGCCTCATAGGAGGGCCTGTACTCCGGGACATTGTTGTTGTAACTCTGGGTCTGGATCTGACCATTGTTGTTGCTATAGGCAGAAGCCACCGCCGGATGGGGATGTCCTAGGGGCAGCAGAGTCTCACCCTTGGGAATCTTGGCAACAGGGTGCTCCAGCTCCACCACCAGGGTACCGGCTGGCTTGATTACCACCCGCTCTTCGATGTCGTAGAACTCCTTCTGGATGGCCGGATGACGGACTTCGTACTTCTTGGCCTTCAGAGCAGGCTGAACAATCTGGATCGTTTTGGTGACCAGCGGGCGCTGCGGAGGAGTGTAACTCCTCGGGGGAGCCGGCGGCAAGTAGCCAGAACCTCCTTGGTAGCCCGACTGCTCGCCATAGTCCTCGTATCCCTGGTCATCACTGACCTCTGGGGGATACTGATCCTGATAGTCCACCTCCTGAGCGTCTTCGTAGTTGTAGCCACTGGGATCATAGCTAGGACGATTGTAACTGGTGGCAGGATTAAACAGAGATGAGGTATCGTAGCCCGAAGCCGGCTCAGAGGGCTGGGAGGTGGGTGCTGGAACCGGGGAACTAGGAGCTGCCGACGAGGAGGAGGAGGATGAGGATGAGGCACTGGAACTCACGGGCGGGGCAATACTAGCCGTTTGAACGGGAGCTGGCTGAGGCTCGTAAATGGGCTTACTGTCCTGGACCACCTCCACATTGGCACCAGCCTGAACCTTGGCAGGAACGGGAGCAGCCACCTGGCGCTCAAACATGCGGAGCTGCTGGGAGCGGCTGCCTCCGATGGAAACCACCTTTTGCGGAGCAGAATCATCCACCGAGGAGGTCACACCAGAACTGGACTGGGTGTAGCGCTGAGGAGCAGGATTGGAGGATTCGTAGACCTGAAATCACAAAGTACAGAAGCAATATTTAGAAATTCAAGTGTCCTGTGCTGATTCTACTCTACTGACCGTCTCAACAGTCGGTCCATGGCTGTGATAGGATTGGATGTAGCGCTCGAACTCCTGGTTCTGGCGGAGCTGCTGGTTCCTTTGCCGGAACTGGCCACTGTGAGGACTGGGCGGCTGCTGAACGATGGAGGGACGTCTTCCATGGCCACGGCGACGGGGCAGGCGTCCGTTCTTGGTGACTGGGGGCTGGAGAACCCCTTGATTTGGAGGCTGGAGGCCCAATCCTTGGCGGGGAGTCAGTTGCTGCTGCGGTTGCTGTTGTTGCTGCTGCGTTTGCACCACCTGTTGCTGCTGATGTTGCTGCTGTTGCTGGGGTTGCAATTGCTGCTGCAGCTGGAGCTGTGGTCGCTCCTGAATGCGTTGGAATGACTGCTCCCCATCCCTTTCAGGACCAGCTCTCAGTTCCGCCGGCGCCCGACCCTCTACATATTTGACATCCGCCGGATTAGTGGCCGGTTGCTGGGCAATCGAGATGTTCACATGGGTGGCTGCTTCAATTCGCCTGCAGGCCACCAAAAGGAGCACCAGCAGCACTCCTCGCTCCATGATCCAAGTCCTTATCCTTGTCAAAATTCACTCCACTAATCGTATCGCTGCTGACCAACGCCAACTCAAAACACTGTCTGATCGATCGATGGAGTGTGCTCCGCATATTTATACAGATTTTGGATTTCGGGTGGAATTGGGGGAGCGATCGCAATCGCGATCAGTGTCAAAGTCAAGCGACAAAAGCTAGAGAAGCTAGCCCCCCGATAGCTACTCCGTTGACCTGGACAAACTGTTTAGGGATGAGTCTCAGATGCTTGGCCCAGTTCTACAATTAAAGGCATTCCGACCGGCCGATATTGCGATTGCAGTTGATCGATGATGCATTCAACAAATTGCTGTCAAAGCTTCACACTTGTGTGGCACGTTCCAGCACTGAGAAAAAAAAAATATCCAATAAAGAAATCTTTATAAAAAAGGCTCTCAATTTTTATAGATTTAAAACTTGTAGTTAAGATTTATCTGATTTATTAGATTTTAAAAATGAAAGCCTAGTATCATAAATATTTGTATAATAATCTATTCTCGACTAGTGCCAAGGTCTATGTGTTTTTAATTTAATTTTAAAGAAACCTGTAACACAGTAGTTTTACTAAAAATTTTATGATACTATATTATATAATCTTAAAACCTTTTTAAGAATATCAGGACATATCTTCGATATATTCAAGACATAAACTTCTAAAGACTTTTAAGCTTAACCTTTAAAGCTGAGACTCTTTAGTTTTCTAAGAGTCCTTAGATTCCTGGTTAAAACTTGATCTTTGTATTAAAGATCATTAACTAAATTTTCCATAAACATGTTTCTTTAACTCAAAACTTCAAATAAGCATTATCCTTATAAATTTTTCCAACTGATCTATCGTCTGAACTCCGAATTTCGATGCATCCGTAATTGGGCAGTACTGCATTTTAATGTAATTGTCGGAAGGTCGAAGTCGGAGCTTCGCTGGCAACTAGTTTGAACTTGAAATCTGATCCGAGACGTTGAACTGCCGCTGGAGAGGATCGGAGATCGGTGTACATATACTACATAGGTTTAAGCCATGGAAATTGGACGGATTTTTTTGGGGGTGCTGCTCAGGCAAATTTGCGCAACCGAAATCCAAATTTTGGCGAACATTTTGCAAATGCGAGCATTCGAATTCGGAAAGAAGGTAAAGGTTAATGTGAAGTTTTTCGGTTTTCTGTATTTTTTTTTTAAGTTTATAAATCCAAAGCCAAATGTGGGCGAGCATACCAAGTGAGTGTAAAAAATGGAGAAAGGTGCGATCCTATTGTTTTGGAAATGCACTGAAAACTAAGGACAACCTGAATATGGTAACAAAAACTGAACATATATGGTAGAGAAAAATATTTTTTGTCTAATACTATCATTAGCTTTTAATAATAATTAGCACTAATGGTTTCAATTTATTCAGATATTGTTTTTGAAACAAGTTTAATTTTTGTATCCCCCTCTCACTATCAAGATAGCCCAGAAAAATACTCCAACAATACAAACTCAAATCCTAAACAACAAAACAAGCTCCAAACACCCAACTTGAAGCCAAGACCTTGTAGACTTGTTACGACTGATCCAGCCCTGGCGCTGACTCTCTAGGACCAAATGGATGCAGCCCGATCGCAGACCAAAAAAGAATATAACGGGGGGGATACCCAGCGACGACGCTTGTATGTTGCGTCGGTAAGTGTACTCTGGGACAGATTGTGCCCTGAATCATTAAGTAAGACAGTGAGGCAAGTGTGGTAACCACAATTCGCGTTTATTATGTTTGTGAGTGGGAATCAAAAACCAGTAAAAAGAGTAGACAATATATAGGTATATATATATATGCAGACATTTGGTGCATATGGCCAGCCACAAGACAACTACCATCCGTGGCCGAGCAATTACAAGCTAATGCTACGCGATAAACACAGTCCAAGGCATGAGACAGCCAACAGCTACAGCTAAACGGATTATCAGCTCGTCGAGATCTACAGGAGCTTCTCGATGTCCTTGGCTATGTCCATGGGATCGGTGGTGGGGGCATAACGGTTGACGGGAATGCCCTCCTTGTTGACCAGGAACTTGGTAAAGTTCCACTTGATACCGCTGCCCAGAGTGCCTGTCTGCTTGGCCTTCAGATACTTGTAGAGTGGGGCGGCATTATCGCCATTCACGTCCACCTGGCCGATTAGAAAGTCATCGTTTTAATCATAAATCTGGAATTCTTTCTGGATGAGTAAACAATGTTTACCTTTGCGAAAACCTCCCCAATATCGGCCTTTGAGTCGCGCAGGTGACAGACCATGGCCTCGCCATCAGCCTCCGGCATCTGGGAACCAAACTGGTTGCAGGGGAAGTTTAGAATAACCAGGCCCTGTTCACCGTACTTCTCCTTCAGATCGGTCAGCTTCTGGTAGTTGTTCTTGGTCAGGCCACACTTGGAGGCGATGTTCACTACCAGAACCACCTTGCCCTTGTATTTGTCCAGGGAGACATCGTTTCCATGAGTGTCCTTTACGGTGAACTCGTAGATGGAGGCGGCGTTCTTGTAATCTCCGTTAGACATGTCGAACTGAAAGGAAGGAGACATATGAGTTTGGGAAGGGACTCTTGATTGCTTAAAGCAGGATATATCACAAAAAAAAAACAAAGGATAGACAGGCAAAAGGCAACAACTTTTAGTTCGGCATAAAGATTAGGCAACTGAGTTAGTCAACGATTAAGAAAACATCTAATAGAACTACTGGCGCGACTCACGGCAGCTGCTGTGGAGTACTGGGCTGCCGAGCAGGGGGATGTGGGTGTGGATGCTGTAACGGCATTGGCCGCACAACTGACTGGCAACAGAACGGAGCAAAAGCGAAGGGGCAGGCGCTGTAATTGCCCCTGGCCCAGGTCCACTAGAGAACGCCTTGAGTAGCACCGGAAGGCCTGTCGGGAAATGGTCTGAAATTGCCTGATACTCATGGTTCAAAAGCTGCAAATAACCAGTGATATTATTGATTAATTTAGAAAGTGTTACTAAGATCTCTGGTGTTTAAATTTAGACAGTCAAAATAATTGAGAAATTCGAAAACAAATTGGAGGGAAATGGAAGGATATCCTAATTCGTTGATAGATAGGTTAGTTGGTTAAAAAGTGTCCAAGATTTAGAGAATGGTTCATAAATAGCATTGGTTAGGAGGTTGTATGTCCTATTTCTAGAACCTTGATACACTCTTGACCTTGGGTTAGTCATCAAAAATCTGGATGCATATATAATGGAGGGGTCAAAGTCAAACTATTAGTCGGATGAGTCACCCTTCTTGTCCTGCCACACAAAGGTCATTATTAGTGCCCTGTCGTGATTGGCCCACGCAAGTAGCGTTCTTCATTAAACATGCAAGCAGAATTGGATTGTTTCGATTAGTATTATTCTGTAGGTTATTGTGGGTAATTACTTGCATGGTGAAGTAGATGTACGAGCCCAGGGCAATAGCTACGGACCCAAACAGAAAATGCAGGATGGAACGACCGGACATGGCTACTATATCTTCGATTTCACCACCGATTGAAGGAATGCACATATAGGACTGGCTATGTTGCGGCAGATTTTCTGCAACTCACGCTGATGTGCGATTGATATGTACAGGAAACCGGGGCAAAGTACAAAAGGCTGTGGGACAGATTGTTTTCGCTTTTCTCTTATTCTGACAGCTGGTCGAAAAGGAGCTAAAATTATAGCTTCATGATAGGCTTTATCACCGAAAAAAACACTTGTAGGCTAGGTGTCTGGATCGGTTATTGTTTTGGCTTACTTATGTGTCGTAATGCTGAGAGAGAGTAAATAACTATGACCGGCGCTTGGAGGGCTCTTTTATTTATATGTGTCTGTACATATATTTGTATATATATTTATGTACGGCCCCATCAGGTCTGGCCATGCCCCACAAGTTCAGAGTTGCCAGATAGTCGCCCGGAGAAAACCGATAATTTCAGCTTTATTCCACCCACGCACTATACGGTCACACTGCAAAATTTTCTTCTTTCCATTGTGCGTGTGCTTGTGTTTTTGTTATTAGCAATTGTAGATTTGCAATCAAAATTATAAAGTGGAAATGCTGGCTAGTCATCAGCGGGAAATGCCTGCGTGCTAGACACAGAGTGAGACTCAGAGACGGGAGTGCAGCGAGCAGACACGCCCAGCCAGGCGCACTGCCCCCAGCCGCAGGATACACATACACACACCAATACAACAAACGAGCACCCTATATAGCGTTCGAACTATCTCCTTTGGCAGAGTAACCGCCTCCAGATGATGCTCTCATCGATAAACAACTCGTTCGAGCAGGACACTCACGATGCGGACGCCAACTGCGATGGCCCCGATCTGGACTTCATGTACGCGGATGTGGACGGCTACCAGAACGAGATCGCAGAGCTCTACAGCTACACGGAGTTCGTCGAGTTCCAAATGAACGTGAAAGCCTTTGAGGATCAGATGGAGCTGTACGACCTACCGCCCAACTGGCAGAAACAGGACGCCGCGTCCCAGAGGGGCATCATTATGAAGCTGGTGGACCAACTTGAGGTCTCCGATCGCAGATTTCGGATGCAGGCGGCCAGGTGTATCCTGTATTTGGCCCAGGGCTGCTGGGCGGAAGTGCAATCGGACGAGGAGCAGCACCAGATCACCAGAGACAATGTGCTGGTGCTCCACCAGCTGGGCGTCTTCGCCTCATTCATAGATCTGCTTAACATGGAGATAGAGAGCGCCTGCTCGCCGGACATAGTAGCGATTAAGATCACCAATGTCACTCTGGTCGACTCCACGGACATTCGGGTAATCCTGTCCGTTCTCTACATCATCACGGAAACGATACGCGACGAACGGGATCGCGGCAGTGAAGACTACAAGGAGCTGGCCGAGTCGTTTGTTCAGGAGATCAATGCACCGCTGCCCGATGGTGAACTGCTAGCCGTCAAGCTGCTGGGGATGATTACGCGATTCTGTAGCGGAGCCGCGCCTCAGTTTCCAATGAAGAAAGTGGTCCTGCTGCTGTGGAAGGTTTCCCTACTGGGCTTGGGCGGCATGGATGTGCTCAAGAATCTCAAGAACGAGTACCGGCTTAAGGTTGGCCTGGAGCCGATCACCGAGGACACGCTGGAGGTAACCAAGTGCATGCGGGCCAGCTCGCCACCAGCCACAGCCACCGATATACTGGAGAACCAGTATCCAAGAAAGAACTTCAAGTGAGTTTTCGCGCCTTTTTAGTTGGAATAATATCTTAACCTTAGATTCTTGCATTTTTCAGGCGCTCCTTGATGAAACAGCGATTCCTTGACGAACCCGAACAAATCGACATGGAGATCACTGGAAACGAGGGCCAGGCGAACGCCAATAATGGCGCTGGTAACGGGGGAAATGGCAGCAATGGAGAGGAGGAGCTCTCGCAATACTACCGCCCCTACGACGATCCCTCTTCATCTGCCAACTCCACCACTTCAACGGCCAATCCGAACAACCAACCGAGCTTGACCCAACCACCCGCCGCTGTGCCGCCAGTACAGATAACAGCTCGACTTCCCTGGACGCCCAAGGTCCGGCAAAAGGATATCGACCAGTTTCTGGACATATCGCGGAACAAGTTCATTGGTTATTCCTTAATCGGTGATCACGAAAGCCTGGCTGGATTGCCGCAGCCCATACACGAGGGCTTCAAGACCCTTCAGCGGCACATGTACTTGAGCCTGGCGGATGTGCAGATTAAGAAGGAGGAGGACATCGCCAGAAACCCCATCTCGACGCACGAGGACGAGATCAAGCTAACCCCCGCAGAGGTGCTTTACCAGGCCATTCTGCCAAACCTCCCGCAGTATATGATTGCGCTGCTCAAAGTCCTCCTGGCGGCCTCGCCCACATCCAAATCGAAAACGGAGAGTATCAACATAATGGCTGATGTGCTGCCCAAAAAGATGCCCCTGACGGCTACGCAATCCACAAAGCTGACAGTCGACATGGGCCGGCACAAGGAGATCATTGTTAAGGCAGTGTCTGCCATCATCCTTCTGTATCTGAAGCACTTTAAGATCAACCATGTCTACCAGTTCGAGTTCATGTCCCAGCACTTGGTCTTTGCCAATTGCATTCCCCTGGTGCTGAAATTCTTCAACCAGACAATCACCGAGTATGTCAACACAAAGAACTCCATACCGCTGCTCGACTTCCCTTCGTGCGTGATCGGTGAGCAGCCGGATCTGAGTGGCGATAGCTTTGTGTATGGCGGCGAGATGTCCGACAAGCCGTACTCCTGGCGGAACGTGTTCTCCTGCATCAACCTGTTGCGGATATTGAACAAGCTGATCAAGTGGAAGCACTCGCGAGTCATGATGCTGGTGGTGTTCAAGTCGGCGCCGATTCTCAAGAAAACTCTGAAAGTGAGGCATGCAATGATGCAACTGTATGTTCTGAAACTGCTCAAGATGCAGACCAAGTACTTGGGTCGGCAGTGGCGGAAGTCCAACATGAAGACCATGAGCGCCATTTACTCCAAGGTAAGAGCTTCCTAAGATTTGGTTTCCCCACATTTAATCATCTTGTGTTTCTTCAAAGGTTCGTCATCGTCTCAATGACGACTGGGCATTTGGCAACGATCTGGAGTCGCGTCCTTGGGACTTCCAAGCCGAGGAGTGCACGCTGCGGGCATGCGTGGATCGCTTTAATCTACGACGCTATCCGGAGGCGACGCAAAAATGTGGCAATAATGGTACGGCGGCCCAAAATGCCGAAAACGCCCAGCAGTCGAACATGATGGCCGGGAATAATGGATGCGGCAATAATGGATCCGATGCGAACGGCTACGGGAACAATGGTAGTGGCAATGGCGGCAACAATCAGCACCAGCAACAGCAGCAGCTGAACGACTATGGCGTGGAGGGCGGTTTCCCCAGCGACGAGATCCTCACCCACTCGGACTTTGCCTTCTTCGGCCACTCGGGGTGGTGGGATCGCAAGGTCGAGCTGACAGACTACTTCAAGGCCAACTATGCGGTGTGGCTGGAGGAGGAGGTCTACAACAGTCAGACCGACTGGGATGCCCTCTAGGCTACTGGCTACTCAGGTAAGTGTTTGGATATCAGTACTTTATAATCCTGATCTTAAGAATGTCTATTTTTTTTGTAGCAGAAGCTGGATCAATATAAGCATCATATAAGCAAAAAGTTATTACCATAATTGTAAGCATAAAGAAGTACATTGATATAATCCATGTAGCCGACCACGATTGGAACACCAACCAACCCATCAAACTACTCACTGAATTGGCAATAAATTGGCACGCCACGGGCCTCCGCTCCGCCCCGCCCTGCCCCACCCTTCTTCACTAACTCTAGCATACGGAATGATATACGAGTATACCCCGATAGCGATGACAAGCCTGTATATTTAATGATTTGTATTTTTAATTTATATATATATTTATTATTTGTCCTGTTCCACGAGCCCTTGAAAACGGATCGCGGCAGTCGGCTTCTGTAGCGGAATAAACAAATTAACTAGTTTGAAAACGATCATGCCCAGCTATGATGCATTGCCTTTCCATTTTGCGGTTAAATAATTATTTATTTGTTTTCGTGTCGTGTGTGTGTTTTGTTTCGCACAAGAAAAAAAAAACATAAGAGTTCTAATAGGTCCTTAGTCTTAGTGATAGTTTTAAATTTCGGTAAATATACACTACGGTATTTACAAGGTGCATATATATATAAATATCCATTATATTCCATTCCGTAAAAAAAAAAACACCCAACACCATATAGAATGTCGGACTTTTTTGCGAATTTCGTAATGACGTAATGGTTTAAAAACAATACAAGTTAATAGTTAGCACAGCTAAATACGAATTCCTGAACCGGGTTTCTTCATTTCACAATCTGGTTACAACAGCATTCTCCACAAGAGAGACCATGTCACCCATAATAACTACTATCTTAAGACGAAATAAAGTCTAACTAATGAAAATTGTACAATCTACAAGTATGTATTTAGCCTAGGGTGGGTCGATTTTTGGATAACAAATGTAAGGAATACTTTATAGGGTTCTAAGCCACAAATCGAACCACCCATGGCTTCACTTAAGACTACTCCTTAATGTAAAATGCCAACTTTGAGGCAACCTTATCCTAACAATTCCCAACCGTTTTGGAATCCATGATTATTATACATACAATATTTCAATTGTACAAAAGAGGAAATCTTACTGCTCCATCGGGCAGATCGTGGGCATGATGTTGTTATTGGTGGGGCCAACGTAGAGCATTCCGAAGCGTTTCTGTTGCGGCGGGCAGGCGGCGGGGGCTGCTGCCGGGACGTCGCAACGCTCCTCGAAGTAGTGGACTATGCGCTGCAGGACAAACTTGAAGATCTTGTCCTTGGCTATCTCACCGTTGAGGAACGTGATGTCCTTGCAGTCTCGGTACTCGCGGAAGTTCTTCTCGTAGTGCGGCCACACGCACAGCTCAAAGTATCCAGTGACGTCCGGCGGGTCGTAGGTCCGCTTGCTGCGCCGCTCGAAGCACTTCTCGTAGGGCAGATGGAAGTGGTACTTGAGGTTGCACAGCGCCAGCAGCTCCGGCTGGTTGAATATCATGAAACCCTCGACCAGGAGGAAGTTGATCTTCTTGTCCCGCAGCTGGGCGGCTATCTGGGCGTTGATGCGCATGAGATGCTGCTGTTGCTGCAACTGCTGCTGGTGGAGCTGCTGGGAATGGTGGTTGTGGTGGTGGTGGCGCTGTTGCTGGTGCTGGGGTGGATAGTGGTAGGGGCCTACGGCTGGATTACCTTGTTTGTAGTAGTTGGGTAGTGGTAGAGTGGAGTGGTACTGCTGCTGGAACTGGTGGGCGTAGTGCTCGAAGACCGCTGCAGTCACCAGCTGCTCGGGTGGCTCCGGTGCCAACTGTCTGCCCTTGATGATGTGCCCAATGTCATTCAGCATCTTGGGCATGTCCAGCGAGGTGATCAGCTCAAAGTTGATCGCGTTCAGAGCTTCGTTTCGCTGATGCCGCTTATCATCCACGGGCAGGAAGTAATCATCCTGCGACAGTAGCTGCACTTCTCCAATGGTGTAGGGCGAGTTCCATAGTGGAGCTCCGCTGAGTCCCTTGAAGTAGTCGTGCAGGCTGTGGGCCAGCGTTGTCTTGCCGCCACAGGTGACGCCCGAGATTCCAATGACCAGCCACTGCGGCATCTTGTTGGCGAATGGTTCGATGATTCCCTATCGATGCTCTTCCCTGTTTTCCAGCAAAATCGTGTGTCGGTGCGATAACCTCTGTCTTTAATCGCGCTTCACCTTCAGGCTCCAGATGTGGTAGAAGGAGAACGCGGCGATGCCGCCGAGGAAAATCACCCCAAATACAGTGGGCACTATGAAAGCGTACTTCAGCGGCGGGAAAAACAACCGGATGGGATTCGCTGTGAATACCGGAAGTCATAGTTATAGTAATTTTGGATTTCAATGGCGATAACATATATTTTCTAACAAAAAAAATATGAGTTATACTGTGATTAAAAAAAATTAAATACAGTACAGTTTTTGAGTTAAAATTAAGCTTTAAGGTTTATTAGAAAAAAACATTTAAGAGAGTAATGTTTTTAGACACTTAACACCTTTAAATGTACTTGTTAACACATAACCAATAACCACTGTAGTTACAGTTAGTCTGTGACCTTGAACTGAGCTCAGAATTAGGAGCGGCATTCCAGGTAGTAACCCCCTTCCGGCATGCCGCCTCTGGGCGATCGTTTTCCACCTACACAGTTAGCAGATCATAACGTGAGCAATTTAATCTGCGGCGTCACTCTAATTACCGCACAAAAGGCCGCCAGATTATTCAATAAAAACTTCTGTGACCCTCCTTCCCTTTTGGGACTCATAAACTCACCTTCATCGATCAGCATAAACGGAAGAACTGCCACCCAAAAGAAGTAGTATGAAAACGCGAAAATTGCGGCGGACAAGATGATCTTTCCAAGCTGAGCATTCGAAGCCATAAATAGAGAATTCCTGAGAATTTTAGCACAGGTCTCTGATGCAAGGTAAGAAAATTCTACCCGGCGGTTAATTCAGGGGAAGACTGCTCCTAAGCCGTGTTCCGTGGCCAGCTGCTCTCCAATCCTCAATGCAATCTGGACACGTGCGTTTCGCCAGTGAATATATATCCGTGATTGGTTGGCCTTTTAATTGTAAACAAAACAAACAAGTGCTCCACTACAAAAATCTTAGGTTGTGATTAATCAGTATGGCCAGATTTTGATTTGGATTTTCCCCTAAATCAGTCGATTAAGCATTAAAAATAGGATAAAAAATACAGATTTTCCCCCAAAATTTGAAAATGGGCGGCAGAAACGATAAGCTTCAACATAAGCCATTGAAACTTTTCTTGTTAAACGGTCTCCAGTCCTTGGAACTCAAATGGTTTTAAAAATCAGAATCTTAACAGTTTGTTTTTGTTTTTAGGGACCCGGAGTCAAGATTAAGCAGATCCGTTCAATCTTGGTTCCTAATCTTTAGCATTTCCTTTTTTTAGCAGTTTTATATATAAATTATATGACTATATTCTTTGCGATGGTCAATATATTTTTTTAAATTTAATTTAAAAAAAATTCTACTTATGAGAACCAACAAGTTCTTGGTGGACTTAACAACACTGTTATGTGATATTTTACATTCTACATGTGTAAAATGTAAAATGACATACATTTTCGAAGTTCCTCCAGATGGTCACACGAATTGCGAAATTGCCGCGTGCGGGGTTTGTTTACAAATACAATTGGACCTACTGGTGAAATTCCAGTTAAAATTCCATTGACAGTTGGAAGGAACATACCACACCGGTAGAAAACAGGATGCCCGTCGTTGAGGGCAGCGATCTGGTCCAGCTGCAGCGTCGCCAGCAGCAGGTGAGGAACATCTGCATTCTGGCCCATGTGGATCATGGCAAGACCACTCTGGCGGATTCGCTGGTGGCCAGCAACGGCATCATATCCCAGCGGATGGCTGGTAAACTCCGGTACCTGGACAACAGGCAGGACGAACAGGAGCGAGGAATCACCATGAAGAGCAGCAGCATATCCCTATACTATCAGGAGACTCAACAAGTTGATGGGGAGCCGGACTTCCTCATAAACCTGATTGATTCCCCCGGGCATGTGGACTTCTCAAGCGAGGTCTCGACGGCAGTGAGGTTATGCGATGGTGCCATTGTCGTGGTGGATGTTGTAGAGGGCGTGGGTCCCCAGACACGTGCCTGTCTAAAGCAGATCTACGAGGAGCAACTGAAGCCGGTCCTGGTTCTGAATAAACTGGATCGTTTGATACTGGAGAAGCAGTTGGATCCCCTGGATGCCTACTTCCACTTAATGCAGATCCTGGAGCAAGTCAACGCCGTCTTGGGAAGCATTTTCGCCTCGGATGTTCTAGCCCGCGAGGACATAACCAAGAAGGACAACTACGAGTCGGCCCTGGAGGAAGTAGATGACTCGGAGCTGTACTTCACGCCTGCCTCCGGAAACGTTGTGTTCTGCTCCGCCTACGACGGATGGGCTTTCTCCGTAAAGGACTTTGCTGCCATGTACGCGAAGAGATTGGAAATAAAGAGCCAGGATTTGGAGCAAGTGCTGTGGGGTGACTTCTACTATAACTCTAAGAAAAAAGAAGCCCTTCCGGGCGCTCAGGAAAAGGCGAAGAAGCCCATGTTTGTTCAGTTTGTTTTGGAGAATATATGGAGTTTGTACGATATTATAGCCATCCG
The DNA here is from genome assembly GCF_030179905.1 of Drosophila bipectinata. Taxonomy (NCBI): domain Eukaryota; kingdom Metazoa; phylum Arthropoda; class Insecta; order Diptera; family Drosophilidae; genus Drosophila; species Drosophila bipectinata. Next base: position 6,555,835 of record NC_091738.1, read on the forward strand.
GAAGGATAAGGATAAGCTGCCGGGCATAGCTGAGAAACTGGGCCTGAAACTGGCTGCTCGGGATCTGCGGCTCACTGATCCCAAGCTTCAGATCAAGGCTGTTCTCGGGCAGTGGCTGCCTATTGATAAATGTGTACTGCACATGGTCGTGCAACATGTTCCGCCGCCGCACAAAATCAGCGAGGAGCGAGCTCAGAGATTACTATATCCGGCCAACGTGGAGCTGAGCTCACTGCCTGAGGAGACTCTGAAACTGAAGGAGAGTTTCACCAGCTGCGATTCCAGTAGCTCCAATGTCATCGCCTTCGTGTCCAAGATGACGCCCGTCCATGTCAGCCAGCTGCCGCAAAATCGTCCCAAAAGACTAACCGACCAGGAACTGCAGCACCGCCGCGATGAAGTGCGTCGACGGATAGAAGAGCGCAAGCAGCAGACCGAGCAATCGGAGCTGGAGAAGATTAGCCAGGGCGTGGAGAAGCTCAGTACGCAGGTGGAGGAAGAGAAGAAGGCTGAGGAAACTAAACCGGACGGAGAGCCAAACGAATACGTCTTCATAGCCTTCGCCAGGGTGTTCAGTGGCACCTTGAAACGCGGCATGGAGCTGTTTAACTTGTCGCCCAAGCACGATCCCCGCCAGCCAGCGCATCGCAAGGAGGGCGAAGCCCCCTACGCCAGCAGGGTTACCATCGGGGATCTGTACATGTTCATGGGTGGGGAACTGCAACTCTTGGATGAGGTTCCTGCCGGAAACATAGTTGGAATTGGTGGCCTCGAGAGTCACATCGTCAAAACAGCCACTCTTAGCAGCAGCTTGGATTGCACATCCTTCAGTGAACTGAGCATCATGGCCACTCCCATTCTCCGGGTGGCCATTGAGCCGGTGCAGCCGCAGGACATGCCCAAGCTGGTCAAGGGCTTGAAGCTGCTCAACCAGGCGGATGCCTGCGTTCAAGTATCGGTGGCCCCAACGGGCGAGCATGTGATCACCACCTTGGGCGAGGTGCACGTGGAAAAGTGTGTCCACGATCTCGAGCAGAGCTATGCAAAGATTAAGGTGAATGTCTCCAAGCCGATTGTGTCCTTTAGGGAAACCATTGTGCCAGCTGCCACGGTGGATATGGTGAACGAAGCTATTGTGAAGACGGCGGAGGACAAGGATATCAGCAAGAAGATTGCCACCCACCAGACGCTCAACAAACTGGGAACTCTGAAGGTGATAGCTGTGCCTCTGCCCGCGGAGGCTGTGGAGCTGTTGGAGAAGCATGGAGAGTTCTTCAAGGTGGGATAACTAACACATATATCCTTTTGGTAAATAATGTATCATTTTCCATCAGGAACTGGCTGCTCTTCCGCGCAATCAAGTGCTCTCTGAGAAGTGGACCACTCTGCTGGCGTCCATTAAACTGAAACTAGTAGCTGCTCTCCAGGACCTCCAGTTGTTTGGATTGAGCTCGCTCTCCCCAGAGGAGCTGGTCAGCCGGGTGTGGGCCTTGGGCCCCAGGAACTGTGGCACCAACATCCTTCTCAATCTCAGCGATTACGAACAACCCGACTTCTGGTCAGGTCCTAGCAAGTCCTCAGACACGGATATACGCTCCGCCACCGATCCGAGGAAGGATTTCAATAGCTCGCTGGTGAATGGCTTTCAGCTGACCTCCGGAGCGGGTCCTTTGTGCGAGGAGCCCATGCAGGGTGTTTGTTTTGCAATGCTCGAGTGGTCCATCCAGCCAGATAGCGAGGACTTGAATGCAAGAGGTCCTTTTTCGGGTAAGAAGCTTTGTTTTTTTTTGGAAAATATTTTAAATAATTTGTATAATTTTAGGACAAGTACTGACTGCCGCCAAGGAGGTGTGTCGACAGGCTTTCCAAAACCAGCCCCAACGCCTGGTCACTCCCATGTATAGTTGCAGCATAGTCGTGAATGCGGAAATGTTAGGTGAGTGTCCCCACTTCCGGTATTGAAATATTTTTTAAAATAGTATTTTATTTAACTACTAGTAAATGCAGCTTAGGTCTAAACATAAATAAGCTTCTAAATTTAGGTTTTTTTTTTTTTTAATAATTTGGGAGTGTGTTTCATTCTATCTTCTTGTCTTTTTGTTTTAATTTCTTTAAATTATTTAATGTTCCTTTTAAAACAGATTCCAGTTTTGCACCTAAACTATTCGATAATTGTTTAAATATTATTTTAAAAAGTTGAGGCCTTGTTTACGCTTAAATGCAAAACAAATTAATTAAACAATTAGTGCGATGGTGCCCGGGCACGTGTAATTGTTTAATTAATTCGTAAATTGTTTTTGTAAATAAATACATGTATGTTTAAATATATAAATTAAGGGGGGAGTGTGGTTGGTGGATGGTCGTGTGATATGCTGCTACAAATGCCAAGGAAAATGCCTAAAAACTTCTTTAAATTAAAAGAAAAGCTTAGCTCCTAATTACGTTACGTTACGCTACGCTAGACGTTGCGTTACGTGACGTGAACTTCTCTTGAAGACCACCTCTGGAAGACCTCCTCTTGAAGACCTTCTCTAGAAGACCTCCTCTGGAAGAACTCCCCTTGGAGACCTCCTCTGGAAGAACTCCTCTAGAAGACCTCCTTCTGAAGACCTCCTCTGGAAGACCTCCTCCGGAAGACCTCCTCTAAAAGACCTCCTCCTGAAGACCTCCTCTGGAAGACCTCCTCTCCAGAAGCCATTTTCCGTATTTTTCATCCAAACTTCTTCAGTCACAGTTTTTGTTTTTCTTTCTTTTTTTTTTTTGCACTTTTCGGCCCGAGTTGTCTTTGAAAATCGCCAAGTGCCTTTCAAATTGTATCTACTAGGATGGTTTTTTTTTGTTTTTAATTTTTTAGTATTTAGGGCTCTTTTTTCCATAACTTAGTCCCAAATGATAGTCTTCTGGAACTCAAGGACACGATCCCAGGGGAATTCCGGCTCGTAGTCGTCTGTTTCTAGGAGGGATCGCTTGGCACGGCTCTCGGGCGCCGCCTCCTCCGCAATAGTGGTGAGCTCCGCTGCTGCCGGTGAGTTACCCGCCGCCGCCGGATCCGCTTCTTGTTCCGCCTGCAAGGTGGTTCTGGCCTCCTCATCGCCCGCTGGAGTACTGCTGCCCGGCTGCTCCTCAGTACCGGTTCCCGATCCACTGGCAATGGCCTCGATGGGCGGCAAGTCCCCGCGCCTCTCGTTGTTGCGTCCATAGTTGCTGCCCGGGAAGTTGTTGATGGAGAACTGGTCGGGCCGGAAGTTGGCGGAGCTGTGGGAGCTGCTGCTCTCCGGTCGGTTCAGATACTGGTACGAGCTGCTGCCGCCGTTCTGGAAGCTCTGGTCCTGCGGCTGGTAGTTGGCGCTGATGGCCGAACTGCCGGCAGTGCTGCCGCCTCCATAGATGGGTCTGCCGTAGCTGTCCTTCTGGCCGCCCAGGCCGCCACTGCTGCTGCTCAAACCGGGACGGTAGAAGGGTTTCTGGAGCTGGTATCTCTTGGGTGGCTGGTTGCTGGGCTTTCGCACCGAATAGCCCGGTTTCACGCACATCATTCCAAAGACACGGATTCCGGGCACACTGGCGTACGTGGGCTGGTCATGGGCCATGGGTCCCTCTTTAGGAATTAAAAAGAATAAGCATTAGGACTAGGAATATGTATTAGTATTTTGTTAGAACTCACCCATCTTAAAGTGATCGGGACAGCGGCAAATGACCAGGTAGTGGGACTTTCCAGTTCGTGTATTCTGCAGAGCTAGGAGGGACCAGTCCTTGGGGGAACGACATTCGCGCATCTCCGTAGTTGCCTCGCAGGTCTTTGCCAGGGTGATGGCCTTAATGGGTAGTGAAGTATTTGGAAATTACTTAGGGAAGTATTGTAGAAGATAGAGGTAGCCAAAGGTATAGTATCAAGGCTTAAATTCTAGGGGTATGAGATCTATAATACTGACTTTGCATATAAATAAAAATAAGAGGAATACCTCAAGGAACAAAGGATCGTAAGGGAACCTCAAGGAAGTTGTCGGAAATATAGACACCGTTTCGAGATATATGGGTTACCCAATTCTGCAATTTTAGGAGGACTCTTCTAACCTGTTCCACCCTTTAAGAGACATATTCCCTTAAATCTTAAGATACTCCCTTAGTTTACTAAAGAAAACATCAGATATCTAAAATTAAAACTAAAATATGACTGAAACCCTAAACTGTTTTTCTTTTAAGTGTAGACCGTCTAGACGTGGTTTATTAGCCAGACTCCTCCTTGGCAGCGATTAGACATTCACTTTGGCCCACAGGGCAGCAAAGAAAGTTACCCCCCGTACTTGGAGCAGACCATACTAGTCCCGACCCAATCCCGATTTCGATTGGGATCATGATCATGGCTGGCATGGCACCCAAATTGAAAGGTGGCATGCTAAACGGTATGGACACATAGCTGTCACTTAACACGAGGCGGGCAATGGAAACAGGAGCACTTCTCGCCAAGAGGAGAGATTTGGAAGCCAAGGGGGCTCTGGCTTGGCCAAAAACACTTGGCTGGCTGGATGGCTGGCCGAAAAAAAAAAAAACTAAATTGCCAGGGGCGTCAAGCCGTTTTGCCACGCTTTCAATTGGCCGACATGATTGTCCTTTAACTGATTTACAGCTCGGCGGGGCACCAGCTTCAGCTCCATCTCCATCTCCAGCTCCAGTTCCAGGTCTAGCTACTGGAAGCTGAAAGTAATTTGATTGACTCTTGCGGCGCTAGTTTGCATGTGAGCTTGATTCTTTCTCCACTTTATTTTTTTTTTTCTCGATTGCCTGGCAATGGCAATTGGCGCTCGATCCGAGCCAACGATGGCATTCAGGTTAATGTGGTCCGCCCGGCTGTTCCAGTTTTTCCTACTGCCCCGCTCTTGTTTTCCAGCTAAACGCATTTTCATAATTTGCTGTACAGTTCCGGCAAAACAATAAAAAAAAAAATAGAAGGAGCTGGTGATGGTGGTGGTGCTGTGCCACAGTGGCAGCCACAAGTGTTGCATTTAACGGTAAAGTGAAGTGTAATTATGACAGTGTCTGGCACGGCCCACACTCCGCATCTTCACTCTCGGACCAGAGCACTCTCGGACCATAGCTCGGGTCCATTAAGCTATTATAAATGCTTTTTATTATTTAATTTATTTAAACATTTTTCCAAGGCCCCATCTTGCAACATTTATAACTCAATTAAACGTACTGAGAATAGTGCCAAAGGAGCAGATCATGGTCAAGCCATAAATCCATACAACATGTGGCATACATCATTGGCATTGGTGGTGGTGGGAGGAGTAGGCAAACCGCAGGTGATCTTCCAACTGACCCACGGATCGTGAATTGGCCGATGGGTGGGAATCGATCCAACATGCTTGGAGGCTTGAAAATCAATTTTATGACTCGGTGATCCAACAAATGAGGCGCAATTTCTGGACATTGGCGGGACGAGATCATCAATTGATTAAATGATACACCTGGCGTCTCGATTCCCTCATTAATTGAATGCCAGACTGGCAGACTGCGAATTAGCAATGGGTTTGGGGAGTGGTTCTCCTAAAACGCACTGATTTTCACAAAGTGAGGTAATTGTGGACAATCTCAAGGATATTTGTGGTCTATTTGAATTGGAAAGAGTATCTAATTTTATATCCAGTCTGTGAAAGTGAGCCTAGTCTGTGAGAAAATGAAATTCGTGTCCATCTTCGAATTCATTTTAAAAGCGATCAGATCATATTTTTGTGGTTAGCTGGTATTGATTCAAAATCGTGCTAGACACATCTACCAAGAACGAACTAATGATCCACCGAGAGTGATCTTCTGCAGTTCCACTTTCAGTTCCCAAGTCGTGGCCCAGAATTCAGAATCAAATCATGGCTGAGGCAATTATTTAAGTAACTCAGTTGCTGGGAACTGGTCTACCGGTCTACAGATCTACAAATCAGCTTACCTTCTTCTTATTATCGCCAACCAATTTTGTGGTATGCTGATCATCTTCGTTCAGGCTGGCCGAGCAGGGATCACGGTATCTGGAATCGGATTAGATTTGTTGGATTAATTAGAAGGTCCTCCATGGGAAGTGGTCTGGAGTGGTAGAGTGACAACCTCCAGGTCTCATTCCTCCAGCTGGAACTCACCTTGATGGACAGGCGCACAATGGCTGGGTGTAGTTGAGTCTCACGTAGACCGCATTGCAGACCTGCTGGATGGCGCACTCGGGCAGCAGATAGATGTGCTGATTGTGGGGATAATAATGATATTTTGTTGGTTTCGCTGTCGCCGTTTTCTGCAATAAAGAATTATAACATTAATCTGAGGCATAAAGGTGAGGAATTGAGCGAACTGCTTTGCTGTTGATTGATGTGACCAAAAGGGTTTTCCAGCCCCATCTTCTATTTGGCTAGCAATTAAAGTTGGCCAAAGCTAAGACCCATCTGCAACCTTGTTGTTGGCCAAATGTTTGCTCCCCCGAGAAGAGAAGATCTTCTGCGGCTGTCGTGTCGAGGCGTTGCAGAGTGTTGTTTGTCTTCTGCCACCTCGGCCACGTCTGGCGGAGATGAAGTGCGAAATTGACGCTCCCCCTGGGTCTCATCCTGGGACTTGTAGTCTCCTTCCACTCTAGTTTGCACTCTAGTATTCTTGTGTATTCTTTTCTGGCTTTGGTTAGGGTATTAAATGGGTCTGTATCTCACTTTATAATAACTGAACAAGAAGCGAAAACTGTTAAAGTGTAATAAAGCAGAAGCAGAGGCAAAGATGAGTGCTCCGAGACAGACTCCTCGCTTCTATGCATTCAAAGCAGTGCTGGCGGAGTCGACTCGCAGAGACCGAGACTCGAGTTGTTGTGGCAAGTTGCCTTGGCCAAAGCAGGTTAATGGCAAGCGAGACCCTCACATAATGCCACACAAAATTGCTTGGCTCGCCTTTTCCGCCGAACCGAAGGGGGAACTAAGTTATTAAGAAATTGATGCAACTCGGGGAGGGGTTCTCCATCTTCCCCCCCATTCAATATATGTACATACGTATGATATGTTGTTCTGGGTAACCCTGGGTAACCGGGTAAACTGCCAAACGCACTTTTACTTGTAATTTCAAGCCATCTCTTCCCCCAGCAGCCCATCAGGCCATCAGCCACTTCCTTCCTGCGACCATTTCCCCGAGTTGTTTTCCATTTCATGAAACTTTTTACACCAGTCCCGGGGTACTCAGGATACTGCGACCTGCGACCCTTGCCCTGCCCTCTTCCCTCTTCAGTTTCCCTTTCGTCTGGTTTTTTTTGTTGGACTATTAAAAAGTTTCTTAGTTGAATATTTTAAAAACTCGCCTGATAGGTTTTCCCTCTTTCCGGGCATTTATGGCAGCTAGTTTTCAGAGAACTTTTCCTTTTCAGGTATTTGTTTAATTATTTTGTAATTCTGTAACAGAGTGATTGTGCGTGTGAATCGATGCGTGGAAATGGAGAGGTCTTTCAGAAGAGAAAGGGAACTTGATTGTTTAATTAGAGCTTCCTACCAGAGGGGCTTTTAATATTAAATATTTATAGACACCAAGTAGGGGTTTTCGGTTAGAAACCTGAACTAGTTTAGAACCGGCACCCTTTCCAGATCAAAAGCCAAACCATTCCCTTTCCTACTTAGCCCATAATTGAGCCAAAATTGCCGGGCCATGATCTGGCTTTAAGAAACGGTACTTCCCATGTCAGTCACTGACCATTCCAGCCACCTACTGTCATGCCTTTTCCAGAGACTGATTTACACTGACCCTGACCATTATTATTGAATTTTTCACTCCCCTTTGGACTGAAGCCCGTCTCCCGATTTGGCGTCAGCTGGTTGTCCAAGTGTCCGGAATGTCCGAAAAGGCATTGGGCCTTTTGTTTCCACTGCTGCTGCTGCTGCTGATGCTGCCTGTCTCTTTCACTTTGGCTAAGTACATTTTTAAATATTTACCATGTTGGTCGGACAACCGAATAGCCCAAGGAGAGGGGGGGTTTCCTAACTAGGCCCTCGGCTAAAAGAATTTTCCACGAATTGCAAATTAAAGCGTTTTTTTTGTTATGTCCGCAGTACGGAGCCAGGTTAAAGTTCAGCCAGTGGCAGTTAGCATGGCTCTTCCCTCTGCCCTCTGCCGCCTGCCCACCCAAGTGCCACTTGAAAATCGTGTTCTCCACTGCCAGCTTCCTGCAATTTGGCACTGCAGTTCGGAGTTGGAATCCCGACCTTTCACGGGCTTCCATACCATGCCCCATACCATTCCATCTATCCATCCCATTGAGGTTGTTCGTGTTGTTTGGCTTTTTTTTTGTTCCCTCTATTTTTGGAGTGGCATGAATTGCGTTTTGATTGAAAAGAAAGTGACATTTCCGCTGATTTTCCTTTAGAAGAGAAGAGTTTTCCTTTTATGCAACTCTTTCTTTCGCCTTCACTCTGGCTGCTAATTTCCCAACATTTGCCTTTTGGTTAGTGACGCTGAAAATTTTCTGTTTGCACCAAAACAACCTCTAACAATCTAACATCTAACAATCTAACTGGCAAACAACAAATAGTAAATTGCAGTGGCAGTGGCAGTGGCCGTTGCAGTGGCAACATGACGTATGCGTGATGTGTGTGTACTCATGAATGCCTGGCTTATTGACTTGTTTCGATGGCCATGATTGCCATTTGATTAGCTGTCGCCTGATGAGCCATTGATGGGTGAAATTTCGGGTTGAATAATGATGGCAAATATGACTTTAGATTGCCGGGGGAAAACTTGAAGAGATTGTGAGGTAATTTGCGAAGAATTGCTTTTGGGGGAAAGTGCTTTCAAGATTTAAGTAATCCTGGCAATTAAGAGTCAACCAATCCTCATAATAAATTGCAACATTTTTCTTAACTGGCTAACAAGCTCGGCAGCCATCAGCACTTCTCGGATTTCAAGTCCTCCGGCCATGTGAGGGTATCCTCTACCTCTATTTGTTTGTCTGCTGGGATGTATCTCGCAGGCTTGTTGATTTATGCCAGCAGCTCGAAATTTACTTTTAATGAGAGACGGCAGTAGCAGTAGCCGAGGCAAAAAGCCAAAGCTAAAGCTAAACGCATGTAACTGACAGCAGCTTGTATCTATATATCTTGCAGATGCAAAAACAGCGCCACTTGTTATTCAAATCAGCTTGAAGATACTCGAGACCGGAGAGCACCCAGAGACATGAAATTTCACCGCTTAAGCTTAGCTACTTCTCAAGCTCTGTTTTCAATGGAAATTTGCATACCACCTCCACTGTCACTGTGTGCCTACAATTAATAAATAATTTTCATTTCATTTTCATTTGAAAATTTGATTTAATTACGTGAAAGTCTCACACCTCCAATCTCGCCACAGAACAGAAAATTAGTTGCCATTATTTAAGATTTACTTTCTCAGTTTGTAAATGTTATTTAATTTTATGCTTGAAGTGAAAATGAAATCTTTTGTGTGTTTTTTTTTTGAGAAGTACTTTCGTTCTTCATGTTGGTATCTATAAAGCGTGAAGCTTCAAGTAGTTTGTCTACTCACGGATGTATCTTTCTTTTCGGCTGCCTTTTTCTTTCATTTGACACGACAAGCTACCGAAAATCCAACACTCCAGCTACACAGTCACTTGTAAGATACTTCTGTTTCTTTGTTCGTTTTGCCTCTCAACTGTTAACTGTGGTTTCTCATGCAAATCCCCATATACATAGCTATACCCCCTTCCCCAATACATAGTGTTTGTTTGTTTACCATTATTTATTTGTTTGGCCAACGCTTTTTCCGCTTTACACCGACCGGGCAATTGATAATTATCATCATCATCGCCATTGCCGAGCATCCCAGAGCTTGGACTGAATCTCCAGCTGGGTCTTTTCCTCTTCCTCGATTTTTTATGGTTTTTTTCGGTGGGTTTTTTTTGGAGTGGCCCGGCATTCTCAAGATGTTTATGTCCGCGGGTCGTAATTAAAATGTTCAATAAATCGTAAAGTTTTGATTGTCCAACATCCGAAGAGAGGCCAACGGATGTGATGCATTCAGAGGTTAACAAATGCATAGTATAGGTTGTCCTACAAGTCTTAATATAAACTAAAATAAATGTTACAAGTCCTATTTAAACCTGTCTAGATTCAGGCCTTCTTTTTATTGCTCCTTTGAGCCTCGTTGCCAAGTCTGGCCCAGACATTCAGGCCAAAAGCGGCGGCCTTCTGAGCTGCGCATGCGTAACTGATATCCATCTAAGGCGGTGTTACAATTTTTTTTTCCTTACAATTTATTTTTTATTCACCGCATAACTTGTCAAACGGCAAACAAAGGTGGAGCCGCACAGCCGGCAATGGTGATGGCGATGAAGATACAGATACAGAGATACTTTTTTTGCAAAGAGAAAAAGATGCATACAAGGCAATTACATGATTCGGCTGGCAAAGGCAAAGAAAATATTAAATAATCCAGCAGCAGCATTCCATAACCAATTCGAGATGCTGTGCTCCAAGACTACGTGTTCATAATTGTCATCGTGATTCCAGATCGAAGTCAGAGCTTTAAAAAATCGTTCCAATTCGATTCTAATGCCGGACAAAGGGCATTTTGTGTCTGGTCATCTCACCTGGCCGGGCATTACGCATTTGGCTTTAATGCCCAGTGCCGTAATAATAATATTTTTTACTCGCCAGTACTTGCCAGTACTTGGATGGCCGAGTTTATTGTTCTAGTTTCGTGGCCACTGGGGAGATCTCGGCTTGGCTTGGGTCTCAGAGCCTTAACAGTTCTTTGGCTTGGTGGCTCTGTGGCTCGTTGGTTAAGGTTTGTTGAACCCTTAATGAGTTTAAATGCCAGCTATGATATGCTCTTTAATGCACGTTTATGAGTTACATTTGCTGCTCCGACTACGGCTCCGGCTCCAACATTTTTTGGGACATTTTGTGGGACAGATTTAATGTGGCTGCCATTACGGTACCGATTCGGTCATGATACCAAAGGGAAGTTGGACATTAGTCGGTGATACGATAATACCAGGCCAGCCGGATGCTTTAACTTGTTTTTTGGATACCTTTTTAAAAGCGGAAAAAGTAAACCTTTTTCTTGTGGCATGTTTTGGGTTAAATGTTGAAAAATGTTTCTTTCTTTTTTTTGAATGAGAGAGAGAATCTATTAAGAGTCTCAAAAACTTCAAAAAAACCTTGCTTCTTCCAAAAAAACTAAACAGAAACTATAAATCTCCAGATTGATAAAAATTGATGGAGAATCGATCTACAAATCGTTTAAGGTATTCCGCTTAAGAATCGGATAAAGATTGACAAAGATATAGCTTTCGCTGTGGGCCATATTCGGGATCTATGGATTTTTCCATAGATCGAAAAATATGTTGTCCCCAGATTTTGATGCAGTTTGATGGAGAATCTATCTACAAATCGTTTAAGGTATTCCGCTTAAGAATCGGATAATTATTGGCAAAGATATAGCTTTCGCTGTGGGCCATATTCGGGATCTATGGATTTTCCCCATTTTTGAAGGGGATGCCCCAGAAAATTTGGAAAAAAATCGAAAAAATATGTTGTCCCCAGATTTTGATGCAGTTTGATGGAGAATCTATCTACAAATCGTTTAAGGTATTCCGCTTAAGAATCGGATAATTATTGGCAAAGATATAGCTTTCGCTGTGGGCCATATTCGGGATCTATGCATTTTCCCAATTTTTGAAGGGGATGCCCTAGAAAATTTGGAAAAAAATCGAAAAAATGTAGTGTCTCCAGATTTTGATGCAGATTGATGGAGAATCGATCTACAAATCGTTTAAGGTATTCCGCTTAAGAATCGGATAAATATTGACAAAGATATAGCTTTCGCTGTGGGCCATATTCGGGATCTATGCATTTTCCCCATTTTTGAAGGGGATGCCCCAGAAAATTTGGAAAAAAATCGAAAAAATATTTTGTCCCCAGATTTTGATGCAGATTGATGGAGAATCGATCTACAAATCGTTTAAGGTATTCCGCTTAAGAATCAGATAAAGATTGACAAAGATATAGCCTTCGCTGTGGACCATATGCGGGATCTATGGATTTTCCCCATTTTTGAAGGGGATGCCCCAGAAAATTTGGAAAAAAATCGAAAAAATATGTTGTCCCCAGATTTTGATGCAGTTTGATGGAGAATCGATCTACAAATCGTTTAAGGTATTCCGCTTAAGAATCGGATAAAGATTGACAAAGATATAGCCTTCGCTGTGGACCATATGCGGGATCCATGGATTTTCCCCATTTTTGAAGGGGATGCCCCAGAAAATTTGGAAAAAAATCGAAAAAATATGTTGTCCCCAGATTTTGATGCTGTTTGATGGAGAATCTATCTACAAATCGTTTAAGGTATTCCGCTTAAGAATCGGATAAAGATTGACAAAGATATAGCTTTCGCTGTGGGCCATATTCGGGATCTATGGATTTTCCCCATTTTTGAAGGGAATGCCCCAGAAAATTTTTAAAAAAATCGAAAAAATATGTTGTCCCCAGATTTTGATGCAGTTTGATGGAGAATCTATCTACAAATCGTTTAAGGTATTCCGCTTAAGAATCGGATAAAGATTGACAAAGATATAGCCTTCGCTGTGGACCATATGCGGGATCCATGGATTTTCCCCATTTTTGAAGGGGATGCCCCAGAAAATTTGGAAAAAAATCGAAAAAATATTTTGTCAACAGATTTTGATGCAGATTGATGGAGAATCGATCTACAAATCGTTTAAGGTATTCCGCTTAAGAATCGGATAAAGATTGACAAAGATATAGCCTTCGCTGTGGACCATATGCGGGATCCATGGATTTTCCCCATTTTTGAAGGGGATGCCCCAGAAAATTTGGAAAAAAATCGAAAAAATATTTTGTCAACAGATTTTGATGCAGATTGATGGAGAATCGATCTACAAATCGTTTAAGGTATTCCGCTTAAGAATCGGATAAAGATTGACAAAGATATAGCCTTCGCTGTGGACCATATGCAGGATCTAGGCATTTTCCCCATTTTTGAAGGGAATGCCCCAGAAAATTTGGAAAAAAATCGAAAAAATATGTTGTCCCCAGATTTTGATGCAGTTTGATGGAGAATCTATCTACAAATCGTTTAAGGTATTCCGCTTAAGAATCGGATAAAGATTGACAAAGATATAGCCTTCGCTGTGGACCATATGCAGGATCTATGGATTTTCCCCATTTTTGAAGGGAATGCCCCAGAAAATTTTGAAAAAAATCGAAAAAATATGTTGTCCCCAGATTTTGATGCAGTTTGATGGAGAATCTATCTACAAATCGTTTAAGGTATTCCGCTTAAGAATCGGATAATGATTGACAAAGATATAGCCTGCGCTGTGGGCCATATTCGGGATCTATGGATTTTCCCCATTTTTGAAGGGGATGCTTCAGAAAATTTGGAAAAAAATCGAAAAAATATTTTGTTCCCAGATTTTGATGCAGATTGATGGAGAATCGATCTACAAATCGTTTAAGGTATTCCGCTTAAGAATCGGATAAAGATTGACAAAGATATAGCCTGCGCTGTGGGCCATATTCGGGACCTATGCATTTTCGCCATTTTTGAAAAAATTTGGAAAAAAATCTGCGCCATATTTATGATCTAGGATCTATGAATTCATGATTACATCCCTATCCATTTTATATGAAACTTTTTTTTATTACCATACAGGTTCTATTAAATCAAACATACCAAAGCTTAATCAAGGTTCTAATCTTATTATTCAATCTTCTATTTATATAATTTCCCCTACAATCCCCTGGACTTCTAATCTCTAAAACCAATCTGAAGCTCTACCTCACTGACCATTTGCATTTGAATTCTTGGTCGAAAAAAAATCACTTTCTTGAGAATCACTTTCCTTATTCAAATCTCGATTAGCGATCACTTTCGTCGCGCCGTTTCCGCACTTAACACGTTAGAAACTAGCCCAAAAGGCCCCCACCTACTTGCCATTCTTCGCCTATATTTGTTCAAGGCAAACATGTCGAACAAATTCACTTAAAAGGCCCAGAAGAAGGGGTCTGATGGCCTAAACCCGCAAACCCCCAAGCCCCCGAAGAGTGATGGTCATTTACCTCGGACAAAAGACCAAACCGGCGAAACGGTCAAAATGTTTATGTTTGTTGTTATTTTAACATTTTGTGTTGTTGTGAGTGTGTTTGGCTTGTTTGTTGTTATTGCTTCTTTTTACCGCTAATACGCATAATAAACTCCCGGCCCAGCTGGGGGGGCCTTCTGCGGTGGTTTCTTTCTAAACTTTCAGCCTCCCCTTTGTTTCTCGAATCACGTACTATATGCGGTCATTGTGATGGAAAAAGACCACAGACCTGAAGAGCTGAATTTCTGAAGATCTGTGGAGCTGTATAGCTTACCTGAAAAAAAAATCAAGAAAAAAGCGAAATTAGTATTTTGTAAAAAATGGCAAATAAATTTTAAATGAGAAAAAAAGCCAGCAATTCTCACTTTAATTTCAGTTTGAATGCTATAATTTGTCTTTGGTTATTTTTTTTTTGGAGGAGGGGGAGAGCGTAATGTTGGACATAATTGTAGAGCCAGTGTTCATTTAAATAAGCCATTAACTTTCGAGGAGGAGAAAGAGATCTCTGGAAATTAAAAAGAAAAATATCCGCAGACTGCAAATAATTTCTTTGTCAGCTCCCACTCACATCGGGGGACTAATTACTGCAGTTGTTTGCTTTGTCTTGATTTTACATTACATTATATATATATATATATAATATTAAAGAAAAAGTGCAGTGTCTTCTTCTTGTGTTTGGGTTTTTGGGGCCTTGGGGCCAAACACTTTCTTTTATTGGACTTTCTTTCTTGTGTTTGTTGGCTTGGCTTTTCCTACTCTTCCTACTCAGTCTTGCCATTTTCCATTCCATCTTTATCAAAGTAGCGCACATTGCACATCTGCCACGCCTCCCTCCGCCCCTTTCGGATGGCCCTGCGGTTACGTTTCGGCTTTTGTTATTTCTAGTAGTATCTTTCAGACAATCTTTTTTTTTCAGAGTCTCCGAGGAATAGAGACGAGGCTCTGGCTCGAGAAAAAAAAGAGGTGAGAGATAAAGATGCCGACATTACGCGCTTTGCATTTTCCATTTTCCATTTTCCACTTTACAATTTTTGCATCTATCAGTGCTGGGTTTTTCTGTGTTAATTATTAGCTTCCGCCTCAAAGGGAACTGCCTAGAGGCAGACACATCTATGTCTCTGCAACAGAAATGTGGCAGGGAGAGTGTCTGTCTAATGTGGCTAATGTGTGTATTAGACTAAGCAGGTTGCACGAGTTGGTATTCTGTACTCACATCCTTCAATACTACCTGCTTTTTAGCACCAAAGACCATCACTAATGTGTGTCTTAAGTTATAAAAACCCCCAGTCGGCACTAGATAAAGCAAATACCTCAACCAACCCATGCCCTGTGGCTCATATTCTTTTTGTAACCAGAGGCCAGATGCCAAGTGCATAACTCGTAGATACTTTGATGTATCTGATGGGCAGAGAAGGCTCTTAGCCCCCTGGCCAGTGATTTGCGACAAATTTTCACATTTGCCGGCAATTGGAATTTGCATTTCGTGGCCATGACCGTGGCTGGGGATGGGGATGTGGATGGGGATGGGGGCTTTCCACCAAAATGGAAATGGATGAAGATGGGCCTTTACTGTTAAAGCCAATCGGCAGATGAGAATGGTATCTAATAGATACATGGCCGTGGCCAGAGCTCAGCATTTACAGCTATCAATCATAATTAAGTGAATGATAATCAAAATGGACAGCATTATGAAAGCTGCATCGAGTCGCGGCGGTCATCTCATGGTCTTTCATGGTCTTGAGGTCTTGGAGTCTTGGTCTTGGTCTTGCCGGTCTTCTTGTCTTCTCTATTATTATGGATAATGATAAAGAGAGGCAAATCGAGCGGATCGGAGACGGGAGAGTATCTGTTGGATTGCTCATTCTGCAGTTCGTTCCATCGCGGCACCGTTATGCAGGTCAGCCCTCTTTTCCTCATTTCAGAGCCCCCATCCTCCGTATAGCCACCATCCTCTTGGATCTGCAGCTCATCTTGTATGCAAACGCAGTGCATTCCTAGCCGCCAGAAAGCCATAGTCGAGGGAGAGCGGTGAGATACGAATGTATCTTGTATCTCTCATTGACATGCCAACTGCCTAGCTGCCTCACTGCCTAGCTAGCTGCCTGCTTGGAAAATTTAGCACGCTATGATCTGAAGCTGAAGCTGTAGCTGAATCTGAAGCTGAAGCTGTGGCTTGTAGCTTTCATTTTTCCAGGTGACAGCCAGCTATGAGTGCTTACAAGGCCCACAGAGAAGCGACTCTTTCTCCATTCTCTAGACCTGCCCCTGCCCCTGCCACTTCTACTTCTACTTCTACTTCCCTGTTGTTGCCTCCTGGCAGGCACATTAATTTATTAGTTGCACTTGCTTGTTGCGCTGTAAAAGATACGCACACGTTGAGATACTTTTTGCTGGCCGAGCATCTCCACCGCAGGTCCGTTGTCGGTTGCACTACCCGTGGCTGGCTAGTTGTCGCCTATCAAATTACCCAACTCCAGCACCATTCCGGCCAAGATCCCAAAGAGTCAGAATCGGAGTCTGGCCAAGACCTGAAACCTGGCGAATTGAGGTTTACGCGTTGGCGTATTTCGTGTTTTGATTAGAGGAAACTAGATTCTTAAATGGGACATGCTTTTTATAATACTTTTGCCAAATAAATAAATATTTTTTGCTTTCATAAGACTGGCTTTTACTCTAAAGAGTGTCATAAGAGGCTCTCTAAACAATGATTCTGACTAAGATTCTGTTTATTGTCTATTTCAGAGGCTTAGCTAGACTTTAAAACCTCTTTCTTTAAAATTAGCATTTCAATTGAATTGTTTGTTGATTTCTTAAAAATATAATCCTCTGCCGACTGCCTGCCCCCATTTCTTTTCAAATTCTCTTGATTTACTTTATAATAACACCATTCAAAGGCTTAAAGCTTAGACTCTAAGCCCTCGAGACATTAAGGAAATGATATGTTTTGGTCTAAACTCTAAAATTAGTGCCTCACACCCTCCTGGATTATTGAGGCCTTCATTTTCCAAGGCATTCGATGCGCATAAACCTGTCAGAGTCGGTGGCATCAGTGGCACCGCCGTCCTCATCATCGTCATGTGTCCTGTGGCGGTGGTGTTTCTGTCCATGTGGACTACTTTGTTGCGCCTGCCCATCATCCTGCCTGCCTGGCTGCCAGACTGCCAGCCTGCCCAGTCAAACCCGATATCGCCCGCCTATGTAAAAAATGTCTAGGGCGAGAAATTCGCTCATTAATTTTCGCGCTCCTCTGGATTCGCATCCTCATAGTCACCGTCCGGTTTTAGAGCCCAGATTCCCGGACTCTGGGTATTTTCTATTTTGACGTTGATTGAAGATGTGGTCGTGTTATGGTTTTGCCTGCCTGGGATCTGGGAACTGGGAACCCAGCAACTCTGACTGGTGGAAATGATTAATAAAACTGAAGCAAAGTTCCACTGAATTTCGAGCTTTCCCACTTTTCTATGCTCCATGATCTTTGAACTCAATTAGTGTTGTCCGGGCCGGGAATCTTGCACAGACCATAGCCGCAAAATGACACATATATTGGCCTAGGCCCTAGGTAGTATCTTGTGGCATAAATTTCCATTTCAAACACCACGCCCACAGCACACGCTTTTGCTTTTTTTTCTTCTCTGTTTTTACCATGATGATGATGGCTCTGACCATGATGATAAACTTCGATGACTTCACAATGATAGGATGGAAGATGGAAACACTGTGGAGTTTTCGGTTAGAAAGCGCATTTTTTTGGTTGGAAACCCATCGAGAAACCCCGTAAATCCTCCTTTGGGCCATAATCGAAGCCTGGCTGTCGGTTTTGTACCCTTTTTGCACCATTTTGCTGTTTTGTGGTTGTGCTTGTGGTTTTCCACCAAAGCCACTTAAAGTATCTGCATCTGCAACTGCAACTGCATCTTGCATCTTGCATCCGTTGACCAACTCAATTTTCCAACTCAAGCCAAAAAGGAGTTTTTGGCTTTTGACCATTTTGTGCGGTTGGTTGGCTGGCTGACTTGGCTGGTTACGGGTTGCGTTTTCGTTTCGTGGCCAATTTGTTATTTTAATGATTTCGATGGAATCTTCGCACATAATTGAGCCGGGAGTCCACCTCTCTTAACTTCTGTTTCTGGGAAAGTGGCCGCCAGACTTTTGGCCATGTTTACTTCTGGAAATAACTGACAAATGAGGCGGGACTCTGGCCAGGCAAAAATACAAATTGCTTTGACACAACCCACTACTTTCTGAAGGAGAATGTTTTCCTTTCTTAGAGGCTTAGTGGTATACCTCTAACCGTACAATGCTATCTAAATATTTACACCTATAAGTACTTGTAATATCCGCTGCCAGAGAGCTGCTGCCTTTCATCGACAAGCTCGGGCTGGCTGTCTGATTTGAGTTGAAGGGGCCTGCCTTGGCCTCTGTCTCTGCGTCAGTCCCTGCCTCAGATACAGATACAGATTCTTTATTTCTAGTTTCGGGTTTCCTGGCCATGGAAATTGACACTCGGCTGGCTTGTTATTGCTCGTTGTCGTCGTCTCTTATTAAAAATTGTGTCAAGTTGTCAGCGGCAACAGCAATGGTAGTTGCAACTGCAACTGCAACAGCAATCAGCTGTCAGTGTGCCAGTGTTGGCGGTGGCTTGTTGGCTGGCCTACAAAAATACCATCCGATCCGATCCGACCTGACCACACTTGTTGTAAGTGGAGTTGATGGAGTCAAAAGCATTTCCCGTCTATCTATGTATCTGAGTATCTATCTATCTATCTTGCAGACTGGACATCTATCCAATAAAAACGAAAATGAAAATCTCTTAAAAGAGATTTGTAAAGATTTCAGTGAAAGAACGGAGAGTGGTTTGATAGTTGAGCTTCGATTGATTTTATTACAATTTTTTAATTATCTTTGATGGCCGAGCTTTGAAAAGGAAGTCTGTGATATATATATATTTTTTATTCCCCGAACTTCTCCCAAAGATACACAAATTAATTGCACTTTCTAATGCAAACTAAGGCCAAAAACAA
The DNA here is from genome assembly GCF_030179905.1 of Drosophila bipectinata. Lineage (NCBI taxonomy): Eukaryota > Metazoa > Arthropoda > Insecta > Diptera > Drosophilidae > Drosophila > Drosophila bipectinata. The sequence continues at coordinate 6,574,963 of NC_091738.1, forward strand.
TGAGAGAAATCTAGTAATTTCAGCGATGAGCCATAAATTCGAAAATCAAAACTCGATTTGCGGTCGAGCAGAGCCACTTTTGACCCCCAAAAAGGTAAAGGTCTGTGGGCCAGAGACGTTAATTCAGCAATTTCTATGCTCGCCTGCAATTAAAGTGGGAAAGATAGATGCCTAGATAGAAACCGAATGGAGTCTTGCCCCCGGAGACTTTCCTACTCGAATCGAACATGCAACGAACGAAACGAACATTTTAAACCCACTCGCACTCGCACTCACACACTCACTTCAGACACTCACTCACGACAGGTGAATGCAATCAACGATTGAAATAATGCTGAAAATTGTATTTTGAATGGCAAAATCTTCAATGTGAGTCGTTTATAATGATTTTTTGTTGCTTTTTTGTTTATGATTTGTGTGGAATTTGTTCCTCATCCTCCTCCATTGCCAGCTGATTTTAGTGGAGCAACAACTTTTACCTGGGCGTCAGACTCATAAAACTTATATATATCATCCGCCTTAGAAAGTGCTCTGGGGGGTGGGCAGTATCTTGGCCATCTACCAGAGTAGCTCAGTATCTACCTACTCTACATTGACACCAGAGATGGCCAACTTTATGCTGGCAGGATCCAGAATCTGGCTACTAGTGGCAACTGGGTGGCATCCGAGGGCATTTAAATTGCTAATTCGTGGGCGTGGCCCCCTGACTTTTAGCCGATGTTGCAACTTCAGTTAGTGCCACTGATGCCACGGTTGCCAGTGCCACTGCCACTGCCAGGGCTGCTGCTGCTGGTGCTGCTGCATTTATTTATGCTTTTTGTTTTGCTTATAAATTGTAATTCCATGTCCTCAAACTTGAAATGCGCAAAAAGTTTCCTTTTACTCGCTGGGCGGGGTGCATAATTTCTTGTTTCTGGAGATTTCTGTGCCCGGCATTGACTTTTCCTGCTTTATGGTCGCCGCTATGTTATAAAATTGTTAACAAATGGCTGGGCTTTGGACTGGACCTGGGCCGGAAGCTTATGGCTCATGTAATGGAAATTTTTTGGCCTTTGGACTATCACTGATGGCCTCAGATGTTAATGTATTCGACTAGCGCTCTTTAAGATTCGACTGGGGGTTTAAAGGACCATCTGTAGCAAGGAGTATATCTAAGCTAATTTAAAGCTAAAATAACTAAAACAAACAACTTTGGACGGTTTTTGCATTAAAGGTTAATGCATATGTGCAGCTCAAGACTTTTGTACAGGCTCGAAGGACCAAAATAGGTTAGGTTTTCATTTTGTCTCGAAGGACCAAATGCAGCAAAGACACTACGATTAGTGTCTCGCAGGACCAACTGCAGTAAATACTCCACAGTGGTTGCTGCAATCTTGATCTTAACATGAAGTCTCTGCTAATTTCACATTAAATACCCACAAATCAAACCGAAATAACCGGATCAAATAACTGTCGTGGCTAACAAGAGCTTGGCGAACCGAAAGCCACAAATTGAGTTGCCTGGCAGTTTGTATTTTTTTTTTTTTGGGAAAGTGCATTTGGGTATTAAATTTATAGACCATAAATGAACAAATGCCTGGTTACCCAGTGCCTAGCCAGTGCGATTGCCATTCTTATAAATTATTTATCAATTTGATGTGGCAGAAGAAGGCAGTCGGAAGAAGGCAACAACATCAGCATCTTGGCATCGGCATCGGCATCAGCATCAGCAGCGCCACCAATTGAATTAGCCATCAAAATGGTAAAATAGAAAAGAGAGGAAAACAAAAGAAAAATGTGATTTAAATGCAATTGGTTTTTCTTGACGGAGTTGTGCCGTTGCTGTAGCTGTTTGCTGTTGCAGTTGCTGTTGCTCTTTGTACAATTACACGACCTAGAAAGCCAAAGCAGCAGAAAGTTTGCCTTGCCGCAGAGAGCGCGAAGAAAGCCAACGGAGACGGAGTCGGTGGCTCTGGATCTTGGATCTTGGATCTTGGATCTCTTTTTGGCCAAAAGTCTCGACAAAGACACACAAATTCGATGTGGCCAGGATGGATGAGGAGGAGGAGGTGGCGGCGGCGGAGAATGAAAGATGTTGCAAGTATCTCATAGGTCGTTTGGGTCTTTGTAATGCAAATAGCTGCAGTTGTTCCAAGTCGAGGGCATCTCAAGGGGCTCGAGGTTCCAGGTTGTAGTAGAGACATTTGCAATTAGTTTGCCAAATGCTGTGAGATCTTAATTTGGTCGTGAGTCGTTCCAGATGGATGGTGGGGGCGACGGCGGTGGCGAGGGTGCACACACATTTGACTCGGCTAGGTGTCAGGTTTGTTTTAGTCCAACTTGATGTAGTTTGTTTTTGGCAGTCGCCCTAATGATTATTTACACTCTCACTTGGATCGTTCCAATGGAAAGTGCCCCATGCCCCATGCCGCATGCCGCTCATGCCTCTGGTATAGCCTGTCTTGGGAAAGAGCAGCTCTCATTAGTATATCACTGTCTTGTAGCTGCACGATCTGCATGATCAGAGATCAACAAATGGTCTTTAGAGGTCTAATTTGAAAGGGGGTAAGTTTTTTTTTTTTTTTGGTTCTTCAGACTAATATTTGAGATACACAGGCTGTACATATCTTGGCCAACTGCTGGCTAATCAATCTGCTTATCTGAAAGTCATCGCCTGAATACCTTCTTCATTAGAGCCACCGACTTCCAACTCATTGGCCAGATGATCTTGCAACGATGCCTTAATTGAATAGCATGCGGCGAGATAAATGCTTTGGCAGAAATGGTTGGCCAATTCTGGTTGGACTCGGCCGAGTCATTGCCATAAATTGCTCATAGGCCGATAAATTATGGAATGGGCACAGTGGGCAGTCAGTCGATTGTGGCAGCATCTACCCCAGATGCCAAATAGATATCTGACTTGGTTCTCGGGCTAATTGAAAGACCGAGACTACTAGCTTCTATTTATACTCTTGCTTTTTTTCTCTCCTTTTCTTTTAGCCATTGTTTTTGGCCTTTTGTTTTGGGTCTAAACCTTAACCCTTTTTGGCCGGATTTCACTTTTCATTTCGCATTTCTGGGATTCTGCTTTAAAGTATCTTTACTTTGTCTTCTGTATCTTTTTTTTGGCGGATAATGACCTGGCCCAATCAAAGAGAAATAATTTTCGCTGGTCGGGCAAATAAATTACAGTTATTAGTGGGTGAGATTTTTGTAAAGTTTTTATGCCACACTCCCATTTTCCCCGCCTCCCCCTACAACAACCTAATTGCTAGTAAAAGTTTTAATAAATCATCGCAGAAACAGAAACAGAAAACCCTTTCCCGAAAAATAAAAAAAAACAAGCAAGTTAGAAAGCCAGACAAGATTGGCGGCGGCTTCTCTACTTTCTTCTCTGTTTTTCGGCCGGATTGTTCGGATTGGATTGGATTGGATTCGATTGGATTGCCGGCTAGCATTGTTCGATTTTTCCTAATCATATATGAGTGCACTCGTCGTCCCCCCCAGCCTTCTTTCTCTGGGATGGGGCTTTCTGCCTCACTGCTTTCATTTGCATTCGATAGATGGCTTCCGCCCCGGCAGCTGGCTCTTGCTACCCGTTTTCCACTGAAATCATCATCGTCATCAGAGTCGTCATTGTCTCTCTGGGCTATCATCTTTGGTCTGGCAGTGCCTTACTGGAATCTGGAATTAGCATAACTTTGGGCGTCTAATGTCGTTCCTCTAACGGGTCGCCTTCAATCAGCTCCGTTGGCGGTATGTGGTTGTGTTAACAAGCAATTGATAAAACAAAGCGGTAAATGCTTGGCCAAAACATGTTTGTGATGTAATGGATCATGCCCCCCGGGGCGGTAGTGGAGTTACGAGCTTGAAGAACACTTCCTGATGCATGAGGCATGAGGTGTTGACTTTCTGATGGAAGAGCCATCATACTGATGAGTGCGGTTTAGGCCAGGTGGCTTTAAAATATTTTTTTTGAAAGTATTTGAAGGAAGGAAGCTTTTCCAGCTCCAGCTGTCCAATTTCCATGCCTCATTTCCCCTCATTTTCCACTCGTGGCAGCTTCTTTGGATGGCCAGCAGCCCACACACACGCACCTGCCGCCCAGACGGACCTCGATAAGTGCTCTCTGGCATGTCAATCATGCTCCTGACCAAGTCACGCCTTCTTCCGATCTCTTAGCTCTATAATATATATATATATATATATTCGGTGGCAGCTGCCAATGTCTGTTTTACACTCTTTCAGAGGGTTTATCGCGAGTCTTTGATTCGAAACCGCCTCGGAGTCTATGATTTGTTGTTTTTATTTTCTCGTTATGATTTCTAGAAATCCACATTAACTGCAATTCACTTTTTTCAGCCCCAAGTCAAGGCTATGATTATATGCTCTATGACTTGTGAAATTGTTGGTGTCATTTTGTGGCAGAGAGGCAGAGGCAGAAAGGCACGAGTCGAACTGGGGGCTGGGCCATCGAAAGTTGGCTCGAAAGTGATCGAATTGGGTTGGCTGCACTCGATAGTTGGTTGGGGGCTGGAGGTCATGAGGCAGCTAAGCGGATCTCGCCTGTGCCATTTAGTGAACTAGTTTTCCTTGATAGTTTTCCTCAATGCCTGGCTCATGCAGAAAATTCCTCAATATAATGTTAATTATTTTATAATTTACCTACTTTCCCGTTTTATAGACACTGTCTGATGATGGCAATATTATTATTGTTATCGTGCCGGGGTTCTATAAAGCCCAGAACACCCTTGGCTCTACTCATCGTTAAATTGCAGTTAAATTTCTTTCTCCCCTTGTGGGCTAGTGAGTTGCATATGGCAGGGCTATAATTAATTATTACGAGTGCTGGCCTGGCCAAAGCTGTGGCTGTGGCTCATGCCAAGCTTCCCCTCATCACTCGGCTAATTAGCCGAGTTGGAAGCGTGAAAAAGTCGTATATGTTGGCTGGCAGTTGCATCACCACTGCCAGCAGCAGGAGGAGGAATGCAACTCATGCGAAAAAGATCGCAAATCAGACATCGGACATGACCTAGCCACCATAGACTTGGCTAACGGGGCTTTACCCTCTATAATTAAGCACAAAACGTCGGTATTTGTCTAAACAAATCAAAGGAAATACCAAAATCGAAATAAATCTCAGTCTTTAGCCTCGTTTGCAGTTCTAAGTCGGATTGTCTTTCGAGAAGAAAGCGTGTAAATTCAACTGGCAGCGAAAGTAGCAGAGAGCTTGTATTATTATTTGTATGCAAATTAGCGAACCTCTGGAGCCCAATTCTTTTGTTGGCAATGTAACAATTATGCTTTCATCTTTCAAGCCAAGACTCTGCTTTTTTTTTGCCAAAAAAACAAAGCCAAAGAGACACAAATCTATTTAACAATGTGTTAATTACACGCGGTCACAGTTCTATAGCCGAGTTCCACCATCTAGCCACCATCTAGCCTCTATCTTGGTATCTAGCTATCTAGCCTGTGGTAACCGTAAACAAATCTGAGCTTAATCGTTAATTTATGATTTTTGTAGCGGTAACCGACAGCCGGCAATCAAGGCCCAACCCCGACGCTTGACGCTCCGCTGATCAACAATCATCATCAGAGCTGGCCATCTGACCATCTGACCATCATGGGTAGCTCATAAAGTTCGAGTGCTGGGGATGAGTTTGATTCGATTTTATGACCTCTTGGTGGCCCATTAACATGCGGGATGGCCCGATGGCCTGGCAATGAATCGTAATTAATGATCACTTTTCACTCAGCGCTTTTCAATTCATTTCGTTTACTGTGTGGAATATTTCCAAGGGCTCTACAGCAGGTGCTATGATGCTATGATGGGTGTGTGTGGAAAGATGGATTAATTTTCATAATTAATTTAAGCACCTCACTCTCTATATAATCTTTTGTTTGGACAAGAAAATCCTGTGTCGAAAGAGAGAGGATGCTTGGCCTAATCAAAAGTAACATCCATGGGAACTATTCCCAGAGAAAGGCTAGAGTCTAGAGTCTTTACTTTCGCCAGGGAGCCCAGGTCTGTTTAATCCCAACTTATTCTCAAATTCCTAGCAACATTCCCCCAGAGTAGTAGTGTAATCGCATCCCATTCACAGCAGAGTTTACTTAAAACGGCATCAAACGACACTAACCGCACAAAAGCAGTTCGATTAATCTTCAGATCGATTGGAGAAACAATTAAAGTCTTCATTAGACTGGTCGTCGGGGTCTTTGCAACCCATTTAGGTGCGGATATGTGACTGCAATTTTAATTAGGCACACGACCAACCGACCGACAGGCTCACCCATGTCCAAGTAAAACATTTTCATTTACTTTAATTCTTTTCTTCTCGTTTCAGGTAAGTCCAAGTTAGTCTAAGCTTGTCCAAGGCTGGTCTTAGAATCATCTTAGAACCGCGAACCACCTCCAACCAAGAAACCCGGTTTCTTTTTTGGTGAGTTTCTTTGGGTAAGTGAGTTGCTCAACCTGTCGATGCTGGCTAGTTGGCTAGCTGGCTAGTTGGGATCTAGAAGACCCGGCTATGTTTGTATGTATGTCGTCTTCTGAATCGATAGCCGATCGCACTATGGCTATATGGCCATAAATTATGTCGTTGTTTGCACAGAGAGTTGAGTCGAGTCATCCCGATCCGGTCCCCACAACCAATCATCATTGTTAGGTGCACATCAAAATGTATAGGTCAGTAGTGGCAACAAATTGCCAGGCATTCCGATGCCGATGCCTGTCTGCCCAAATCATTGCCAGATTCTCCACTCAGATGCCCTCCATCTTCATGGAGATGCAGTCCTCTACTGACTGTATCTAATATGGCTTGACCAGTTCCCTTGTCCGTGTCATCAAGGCCCACCAAACAAACTGACCCACTCAACAATTGTATTGAAAGTTTTTCAGTTTTGGATTTGGTTTTGGAGGCAGAGAGTTCCCTTACTCCCTCCTTGGGCCGCCGGCTTATGACAATCGATTTGCAATGGAAAGCCAAATGCCTGGAGGCGCTCCATTTATAACAAGTGGCCAGTTTTGGCCAACTATCCGAGGCATACACTCGGAGAAAGGGGTTTAAGCTTCCCAATAAGAGTTGGAAGTAGAAGTTAGACCTCTAAGACCTCTTTCTCTCTGTGCATCTTACAACTTTTTGTGGCTATAACTATTGGTCTTGGTATCTTGGTGGTGTTGTTTTTGTTGCTGCCACTGTGGCAGTACTGCCACTGCCCCTTGCCTCTTGCCACTGTTGTTGTCATTGCCGTTGTCATCGCTTGTTGCTTTGTTGTTATAGTTTGAGAGTCAAGTTGTTCCAATAATTCTGCATTTGACATTCAACGGGGCTTACTTCGGTTCTTCTTGTTTTTGTTAGCTTGGCCCGAAACGGTTTCCGTTTATTTTCCATCCCGAGATGTCTCTGTCCCTGGCTTCTTGGCCCATTGTCTTGCAACAAAAACAAAAAAATGTATCTAGCTTGACAGGCGCTGCAGCCTTTCCCCTTTCCCCTTTTGGTGGCTAATGCTAATTAGGCCAGAGAATGGGTCATATTTTGTTGGCCAGGAGATTGGTGGCCAGCTAAGCTCTCTTACCTTGTTATCCTTGTTGCCTGCCGCCAACTTCTGCTGGTAGTACTCTTCCCGGGCATTCGTGTTGAGGCTGTCGATGAGCGCCGAGGCATTCACATGACCATCATAGACCATGCTGTCCTGCTGGCTGCCGTAGGTCGAGGGACTGGCGGCTGCTCCTGCCGCTCCAGCAGCTCCAGCCGCCGCAGCTGCCGCTGCCAGGGGAATATTGGCCTGTGGAGTCCTGGTGTACAGCTGCTCGATGGGCAGGGCGGGAGAGGCCGAGTTCGTGGTGGCCGAGGGAATCGCCGACGAGGAGGACGACGCTCCGGAGGATGAGGAGGACGACGAGACACCTATCGAGGGAGTGACCTTCTGCAGGGGCTTGGATTGCTGCTGCTTCTGCTGGAAGCTGCTGGTGGTGGCCAGCTTCTGCTTCTGCTGGGTGGTGCTGGTGGCCGCCGAGGTGGTGGAGCTACTCGGCTTCGAGGCCGCCGCCGCATTGGCAGCCGCTGCACTCACGCTGCTTGGCCGTTGACCTCCGCGCTTCAGGGCGGCGGTGACCTTGTGGGCGAAGGGTCGTTTCGTGGCCCGGTTCTTCAGCTTGCCCATGGTGGTCAGGGTGCGCTGCTGGCTGCCCGCATTGGCGGTGGTGGTGGTGCTGCTCCCGTCGGTCTCGTCCGCCGCGGTGATCGCCGCAATGTTGTTATTCGAGCGGGCGGCCACGAACTGGTCGTCGGAGTCGGTGGAGTCGGTCAGGGACTCGTCGCTGGTGGTGGCCTGCTCCGACTGGGTGGTTAGGTTGAGGGAGGTGGTCTCTCCGGCCGCTCCCTCAGTGTCCTCGGTGACCTCCGACTCCTCGGTCTCCTCCTGCTGGCTCACATCCGTGGTGGTGGGCAGTTCCTTCATGATGGTGCTCATCGCCGCCTGCTCGTTCATGGTGTTCTGCAGCTCCAGCAGGGTGGTCTCGTCCAGGATCAGTGTGGGATCGGTCTCCGCCTCGGTGGCTCCAGTAGGCGACAGGGTGCTCTGATCCTGCTCCTGATCCCGTTCCGTTCCGGCCTCGGTTTCCGCCTCCGGCTGCTGCTGGGCCGTCGTCGAGGAAAAGGAGGGACTGGCCCTGGAGGAGGTGGCCTCCTGCCGGTTGAACTGCTGCTCTTCAATGTCCAGGGACTCCTTCAGTCGCGCCACTCGCTCCACGATCCTGGCCAGCATGTCCTTCTGCTGCTCCGGCAGGTTCTTGGTGTCCAGCTCCAGCAGGCGATCGTACTTCCGTATGTTCCTCTTCACAGTCTCGATGTCCGCCCGGGTCTTGGCCGACTGGCCGGTCAGGCTGGGATTGGGATTCGGCTGGGAGCGGGGTGACTCCTGGAAGTAGGTGCGTGCCCGACGATTGCTGTAGCCCACCAGTTCGATGACACCGGGATAGTCCGACGTGGAGGCGGCTGCCAGGGAAGCGAAAGCCATTAGGGCCAGAAAGCAGCACCAGGCTGCACTAAACCGCACCATTTCGATCGAGGTTCCTAGAGAATATTGCCTAGATGTCTCCTATACCTATTCCTATGGTTTGGGGGGATTTATCTTTTCACTCGCGATTCACGTTTTTGGGTTTTTATTTGCCAATTTTTAGCGCTTTTCTTGGATATCTCGTATTTCACTCGCCCGTATTAGTGTCAACTAACTGTAACTCTAAAATCTTTGACACACACACATACACTTAGAGAGACGTTGTTCGGATCTCGGGGGGCACACACGCGAGGTCCAGGTGGAATCGGCAGCAAAAGTATCTTTGTATCTTTTGGGTGTTTTCGGCTGGGACTGAGGCACGATCCGTTGACTTCTAACGTCGGATTACAAATGTTCCAGGCCGCTGGCTGGCAGCGTCTTTTAAAAATTTTCAAGCGGAAAACGCGCAGGCGCACCGTTCCACAAACTTTTCTCCGCAACTCGGTGAAAGAAGCGCTCCTCCAAGCTGGGAAGCTCCCAGCCCCGAGCTCCAAGTTCACGGCCAGACCGGTTTGAAGCCAACATGTTGGCAGCCAACCAGAGAGAGAGAGAGAGCCCACAGAGAGAGAGTGAGAGAGAGCGCTTTCTCTAAATGTTGCTGGGCTAGTCGCGAAATGTTGACAAATGAGTGGAGGAGCTGCTTGTGTTAATTGCAACATGTTGCTGGGCCTTCCTTTCGGTCCAAGTCCAAGTATCTGCTGGATACGTATCTGGCAGATAGTTAAGCTCGAGCCCAGGCCCACTATTCAATTAGTCATTCCAGACACACCACCGAGGCCGAGAGAACCAGAACGAGGGACCCAGTTCTCCAACTGCTTTCGCTTCAATGTCAACTTGGCTCGTTTAGTCTGTCATCGATTTGGACTCGAACTGGACTGGAGTGGACTGGACAGACCAGCTAACACTTCTCCCGTGTCTTCTTCCGATCTTCTTCAATCCCCGAAAGCAGCTGAAAAATTCTCTCTAGCACAATTTAGCTAAATGCTATCGCATTAAACATAATTTGTCGCGGCCTTCTTAATTGCACCTCATCGTCGGGCAGATACTTGGAGCAGCTCTCCAATATCGAACCAAACACTCTCACCAGAGACCTTTCTCCCTCTGGGTGATCTATAGCCCCAGATCGTGCTTAGAACTTTTAATGAACTTCTAAAGGTGGCTCATCCATTTCCATTTCACAGTGTTCTCATATTTATACCCTCATCAATGGGGTATTGTTAGTTTTGGAAGTCGGGGGAGAAGTTCTTTGATGATGGGCTTTGAAAAATACTTTCCTTTTGGCTTAAATTCTTAGAAAGAAGAAATACTTTCTTCCTTAGTATATTACTAATGTATATAGTATATTATATAGTATAAAATATTTAATATATTACTAAAGATTACTGAAGTAGTCGAGCCCTTGCTTGGGAGTCAAACCTTCTAGTTTCTATCTAATAGAGAGAGCATTACTTAGTCTAGATATTTTTCTACAACCACTTCTTCAAGTCTAGAGCCAACAATTTGGCCTTAAACAATATTCCTACAGCCTGGGAACTGGCAATAAAACAATAACAAATAAACTAATAAGAAAACATTGCCAACTCTGAACTAAAGTGAAGCTCAAGTTCAGGGGAAAGACGACCATGGTAGACTATGGTGAAGCTTCCCATTTTTCACGTAGCCGCGCAATAAAAGAAACTGAGCGTTAATTAAAAAAATAGCCATAGATCAATGCACCTGATAGATGCGGGAAATGTTTGTTCTACTGCTGCTGTTGTTGCCACAGTCTTGTGTTGCTGGTTGCAAGTTGCTGTGTGTGTGTGTGTATGGACCTAGCCAGCGGCAAATGTGGTGTAATTTGTGAGAAAGAGGCTGGGCTCCTTAGCCCTTTTCAAGAGCCACCTCTAATGGTGGGTAGGTAGAGTCGGAGAGAGACCCGGGAGCCATTTGGAGGGTAAGATGGCCAAGAAGAATGGAGAATGGTTGACAAGGCTGCAGGCGCTTCCTTCATTAGCATGGAATGGGTTGGGTTGGGTTGGGTGGAAAAGTGGTTTGCTTTTGCGCCTCTGACACACATAGGGTGTTTTGGAATTGTAATCGTTATGGGATAAGTGCTGGAAGAATACATCCTCTATAGGATGTTGCTGCTGTTGCTGCTTCTGAGATGAGTGGGTGAGATGTTGCGTGGTTGCAAGTTGCAACTTTCTTCGCTCTTATCTTTTGTGCATATGCAGCAGCAACGCAATGGCGGCAGCGGCGTCTGCATTCTTTGCTTCCTATAAAATATGCGATCTTGCCACAAAAGCAGCAACTGCAACAACAGTAAGAGCAACAGCAACAGCATCACCAGCAACAGCAACTTCTGCCAGCCAGCAACTCTTGAACTTTACTGAGCTATGAAAATGCTTTTGCCCTTTTTCCATGCTGCCTCTTCTTATTTTTACTGCAGGCTGCAACTGTTTAGCATGAGCTGGCTTAAATGTGTAAGCGAGATGGCCTACCAAAAGTTAGAGCGAGATGGGATGTTGCAGCACGATGCTGGATGCTGCAGCTTCTGCTGCTCAAGTGCCAATAGCAATCTTCTTTTTTTTTTGTTTTATTTTTTTTTCTTCTTGTAGCCGCTTTTCCTCCTGCCACTGCCGCTGCCACTGCTGTGTTGTTGTTTATTTCCCTCTGGCTTGATCTTTTGGTCTTTGGCGGTAATTTTTCCTGTGCAACTTTTTACTTTTGGCCAACACAGAGAGAGAAAGAGAGACTTTATTGCCTTCTCGGGCATCCTTCTCTATTTCGGTGCCATTTTGGCCATAGCTGTTGCTCTTTTTATCGGACCGAGTTTTGTCTTCATTTTTATTTTAATAGCGATCTTGATACCGAAACTCCAGACTCCGAGACTCCTGCTTCCCCGGTATCTTGTCTTTATCACATAATGATTTCAAATGGTGCGAAATTAATTTGAATTATTACTGTTATTAGATGTTATTTGTGTAATGGTCGGTGCCTGATCGCAGCCCCGAAAAAAATCCAACTACTAGAAGCTACAAGCATCAGATGTTGCAAGTTGCTGCCGTGAATTATGCAAGACGTGGCTGGCACCCTGATAAGCCATGAGATTGCCTGAGAAATGGCCAGCTTGTATTACCAATTCTCGTTGCCTTTGTTTGTTGGCCACATTTAAATTTATTAAAACTGCACTGCAGCTGGTAACGGGCAACGGGCCAACGCATGGAATGTTGCAAGTTAGTTGCTGTTGCGTTCATTGACCAAGGTGATCTTGTTCCTCGGACTGGCGCCTCGGCACACATCGCAATTTGCCATTTTAGCAATTTTGCATGCAATTTGATGCCATTTGTCATTTGCTTAATTGTGCCCAAGCCGTGTTCTGCCGCACTTCCTGCCAACTTCTAGTGCTTCTAGTGCCGGCCTTACCGTTTCTAATTGTGGCAAGGCACGCAGCCTAGTGCAGCCTGCTGCCTGCTGGTGGCTGCAATCTGCGGACTCGAATCCATTTAGTTTCAATTAATCAAGTTGTCGCTGCACGCGTCTATTAGCTGCTTATGACAAGTGTTCTATGTTCTTCTTCCAGATGGAGTAGAGCTGGCCTCGGGAGTCCGCTTGCCACTCATTAGCGGCGCCCCCGAAGTGGTGGAAGGAGAGAGCCTCCTGTAGCAGTTGCCGCTACTGCCTGCCGGCTCTTACATCTTTGGTTTTGACTTTTAAAATGTGTCGATTTAGTTAGTACCTTATAGGGAATTATATAGGGTATCTTAAATGTTTAAAACATATTTGTTATAAAATGTTTCTTGTCTACACGATAATAAACACTAATCATATACATCATAGAGCCATTATCGCTCCACTACCGTTGATCATATTTATTCCGAAATTCAATTAATGCACCACAATGATGCTCTGGGAGTCATGTTGCATGCCTTGTAGCCTTTTAAGTTGCAACTAATTCCCGCATTTAGAATGTGAGTAGATTCATAAGCGGGTATCTGGCAGTCGGAATGCCTCTGCCTCTGCCTCTGATCCACTGCCATTTGTGGTAACTTTTTTTGGTTACCATAGTTTCGTAATGGGCCAGTTCTTTAATGTCCCACTTTGGCTTTATGTCCAGGTACCGTTGCATATGTGCGGGGGAAATGGTTAAAGGCTTTATTTTTTTTGGTTAAAGATTGCGCCAGTTTATTGTTGCGCCCAGCTGTCACAGGTTCATTGACTCTGGCAGTGTCAGTTGGTGTTGAAACCATCATGTCCAACGACGACCAGTGGCTTAAGAATTGCATAATCCAAGGCATCTAAAAGACTCCTCAGAGATTCTCCGGACTGGACTCTGGAGTGGCTTTCTGAGGTAATTACCATTGTCTGCTAAATTGATTTCGAAATGCTCAAGCCCCGGTAATTTTCGGTGGCTCAGGATGTGAAGATGTTTAGATGTTTTGGCCAGCAGTTGGCAGTTTGGGCCTGGTGAGCTGGCAATTGTGGGTCAGAGACGGATTTGAAACGCCTTTTAAGCCACCAGATGGGATTAGGAGGGGAGTTCTTAATGGCCAAACAGTTCTAACTGTTTTCGAGCCAAGCTGTTAAGTTTGGCAATCATTTGGGAAGTATCTTTTGAATAATATCCCTTTAATAACCAAGTTTACTGAATACCATTAATACTTCTCAGATGTATAATCAATTAAGATCTATCGATGGAGTGCTCTTAATCTTTAGAGATTCCTTGGCTCTACAAATGGCTGCGATTACAACAAATTCGAAATGCCACTGACTCTGCTGACTTTCTGGCAACTGGTTCGGCCTCCTCATTTTTATTTCACTTATTTCCCGATTATGATCCCTCTCGATCCGCGATCCACGATTCCAGATTCTCCAGATCCTCTCCAGAGCCAGTTTCAGTTTTCGCCAGTCTGTGAAAGCGGCACCAGTCTGACTAGAATTTATCTCTGGCCATATACCCCACCATAGGTGTATGCACACGCATTAGATAAGCCAGGTGTGTATTGGAACCAGTTGCTAGTTGGCTTATCGGAGGATTGAATCGGTGGCAGGCGGTAGGAGGCAGGAGGCAGGAAGATAAAACCGACACCCCCCACGAACTAATTGCGCCTCATTTCCATTTATCGCGATGCGTTCAGGTCCCTGCGAATGAATTACGGCTGGAAACTGAAAACAAATTAAAATCGTGGCAGTATATAGGTTCTTGCGTGCTTTTGGCTTTCTGATTTCAGATTTCAGAGTTTTAGCCAAGTGTTGTTGCCACTTGTTGCGCCCGTTTACCAAATGCAATTAAATCCGTGTCGTGTGTGTTTGTGCAACAATTGCAACTGTGCCGCATAATTGTGCCAAATGAATTTGTAATTATGTATTTGGTTTGAGACTCGGACACGCCATGCAATCTGAGCCGGTTCCACTGACTCTTCCATCTCTCCCCAAGCTTGGTTTTTGTTGTTTTTTTTTTTTTTGGTCATGTGAGTGACATCACAGTAGCACTAGCAGCCGCAACACAAAGTCATTGTCAACAATGTCGGAGTCCGGAGCAGAAGCCAGTCGGTTCAAGCCATGACACCACACAAAAAGAAGGCTGACAAAATTTAATTAAAGCGCATGACGAAAAATTCTTTGAAAAATTGTTTGAACGACATCCAGGGAGTAAGGGAACTTGGAAAGAGAACTAATATAATACCCTTTCCAAGGAAAGGAAATTAAAATTTATGATCCAAAGATGGTTTTGCTTAAAGCTTCCAAGTTAAGACCTTTGATTAGTAATTTAATATCTAAATTGTTGGCTTTAATTTAGAGAATCTAAAGGCACTTCTCATAGAGTATTGCCGACACCTTCAAAGTCACACACATTCCCCACTTTTTTCTCCTCAAAGTTGACTTTATTTTTTGTTAGACAAGCAAGTCTAAAGTGTCAAAGTCGGCAGACTACCGAGACTAGAGACGAGAGACCATAGACTAGAGACTAGAGCCGAGGGACGGAAATGGTTCAACATGTGGCACCATACCCGGGTATTTGGCAAAAGTTTTCTTGAACTTCACACGAAGCCAATTAAATGGCAACACGTTACAGAACATGGCCAAGGCATCATCCTCGTCATTATCATCATCATCGCTGTGGTATTCCCAAGGGGTTACTATAAAGTTTGTATTGGAAAAATGGGTCAATGATGGCTTAAATTGTGGCTGGTTGGTGGATATAAGGTTGAAAGCCACGAGGTGTGGGCTATGGGCTCGACATTTGATCGCATCTGCCGATCCACTCGCTCCCTGATTGACTGATGAATCTTTGCGGCTCTTTGCGGTTTGATTTATGGCAACCGTTGTGGCAAGTTTCATTCAACTTTCTTCCTACTCATCACCATTTTGCATTCGTTGTGGCAGTGCTCCGAGTCTCGAATGGCAACTGATATTGTTATTGAGATGTGCATTGCAGAGGCCATCCTGGCAACAATTTGTCTAATGTGCCAATTTCTAGCTAGAGTCTAGTATTAGTTCTGAAGAGATTCTCGAGGAGACAGAAAGGAAATATCATTATTACTCTTTAGAGGAGAGAAGTATGCACTTTTGTATATATTCCTGAAACCTACAAAAAAAAGACAATTAACCTGTAGAAGACTTTATCCTTCAAGCTTAATAATTGCATATATTTTAATGAAAATTAATAATGAAACCCTTTTCCAGGGTAAACTTTCTTTGCATCTATTACTCTCAGAGTTTTTCTAGTACTCCTGGTAGCCCTCTACCTTCCAACCATCGTATCAATGACAAGAAAAACTGAAACCCCAAGCTCCATACCGCTTAGGAGGCCCTATAATTTCCACACTCCGAACGCTGAAAAATCTTCAGAGCTAGTCGCTCGCTCACTTGTCCCATTTATTTATTTTGTATTTTTCTGCCGTTTAAATTTAATTCACGATTCCGCGACAAAGGAACAAAAGGCATGGAAGTACATAGTATATCCCAGTCTTGGATTGCTGGCTTGCTGGCTTTGGTGAAAATTCCCTCGACGACGATGGATTGCAATTTTCAATCTCTATCCCGCCGACTGGTTTCGTCTTCTAACAAGCTATGGCTTTTCTTTAGCTTACTTTCCGATTTGGTGGAAAATCTCTTCGTTCGCGTACTTAACCGCAATAATTTTTGCTCATTTGAGTGTCGTGGAAATGAGTTAAAGTCGCGACTTGCAACTTGCGACTGTAGAGACGACTACTACTGCCACATCCACTGCCACTTGGCATCGTCTTCCTTAATGTAATGTGAGCATTACTTATTTCCATTTTTTGTGTTTCTTCTATGCCGCCACCGCCACCGCCACCTCCACCTCCAGTCGCTTAATTCATTAATTTCCCACAGACACTGTCGACTCTGCCCCCAAATGGTAGCTGCAACATCCCAGAGATCCCCAACATCTAGCTCCAAAAGTCAATTACAAACGTGAAACCGTTGAAAGTTATCACCTTGGCGCGGGAGTTTTGTGGAATGGCATCGAAATAAACCGCAATAAACTTGCACAAATTGTCGTTGCTCTCTCTAATCATTGTCAGTGGTAATGAAGTTGTTCTTCTACCATGGGGTTTAGGCCATTGGGGGTTTAGGCCATGGGGGGTTTAGGCCCATAAGTACAGGCATAATAATTTTATGGCCGTAAACCCTCTTCCGAGTACACTTTTTAGAGCCTATTACAGAGATTAGTAAGTTATATAAAGTCTGGATCGTAACTCTGTTATATCTTTTCCCATCCGAGTCTAAACTGCACTCCACTGACCAGTCTAGACTCTTAGAGTTCAGCATCGAAAAGGTGTCAAACGTTATGACCCACTGAGGCGGTGAACCAGCCAGCTATCTGGACAACTATAGTCTTTTGTTGGCCATAAGTCTTTTGTACGAAGAAGAGGCATTTGCATTTCTTTCATCGACTTATATGTATATAGTATATATGCTTTTTTATCTTTTCCACTAACTGTCCAGTGTCTACCCCTCTGTCTGACCTCGACTTGAACTGGTTTATATGCAAATTAATTAATACAATTCCCAATCTCCAATGTCATATTTCAAGATTCGTTTGTGCGTTGCATTCTCAGGCCCAAACAATGGCCCAAATGGCTTTATAAAGAAGTTTCTATCTCAGCCACTGATGGGCTTTTGGTCCAAATGAAAGTGTTTTTCCTGACCCCATTTTCCTGCTGAAGCAATCTTTGCTCAAGAGCCATCTCTCTCTCTCTCTGTCTTTTAAAGAAAATAACGAAATTGGCTTGTAAAAATGTTTCGCATGTTTATCATATTTCATGATTTTACTTTTCTCTCCCCCGCCCCACCGCTTCTGGCCCTGTCTGTTTTCTATTTTCCAGCTCGAGTGCATATTTTCCGTGGTTTTCCTCAACGAGTTGATGGCGTCCCACGCTCTTAATTACCCTCTACAGCCACCAAACCCACCTTCCTCCCCTTCTGCGTAGTTCAAGCCCAAGTTTCAATTGATGGCTCTGTTGGCCAGCTTTCCTCCTTGCCAAGCTTGCGGTTACCAATTTTAATTTGTAAATGTGTTAAGGAAGCTCAAGTCCAAATGTTTTGATTTCATTTTCTCAGACATCTCTCAGGTAAAGATGGCTAAAACCCTGTAAAGGATGGTGGAGTCTCCCTCTTGACACACATTTCTGTAATGGTGAAAGGTTGTTTTAGGAATTACCATAATCCCAGATTGTTTTCTCACATTCATCGGGGTATTATTGATTAAGATTAATAGCCCAAGGGGAGATTATTCGGGTAATGGGTTGAGGTGTTATTGGTGAGGTTATTGGTTTTTTTAAAGAACTTCTTTATTATAAGAGGGTGACATTCTTTCAATTTTAGGAAAGGGCTTTTTTCATACACTCTATTATGGTATATTTTATTCTGAATTTTTTAATAATAGTAGGATCTATGCTTATATGTATATAATAAATTTATTAATTCTGATAGAATTATCTGGCAAAATAATGAGAATGAGTTCTCTATCTTTGCAGACTTGCAGACGATTCTTAAGAGAAGTTGTACCTTTAAGATCACGTCTCTATAACCTTCCCCATTTTTTCCACATAGTCCCTAAAACTTTTAGGTTAAAAGCTGAAAACAATAGTAATTATAGTAATGCTAGCAACTAATTTTAATGTCTTCTGCACAACCTGCAACACCCACTCTAGCCCTATCTTTCCATCGCCCTGTCGGCACTTTATTCACTTAATTTCGATATGATCTAGCCTCGATTTACATATTTTCATCATAAGCCATCACCAGCATCTGGGCTTTAGTTCAAGCACCCCCCATTTCAAATGGCATTTTAAGCCAGATCCTATCAGAGGTAATGCCACCAAGTTGCAACTGTCAGCAGAGATATGTACATATGTAGTATCTACGGTGTTGCATCTCCTCGTGAAATTCCAGACCACACAGCTGGCGAGACAAAGGATCGACATTCCATGGGTTTTAATGATTTTTACGAGTTCATTAAAAATGTATTTTAAAAATTGTTATATTTATGAGGCAGATGATGGGGCTGCATTTGCATTAAATTATTAAACAATTTTTCGCGCTCTCGCCGTGTTGCATTGTTTCTGTTTCTGTTGCAACTCGGTGGCGGCTTCATTAAATGCAATTGCTGGGCAACCAGAGGTAGCTCTCCTCTGTCTCTGCCATGCCCTTGTCAGAGGCCCCTTTTGGGGGCATCCTCACATGTCTGTCACTCAGTTGGCAATGGTGTGACACCCCACAACAACACTAACAACAAACATAACAAGAACAATGACAACAACAACAGCCGCAACAACACCCGCAACTTGGAAGCGTTGGCAACTTTGGCAGCCGTTAAAACTGCTGATGATGTCTGCGGCTTTGTTGCCATATCCACCTATCCACCTAGGTGTAGGGAGACCGGGGAGCTGGGAGCTTGGAGAGTGTGTAGCAATGCCACAACCAAAGTGTATTCATCATCATTTCTGTCATACACCCATGAGATGAAGCTGAAGAAAGAAAAAAAGAAAAAAAAAGTACCTTTCCTCACATGATGCGCTTGAATTTTCTCTCTTGCACCTAAATTATATTTTTCCTTCTGGCCGGGGGTTTTCTTTGCTTTTCCGATGCATTTTCCTCTGCCGCAGTTCAGCTTCTTCTTCGGCTGTCAATGGTTAGGTTTTCCATTAATTTGCTTTTCCTCAAGTGATTTTTTCCTACCAATTTTTCACTCAAGTTCGATTTTTCGAAAAGGAAAGTAAAATCAAGAGACTTGCATCTTAAGTGTTTCTGCTTAATTTTCTTTCTTTTTTAAATCAAATGAATTTTAATATTGGATATTTTTTTTAGTTTTTTTAGAAAAGGAAAGTTTATTTTTTAATTACAAAGAAGCTTTTAAATTTATCCCCTGCAGGGTTTGCCAAAAAAATTTTCGCAAACAATCATTTTGTTTATTTAATTAGAAGAGGACTTGGTGGGCGAATAGAGAAGTTTCGGGGTTCGTGTCATTAATTACTCAGCGGGCCACTTGGACACGATCTTTGGGGTAGTCAAGTAGTTGGCCAAGAGCTTTAGCTTGGCCAGAAAATAAAAAAAAATAAAAAAAAAGACTGCAACTCTGCGGGATTCTGGCACTCTCGGTCTGTGGAGGGGACTTTCTTTCCGAAATTGCCAATTGAACGGAATCAAGGCAAATACTTCAAGTCTCTCCGCATCTCATTTGAATGCTTGAATCTTGAATCGTTTGGTTTTTGCGGCTTTCCCATGGATCGTTTGTCTTTTTTTGGCCAACAAAGGGTGGGGGCGGCTGGAGAAAAACAATCAACGCGCCTTGGAAGCGAATTCGCATGGCCAAAAGAAATGGTTAGAAAAGTAAATAGGAATTGTGTGGCGAAGATACAAATATACGAATAAGTGATACCTTTTAAAAAGGGTATAATAAATAAAATAAATAAGCCATAATTTTGTCTATTAAAGCCTAAACTTTAAAGCTTAAAGATGTTCGTTTGTTGGAATTTTAGATATAATCTGTTACCCCTTTTGGTTCGAACCTCCTCCAGGGTATTTCCTGCTAAACTCTATTTGACTTTTGTTGTGCTCACTTTTTGTTTTTTTGTTGGCCAAGTAAATACTTAAATATAGCACATACTTAAATTGCTGTTGATATTGTGTAGCGAAAGTGAAATTTAGTTACCTGGAAGTGGCCGCGAAAAAAAGCCAACTTAAGACTTAAAAGCCGAGATTCGCTTACGGAAGTTCCAAATTTGAAGAGATTTCTTCTGTTTTTGCGATAATTTTTGTGTATACTCGGATCTTGACTGTGGCCTAATGAAAGTTAATTACAACATCAAAGTGTTGTCGCTGCCACTGATCTTCACTGATCTTGGGGAGCTGCTCCTTCTCCTCCTCGAGGCTTTTGCTTGAAAATTTCGATTAGGCGCGGCCTAAAAGGCGCATTCCCGCAAAAAAGAAGAAAAAAAATTGTACAAGCTAAAATCGGTGAAAAATTGTGCGATGGCAGAGCTAGAGTCTAAGTAGAGAAAGTACATGTAAAAGTATCTGAAAGATGCGAATCTGCTGCGCGCAGCTTTGACTTTTGTGGGTCTGTGGGGTCAAAATCGCTGGCGACTTTTACCGCTCGCTTTTGGGATGTATTTTCTTTTATTTTTTGTTGAATTTTTTTCGGTTATGGGCTGACTGACCCCGCCCACATAGATCATGTGTTTGAATGTAAATATTACAACACGAATGGCTTGCTGGGGCTGGGGCAGCTACAAGATGTTAACTCGAGTCGAGACAAGATCCTCTCGAGCTGCTCGTCATTTGCATACTTAACACCTTTCGGCTGGTGCCTGGCCTGGCACTTGAGCCATCGCACAGAGCTGAGCTTGGGCTTTTGTGTAATTAGAAAATCATCAAGATGCAGCAGCAGCCGCACTTTCAATTTCAATGCTCTATGCCTATGCCTATGCCTATGCATATGCCTCTCTTGGGGCATTGTAATGCATGATTTGTATCTTGTATCTTTCGGCTTTCGTTTTGCGGCCGCACCTCGGCATCTTTTGCGTCTTTGGAGCATTCGATGAGATGACTTGGCACTGCACTTTGGCTATTACAATTATTGTTATTGTTATTGTTACTATTATTGCTTTATTGTTGCAGTTTATTGCATTGTCTGGATTCGCTAGCCATTAAAAACAAAATATAATGCCATTGTTGGTTTTTTTTTTGCATATCATAAGTTTTTTCTTCGGCAGCTTCCAAAAAATAAATCGATAAACTTTCACCCTGTATGGATAGCTCCATCTCCAGACACTGCTCCCATTAAAATGCCATTAAGATCGCAGCGGAAAATTGTCGAGCCGAAATGCCATCGGAAATCAATAAGCAATTGCAGCTCTAATTGCATAGATTAATGTCTTATCGCATTCGAATTATCTCACAGCCAGCAAATACAAATAAAAGCCCAACTGAACCCACTGAAAAATTTCACTTTCTAGCCAAAGAAAAAAAAAAAGAAGACCTAACAGGTGAAATCTTCGTAGCTTCCTGTATGGCTCGGAAAAAACGGTGGAAGAAAAAAAAAAGTACCCACCGCATTAAAGATATATATTAAGAATAATTATATCTGAATGGGAGAAGCTCTCGCTGGATGTCGACTGGTAGAGGGCTACTGTTTTCCATTTCTCCCAGGCCCAATTGATAAGAGACTCTTGGGTATCTTGGGTATCCAACCCATCCACGCTTAATGCTGCTCAATTAAATTCATTGAGCTGCATAAGCACCTTCCACCAACAACGCATAATTATGCAGATGTTGGCCATTTAAAGGCCCCCCCCTCAACCCGGGCCCTATCACTGGCCTCGGCTTGGCCCACTTCCTCCTCCTGGTCGGGGGGATATTGCATGTCGGGTTCGAGCTACCAAATCGCGTCTAATTAGTGACCCGCAAATGAAGAAATTTTTCGGACACGAAACTGATTTCTTTGTGCACAGTGAGAACTTCCAACGAGATTCTTAAAAGACTAAGCTTTAGTAATAAAATTATTAAAGAAAAAAATACTAGGTATACTGCTTTTAGAGCAGTTCTTAAAAGCCCTTTTTAATTTTCTCAGTGCATCTTTATCTTAATAAGTTTTTCCCTTTAAGACATGCAACATTGTATATGTTTTTGTGGACAGTTCTTGGCTTTGTTTTTTTCTCTCTAATTTGTTGTTGTTAATTTTAATGATGCGAAAGAAAGTTGTAAAGCATGAGTAGCCTGGCATTTTCTAATGATGCATATAAATCTGAGGGCCAATAACGCGAAACCCTGCAACCAATATCGGAGTCTCCCTGTGTTGCTTTTGGCATGCAAATCTCAGCCAGCGGCTGTCCGCTCGATAATCAAAGCCAATCAATCAATATGTGGCCAGGCGGGATCTGGTCAGTAGCTCTGGCTTTGGTCTGCCTTTTTTGTGTGCCGGGGGTGTTGGAGAGTCATGGACGATGATGGCTCATAAATATCGTAAATGCAGACACCTTAACAGCTATTCTTTTTCCCTCCTGATAGGTTTGGTTTTTTATTTATTTTTTTGTTGCTGAAAGATGAGTGGAAATAATTAGTTATTGACGGCATCTGTGCAACCAACAGTAGCCAAGTCAACTTTCGCCAAAATAATAATTACTAAGGAATGTCTTTGATGGATGGATGGTAAAGCTTCAACTCAGAAGAATCTAATCTGTAGAATGCATTTTTCAAATAATTCATCATTCAAGTTTGGTTGGAAGAATCGGTACTATCCCTTTATAGAGCACTTACTTTCTACCATCTCTGATGGCACTTTTACTGGGCCATGAAACAGAGCTTCTGGGGACAACTATCCCATGTTGAGCTGAAAAACACCGACTTTCCAGATTGAGGACGACATGAAGGTATGGGCGACAATGAATTATTTTCTCTTCGTTCTTTGCTACTAACTGTTGGCAATTTCGGTGTCGTCGTCGTCGGCTGTTGGCGTCTGTTGGCCAAAAGTGAGTGAATTTCATACCCCAGCCTAATGAAAAATGTACCGGGCTCCTTAAACTCTAATTAAAGTTTTAAGTGTCTGTCTGAGTGTCTAAGTGTGGCTTGGGTGCAGATGTTGGTTACTTGGTACATTCTTAGCTGGGTCTTGTTCGAAAAGCTAATGCTATAAACTGTCTTCTGGATGTGCCCATTCTGTCTGTTTTCATGGGTCTTCTACTATACAGCTACCCCGGGGCTTTTCTCGAGGCCATGATCTCGGGCTGAGCACATCTTTGGCTAATTAGTTGGCACACTAAACGATTTTAAAAATCTTCAATGTTTAATATAAATCCTCTTTATGCATTCGCCGAAGCCTCGGAATGGTCTTTCTCCTAGCCTATCCAGCTGGGACTTCTTCCGGTAACAGGCCATAAAAAAAGTACTCATCTTTTTGTGAGAGAGTGTTTTTTATGATTTACTTGACTCGTCGCACTCTATGTATATTTTTTACACCTTAATCTTTCTGTGGAAAAGTTGCCATAATTCCTGATAATTTTTTGTTGCTCTGGTTTTTATGGATTTCTGGCTGGTAATTGAATTTGTGGCCAGGCTTGAGGCTTTACAAGGTATTTATTTAATTATATTAGGTGGACAGAGGACGGAGGGGGTCTTGACTTCTTAGCGGCCATCGCTCAGCTGCTTTCTAATCAACATTGGTCCAATGATTTGCATTTTCAGCTGTTTAGGCCCCGACTTCTTCCGAGTGGCTTCTGCGGCCACTCTGGATGGATTTTAATTGTTTTTGGTTGAGCAGAGTTCGTAGAGGAAGCACTGGCCGTGCTTCAATAATTTCCACACAGAGGCATCTGCCAATTTGGTTTAAGAATTAAAGCTGGAAACTCCGAGTTCTATGATTGTCGGCTATTAGCATGAAATGTAATTTTATGGCTTTATAATTGGTTTTTTTTCTTTTCACTGATTTTGGTATTTACATTTTGATTTGGTGGTGTTTTTGAGTGAAAGATTCTTAAGGTCTTAGTGAGGAATATTTATTTATTTTATTTCACTAGCATTGGATAAAAAATAATGAGATATAATTTCATTATTTTCTATTATTTTTCTTTAGTTTATAATGGTGTTTTTGTTCATAAATGAACTTTACTTCTTTCTACATTTCTTATAGCTTAGGTCTTTTCAATTCTAAGCCTAAGAATAGGCTACATTTTGTTTGTTGCTATTACTCCTATTAGGTATGCAATGAAAAATTCTCTTTTAGGAGTGAGGAAAAATAAATACTTTGAGTTTTGCTGAAAACTGCTCTTAGTAATACCCCATTCTAGACTCTTAGGGTCTTAGGACTAAGTCTCTTTCGTGATCTCTCTCTAGGCTCTAGATTCTAGAATAATAATTTTAATCAAAGGCCCCCTAGCAGCTAGTATTGTATACCTTGTTTATTAGTCTTAGACTTAAAACTAAGCTTGCATCTAAAATAAATAAATTAATACTCTAAGGTAGAGTTGAAAATTATCCAATTAATCATCGTAATAATAAAAACGATTATATATATTATTTTTTTATAAATAAAAGTAAATTACTTGACTCGGTAGCTTTGTAAGGTTTTCATATCTAAACTATCTTTTAGGAGTGAAGTTTTGTTGGAAATGCCTAAAACTTAAACCTTAACTCATCATTTAAGATCAAACCCCTTATCCACCTCTTAAAATATTACTAATTTATTTAATAATTAAAAACCCCTTAATTTTTTTTCATAAATAAAAGTTTATTCTTTGCCTTTTTACAAATGTCCTGAACAGAATCGTCGTTCAATTTCGTTGCTCTGTCGCTTTTAAAAATATACAAAATTCAGAAGCTTACATCGATTTACAATAATAGTTGGATAATTGGGAAAGGGAGGAGTACGTATGTATTTTATGATGCCATTATTATGTGTGTGTTTTGGAGGAGAGGGAATATTTCACCATACATGATAATATTTGGGAGTTAAGAAAGCTTTGTGCAATCCCCTAGAAACCCGATTAAAAATTGCACTAAACAGCTGCCAGGGTGGCCACAGTTGGCACAGTTTCGAACTGCCCTCGTCCCGTGCTCAAGCTATGAATTATTCAATGATATATAGTATAGTATAGTGTCCTTATGGTAACTGAACTGCACTGCACCCTCTACACCCTGCATTTGGCACACCCATAGGGATCTTTGACGTTTTGCTGAGTTTCTCTATGTAAGTATTCGGTTTAATATTTAGGTTTTAGTCATACATTATAGTCATAAAATATATACAAGTTATGCGGTTTAGATTACGAGTATAGTTTGTTGCTATATTACATCTGAGGAGAGTCTCAGCTCCTCTCCTGCATGTGTTGGTTGCTCTTGTGCTTCATTCATAAATATTCATTACAAATTATTTGTATAACAAGCTGCGCATATATCGATGCTTAAAACTAATTAAATATTTATATCATACGTTTTATGACCAAAATTTGGTAGCAAACATTTTAAAACTCTACACATTCTCAACGCATTTGGAAATATTTCTGTCGAAGTGCACTTTAGTTCTGGGCTTCTATTCTTAAGATGTTCGTTATGCTTCTCTTCTCTTCTCTCATATTTTTATTTTTTTGTTTAAATTGTTAACTTGGCGAGACTCAATTGGCTCAGTCGATATATCTATATAGTAGCTGCTCCCCGCTTTCCTCCTTTACAATGGGTGTGTTGGTGTGGAATGATCCAATAGAGTTTCCCTGCCAAAGGACTCCTCCTCCTCAATCGTTGGCCATGCAGTAGCCGGAGTACGTCTGTATGTTGTCCTCCAGGAAGCTCTCGCCGGCCAGCACTCCGGACTGCGTATGGTGGCTGGGACAGCGATGTCCTTTGGGGCACTGGCACAGTGCATTGATGTTGACCTCGTCCAGGAACTCCTGGCGCTTGCGGACCGTAAACAATTTGCAAGGCTGCTTGCGCTGACAGCGAAGGCGCTATTTGAAAAAAATAAATATAAGTAAGGAGAACCTCTCGCACAAAGTATCCTTTTTGTAAACTCACCGTCACTGGAGAGCAGGCAAAGAGGTATCTGAAGCCCTGACTGCCGTCCCCGATGGCCTCCCTCTTGGTCAGATAGGTGACCGAGTTCCTTGGACACCGGCAGTGGACAACCTGCTCGGTGACATTCGACTCGGCTGCCGTGGTCAAGGTCCAGGTATAGTCGCGGAAGTGTCTGGATTGGAAGGACATATTCTGATTAAAATCAAACTCAGAAAAAGGATAAAGTCTTCAACTCACTTGCAAACTGGAAGCTTGTGAACTGGCTGGCACAGCTTGTAGTGCCTGGTCTTGTCCGCTATGGTGTGTCCATCCTCCACACCCAAGCTGCTGGGGCAGCCACCGATGAAGCTCGCGGCGGACTCTTTGAGGCCTCGATGCCCGGAGTGGCGCATGTGGGTCGATCCTCCTCTAGGGAACTCGTTGTTTTCCACCTCCGCGTAGGGCACGGCGTCGTTGTAGTCCGGCGACTGATCCAGATGATCCTCCAGGTCGTCCTCGTAGACAGCGCCCAGCTTCTGCATCAGCTTCTTGAGGTGCAGGCTCTCGAATTTCTTGTCTTGGAACTCGCCGAACAGCAGTCGCTTGTGCTGCAGCAGTTTCTCCCTCTCGAAGTAGTTCCTGTACTTCGGGGAGTCTCCAGATCCCAAAGAATGGCTGTGATGATGGATGATCACGTTGTTGGGCATGCGGTTCGACTCGGGGCATCGGCACTGGCGCTCAATCCAGGGAGTCTCGTACAAGTCGATCTTGGAGCAAACGGCATTTGGGGCGCAGATGGGCAGGTCCTCCTCTGAATCCTGAAACAGAAAGGAGGATTTTAATAAAGACAGCCATAATATATATATATATTTTTATAATCTGAGAATATCCTGTGATTATGCGATTCATTTCCATCCAAGGACTATAACAATAAAGGCAAACTTTGAAACTAACTTGAGGGCCTTGGTCTCCTGAGTCAACAGACTTGATTAACATAACTACAAGGACCACAAGGATATCTTTGCTTTGTTGTTGAAAGAGTAGACACTATATACAAATACATTTCATTAATTGAATTCTCTAAACAGTGTCCCAAAAGTTGGACTGTTTACCAAAGTCCTGGCCAATAAAAACTTATGTATTGTGTCCCAGCCTTTTCGGCCGTAACATAAAAAGCGATGTGTGCTTGGCGAGGATGCCAAGGATGCCAGGATGCCACTCCAGGGCCTGATTCCTTTTATCATTCGATTTTATTGTTAGTGACTCTCGATGTCGATGTAAAGGAGACACTATAACAACAACAGGTTTCCAATGAAATTATCGAAAGCAATCAATTTTTTAAGTGGAACTGTCGCGCACCTTGTTTTTCTCGCTCTTCGCTTAGTTTATTTTATTTTATTTTTTTGGTAGTCCATGATCCCTTTTTTTTGAGGGTTTCTGCCTTTTGTTTGGTTTCAATTTCATTCCAGAGTCTTCTTTTTTTTGATTTTTATTCAAATTATTTTTTTTTTTGGCTTCGGGCTTGCACCTGCTGCTACCTGAGCTGATTGTGAGTTTAGGGTCAATTCTTTGGGTTTACCTTCCAGTTGGGGTTTGGGTTTGAGGCGAGAGATGCCTGCAAACCGGAAGTCCGGAAGTGATTTAGTGCAACTGACGGAAGTAAACAAGTAAGTGCTCACACACACAAACACACACACAGAGTATTGAAAAGGGATTAGCCGGAGTGGTGTTTGAAAGAGGAGGAGGAGGAGAAGGAGGAGAGAACCGGAAGTGAATCCGGAACAGGTTGCCTGACCTTTTACCTTTCTGCTCAATTGAGCCCATGAGCAGCATGAGCTCTCTATGAAAATTCTCCTACTCCGGAAGTCGTCTGCCTTCCTTCCGTATATCTGGTCTTTATTAGTTTTATTTACTTCCTGATTTCTTTTATTTTTTTTTTCATTTTTTATAATGCCTCGTCAGCTTCCTTCCGTCGTCGGGATTCCCACGCATTTTTGACCTAGTTTCCGAGCTGCACACACACACCTGCCCGAGGATGTCCTTAACCCTTTTTTTTTGTCGAGCTCTGATTTGTTTCTTCACTTTGATTATTCATATTTCATGGAGGAGCTTCGAGGAGCATTGCTGAGATTCCACTGCCGAAGCCATTGTCAATCCACCCCTGGCAGGATATGCTCCGAGTGGAGTGGAGTTGGTTGAACCGGTGGCCCAAGGACCCCCGGGCGGTAGCTCTACGTCTTGAGTAAAGCAGCGTGAGAAATTCTTTGAAATTCGAGCATGTTTATTGAGATTTCTTCCCCTTCAGTTGCCAGTTCTTGAGACTCTACCTCTGCATTTTTTGTTTTTGTTGGTTTTTGTTGTTGTTGTGTCGGGAAATGGCACTTCAAAGACATCACCGTTATACGAATGAAATTTTACATATTGATAAGCAAATCGGGGAAGCCGCCGGGAGGGAGGGGCATTCAGGGTGAGGGGCTAGACTATCAAAGAAGACATGCTTCAACGGCATTCCAATGGCATCAGCTCATCTCAGCTTGGCTGACAATAGCTACACCGAGAGAAATATGCTGCTAAAGGGGGTTAGTTATGAAAAAAAAAACTAGATTTTGTAGTGGAACATTGAAAAAAATATCAATATTACAACTCTTTTTGAATAGTTTCTTTACTTGAAAGGATCCTGATACCTCCTTTTTAAAATTTCGTTTTAATATGGAAAATATTAGAAAAGTATTTTTTATGGAATTTTTAACCTTTACTGTAGCTTATACAGTGAAACGAAGCATGATTATACTCCCAAATATGAGCCTTGTTTTAAAGATACTCTATATAATGGATTTTGAAAATAACAACCTTCAGGATTAGTTTCTTAGACCCCAAAATGACTAATCTTTTTTCTTAAAAAAATGTTTAAAGATAAAAAAATTGTTCTTTTAAGTTTCGAACTTGTGCTCTAGCAATGACAATGGTACAATGCATTATAAATGCATACTATAACCAAACATCATACTTTGGTCTTCATTTCTTTTAACATTTTTCCTATATCTTTCCAAAAAAATTAAAAAATTACCAAAAATGTACTGTATTCTTTAAAATTTCTATACTTTTAATATCTTGAATAGAGCCATTCAATATTTATTTCCTTTTTTGAGCAACAACCCTAATGAACCCTTGTCTTTGACTTGTCTACTTTCCTTCCTGAGTAAAGTAAAGGCTTCTAAGGGATCAAGACTAAATTGTATATGAAAACCCCACTTATTTCTCTCTCTGTAGAAGTAGAACGAACGCATAAACACCACGAAAGTTTCTTATTTGTGGCGTAGAAGCTGGAAGAGCAGTAAAAGTTTTGCCAGACCAACACGAAAAAAAAATAAGAAAACAAACAAACACACCGAAGAGGGAGAGAAGGCAACCGGATTTCCGGTTTAACAGCTCCCCAAAGAAAGAGGAGAGTTTTTTTTTTGGGGAGGGGAGTGGGGGCAAAAGCTGTTGCTGCCACACTTTATAATTTGCTCGATCTCCATCAACAGCACGCGTGGCTCTCCTCTTTTCGGTCAAACAATTAGCCTCATGTGTCAAAGTGCAGTGCCAGCGGAAGTTGAGAACGCGCCAAAGACAATGAAAGAGTTTTTCTCCCTCCCAGACCCTAGCCCCCATACCCCAGCCCCCAGACCTCTGCCTCCAGAGCCCCCTAGTTTTTACACCAGCTGGACGTGCAACGTGAGGCGGCAAGCAATGACGAACTTTTGTGACTTTTGATTTCAATGGAAATCGCCGCCCGAGAAGAAATTGGGGAGATAGGTCGCCCTTCTTCCATGCCATCTCTTTAATTGAATTGAATTAACCCCATGGAGCACCCCCAGAAAGTGGCCTGTGGGGAGGCATTCTTGGAATACACTTGGAGTAGCATGAGTAGCACTTCCATTCTAGGATTCGCCAAAGAGGAGCCTGAAATTTTGTAAAGCCAATGGAACAAGTTGCCATCTAGCCACCTGCTCCGGCTATCAATAACAGCATCCCAACCCAACCCAAAGGACAATCGGTGACATAAATTTCCACACAACAACAACAACAAGAACAACAACAAACGGAAGATGTCTGAGTTGCGGAGCAACAGTTGGTTGTGCGTGTCTCCCTTATCCCATCTTATAGGTTTTCCTTTCTGAGGTTCCCATGAGGGCGTTGACGCACACACGTCCGGGCCAGAAGAGATGAGATTTTCCAACCGTTACAGGCGGACATGCGTACAGACGGACGAACGGCTGGCATCAGGCTGCCGCCTGGCACAAGTGTGTTGGACCATCAGGTAGAGTCGTCGTCTACTCCATGATATATCCGATCCCTGTCCGCTGGCTGTTATCTTTTGTCTGTGCGTTAATGATTTTTCTATACATTTCCTTTTCACATTGTTTTTTTTTTTTCTGTTTTTCTCCCCTGCCCGGCTGTTGTTGTTCTTCCCCTTCCCCCACCCCAGACTCTGGGTTATTCTTACTTTTTTTCGGGGCTATAGGGAATTATGCAATCTGGCGTCGTCATGTGGCGGAAGTATGCCGTCCCAGCATCACCAGCATCGGCTTTAAATCTCTCCCAGAGTCTGGTCAAGTCTGGCCACCGATATGATTGCCTTCCTTCCACTTGGTGTTTACACGAAAATTCAATTAAAATCGTTAGAAACGGAAGTGGAAGAAGAATCTGCTGCGGAAGTAACACGGAAGTTGTTAGGTCACTACCAGTCCCACAGAAAATTCCAGTGAAAACTCTCCAACTCTTCGGGCTGAGCTGGGCCGGAAGTAGAAAAGAGATTTGTGAGCCGGCTCCTCCTCAGAAAATCAGAAAAAAAATATTTATAATAATTTGTATACTTTGCATAGAATGGCCCCAGGCACGCAGACTGACCGTGCCACTTTTGCTTGCCTCTTCTTCTATCTATATATATTTATATAAGTGTGTATATTTTTTCTGTTGGTGGATTTGCCTTAACGGAAGCATGCCCCAACCGCAAACAAGCAAAGAAAAAACATTTTCATTCATAAAACAGCAGAAATTCCAAAAGGAAGCAGGCAAAAGCCAACAGACAACAGCACAAAAATTATAAGAATGTCAGCTTTTAAGGGGCATAAGTCGAAGGTGAGATACTCTATCTAAGAGATACTAAAAGTGAGTTGCAAGTAGGACTATTCATACTCATAAGTGAGTTAAATATTTCTATATTTTAGTTTAGTCAACTCCTTTACCAATCTACTCTTAATTCTTAAATACCCTTGAGGCTTTCAAGGATTGTATAGGGTATTGCTGGGAAACTGGTTTCTCTGGTGGGGCAGCCACCAATTGCAGCTGAAGCAGCAACCAACAACAACTTCCCCTTGTTGGTTGGATGATTTTTGCGTAGCTTGTTGATCGTCACAATTAATGAACGTCTCTACGCACACGGGTATGGACTGACTAACCACATCCACATCCTCAACCTTACATATCCCCCAAACCACAATCACTCTCAGCTGCTGTTGCTGCTGCTGTTGCTGCCACAACGGAACGGAAAAAAGTAATTCATTCATTCATTCAGTCTTCAGGCTTTTCTTGGTTCATTCAGCAACAACGTGGCATAGTTGTTTGTGGCTTGTTTTGCTGCTTTTGCGGCTTTCTTGGCTATATAATTGTTGCTTTGGCCAAAATGTTGCCGACTATATGGCGGGGCTATAAACATGTTGCTGCTGTTGCAGTTGCAGTTGCAGTGGCCGTTGCAGTTGTCTCCTTTTACGCGCTTGCCGCCAAATAAATAAATCTCGATTACAATGCCGACTCTGACTGGATATTTTTATGAATGAATGAATGGCTAGCTCTAGCTAAATGAAAAGTTGCCCCGCTTGGTGGTGGTAAACAGGCTTTTGGTGTTGCAGTTGCAGTTGCAAAAACGCGCGCAAAACGCCACCAAAACGCTTGCAACGGTTTTTGCTTGTTTTTTATCGTTTTTTTTCTTTTCTTTTTGTTGTTGTTGTTGAGTTAATTACGAGCAAGTTGCTCTGCCACGCCCCATACCCCAACCCCTGGCTTCCTCTGCCGCAGTTGTTGTTTACTCGAGCGTTTTTATGAATGAAATACAACGGCCGTAGAAGAGGAGCAACAACACCACATAGCCACCACATAGCACCACAGCACCACCAACCAAGAACAACATTCGTTGTTGTTGGCTTTTTGTGCTTATTTATGGTTAATTTATTTTTCTATTTTTTTCAGGTTTTTTGTTGTTTGTGTTGCGTTTGTGTTATTATTGTAAACAAATTGCGCCTTTGGTCACGTAATTAGCACACTTATAGTATACACGATCAGAATAGAGTTCCATACCGATTCCATACCCCCCTAAGCAGCCCCTCGAATAGGAAATTGGAACGTGTCCGTCCATAACTGTAACAAGGTCTCTCTTTCTTGGCCAACTTGGCCCAAAAGCGGAAGTATTCCAAGTCACATTTCCGACCAGAGCATTAGAGAAAATGTCCAAAACTAGAACTACTGGGGGGTAAGAGTACCCAAGACTCGTCTTGGCTCTGACTAGCTTATGGCTTTTTAATTCATATATAAGAATATATATATGTATATATATATATTTTATCCATAAAAGTTGACTTGGCGCGCGCCTCGGCTACAAAGTATATATGGATGTTGTAGAAGAGGTCGAGAGGGGGAAGAAAAGTGGGCAAACTAGTTTTTTGGTATCCGAGCATCCGTTGTGGCTGCTGCTGGCCGCTTTCAGGCATTTTTCTCAATGGAGCTCCAAGCTCTCTAAGATTGTAGACCTGAGCACATTTTTTTTTTATATATATATATATTTTTTTTTTTTAGGTGAATAATTGCGGTATGCTGTTGGCGGTTGCTTGTTGTTTTTTTTTATGCAAATATTTTCATAAATGTATGGGCCTATCTGAGAGTCTGTGGCATCCAGAT
Organism: Drosophila bipectinata; assembly: GCF_030179905.1. Lineage (NCBI taxonomy): Eukaryota > Metazoa > Arthropoda > Insecta > Diptera > Drosophilidae > Drosophila > Drosophila bipectinata. The sequence continues at coordinate 6,607,930 of NC_091738.1, forward strand.
CCAGACACACTTAACCGATATATAGCCATTGTTGTTGGCCACCGTCTGTCTGTCTACTACTCTCTTTAAATATTTGTTTGTTTGTTGGTTTTTTTTTTTTTTTTTTGCTTCTTTATGATTATTTTATTTATTTATTTACCTTGAATCGCATTGAATAATTTCTATATTTAGCATTAAAAAAAATTCCATTCCAGACATAGAGCATAGATTGAAAATTATGAAAACATGATATGCGAAATCGGATTAAAATTTTCGATTATTATTTAAATAATTACAAAAGGAGAATCTAGATCCAATCAGACTTTAATTGGAGGATTCTTGGGAAAATCGATGCTTGTTCTGATAGAAATTCATTCACTAGAATCTGATCAATCGTTCATTAAGAAACGGATGCTCCATTGATGGTTTCTGTTTCTGTGAAACCATAACCCCCATGAGCATAAATTAGCCAAAAAAGCAGATCAACGCTCGAGAAACTAGTTCGGGGATCGGATTAACAAAAACTTGTCAAATCATTGGGGGGATATCGGATGTACTAATTAGCATAAAAGTTCCATAAACAACCATTAGGGGTGTGGCCGGCAAGACGTTGGATTTATGCATAAATTCATAAATATTTATTGCAAGATTTTGGCATCAAGTATACGCCGTGTTGGATGCCCAGTTTGGAGTATTTTCACACCTAAGATGGTTCGTTTTTTTTTTTGGTGGATCTGAAAGATTGGTTTTTTTAAATTTTGGTCTTGCCACGCTTACTTGCACCAAATATGCGTGGCTGATTTGTTTGTTTAAGGCCATATAGACTGTTTGTTGTTGGCTCTGTTGGCCATTCATTCATTCATTCATTTGGACGGTCTGTCGCTTTGGCATTCATTCATAGATTGACTTGCCCAGCCAAGCGACAAGTCCAAGTCGCTGACGTAGCGTTCGCTGCTCATCCAGCGTTTACGTTTTCATTCATTCATTCATTCATTTAGTCGGAAGACCCATACTCATACACCCGTACACTCATACACTCTTACACCCATGGGTGTGTGTATGTAGAGCTCACCCTCCCAAAACCCCCCTTCTTCAGACCATCATCATCATCATCGACTTTGTCGTCGTCGTCGACGTCGTCGTGGTCGTGGTCGTATTTCATTCATGAATTTTCTTTCATTCAGCTTTAGGCCCAGGCCTTCCCCCAACCCTCCCCCCCCCTATTTGTATTCCCCCCATCTCTTTCACCATTCCTCGCGCCATCTCCCTCTCCGAGTGTTGTTGTTGAAAACGTTTTTAAATACCGGAACTGAATGTTTAGCGCTTTTAAGCATGGGAACTTTTTGTTTTCTTCCATCAACTTTTCTTCCACCTTCCCTTCTCCCGGACGGCCTTCTTCCTCCATCCATCTCTCTCAGTCATTGATAGGCCCTCTCTCTCTAACTGCTCTTTTCCCCATGGTCTTTTGTGGATCTATTCCGCTCGGATCTATTCACCAATAAGGCGTTTTTTTTATTGCAAGTTTCCAAACAACAGGAATTCTATGCCCGATTCTCGGTTCTGTGTGTGTTTTTGTCTATTTTAGGTGTTGTGTTGTGATGTTGTTTTGTTATGCTTTTTTTTTTTGATGTTTTTTATATGCGTTCCAAATTTATTGCAGCCATTGGGGTTTTTGAAATTTATGGGCCCAAGTCGGGAAAGATCGTTAGGGGTTTGGGGCTTAAAAGATGGTTAAAGGGTAAATGAGTAAGAGGTCTAAATTTTGTAAGAACTTTAACTTTTTGCGAGAAGATATAGAAACTAATTCTTTGATTTCTTGCAAGTCTTTATCTTAAGAGTAATCTAAAGGATCTAAAAGTTGTATCTGAAAGATTCCTCAATTCCTTTCAGGGTGTTCTCTAGTTCCCTATATCTCTAAGAAGTCTAAAGATTGTAAGATCTTGAAGAACCATGTCGATGGACTATAGAAACTAATCCTTTAATTCATTCAAATATTTATCTTAAGAGAAATCTTAAAGATCGGAAAGATTCTTTAACTCTTCTTAAGGTATTCTGGAGTTCCCCATATCCCTAAGAAGTCTAAAGATTGTAAGAACTTGAAGAACTTTGCGAGGAACTTTGGGGATATGCATATAAGGATTTAAACTGAAATCTTTAAAAGTGATTCTTTCAATCTTTATGTATATAGTTTATCTGAAAGATCCCTCAACTCATCTCAGGATATTCCCTAGTTATCCATATCCCTAAGAATTCTAAGAGTTTATATGAACTTGAATAACTTTGTAAGAAACTAAAGTAACTATAATTAAATCCCTTAATTATAAGTCTTCCAATCCTTATCCAACTAGTGCTTATCCAACTCTTCTCAGGGTATTCCCTAGTCGTATTACTCAACCTCGTAACCTCGATTCTTACTTGTTTATATTGTCAATATTTTGCTTTTGATTACTATGGATATTTCACGCCTCGGCCTCGTCCCAGCAACCAACACCTATAATACTTTCAGAATTCGATTTTCAGGGCGTGTTTCTCTCATATGACATTTGACATAATAGATTTCCGATGGCATGATAGACATGATATATGTCATAGACTGCTCTTTCCGTTCCGGGTGTGGAAACAATGGGCTGCGACTTGACCTATGACCAGAATTCGCATTGTAATGGATTTCCATGAAATCTAAAATACGATCTGATAGATACAGAATACTCTATATATGTATCTGATCTAAGATCGGCACTTGTCAACTTTTTTTTTGGCTTTCGGCTTAGTTGGGCTTAGTCAGCATTGAACTCTTGACCTGGCCGGCTAATTGGTTTGGTTTGGCATCGTTCGAGTAACGCAATTGCCGAGAAGCCGACTTTAATTGATCGAATGCGACAGATCTTTCCAGGGGCCTGGGCTGCAAACAACTTTCATTTTTCATCTAGAGACCGAGTGTTGCTTGTTGGTGTTGCAATTAAATGTGCCATATGCGTGATACTGGCTTTGGTGGGTGTCAAGTGTAATGGCTATAGGGCGGCTGCTAAATATAGAGGTGCCCCGAGGCGGAGTTACTTTTTAGACAGAGATAGAGAGAGTCTATAGAGAGAGATAGATTCGGACCCAGCCCAAAAAAAGTTGCATTGCAAAACCTGCTATCTTATAGATGTGGCTTGTTTTTGTTGTTGTTGTTGTTGCTGTTGGCGTGGGCAACTTACAAATGGCAACCAGTTGAGCAGGTGTCTGCTGACGTTGTTGCCTGAATTATGCAACCTGCCATTGCCAGTTGTTTGTTGTTGTTGTTGTTTTTGCATAGATCAATACAAACATGTTGCACGATCAGCACTGGTAATTAGCCAGTTCCATTAATTGCCTTCCTATGACAATTGACTTATTCTAGAAGAATTGGAAGAATTGGAGAATTAGACTTTCTACTCACCCCCACTTGGTAGAGGATGCGCACATCCTTGTCGCCGCGTCCGTGCTTGTTGCTGCTGCGATGTTGCTGCTGTTTCTGCAACATTTGGCGAGCACGTCGTCGCGACTCGGCCAGTAGCTCCTGTTCCTGATCCGCCGTAGAGATGCTGACCACAGTCAGTTGCTCCGGCGTGGGTTTCACTGTACTACTGCTACTGCTACTACTGCTGCTGGAGGTTGATGCAACAGTGGCTCCTCCTGTCGCTGCACCGGCTGCTGCAACATCTTTGGCATCGATGACGGTGTACTCCAGGGTCTTGTGCTTCTCCGCCGTGCTGGTCGGCGTGATCTCGAACACCTCGAGGGGCAGTCGCGTGCCGCCGACAGTGGTCGTCAGAGGCAGCACCAGCACCAGCAGTAACACGCTGCACGGCAGCAACATCAATGTCGAAGGCATGATTTATGGCTCTATGGCTAACAGGCTAACAGGCTAGCTGACTGGCTAGAATCGATCGATCGAGATTCGTGCGTATGTGATGTTTTCTGTGTCTGTCTTGTGGTTGTAATTGACACTCAATGAAAATTTGTAATTGAATTCGAATCAGTGTTCTCGCTCCAGCTCTAGTAGCTTGCTGGCACGCTCAGAACCCATGGCTCAGCATCATCGAAATTACACACAAACACAAACACAACAAATCAGGTTTCAAATCGAATCTGATCGAGTCGATCGATCGATTGATTTGTGGCAAATGTCACTCGAATAATTTGTATTCTTTTTTTTTTTTCTGAATCACACTTGATATTTATAATGGATTTCTTGTAACTTTACACCCGCGCGTCGTGTATCTCAGTGTCTGTAATCCTCGTCTTTTGCTCCTGAATCGAGGTGGCTTCTCTGTTCGCTTCCTGCCTCGTTCTTGACGGCTCAGTTCAGTTCAGTTCGGTTCGGTTCGGTTTGGTTGTTCGCTCGACCAACTCACTTTTCGATCTGATCAAACAGAAAAACGAAACGCGGCCGAGAGTGAGTGTCTGCTGCCGACGACGAGGCAGCGCTGCTCCGCGATTCTACACTGCAAGCAACGACGTGCTTGATTCGGTGGGATTCTAGAAATTATTAAGAACTAGGGAGTAAATTCTTCAGAGACAACAAGCAAGCGCATGATCTGTATTGAATCATTTGAGATATAATATTTTCATTAAATTAAAATAGGTGCTTACATAGATATTGTTATGATAAGTTAGACACACACTTCTTTACAAAAATACAAAATATATTATAGTTTATACAAAATATATTAATAGTTAAGTCTCTAAGATGAAATCTAAATTATATACTTCTAGGAATAATCAATCTAGATTCTAGAAATTCCAAATTTTAGGTATAATTATAAAGATAAGATGAAAGATGAAACTTTATTACTGAAGAAGTGAGTTTATTTTTACACTCTCAAGGTTTTAGTTTTTTGAAAATTAATATTTATGAAATAAAAGGTCTCTATCTTCTATTCTTTTTTATGGATTTTAAAAACTTAGTGTTTTTAAATTGATTAGTCAATTTACTATGGAGATATTTGAAGAAAAAATTCCAAAGAAAAACTAAAAAAAAAAGTTAGATGCTACAGTTTTGTACTCTCTATACCAAAGCTTCTTATTTTAGGGACAAGCCTTTCTATATTAAAATATTATTTTTCTTTATTCTTATTTATAGATACTAAATCTAGCTCTGAATTGATTATGCTCAGATAGTTCCGAATTGTATTTAAAATTATTTTTCTATTTATTAGTATTTCTCATAACACCCAGTTAAGCCAACTTAAAACTAAATACCCTAATCACCTAAAAAGTACAATAAAAATTTCTAATTACATAAGTATTTCTCTCTGTGCATGACCGTTCACGGCGACAGAGAGCTGGAAGAGAGCCCGCAAGAGAGTATTTGGTAGACTGTGGATATGAATGAATGAACATGTTGTTGCTGCTCTCGGGCAAGTGTTGTTGTTGTTGCTGCTCTTGCTGCTTTCCCGCTGGTGGTTGCAGCATCCATTGCCGGTTGGTATCTGTGAGTGTGCGTGAGGTATCTGTGAGATGCATCCGGCGTGGTATGGGTGAGAGCCCAACAGCAAGGTGTCTCTGGCTCGCGTGCTTGGCTTAAAGAGAAAACAAAATTAAATAAAAAAAAAAATAAATAAATATAAAAAAGCCAAAACGGCTTTGCCGCTTCCGTTGCATCCTTTCGGACGTTTTTGCTGCCTTGACGGTGCCCGGAGTTGGTTATTTTGTTTTTGTCATTTTTACTACGGCACCGGAAACTAATTCCTGCTTGGGCCTCCAGCTCCTCCTCCTCCTGCTCCTCCTGGTGCTGCTACATTGGGCCTGCTCCTCTTGGTCGGTTTTTGCCCTCTTTGCTGCCTTGGTTTCATGTTTGGGCTTCGGTCTCGTAGCGCATGCCAAAAAAAAAGAACAACAGAATAAAAAACAGCAAAAAATCAAGAAAAAGAGTTTAGCCAGAAAGGAAACTGAGCCTGGCAAATGATCGGGGCTTTAAATGCTCTTCCAGGCTTATATTAAAAGATATAGTTTTAATTATAGGTATCTTTAGAAATCTATTTCAGTCCTTTAAGAAACCCCTTAGAAGTAAAGAGGTAAAGCAATATGGTTTGGGAGCTTATGGATTCTAAAAACCTACCTCTATGTCTTTGTTTTAAAACCTTTAATTTTCAAAGAAATGTTCTGAATTTTTTATGAAAGTAATATCTTAAGTTCTTTTCCCTAACGAAATACTTTATTTAAGTAAATAATTTAAGGATTTCACAAGAAAAGCTATTGATTTCAGGAACCCTTTAGTTTCAGTTTAAGAACTCTTTGAATAAGAACTCCCTTAACAATTCCCTTCTACTATCCCAACTTAAGAACACTTTCTTATAGAGTATATAGAGAGTTGAAGAGAGGTCTGGAAACGGGTCTCCTCCATCTTCAATCTCCAGCTTGGAAGTTCAAGCGAAAACGCGCGAGGTTCGGCAGAAAGCCCGCCAATTTTATGGGCCAAACCCGATAAGATTTCATTTGTTTACGAGTTACCTTGAGACGCTTCAACAACAACAACAACAAAAACATACATACACCTCTTACTATATATATATATATGTGTATATAATATATGAGTAGCATTAACAAGAAAGAACTTCAACTGAAAGGCGGCCATTGTTGATGAAGGTTTCCCTTTTTCCCCCCCGTTTCCAATTCGATTTCTAGCTAACGACCAACAGCTGATCAAAGAATATATCTTGTGGCTCCATTTTCAGGTAAAATGTATGCGGTAATTGGCCGTAGGCACGGCAAGATCCTCTCCGGGGATCTGACCCAGGGCAGTGGAAATTTCGCGGTCACCTGTCTCCTGCCCGTGATCGAATCGTTCAACTTTGCCCAGGAGATGCGCAAGCAGACATCTGGCCTGGCCTGTCCGCAACTGATGTTCAGTCACTGGGAGGTGAGTACTGTACAGTTAAAGGTCCTTAAAAGGAACTGTGGTATTAGATACTATTTAATATTTATTTTATAGGAAAATAAATCTTTTTCAATGATTTTTTTTTAGAATTTTTTAAAGCAAAGTCATTAGTCTTCAACTTTAAAGCCATCTTTGGAAGTTGCCCTGTAGCTCGCTGAGATTGTTGGAGCAGCTGTTGCCAAGCTGGGGCACAAGTGCAGCGTCTGTCCGGCCATATGCCATGTGCGTGCCTTACTTTCTGGCTCCTCTTCTGCTCTGGAGGCTGCCCCAACCTCTCCCTTTCTCTTTACCAATTTCTGTGATTTTTTTTCCCCCAAGATTCTCGCTGCCAGTCTGTGGTCAATAAAAATCTCAGCTTACGCTGTGTGTTAAGCCTTCTGTTACCTTCTGTTGAAGTCTTATAAGCTAAACCACAGACACCAGCTAGCTAGCAGCAACATGGCAACAGCAGCATCATCATCAGGGGCAGCTTCGTTGGCAACAACAGTTGGACTGAAAGTTATATGGTCCATTTGAGGCTGCAGCTGTGTGCCAAGCTCGTAGTGGTAACCCAGACGACTCCACTCTCCTCCTTTCTCCATTCCGGCATTCTGACCTTGTCGTGGGCCACTCATAACCACCAAGATGATGATCTCTTTCCAGCGGAAACCACCGAGATTGGTCAAGATGGGCTATTATGAGAGAGTCTCCTCAGAGATGATTCAAAAATCAGCATGATAGAATTAATCTTAACTTCCTCAGATACATTGTTGTTTTTAATTAGGCAACACCTTCTAAGGTTTAAAGGAAATTGGTTTCTTTTGTCGCCTGTACAAAGTATTCCCAGAGGTCTTTCGATATCTCTATATCTATGGATTTCCAGCCAATCGATAACAACAAGTTTTCGTATAATGACTTCCGGCGATTTTCTATTTCTTGGCGTCGGAGCTTCGTATAATTTCTTACGCATTTCCAGCGCCAGACAGTGGCCAAGATAGTGGTCAGGTATCCGAGAGGTGGGGCATCTACTACTCTGTGGTATCTGTGTGTGGAAATCTTAACGGAAACTAGTTTAGCCAGCACTAGTGGAAAAGTATCTGAGAGATAGTCAATACAATTTCCATCATTATTTTGAAAACAATTAGGATTTCGACTTGCCTTTCGCTCGAGCAATTAAAACGGTTCAGTACTCTGTCCACGCCCACTTATCAGTGTGTTGGCCAGTGGCCTCCGCCCCAACCCTTTTCCATTTCCACCTCTGGTGTGTGTACCTGCCAGGTGAGTGAGTGGGCAGGCAGGGCTCTGGGCCGTGGGCGCAGTTGTCACGTGCCCATAATAACAACGAAGGCGTCAACTTCACTCGAGTGGCCAACTTCTGGCTCTGACTGTGGCAACGGGAAAAAAAGGGCCTCGCCCGGAGGTGTTGGCAGAGGAAGAGGAGCGTCCAGAGCGTTTGGAGCGTTCCCCCAAAAAAGCCATTTGAATTTCTTGCTACATCATGCCCCACAATAAGTTCGTTAAGCTGCAACGTCTCAAGAAATCATCTTTGCAGAGATACGACCTTAAAGCTCGTCTCTTGGAAACTGAAACATGAACCTAAAACGACAAAAACTAATTATCTGTTTTCATAAATCATAAATATTAGTGGCTTTAACCCAAAAGACATAGGTTTAAACCTTAAGATACTCTGTTTCTGAAATAAATAGTTAGGAAAGATACTATTTAAAATAATTAAAATGCACTTCCTTGGGAAACTTGGAATATATTCTTTTAATTAAAACTCTCTCTGTTTTATGTCTATGATCCACACCTTACCTAACCCTACCCTTCAGGTGGCTACTGTCTTTTGTTATTATTTAATTTGGTGCTTCCTTTTGTTTTTTTTGTATTTTTTATTGGTGTCTCCACCTTCCCGGCTGCTGCACTTCTCATCTCGTTTCTTGCCACTTGATGAACCTGAAGATTGTTATTATGATTACGTACGTGTGTGTCTGCAGCGGGTTGGGGGGTTAGGTGACAGGAAGAGGGTCAAGACCTGCAGCCTACCCAAAAAAAAAAAAAATAAACCAAACAAGAAAATAAAAAAAGAAAAACATAACATAACAACTTTGGCTACTGGTCTTACTTTTAGGACGCTCCAGATCTCCTCCTCCTCCTCCGGTGCTGGTCTGGTCTGGAGTGTTGCATATGATTTGGTTCTGGTTGTTGCTGGTGTTGTTGGTTGTTGGTTGTCGCGCTTTGCATGCAAGACCTGAGCTCTGGAACTACTTCAAAAGCATAACAGCCACACCAACAACCACATCTGAAAATGTGAGCAAAGAACCAAGGTAAATAACAAATAATCTGATAACTCGTTTTGTATACCTGCCACAGCCACAGCCACTGCCTGCCTGCCTGCCTTGCCCCACCAAAGGGAAAGTCTACGCCGGAGACAGTCCGTGGTAGGCGTAGGGTTAGGGTGTGGGGGCTGCAGTTCACCCCCGGAGGGGCAGGAGGAGAGCATGGTAGTGCCCTAAAGTCTGCCTGGTGCGAATAAACATACACACAAATGCACTTGAAGAAAAATTCTACAAAAATTTTATATAGAGAGGGAGGATATAGTCTGGACTTGGCTTTATTTTTTACTCTGCTGGGATATATATCCATGGCGAGGCAAGTGTTTATCCAAGTGGCCAAAGGATTGCTCTTATTGTTGTTGTTGTTTCGCTTAAGTGGAACGTGGTTTGCATTGTCCGCTCGCTGGCTGTCAAAATGACGTTCATCGTAGTCTGTAGTCCCCAGTCCCCATTCTCGCACACTCTAGAGACTTTTGGAGACGGTGGGGGCGGGGGGCCCCCAAGTCTTTCGAATCAACTCAACTCGACTCGAATCGAATCGAGTTATTCTCTTTGGCCCCGGTCTCTTTCACAGTCTTTCAGCCAGTTTCTGGCGCGCGATAATAATCTCAACTTGGTCTTGGCCGCGGACGCGGACAGACGGACAGATAGACGGACACTGGGACGGACAGAATGGACTTAGGGAGGGACGTATGGCAGCGTATTTCGGTAGCTGCCGCGTAAATTACCTGCATACAAACCGCGCGCGGTCGGACAGGTAAATACACACACTCGTACGGACACACAAAGATACAAACACGTGGAGATACAGATACTGAGATACACACAGCCACACACACCTCAGTCCATGTGTGTGTTTGTTGATGTCACGTCGTTTGCTTTTGGATTTTTGTTTTGGTTTTCGCGGCTGCTTCAATATTTTTCTTAATATTTCTACCTTTAGATTTTGGGAGATGGTTGTGTGGAGCTCCAAGTGGGGAGGGGGAGGGGGAGGAAGGGCTTGGATCGTGAGGAACTGTGAGGAATGGTGAAGGTGGAGAGAAGTGGGAGACTAACCTCGGAGTTGGGGGAGGAGACTGAGCCTCTGGCTGGCCTGCAATCTACAGCGTGATCGGGAAAGCAGGACACTGGCCATAATATGCATGTACTTGTTGGTAGTCCCCCCCTATATATTAACCTATGCATACCCCCCTTTTCTGCCAGTGTAATCCCCGGCCCTGCTGCTAGCTGCTCATTTGTCTGGCCCGACTCAGACGCAAGTTCTGCGCACTTCTGGAGCACTTCAGCTGCCACAGGGTCTCCTCCGTTTTCGGTCCAAGACTGGAGTGGGAAGGATAGTGGCCTGGAGGAGGGGATGGGTATAGTATGGGATGTTGCTGCGCATGCGCAGAACCATTTTGCAACGGATGGCAGAATGCCTCGGGACTCGAGATGGGTGTGCGTGTGTGTGTATGTGTTGTGACAGGGACTGTGAACTGGGATTTCGAACTGCGAACTGGGATTGCCTTACCTTGTCGAGGACTACTGGCTGTTGTGGTCTCTTTAGAGCCTGGATCCCTCCAACCCTCGATCGCTGCCCCCACTTGGCGTTGTTCGTTGTTGTTAAACAAGCGAATCGTTGTGCCCGATAATGATCTACATGGGATTGCGAAGATGTTCGAGGGCCCGCAGTTTAGCGTAGTGCGAACAGATGGCCAGAAAACACTCGTACACAGGACGAAAAAGGGGTAGAAGGTTATTTAAATTCAAGAAATCCTTTTAACGGCTGGTAGCTCTTGAAAAATGAGCTTCATATAATAGGGATTTTAGTCCTTGCTTCCCGAAAATATTAATAATTTCTTTCTCTGTGAAAGCTGTATCCTGAAAAAAAGGCCAACAATGCCTGTGCGTCTCAATCGGTTTCAGGGCAAGCTCAGTCATTGATGGGGGAATCCAAAGTATGGAATAAAACCCAAAATCTGTCAGAGGGAGAGGAGATTTTCCAGGGAAGTGCTCGACACCCGCCCGCTGTGTCAACTCAAGTCCTTGCTGAAAAAAAAGAAAGAAATACAAAATACAAAACAATGCAGATCTCACACCAGAGATTCTCAAGTGGTTCGCCTTGCAGGAGGCAATCATCAATCAAGCGTGGACCGAGTACCTTTGAAGAGAGAGGGAAGGTTCTTCACGCCATTGAGGAAATGCCTCGTACAATTCTGCGTATCCTGGCGAGCCTGCCTTATCACGCAATGCGTGTCCCTGCGTCCTTTGAAAGTCATTAAGCGTCGAGTCCATTGTCGATGCCTCTCGAACCCAAAACAATGAAGATGTGAAAATGCACGCTTTCCCTGCCGGGCACACAAAAGGATGCTCAGCCCATAAAACCCAACCAACCCAAATCCAATCCAATCCAGTGCGAGGCACAGGCGCAGGCGCATAGACCCAGCGACGCCTCGTCCTTAGTCCTTGTGTCATTCCCTATTGTCTCGTCTCAAGTGCCTAAATGATTTCCTGGAAGGCCATTCACACTGCGCGTTCTTCTCTTCTCTCTTACAGGTGATTGATATCGATCCCTTCTGGCTGCCCACCACCGAGGAGGAGCTGATGCACTTCGGCGAGAAGGCGGACTCCGCCAACCGGGCCAAGCTCTACATGGACAGTGTGCGACGCCGGAAGGGTCTCTTTGTGGACGAGCAAGTGGTGGAGCATGCCGAGAAGCAGCGCACCCTCTCCAAGAACAAGTGATTCCCCCCTGGATGCCTCTTCGGGTGAGTCTATCTTAATAAGGGGGGAACAAGTAATAAATTTCATAAAAATTATATTTTTTATTATCTGAAAATTTCTTATAATTAATAGGAATTAGTTTTAAAGTTAATCTTCTTCGGTTGGGACATCCGGGGCAGCTTGTTTTTTGGGTATAAGGCCACTTTCTTTTTCTGGAACTTCTGGGACAGCCAATGAGTTCTTTCCCAGAATAATGTGAATGCACCTAAAGAGATTACATTAATTAAAAGATTAAATTAATTAATAGTTAAGTAACTTACAATATAAGCACAAAAACAGTCAACTGGGTGGCTATCGTCAGCATGAAGACTGCCCCTCCGTTGTTATTCGATTTAGTGGCACGGTAGAGCTGCGAGTAGCACACCCCGCTGATGAAGGGCACCGCATTATCGCAGACCGCTAGCAGGGCAAACACCTTGCCGCGCTCCGAGGTCGGGACTATTTTGGAGGTCATTGCCCGGATCATGGGACCCACAATCGGACCCAGACTGCAGACCACAGCTCCGGCATAGAGCAGATCCGTGTTGTCGGCAAAATAGAAGAACAAGCGGGCTATCGTATGCGCCCAGGTGCCGATGAAGATGATTATCTAGTTTCCAGGATGACCCAATTAGTTGGGATTAGTAAGGGGTGGGTGTAATCCTAGACTTACTGTATCCCTCCAGCCCAGGACCTTGTTCATTAGAGGCACTGCCAGCAGCATGGCAATCACGTAGGCCGACGACTTGAAGGTCTTGAAGCTGCTGTACGAGCTCACGTCCCAGTTGAACTTGTCGAGGGTGTACATGTACAGGTAGCTGCCCTCGTCCCGCTGGAAGGTGTAGAGCGCCATGCTAACCAGCAGGATAATGAGGAAGCTCCGCCGATGACCCCGCCGCTTCTTCACGAGCACCGCGAACGAGTCCTTTACGTGCTGCTTGTCGAAATAGTCCACCCAGAAGCCGCAGTAGCCCAACTCCCTGAGAGAACGCTGGCGGGGAGTGGTTTGCCACTAAATGGAAACGAGGTGGAAGTTAAGGGTTAGTAGGATATTATTCTCTAAAGGCCTCTCACTCTCACCTTGAGGGCAAAGAAAGAATAGATAATAGCCAGGGCCAGAAGGCTAGCGTTTACGGTGAACATATCTGCGTAGGACTGATTGAAGACCTTGTAGTAAAGATGGGAGCCCAGGGCCACTCCTGTGGGCATGGCGCTCAGGTAGATCACGTCCAGAATGGTAACTCTGATGGTGCGCTGCTCCAGCGTTGATATGTCCGAGATATAAGCGAAGCAGGAGGCGAAAATGGCCACATCCGCTCCTGTAAGCGCCGATGGCAGCGTAGCCGAGTAGATAATGTTCTGAACTGGCCAGGTGGGCATCTTGGCGTTCACCACAATCATCGTGGAGTAGATGAACTTGCCGAACAGACCTATCAGCAGGGGCAGTTTCCGGCCACGACGATCTGAGAATGAGCCCAAAAACAGGGCCAGTATGATGGGGAAGACATGGGCGGATATGTTCTCCCACTGCAGGAACCAGGCGTTGGTTTTTAAGGAGGCATCCTTGAACACCTTGTTCTCCGGTAGATTGATGTTCCGGCAGATCTCCTCCGTAAAGTTATTGTTCACCCGACACGACTTGTACAGGAAGAAGTTCTGCTCCACCACCGAGGTGATCATGAAGGCGAACATGTACAGGAACATGGTGGGCTCCACGGAAATGGAAGTCACCACATGCCATGTCCACTGGCAGAAGGAGCGCCTCGCTGTCACCTCGCCAAGATTGGGACTGGTGCTATTTTCGCTGGCCTGGCTATGGCGTCTCTGTTGTGGTGTTGCAATGGCTGTTCCTTCGACTCCATTTTCGCTGCCATTTCCTGTGGGTGCCTGAAAGTATGCAATGCATTTTGCATTCGAGTTGCTTTGCTTGGTAATTATTTTTTATGCTGGCAATGCTGCTAGATCTCGACAAAGTTGAGCTTTGAAACTCGTTTCCAAACAATAAGTATGAGATACACAGCCAAGGGGTAGTTTTACTTGATAAACTCACTTATTTTGAAATATTTAAATTTTAATTATAAAGTTTATGGAAAATATTTTAATTTTAATACACAATATTTTTTTTTTTTAAATTTTTTAACTTATTTTTGTAGAGTATTAGCAATTCAACTATATTTTTAAAATAATCATGCCATGTGCTTTGTTGACATACATACTATGTATTTATTTATTATTTTTGAGATAAGTGTCTTGTTACAATACTTCTAATTTGTATGACGAATCACTTTTCTTTGTTTTCTTTCTTTTATTCACATTTTTAATTTAAAATCAATATAGTTTTTAAGTCAAACATTATTGTATTGTCATGGTCAAGGTCACTAGAACCACTTCTGTTGTATTCTCAGCATTTTTTGAGCAGAATTTTTCCGCTTGGCGTATACGTAATACGTAACCATTGAATGAAACGATCGCGTCTCCAATTATTCTGATTTATTTGATAAAGTAAAATGAAAACTAATTGATTTGAAGTTTATTTTATTGTTGGCTTGCCGGCACTCTCACTTTGTGGTTGATAAATTTAGCCGCGTTGCAAAACAAAAACAAACCATTTAGCGGCAAAATGCCCCGAAAAACCACTCACCTCGACAGCGCTCATTTTCGCTCTGCGCACTCGCAAGAGTCTCTCCCGCTGTTAAATAATGTTGGCCGGCCTTCGGCTAGGGGTTGAGATAGAGAGCTTTTTATGCTCTCGCAGCTTTCAGATTTCAGATTCAAATTAGAAACCGCCAACTGCAGCTTATCAAAAGATTGTTTTTAATATTTGCATGGCTATTCCATTATCCGATAGATTGTTTGTTTTGCAAATTGGTCACTTGATTACGTTATTTACGCTCTATTTTGATTACGGGGTATATTGGCTTTTGTGGCTGCAGTTTGCTCTATTTAATTGCTCTTTAATCGAACACACGTGTTTGATTCTAACTATTTTATATTTTAATTAGCGTCTAGCGGAATTCTATGGATTTCCCCCTTATCACAACCCTTTACCGCACGTAGTTCTCACTTTCCGTTCAATGTCGAAGACGTCCAATGGACGATAACAGCATCGATAACAGCCTTCTTTATTAAACCTTAATTATAGACTAATTAAGTTGGGATTTACAGCTCTGGACACTAATTTAGGGGACCACTAAAGTAGCGATACGCGATACCAACAGTGTATTATGTCTGAACAGATTTACGGTTTAATTTTTATTGTTTCTGGAACTGCTGTTGCTTTTTGCTTATAAGGTACTATAAAGGTGTATCAAATAACGTTGCACAATTGTTTTATATATATGGTTCTATATATATTCGTATATATATTATATTTTGTACCGCTGGGTTGCGACTGATCCGCGCAATGGCTAACTGAGAACTGAGAAAAACAGGGGCCGTTCCGTTCACTCTTAATGGCTTATCAGCGAAAAGTGCTGATACTGATTTCGATTGGCTTTATTTTAATCACGTCTTCGATTTCGATTACCCATAGACATACCCTAGCAATAAAAGCTATAATTTTTGAATTGGTTAATTGGAAAATCGTTTTTGTAATTACAAAAAAAAAGTTTGTATGTTATTTTACCAAACACCATTTATGAGTCCGATCACTACAATCTGTAAAAAAAGATTGAAAAAATATAACAACAAATATCTTGGCCAATTTTTGACTTTCCTCATTCAAAACACTGCTTAATTATGGTCTTTTAATTTTTCGAATATTTTCCTCCAGGAAATTTTCTGAAATTGTGAGTTTTTCCGATTGGCAAACTTTGGCTCCTTCTAATGGCCATAGCTCTGACAATTATCAGATCAGGAAATAAAGTACCATTCAGTAATCAGCGAACCCAGGAGCGACTTTCCTCATTCAAAACATTTCCTAAATATGGTTTTGAAATTTTTGAATTTTTTCCTAGGGGTACCCCTATAAAAATGTATGTTTTTCCGATTTCCCCACTTTTGGTCCTTCCGATGGCCATAGCTCTGCCAAATTGTATCCGATCAGGAAATAAAGTACCATTCAGTAACCAGCGAACCCAGGAGCGACTTTCCTCATTCAAAACATTTCCTAAATATGGTTTTGAAAATTTTCGAATTTTTTCCTAGGGGTACCCCTATAAAATTGTACGTTTTCCCGATTTCCCCACTTTTGCTCCTTCTGATGGCCATAGCTCTGCCAAATTGTTTCCGATCAGGAAATAAAGTACCATTCAGTAATCAGCGAACCCAGGAGCGACTTTCCTCATTCAAAACATTTCCTAAATATGGTTTTGAAATTTTTCGAATTTTTTCCTAGGGGTACCCCTATAAAATTGTATGTTTTCCCGATTTCCCCACTTTTGCTCCTTCCGATGGCCATAGCTCTGCCAAATTGTATCCGATCAGGAAATAAAAAACCATTCAGTAATCAGCGAACCCAGGAGCGACTTTCCTCATTCAAAACATTTCCTAAATATGGTTTTGAAATTATTCGAATTTTTTCCTAGGGGTACCATCATAAAATTGTGTTTTCCCGATTTCCCCACTTTTGCTCCTTCCGATGGCCATAGCTCTGCCAAATTGTATCCGATCAGGAAATAAAGTACCATTCAGTAATCAGCGAACCCAGGAGCGACTTTCCTCATTCAAAACATTTCCTAAATATGGTTTTGAAATTTTTCGAATTTTTTTCTAGGGGTACCCCTATAAAATTTTATGTTTTCCCGATTTCCCCACTTTTGCTCCTTCTGATGGCCATAGCTCTGCCAAATTGTATCCGATCAGGAAATAAAGTACCATTCAGTAATCAGCGAACCCAGGGGCGACTTTCCTCATTCAAAACATTTCCTAAATATGGTTTTGAAATTTTTGAATTTTTTCCTAGGGGTACCCCTATAAAAATGTATGTTTTTCTGATTTCCCCACTTTTGCTCCTTCTGATGGCCATAGCTCTGCCAAATTGTTTCCGACCAGGAAATAAAGTACCATTCAGTAATCAGCGAACCCAGGAGCGACTTTCCTCATTCAAAACATTTCCTAAATATGGTTTTGAAATTTTTCGAATTTTTTCCTAGGGGTACCCCTATAAAAATGTATGTTTTTCCGATTTCCCCACTTTTGGTCCTTCCGATGGCCATAGCTCTGCCAAATTGTATCCGATCAGGAAATAAAGTACCATTCAGTAACCAGCGAACCCAGGAGCGACTTTCCTCATTCAAAACATTTCCTAAATATGGTTTTGAAATTTTTCGAATTTTTTCCTAGGGGTACCCCTATAAAATTGTACGTTTTCCCGATTTCCCCACTTTTGCTCCTTCTGATGGCCATAGCTCTGCCAAATTGTTTCCGATCAGGAAATAAAGTATCATTCAGTAATCAGCGAACCCAGGAGCGACTTTCCTCATTCAAAACATTTCCTAAATATGGTTTTGAAATTTTTCGAATTTTTTCCTAGGGGTACCCCTATAAAAATGTATGTTTTTCCGATTTCCCCACTTTTGCTCCTTCTGATGGCCATAGCTCTGCCAAATTGTATCCGATCAGGAAATAAAGTACCATTCAGTAATCAGCGAACCCAGGAGCGACTTTCCTCATTCAAAACATTTCCTAAATATGGTTTTGAAATTTTTCGAATTTTTTTCTAGGGGTACCCCTATAAAATTGTATGTTTTCCCGATTTCCCCACTTTTGCTCCTTCCGATGGCCATAGCTCTGCCAAATTGTATCCGATCAGGAAATAAAAAACCATTCAGTAATCAGCGAACCCAGGAGCGACTTTCCTCATTCAAAACATTTCCTAAATATGGTTTTGAAATTTTTCGAATTTTCGTCTAGAGGTACCCCTATAAAATTGTGATTCCAGTGGCCAAATTTTTCTAATAAAATTAATTTCCAAAATGTTTTTTCTTTTCAGGTTGTGAGCCGCACTCGAAAGAACCTGATGAACTGGAAAATTACAAATGAAGCTAAGAGGTGACAAATAATAGCTGTTTTATTTAAATAAATTATTTTATAAAATAGTATATATTAAACTTTATACAAATTTTATAAAAGTTACATAAAATAAATAATATTTTTGTGGAAAACAACAGTTTCATTTTTCTAAAAGGATTTCAATTGATAGATTTCGGAAAGAGCAGAGGGGCATGCTAAGAAAGTGCATTTATGAAGTGATGCTCATTAAGAATAGGTATCTTTTTGCATCCAAGTTAATGTTTTTTCCAGTGCCAGTTGAAGTTCATTCCCAAGAATGCTTCTTCATGCTAGCTATATCTTTCTGAATTAATTTCAATGTTCTCTTTGAACGCGAATGTCGCGAGCAAAACAGAAACGTGATGACAATGGCGAGCTGCTTTTCCTCGTATTTCTATTTTCCCCCATTGCCGCGGCGGTTTTCCCGCTGGCTGCTTGGATGGATGCCTTTGGCGCTGCAGGGCTTCCCGGCAGCTTGGCCGGGAATCTTACTCTTACGCTTCGCCCCCTGACCCCATCGCTGCCAATGGTAAGTGGTAATTGGAGTCGCTGTCTGAGCCCGCTGCCCGCCAAGCGGTCGGTAAACTGCAAGACGATCGAGTGCTCTCCACCGGGGCCACCCTAAGAACTAGCCTCTGATTCCCACCTCGTTGGGTTACTTGCATAGCTAAGTGGAACAGGAGTCACTGGTTGAATGCGAACTGGCAGGGGGTTCTCTAATTTATGACTATCTCCCCCTTATCTTGGCCATCTCAACCAGTGCCTACTGTGGCTGCCTATCTTAGTGTCAGCCTGGCTGTGACAACTTCTCGCCGAAGAGCAATCGGTTAGTTGGTGCCCAGCAGTGGCACGCTTCGGTTCGGTTCCGTGTATATCCGTCAGTTTAAAGATAATCCAAAGATAATGTCAGATGCAGATAGCAAGTCGGGAGATGTGGCTGCAACACAGCCGGTGGTGGAGCAGCACGAGCTGCAGCTGCTGCCTGTTGCCGCCACCACCATCGAGGTGCCCAGCCTGGACAGCACCCCTAAGCTTTCGAAGCGAAACAGCTCCGAACGGAGCCTGCCCCTCAGGAGCTACAGCAAGTGGTCGCCCACGGAGCAGGGTGCCACGCTGGTGTGGCGGGATCTGTGTGTCTACACCAATGTGGGTGGCTCGGGCCGGGGCATGAAGCGGATCATCAACAACTCGACGGGGGCCATTCAACCGGGCACTCTGATGGCTTTAATGGGCTCGAGGTAAGCTAGTAATATATACAGAAATCGATATAGCCAAGGCGCTCAACTGGAACATCTGTGAAAAAGAACTCTAAGATGACCAAAAACTATGTGTTTTTTGGGTGTTAACTATGTCAACTATCTTCTGTGATTATCCATTGCCCGATAAGCAGAGATCCCACTAAAATAACTTTCATATTCTCAGCGGTTCTGGAAAAACAACACTCATGTCGACACTCGCTTTTCGACAGCCCGGTAAGTTGGATACATCCGAGTAGTTTAAGATAAGATTAGGTTTATCCCCCTTATCTCTGTCGTGCTCCATTTGCATTGAAATCTACGCTGCAGCCGGGACTGTGGTTCAAGGCGACATTCTGATAAACGGCCGGCGCATCGGACCCTTTATGCACCGCATCAGTGGCTACGTCTACCAGGATGATCTCTTTATTGGATCGCTTACTGTGCTGGAGCATCTTAACTTCATGGTGAGAATTTGGGGAATAGTTTTTTAAAGAAGGGATTTTTCTTTAAATTTTTTTTCAAGGTCTTATTCCGAAAAAAATTAAAAGGAACTGAGTTCTGTATTTTTTGAGTTTTCCAACAATTTTCCAAATATATAAACAACTTTTAAAATTTAAATTGGTAACTGTATACAAAAATTAAAGCATATTTTTAGTTGCTAAAATATGTCTCTTTATTTTCATCTCAAATGTATGCTACACTTTTTAAGTATTTTTGGTGGAATATCGCATGCGATAAAATCTACCAAGACTTCAGTTGGAAAAACTAAAAAAATATTAATACTCTAATTAAAATATTTTAAAAGTTTTAAAAAATTTTGAGAAAAATTTAAGAAGTTTAGGACTCAAAAAAATTTCTGGTTTTTAGGCCCATCTCCGTCTAGATCGCCGCGTGTCCAAGGAGGAACGTCGCCTCATCATAAACGAACTGTTGGAACGGACAGGACTCCTTTCGGCTGCTCAAACCCGTATTGGCAGCGGAGATGACAAAAAGGTCCTGTCTGGAGGAGAAAGGAAACGCCTCGCCTTTGCCGTGGAGCTGCTGAACAATCCGGTGATCCTATTCTGCGATGAGCCCACCACAGGCCTGGACTCTTTCAGTGCCCAGCAGCTGGTGGCCACACTGTACGAGTTGGCCCAAAAGGGAACTACCATTCTCTGCACCATCCACCAGCCCAGCTCGCAGCTGTTTGATAATTTCAACAACGTTATGCTGCTGGCCGATGGACGAGTGGCCTTCACAGGATCCCCCCAGCATGCTCTGAGCTTCTTTGCCAATCATGGATACTACTGCCCCGAAGCCTACAATCCGGCAGATTTTCTCATTGGAGTCCTGGCCACAGATCCTGGCTACGAGCAGGCTTCCCAGCGCTCTGCCCAGCACTTGTGCGACCAGTTTGCTGTTAGTTCTGCGGCCAAGCAAAGGGATATGCTTGTGAATCTCGAGATCCACATGGCCCAGTCGGGGAACTTTCCCTTCGACACGGAGGTGGAGTCCTTCAGGAGCGTAGCCTGGTACAAGCGGTTCCACGTGGTGTGGATGCGTGCATCGCTTACCTTGCTAAGGGATCCCACAATTCAGTGGATGCGATTTGTCCAAAAGATAGCCATGGCTTTTATTATTGGAGCCTGCTTTGCCGGCACGACAGAGCCCTCCCAGCTGGGAGTTCAGGCTGTACAGGGGGCACTCTTTATAATGATTTCCGAGAATACCTACCATCCCATGTACTCTGTGTTGAACTTGTTTCCTCAGGGTTTTCCGCTTTTTATGAGGGAAACGAGATCAGGATTGTACTCTACTTGGCACTATTATGCGGCCAATATTTTGGCATTGGTGGGTAGTATTTATTTTTATTTTAATATAGTATTTAAATTATATTTTGTCCTCCAGCTACCAGGAATGATTTTAGAGCCCCTGCTTTTCGTCATAATATGCTATTGGATAACTGGTCTTAGATCCACTTTCTATGCCTTTGGAGTCACGGCCATCTGCGTGGTTCTGGTAATGAATGTGGCCACCGCTTGTGGCTGCTTCTTCTCCACTGCCTTCAATTCTGTTCCATTGGCTATGGCCTACTTGGTGCCTCTGGACTATATATTCATGATCACCTCTGGTATCTTTATACAAGTGAAGTAAGTAATACCGAAAAATATTATACTGCCATAGGTTTAGCAACTATGTGCTTGCAGCTCCTTACCTGTTGCCTTTTGGTGGACGCAGTTCCTCTCCTGGATGTTGTACGCCAATGAAGCCATGACCATTGCCCAATGGTCCGGAGTACAGAATATCAGTGAGTTGAAATAAAAAATTAAAAAAAAAGAAAATAATACAACGCCACTTTTTTTCAGCTTGCTTCCAGGAGAGCGCAGACTTGCCGTGCTTCCACACTGGCCAGGATGTCCTGGACAAGTACAGCTTCAACGAGAACAATATCTACCGGAATATCCTGGCCATGGTGGGCCTCTACTTTGGTTTCCATCTGCTGGGATACTATTGCCTGTGGCGACGGGCCCGAAAGCTGTGAGGAGAACTGTGTAAATAGAAGAATTTTCCGGAGCTATGTCTTCGATATAATAAACAATTTGTAGAGTTTCCAAATAAATTGCGCCCTTTATTAACACGTTTTTTTGACTTTGCACAATGAAACATTTACACTTATGGGGATTTGGCTCTAGATTATTGGTTGGTTGGGTAATCAACTTCAAAACGGAACACCAAAGCTAATCAACATCGAGTCCAATACATGCATACGCTTACGTTGTAACAAACTATATATAGGATACTGTATGCTCAGTTAAATGAAATAGTTGGTAGCTAGGCCGAGAGTCAAAAGTGGCCGAGAGGCGTTCGTAAGTATGCGAGTTAAAACTAAGTAACAAAAGGTTATAAAATAATTTATGCATTTTACGTTTTCTTCATAGAAATCACAGCGAGAATTTTGTTTGTTTTCCATTGGTTTGTTTACGCATAATATATTTATGTATATATTTACGTGTATATACTGCATCAATATTAATAATACAATTATGTTTAGTGTTGATGCTTTCAGCAACATTGAGACATACAGACATTGAAACACATTTAACGTTACACATAAACGATACTGAGTTTAACTTTAAACACTATTCGTATTAAATACTCTTTCATTTCGACTTAAATATATAGTATATACTCTTTAGCAACAATTAGGTTCTTGCTGCCCTTTGTATTCAACAGACTTCAATTGACAGAGTTCTGGTTTGGGTAATGAGTGCCCCAAACATGGATATTACTTAAAGATATGGTAATCGTTGGAATAGAGCTCCACTTGGTTTCCTTTGAAAGCTGTCAGTTGGGAGGAATGCAAACCACTCCTATGAATAGCAAGCCCTAACAATGTTTTCAATTAATTGAACAATTAAATGGATTCCTTTGCATTCCTCCCAGATTCGTAGTCCTTATTGATTCGTTTGACTATGAACTTTAAATTCGATTTCTTTGCACACTTATCCAACTAATCTATCCACTATTGGCGCCGCCCCAACGATATCGGCTGGCCACCTTTTACGTACACAGATAGGAACCTTACACACCTACACTTCTTTCGAAGGACCTCCACTCCACTTCGCTCCCAAGCCTTACAACCTATCGAATGACTAACAACTCTAACATCTAGTGCTCAATGCCCTTTCTCTTTGGTACCCTGTTGAAGTGCAAGTGCAAGACTTTGCGTTCGTACTATAGTTTTCTTTCGGTGTGATATGGAAATTGTTTCTTGTGCCTTGAAACGCTAACTGAGGAACACACGTAAAGCTACGAGATAAATGCGAGATCATACAAGGGGAAGGGAGAGCTGATAGTACAGTGACGCCACTGTATACTGGCAAGCCCAATCCGTCTACAAGCTACATCCTAATCCTATCCGTTACTGCTCCATCCGTTACCCACTATTCATTACCCTTAATGTTACCTCTAATCCTTGACTAGCTGCCTCCTTTTCTCTGTTTTCTGTACATATTTACACGGTTGCCTGACGATCCCTTACGTGCTTACATCCTGCAGGATTCCCGCCCTCGGACTGCTGCCACCACCCCCCGACCCGTTGGTGCTGATGAGTATCATGCTCCGGCTGTTGGGCAGGACGTACATGTCGGGGGTCATCTGGCCGCCAATCGGGCTCATCGATTGCGAGGTTTTGATCGGGCTCCGGTTGGGCTCCAAGGTGGCCGTCCGCGGCTGCCAGTCCTGCGAGGAGTTCTCCGTGGAGGACTGACCCGGCACGGAGCTCTCAAGGGTGCCGGGTGCCGTCTGGGTGGAGCTCTGGCTCTCGTTGGACAGCAGTCGGGCGGTGGTGCCTGTGGTGGCGGAGGTGGTGATGTAACTGGCTGCCATGGCGGTCACCGAGCGGCGCTTTTTCTGCTGGGAAGTGGAGGAGCAGCCCGACCCCGAGGCGGGGCAGGGAACTGCCGTTGTGGTCACCGTTTCCGTTACGTTGAAGCTCACGATGGTGTCTCTTTTCCTGAGGGTGGTCGTCGTGGAACTGCTCGTCTCCCCCCGGAGGTTCTGTTGCTGCTTGTTGCTCAGGTCGGAGAGGCTTATGTTGTTCTTCAGCAAGATCTCCAGGTTTTCTATGGAGTCCTTCAGGCCAGTCTTCTCGTCCCTGGCTATCTCATCCTTGAGCTCGGCCACCAGCGTTCTTGGCGGTGCTGTGGGCGTGGCCACCGCGGAATTGTCATTCGTGGCAGATGAGTTTGCATTCATGCTGGGATTGGGATTCGTATTGGTGTTTGCCCCCCGCAGGATCGCCGGCAGAGCTCCAATGGTGACGACGCTGGAGCTATTGGAGATACTGGGGGTGATGCCCGTGGAGCTGCTCACGGTGGTGCCAAAGGACGAGGATATGTTGTGCTGTCGGCAGAGGGACTTCCTCCGCTGGGCCGTCAAGTTCTGCATATTCGAGTTGAGATCGATGTCGGGCGAGGGCAGCAGGTCATCATCTTGCTCCTGTGAGTCGGTCTTAATGGGTTCCTGTTGCTTGTCGGACTCGGCAGGAGGCTTATCCGGTTCCTTGGTCAGGGGCAGCGTCTTTGGCGGCTCAACCTCAGGCTTGGGCAAGTCCGGCTTTGGCTCGTTGGGCTTCTTGCCCTTGAGGAAGTAGGTGATCATGGAGCCCTTGCCTTTGACATCCACACTACCACGACAGGTAAGCTCGTAGCCGCGTCCTTCGAGTATCTGCTGCGTCTCCTGGGTGACCTGCACAGGTGTGAAGCAAAGGAGTTGGAGGAGAAAACAAGCGATAACATAAATTCCACCTGACAAGTTCAATGGCTGCAGCGACAGCAGAAGCTGGCTCAGCTTTTATTTATTCAGCCACCCGCCATCCCCTGGCTACATATTTCATGATAACACCCACGCCTCCTTCCCACCTAGCCCACCTGTCGCCCAATTCCCTTTACACTTGCTAGCTGCTACATCCTGTCTGCCACCACCCCTTGACGCCCGCTTAATAATTTATTTCTTTTGCAAATTTTTTTTTTCGCATTCAGTTCGTTTTATTGACAGCGTCGACGCACGGAAAATAAAATCAAATGCGCATTTGTATCTATATCGTATGGGTTGCGCTAAGAGGGTGCCACGTAATGTATAGTAAAATTTTTTGAAGATTAAAAAAATTTAAAAACTTAGCATTGTTTTTAAAATTAAATACACCACAAGACATTTTTTTACCTTACAAAGATTTTATAAAATAATATCTTTCTCATAAAAGCTATTTTATTATATGGTAAATCTTATTACCATATCCTACCATATTAACATATGCCATCCTATTACCCAAAGAATTCTCTATTATCTCTATCTTATAGAGTTAAGTAACTATCCTATAAGTCCTTTAGAGGTCGAGTCACCCTAATGTACAAGTTACTTTATCCGAATTTGTATTCCTTTATATACATATCTGTGCTTTTCTTGTTGCCTGTCCCCTTTTGGGGGAAATTTCGTTGACACTAAAAACTTTTGCGCTGAAGTGGTCAGAACAGGTTGGCATTGATTAGGTGGGCGTGGCTTTAGGTGTAGCTTTAGCCCATCCCTGACGTCTACCCAAATAAAAACTTTCCCAACAAGAAATTCCCGGCTTTTTGTTGCCTGAAACTTTTGATAGTGAAAGTGAGGCAGTCGAAAAGCCACCAGAGTGCCCACGATTACCCGATGATTAAATCAAGACAGAATCAAGACAGAGCTCATTCAACTCACCTGGATGTGGTCGACCAGACCAGTGGAATCCATTCGGGAGGCCACGTTGACAGCATTGCCCCAAATGTCGTATTGTGGCTTGCAGGCTCCAATCACGCCGGCCACCACAGGACCAATATTAATGCCTGGAAATACGGAATTGCAATGAGGATATCATGCAATGGTTTATTTATAGGCAACATAAGAAACCTAACAGGGCGTATGAGTAATATTTTGTGAATAGGAATAGCTCATACGCCATGTTAGCCAACTAAGGTAAGGACCCTCACCTATTCGCATCCGAAAGTTGTTAAAGGAATGCATGTTGACCTCCTCGATCTTGTCGAACAGCTGCAGGGCATAGTCCGCCATCGCGGTCACATGGTTGAAGTTCACCCGGTCACAGGTGTTCGCCGTCAGTCCGGATGCCGCCATGTAAGTGGCTCCCGTGCTCTTGATTTTCTCAATGCAGCTGTTGGGAACCGGAAATGGGCCAAGCCCCAAAAGTGGTTAAAAGAGTTTCGGGATAAACAGGAAGCCTGGCAGTGGCAGTGGCAGTTGCCGTGGCCAAACTCACCGGAAGCGCTCCTCGCTAAGCAGCTCGTCGAAGTCGGCTATAATCTCGTTCAGCAGACGCAGGCACTCGACGCCCTCGTTGTTGCCCTCCAGCTCCACGTAGAATTCGGAGAAGTTGGGAATGCTGGCGAACAGGATGCACACCGAGTCGCATTGTTCGTGGTAGAGGTCCTGCAACAAAGCCAAAGGCCAAATTAAATTAGATCCTGGCAGTGGTGCTATGGAAATGGTACCATCTATTTACTGATGTGTTAAGAGCGGGTAACTTTTTAGTGTTTTTATGGTAAAATTTAAACCAACTGTTGGCTAACAAGTTGAGATTTTTATTTACATTTTTAGTTTTTAATTAGGGTGTTAGGTTTTATTGCACAACGCAATTAATAAGTCTTTTACTTAAACTCTCAAATAGTTATATAAATATTTAGATATCAGGATCTGTTTTATCTGTTATCACTCAATCCCCACAATGATTTGAAATCCCCTATTTGCCGAGTGAAATAGCTGTTTGAGAGGCTCAAGTTGAAGCTTATTGGCTTTTGTTGCCTCGCCAGAGACCCGTGTCCTTGTTGGCTATCTAAGCTATCAAATGTGGTTGCTCAGCTTGTTGAATTTGCATTTAATGGTAAAGGCAGTTGCCAGGTCTCCTCCATCACCTCAACGCCCGAAAACTTGCCCCGAAACCCAGAAACCACTGATTTTCCACCTTGTGGCGTGTGCAGCGAAACGTTTTCAGGCCGCATGCACGTGGTCATGGCTCCATTGCCATTTCAGCATCCTCCAACTGTGCCCCCCACCTGGCGCCCGAGCTCTTCTCACACATTTTCTGCTTTTCTGCATTTGGCGCAGATTTCAGAGCCGCAAAGTTTTTTAATATGTTGAGCAGTTTGCTGGAAAGTGTCATGAATATAAGGTCACTACTATATGACTTTAATTTTTTACATAATAATAGGTAGTTGTTTTAATGAATATTTATAATACTTGCATATTTTTCTTTTAAATTCTAGCTTAAACTGTCTTTAATTAACCCACTTTTAAATATAAATACTTGTTTTCAGTGCAAAATAATTCATATACTCACGTCAAGGTGCTTTTCGCGACTCAAAAAGTGCTCGGCTACGTGAACGGGCAGAATGTTTTCCAGCAGTTTACGGTTATAAGCCTGCAGGTGCTCCATGTCCTCCTTTTCCTCTGCGAAAATGGGAAAAACAATCGTTAGCCACCACAAGAAAAAATATGAGCGTGAAATTGAAATATCAGTTTATCAGTTCACCGAAGCATGAAGGGGAAAAAAACCCCAAAAAAAAGGAGCGCTGAAAACCGGGCTACAAAATAATGGAATGAGTAAGGAGAGTATTACTGGCGAATGTTTGGCAGTATCTGTGAGTGAGGGAGTGCATTTCTCCACTAATACTAATGAACTGGCTTATATGTTGAAACTTTTCTGACATGCGGGGGGCGAGAACTCATTTCAAATCACTGCCATACGGTTTCAAACAAAAAAGAGAGAGACGTCATGTGCCATGCGGGGTTTTCAAAGCTTTGCAACTGGTAACTGTTAATAAGCTTCATAATTTTAAAGGGCTTCCATTTTGCTGAAGGCATATTGAAGCTGGCAATGCTTTATTCTCGAGAATACCTATGCTTACAAATGATATTCAAAGTTAATAGACTTCAAGGATTAAAGATTAAATACTGTTCTAAAGCCTAACTCCCAAATGCATAATTTGTAATCAATTCAGAAACAGATTTCCATTAAACACTCAAACTTAAATTAATTTTTAATCAATTCCCACTTTGGCATTCAAAACTATCAAGTTGGCCGAGTGGACAAGTTTTGGCCAAAAGAGCCATATTAATTAGAAAAGGGAATGACTTAAAGTGTCTAAATTAGTTCTCAACTATTTCCCAAAGTGCTTCAGCATTCCCTTTGACCAGCTTAAAGTTTTGCAAATGTTTTTCAAAGTTGGCTGGAACTTTTCCTCACTCAATTTCCCTGTCACACTTTCGTAAAAAAAAAAAAGCGATTAAACTCACCAGTGGCTTGCAGCTTCCATATAAAGTCCAGGCGATAAGTGGCCTCCGTCTGGTGGCTGTGGAAAATCAGGGCCAGCATGAATGCAAACAGGAAGATCGAATCAATTATGTAGCGCAGCAGGGCCTCTTCGTTCCTATTCCATTAGTAGTGTGGTATGGTGGTGGTGGTGGTGGTGATGTCGCGGCATCCGCAGTGGCCGTAAAAAAGGTGCAACCCGAAATGGCGACAATGACGAAGTTATTCCAGTCCATTA
This sequence comes from Drosophila bipectinata, assembly GCF_030179905.1. Classification (NCBI taxonomy): domain Eukaryota; kingdom Metazoa; phylum Arthropoda; class Insecta; order Diptera; family Drosophilidae; genus Drosophila; species Drosophila bipectinata. The sequence continues at coordinate 6,636,173 of NC_091738.1, forward strand.
AAGGGTAATGCGGCGGCAGCAAGGACGCAGAACGCAGGATGCAGGACACAGGAAACAGAAATGAACAAGAGAGAGTATAGCAGCAGTTGATAAATGAAGCCAAAGGCTGATGCTGTTTCCAGTTGGATTCAGAGTTGGTGCTAAATACAATTTTAATGCAGTTTGCGGCTGCCGTAAATGCATTTCAGCTGGTGCCGACTCAGCAGTAACCCTTAACCCCTCCTGTAGCAGTACCCTCTGAACCGAACTGAAATTGCATTACGCCATAATTCGTTTTCATCCAGAGATAGCGCAGCTGCTTTGCTGAATGTTGGGATGTCTGTTGGGATGCGGCATACAGCATGCGGCATGCCTTACTTACGCCAACTCATGGCTTATTTCCTTGCTGCGTGCATACAAATAGGAGGAGCAGGCCATGTAGCTGCCGGAGGCCAGCAGGAGCAGCAGCAGCTTCAGCAGGATCCGCAGGACTTGGTAGGTGGCACAGCTCATCATCGAGAGCAGTGTCAGCAGAAGGAATGTCTGTGGGAAGATGAGGAAACTATTGAGCACCCACTCAGGGGAAAATTTAAATTCTATGGGAGAGCAACTAAGAAATCTCATTAGTTTTCCACACAATATTCTCGAAATATTATGATAGTTCTATAGCTCTCTAAGAAGATTCTTAAACTTACATTGTTGGCCAGATAGAAGTCACAATCGGTCGTCTCCGGGGCATACATCTCCTGGTTGAGGACACTCACATTGCCATTCACATCCAGCCAGAAGCGTTGGCTTTGGAGCTGGTCCAACTGCCGGGACGATTCCTGGAACTATGGAAGAGGGTAGTGGGGCATTGCTAATTAGCTGTCGGGCCATGAAATTCGCATTAGACAAGTTTAACGATCTGCGGGCAGATTTTAACGAGCGACACAGCCACCAACAGGTCTCCGGATTGGCCATTAAGTGCTCCGTCCCCCCACAAATGAATACGAATGCCTCTTAAAGTGCCATTAAACGCAGCTCCCGAAAAATGTGACAGCGAAATGTCAAAGAACTTGAGGCTCGAGACTGGTTTCAGACGAAACAGCCTAGGGGGCATGCGGCAAAGCGACATGGGGCAGGTAACAAGTTGCCCATAAAGGCAGTGGGTCGCTTTCACTTCATCATGCATGTTGTTCTTGTTGTTCCTGTTGTCCTTCTTACCCTTGTTGTTGTTGTTGCTGTTCTCCTTGGCCAATGCCGAACTTTAATGGAAAAACTTTTGTTTTGACGCGCCCAAAACGGCAACGCAACAAGCGCGCCCCCGATTTTATTTGGACTACAAAACGTAAATTTTATTTTTATTCCTTTTAAGAGGATGCCATGTCCCCTCTTACTTGTCTCCCCTGCCATTGTAGAATTTCTAGTCACAAAGTTTTCCCCATTTGCCCAAGCAATTGCACAGCCGCCAATGAAGGCTAAAAACATACAAAAAAGTCGGCCAAAAGTTGCCTCAAAACAAAGGCCGGATAACTTTAATGAAGAGCAGCCCTAAAGGTAACTGACTTTTAGGAATCATGGTAACTTTACATATATGGGATATATATTTTAAAAGTGAAATGTTTCTCTATTTGTTGCTCATACGCCGTGTATGCCCCATGAAAGTCATAGCCATGCTGATGTTTGATTGACAAATGTGAAAATATTTGTCAAATAAAAAGTAATAATTGAATCAAAGCATCACCAATTTTTTAGGCCATTTGCTGAATGACCTTTAAATAATGCAATGAATTGTAAAATGGACATTTATACTTGTTTGTGTAAAGGACATAAAAACGCTCATCAAAATGTCGACTTTTTTTGCAGAATACTTATTCGGTTGAGCAGCCATTTAAATATTTATGACTCTTAATAAAATTGCAAAAATTAATAGCTACCGATTATGTGATTACTGTACTTACCATGGCCAGGAGGGTGGTGAGGACAATCAGGGACACGCTGGCGAAGGCAAAAAACTGTGATATCCTGCGATCGCTATGAATGCGCAATGAGAATCGCTTGATGTCCGATGGCAGCTACAAAGTTTGGCATTCCGTCGAATGAAAAATGCAAAATGTCGCCACTCTTTTTGTGTGCTCACCTGAAAGTTGATTTTATGACATGCCACCAGGAATACCAGAAACACAAGCAGCACCAGGGCTCCGATGGACAGGGCCAGAGTCACCAGGGAGCTGGAATGGCGGAGTGGTAGGTTGGAAATTTAAATAGAGCAGCATTTCGGCATTTGGTTTGTGGAGCTTTGTGGTGTGGCATGTGCCGGGATGCAAAGAGTCAAGGCCCACAGGGCATTGTATCGCCCCGCTTGGCCGCCCAGTTGGTAAACAGTGGGAAACACTTCCAGCTCATCCATTCCCATTCTCATTTCTGGCATATATGGTGGCTTATTCCCCGCACTCACCTCTGGAAGACCACCAGTCGCATTATACTCGTTCCGAGCAGGACCAACAGACTGCAGTAGAAATAAACACACAACATGCGATCCGGTTCGCTGGCGTACTGAAAAACAAAGCGGTTAAGGAATAATTTAAGAAAAATAAGAAATTCACACTGAGCTTGGGTTGGGTTGGGGCAACAATAGCACAAAGTTGTTGTGTCAAAAAGTTTACCAGAGGGAAACATAAACAACGATAATATTCAAATGCAACTACTGTTTTGCTGCAATTTCATAACGTTTTTGTAAGAAAATTTAATAAAAACAGTGCGTATGAGTAACGTAATAAAATGGAGGAATATTACTCATACGCATAGTTGTTTTTAGTCACTCATACTGTGTTTATGGCTTTAGGGTAGTTTTAAAAAAATTTCATTACCTTTCTTTCCAGGACATTATCTTTGAAACAAAGCAGCAAGGACTGACAGTGTTCGGCTCTCAAATGATCGATACTGCGAGCATCTATGGCACGCATAAGATACTCATTGACCTCGTCCTCTGGATCCTTTGTGCTTTCAGAACTGTCGCCGAAACCAAATCTATAAATAATAAGCCAAAGAAATAAAATAAAATAATAATGAAAATATTAAAATCAAAATATAAAAACCTACTTGGAAGTATGTTTCTGAGCAGTTCCGTGACCCATCATGCGAAGCTCCTTGGATATATTTCCATTCACCTGAAGGCGATTCCGGGACTTCTTGTGCTGCAAAGACTTTTAATCAACAAACTGCCCACGATTGGGAAATCTAAACTTACAGGCCTGTAAATGTCACCCGGCACTATCAGATACGTTTCGATTTGATGGTCCTTGAGATAGGAATTACGTTCGTTTCCTTTGCCGGCCTCCACTTCGTAATCGCCATCCAGACACTTTAAAGTCTCCTTGGTGATGTGAACGCGTCTGGAAACGATTGCGAAAATAAAAAAAAGGGAGTGAAGGACACGTTCTAATGATTATCCTTTTTAGCTTAAGGTTTCTCTGCACACGATGGAAAATGCAGTTAACAGCACTCACACCCACATTGGTTGCATGCCACATCTGCTGCACGGCCCTGCCCCTAAATAGTTTTTAATGTTGTTCCGAGCCAGGAATCTCGCTGAGTCGGCAGCTGATGCTTCTGGCTTCTTGAATCCTTGGCTTCCCAGGACTCGGCCACGTGCCGCTGCAACTTGACGTTGGTTGCAAGTTGCTGTTGTTGATTCTATTGATAATTACACGACGCTTTGTTATGGATTACTGCAGCTCACATTCCCCTTGGAGGCACCTCCCCTCCCTGCCACTTCCACATGGCAGGGTCTTGAACATGCAGCTAACGAACTTTTTACATGCCACAGTGGCAACTCAACTCTCGGCAGAAATTGCAGCTTATCAGGCATCCAGAGGGCCGGAGCCAGCTCGAGCCATGGCCACCATAGCTATAGCCACCCACGGCAGCTATTTGCTTTTAATTTCACCCGGGACAGGCTAACAAACGAGCTGCCGTCGCCGGGCTGACCCAAATAGACTCAACAGTTACTTAAACTTCCACCCGAAGTAGCAGCTTGAATATTCAAAAAAACTAGATGGAAAGCTCAAACAGAATGAAAGTGGAGAAGGCGGTAGAGAACTGGTTAGAGGAATAGAAGTCGTAGCACCCTAAGATATGAGAAATCCTAAGGACTTAGATCTTATGACTATCCACATCATTATCCTTTAAAACCTTCAATAGCAGATAGTAGTAGTAGTAAGTAGTATTACTTCTAAAGTGAGGTCTAAATCAAAAAAAAATCTTCTACAGGAAGATCTATCTCTAGAGTCTAGACTCTAAGATATCAGCACCAACTATCTCCAATGAAAAGGAACCATCTACTTTAAAGACCACTCTTGTTTTGAAATATATGTATCATCCACATCAAATGATCTAGCCCTTTGAATTTGTATTTTTTTTGCCTACAAAAGCATTAAATTAAGATGAACTTCCTTAGGAAGATCTATCCCAACCCTATTGCCTAATATACCCCTTTCAAACACCAAAAACTTTTGATGTCGGGGCATGCGAACAGAAACAAATTGCTCAAGTGTTGAAGTGAGTGCAGCTGAATCAACAGCAACAAAATATTGTTGCGGGGCACTTATCAGTGGTGGGCGTTGGTGTTGCTGTAGTGCATTGTGAGGGGCGTGGCATGCCGCAAGTCGGTCGCCATAAAAGTGGAAAGAGGGTGTGGTAATCGATTGGGCGGCCGTTATATTTGAGGGGCTTCCGTAAGGGGCAAGACTGGTGAGCTAAGGGCTGCCAAGTTACCAATAACTTGACGCCTTTAACCGGCCACAAGACGCATGCAAAATGCTACGTTGTGGCTGTATTCGTGGCAATTACAGCGATTAAGCCACAATAGAGTGCGGCACACCCTCGCGAACGACACTTTTGGACTTTCGAGTGCCTTTCGTCCTTCCTTCCTTTAATGCCGCCACGGTACTTGTGGGCCTCTTCACCAACTTCTGGCCCGACACAACAAGTTGGCTTTAATTGTCGGCCACGCAAGCTTGTCAACGGCTCTTTGTGTGGCAAGAGAGGGGGAGGCACTAAGATGTTAGGAACAACAGTCTCCGCTTATAGCCATTATTCACAGCTGTCGCCAGAAGTGGCACAAACTGACCGAAACGGGATTTCGAATGGATTGAATTGGATTTGCCCATTCAGAATGAAATTGAATTGGCCAACGGAATGGCGGCAGAATGAATTGAATTGCTGAGGATACTCCCCCCACGGACCATAACCATCGTCCAATGGCAGAGACAATGGCCACTTTGAAGTGTCAACCGGCTGGCGGGCGCTGAAGACGCTAAATCAATTAATTTCGGGTGAAGATGTCACCAGATCGGGATGCTCCAACACACTCACCCTGGTATGCCGCCGCTCTCCATGTGGTTGGCCAGGGTGACGTCATTGGACCACACATCAAACTGCCACTTGACCAGGCCCAGAACGCCGCAATGCACCCGTCCCGTGTGGATGCCCACTCGCATGTTCACATTTACGGCCATCACCTCGCGAACTAGACTGCAAGGATACAAGAAAGAAAAAGGATAATAGGTTACAAGGGTATAAGTAGGATATAACTAAGAACTATTATTATTTAAAAATATTTTAAAAAACATTTATTTAAATTTTTTTTTTGCTGTGCAGACACAACAAGGCCGCAACACATCAGGACTCCTTTGTATCTGTGTTTCAGCGGCGGATACGAGCACGGATACGGATACTCACGCTATGGCGTCAATCATATCGAGTCCCATTTCGACGGCACAATGGGCGTGATCCGGCCGGGGCTCTGGCAGTCCGGAGACACAGTAATAACAATCGCCCAGCAGCTTAATGCGCAGACAATGGTGCTCTGCGGCCAATCGATCAAATCTGCAACGAGGGAAAATGGAAATGAAAACGAGAAAAGCAGAAAATCAGAAAAGCCTGCTCCTTAATAATAATACATAAAGAATGTCCTGAAAAGGGGTACGACTTTCTTGGAAGGACGTATTCATTAAAATAAATGCACTCTCTCTATGGAAATGTTGAAAAATCAAAGAAACGAAACTATTTCTCCAACCAGTTCTTGGAAATGAGACCTCAGACCCTCAGACTCTTAAAGGTCAGTAGCTTTATTTGTTTGACCCGAGGTCAGTTATCCGGCGTTCATCGGGAGCAATTAAAACAGCCGCAGGCTGTGTCTGGTTTTCCATTTCATGAATAAGACAATAGCCCAGACTGTTGGGTCTACACTGATAACAACTAAGGGATATCAAGGTTGTTGCTGAAATCTATTTTTGGGGGGAAATGTATTGAACCAAACACAAGATAATGTTTTATTGTGTAGTGTCTGAACTGTTTGCCATTAATTATGGTCAACAGCCACTGGCCTATCAAATTCAAGTGGCCTGGCCCCTTCTGGAAGGCTGGATAGCATATACTCACCGGGCAAAGAGCTCGTTCAGCAGACGCACCAACTCCTCCGCCGTGCACTGATCCGAGAGGCTGGTGAAACCGCAAATGTCCGCAAACAGAATGCTGGAAAATACACATAGAAAGGAGAGAAAGTGGAAAGCGAGATGAAAGTCGGAAAAGCCCGGCAACAAAGTAACGCATATTACAAACATGCGGTTGAGAGGATACACTTTTCGGGCCAGAACGAGTGTACACAAAGTTGAGAGTCTTCTGTCGAAAAGTTTCTAACGTGTTTTTAATATTTAGCTGGCCAAGTTTAAAGAGTCCTTGTTCCGCCTACAATACAGCCTGTTGCCTGAGCTAAATCATGTGTCGGTTATTTATTCTCGTAAATCTAATGATGATAAATCCTTTTTCAGGTTGGCCTATACCGTGCCGTGTGTTGACAGAGCCACGTTAGCACGGCCGCCTGCCACTTGTTTGTGCCGCTACTCTGCTGATTTTACGACTCGTAACTGAGAAGGGCTTAGTCGGCTCAGCGCGTAATTTAATACAAAATGGTTGAGGTAAAGTTTCGGGAGGGTAAGCATAAGGCCCCAAAGCAGGAAGTGCCTGCAAAGGATTTCAGACAGTAGACTGCTGAATACCTTACGTTTATGTGGTTCTACAAAAGAATTTCTAATTATCCACCAGTTACCCAAAAATGAAAGACCTCTTCTATTCTTTTTTGTTAAATTTGTCCCTTTTCTATTGTCATTTTTGAATGGTATCCTTAGCAACTTTTCCCTTAAGGAAGCGTATGAAAAGCAGAAGCAACAGACGGACGACAACTCTGGCTCAAACAGGTGCGCCCCAAAGTATGCTTTATTATGCTTCGTTGACTGCTTTGCATGTGTTGGTATCGTCCTGTGTGCCTCTTTGGGGGTGTGGGTGGGGGTATGTGTTTCTGGCTGTGTGAGGTTGTGCAGTTGGTTTAGCTTCTTTTGGGCTTTGCATACAAATTCATTGCTCGCGTTACACGCTCAGACATTCAGAGACTCTCAGCCGAACAATTTATTGACTTTGCATGCAAATAAATTCTCTCTCACACACACACACTCTTAGCCCAAGAGTGAGACAGTCACAGATATACATAAATGAAAAGGACCCTGTATGCCGTGCACGCACACAGGTGCAAAACACTTACCTGACGTTCTCGTGTCGCTGAATATATATCTTATGGAATTGTGTGTCACGTGGCTGGCCCGCAATATCGTCCTTCATCTCCATGGCCACATGCCGTGGCAGGACCGACAGCAGCAAGCGTTCCTGCAACAAACGGTACACCTTTAATGCCCCATATCCATTTCAGAGGAAATAAAGCTTTCCTTCTCCGCTGACCCCCCAAATGTGATTTAAATTTAAATTTAATTCTGGCGGGGGATCAGTTGGGGAGATAATAACTTAAGAGTTTTTAAAGTTTCTTTTCTTTTTAAAAATAAATATTTAATAGGCTTTCTTTCCATTTACTTTGATTTTTATTTATTGCTCTCCGACAATCACCTTCAAAGGGTGCCACTGAATTATGGAATGTCCTGGTATTCGCGTTTGCCAAGTGCAAGATAAAAGAAGTCCCCCGAATAAAACAATAAACAAAAGTACAAGACGAATCTGTACCCCGCTGGCCGTAAATCAACATTCCGTTTGATGCAAACAATTTGTGCGGAATTTGTACGCTGGCTGTTTGTTCATTTGTTTGTCGCGTTTTCCCTTTTCAACTCGGAGCCCACCCACGCACCCATGCGCCCACGTGTGACACCTGCTGAAATTACTTTGTCTGGGAATTTGAAGAGGGCATAACCCCAGAAGCCTTACCTGCTGCTGGTTTTCGCGTTGAGTCCGCAGCCGAGCCTCGATGCACTGCCTCGTCTCGATGAAGGCCTTGCGCTGGGCTTTCTCCTTGGGCCAGTGGGTGTAGACGCCGGTCAAGTTGGCCAAAAGCAGGGCCACCAGGGTGCAAAGAAGCTAGTGGAAGAAAAAGCAAAAGATGGAGCAGTCTTTAATGACATTACGACCCATAAATACAAGGAAAAACAACAGCTGAGCAGGAGCCAGCGTGGAGGGAGCCGTCGCCTCGATTTCATTCAATTTTGCGGCAATTTAATTTTATTCCATTTGTGTCTACTGCCAGGACACGTGCCAAGGCTCAGCTGCTGTCTCCCCGGCACGGAGACCCCAACTCCTGATTTTCATGTTTTCCCGGCAATTAAAGGAAGGCTGTCCTCCTTCCCGGGCTACTTTATGGCGCAATGTTTTACTTTTAATGTTCGCTAAATCGATTTGCATTTGCGGCTCATTAAGGATATCGAACCCTTTGGTAAATGGCAGTTTACTTTAATTTCAAGGACTCTCTCAAGAAGCTACTCTTTATGCAAAGATTTTAAATTAAACTTTACCCTCTGGCGTAAACAATCACTTACCTCTTGCCATTTAAAGGCCTCCAGGTCGTGGAAGGTCGAGGGGAGCCGCAGGCAGGTGTACAAATGGACAAGACTCAGGAGAATGCCACCGATCAGAGCTTCCCGGAGGCGGAGCGGCAACATCGTGTAGGTCATGTAGATGAGGACGGTGCAGCAGGCGCTGCCGTTGAAGGATTTGCTGTGGAGATGTTCGGACAGGAGAAGAGCGATTAGGACAATGGACAGAGGGCATTCAGGATAGCAGATGTGGTTGTTTGCTTGGGACGAAGATGATTGCCGGCCTGGCCAAGTTCTCGCAATTAGCGAGCCGTGAATGATTAATTTCCCCAGGCCAGACACGACAGAGAGAGAAATTGTGATACTTTTCAAAGAAATAATGGATACTATCTATCTCGGAATAAAAATTGAAATACCAACCTTGGTTGCAACGCAAAACTAACTGCCACTTCGATGGCCAGAAAGGTACCCAGGATGACATATGATACCAGGACCAGGAATATCTCGTTCATGGCCGGCTTGGACAGAATGCAGAGCAGAACTGTAAGCAAATACAAACAGATTAGCCCCCAAGACCACAAGTCAATCGTCCTGGTGGTATCCAGTGACTTACAGGAGTAGACAATGCCGCAGATTAGCATGACGATGAGAAAGACCAGCACGGACTCGTCCACCTGCATCAGGAGCAGGGCCAGAATGTGTCCGTAGCTCAGTGAGGTGTCCAAATCGTCGTCCTCCCCACTCGGTCCTGCGGCCGACGATGTGTTTAACACTTCATCACGTTCCTCATGTGAAATTTGATTGTTGTCGCGGACACGCGGCGTATACGTAATGCGTTTACTGCCAACTCCACGCCCATCATTGTCGTCGGTAGCGGCAGTCCCGCCCTCTGCGGCGGCAGTGGCAGTGTAAACATCATCGGGTCCAGTGTCAACAGACGCCCCTACTCCCTTCTGCAGGCTCCGCTTCTCCCGGATATCGTATCTGAAATAAAGTCCCAAAATTCATTTCACTCCGAAAATGTCTGTGTTTTGTGGGTTTTTCGTTTTTTTTTTTGGGAAAGAGTCTCCCATCCATCTTGTTGCCGTTTATGACCTGCATAAATATTTGTGGGAAAATAAATCTAAATGTAAATGGAAGTGGCAGACGAAATGTATTTCGGGAGACAGTCATCGAATGCCTTATTGATTTGAGTATTGTCTTGCGTGTTGACTGGTGATGTGTGCCACAATCTGTTGCTGCCTTTGAGTTCTTCTAACTATCACTAGTATTGATGGAACTTGACAAATATTTATGTCAACAAAATGGTCAATAACACTCGGTAAACAACAATAGTAATGTCTGTCTTTAAGTCGCAAGTAGTCTCTTATATACTTTGAAATGTAAACATCTTAATATTTCCACAAATTTTTCCCTCAAGCCGCATAGTTGGATAATTAAATTATAAAACCAATCCCCCCAGATAGAATAAGCTCTTCATTTGATTTTAATTAAAAATTCTCTTTTGCCAATTTTAGTTAGACATGTTTCCTCCGATTAATGTTATCCTGAAATGTGTATTTTTCACCACTCCAAATTCAATTTCAGAGCACTTTCCTCGCACTTTGCGAAAGCCAGTCGCTGATTAAAGCCATGTCATGGATTCGGTTCGATCGATTGTGGTCTTTGCTTGGCTAAAATTACTTTCCTTGAAGCTTAACTTGTTCCGGCCCCTCCCAGCCCGCTTTAAATTCAATTTGAGCCTACTTTAGACATACTTTTATGGGCTCAGATCTGCTTTGCTTTCGGTGGGGCAGCCCAAAGTTGTTTGATTGAATTTTTGGAGGCGCCCCAAATGCCAGCTCGGCAAAATATGAGTCGCCTTTCGGGTGAAACACATTGTCGGGTGGTGTTGACCTGTCAAAGGCACATCTCACCCGGCCCCCTGACCCCACTCACCTGGCCGGGGCGTGGTGCTTGGTTTTGTGTTTGTAGCGATGCTTGTGGAGGCGTCGATAATGTTTGCGCTTCTGCCTCCGCCACGCCTGCCCATTATCGTCCACATCAGAATCGACGAGTTCGCGGTCAGAAGCGGATTCCAAATCACTGCCCCCCACCCTGGAGGTGGATGTGGAATTCAGGCCCGGCAGCAGGAAGGAGTTGGCGCTGCCCTGGGCAATTTGCTGGCCGGCATCCACCGGTGGCTTCATTGTGGTTGTCGTCAAGTTGCCATTGGTTTGGCTGCCATTTGTGTCCAGTCTCATGAGCTCCAGCATCAGGGTGCTGCTGCGCTGAAGCTGCAGCGTTGTGAAGACCAGGTGCGTGCAGGAAAGGGCCAGAATCAGGGCCAGGAGCAGCGCCAGAATGTGGGTGGTGTTGCTCTGGTTCATACGCAGAAAGTAACGCTGATACAGCATTTCCACCTGAGTGCCAACCGGAAATGGAAATGGAAACACTTGCAAAATTAATTCTCTGTTTATTCTAGCGGAATTGAATTAAGCCTAAAATGGTTTACAGAAGACTACTAAAATAAAATTTGAATCAAGTCTTAAGATATATCTTTTATCATAAAATTATGGAAATAAATGTGAAGTGAAAATAAAAAGCCATGACACCTTTAATACATATTTTCTAATTTAATATAAAGTTTGCTTTTAAGGTGGAACAAGGTGTATGTTTATTTTAGAATTTATGCTAATAAATTTTAGTCAGCATTCTTTCCTCAAAGAGGAGTCCTTGATTTTCGCAGCTTAGGTATTTTGATATAGCCATTTCCTAAGTGCACGGAAAAAGTTGAGCAAACTAAGTAGCAAACCAGGCGAAAAAGTTTCAAAGAAGGCCGGAATGGTGGAGGCAGGAGCTGGGAGCTGGGATGTGGATGGGGACGTTGCAAGGTAGGCAAGTTGAAAGTTGTTTGGCAAAGGATTTCATGCTAAGCTTGCAGCATAAGTAGCTTACCTGGAGATTCTTAAACTGGTGCGTGGAGCAGAGGCGCAGAATGATGCGGTTCAAACGGAACCAGAACGAAATGCTGGGGCTCACCGGACCATTTCCTGCTCCGACTCCACCGCCGCCGCCTGCTCCTCCTCCGGCATTCAGATTGTTGGCCTCCACATTGCCGGCATCTCCTGAAAGCAAATCACAGGCAGCGGATTCAATTTGTGGCACACTATTCCAGGATTCATTGTCGGCCTCGCTCCGCCGCATACACAAAAGCCAAATTAATTAATACTTCAGCCGGGAAGTTAACTTGGCTTGATATTTGGACCAAGTCATGGCCCGGCTGAACTGCAATTAGCTGGGCTGAACTGCAAAATGATTACAAATTGCTGCCTAAATATGCAAGTGTAATTGCGAGCACCGCCAGACATCCCAAATAATTACAGATTCTGCAGATTTACACTTGGCTGGCCTGCCGCACATCCAACAGATGGGATTTATGGGGCTTACCTATTCTCTGAGGGAATAATAATGCTAAATAGTCATTCAAATGGAGTGGATATGCAAATGTCGATGTTCAATGAATCCATTGATGGTTTTTAAATAGGCTCTTTGTACAATGTAATGGCAGATTATAAATCAAAGTACATGTTTTTTAGAGACTACAGAGTGTAAGCTACAAACAGATGAATTAACAACCAAAGCAAGGATTAATAATTAAAATATATTTATTAGAGCAGTAAAATCCATTTTGCTCTAAAATCAAATTATTAATTAAAAGCTTACATAAAGATTAAACTTGTTTGATTTGCAACTTAATATCTTTAGCCATGTTTTTAGATGACAATCACAAACAAAACCCTCCAGATCACAAAACCAACACACATTATCTTGGCTTTTGTCATTCAAAGTACAATTGACCCGCCAAACTTGTATACAATTTCGATTTATACATCACCATCATCATCTATGTGTGCTGACATTTCCAATCTCTTCTGGCCGAGAATGAAGACCTTGATTTCAAATGCAACACACAAAGCCATAAAATATTTTATTGTAAAATGGAGAACGTCAGCCAAATCGGCATATTAAAATCATTCAACTGTCCCGTGTCCTGACCACAATGGCAACAACAAAAAAAAGAAGGAAACCGCAAACAATGCTGTGGAGGCGGGAGCGGCATCCAAACACGCATCTCGGAATATGTTTTTATATGCATCAATAAATAAATGCCAAACGTGATTATGTAAATTTCCATAGAAATCTACGCAGCATGTACAGATGTCTATCGAAGCCAAGCAAAACCAAGAGAAGGCTCAGTTCCTTCCCAGGAAACACAAAACTAAAATAAATCGGATGGGATGGAATGGAATGGTGTGGTATGCTGTGGCATGGGATGATGTATGGGGTGGTACATACGAGTATATAGTACTAGTATAGATCCGGGGCAACCTCGAAGGGGCAAAAGGAGGAAAAAATAGCATGGGATGTGAGTGAAATGCCAATGACGAGGATAGGGAAGCGAAAGAAACGTGAGACGAAAGACGAGACTGCGAAATAGCCTCGTCAAATTCAATATGACAATGACAATCAACTTGTGACATTTTGAGCGCCATGAAGAGGGCACCCATGAGGGGCATGGAGGAAGAGATGGGCGAAGGATTCTACCAAAGATGGCATGTGTGCTGGTATTTTTATTGACCCTCAGTAGCCCGAGTAACGGTAAACGTTTTCGCATTACCCAACCAAGAGATTTTTCTCACATTTTCCCATTCATTCAAGGAGAATGAGGTCCTTTCCCACTCGTTTCCCTCACTCCACTCACCTTGTTGCAGCAGCTGGGCCTCGTCACGTTGGTAGATCATGGGGCTGTGGCAGGTGGAGCTGGAGTTGGTGGAATCGATAGACTCGTCGATGTTGCAGCGCGTGATGCCAGCCTGAAAGAGATACAAATTAATTAAATTATTTGAATTAGAGAGATTTATTAAAATCAGAAATATAATAAATGTATACAATAAAAGCTAATCAATAAAACAAATGTTATTATATAGATTTTAATTAAAATAGCTTTATTTAATTGCCTGAATAATAATTTGAATAGTTTTGATAGTTTGTGAATCTGAAAATTAGAAAGCCTAAGGCTGGCTTATATTTATAAAATCCTTTTTATTTGATTTTCATAGAAGTTTCTATTAAAATAATGTTTAACCACGTTTAGCCCATTTTATTTTAACGCTGGTAAGTATGCTTTGATTTTTTTCACACTTGCCAAATAACCGAACTAAACGCTTCTCCCACACACTCTCACCGACACACTTAAAATGGCGTTTGTATTTCGATCCCCGCGGCGTTTTTAAGCAAATTGCCGCCCATTTGAACGCCAGAAATGTATTTTTTCCCCTCTAGTGTCTACTCTACACCCTCACCTTTCTTTTTTTGCCTTTTCAATTTGCTAAACTTTGTCAATTGACTCTTGACAACGAACGCAAATAGAAATACGCACACACACACACATCCGTGCAGTTGCTAAGTGGCCCCTTGTGCATGTCAGCTTATGTATGCAGGTGTATGTGTGGGTGGGTGGCTGAATGTCGGTTAGGATGTTACTGTGTGTGAGTGTCCCTGCGAGGGAAAGAGTGCGTTTTGCAGGACATGGCTTGTTAGTGAGCATTAAAACACGGTTACTTGTACTAAACGGGAAAATGGTTATATAAAAAAACATATCAAAAAGATGTTGAAAAAGGAAACTATTCGTTTTCAGCATAAAAACCATGGTATCCACTTTAAAATTGAACTGGTTTTCATCTCAAATGTAACGAGAGAGATAAATGATATTAGTTTGAAACTAAAAATAAACAAGCATAGTTTGTAAAACAAGCTTACAGAGGTATGTGGTTGTTTTCCATGTTGACCAGTTTCGGACCAGGATCGATTTCAATAAAACAATAAATTTAATTAAACCAAGCCCCCAGGACATGCAGGCTGTTTGCTTATGCCAGATTGTTTGACTTTAAATAAATTCTTGCAGGGCTCACCAAATGGCATCCGGCCTGCCCGCTTGCCATTAGCAGACTCAGATCCAGATTCAGCCATCAATGAAATTGTATTTAAATTTAGCCCGTCCCAGCTTATTTGCGGCACAATCAAATTAAATATTTAAATCCCAGCCAGCAGGCAGCCGAGGAGAGGCAACAGCCGCCACAACAGGTGGAGCCTGGGCGCCTAAGGCCTGGGGCCTGGGAATTGCCTGCAGTCGACGTTCTGTCCATTAGGTGGGTAAATTAATTGATGCCAGTACCCACATCTTACCGCCCCCTTCCACTCCCACTCCCATTCCCCCATCCCTCCTAATACTTACCGCAATCAAACTGCTGCTAACCATGGCCTTGCCTCCCTTGGCACTCGTATTGAAATGTTCGATCACCTCCCAGTTGGACTTCTTGGGCGTCGACGGCTGTGTTTGCGGCTGCGATGGTGAGCCTGCTCCGGAGGACATCCCACCCTGACCCCCCTGGCCGGGCACATGCAGCTCCATGGAGGCCTGTTGGCTGCCTCCACTCCCGGCCTGCCGCAGGGAGGCAGAACGGCTGAAGAACTTTCTGTGTTTGCTTTCCTGCAAATAAGCCACAAAAAGAATAGATGGTTATGGTGTGAGAAATGGTGTATGGGTCTTACACTGATAAAAATGGGGGATATGTAAGGTAACTTAAGAAGACCCTAATGTCTTAGAACTCATATTATTTTCCCCAGTGTAATCTCCGCTTTTGCGTAATGATTGTGGGATTGCGAGTGGTCGTTGGGGTCAATTAGCTCACCTCCTTGCCGCTGGACGGGCCTGAAGATCCGACTGTCCCAGCTCCGCCCGCAGCTCCTCCGCTCGCGGCGCCTCCGTGGCGCATTCCCCTGAGGGACAGCCGCTTGGACCACTCTCGCTTCTGGCTCTCCGATGACAGGGACCGAAAGATGTGGGTGGCGCCGCTGCCCACCCCACTTCCTGTCCCCGACCCGCTCATGCTGCGACTGGCGTTGTACCTTTTGGCTGTAACGAGAAAGAGGAAGATGAAATTGATTTTCATTTAACATGCTAAAAGGGGCACAAAGGACACACAGATACCGGCGGAATGAGGGCATCGGGCAACGGAAGAGAGTGCGCTAATTTCTAAACAAACTGCCAATTTTTGCGCTCGACAGCGACAGAAAATGGCATTAAAACAATAAATTCGATTTCGCACAGGGCCCAGAAATAAAAGCAAAGGCAAGCCCCAAAACAAAGCAAACTCAAACACAAACGGCTCCCAGCCGCCCCCGCAGAAGCTTTGCCCAACTGACGCTGCCAATAAATATATCGTATCTACTTTTCGGATACCCCCTCCAGACCCTTCCCATATCCTATATCCACACAATTTTTTTTTCCTTTTTTTTTATGTTTTGTTTTTGTGAATTTTATTTTTGTTTTTTGGGCGCCGGCCCACTTAAGTCTCACGAAATGCGCGCCAGACACGCAAGGTCCTATCACAACAGAGGCCGAGACAGAGACGGCTATACTGGGGCCGAAAGAGAGCGCACCCTAGACCCAGTACAACTTCAGATTGTTTGTTAAATTTTCGAATGGAGAAGAAAAAGTTCCAGGGGGGGTCAGGGGGCCAAAAGAGTGCCAAGAAAATGTAAAGAAATTTATCTGAGATCTGACGGAGTTTTAATACCCTTATAAAGCCATAAAGTTTCAGAGATTATCTAAAATTATGGCAGATGAGCTGGGTATTCACCAAGGCGGAGAATATTTTGTGTTTATGGCCAAAAGAAGGGAAAGATGTCCTTTAAAAAAACACTTTTTATGATCTTATTTTGAAAGACTTGAAATAGTTATTTAATATTATTATGGTTTAAATTTTAAATCTTTGCATATATTATTTTTATATCTTTGATCTATTAAAAGCTATACGAATTGCATTCAATTGCATGGCCCATTCAAAGTGCCCCATTTGATAAGCTTTCCAAGCCAAACTGTGCCACAGACAACAGCAAAATACTACGGGAACTGGGAAAGAAACAATGCGGGAAAAGCGGAAGTAGAAAGAAAGTAAGCAGTTTGGAGGAAAAACTTCCCTCCTGAAAGGTCTTAAAGCCAATGAAGAGGTCGTTCCTACGTCGGTTGCCTTTTCTTTTGGTGTTCAACGTCTTGTCTTCATCATCGCCGTCTTGGGCCTTTTGTCGGCCTTTGTTTTTAGCCAGAGGTGGCGGGAAAAAGAAGAAAAAAACTTTTCCCCATACAACACACTAGGGGCGGAGGGTGGTAGGCGTGGCAGGTGGAGTGGGCGGATAAAGGGGAAAGAGGCCAAACACAAGTGCCTGGCCACCGGCATAAATATGTCAAAAGCACAACGTGCTTCGTTATATAAACAAATTGTTTTTGCCGCTGCCAAAAAAAAAAAACAAAATGAAAATTTTCCAAAAAAAAAACCAAAAAGAAAAGTAAAGCTAAAGTGTAAAAAAAATATTTGGAAAAATTGAATGGGAACATGGATATTAAAAACAAAGAATGACAGCTCCCTGTCAAGTGGGAGCCTATCGAGTAACCCAACAACAAAACCAAGCCCAACCAAATTCATCGGAAAATTCTCACGAATCAGTTCACACAATTTGCCATTAAGAGTTCTTCACTTTCCATTTAGTTGAACAATCCTGCCACCCGTTGAGGTAAACTCAACTGACAGCCGACGAGGAAAAACCCGCGAAAAGTCTAAGAGTGCTTGTATGAAACTTATTAACTATAAGTCATATTTCTTAATTTTCCTGGTGGGGAGGATTGTGTGTTTTTTTAGAATCAAGGTCAGAGTGGTCTGCAATTTAACACCTCATTAGCCTTAAATAGTCCGACAAGGTTCATTGCGAAAACGTATCATGAATGAACAGCGGCGAACATACGATTCGATTGAGAAATCAATAAAATGGAAAATGGAGAACCAATTTTAGATTTTCCACTTGATATATGCGGAGGAGAGATCACAGAGCTGGCACCAATTAAGAAAAGTTTTTCGGGGGGTGACAGCCCAGACTGCGAAAAGTCGCCAAAGTTTGCTTCCGCCTCGAAAAATAAAGCCAAACTTTGCTGCCTCATATGCAAAATAGGCAACAGGAAAAGCCGGTCGTGGGAGGAAGGCCCCCTAGACGTTGCTGTGGCAATGTAAAACTCACTTTTCATTCAACAAAGGACCATAAATGTCGTCATCGTCTGTCAGACGACACTTCAGGAATCATTCATTCAGGGCCTAAAGGTCTTAGCCGTTTTCCATTCGCCTTCCCTGGCTCAGAAGAGGGCTTAGCCAGATAACAGCCGCCTAACGGATTTAATTGGCTTGAACTGTTTTAGGGCAACAGCTGAGGGCGTAATCAATCAAAAATTCGAATATTCGGATGCTAAATCAAATGATTAATCACAGGCAGTCGCAGCCGGAAGAAGTGTTTATCATTCAGAGCAGTTGCAAGTCATTAGGAATCATCGTGGGATTGAAAATCATTTACAAATAATAAGCCTCATTTATTATACGAATTTTTAATATCTGAAAGCCTTAAAATATAGCCAAATGTAAGGAACTTTCTATGGAATTTTCTCTGAAAACAAATCGGAAAACCCCTATCCAATCTATATGGCATTCTACCCATAACTTTCTTTTATCTCATTACCTTAATCTTGAATTTCTAATATAAAAACCGATTTATAAATTCCATAACACCTCTGAGAACTGAGAACCCTCTAAATCAATGTCATCACTTCCCGCAGCCCCCATACTAGACGCCACACATATTTGCACACCTTGCCAGGTAAATGGCAAACAAACAGCTCCAACGTGTGGGAAATAATGGTATATCGCTCCGGCTCGATTCCGTTCCATTCGATTCTATCAATGCCGCAGTTCAATGGCAATTCATTATGTTAATGGTGCTAATGGTCTGGCAAATATTGTGCCAAAAAAAATAACAACACTACATGATTGGGCACCGACGGCAACAATATCAGGATAAACTTTTGTGTGTCAGCTTCGAGCCAAACAAAAATTAATAAAAACAAAACCAATTTGATAAGCGAAGCAAATTAATGAGGGCAACCCCCACCCAGTCACTTTCTCCACCCACAGCTCCCTCTATAAAACCCGACATATGTAAATGGGGAAAAATTAGAGGAGAGCTTAGTTCTAGTTACTGACTTTGCAAGTACCCAGTAGTTTTCCATATTGATTGTCCAGATTACCAATTTGTTATTCAAATATTTGCGTACCTTTCGTTTTTTATTGAAAAAACTGTAAACATTATTAATTATGCAATATTTTTAATAGCCTCAGGTTTTTGGCCAAACAAAAAGAAAAGTAAAACAATTTTGCGTATTTGGAAGCTTTATCCGCCCGCCCCCTGCCACCTTTTTTTGCCTCATGCATATTCATTCATTAACCGGCAAGAGCACAGCTGCTGGCATTTGGCATTACCCCCTTTCACTTTGCTCAACAGGGCGGCGCCTCTGCCCACTCACCCGACATTCGCAGCAAACATTCCAGCCTCTAGGTAAGTTTCCTCTAAATATAGTTACTGAGACCAGCACTCCTGCACGTGTAACCACACACTCTCACCCACACTTGTCCTAAAGCCACTGAGAGAAATGGAGGGTTATTCAAAGCAAGAAGGTTATATGATGCCCGTTATTATTCTATTACTTATAGGCTCTGATAAACACAGGTTTGTATGTCAATTCAGGGGAAATACTTTTGAAATACTCTGGAAACTTGGCAATAAAATATACATAGGTAAGGAATATTACTCGTTACCATTATTCATCAATAATAATGGCTGATAATCAGGTTATTATATGGCGATTGTGGCAATACTATATAATACCTGAAACTACATAATCCATCATTTATAGGCTCTTATTTTAAAGGGCTTACTCCTAGACAAAAAAATGATCTAATAACATGTCTTATAACAGATATTCTAAAAAAATTGGTTTGATACTATAATTCTCGTAGAATATCTTAGAATATAAGCCTACACTTAAGAAGTATAGAGTAAAATTAAAAAAGGGAGTCTTTGAGGACTTGTTGTACCTTCCAAAAGTTGTAGAAATAGGATACTTATACATAGTCTCCTAAAGTCACTGTAGGTTATCTATTTTGGTAAAAAGTAATAAACTTTTAAACTACAATTTCTCCAAGTGCACCACATATTTTTAGACACCGCCAAATGTTTATGCTGCCATGTGCTGCCTGCTGTTTGTTGTTTCTGCCTTTTCGGTCCGCACTGTTTTTTGTTTACGCATCGTCATCTCTCAGTGTTTGTGCTCTGTTTGCATTTCATTTGACGCGTTAAGGTGTTTTTTGGAAGGAAATTTGCATTGCCAACGAATTCATTAGGCCTTTTGGGTGTGTATGGGGGTCTCAGGTAGAACTCGTGTGTCAAATCGAACATTTGAAGGAAAATGAAAGCTTTTGCCTATTCAAAGGGTGAACCAGAGCTAGGGAATACATATGTATGTACATAGATAAACACTTGAAATGTTATTCAACTTTTCTAACAATATGAAAAGTAAAACGACTGAGAGATACTCTGAGTTTGAAAAATAAATAAATTAAAAGGAAAATCAAATGATCTTCAATATTAACCTCTATATCCTGTAAACAAACATTTATTGTTTGTTTTTTTAAGCAGTGGACCCCATAGGGTAAAACCCCATTTTCAAGGGATCCCATCACAAAAATGGACAAAAAATTTAAAAAATATTTTGTCTCAGGATTTTGATGCAGAATGATGGCGAATCGATCTAGAAATCGTTTAAGGTACTCCACTTGAGAATCGGATGAGAATTGGGGAAGTTATAGTCATCACTGTGGACCCTATAGGGGAAGACCCCATTTTCAAGGGATCCCATCACAAAAATGAACAAAAAATTTAAAAAATATTTCGCATCAGGATTTTGATGCAGAATGATGGCGAATCGATCTAGAAATCGTTTAAGGTACTCCGCTTGAGAATCGGATGAGAATTGGGAAAGATATAGCCATCACAGTGGACCCCATAGGGAAAAATCCCCTTTTCAAGGGATCCAATCAGGAAAATTGGACAAAAAATTTAAAAAATATTTTATCTCAGGATTTTGATTCAGAATGATGGCGAATCGATCTAGAAATCGTTTAAGGTACTCCGCTTGAGAATCGGATGAGAATTGGGAAAGATATAGCCATCACAGTGGACCCCATAGGGAAAAATCCCCTTTTCAAGGGATCCAATCAGGAAAATTGGACAAAAAATTTAAAAAATATTTTATCTCAGGATTTTGATGCAGAATGATGGCGAATCGACATAGAAATCGTTTAAGGTACTCCGCTTGAGAATCGGATGAGAATTGGGAAAGATATAGCCATCACAGTATAGCAGCCACAGTGGACCCCATAGGGAAAAATCCCCTTTTCAAGGGATCCAATCAGGAAAATTGGACAAAAAATTTAAAAAATATTTTATCTCAGGATTTTGATGCAGAATGATGGCGAATCGACATAGAAATCGTTTAAGGTACTCCGCTTGAGAATCGGATGAGAATTGGGAAAGATATAGCCATCACAGTGGACCCCATAGGGGAAAACACCATTTTCAAGGGATCCTATCAGGAAAAATGGACAAAAAATCTGAAAAATATTTTGTCTTCGGATCTTTTGCCTTTTCAAATGGTGAACAAGAGCCAAGGTAAACACTTAAAATGTTATTCAACTTTTCTAAAAATAAGAAACATAAAACGACTGAGAGATACTCTGAGTTTGAAAAATAAATAATTTAAAAGGAATAGCAAATGGTCTTGAATTTCATCTACCAAATCCAGTATACAAACAATAAATGTTTATTTTCCAAGCAAAGCTTAATAGCCATGTTTGGGTAACTAGACAGTCCTAATAAAGGAAACCCTATCAATTCTTAGGAAAAGGGTACTTTCCTCATAAACCAAAAACATGAATATATGTTTAGAAGGGCAGAAATAACATCCATAATTAGCACAGCTGGCAAGGAGCACGAGCAACGAGCATAAATTTGTTTAGCTTATAAATTTGTTAAAACAAACCCCAAAAAGCCCAAAACCGATGGCAAAAACTGTTTGAGAAGCGAAAGCCAAATACCAAACAGAACCCACCACATACATATTTGTTGAGTGAATTGTGGCCAGAATATGCCAGAAATATTGAGGCAATAAAACCGGTCAAGAGCATCGCAACAAAACTCAAACAAACAGCCTTCGGTGGAAGGATGAAAGGTCATTTCCAGCGCCATCACCGGCAGCTGAGCAGAAAATTATTTTAAGGCTGCTAAATGGGTAAACAAGATGACAAAATGACTTACTAATTTGCGACATGATCCAAGTTAGCCAAGCCAAGCGGATGAATGCGACATCCTACCTTTCGACCTACCTAGATGCTATCTCCCAGTCCGGCCCATTCACTTCCCGGGCTTTTTGTCTCAGTTTATGGCCTCAGTCCTTTCATTGTTGATGATGTGCATTGAGGAGTAAGGAATAAGATCAATAAATGGAAGGAATCAACTTCCAGATACTCATGACATAGAGACAGTTTATTACTGGTTTTGAAAATAAACAAGACCTGTGAGCTGTTCATTAGATAATAATAGGATTATTCTTCTTGTAAACTATACTTTCAACTATAGAAGGAGAGTCTGGCTTTTTTGAAGACACAATTTCTGAAACCATTCTCCTAGTTTTACGATTACTGGGTACATGGGTAACAAAACAAAACCAAACAAAACACTGCCCTTCCGCCCATTTTCCATCCGTCCTGCCATTCTCCGGTTTTTCCCCTGTTTTTCTCTGTTTTGCTCTCTTCTCTTCCGTTTGCCGTTGGCTTTGTTTATTTTAAGTCCATTATCCGTTATCCTTTATGCGTTGTGCTCCCAGCCATGTGCTCATGTGGCCCAAAGCCTCCAGGTCCTGGCTGGCAGGCCAATTCCTGGCCAGGTCATCCAGTGACTTTGGCCCTCTGCTCTAAGCCTTTAGTTGGTAGCACTGCCGTGCCATGCCCTTTTGCATATTTAGTTTGCGGTAACCACAAGCTCCTTCCTTGCAATTTCATTAAAGTTATGCAGCCGCCGGTGCCCTCGATTTCAAAGCCCCTTCTTACCCAGTCAGGCCATAGCCCATGGAATGCTCCGAGAGCCTCCAAGTCACGGGGCAATGTCAAGTGCCGATTTGGCAGCCAGCCAGTCGACAGGACTAAGGAGCCTTCGCCTTCAATGTCCTGGCCAACGTCATCGTTGAAGGCAGCTCTTGAGGCATTGATTACTCAGAAGGCACATAAACACAGTAGCCACAATAATATTCAACTATTCAAGACTATGGGATGCAAAGGTCCTTTCAAAGTTGGCAAATAAGCAAAAAAAAAAGGGTTCCTTCAGATATTTCGTTATTGTTTGGTGTGACTTTTGCTTATAAATCTTGTTTTAAACATAAACGTGGCAACTCTAGGAGGGGAAACGGTTTTGATAACAGGAAAGGTGTGAAACTGGGATGAACTATCGAAATGCACTTTGATGATTCTGATTTCAAAAACACTTTAAAAAATGGTCAATTTTTTAAAAAATCTATAAAATGTGCCACTTTTTGATACTTAAGACTATCAATGAATTTTAAAATGTGTTCCATTCGAATTCTTTTTTCCGGTCTACTAAACTGGCCCACACCAGCATTTTAAATGCATTCTGAGGAGAGCTGAAAAAATCTTTCCAATTGGAATTCCGTTCAATTGCATTTCAATGCGTTTGGATGGTGCATAAAGCACGAAGTTTATGATTGTTTATATGGCAGACATAAGTATACAAGCTTGGGTGTCTGTATGCAGTTGTGTGTATTTATTGAACCAAATATAAGTATATTTCGGGTTTGTGTTGAATGGCGAATTTTCATGGACAATTGCAGAGTAAACAGAAAATCGTGTTCAGTTCATTGTTCGCGAAATGGTGTTCAATTTGGATGGGGTTGGGGGTTTCGGGGGCTTTTGTTTAATTTGGCAACCGGAAACAGCGCAGCGAAACAATTTTTATAGACTCAGGTGGCCAATTTGTACCCGGAAGGGTATACCAGGCCAGGCTAACAACAAAAAAAAAACACCTTCAGTGGACCATAAACGAAGGCACTAACGTCAGGCCATTGAGATGAACTTGAATTTTTGTATTTCTGCAACGAAATGTGGCAAGTTCAAGGACTCGAACCGTTTCCATCTGATCTGTCAAAGGGAACGGCCGGGGAATTAAAGCCGAACCGAAATTGTCTACTCTCTCGGATTAGAAAAATGAAAGCAGCAACGAAAACGTACAAAAACATATTGGAACCAAGAGCTCTGGGGCTGGGATTGCTTGGATTTCTGGGGACTGGTCGAGGAAGTTTCCATAGAATGCGTGCGTGGACTGCAAAACAAAAGCCGATTGTACTAATCAGACTGAACCCAAAGTCCAAGGAGACTGAAAGGAAGGGGTCGTAGGTCAGTGATGGAGAGCAAGAAAAATAATTCCATGAATAAATTAACACGCTCAACAGCTGATTGGATACGGCTTTTAAAGGATAGAGATATACGAATGTATTGCCAATGCCAACCGCATATTCAATTACTAATTAAAGATGGACAATGTGGGGAGAGCTCTGTGGCTACTATCCAGACATATGTATCAGTAGATTGAATACCCTTATTATGATTGAATTACTACCATAATAACGCTTATTTTATTTGTAAAGTGTAGCTTTCCGACACATTCTTAAGGTACAGGGTAGAAGGCTACTTGGAAATGGTAATCCAATAAATTACAGCTGAGTAAATGCGCTCAAAGCATTCGGCTAATGACATTCAGGCTAATTAGTAACGTGTTCACACAAATTAGGCATAGATTAGATGGAACATATCGATATGGAATTAAGTGCCAGACTGGTGACAGCAGTTCACTGCTAAAGATAGCCCAAAATAACTGAAAACAAAGTATTAAAGCTAGTAATGCTTAAAGTGCCTGAAACTTTTGCCAAACTTTATGAGTCCCGACTCTAAATCGAATCTTAATTTGCATTGAGACCTCACTTTTGCTAAACGCTCTCACATCGCACTCGGTTCAATTATAAATTTTTTGTAATCCATAAAGTTGGCTCTGTGTTTCTAAAAGGTAAGATAGCTGAGACAAAGTTTTGAGGCCATCTTAGCCACACCAGTTAGTTCCCTAAAGTTTGAGCATAAGTTGGAATACCTAGCTTCCAGCGTACATTCCTTAAGTCAGATGAGCCGCACAAATCCCTCACTAAGACCAAGACGAGCCTACGAGATAAAAAGTCAAACCGGAGGTGAACAGGAAGGAAAATCTAGTTTCTAGGAAGCAGCTTCTCCGCAGTTCGAGATTACAGCACATAAAGTTTTGTGTTTAACTAATTGCTGGCTCACATGCCCACCCACCTGTAAAGCACATGCAATTTTCATCTCTGACACTAAACCGCACGACCTGGCTGCGGCGGGCTGGCAAATTTACTATCTCATTACGCATACTTAATAATTTACAAAAATATTCATATTACGCATACGCCCCGTAGAACAGAATTGTAAATAAACCAGAGCCGACATTGCACTGCTCACTCGGCAGCGCGAACCGCAGTCTGCCTGAGCGGGGGCTGAGCCAAAAGGACAATGGGGCGTGGTCGGGGGATAATGTACTAAAATTAACGTAAACAGAAGCCAAGCCGAGTTGGTTCAGTGGTTTTGTATGGCAGTGGTTCCCCCCAACTGTCTCCCTGGACAATGGAGCCTGGGCGCCAGTGTGTGTGTGACGTTTAACATAATTAAATAATTAAGTGCTTAGAGAGACAGTGGCAGCGAAAGTGAGTGAGTGGCAGGCAGAAGCTTATGAATGAACTAAGAGCCGGGAAAAAATCAAGAAATCGGGGAGACAGATAAATCCTACCGCCTCCACGACTACTTTATGATTATACGAGGGGAGCATACGAAAAGGAACAAATTGGAATTTATTTCCTGCAATTTTGCATACCTACCTTACGGGCTGGAAAAAGTTTTCCAGGGATACTTCGTCCTGCCGTCCTGGCGCTACGCAGGTTCGCCACTGCCGTTGATGATAATAATGTTGATGTTGATTAGGCTGATGATAATTTATTTGTGATTTTCGTATGCATTAAAGAACAACATCTGAAGAATTTCAGCTTTCTGGTACTTTGTTTGTCTTCACATTGCTTTGTTTTGTTGTGAACTTTTGAACTTTAAAACGTTCGCCATTTTGTTCATTTTTATTCAGGCGGCTGAATACCAAATGAAATGCCCGTTTAAAGGAAAAATATTTGAAATAATTATTGTGAATTTATTTTTATAACCTCGACAGCAACCCCTCCACGTTTCTCGCTTGTTTTTGTTTACTGTGGGTGTTGAAAAAGGTTCTTGGCGAAAAAAAAACGCGTGTAAAAACTTTCTCTTTACAAACACACTCGAGGACCGGGGAAGGACGAAAAAGAAATTCAAATTAAACCGATTTGTTGTAGTCGGTTGGTTGTGTTTTTTTTGTTGCCGATATTGTATTGCTTGTGCGAGATTTTTATGGTTGACAGTACGTTTTTTATGTTATGTTTGTATGTCCCTTGCCGTGGCCGAAAGGGTCTTTAAAACGTGTTGCCAAAACACGAAAACAAGCCAAAAAGAATTCCACAGGTCACAACCGAAAAGGAAAAGGGATTCTTGTTTTCTAGGGAAGGTTATATAGATGTTTATTAAAGCGGAAGCACAAGGAAATATATTGCTTTTAAGTCTTCATTATTATTTCATAAAACTGAAACCCACACTGCGTATACGCGTTGAAAAAAATGAATCAAAAGTGCAATTATGTACAATTCTTGAAAGCAAAACAAAACAAATCAAATTAATTTGTTTGCTTTATTACTTTGACCCACTGGCTGAAATGAAGGCAACTATAGAGGTGGAGGAGCAGGAGCAGGACAATGAAAAGCGTGTTGAGACTGACACCAAATGGCTGGCAATTTGCATACAAAATAGGCAAATTGGCTGAACTGGAAATTGTTGGCCCGTCGTCTAATGCCAAAATGCTGAAATAAAACAACAAGCCGCCATAGGTGAAATTACATAAAAAGGCAAGTGCACAAATAACAAATCCGAGCCAAACAAAATGATTGAGAGCCATAAAGACACGCCATCGAACCATCAATAGGACAGGCCCAGATAGGCTTCATCGTCCTGCTGCCCCGTCCTGCCTCTGGCATGTCCTTTGGCTTTCCATCAGCCAAATCCCAATCAGTCAGCGAAAATCAAAGAAAAAATCAGCGCCCAGTGAAAGTCAAATTAGAAAAACAGGAAGAAAAAAAAGTGTGGGGATTTCAGTTAAAATGAAAACATACTCTTTTTTTTGCAGTCCTATACTTTTAACATTTTAAACCTCAAGACAAAAATTGAATACACAATTTTGAATACACATTATTTAAAAGGAAATCCTCTCTAGAATTAATTGACAGCCTCGGCAATAATTTCATAAAATTACTAATATTTCCAACTATCCTGTAAGTTAGAGTATCTGACAATAAAAATAATAATCCCTGGACAAATGAAGCGTCAAATTAGAAAATAATAAAAACAAAAATATACGGCAATCTATTGAAAATAAGTATATGAAAATATATACACTGCTGGAGAATAACAATAACAAAAACAGGACATACAGCCGCCTGCCACTTGAGCCGGAAGCGTGCTCTGCTGCGGCAGCAACAACAATGAATCAAGGATCCGCCGAGGAGGATTCATGGATTCAAGGATGCAGCCCAGCCCGTGAAGACAGCCAAGCGGCAAAGATAAACCCGCATTGAAATCGCCAAATGAATGAAAATGTCGGAGGGAGGGCCAGTGGAGGGATGCCTGTAATGGGGTGGCTGGATGGGTGGAGAGTTTGGTTCAATGTTGCCATTGTTATTACTGCTGTAATACGCTTTGCGAGAAGATTACAATTTCTGATTACTTTGTTATTAATAAACACAAAAAGCGTGCCAAACACACGACCACACACTGGAAGATGCACGCTGACACATAGAGATTGCTTGATCGACACTGGCTATACTCAGTGGGCCGTGGTTTGTGGCAGGGGCACGTGGCAGGGGTTTCTGACAAGTTCAGAGTGTTGATTGGATAAATCAAAGTGCTATAATGTAGCAAATATTGGGAAGAATTGAGAATGAAGAAATTCCTCTTTATTAAGGATTTTTTACAAAGTCATTGTAAGTTTCTTGATGGTTTTAAAAAAGGTTTCTTAGCTCTTCTTGGGTTCCTCGCTCTAATAAAATATAAAGTGAATAAAATGAAGTGTTTTAATTTAAAATAAAATAAAATTAAAAGACTAAAAAAGGTTTAATTTTAAAAATTAATTTTAAATCACTACCAAACCAGGTTTTTCATTTCAAAGTCGCCTCACAATAATGGAATTACCAACGAACTAAGCCCATCATACCTCTCCAATCTATGCAGACCGTGAACAATGACATTCCCCCAACCACCCACAACTTCCTCCTCCCCGCCCCCATTCAACCCCTCCACCTCCCCTGCCCTACCCCTGTTGGCGTCGCGTTTATTTTATCATTTTTGTGCTTTGTTAGGCAAAACGTTTTATTAATAAACTTTCTGGGCTGAGGCGGCCAAAGCCAGAGGAGAATCAACAGCAGCAACAAATACCAAACAACAACACCCACGGCGGGTGAGTGGGTCCTTTGGAAGGGAAAGTAAAAATGCATTTTGTTCTACATGTGTCCATAGATTGGAACTACTAAGCCCGCGAATTGTTTTAGCCTGTCATTGAATGGGATTTAATGGAATGACAATTGCAAAAATGTCAGACAAATGAAAAGACAAATACGAAGACAGCTTTAATTTGTTACACAGCAAAAATGTTGTCGAATTAATTGCATTTTAATGGGCGGGAGGCCTGTTGCCGATGGAATTCCGGTTGAATAAAGTGTGTAAATTTTGTTTTTACTTTCCAGCCGGTTATTTCCGTTTATTCAATTTACTTTGCAATTTTAATGCGTCTTTAATTCACATTTAATTTTGATTTATTCCACGAAGAAGCCCTCTCTGGGCTAATCTTCATTCGCAGTGGGTCGTCGGTTATGGTAATTTTTGATTTATTTTCGCCAATGATTTGCGGCTGAAGGGAATTTTTGTTTATCGCGAGATTCGTGAGGGAAAAAAGTTAAATGTTTATAAATTCACATTAATATTGCATAATATTTGTTTTCATTTCTTCGTGAGAATATTTGCAAATTCCTTAAACGTGAATCAGTTTATTTGATAAAGCGAAGCACTTATTCATTCTTGGAATTTATGGGTTTTGTGCGTCTTTGTGGGAAAGGAAATAAATAGAACTCGAAATTTAATATTTCGATCATTCGCGAAAGAAAAGTACAGAAAGACTTAAAAGTTTAAACCCCAAAGGTCACTATTTAGTTCCACTAGACACATTTTTTGTAACAATCTCCCTTAATATCCATCAAGGTTCTATTTATCCATTATCACTATTTGGTTTTTTTCTTTGTTATCGTACCCTCACCTTAACACACTTTCACTTTGGCTTCACTCTGGGATTTGGGTATTTTCACATATCGGTTGGTAACGAGGAGCCCGACTCCTCTATGGGGCACTATCTTGTATCTGAGGCCCTTCGAACCCAACTCTTCTCACTGTTGCTCTTCCGAGTATCTGTATCTCACTCGCTCGCACTGCCCTTAGCCCGGCTAAGTCCTTTCCGAATTCCGTTAGGTTCGCACTCGGCGATAGTCCACCCGCAACTTGTTTGTATTTTCCCGAACCGTCGGCTTTTATACGATTTTCCTCGTCGGGCCTTCGTCGAATATTGAAACGGTGGAAACTTTTCGAAGGCTTTTCGTTTGCTTTCGGCAAGCTTTCCCGCTTTTCTCGCTTTTCAATGTTGGACGAAACACGCTCGCTTTCAATCGGCCGCTGTTTACAGGTGTTTGTTTTGGCCCAGATTTGTTGAGGTTTACGACCACCCGAAAAGCAAATACCAAAAAAAAAAGAAGAAAATTTCGAAAGTGCAATGCACTTAAAGCTTCTTCGGCTGGGGTTTTATTTTCATTTCAAATATTGTGGCCTGGCAGGATGATTGGGAAATGCGAATGCACTCCCAAGTGAATTTCCGGCTGCCACTTGTTGCTTCAGTCGATTCGTGGTAGACATTTTTTACCGACAGCGCCTCGAAGTAGACTAGCCATTTTTTGGCGTTCTGTTCCTGAATTATTCATAAGTAATTCAACAACAAGGAGATGAGCATGCCGCAGGAAACATAAAAATCCCATTTATATTTAGGCTCAAAACAAACTCCGCCCGCCACCGCCACCAATGGGAGAAATAACATTTAAAACTTTTCAAATATTTATACGGCCAATTGGAAAATTGTTGAATTATTGAACTGGGTTGAACTTACCAGTGGATTGGGGGGGCTCGGGACCCGGGTTACAGGAAAACTTTCTGCAGATTGGTTAATGAAAATGTATGCCGAGCGCCAACACGTAAAGAAAACAATAAAAACCCAGCCACAAGCGGCAACAAATCAATTGAGAGGGTGGCCGGAAGTTAGAATCGGGAGTCGGGGGTGGGGTGGCAGGCGTCTGAGTGCGGTTCCACGCAGTAAGGACATCGCAGGACTACAACAATATCTCCAAGTGAAGAGTTCTCAGCGCCGTTTCGTGCGCTTTGTGAAAACATTTTTTCTAATTTCCTGTCATCAATATAAATGAAATGTTAACGGCGGCAATCGACTTGTTACTGGGTTTTCCAGCTTAGAGGGTAGTATTAGTTAGCCTGGAAAGAGTAGAACCCAATAAGTATTTAAAGATTTAACCATAAGGAAAAGTTTTAGGAAATGTCTTTAAAATACGACGCATCTATAGCTCGAAGACACTTCGCTGTTAAGGAGAAAGAAGGGTTCCGAGCAACATCTTTACCTATACCAGTAATCAAGTAGTAATCAATAGGAATTCAAGTACGAGGTATCTATAACTCGCAACCCTACAACTTCTTAGGAATTCCCATAGCGTGTTTAACCATCAATTTTGGGAAAGTATTTGTCTATGTATTTTGTAAAATTAAACAACAATTGTCGCTCAGAACAGAAACAGAAATTCGTAGTAAAATAAACTGAAGTGACTCGCCTTAACGAGGACTAGAAGCGGAGTCGCTTGACGGAGCGATAGTGGTAGCCATCCTCCAGCAGGGCAGAGGAGTCCTCCTCGTTGTTGGGAACCTCCTCCACAACAGCGTTGTTGTCCAGGGGCGGCAGGTACTCCTTAACGGGCAGCAGGTTGGGCACCACAGCCGGAGTGCGGTAGTGATAGCCGTCGTCCAGGAGAATGGCGGACTCGACCTCCTCCTCCTTCTGGGGCTCCTCCTCCTCCACCAGCTCTAGGCTCTTGACTTCCTCCGGCTGTTCGGTCACGATCTCCTCCTCTGGTTCAGGAACGGGTTCAGTGGTGGCAACGACAACCACCTCGGTGGTGGGCTCCAGAGTAGTGGTTTCCTCGACGGCCTCGGCTTCAGTGGTGGCCTCCTCGACCAGCTCCTCGGCAGCCACAGGTGGCAGGTACTCGTTGTTGAGCTTGGGGGGCAGATAGTCGCGGGGCGGCTGCAGAACGTGGTTCAGGGTGGCCGCCTGCTGCTCCACAGGTGGCAGGTAGTCGCGGCTGGGCACAGGTGGCAGCTCCACAGGCGGCAGATACTCCAGGGGCAGGTGGCTGACATCGCGTCGCACCACCGATCGGCAACTGGCCAGGCTGGCAGTGGCCAGCAAGAGACAAAGCACGTGGTATCCTTGCTGAAACGGGAGTGTTGAAATGTCTTGGTATTTGGCAATCTCCTCCAGACTCACCATATTTCTTGTAATTTGAGTGACCTGTTTCGGTGGCTCTGCAATCTGGTTCTGACCTGCTCAATCTCTTGGAGCTGCGGATGGGTTTGCTTGGGGCTGTTGAAATCGTTATAACTATTTATACAAAAAATTAGCGAGGCCCATGCAAGAAGTTCGATGGGCAATCGAACCACATTAACACCTTTCGGCATCTTCAGGCATGTTCGAAGCCGGCGCGTCGGCCGGATGTTCGAGGTTCGATGGGGCCATGGGGCCATGACAATGGTCATTGATCGGCGATTGAAGATGGGGATTGGGGATTGAAGATGTAGATGGATCGGCTCGTGTGTTTGCCTATTTACTCTGCACTGTTTGATTGCCGAAGATTCTGTCAATATTTTTGTTAGAGATTACCCCACCCCATCCCACCTCGAGTGTTTCATTCCTTCCGCCATTCCACCAACAGTGTCAGAGTCATGCTTTTTTCCTACAACCTATTAGGGGGGAGGGGCCTTCAATGCTCGGTTTCAATGTCACCCCATGTAAGAGCCCAATGTCAAGTGTTCGGGGCATTGTAACAATTACACCGGCTGCAGGTCAGCGATGACGGAGCGAAAACCACATCCAAAATAGTACTGCGATCAGAATTGTGTCGGAGAAGTCACGCATCGGATCGATGTAATTTGTTGCTGCATCATCGGACAGCAATTAACCGACTTATCGCACTTGACCGGTGCCGTCGTCTAACAAGTGGGCCGCGAAGAGCCCCGACTACGACTCTTCAACTGTTTAAGCCAGCTTAGGATGAAATTGAAAATGAAACTCCAGCACCACCTCCGCACCGACATCGAAATGGAAATCTAAATGAAAATGAAACCCAGGGGACACTCAGCACACAAAGAATCAATGGGAGCTTTATGCAAAGAATGAAAGCAGGGAATATATTGAATCAAATTCCATAAACCAGGAGCTGTCACAAATCCATTTTACCAATAAAAGTATTACTCCACCAATCTTCCGCAGCCAGAAAAAAAGAGGAACAATAAAGGATATAAAGCAATGAACTAGAAGGCCTATACCCTGTAAATATTTCGAGGGCTTATAATAGATATTAAACCTCTTTGCTATTTTATGAGACTATTTTTAGCTATTCGCTTCTTAGTGCTAATGAACTTCTTCCATGATAAACAAATGATCAGCACAATTTCGCAATTTGCCAAAAAATAAATCAACTTTTAAATTTATCTAAAAATATATGGTAATCATTAATAATTACCTTTAACTTTTTAAAGAGTCTCCCTATACCCTAAGAAATAAAACAAAGAGTAGAACAAATATGCAAACGGATACGTACACTCTTGGCAAACATATTTTTTATGGTTAGGTGTGGTTCCGGGGCAGACCAAAAAATAAAAAACTGAGACCAGAACCAACACTTTTTTGTCCCTCAATGCGACGAGCAAACAAACTGAAAAACCAAACAGAAAAAATGTAGAGAAAAATGTTAGAGTAGAAATGCTTGAAATTTTTTTTGATCTGCTATTACGACGACCAGTCCAGAATCAACTACCTCGCCACTCCATTTTTTACCCTCCATCTGCCCAGTTCAATTCGATTTAATTTTTTTCGTTTTTTTTGCGCTGGATACGCATTGGGAGGATTACTAGAAATTGAAAAACTTCCCAGCCCAGGGAATGTGATGCTGTTTTTTCCCGCCCCTCCAGCCACACAGCCCCTGTTTTCGTAATAGAACAGCTAAATATTTAGTTAGGAATTTCAACTGAGCTGCGTCAACGCGGTTCACTACCTCCCAGCGTTTGTTTTGGGGCGACTACAATTAAATTTCGCTACAAAAATGGCCCAAAAAGTTTCCTCAGTGGAAAAATGCTATAGTGGGATTTTTTTGGGCAACCGTCGCCGGTGAATATTTGTTCAAGCGGCTGCCACTCGGGGGGTTTGCTTGTAACTAACCAAAAACACGACGAAAGCCCCAAAAAAACTATATATTGAACAGGCCCAGAGGTGGGGAAACTATTCAAATTTTGCTAATGGACCAATCCTGCAGGAGGGCTTTAAAAATAGAATGGAAAACTTAAGCCACTTTTAGTTTATATATGATTTAATTTAAGTCGCGATTTTCTATCCCTGAAGACTGGAGCTTGGGTGCAACTCTTTGGCAAGTCAATTGCCTCACTTCCTTGACTCTTCCCTGAACTTTGATTGATGTTTGCCTTCTGCTGGTCGTCGCAGAGTCATTTGCATGCAAAACTCGTGAACTTCGCAACATGCATTGGAGGTTGCAGGGCACAGAGAACTGAAACAGAATGTAATCACGCCATGAAATATGCAACAGATGTGAAAAGATGTAAAAGGATAGCAAGAGTAAGGGGACTAGAAGACAAGTCTGAGGAACAAACAGGCAACAAATT
Source organism: Drosophila bipectinata (assembly GCF_030179905.1). NCBI lineage: Eukaryota > Metazoa > Arthropoda > Insecta > Diptera > Drosophilidae > Drosophila > Drosophila bipectinata. The sequence continues at coordinate 6,670,284 of NC_091738.1, forward strand.
AGAAGCAATTCACGTGCCTGTCAACTTAACACATTACGCTCCAATTACGCGACATCCTCCAGAAAAGGGGAGTGTGGGAAAGGATGCCCCACTCTGTAGGGAAGAGTCCTGTGTGCGTGTGTGTTCCTCGAATATCACTTTCCGCATAATAAAATCAGTCAAAGCCCGTTGCCTGTCGCCTTAGCATTGCTGTTTGGCAGAAGGGCAAAAAAGATACCCAATCCTCTTGCAAAATGCAAAATGCAATGCATACTAAACAGTCAACACCCAAAGGACATCACTTATGCAACAGGCACTGCAGGAAGGACATTAAATCCTGCCCATGGCAAATGTCTTTGCCTTTTCAGATGGGGAACCAAAAACAAAAAGGGTCCGGTCGTTTTTTTACGATCAGACCAAGGAATTTAATTACAATTTACAGGTTGACCTCTGTCGACCCTTTTCTTAAATAAACTGAAAGAAATCAGACTTTATCTTGAAGTATTTTTAAGTTTTAGTTCACAAACTTGAAAATAAATATATTTATTAAGTCAAAGCCAAAACAAATTGTCAGTTTCAGCTATAATTTCATTCATTTTTCATGGACTGGATGAAAATTAAATTAAAATTCAAACAAGAGAAAATCTACAGATTAAAGCAAATGGCCTAGAATTGTCAAGATAAATGTATCTTTTGCCTGACTCAACCTTTTGGCATTCAACTGACCCCGGCTGAAACTCAATTAATTTTGAATTCCTTTTGGCAAAGTGTTGTGAGCCAGACGGCTTCAAGTCCTGTTCCAACCCCGTATCCTTTTTGGTTTATTTATTACATTTCATTTCAGTTTTGCTGTTGATTTGCCACGATTCTCTCTTACTTTTTTTTTGGGCCGCATTGTCAAAGCGAATTTAATTGTCTCAATTATGCGCTAAATGTCGCCAACTTCCACAGAACAGCTTCCACCGAATCTCCAGACCCAAATCAAGACAAGGTCAACTGGGTTGAACCCTTGCCTCTGAAGTGCGGGGGTGTTGGGTGACAAGTCGACGACAAGGCAACTTCATTGAAGCAATTTTCACCTCCTTTCGGGAGTCTTTACGAGTTCGGAAGGCCACAAAATGAAGAAAGGACGACGACCAAATAATCAAGTGACTTACTAAAAAGTTAACGCAATTTTGCGGCAACTTCAAAAAGTTTCCTCAACCCTTTTTGTGGCGGCTTGATGGCCCGAAGGAATCCTCCATTCCGCGGCTGCCTCCATTCCGGTCTTGGTCCGTGTCCTGGTTATTGTCACTCCTGCCACCTTTACGCTCAGTTGACTGCACTTTTGTGCCTTCATTACAGTGCCACGAAAAATGCCTTGAGGAGGAAAAGGACACAGCTTAAGTGAAGGAAAGCTACATTGTTGGACACTCGCAGGATGTGCTCTAGAAATTGTATGGCAACTCAGAAACCAGTTAAAAATAAAATATTTTTGTGATCTCCGCCACTTTAAAATCTCTAAACACACAACCCATTTCAAGCAAAGTTTTTGTAATTAGAAACCGGTTTACAAGGAGGGAGTATATCAGAATATATGACACATTGCGATCCCCAGAGCAAACATCGCATTAGACGCACTCGGTGGCGTATACGTAATTTTCTTTTGCCAGGTAATTAAAAAACAACAAACGCACAACAAACACTCCATATACACTATGCACACTCCATACACACACACCTGTTGGCCCGTTGCCGAAAATGTTCATAATTTCACACTTAGCTGAGCAGCATTTCCGCTGGAAAATTCGCCGGGCCGAATAAGAAAAAAAAGATGACATCTAATCAAAAATCCCCTCCCACCCATAATGTCCTTAAATATATATAGAGAGCAACCGAAAAAACATGCAAAGTTTTGTACCTTTTTTGTTGTATGTATTTACTTTGAAACCACCCGTGAGCCACAAAAAGTGGCATGTCAACAGCAAATTCTATTGCGCAAACATAGGAAATTGTACAAATATTGAACGGAAATATCCTGCGGCTTTGGGGCTCCTCTATTGACACGTTGCGTAGGAAGGATGACTGAAAATTCCACACCCATGATGAGTTCAGGGGGGGGCGGACTCTAGTATGAGTGTGGGTGGGTTTGTTGCTGGTGTGGAGTGTGTGGTATAATGAGTGGCAAGTGGAAAACTTTAATACCCAGGGATTGTCAGTTGTGCGAGCCCTTGGCCGCAGGATTTTCACTCCTTTGTGCAGGCCGCAATAATGTCCTTGTCGTCCTTTCGTGGGCGCTCTAGTATGTGTGTGTGTGTGTGTGGGAGTGTGGTTTTCCCGTGTATGTGTGTGACATCGTCTTTCGCGGTTGACATTTGCAATTTTACGCCAAAACTAATTATATTAACTAGGCCCAAAGTGGCCATGCTCGAACAGAATCAGTTTATGTAATGCATATGAAAGTGGAATGCACTTCTGTGTCCTGTGTCCTGTATCATGCCTCATGCTATCCTGCTCTTTATAATGACATCGATGCGAGGACAGTACAAGGGGCAATTGGTGTGTAATTTCCAATTAAGATCAATTTACTGCGCTCAGCTAGGCGACAACAAAGCAACAAACCCTGGAATGTGGCAAATTGCTGGAACAGGATAATCGAGAAGGGCCATCAGGTGGCCCGGGCAGGCCCTTTATATAAATAGCCAATCTCAAGGACACAGCGGGATATATATGTATGTATGTGGTGGGAGTGATAGGTAAAGCACTTAGTATTTTTATTTACAACCTAATGGAATTAAATTGGTTTGCTATCATCTTTATGGCCTTTCACCTTGCCGAATGTTTTCAGGGCCATTTATTAAAGTTAACCAATTGAGAACCTTTAAGAACCTTAAATCATTTTTTTATGAAAGAATAAAAGTCATTTATGAAAATTCATAAAACCTGGCAACCTTGTTAAGGTGACCTTATTTTCCGCATGACAGCCCCGACTTTCCTTTGAGCTTCCCTCTTGGCAAGGCAGACAGTCCATAAGCTGCTACCATGCAACAAAAGTCAAACGTTATGCCAACTAATTAAGTCGACAACTGATGGCAACAAATTTAATTGAAACGAATCTGCCGCTCAACAGTTTCCACAAACAAAGGCGACCGGGGGAGTCCGAGCGTGGCAGGACCTGGCCTGGCCATCCCACCCACATCCCGCCATATCGATGTCCGCCTCTGTTTGCCACTCAAATTGAATCGGGCCAAGAACTACAAGCTGCCAACTGCCAACACGAAAGTCGTTTAAACGGCACGCCAATTGTTGCCGTGTTTTCTCTTCTTGTTTTTCCCATAGTCCAGACAATTATTTCGAATTAAAAATACAGCGCCAAACTGGGAAGTGGGAGTAAAAACAAATGGACGAATAATTAAAAGTAAATTAAAATCGAACAGAGAACTTCGAATGTGTGGCTTTGTGTGTGCCTTGGCCATAAAAAAATAAAACCTAATTAAAAATATACAAGTCCCGACGCTAAGCTCTGGAGGTTCTCCCACTCGCCGAAAGCCATACCTTTGCCAGAGTTTTCTAATTGAAACAAAGTCATTATCCTGGCGGACAGTCTGTTTGTGCTGTGTCCTGTTCAATGAACTCGCAGGATTGCTGCAGCTGCAGTTTTCCTTAATTTGTTTATTTGAAAAGTGAAAATGAAAAGCTGGCCCAGAGATTCAGGGACTTGTACACAGAGGAAAAAGTTGTATCTTTATGGGAGAATAAAAATTACTATATATACTTTTCTCTTTCTTCGAGATGGATCAATGCCGATAGCATCGTCCTTTCTATTATTGATATACACAGCATAATCTAGATTCTAGAATTTAAATATTACTTATCCACAGTATATACCATTAAAATATTGGAGTATATATATTATTTCTCTTGATGGATGAATTTTTGTTAAAATTCCAGGTGCACACTCGCTTACTTCCCCATAAAAACATTCCTCGGGACTCGGGCAGACAAACAAACAAACAAATCGACAAACAAACCTGCGGAGGGCAAGGCAAACAAAATCAAATTGTTGCTGTTTGTTGACCTATGTCCCCGTCCCTTACTGAGGCAGCCCCATTTCCAAAGGACTTTAGTCTTATTTGTTTTCATTTTCATTTCTTGGCGAAAAATTGCAAGATGGGAGGGGAAACCAAGCCAGGAGACGCTTTTTGGTGTTGCAAGGTGTCTGGGGAAATTAACAAAGCCGCAGGTGCACTGCCCTGCTCCGACTCATTCCTCCATGCCTTGCCTTTATCCTCCGCAGGATCTTGGTTGATTTTTAATGAAATATGAATCGGGGCAAGCAGCCGCCACGCCAAACGTCAACCGTCAAGCGCCAAGCCAATGAACTCGCGCCCAGATTCCTTTCTGGTTCAGTATTACGCATACGCCACGTTGAACACCAGAACAATATATTTTGCCTCTTAGCCCTTTTTTTCTGTTTTTTATTTTTGGTTTTTCGCTCCTGCTCAGCTCAGTTAATTATCACGAGCCAGTGCACAGCTAATTGGAGTTTAACCTTTTCAGCTCTCACGATACTTTTGGCATTTTTATTTATTTACCACCGACAGAGGAATAATAAAGTGAAGCCTCGCGGGATTGGGGTCTTCTTGCGCTTCGGCGGCTTCCTACTATAAATACCTGGGGAAAATTGCTTAGTGCCGGGCCACTTAGCCGCTTTTATCTAATTGCCAAAGCTTCGATTTTCATTTTCGTTTTCGCTCTTTTTGTCAACGACTCGTTCTCGGTCTCGTTTTCGGTCTCCAAACATTTTTCTTAGCACGCAATTTCTGGCTACATAAATTTAAATTGAATTTTAAAAATTCACAAGCCAGGCCAAGGAACACCTCCAAAAAAAAGGGGGCGGACAATTTTTCCACCCACCTATGCGGAGGTGTGTGTGTTAGAGTTGTGTCGTTGTGTGGGTGTGTCGGTCCTAATAAAAACGTTTGCTTTTCCATCGATTTTTGGCTCGTTTGCTTCACATTCCCAGTCTTCGGTTTATAAATATTTATGCGTAGCATTTTCGGGGCTTTGCTTGGGATTCTGCTTTAAGGATGGGAAACTATAAGTTAATGCGAACCCAAAATGCACTAAGAGCACGAGGGGAATTGATGATTGATGGGGTTGGGTGTAAAACTCATCCCACAATTTTGACATTCAAAAGGACAGGAGTAAACATATATTCGCCCTTCTGCCAAATCTGTTTTTTTTTGGAATTTTAAAATAGATCTAGGATCTAAAAAAGATATCACGCCGACCTTCAATAACGTGAAACAAAATCTTTTAAAAATATCTTTTTAAACTAACCATTGAAAATCCATTTACAGATTTATTGTAGTAATCCAAATTTTACAGCGATTACATTTTGCATCATTCCATGAAATGATAACATTATTTATATTTTATGGCCTAACAAAATGACCTTGGAAATAAATAGTCTTCTCATCACGAATTAAGAAGGCAAAAGGATGATCGGCTATAAATGTCGGTAAACTACAGCCCACACAGTCAACTGTCGTCGCAACACCAGCGTGCAAATACATAATACGTTTTTAAAATGAATAAATTATTATCATTATAAATTATTTAAAAAAATTACCTTTCACTCCTGGTGCTTCGGCACCTTCCTCGTCCACTTCCAAAAATGCTTCTTGATAAACTTTAGTGACTTTTGTTTTCCCTGAAACCATGTCACCCAAGCTAGCAGCGTAACTAAATACAGATTCAATTCCAAACTAATAATAGAAACTTTGTCACAAAAATGATTAATCACATAAGAAGCTACCAACCTTTCTGAGTACCTCTTTAAGTTCTTTTTTAAACTCAATTTTAAATTTTGGAATTTTTACGTCGAACACATTTTTTTCACGGAGAACTCGGTCAAAGCGTCCGATCTGGCTTTCCAATTCACTAAGACCATCAATACGGTTTGGCAAGAATATTTGCATGGAGAGGCTAGAGTTTCGATATGGAAGTTCAATAACCTTGGCATCTAAGTCGGCGAACCTATGGGTCTTAAGATGGACCCTATTTAGAGACATCATGTCAACTTGAAGTATTTGATTCGAAGAAGTTCGGAAAATGTGCTTCTCAACTTTGTTAAATTTATACTTCCATTCGCCTTTGAAATAAATGGCATTTATAAGAACCGTTGCAAAATCTGCATTTGTATCATCCGAATTCACAACTTCAAATATTTTGTTCCGCGTATGAGTATAAACCCAAGAGTTAATAGTCGCTGCCGCTGCTGTGGGATTAAGCACACTAATGGGCACTGCCTCGGCTTCGAAAGAGTCAGCCAAAATCTTATTAAACTCTGGAACTAAACTCCACTGATCGTTGACATAAATGCGATTCGCCAGCTCAAGAAATGCGACCTGCTCACGAGCATGGAGATTTGTGACGAAAGCCTTGTATTTCTTGGCCACATCTTTCCTTTTCAAAGGCAGCTGCAGAGCCGTTTTTATTTCCGTAGCCGTATTCCCCTGGGCTCCCATATACATCATGGCCATAACAATTTCGAGGGAGAGAGGTGAGGAAATTATGTTTTTGTCCGCATCCTCCTTGGCCAGGATCTGGTAAACATCGCCGGTGAAACTAGCCGACACTGACGTGGCCAAAAATATAAAAACTGAGTAGAATAGTCAAACTATCAATGAATATCCAACGAAAGAGCACTCTAGTTTTCCACTTACCCAAGTATTTCATTTTTTCTTTTTGAAAAAATGCTTAAAAATAGAAGAAATCATTCATTTTTATAGCAAAGTACCATAATTAAAAATGTTTTGGTTAATTTGTAAATAATATTCCGAGAAATTACAATCTCTTCTAATCCATATCTAATGTGTTTGAATCGGAACAAACAAACTAAGATTCGATTGTACATTTCGATGCAGATCGATGGCGAATCGATTTACAAATCATTAAAGAAAACAGTGGCTATTGGCCAAGATTTGGCTATTGCTGTATGTTACGTTAACATTACTTGCGTTTTCCCGATTTTTGAAGAGGTCGCTCCACAAAATATGAGAAAAATTCTAAAATTAAATTCAATTGTACATTTTGATGAAGATCCATGGAGACTCGATCTACAAGTCATTAAATATATTCGCTTGAGAGTCTGGTGACTATTGGGCAAGATTATCCCTGGGATACATGATCCCAGTCCTTTTGGTATGTTTCCTCAATTTTGAGGATTTCTTCAGAAAATATTAATAAAATTCCAAAAAAAAATGTTAAAGATTGTGAGGTAATTAATTGTAATTATAAGTAGTTCGGTTTAAGAATGTTATAAAGATTATAAGAATATTATTCTTTTTTTTCCGAAACTTCCACTTGTTAGTTTCCGAAGGCCAATGAGAAGGGACGTCAAATGGTAGATAAAGTAAAAGCTTAAGACTAATAGCTGGACCACCTTCAATAACCTAAAACAAAACCTTTTTAAAAATATCAGTTTATAACAATGAAATCGATAACCATATAATAAGCCATTGAAAATCCATTAAGAGATTTATTGTAGTAATCGAAACTTTTACAGTGATTACATTTCGCATCATTCCATAAAATGATTATATTATTTATATTTTATGGCTTAACAAAGTGTCCTTGGAAAAAAATTGTCTTCCCATCACGAATTAAGAAGGCAAAAGGATGATCTGCTATAAATGTCATTGGTCCACATCCGCCCAAACACTGAGATTGTGTCGATACCATAACAGCTTCCAATTACATAATAAATTTAGAAAATTAATAAATTATTGTGATTATAAATTTTTAAAAAATAATTACCTGTTACTGCTGCTGCTTCGGCACCTTCCTCGTTCACTTCCAGAAATGCTTTTTGAAAAACTTGACTGACTTTTGTTTTCCCTGAAACCATGCCACGCAAGTCAGCATCGTTGCCAAATACCGATTGAACTCCCAACTAATAATTGAAACTTTGTCACAAAAATTGTTAATCGCATAAGTAGCTACTAACCTTTTTAAGAACCTTATCGAGTTCTTTTTTAAACTCAATTTTAAATTTTGGGATTTGTACAATCACTTTTTGGTGGCGGAGAGATCGGTCAAAGCCTCCGATCTGGCTTTCCAATTTACTAAGACCATCAATACGGTTTGGCAAGAATATTTGCATGGAGAGGCTTGAGTTTCGATATGGAAGTTCAATAACCTTGGCATCTAAGTCGGCAAACTCTTTGGCATTAAGATATATCGTATCCAAAGACATCATGTCAACCTGAAGTTCTTGATTCGAAGAAGTTCGGAAAATGTTCTTCTTAGTATTAGCTTTGTTAAATTGATGCTTCCATTCGCCTTTAAAGTAAATGGCATTTATAAGAATCGTTGATAAACCATCATTTATATCTCCAGAAGTCACAATTTCAGTTATTTTGTTCCGCGTATGCCCAGAGACCCAAGAGTTAATAGTCGCTGCCGCAGATGTGGGATTACGCACACTAATGGGCACTGCCTCGGCTTTGAAGGAGTCAGCCAAAATCTTATTAAACTCTGGCACTAAGCTCATACGATCGTTGACATAAATGCGATTAGCCAGCTCAAGAATAGCGACCTTCTCACGACCATGGAGATTTGAGAAAAAATCCTTGTATTTCTTGGCCACATCTTTCTTTTCCCCAGGCAGTTTCAGAGCCGCTTGTAATTCCTTAGCCGTGTTTCCATTGGATCCCATATACAGCATGGCCATAACAATTTCGAGGGAGAGAGGTGAGGAAATTATGTTTTTGTCCGCATCCTCCTTGGCCAGGATCTGGTAAAAATCGTCGGTGAAACTAGCCGACACTGACGTGGCCAAAAATATAAAAACTGAGAAGAATGGTCAAACTATAAATGAATATCCAACGAAAGAGCACTCTAGTTTTTCACTTACCCAAGTATTTCATTTCTTCTTTTTGAAAAAAAAAGCTTAAAAATCGAACAAACTTGTATTTTTATAGCAAAATACGCTAATTAGAAATGTTATGGTAATTTGTAGAAAATATACCATATAAATATATGGGCACCACCCCCTAAAACATCACGGATATTCTATTATGGTTCACTTTTTGGCAAACAGAGCGTTTCGGTTGTAATTTTGAAGGTTAGGACCTTAGAAAAATTTATTGTTTTAATTCAACTCAATTTTTGTAAAATAAAATCATTCTACTTATTAGAACCTGTGACCTAAGTAGATATGAAGTCATTTATACAGAAAACATAAATATACAGAAAAAATAAATACAAATCAAGCATAATGATTATATTTCATTTTTATTTTTTCGCTCAGAAAATATTAGTTATTTGTGTTAAAAAAAAAAAATCAATAATAATCATTATTTTGTTTTTTTTTTTAAATTAAAATCATACAACTTTTTATTGTACTGATTCATTATTATCATATGAACTGAGTCATTATTATTATTTAGTTATTTGATAAGGCAGAGTTTCAGACATTAAACTCATTTCCAATATGTTTAATTGATTCTCCTTTATGAAATATTCCTTTCATTAAAGATCCCACAAACAAGCTTAGGCTAGCCTATTTGTTTCATTTAAAATTTTTTTATTGGCATTTAATAGCAGTCGAAACAAATTATACGATTTTTTTCGATTACACGTGTACAAAATATAGAATCATAGAAGACCCTGTCCAAATAAATTTGTCATGCCAAAATTCGTTGTCTTTGGGAATAATTATCTGAAAAAAGCTCTGTTAAAAGGTAGACTATAAGATGTAATCTTCAGGTCTCAGCACCGTCTCTGCGAAAAGAAAAGAAGGGTTTGTGCAAAGTTTAAAGCTTGTCATATAACTGAAAGACCAATTTGAGTAGATTCTGACAGTCAGATGGGTAAACGAAAATTATTATAGCGTCTCACAAGGTGTTTATTATCAAGAATGTATATATGTACATACTTTATAGGTTTTGACATTTTAATGCAAGGGTATACAGGTTTTTGTGAGAAACCGAAGAGAAAAATTGAAGACAATCTGCCTTACCTACAGTGAACTAAGATGCGTATTAAAAATATCAGTTTGCAAAGTTAAAATCCATATCCATAAGGGAAACAAACCATTGAAAACACATTAGTAGATTTATAGAAATCGTATTTTCTTGAGAAACACTCTATAACATTCAATAAAGTGATTACAATATTTATATTTTTATGGCTTTACAAAATGTCCTTGGAATAAAATTGTCTTCCCATCACGAATTAAGAAGGCAAAAGGATGATCTGCTATAAATCTCATTGGTCCACAATCCACACAAACGAAAGTCGCCACAGCACCTTGAAACAGCACCATAAAAAAATAATTAACTTAATAAATAAGATTCAGTATAACATGTTTGAGAAATATTTACCTGTTACACCTGCTGCTTCAGCACCTTCCTCGTTCACTTCCAGATATGCTTTTTGTAGAACTTTACTGACTTTAGTTGTCCCTGAAACAATGCCACTCAAATCAGCAGCGTTACTAAATACAGATTGAATTCCCATCTGATAAAGAAACTTTGTCACACAAATTTTAAACTACGTAAGTAGCTACTAACCTTTTTAAGTACATTGACGAGTTCTTTTTCAAACTCAATTTTAAATTTTGGGATTTGTACAATCACTGTTTGTCGACGGAGGTCTCGGTCGAAGCGTCCGATCTGGCTTTCCAATTTACTAAGACCATCAATACGGTTTGGCAAGAATATTTGCATGGAGAGGCTAGAGTTTCGATATGGAAGCTCAATAACCTTGGCATCTAAGTCGTCGAACATATTGGCCTTAAGAGACACCAAATTCAGAGACATCATGTCAACCTGAACGTCTTGGTTAGAAGAAGTTCGGAAAATGTTCTTCATAGTATTAGCTTTGTTAAATTTATACTGCCAATCGCCCTTGAAGTAAATGGCATTTATAAGAACCATGACTAAATCAGGAGTCATATCTCGAGAAGTCACAATTTCAGTTATTTTTTTCCGCGTATGCCCAGAAACCCAAGAGTTAATAGTCGCTGCCGCAGATTCGGGATTACGTACGTTAATGGGCACTGCCTCGGCTTTGAAGGAGTCAGCCACAATCCTATTAAACTCTGGCACTAAACTCCACTGATCGTTAACATAAATGCGATTGGCCAGCTCAAGAATAGCAACCTTCTCACGACCATGGAGATTTGTGAAGAAATCCTTGTATTTCTTGGCCACATCTTTCTTTTCTCCAGGCAGTTTCAGAGCGGCTTGTAATTCCTTGGCCGTGTTTCCATCGGCTCCCATGTACAGCATGGCCATAACAATTTCGAGGGAGAGAGGTGAGGAAATTATGTTTTTGTCCGCATCCTCCTTGGCCAGGATCTGGTAAACATCGTCGGTGAAACTGGCCGACACTGACGTGGCCAGAAATAGAAAAACTGATTAGAATAGTCAAACTATAAATGAATATCCAACGAAAGAGCACTGTAGTTTTCCACTTACCCAAGTATTTCATTTTTGCAAAAAAGCTTAAAAATAGAAGAAATCATTCATTTTTATAGCAAAATACCCTGATTAGAAATGTTATGGTTAATTTGTAAATAATATTTCGAGCAATTACAATCTATTTTAATCCTTATCTAATGTTTTTGAATCGGAACAAACAAACTAAGATTCGATTGTAAATTTTGATGCAGATCGATGTCGAATCGATTTACAAACCATTAAAGAAAACAGTGGCTATTGGCCAAGATATGGCTATTGCCGTACGTTAACGTTACTTGCGTTTCTCTCCATCTCTCCACAAAATATGAGAAAAATTCTAAAATAAAATTCGATTGTACATTTTAATGAAGATCCATGGAGAATTGATCTACAAGTCATTAAATATATTCGCTTGAGAGTCTGGTGACTATTGGGCAAGATTATCCCTGGGATACATGAAGTCCTTTTGGTATGTTTCCTCAATTTTCAGGATTTCTTCAGAAAATATGAATAAAATTCCAAAAACAAATGTTAAAGATTGTAGGGTTATTAATTGTAATTATAAGTAGCTCGGTTTTAGAATGTCATAAAGTTAGTTTCCGAAGGCCAATGAGAAGGTACGTCAAATGGAAGATAAAGTAAAAGCTTAAGACTAATAGCTGGGCCACCTTCAATAACCTAAAACAAAACCTTTTTAAAAATATCAGTTTATAACAATGAAATCGATAACCATATAATAAGCCATTGAAAATCCATTAACTGATTTATTGTAGTAATCGAAACTTTTGCTGTGATTACATTTCGCATCATTCCATAAAATGATAACATTATTTATATTTTATGGCTTAACAAAGTGTCCTTGGAAATAAATTGTCTTCCCATCTCGAATTAAGAAGGCAAAAGGATGATCGGCTATAAATGTCGATATACTACAGCCCACACATTTGGAAAGTGTTACCATCATACCAGCTTGCAAATATATAATAAATTAACATGAATAAATTATTGTGATTATAAATTTTTAAAAAATAATTACCTGTTACTGCTGCTGCTTCAGCACCTTCCTCGTTGACTTCCAGATATGCTTTTTGTAGAACTTTACTGACTTTAGTTGGCCCTAAAACCATGCCACTCAAGTCAGCATCGTTGCCAAATACCGATTGAATTCGCAACTAATAATAGAAACTTTGTCACAAAAATTGTTTATCGCATAAGTAGCTACTAACCTTTTTAAGAACATTGACGAGTTTTTTTTCAAACTCAATTTTAAATTTTGGAATTTTTACGATGTCCACATTTTGTTGACGGAGAGCTCGGTCGAAGCCTCCGATCTGGCTTTCCAATTTACTAAGACCATCAATACGGTTTGGCAGGAATATTTGCATGGAGAGGCTAGAGTTTCGATATGGAAGTTCAATAACCTTGGCATCTAAGTCGGCGAACTTATTGGCCTTAATATATATATTATCCATAGACATCATGTCAACCTGAAGTTCTTGATTCGAAGAAGTTCGGAAAATGTTCTTCTTAGTATTAGCTTTGTTAAATTTATACTGCCAATCGCCTTTGAAGTAAATGGCATTTATAAGAACCATGACTAAATCAGGAGTTATGTCTCGATAAGTCACAATTTCAGTTATTTTGTTCCGCGTATGCCCAGAGACCCAAGAGTTAATAGTCGCTGCCGCAGATTTGGGATTACGTACGTTAATGGGCACTGCCTCGGCTTTGAAGGAGTCAGCCACAATCTTATTAAACTCTGGCACTAAACTCCACTGATCGTTGACATAAATGCGATTGGCCAGCTCAAGAATAGCAACCTTCTCACGACCATGGAGATTTGAGAAAAAATCCTTGTATTTCTTGGCCACATCTTTCTTTTCCCCAGGCAGTTTCAGAGCCGCTTGTAATTCCTTAGCCGTGTTTCCATTGGATCCCATATACAGCATGGCCATAACAATTTCGAGGGAGAGAGGTGAGGAAATTATGTTTTTGTCCGCATCCTCCTTGGACAGGATCTGGTAAACATCGTCGGTGAAACTAGCCGACACTGACGTGGCCAAAAATAGAAAAACTGAGAAGAATAGTCAAACTATCAATATCCAACGAAAGAGCACTCTAGTTTTTCGCTTACCCAAGAATTTCATTTCTTATTTTAAAAAAAAAACCTTAAAAATGAGAAACAAACTTGTATTTTTATAGCAAAATACCCTAATTAGAAATGTTATGGTAATTTGTAGAAAATATACCGAGCAAATACAATCTTTTACAAACAAGAAAGTAAAGCTAACGTCGGGCGGAGCCAAAGTAGATATGCAGTTATGATCAGATATCTATATCTAAACTTTTATCTCTTATATATCGGATAGTAGTCGGATCCTTACGAGAACTTCACTATAAAACTATTTTTGGAAAAAACTTTTGGCATTTTTGATCAACCAGTTCAATAGTCGGCCGATCCCGGGCGATAGCTTTAAAACTGAGATATTAGTTACCGTAGAAACTGCCAGACAAACTCAGTAGGTGATCCTGATGAAGAATATGTATATATACTTTATTGTGTCTGAGATGTCTCATTCACTGCATTGCACATTTAGACCAAAAATATATATACCAAAAAATCCAAAAAAACAAATCAAATCTATTACCAAAGAAAGGAGAAAAAATTAAAGGAAGCAAACCAAAACAAAACCCCACTACTAGACTTATTGGTGAAATTGAATTTCTAAGATTCATTACATTTTAATTCGTTATTAAAACTAATAACCATACATTATTTATATATTATGATTTAACAAAATGTCCTTTGAAGAAAATAGTCTTCTTAAGTATTTAATTTCTTTTCTTTGAAAAAGAACTTATAAATTGAATAAATCACCAACTTGTATAGAAAAATACCATAATTGGAAATGTTATGGCTAATTTGTGGATAATATGAAAATTATACAACAATTAAAAGCTCTTTAAATCCATACCTAATTAGTAATTATGTGTTTTAATCGCATCAAATATAAAAACTAAGATTTGCATTTTTTATATTATATATTTAAGGCTGTATGTTTAAAAATAAAATTAAAGATTTTTGTTTTTCACAGCCATTGAAACAAAATTTTCTTGGAAATGAAAAAGTATGCCAGCCGTGACAGCCGAAAGCGACTTGTGGCCTCATCATCCATCCTACTAGCGGTCACTTCGCAGAAGAGCAGGAGTACATGTAACATGTACGGTGGAACTGTGACTTAATTACCCGCCGCAAGCTATTGTCATTAATAACAAAATTTCGACCAGGACGAGGGATATTTGGCCAATCGATGACGAGGGACACTCGCAGGAAGAGCTCGTTCAGGACAGTTCAATTAAATTGTCAAAACCCACAGGATGAGTGACTCGGATTTATAGTCCAATTAATATTAGCAGCCTAAACGCAAATGTGAAATTAAATGATTTGGAATACTTGTCTCTTCAGGATGATGGAAGGGATGCTGGTTGTCAGGCAACAGCATGCGGGTAACAAATTTGTTAACAAAAAGGATTTCCATGTCGAGATTTTCGGAAGCGAGGCGGTCTTCGTTGCAAAAAGAAACGCGATGAAAGGAAAGTAATTTAAATTTGTAAATCGATAGGCTTGACGGTGACCGAACCCTTTTTCCCTTTTTGTAGCTTTTCGTAGCTTTTTTTTGCGTCATGTTCCCATTTAAATTTTATAAATATTTTAACTTAATAAATGCCAGGCGAGTGGTGGCTCACGGCGCCTAGAAGTCCCAACATTTGCATAAACTAAAGAGCAGCTTGGCTCCGGCTCCTTTGGTTCCTTTGGCTGCCACTGCCACTGCCACTCAAGTGTTCTCTATTTTCGACTGGGGCTGTCCTTTTCCGGAGCCTCGGCAAACATTCTCGACTTTCAGGACTGCCGTGGAGTCCTGATTTGCCGCTGGCGAATTTTCCAACTCGTTCTCTTTCAGTTTCTTTCACCATTTTGGCTTAGCTCCTCGAGAGGAAGAATTTTCCTTCAGGTACAGGACTTTGCAGCGGGTTTAACGGCTAATGGTCGCTGTATTGAGTCTGTTAGGACTTTAAGCTCCTCTTCTGGTTCGTTTCATTGACCCGACTTTCAAATTGACTGGAAAGAACCACTATAGGAAATAGTAACCCATAAAAGTAGGTAAACCTTTTAAGAACTTATCACTTTCATGAAAAAATAAACAAACTTTTAAGACAAGTTTTTTATTTTGGTTTGGTGAGGAAAACTTTTACATTCAAATAAAAATGAAATAGGAAATCAGGAGTCAGGAATCAAGAGCCGCATAGAGACGCACATTGGAATCAATGAGGCCGGCACAATTTATGGCTTAAGGTATCCTATATGCCATCTGCCTGTTCTTTTTGCCGGTTTTCGCTATAAATTATTCCCCTCACAGACACACAGGCTTCCTTACAGCTCCAAGTTCCCAACTCCCAGCCCCCCAGCTCCTTGCAAACATAAAATATTATACATGAGTGGCTTTTATGCAAAGAAGCTGGGCGAGAAGAAGGCTGGCTCCGGCCTAGGTGGGGCTGGGACTGGCACTGCCTCCCACGACACTTTAAACTTGGCTAAGCAACAAGTTGGGGGCTTCTAGAAGAGGAAACATTTTGCCAGACTGCGTGGCGGGAAACTTAAAGAGCCAGCGGAAATTGTTGCCGCCTTTTAGGCTGACAACCAGGGAATGATTTATATGGGGCATATTAGGGATAACGCCTGGACCGGCAGGAGGCGAATCTCTGGGCCCCTGTTTTATTTGCCCGGGCATGTGGTTTGCTCGTTCATTAACAATTCATTAAACGCCACCAGAAAAATTAAACGCAGCCCCAAATGGGGTTAATTTATATTCCGAGAGGTTAAAAGGTTGATAAGCTATATGAGAAATACTAAAAATAAATCTATAGGTCTGATAACTTGAAGCCCAAAACCAGAGCCTGCCTTGTTTAAGTAAAAATAAATGAAGTTGACATACTTTTAACATTACCCGCTAGCCACAATTGGAATTGAATTTTGTTAAATGTAATATGCGCAATTACGTTTATGATTATTTAATGACCTCGTCGTGTTGGCCAACAAAAGGCAAACAAACGGAAAAATAAAATCAATAAATAATTTCCGCAACAAGTTCTGATGACAATTTCATTGGCTCTTGGCTCTGAGGGCTTATTTTTCATGTAAAACGCATTTAAATTATGTTAATTATTCAGATCGCCTGAAATTAGCCGTGAAAATGGCCAAAAATAGCAGAACAAAACAGTGTAGAACTCTTTGGAGGGCTTTTCAAGAGCACTTCCGTCTGCCTCGACGCCAAATTAACACCTCAATAATGTGTATTCGTATGGAGGTATAAAAATAAATGAAATAATGAATATCAGCTGAAGAAAGGTCAAGCCGCCGGACGAGGTCCAAAGCCCGAACCACTTGACATTGCCCGAAAAGCCAAAAGCAAGGCAAGGCAAAGCCCCCAAGAAGAGCACTCCATTCGAGTGGCTCCAATTGTTTCTGCCTCTGTGCTTTTGTTTTAAACGGTTTTCGAATCGAGTCTGAAACTGGACTGGACTCGACTATAAATTGACCAACTGGCGGTCTGCAAATCATCAATCAGCTCCGGCAACTTTCAATTGCAAGACGCAAACCGCAAACCCCGCAAAAAGCTAACTTGAAAAATGGTGAGTCCTGGTATAAGTTGAATATCGGAATGAAACCCTAATTTTGTGGATTTTAGAAAATCTTCTCGCTTGGTGGTGTCCTTACCCTCTCTGCCGTGGCCAGCGCCTTGGCTGCTCCCCAACTGGAAACCCGTTTCCGCCGCGATGTCTCCGAATTGGTGGACGCCTCTGCTCCGGAATACCTTCCGCCTTCGGTCACCGAAGCTGCTCTGCTGAGTGCCGCCGATCCCGAGGCTCCTGCCGTTGAGGAAGAATCTGGCACTGTTCTGGGTGATGAAGGCTACGAATACCAAACCGTACGCCGCCTTAAGCTGCGCCACCGCAACCGTCGGGATGTGTCCCACCTGCAGCCCGCTCGGCAGTACCTGCCCCCCGGCCAGGCTTACTTGCCGCCCACCCAGGCCCCAGCTGCCGCCCCAGCTCCAGCCCCTGCCGACGATACTGAGGAGGTAGTGTCCGCCGCTGAGCCGAAGGTCAACCGGGAGTATCTCCCACCCACCGAAGCCGCTCCCCCGGCAGAAGAGACCACCGAGGCGGCCGCCCCTGAGGAGGAGCCCCAAGCCGATGTCCGTGTGGTGGATGTACCCACTGTCTCCGGGCAGCTGCTGCAGGATGGATACCACTACCAGCAGCCGGCCGAGGCGCCAGCAGCGCTGCGTGAGGCTGCCAGGGAGTATCTGCCCCCAGTGGGCGGAAAGGAGGTCATCGTGGAGGGACCCGCCGGAGGGGAGAGCGCCGTGTTGACCAACGATGGTTACCAGTACCGTGCTGTCAGGCGTTACAGATTTTAAATTCTTCAATTTGCCTTCGATTTGCTTACGTTTTCCATTCAATTGTTGTTGATGTTTTTAATTTTTTCAAAATAAAATTGAATTTTTAAAGAGAATTTTAAACAGTGTTTGATTTTCATGGGAAACTAACAGGCATTTGATTGATTAATTATGCAAATTAGGAAGGCAGTGAGGCGGCAAACCGACATCTTTAAATAGGATTAAAAAGTATTCAGAAAAAGAATTGCACAACCATCTAATAAATAGAGAATCTTTATTCAAATCCCTTAAATCGGTAATCATACTATCCTCCTTGGCAAGCATTACGCATACGCCCGAGTGGCTATTGAAGCCTACGCACATCCTACACTACAGGTAGTTGCCTTTACCGCGTTTTAGTGGCGATAAAACGGCTCTTAAATGCGAGTCCCAATTAACTGAATTTATGCCCCTTTCGACCTTTAAGCCTTTCGACATGAACATCATTGCAGCCATTTATTCATGTTCGGCCCACATCTTCCCACAGTTCCCATTTCCCAGTTGCCATGAGCGCCTTTGGAGCTTAATTAATGCACTTGCGCGTTAACTCAACTCAATGGGAAATGCGAATCTGGCAAGGATAGGGGGCTCTCGTCCTGGGTTGGGGGTTGCAGGAGCTAAGGGGGCTGAATTAAGTGCTCACTCAAGTTAAATTACTTTGACTGACGACAGCTGGAGGAGCGGACACAGATAATGACCGGCTCTCGTCATTTTTACACACTTTTTTTGTTGCCTCGTCGCTGGTCAGTTTTTTTTTGCATTTCTTCCACTTCCTTCTTTTTTTTTTTAATTATGAAATCAATTGTGCGAAATTCAATTAAAATCTTTGCACTTTTCGCTGCACAGGCACAGGGACAGACACTGGCGAATCGAAGTTGAGGCAATCTCAATTACATTCCAACATCTGTCCAAATATGATAAGCCCGCACCCACATTTTCCGCATGTTTATTTTGTTTTTGAGGCCCCAGGGGATTCTGGAATCGGGGGAATCGAAAGAGCTGCCTGTGACAGCCCGCTTATTGCATATTAAATTGTGACGACAACGGGCACAAATCGGGAATCAGGATTCAGAAGCAACAAGCGGCTACAATCGTTTTGAGTGCCCGTCCGGAAGGGCATTTTTTGTGAGGACAGCCCGGAGTAAGTGGGCGTTTAGGGTTAGAGTGATGTCGTAGTGATGGCTTATGCTGCTGTACCAAGGGTTTAACCAAGGATATCCTGAAAGCTTTCAAACTACTTTCAATACTCCTTTTTTCAGTAAAAAACATCACCAACATCAACTGAAATTCCATACCTTTAACCGAGGCGAAATCAAATTGCCCCCGAGTGTCAATTTCACTGGCAGAGAGCTGGCAGGACTGCGTCCTGGCCCTGCCACTGACAGTCTCGCCCTGTGAAATGTTATTAAAAATTATTATGCATATTTATAAATTTAATTTCTGCATTACAACGCACTCTGACAGATAGCACGGAGTATGTGTGGCAGACAAAAAGGCAGAAATCACTGCAGGCCATTTGAGTGGCGCTCGTAAATGGCAGGAAAAAATTCATTCCACGCTGCGTATGCATAATATTCCATTTTTTTTTTGTGTCGTATACTTTTTTGTGATGTCCTTACAGTGACTCCCTCTGGAGCGCGTTTCATACACGCTTTGTCTCTTAAGCGGTGAGCATAAAAACAAAGGATACGAGATACTTTCGCACAGACAGTCGCCCGTCAAGTGGCGCGTTTAACGGTCGACGCGGTGGCATCCTTTTCCAAAGGATATGATGAACGGTATGGGGGTAGCCTGACTTCAAGCACCACACTCGTCCTTAATCAATGTCTACAGCTAATTGATAAAATAAAAAAATAAAATAAAACTGAAATGTCTGCATTTTGTAGAATGTTTTTAAATAAAAATGTGTATGAATTGAGTTATTTAATTACTTTAATTTCTTAAAAATTATCAAAGAAAACTAAATACTTTTAAAATCTAAAGGAGAGCCGTTGAAGCGGCAAAGCCACTGAAGCTTATCTTGTACAATTCTGGCCACATTTGATCCGGGTTAATCCTTGCTGTCCAGAGCAGGATCCCCAACTAACACATTTCCAGCGAAGGCCCCGCATTCAGACTTCCATCAAGAAACTCGTTAATGGCCGCTCATTTGTGTGTCAGTGAGCTATGAATAAGCAATTCCTGCCCCACCGATGCCCATCGCTCTCTAGATGAAAGTTTTGTGGCCTCTGGTCAGATTTCAACCAGCAACAGGCAGAAGACAACTGGAGGTCCTGAAAGGGTCTCGATGCCGCTCGTGAGTGTGTGAATGTGTCTGTTGGATACCCGAGAATCAGGATTCAGGAGCCAGGATCCAGGAGCTTTGAAGTGCGGCCAGGTAATTGGTTAATTATTAGGCCTTGTTTGCTATCCTGGCTCTGGCTTTTTCCTTTGCCTTTGCTTTTTTCAGGACTGCCTGAGGGGATACGGCAAGGATAAAATTTAATGGGCAGCCGTCGCCTCGGATTACACAATTGGTCGACTGGCAGTTATGGACACAACATTTTTACATCACTAATTAGAGACTTCTAGGCTCTGTGCACTTGAAACAGACCAAATTTCAGAACCCACAGGGGCTCTACAGGGAATACCTTATGTTTTAAATACTCTTACTATAAAGGCCTTAAAAATACAATGTATTTAAGTAAGAGTATTCGATTGCATACCTCACAAAATACTAGATATAAAGGAACTTAATTTTTTCAAAAGTAATTAAGAGTATTAGGAAACTTTCATTCAAATCTGAATCTCAATCGCAATTGCGTAACTGGATTGCACTGCATATGCAGGTGAGACACCCACCTGGAGACTCAAAACTAAAAACGAGAAGGAAGCCCTATCCTGCTGGTAATCATTTTTCTCAGAAACTTTTCATTTTCCACAAACGGACACAGAAATCGCACACAAGTGAACGTGGCTCTTGACTTTTTGACTAGAAAATTAATAGCCTGACCACAAAAATCCTTGTAATTTTCGTCAGGTCTTCCAGCAGCCATGCAAGAGAGTCAATTTTGTGTCGTAGCTATGAAAGTATTGTATAGTCCTTTCATGTTGACTATGGCCATTTTAATTAAGTCAAAGTGTTTGCCTTTCATATGAGAGAAAAAAAAAAATGTCCTTCGAGAGGGAAAAAAACAATCGACATACCTGAGTAAATATTTTTGTTTGGAAAACACTTCTGCAGGCTTATGCACTGAACTCGATGCAATCCAGATTGTTTTCGCCATTTAATCCCTGTCAGGGGCATTAATTATTATTCAATAATGAACATATGCCAAGCAAATGAATACTTAATGAGTGTGAAAATGAGTCTTGATTTGGTACTGGGTATGGGAAGAAATATTTTACAATTTTAAATCAATATCGTATTTTGCAATTATGAGTTTTTAATTCGAAGATGATTTGGGGAAAATACTTACTATTATATCTAAGCATTACTGTCCAGGTACACCCACAAGAAATTACTAAAAAGCATCTGATTACTTATTGACGTACAAGTAATTTTTAAGGCTTTGAAGAGAGTATTAAACTAATGAAAAACGGGCGACACTCGGTGCTTTTATCCACATCAAAATCCGAGTGTCTTTTCGGTTGAATATTTTCTGGAGTGGGAGTCAAAAGGGCCTGAAAACACGTACGCAGGTGAACTACAAGGACACTCAACTAGCCCGGCAGACTGTGGGATAGAAGTCCTGTTTATTGTCCTGGCATGGGGTAAAATGCCGTAAGATGGCCATCCCTGGCAACGCCCCAAAAAGTTCGCAACGGGAGAGAAATAAAAAACGCATATTGCGTAAATTTCGATGTCAAAGGCGAAGGCAGGTCGCAAAGTCGGATTTGGATTCGGTAGGGCCAAGTAGCAAGAAGCCAGAATCCAGAATCCAGAGCCCGGGAGAGTCAGGTGCGTGTGCGGCACTTATGAGTGGCACTTAGTCTGGCCTAATACCCATCATTAGAGCATTTAACAGGAAACACGTGACACTGCATAGCAGCCACCTCCTCCATTGACGTGGCCAGATCCTGAAACAGAGCGGTAGGCGGTTGGTAAGTCGAAAGTGGAAGGAGGAGGCACTTTAAACTCAGCCTACAGTTTTCACACCCAAAAGGATTTGTCAGAGCCGGCTTTTAAAGGGACCTTGCCGTGCAAAGGGAATCCCCTTCAGGCGGAACACAGGCGGTTTTAGATACCGCCCCGATTGCGCCCCGGAAATGTAATTAATTTTGAATTTATTTTGAATTCAAGGCGGGGGGATAAACGGCTTTCCACTACGGTGACATTTAATATCAGATTAGATTTGTATCGGATTTTAAGCTATATGTATTACTAACCACGTGAATGTATAGGGAAATGGGCGGAAAATTGTATAATTTTTTCATTTCTACTTCTCAAATTACCAAAAATTTGGAATGTCAATTTTTACTTGTTTTTTTTTTAAATTATTATTATACGGGTTTCAATTCAAAAGCAGTTTCTATAAAATATACACAAAAAAACAATTTTATTTAACTCAAAATCTTAGCCTGGCACTGAAGCACCAGAAGGTTGTGAACCCAATTACGAATTCGCTCTGGAACTAGCTAGGAGGTTGTGAACACAACTAGGAATTCGCTCTGTATTTCGTTTACACTGCTTTACACTGCTTCGTTAAGCAGTGTGATTATTCAAATATGGTTTTTCGTGATTGTTTAAATTTCTTAAAAATGATATGTTTATCTCTGATATGGTTCAAATAACCTTGTTCCTTTTACAAAGCGTTTAAATATTTATCCGTTTATATATATTTCTTAATCCCATTTAATCCCATTGCAGTTGGTTTTTGTTTGATTTATTTCTCTGCCCCATACCGAAAACTCGAATAAAAAACCATCAACTTTAAATATCTGTTTTATTTAGTTAATATAAAGCTATTTCTGACTGTAGGTAGCACTGTCAACATTCAAAAGGCAATTAGAAAAATTGTTAATTTAAAAATCTCTGTGTCGGGTGTGGAAGTGTGTTGTTTTTCGGTTGTAGTGTGCGATTCTGTGTGATTTTTCGACTGTGGGAGGTGTTGTGCTGAATTAAAATTAGAGAAACTATATCGAAAAATACTTGACTGACATTCCGCAGGCGTAGCAGCCGCCTTTTGGTACGAACTTTGTACATTACAAATTAAAAGCTAGCTTAATATTTAGTGCATTAAGTAGACCAGAAGAGCGACCAGCGAAGAGGCCAGCATGGAAATCCCGGATGCCAGGGACGAAGCGCCGCCACTCCGGCAGAAGTATTCCCCACAGTCGGCATCCGCGATGGTCTGGTACTTGGCCAGGACATCCGACCACTTGCACAGGCCCACGTTGCACCAGTCTAGCTGGACAGCGTCCTGGTTGAGGAAGAAGACGACCTTCTCGCGATCCAGATCCTGCGGGCAATCGTACTTCACGGCCACAAAGTTACTGGCGAAAGGATCGATCAGACTGCTCTTCCAGCGACGGCTGGCCAGGTCCAGGTAGTTGTCCGCCCGCAGCTTGACGCCATCCTTCTTCAGGCCCAGGGCCGTGATGAGAGTGAGCAGGCCCGTTGAGTGGCCGAAGTGGGCGACCACATGGGGCGACACCGGGTTGTTCAGGTGGGTGAGCAGGTCCTGCACCAGGCGGCAGTTTAAGCGCTCAATTTCCTCGAATCCGTAGCCCGATCCGTAGTAGTACTTGAGGTCTTCTGCGTACTCGAAGACGGTGACCTGCTCCGGCAAGAAGGCGCCACACCACACGCTGTTCCGGTCAACCTGCCACGCCTGTTCGTACCGGCACATGTCGTACATCAGCTTGATATCGTCCTCATCGAGGGTGTACTGGAAACTATGACACAGGACAAACGAGTTATTAACTAAGGAGTTATATAGATACCCAGGCCATTAACTCACCCCAATCGCGTGGAGATGTCCACCAAGTTGTTCTTCCACACGGTGGACTGGTGATACTTTTGGAACTCCGAGCCCTCGCCCTTGTAGTTGAGATCCTTGTAGGACTGGCAGTAGTCGTAGGGACGTAGTAGCAGATCCTGCTTAGGAATGTCCACGGGATGGGCAGAATTCGCCGTTCCAAAGAGTCCTTCGGCAAAGGCCTTGAAGCTCTCAGTAGTTCTTTGGGTGTCTGTATGGCGGAACTATTTGGAAAAATGAGTCCACTATTTAAAAAGTTTATATCCTCAAAGCACCATTATATAACTCACCTGGTAGTAGGTGTCATTATACTCTTTGGGCAGCACATTGGGATAATACCGCTGATACAGCTTGGCTGTTCCCCGAAGATCGTCGTATCCTTGGGCAGTCAGGTACTCCTCCATGTCGCCAGTGATACTACTGTTCCATTTCCACATCTGAAGGGCAATCAGATCTGTTTGGCACAGGGGATCCCTGTCCGGCTTGGTCTTCAGAACCCTATAGTTCTTTACGATAAGATCACGAAGCTGAAATTAAAATTTTAGTAAAATAAAAAATTGTACATTAATAATTTCCAAATTCAATAATTGCTAACACATTCATATTATTTAGCGCCGGTTTAGGGTTCTTTTTTAAGTTCATTTGTTAATTATGTATTATATTCAAGTTACCTTAACGGAACCCATACCAACTAAAATTGAAAAGTGTTTTAATATCTCCCTTGTACTCTAGGAGCACTTGGTATAAAAATGCAAAACGAATCTTAGTTTGATTGTTTGATTTAAAATAAAACTAGATATGCATTTGAAAAGATTGTAATTTCTTGGAATATTATCTACAAATTAACCAAAACATTTCTAATTAGGGTATTTTTCTATAAAAATGAATGATTTCTTCTATTTTTAAGTTTTTTTTCAAAAAAAAAAATGAAATACTTAGGTAAGTGGAAAACTAAAGTGCTCTTCTGTTGGATATTCATTGATAGTTTGACCATTCTTCTCAGTTTTTCTATTTCTGGCCACGTCAGTGTCGGCCAGTTTCACCGACGATGTTTACCAGATCCTGGCCAAGGAGGATTCGGATAAAAACATAATTTCCTCCCCTCTCTCCCTCGAAATTGTTATGGCCTTGCTGTATATGGGATCCAAGGGGAACACGGCTAAAGAATTACAAACGGCTCTAAAGCTGCCTGGGGATAGGAATGATGTGGCCAAGAAATACAAGGATTTCTTCACAAATCTCCATGGTCGTGAGAAGATCGCTATTCTTGAGCTGGCGAATCGCATTTACGTAAACGATCAGATAAGCTTAGTGCCAGAGTTTAATAAGATTGTGGCTGACTCCTTCAAAGCCGAGGCAGTGCCCATTAGTGTGCGTAATCCCACATCTGCGGCAGCGACTATTAACTCTTGGGTCTCTGGGCATACGCGGAACAAAATAAGCAAGATTGTGGACCCTGAACATATAAATGATGGTTTATCAACGATTCTTATAAATGCCATTTACTTTAAAGGTGAATGGCAGTACAAATTTAACAAAGCTTATACTATGAAGCACATTTTCCGAACTTCTTCGAATCAAGAACTTCAGGTTGACATGATGGGTCCGAATAAGATAGATATTATGGCCAATGAGTTCGCCGACTTAGATGCCAAGGTTATTGAACTTCCATATCGAAACTCTAGCCTCTCCATGCAAATATTCCTGCCAAACCGTATTGATGGTCTTAGTAAATTGGAAAGCCAGATCGGACGCTTCGACCGAGACCTCCGTCGACAAACCGTGATTGTACAAATCCCAAAATTTAAAATTGAGTTTGAAAAAAAACTCGAAGAGGTTCTCAAAAAGGTTAGTAGCTACTTATGCGATTAACAATTTTTGTGACAAAGTTTCCATTATTAGTTGGGAATTCAATCGGTATTTGGCAACGCTGCTGACTTGCGTGGCATGGTTTCAGGGAAAACAAAAGTCAGTCAAGTTTTTCAAAAAGCATTTTTGGAAGTGAACGAGGAAGGTGCC
Organism: Drosophila bipectinata; assembly: GCF_030179905.1. NCBI lineage: Eukaryota > Metazoa > Arthropoda > Insecta > Diptera > Drosophilidae > Drosophila > Drosophila bipectinata. Next base: position 6,696,195 of record NC_091738.1, read on the forward strand.
GAAGCAGCAGCAGTAACAGGTAATTATTTTCAAAAAATTTATAATAACAATAATTTATTCATTTTTAATATTTATTATGTAATTTCAAGGTTTTATTATGGTGAGATTTTCTCAGTGTTTGGCAAAATGTGATCCAATGACATTTACAGCCGATCATCCTTTTGCCTTCTTAATTCGTGATGAGAAGACAATTTATTTCCAAGGACATTTTGTTAAGCCATAAAGTATAAATAATATTATCATTTTATGGAATGATGCAACATGTAATCACTGTAAAAGTTTCGATTACAGAATAAATCTGAAAATTTATTTTTAATGGCTTATTATATGGTCCTTGATTGCATTGTTATAAACTGATCATTTTAAACGTTTTTGTTTTAGGTTATTTAATGTTTACTAAATGAACAATTTCCATACTTCTTTTAACCAAGAACTTCAGGATAAAAAGATGTCTCTGGAAAACAGTTTCAAGAGCGGAAACGGATGGAGCCCTATTTGGCTTCCGGCCAAGGCTATATCTTTGGCAATAATTATCCGATTCTTAAGCGAAATGCCTTAAACGATTTGTAGATCGATTCTCCATGAATCTGCATCAAAATCTAAAAACAAAATATTTGTTTGGTTTTTTGTCAAATTTTCTGGAGGTCCCCTTCGAAAATCCTCAAAAACGGATGGATACCTATATGGCTCCCTGCGAAGGCTATATCTTTGGCAATATTGATCGGATTCACAAGCGGAATACCTTAAACGATTTGTAGATCGATTCTCCATGAATCTGCATCAAAATCTAAAAACAAAATATTTGTTTGGTTTTTTGTCAAATTTTCTGGAGGTCCCCTTCGAAAATCCTCAAAAACGGATGGATACCGAAATGGCTCCCTGCGAAGGCTATATCTTTGGAAATATTCATCAGATTCACAAGCGGAATACCTTAAACGATTTGTAGATCGATTCTCCGCGAATTTGCATCAAAATCTAGAAACAAAATATTTTTTAGTTTTTTTGTCAAATTTTCTGGAGGTCCCCTTCGAAAAACCTCAAAAATGGGTGGAGCCCTATATGGCTCCCTGCGAAGGCTATATCTTTGGCAATATTCATCAGATTCACAAGCGGAATACCTTAAACGATTTGTAGATCGATTCTCCGCGTATTTGCATCAAAATCTAGAAACAAAATATTTTTTAGTTTTTTTGTCAAATTTTCTGGAGGTCCCCTTCGAAAAACCTCAAAAATGGGTGGAGCCCTATATGGCTCCCTGCGAAGGCTATATCTTTGGCAATATTCATCAGATTCACAAGCGGAATACCTTAAACGATTTGTAGATCGATTCTCCGCGAATTTGCATCAAAATCTAGAAACAAAATATTTTTTAGTTTTTTTGTCAAATTTTCTGGAGGTTCCCTTCAAAAAACCTCAAAAATGGGTGGAGCCCTATATGGCTTCCTGCGAAGGCTATATCTTTGGCAATATTGATCGGATTCACAAGCGGAATACCTTAAACGATTTGTAGATCGATTCTCCGCGAATTTGCATCAAAATCTAGAAACATAATATTTTTTAGTTTTTTTGTCAAATTTTCTGGAGGTCCCCTTCGAAAATCCTCAAAAACGGATGGATACCGAAATGGCTCCCTGCGAAGGCTATATCTTTGGAAATATTCATCAGATTCACAAGCGGAATACCTTAAACGATTTGTAGATCGATTCTCCGCGAATTTGCATCAAAATCTAGAAACAAAATATTTTTTAGTTTTTTTGTCAAATTTTCTGGAGGTTCCCTTCAAAAAACCTCAAAAATGGGTGGAGCCCTATATGGCTTCCTGCGAAGGCTATATCTTTGGCAATATTGATCGGATTCACAAGCGGAATACCTTAAACGATTTGTAGATCGATTCTCCGCGAATTTGCATCAAAATCTAGAAACATAATATTTTTTAGTTTTTTTGTCAAATTTTCTGGAGGTCCCCTTCAAAAAACCTCAAAAATGGGTGGAGCCCTATATGGCTTCCTGCGAAGGCTATATCTTTGGCAATATTGATCGGATTCACAAGCGGAATACCTTAAACGATTTGTAGATCGATTCTCCGCGAATTTGCATCAAAATCTAGAAACATAATATTTTTTAGTTTTTTTGTCAAATTTTCTGGAGGTCCCCTTCGAAAATCCTCAAAAACGGATGGATACCGAAATGGCTCCCTGCGAAGGCTATATCTTTGGAAATATTCATCAGATTCACAAGCGGAATACCTTAAACGATTTGTAGATCGATTCTCCGCGAATTTGCATCAAAATCTAGAAACAAAATATTTTTTAGTTTTTTTGTCAAATTTTCTGGAGGTCCCCTTCGAAAAACCTCAAAAATGGGTGGAGCCCTATATGGCTCCCTGCGAAGGCTATATCTTTGGCAATATTCATCAGATTCACAAGCGGAATACCTTAAACGATTTGTAGATCGATTCTCCGCGAATTTGCATCAAAATCTAGAAACAAAATATTTTTTAGTTTTTTTGTCAAATTTTCTGGAGGTTCCCTTCAAAAAACCTCAAAAATGGGTGGAGCCCTATATGGCTTCCTGCGAAGGCTATATCTTTGGCAATATTGATCGGATTCACAAGCGGAATACCTTAAACGATTTGTAGATCGATTCTCCGCGAATTTGCATCAAAATCTAGAAACATAATATTTTTTAGTTTTTTTGTCAAATTTTCTGGAGGTCCCCTTCGAAAATCCTCAAAAACGGATGGATACCGAAATGGCTCCCTGCGAAGGCTATATCTTTGGAAATATTCATCAGATTCACAAGCGGAATACCTTAAACGATTTGTAGATCGATTCTCCGCGAATTTGCATCAAAATCTAGAAACAAAATATTTTTTAGTTTTTTTGTCAAATTTTCTGGAGGTTCCCTTCAAAAAACCTCAAAAATGGGTGGAGCCCTATATGGCTTCCTGCGAAGGCTATATCTTTGGCAATATTGATCGGATTCACAAGCGGAATACCTTAAACGATTTGTAGATCGATTCTCCGCGAATTTGCATCAAAATCTAGAAACATAATATTTTTTAGTTTTTTTGTCAAATTTTCTGGAGGTCCCCTTCAAAAAACCTCAAAAATGGGTGGAGCCCTATATGGCTTCCTGCGAAGGCTATATCTTTGGCAATATTGATCGGATTCACAAGCGGAATACCTTAAACGATTTGTAGTTCGATTCTCCATAAATCTGCATCAAAATCTAGAAACAAAATATTTTTTAGGTTTTTTGTCAAATTTTCTGGAGGTCCCCTTCGAAAATCCTCAAAAACGGATGGATACCGAAATGGCTTCCTGCGAAGGCTATATCTTTGGCAATATTCATCCGATTCACAAGCGGAATACCTTAAACGATTTGTAGATCGATTCTCCATAAATCTGCATCAAAATCTAGAAACAAAATATTTTTTAGGTTTTTTGTCCAATTTTCTGGAGGTCCCCTTCGAAAATCCTCAAAAACGGATGGATCCCTATGTGGCTCCCTGCGAAGGCTATATCCTTGGCAATATTGATCAGAATCGCAAGTGGAATACCTTAAATGATTTGGAGATCGATTATCCACGAATCTGATCACGAACATGCGAACATGGCTTTAGCGACTCGGCTATTGATGATGATCGAGAATACATATACCAAATTGGGTTGGACTCAAGTCCTTCTCCCTGCTATTTATGTATGTAACATACATACATTCACTCGAGGACAATGTACCTGGTATAATAATGCAAAACGAATGATTGATCGTTTGATCCTAACGACACATAATTAGATATTCAGTGGAAAAGATTGTATTTCCGCGGAATATTATTTACAAATTAACCAAAACATTTCTATTTAGGCTATTTTGCTATAAAAATGAATGATTTTTTCTATTTTTAAGCTTTTTTTCAAAAAAATGAAATACTTAGGTAAGTGGAAAACTAACGTGCTCTTTTGTTGGATATTCATTTATAGTTTGACCATTCTTCTCAGTTTTTCTATTTCTGGCCACGTCAGTGTCGGCTAGTTTCACCGACGATGTTTACCAGATCCTGGCCAAGGAGGATTCGGATAAAAACATAATTTCTTCCCCTCTCTCCCTCGAAATTGTAATGGCCTTGCTGTATATGGGATCCAATGGAAATACGGCTGAGGAATTGCAAACCGCTTTGAAGCTGCCTGGGGAAAAGAAAGATGTGGCCAAGAAATACAAGGACTTCTTCACAAATCTCCATGGTCGTGAGAAGGTTGCTATTCTTGAGCTGGCCAATCGCATTTATGTCAACGATCAGTGGAGTTTAGTGCCAGAGTTTAATAAGATTGTGGCTGACTCCTTCAAAGCCGAGGCAGTGCCCATTAACGTACGTAATCCCAAATCTGCGGCAGCGACTATTAACTCTTGGGTCTCTGGGCATACGCGGAACAAAATAACTGAAATTGTGACTTATCGAGATATAACTCCTGATTTAGTCATGGTTCTTATAAATGCCATTTACTTCAAAGGCGATTGGCAGTATAAATTTAACAAAGCTAATACTAAGAAGAACATTTTCCGAACTTCTTCGAATCAAGAACTTCAGGTTGACATGATGTCTATGGATAATATATATATTAAGGCCCTTAAGTTAGACGCCTTAGATGCCAAGGTTATTGAACTTCCATATCGAAACTCTAGCCTCTCCATGCAAATATTCCTGCCAAACCGTATTGATGGTCTTAGTAAATTGGAAAGCCAGATCGGAGGCTTCGACCTCCATGGTGGATACCTCTATCGACAAAAAGTGGACAACGTAAAAATTCCGAAATTTAAAATTGAGTTTAAAAAAGAACTCGAAGAGGTTCTTAAAAAGGTTAGTAGCTTCTTATGCGATAAACAATTTTTGTGACAAAGTTTCTATTATTAGTTGGGAATTGAATTGATATTTGACAACCCTGACTTGCGTGGCATGGTTTCAGGGCCAACTAAAGTCAGTAAAGTTCTACAAAAAGCATATCTGGAAGTGAACGAGGAAGGTGCCGAAGCAGCAGCAGTAACAGGTAATTATTTTCAAAAAAATGTATAATGACAATAATTTATTCATGTTCATTTATTATGTATTTGCAAGCTGGTATGGCGGTAACACAATCTAACTGTGAGGGCTGTTATATATCGACATTTATAGCCGATCATCCGTTTGCCTTCTTAATTCGTGATGAGAAGACTATTTATTTCCAAGGACACTTTGTTAAGCCATAAAATATAAATAATATAATCATTTTATGGAATGATGCGAAATGGTATCACTGTAAAAGTTTCGATTACTACAATAAATCTGTTAATGGATTTTCAATGGCTTATTATATGGTTATCGATTTCATTGTTATAAACTGATATTTTTAAAAGGTTTTTTTTTAGGTTATTGAAGGTGGCCCAGCTATTAGTCTTAGCTTTTACTTTATCTACCATTTGACGTCCCTTCTCATTGGCCTTCGGAAACTAACAAGTGGAAGTTTCGGAAAAAAAGGAATAATATTCTTATAATCTTTATGACATTCTAAAACCGAGCTACTTATAATTACAATTAATTACCTCACAACCTTTAATATTTAATGTTAGAATTTTATTCATATTTTCTGAAGAAATCCTGAAAATTGGGGAAACATACCAAAAGGACTACATGATTCCAGAGATAATCTTGCCCAATAGTCACCAGACTCTCAAGCGAATATGTTTAATGACTTGTAGATCGATTCTCCATGGATCTTCATTAAAATGTACAATCGAATTTTATTTTAGAATTTTTCTCATATTTTGTGGAGAGACCTCTTCAAAAATCGGGACAACGCAAGTAACGTTAACGTGACCTACAGCAATAGCCATATCTTCGCCAATATCTACTGTTTTCTTGTATGATTTGTAAATCGATTCGCCATCGATTTGCATCGAAATGTACAATCGAATCTTAGTTAGTTTGTTCCGATTCAAACACATTAGATACGGATTAGAAGAGATTGTAATTGCTCGGAATATTATTTACAAATTAACCAAAACATTTGTAATTATGGTACATTGCTATAAAAATGAATGATTTCTTCTATTTTTAAGCTTTTTTTCAAAAAAAAAAAAATGAAATACTTGGGTAAGTGGATAACTAAAGTGCTCTTTTGTTATATATTAATTTATAGTTTTACCATTCTTCTCAGTTTTTCTATTTCTGGCCACGTCAGTGTCGGCTAGTTTCACCGACGATGTTTACCAGATCCTGGCCAAGGAGGATTCGGATAAAAACATAATTTCTTCCCCTCTCTCCCTCGAAATTGTAATGGCCATGGTGTATATGGGAGCCAATGGAAATACGGCTGAGGAATTGCAAACCGCTTTGAAGCTGCCTGGGGAAAAGAAAGATGTGGCCAAGAAATACAAGGATTTCTTCACAAATCTCCATGGTCGTGAGAAGGTTGCTATTCTTGAGCTGGCCAATCGCATTTATGTCAACGATCAGTGGAGTTTAGTGCCAGAGTTTAATAAGATTGTGGCTGACTCCTTCAAAGCCGAGGCAGTGCCCATTAACGTACGTAATCCCAAATCTGCGGCAGCGACTATTAACTCTTGGGTCTCTGGGCATACGCGGAACAAAATAACTGAAATTGTGACTTATCGAGATATAACTCCTGATTTAGTCATGGTTCTTATAAATGCCATTTACTTCAAAGGCGATTGGCAGTATAAATTTAACAAAGCTAATACTAAGAAGAACATTTTCCGAACTTCTTCGAATCAAGAACTTCAGGTTGACATGATGTCTATGGATAATATATATATTAAGGCCAATAAGTTCGCCGACTTAGATGCCAAGGTTATTGAACTTCCATATCGAAACTCTAGCCTCTCCATGCAAATATTCCTGCCAAACCGTATTGATGGTCTTAGTAAATTGGAAAGCCAGATCGGAGGCTTCGACCGAGCTCTCCGTCGACAAAATGTGGACAACGTAAAAATTCCGAAATTTAAAATTGAGTTTGAAAAAAAACTCGAAGAGGTTCTTAAAAAGGTTAGTAGCTACTTATGCGATAAACAATTTTTGTGACAAAGTTTTTATTATTAGTTGGGAATTCAATCGGTATTTGGCAAAGCTGCTGACTTGCGTGGCATGGTTTCAGGGAAAACAAAAGTCAGTAAAGTTCTACAAAAAGGATTTCTGGAAGTGAACGAGGAAGGTGCTGAAGCAGCAGCAGTAACAGGTAATTATTTAAAAAAAAAATGTAAATTGATAATAATTTAATCATGTTCAAAATTTATTATGTATTTGCAAGCTGCTATTGTGGTAGAACTTTCTAACTGTGTGGGCTGTGATATATCGACATTTATAGCCGATCATCCTTTTGCCTTCTTAATTCGTGATGAGAAGACAATTTATTTCCAAGGACATTTTGTTAAGCCATAAAGTATAAATAATATTATCATTTTATGGAATGATGCAACATGTAATCACTGTAAAAGTTTCGATTACAGGATAAATCTTAAAATTTATTTTCAATGGCTTATTAGATGGTCCTTGATTGCATTGTTATAAACTGATAATTTTAAACGTTTTTGTTTTAGGTTATTAAATCTATACTAAACGAACAATTTCCATACTTCTTTTAACCAAGAACTTCAGGATAAAAAGATGTCTCTGGAAAACAGTTTCAAGAGTGGAAACGGATGGAGCCCTATTTGGCTTCCGGCCAAGGCTATATCTTTGGCAATAATTATCCGATTCTTAAACGAAATACCTTAAACGATTTGTAGATCGATTCTCTATGAATCTGCATCAAAATCTAGAAACAAAATATTTTTTAGGTTTTTTGTCAAATTTTCTGGAGGTCCCCTTCGAAAATCCTCAAAAGCCGATGGATCCCTATATGGCTCTCTGCGAAGGCTATATCTTTGGCAATATTGATCAGATTCACAAGGGGAATACCTTAAACGATTTGTAGATCGATTTTCCATGAATCTGAATCAAAATCTAGAAACATAATATTTATTAGTTTTTTTGTCAAATTTTCTGGAGGTCCCCTTCGAAAATCCTCAAAAACGGATGGATCCCCATATGGCTCCCTGCGAAGGCTATATCTTTGGCAATATTGATCAGAATCACAAGTGGAATACCTTAAACGATAAGGAGATCGATTATCCACGAATCTCATTACGAACATCCGAACATGGCTGTAGCGACTTGGCTATTGATGATGATCGAGAATACATATACCAAATTGGGTTGGACTTAAGTCCTTCTCCCTGCTATTAATGTATGTAACATACATACATTCACTCGAGGACAATGTACCTGGTATAATAATGCAAAACGAATGATTGATCGTTTGATCCTAACGACACATAATTAGATATTCAGTGGAAAAGATTGTATTTCCTCGGAAAATTATTTTCAAATTAACCAAAACATTTCTATTTAGGCTATTTTGCTATAAAAATGAATGATTTCTTCTATTTTTAAGCTTTTCTTCAAAAAAAAAATGAAATACTTAGGTAAGTGGAAAACTAGAGTGCTCTTTCGTTGGATATTCATTTCAGTTTGACTATTCTACTCAGTTTTTATATTTTTGGCCACGTCAGTGTCGGCCAGTTTCACCGACGATGTTTACCAGATCCTGGCCAAGGAGGATGCGGACAAAAACATAATTTCCTCACCTCTCTCCCTCGAAATTGTTATGGCCATGCTGTGTATGGGAGCCGATGGGAAAACGGCTAAGCAATTACGAGTGGCTTTGAAGCTGCCTGGGGAAAAGAAAGCTGTGACCAAGAAATACAAGGATTTCTTCACAAATCTCCATGGTCGTGAGAAGGTTGCTATTCTTGAGCTGGCGAATCGCATTTATGTCAACGATCGTAAGAGCTTAAAGCCAGAGTTTAATAAGATTGTGGCTGACTCCTTCAAAGCCGAGGCAGTGCCCATTAACGTACGTAATCCCGAATCTGCGGCAGCGACTATTAACTCTTGGGTCTCTGGGCATACGCGGAACAAAATAACTGAAATTGTGACTTCTCGAGATATGACTCCTGATTTTGTCATGGTTCTTATAAATGCCATTTACTTCAAAGGCGATTGGCAGTATAAATTTAACAAAGCTAATACTAAGAAGAACATTTTCCGAACTTCTTCGAATCAAGAACTTCAGGTTGACATGATGTCTATGGATAATATATATATTAAGGCCAATAAGTTCGCCGACTTAGATGCCAAGGTTATTGAACTTCCATATCGAAACTCTAGCCTCTCCATGCAAATATTCCTGCCAAATCGTATTGATGGTCTTAGTAAATTGGAAAGCCAGATCGGAGGCTTCGACCGACCTCTCCGTGAACAAACAGTGGCCAACGTAAAAATTCCGAAATTTAAAATTGAGTTTAAAAAAGAACTCGAAGAGGTTCTTAAAAAGGTTAGTAGCTTCTTATGCGATAAACAATTTTTGTGACAAAGTTTCTATTATTAGTTGAGAATTAAATTGATATTTGACAACCCTGACTTTCATGGCATGGTTTCAGGGCTATCTAAAGTCAGTAAAGTTCTACAAAAAGCATATCTGGAAGTGGACGAGGAAGGTGCCGAAGCAGCAGCAGTAACAGGTAATTTTTTTCAAAATATGTATGTATAATGACAATAATTTATTCATGTTCATTTATTATGTATTTGCAAGCTGGTATGAAGGTAACACTTTCCAGCTGTGTGGGCATTTATCGACATAGGCATAGTATATCGACATTTATAGCCGATCATCCTTTTGCCTTCTTAATTCGTGATGAGAAGACTATTTATTTCCAAGGACACTTTGTTAAGCCATAAAATATAAATAATATAATCATTTTATGGATTGATGCGATATGTAATCACTGTAAAAGTTTCGATTACTACTACAATAAATCTGTAAATTGACTTTCAATGGTTTATTTTATGGCCCTTGATTTCATTTGTATAAACTGATATTTTTTAAAGGGGTTGATTTAGGTTATTGAAGGTATTCCAGATATTAGTTTTAAACTTTTACTTTATCGTCCGTTTAAGGTAACTTTAAGGAATTATACTCATATTTAAAAAAAATCTTTAAATTGAAAAATACAAAAAAGAACTATATGACCTCCAGCGATACCCATATATTTGCCAATAGTCACCCCATTCTCAAGCGGAGTGTATATTGATTTGAAGATTAATTCTTCATTGATCTGCATCAAGCACTTGATAAAACAAAAAAGTCTACCTTCTAGACCCCTTCTTTTTTATTCGATTAAAATTGCACTAAAATGTATAAAAAATAAATTTTCTTTTACCTCGGCTAACCTGGGGGCCTTCTTGATCATGCTCTTCTTGGGCAGGCGGGTGCCGTGCCTGTGAAAGATCCACATCTTTTTGGGCTCACACTTGGGAACCAGGTACTGGCGTTCGATATCGCTGCCCTTGACAATCTGGTAGGCGGTCTTCGAGGAGAACTGACGGGTTTGGGGCCGCGACGTGTCCTGGCTGAAGCAGTAGTCATCGTCCTGGGCTAGGGCCACCAGGGGTAGCAGGAGCATGAAAAAGAAACGCATATCTCTAAGGGAAAAAAGAAGAAAAAAAAAAACATTTTAGTTTGAGGCGTCGGAAAAGGATTGCTGGAACATTTAAGTGGCCCATCCTTTGCTTTCGACCAGGTGCATATCCTTGAACTGTCGCCCTGTCCAACTGGCAACTGGCGACTGTCGACTGGCTGCCCTAATGGACTAACTCGGCGAGTGTCATATGTGGACCTGAGAACACCTTCAAGCCTTCAAAGCCACCCACCAGACAGCGGAAAGGTGTGGCATTTAAATTGCTTCGCTGGCGTCTGGAAAGGAACCTGCCTGCCTGCCTGAATACCTAAATGCCCGAATGCCAGAATGTCGGGAAGACAATCTAGGAGGGGCCCAAGAGTCCGGACACCATACAGAATCGAATCAAATGGAAATTCAGTCAGAGTTCAGAGGAAATGCCCGCACACACGCACCCACAATGCCACCTTAGCTCCTGGCCCTGAAAATTAGGCTAATGATTTTCGGGCTGCCCGCTGACAAATTGCAGCAGTTTTCCACGTGGCCTTAGTCATCGCCAGGCAGGTCCGAGCCAGGTCCATTTAGGTCAGGCCAACAACAAGTTGGATTGGCCATAAACGCTTGTAATGTCTCAATTTAGTAACAGAGGGCCCGCATCCGCAGCATTGATTAATCATCTTCGAAGGAGGAGGAGGAAGAGCTTCGACCCCTTTTCAATGGCATTACAATTGCTCATTAACGTAGGGTTTGACAATCTGCGTAGAGGTCTGCCTTTAACGTAAAACTCCAATTAAGTAGGCTATTCACTGGGCTTCAAAAACTCAATTAGACAAGTCTTTAGTTCGATAAAATCTAAAAATGGGTATCAAAGACAAGTGCAAGTCTTTCCTCTGCAAACATAAGCCCACTGAGGCCCAAAAGACAGCCGCTGTTGCCTTGTAAGTGTGTTATTGGAATCAAATTAATCCAAATTACGGACATTCTTAATTATAATAAAATCTCCCACAGTATGCCATCGGCTGGCTTCTTTGGACTGGCTGCTTTGTTGACTATCGTTTATTACACCGACTGGAAAATAATTGCCGGATGGATACCGCTTTACAATACAAAATTTCCAAAACCCGAGGACCCCAAGAAGGCCAAGAAATGATAGAATCCAATAATTATTTTTAGGACTTCCCCCATGATCGTGCCTTCCCTCGAAATTGATCAAATATATGTTTAACTATCTTCGGATAGGAAATTTTCGGGGTATAGTGTTTTCTTTTGCGGTTTAATGTTGCTTATATTTTGGGAAATGCATTTGTTGGAACACGCTTCCAAAACAAATAAATGTTCTGCCAGTCAAAACACGAACCAAAAGAACAATAAATAAATTGCTTCCAGAAAACAAAAAAAAAAAAAGAAAAAACTGAAACAAATTTAGGGGTTCCTGTGTTTACAATTTCCATCCATCGGATAGATCGCGGCCAAATGCAGTCAGTATGTTGGGCAACCTGTTGCAGAAGAGGGGGCCTAAAAGTACTGCCTCCCATGACGTCATCGCCTTAGCATTGACAGCTGCAATTAGCTTGAGAAATTTCCAATTATCCAAGATACACATATAGAACCATATAGTACATATGCCATGTGCGGAAGGCCTTCTGACACACGCATCTAATATTGCCCCCATCTATGCATTTTCAAGTGCAAATAATTGCCTTATATCGCATCCATGGGATTGGTTGCACTTTTCTAGCGATCTGTGTGTCATGATCTGAGTCGATCCCATCTTCTCCTCCTTCTCCGCCTCCTTGGACACTCCCCTAATCAATTGAATGCGCCGCCTTTGTTTGCATTCTCCAAAGCCCCTTTCGCAACCCCAACCCCGAGGCATTTTTTCTAGTTTTGTGTTTTCTCAATGCAAAATTAAAATTCCAATTTGACTGCCATTTCGTGTTTACTTAGCTGGCTTTTATGAACTCGCGAAGCAAATATTATGGACCTCTTTTCAATATGCCCCCCCCACCCTGAAGAACTATTTGTTAAACAGATTCTCCAACATTCAGAACTAATTTAATCTGGTAATATAATTTATGGTATTTGGTTTTTGGTTTTGGTTTCTCTCGATGATTGTGCGTGACATTTGGCCAATTTGGCTGACGTATGTTTCATTATATGTATCCATACATGTTGTGCAAAAAATAAAAGAGCAAAAAAATTAAAAACAAATAGAGGAACCCTTGCTCCACTTCACTCCACAGCCTCTCGTTTCAATAATTCCTTAGATTTTATACTTTTAAGAGATTTGCCCTCGTGCTGGTTTCATTTGCAGGGTTTTCTGGTTTTTTTTGCTTTATTTCTTTTTAGAGCGGAACATAAATCAAAACCAGAAATTTATTTTCCGCTTTTGGTGGTTCTGTTTTTCGACTGTCCAATTTTCGAGGGGTTCTTTTTTAGGTCTACAAATGATACATTTGATACAGAAGTCATTGCCATCGACCGAAATCAGATTCATCATTTCACCAATTGATTTCCCTCGCAGACAGTTCGAAGCGAGATCATTGAACTTAGTGGGGGGGAACTGAAATAATTTCGATTACGAAACATTTGGAAGATGTAGAGCAGTGGCATACGTCAGATAGTTGCATCAATTGCTGCTGGCCAAGTTAATTGATTACACACGCAAACAGCTGGGAGCAGTCTGAGAGCTGGCGATTTTCACAGCTGCCCGCGAATATAGACGGGCTGTTCCTAAGGTCTCCCACCATATAATATGGGTACATTAGAATCAAAGATTTCCAACTACGGTGCAGCGAGCATATTAATTAGCATACAAGTGCAAAATAAACGCCTTTCGGGAGGACCAGGCAATTATCGCAATAACGCTCAAGCGCAATTCACTTAAAATCCCCAACACGTCCGCCGATAATGGCACATATCTCATACCCACCATTTATACGATCTATTACACAGGCTATATCTTTATACGATGTACATGGGAAGTCGTCTAAGGAGACCGGAACGTAGTATCCATGTTCTGAGACATAAAACCTTAGTTAATATGCAGACAGTAGAATCCCTTTGGGACCCCGAATGACTTGGCTCTGGACTTGCTTTGGGGAATCTTTAATTAATAATGAGGCGATACCCGAAATTGTGGTCTGTGGGAGCATTAAGTACATAATTTATCACCAGGGGGCCCCCAAGGCGACCTTCTCTATTACAAGTCTGATCGCATAACGTCTGCTCAGTGTTTTTTCTGTTTGTTGTGTGTCGTTTGTTGGAAAATATTTTAAAATATGCCGTCTGCTTGACCTCAGCGAGACAAGTGAGAAAAAAAACCGACACACCAGACACACACATTTCCCCATCTTGTTGGAATTTTGAAAGAGTTTCCAAAAGTATTTCTGAGATAGTTCTTTTGGCAGGGCCATCTATATTCTAAAATAGAATTTGTTCATTTCTAATGATATATTAACTAATTCCCATTAAAATGGGAAAAAGTGCTGACTACGGACTGCTGACGGAGACTATTCTTGGCGTCAAAACAGGAAAAGCGCGGTAGAGAATGGAAAGTGTTTTCGGTTAAGGTTAAGTGAGAAAAAGGCGAATGCCAAAATGCTTTTGGCACAATATCAAGAGTGAAAACTTTTGACAAATTCTGCAATTTATTTGAGACGACTTGTGAGTAATATCAAAACTAACCAAAATTCTCGAAATTCTCAAAATCGGTGATCGTCTGAGAGGAAAATAGAGAAATCGCTAATGAAAACGGAAAACAAGAGGCCATTGAAGTCAAATCATTTTGCAAGCCACTTGAACCTATTTACACTATATACTATAGTGTAGACATAGTATAGACTATAAGAATCTATAAAGTCTTGACTAAATATTTACAAAATGTTGCAATTAAGCTAAAGCACTACAGAAATAATTAGAAGAGAGGGTGGAACGAATAGATTTTTTTAAACTTTGAAAAAAGTATCTTATTTATTGAATGAATAGGAAGTGTGTGAGATGCCTTGAAATAAACTTTTATCTGTTTTAATTTACAAAACCCAAGGTCAAACTATTTTCAATTTATTTTTTGTGCAATTTTCAATTCTAGATTAGAAATGAAGGTTAAACCATAAAAATTATCCATATCTTTTCAAATACATATAAAGATCATTATAAAAATGTTAGATCATTGTATCAACAAATTTGTCTACTTTTCAGTTGAAACTGTGGCTTAAGGGAGGGCAGGTGAAAAAACTGTGGAAACCTCTTAACAAATTTTCCTGAGCAAGTGATCGCAGAAGTCAACCGGAGAGGAAAAACAAGTTAATGTCAATGCTCTCGAGACTCAATAACCGGTTTTCTCTGCGTCTCTTTCGACAAAATGTTTGTTTTCAGAGCCATTTGGCCCACATAGGACTGGGCTAATACTCTCTCGCCCTCCCACGCCCTCACCCTCATGAAGCAAATAGCCAAGTGTCAAGAATATTGAAGTCCAAAAAACCGTCAACACATTAGGCAGCAAAAACGCGCGGGAATTTGTAATAATTTTCTTACTAGAGGCTCAGCCCGAAATTTTTGTATGCTATGTGGTTAGGGGGGTTTGGAAATAAATTAAATATTTAATGACTTCCAAGGGAAGGGGACACATCATGGCGTGTCCAAGTGGGAGTCGCGTGCCTCGGGGACTGCCCATAAATCTGAGAATCCGCCAAAGGAGTTGGGAATTGGGACCAAGGGACCTCCAAGACACCTGTGTCAACTATTTGTTTGCGTAATTTGCTTATCTCCGCACCACTATCCAGTTTAATTGCACGTGCTTAGATTAATCTCCGTGTCCGGGAGTTAATTATTTTAAGCGCACTTTTAAACGCGTGCAAAACGCACTGAGCCCATTTGAATCTTGATTGGTGTGGGCCCTAACAAAACATCTGCCAACTGTTCAACTAATTTGATTGCTCAGCCAACCAACGAAACGCGATTCAGCCACAAATTCTAGCAAAAAAAAGATTTTGTTCGGGCCCAGAACGTTGAACCTCTCATAGGGCTCAGATGCCCCGCCGGAGGCCCCCTCTAACAAAAAAATAAGGTCCCACGCTGCGTGGAAATGGACACCGAGAAACTACAAAATATTCAAAAGAAAACAAGCAAAACAAAACTCTTTCCATAGCTGATTAATGTTTCCACCTCAGGTTTCCAGACTTTTTAATTCATATGCAAAATGTCGAATGGTAACAAGGTAAGATTTTTTCGCTGAGCTCATCACAAAATTATAAAAACAAAAAAAAAACGACGCTGTTTGTTTTGCGATTGGTCAAGTGGGATGCCGATTTGTTATATAATAATTATAGATAATAGACGAACAGGTTTCCCAGGTGATTTCCATCTGAATACGTATCTCAAAAATAAACACAAGCGGGAACACAAGATCTCTGCAGGTGCAGTATGTTAAGAGTACGATCGCGTGAATCAATTAACTTGGCACAATAATTTAAACTACCAAATGGACCAAATGATCTGTAAATTCTTTGGCCCCATTTACGAGCTCAATTGTTGGGCAAAACCACCACAGTTAGAGCATCACAAAATATATCTCAAATTTACAATTATTAGAGAAACACAAACACACACCTTTTCAGGTAATTTTTAGGCACTGTCTTAACAATAGAATTGCAGGCTGTTTCCCAGCGATTTAAAACGCTAGCACGAAGACCGCAGAACCGCTCACAGTCGCGTTCGGATTCGAACTGAAAATCGCTCGCTGTTTGCCGCCCAAGTTGCCTCGTATTCGACGGGTGGTGCGCCCCTCTTTGTAGCGCGAGTCTTTTGTTATCGTGATAAGAGATACTATAAGTGGTAAACACATTGCGTGGGAGTAGCGGGAAGGTGAGAAGGATCGACTTGAGATTCTGTGTCAACCACAAGTGAGTAAAGCTTGTTTATAAAACAAATAGACCTACCAATTTTCTAGATACAACTAGGTTAATCCAACTTTTCTGTAACAATGATAGTTTTACAAACTTACAAAAAGTGTCAACTGTTTTTCCGGACAGCCTTATGATGTAAAACTTTGTGATCCTCAAAAAATAATAAAATCCATCAATCAATTAATTGGTCAAGTGGGCAGTAACATTCGATTTATAGAAAAACGACTATGAGTTTTGATAAGGGATATAATAGATGTCATCAAAGTCCAACTCTCCGACGACAGACGTTCAAGTTTACTACCCACAGTCCCTGAGAACCACTAATCTCATTTGCCAGATAAGAATAAAGCCTATAAGGAATTAGAGATCCTTAGTATAGATTTGGCTGGAAACATTCATTTATTTTTGCAATGGAGATAACTGACTTAAAATCAAGAAATATCTGACCACTTTCAAGAATCTCGGTTATGATGACATTTTCAAGTGTAGCTTATCAGAACCTGCGCTTTTGTAACTACTATGACGCTTTTCAATAAGGGTGTTTACGTCATCTCAGAAGGAATATAATAATAAAAAGTACTTCAAAAATTATCATTAAACCTCATTTCCGTTTTAAACCAGCCCGGGCTGGGTCACGCCCCGTGCGCCTCTCAATCGAGATGGCAGTATCGCACATAGCGCTGCCGGACTTAGTAATTTGCGTAATTTTTTCCGCTACTTGAAAAGGGTGGCAACGTGTTTTGCCACCGGGCCGAGGGTCAAATCTGGCAGCGCTGACAACTGATTTGGAGATAGTTCTGGAATTTCATAGTTTTAATTAATAATAAAAGCAAGTTAACTTAGAGAAGCAATCAAAGTAGGTTCTATCAACACAATCAATCGACTCGAGTCATATATTCAAGAGTTTCATTGAATCTGTTTGATTTTCCGCTCCAATTTCTGCACCTTCTACTGCCCACCCCTATTGCGAAATTTTAAGAATGTCGGACTGGGATCAGGCTCCACTTGTTCTGCGTAAAAAGGCGCCCAAATCGTCCACGTTGAAGACAGAATCGGCGGTAAACCAGGCTCGTCGCCAAGGAGTCGCCGTAGACACCCAACAGAAATGTGAGCCCACCACCAACCCGCGGCTGCCTCTCTTTCCCACGCCACAGACCGCACTGTCTCTAACCTAGAAGCACCTCCTGCTGCATTGCGTGGCATTTGTTTGCTATTTGTGAAGCAGATAGTGCGATTTGTGATTTCGCCAAATACAGCAATATGATGATTAAGTATCTGTTGAATTTTTATACTAATACATATCCTTTGCAGATGGTGCTGGCACCAATAAGCAGCATGTGACCACCAAGAATACGGCCAAGCTGGACCGCGAGACTGAGGAGCTACGCCACGACAAAATTCCCTTGGATGTGGGAAAGCTCATCCAGCAGGGACGTCAAACAAAGGGACTCAGCCAGAAGGATTTGGCCACAGTAGGTTTACACCCATCGCACCCTTGCGGATTCCAATATAATTATTCAAATGTCCGTTATAGAAAATCTGCGAGAAGCAGCAGGTGGTTACCGATTATGAAGCCGGACGCGGAATCCCAAACAACCTTATTCTTGGAAAGATGGAGCGCGTTTTGGGCATCAAGCTACGAGGAAAGGAGCGCGGCCAACCAATAGCGCCTCCCGGTAAGAAGTGAGATGACGCTGCTGCGTCTGCCAGCAGCAGTGCTCCACTCATGAACACCTCAGCCACAGCACGCAGCACCAGACAGCAGGGACACAAGGAACACCACCAACACCAAGAGTCTGGAGGCTGGAGCACCGTGAGCGGCAGACGTAAATAAAGCATTATCGGGAGGCTGGCGAACCAAACTAAATCGGATCGACCTAACCCAATGAACTGGCGACACAAACAGCAGCAGCAACTGTCGCAAGATACAAAATAAAAACAAAAAAACAAAAAATTAACCGAAGATCCAATCACCATGATTCATGAGCGCCAATTTCGTAATTGTTTGTTCCAAGTCAAAGGAGTCAGCGAAATTCGAGGCGCCTGCCACTTGTCAATCTAAATATAAATATTAAATTAACCATTGTAATTACCCGTAAATACACAAACACACACACACACAACAAAATGCACCAACATGCCGCGGATACAACAACGGACAGACTTATCTGATATTAATGCGCTCATAACTTGGAAAAAACAAATTGAATTCTTTCATTTTTGGCATTTTAGTTTGTTTTGATACTTATTGTGTTATGAATTAAAAACAAAGACATGAATTGCATGAAAACGCTCGAATTTTTCAATATCCCAATCATCAGAAAGTCATACGTAAATATGCATGATCCATTAACATTCAGCTAAATGCATTAATCACACATATATGCGAATTTTTAGAGCTTAGTCGGACTTTTCCTCTTTTTGTAATTTATCGTGTAAGGGTCTTGAACGTGTGCGTTTAATAATACATTATACATATAATACAACATACATATGCTAAATGTATTTAGGAACATTTTCTAGTCTACCAGAAATATTTAAATATCTAAGCGATGGCATTTTATCAATGTTTATTTTCCACTGCCCGATTCCCCTCTTCCTAATTTTAGTGTTCCTCTTCGCAGCTAAAAGACTTAAAACACCACAAAGATATATGAATTAACTTTTAAATGGTAAATATGTGTACTTTCGATGAGTGCCAAGGATGAATTCTCTGCGCACTGTTTAATCATAATTATCAAATAAATGTTTTCGGCCATCTAAAAAATATTTTATTGAGATGGAACATTGTTGGAGATCCTTGCAACTTCTGATTCTATCATAGAATCTTCAAATTTGTCCAAAACTTTTATTTTGTTAGGCACTTAAAACGTATATGTATTTTTAATTTAAAAATATAGGATTGTTTGTTAATTAATAGACTAACTTAGTATATGGCAAGTAATTATGGGTTATTTCTAAGCAAAGGCTATATCCGGAATCTCGTTAGCCTCATTCTTTTTCAGGAACAGCTTAAGGGCTTCCTCAAAGTCCCACTCGGCTGCCTCCACAATCGATGTACACCAGGTGGAAATCAGGCCAGTTACCTCCTGAAAGAGCAGTAATTTATGGTCCTTAACATCCAGGTCACTCTTGTGGCTCGAATTCTCATCCTGCGTTGAATGCGAAACTTTAAAGGCGTTTCTAACCATCATCTTGGAAGGATTCATGACATTGAAGCGCTCATTGGTTATCTTTAGGCGCCGGCCACTTTTACCAAGTCCCTGTTGAACAAAAAAATAGTTTATTTTAGAATTTATAAAAGAATTTTGAAGCTTACCAGTCCATCCTCTTCAAGTTTGACCACAAACTGTCTGCTGAAGGCCAGGAACAAATCATCGCCTCTGAAATTATTTGCAGACTCGTCTCGCAACAACCCAGTCACATAGATAATCGCTGATTTGCCATCGTAATGCATTACATCCGTCTGGAGGGAATGGAAGTCGTGTGTGACTTTGGGCAGCTTCAACATAAGCTCCACAATCTCCATGCCACCCACAAACACAAAGTTCGCCGCCTTCGAGTTATCCAACTGGTGAAGATTCCGAGCGTTCGAATTGTACTGAGACATACGACGAAGGAGCTGTCCAGTTGCTCCAATACGCTGACTTTGGACTATTCGGTAACTGCAGGTCATGGTGAATATCGAGTCATCCGAATAATACTTAAGAAGGGATTCCCGCGAATTCTCAAACTCCCGCAGGTAATTGCTTAGGAAAACATCGCCCACTAACTCATAAGCGCCGATATCGCAGAGAAAGTTTTTCTGCGGTGTCTGGCCGGGATTGGCCTGAAGCTCAACTCCATCCAGAGTCGTTAGTTGAGGGAAAATTTCCTTCACTGCCCTGACATACTCGCTAGCCATTGTATAGTTGCGGCAGAGGGGATTTCCGTGAAGTAAAAGGGACTTCAGGGGCAGGACCTCAAGAGGCTGAATCACAGAGAGGTTGTGCAGCCAGTTGTGCCTCAGATCCAGAGCCCGTAAGTTGCCCATTCGGGTCAAGAAATTGGCTTGGTTTACCTGGACAATCTTGTTGTTACACAGGCGGATCTCCGAGCAGTTCTCCATGAACTGCTTTGAGGCAACCAAAAGTACACTCGTCAGCACCTTCGGAGAGCTCATATGCACTATTACATTCTCCAGATTTTTATTGGACTGGAACTGGGAGAGATCAAGCAGACGGTGTTGAGCAGCATAGCTCTCTTTCACCGCTTTCATGATGCATTTGTGTGGCTCCAAGTGGTGGTCCTTGAAGACGCTCACATTCATGCGCAAGTAGAAACTAAGTAGACGCTCCCCAAGGTTCATCATCGGTGGCACCACTATATTCATACCCCGGAAGCTGGTCAGATGGACAATCTGGTCGAAGCAATTACGGACGAGGAAGACGTGCTCACCTCGGATGTACTTGTAGTAGCAAGGATAAATTTCGCTTAGATTAACGTCCACACTAATGAAAAAGAAGTCGAAAAGTGCATCCTTTTGGAACTCCTGTAGAGGGTCTGAGACGCAAAAGGCGTGCCAATCGTTACTGTCCTTATACTCCATTAACTTCCATATGTTGTTTCCATCAATGCGCGTACCGTCAGCCTCCAGATCAATGTCGTTATCCAGCGGACAATAGGCTTTGTGCAATTTGTCGAAGGGAACCCCGTTCTAAGTGAGTTTTTAAGGCGATAATTATTCAAATACTTTTCAAATAAGAATAATACTCACCACCAGAGTAAAGTTATTCTCGAGCGCCTTGATATTTTCTGGGAATTTTGAATTCCTTTCGATGGGGTTATTGGCCAGCAAAAGTTCCTTGGCCTGGAAGTTGGCCATTTCAGTGCAAAAACGTTCCGCGGATGCAATCTGGGGAAAGTCATTGGAAAATTAGAATCAGATCCAACAAAACCCATTAGAAAAGTGTCTAATAGGAATAACAGGTAATTATTTGAATACCTGTGGAAACACTCACTCTGTTTTCACTCAAGTCCAGCAATTCAATCGAAGGATTATTCGAAAACAGACTTAGTGGCTTGAGGCACTTGATCCGGTTTCTGGACAGAATAAATCCGCGCACTCGATAGCTATCCGGGTCGTTGCGGATAATCTGGCACACTGTCGTAAAAATGGATGGATTGGCCAGGCTCACAACGATATTTCTGAATTCGGGATGGTTGCCGAATGAGTCCAGATTGAGAAGTCCACCCACGCCGTCACGTTTTACCAGCCGCTTGATCAGATCCGACAGCTTCTCGGCAATGATGTACGTGGGTGTTATTTGATTTGTTACGTATCGGGCCACTCCAATCTGAACACCGATTCCGATGGAAATGCCTTTGCCCAGGTTAATGGTCAACTTCTGGAGAAAGAGCCTGTCCATGGCTTTCTTGCAGTCCCTTGCCAGAAAAGTGTCCACACGACCACCGAGCTAAATGAAGAAGTAACATACAACAATTACATATTTTTTTTAAAAGTTTATATCGCTTGATACCACCTGATAGTTGACCGGAAAGAAATTGGCGCCATCAACGACCTCATAGATAGCCTCCAGCAAAACCTGGCGTCGATCCTCCATGTACTCCAAACTCCCTTCATGATACACGCTAAACTCTACCCAGTTCAGGCCTGGTACTCGATCACTGTAACTGGAACATTTCCGGAAAACGCGTTTATCTGGATAGTCCAAGCAAATGGGCACGGAGCCGTCGAAAAAGTCGAGGACGCGCATCGCACTTCAATAAAGTTTTCTTCAGAATGACTGAAAAGTAACCTAAAAAATTTTGGAACACTGAAAAAAATCTAAACTGTTTTTTGAACTGAAAATGAAAATGTTTTTTTTATGAAGGTAAAATTAAATTTTCTATAACAAAACCAATTCTATTCGTTTTAAAGTTTGTAGATATACCAAAAAATCGTAAAACGCTGAACTTGCAAAAATATTCTTGTTTATTTTTTTGCTTCGCACGCTCCTGAGTTTTCGGCGATAATTACGATGCTGCCAGATTTTTTAAGGTTTTAGGTCTCAAAATTTAAGAGATTCAACTAAAAGACCTCTGTTGTAGGACGACGAACAGCAACTAAAAAGGGAATACGACTCGTACCCTTCTCAAGTACCCGGAATCTTTCAAGTAGCCGGGAAACCTGATCCCCCACTGTTTATGCCTTCAGATCGTAAATTTCTCGAGTGACCATTTTCTGTTGGACACAAACTTTGAATACTTATGTACATAAATACCTCCCCATAAACCAAAACTACGCATATGTATCTTATAACGAACAATTTTTATATATGTATGGGGATTTCCTGGACTTATATGCTATTAGTCTAAACAAATGATGTTTTGAGTGAGAGCTTCAGATTACTTCTTTGGAGTTTTTTTCTTGGCAGCAGCATTAGCCTCCTTTTTGCCCTGGTAGAGACCCGTGTAGTAACCAGACATATACCAGGCAGTCAGCATAGCTACAAAGTCCTGTTCGGCAGCGTCCCCCGGAGAAGCGAACATTGGTGGCACTAGTGGCATGGGAGGCATGACAGGACCTGCCATGCCGCTTCCGCCAGATCCGGAGGCCCTGACTTCTCCAGTTTTCTTTCCAGACGACTTCTTCGGTGGATTGGTGGACGAGGAAGCTGCCTTGGAACGGCTTGGCACCGGCTGCGGTTCCTCCTCTGCCTCCTCTTTGGCGGCGAGGAATTGCTCGCGACGCACGTTTTTGCCCCAGGAGGGAAGCAAGTCATTTAGAAGAACCTCCTGTTCGTTCTCGTAGCCCAGGAAACGGATTATACAGGTTTCGTTCTTGTCGTTTATAGAGACCACAGCTCCTTCGTAGTCCAATCCGTCCACGGTGTAGGTGGCACGAGCGTAGTCACCAACCTTGAAGACCAATGGCTCAGGATCAATTTGAACAGGTTCTTTTCCGTCGTCGGCAGCATCATCAGGGACGGAAACCTGCTCCTCGTCACGCTTATTGGTTGAATCGGCCAAACGGCGGGCTAATGTCTCACGGAGGAGTCCCACAGACTCGTCGTAGGTCTTTACCAGCAAGGAATCATCCCAAACGGCACTGTTTGGGTTTGTCTGGTCGGTCATCTTTTTATTTCGTCAAACGAAGCCAATGGAAAGAAAAGCAGAAGAAGCGTTGAGCTTGCTGCTGGTTGTAAGTAAAGATGGTAAGTTTGTGCTGAAATTGTAAAGAGCGCTTATGTGGTGTTTTCCAACACTTGTTGCTATCGCAAGAATCGATTACCAGAAACATATAAACGGTCATCTCTAACGCGTTGCAAAAAGCGAAACTCATTCTCTGAATTACAAGACTTTATTTTAAATAAATAAACAAAGATGGCCAATGTAGAGACGTTGTACAAGGAGCTAATCTCCGAATGGTCTAAGCGGCCACCAAACACCGTCAGATGTGGGCAGCTGCTGGATCAGCTTAAAGTCGCCCTGGTGAAAATCGCCTTTTTGCCCACGGATGGAGCGGATGCGGCAAGCCACAAGAAGCAGCTCATCCTGGCTAGGAGCGTTCTTGAGATCGCCGTGGAGCACAGCGTGCTAAGCAAGGACCTGCTTGCCTTTGAAAGGTATATGGCGCAGCTAAAGTGCTACTACTACGACTACGCAAAGATCATTGGCGAATCTGAGAGCAAGTACAAACTTCTGGGTCTGAATCTCCTGTATCTCCTCTCTGGCAACCGCGTCTCAGACTTCCATACAGAGTTGGAGCTCCTCTCGGTGGATGTGATCCAGCATAATCAGTTCATCCGGCCTATCCTGGCCCTGGAGCAGTACATCATGGAGGGCCGCTATAACAAGATCTTCCAAGCCAAGTCCACGGTGCCCGCCGAGGTCTACAGCTACTTCATGGACCTGCTTGTAGAGACTGTTCGCGACGAGATTGGCGCCTGCATCGAGAAGTCCTATGAAAAGATATCCGCCAAGGATGCCGCCAAGAGGCTCAGCCTGCGCGTCCCCGACGAGATCAAGGCTTTTGGCGAAAAGCGGCAGTGGAAGCTGGAGGCCACCGGTGACTACAGCTTCACCGACCGCAGTATCAAACCCAAGGAGCTTCTCCCCTCCGAGGAGCTGGCCGAGCAAGTCCTCAGCTATGCCCGCGATCTAGAAATGATAGTCTAATCGACAGTTTGTAATGTTTCATGTATATCTTAAAGAGTAAAGTAATAAAGTACACATTAATCAAAGTAGTTCTAATTGTTTAAATTCTAACAAAACTTCAAATGTTTTCGATTTATTTTGTACTTTTTAAAATTCAGTGACTTAATATCACTACTCAATCGGTGTGACCATTCGCCAAGTCAAAAACAGATATTTGCATCACCAAGCGACGGCCACACCAGCGCAAACGACAGCGGAGTAAAAATTTTCGCTCTGCGAATATTTATAAAAAATTGCTTTGAAAGCAAATAGCTGAAATTAGAAAGAATACACGCCATGGCCTGCAACGCTAGCAAGACGTCGCTCCTGCGCTCCATTGCCGTAAGTTGCTTCCTAACCAAAAAATAGTTACGGCAGCGAATCATCCGTAGTGGAGACTCGTGTTACGTAAATCGTACTGAGTTCCTATCTAAATAACCAACCAAATAATGTTAATCCAACCTTGTTTTCCGTCAGAAACGAGGCTACTCCACCTGCCCGCGTCCTGCTGGCGACGTGTCCAGCATCAATGTCAAGGTGCTGGAGAACAAGCTTGTGGTTGCCTCCGCAGAAGCCACTGTTCCGGTTACGCGTGTCTCCCTGGTGTTGGGGTAAGTTTATAAAATATTATTGAAATTCATTGAGACTATTATCGTTTCCCTAGAGCTGGCTCCCGTAACGAGGCCTACGACACCCAGGGTGCTTCGCATCTGCTCCGTTTGGCCGGAGGTCTGAGCACCCAGAACTCGTCCGCGTTCGCCATCGCCCGCAACATCCAGCAGGTAGGCGGCACCCTGTCCACTTGGGGCGATCGCGAAGTTGTTGGCTACACCGTGACCACCACTACCGACAACGCCGAAGTTGGACTGCGGTATCTTCAGGATTTGCTGCAGCCTGCTTTCAAGCCCTGGGAACTGACTGACAATGCCAAGACCCTTCTGAACCAGTTGGACGCCGTCTCCAAAGAGGTATTTCCAAAAATCTTACAAGTTAATGTCTAGCTTAACATTTTTTCCCTTTTGTAGCAACGCGTAGTTGAGTTGGTGCACAAAGCCGCCTTCCGCAAGGGCCTGGGTAATTCGATCTACTCCCCTCGCTTCCAGCTTGGTAAGCTTTCATCGGAGAGCCTGCTGCATTACGTGTGCGAGACCTTCGCCGCTGGACGTGCCGCTGTTGTAGGCGTTGGCATTGACATCAACACCCTCTCCGGATTCGCTCAGACTCTGCAGTTCCCCAACGGCGGTGCTAAGCCCGAGTCGCCCAACTGGTACGGTGGAGATGCTCGCAAAGATACTGCTGGTCACCAAACTGTCGTTGCTGTGGCTGGACAGGGTGGTGCCGCTTCCAACCACAAGGAAGCTTTGGCATTTGCTATTTTAGAGCAAGCTGTGGGTGCTGGAGCGGCCACCAAGCGTGGTAACTCGGCTGGACTTTTCGGTGATGCCATCGCCAACGCCGGAGGATCTGCTGCTGTTAAGGCTATTAACGCCAGCTACACTGATGCTGGCCTGTTTGGCTTTGTGGTTTCTGCTGATTCCAAAAACGCCGGAAAGGCTGTGGACTTCCTGGTTCGTGCCCTGAAATCTGGTGCAGTGTCCGACAAGGATGTTGCCCGCGGCAAGGCCCTGTTGAAGGCCCGCGTTATCTCGCAGTACTCTTCCGACAGCGGGCTGATCAAGGAGGTCGGCCGCCAAGCAGCGCTCACCCGCAACGTGCTGGAAGCCGACGCTCTGTTGGCAGCCATCGACGGCATCTCGCAGTCAGAAGTTCAGGCGGCCGCTAAGAAGGTCGGCAGCTCCAAGCTGGCTGTAGGTGCCATCGGCAATCTGGCTAATGTGCCCTATGCCTCCGATTTGGCTTAAGTAGTTAATCACCCGTAAAGCTGTTAACCGTAATGTAACGACAAAAATAAACCTGTTGAGAGGAAAGAAACGAGATAGTATAAAATCCTATTTTAATATATATATAAATACTCGAACGTTGGGAGCTCTGAATCAACAATAGACGAACATAATAACAATTGGAAAGACTACACAAAGATGACCACTATAATGGCCACGAATAAAGCTATTATGACCAACCAATATCGCCAGGTGCTGTCCCGTCGGTAAACTTGACCAATGCTCTGAGTTTCACGCTGCACTCCATTTTCAACGCGATCCATGGCATCGGCCAGGTTGTCCAAAATATCTACAAGTGGTTAAAAACAAATTAGGAAAATAATTGATTGATATGCATTCGACCTACTGTTTTGGTCCTCCACCTCGTTGCCTAGCTGAGTGGCCAGGATTCGCTGTCTAGAGAGGGTAGCTGAAAGGGCATCGAGTCCACGGTTCTGGTTTTCCAGCATCTCGGCCTGCCTTAGCTTCAAGGTATCTACGTCCGTGGGACGATTACCCTGGTCCTGATTCTGCCAGACGGAGGGGGATGAAACCCCAGGAGAAGCAGCCAAAACATTGGATCGTGAGCTTTTCACGAACTTTTCGTTAATTTCGCGCAGCTGGAATGTGAGACGATCAAAATCGATGCGTCGCTGTTCGATTTCCTCCGCCGGGCTGGTTTCCCATGTAACAGCGTTGTCCAGCACCACCTTCAAGTGTTTCACGTCCTTTCCCAGCTGCTCAAGTCCGGATTTTACACTGGCCGTCAACTGAAGATACTTTGCATCATTGGGATTAAGCTGCTGGCGCTGGTTCAGGTGCACCAGCAGCTGGTGACGCAGTCGCTCGCAGCCCTCGTACTCGATATCCCAGGAATCATGGTCCACCAGCGCCATTTGGTAGGATTTTGCTTTGTAATTAACGCAAAACTACGCCTCGAAAAAAATAACTAGCAAAAACAAAAGCAGATAAGCAACAGCTGATTTCCGAAAAAAACGAGATTACCCTAAGCAGGGGGACTAGGCCACACTTAACTCCGGTTTCCGGATACGGCAACTTTCCCGCCCAGAATACTACCTACAGTCTGGCAATATGTCACAGTGCTAGAAAACACGAGGAACAATTTTCGATAACTGCGACTTAAGCGTGATTAACTATCGTCCATCCCTAACTCACACGTACACATAATTTAGTCGTGATTTCTTTTATTTGTTTCGAATTACTGCTAAAAACCAAACAAATTGCAACCTAAACCTGCTGGCCACCATGCCGAGTGCCTGTTATAACGTGCGCGAGCGTTCGAATTAAACGGTAGCAAGCGGCGCCGCCGTTTTAACCTTTTTCCGCCGCGGAGTGGGGGATCGAAAAATCAAGCTCTGCAGCGGTGTAGGAGTATATATAAAACTGAAGAGATCGGCCGGTTTGGGTAAACAGCATGGAGCGGCGCGTGAAGCTGAAGACGATCAACCCGCACATCACGTGCAAGATATGCGGGGGCTACTTCATCGATGCCACCACGGTTACGGAGTGTCTGCATACATGTGAGTGTTTTCTGGCTGGAGCACCTGCAGTCCGACTAATAACAGTGCCATTTATCGTGCATTTCAGTCTGCAAAAGTTGCCTAGTGAAGCATCTAGAGGAGAAGAAAACATGCCCCACCTGCGACAACATCATTCACCAGTCCCACCCGCTGCAATACATCAGCTTCGATCGCACCATGCAGGACATTGTGTACAAACTGGTGCCGAAACTGCAAGAAGGTATGGGCTATACCTCTATGTTTTTTTTCTCCTTTATTAAAATATTCTTTTCTTTGGGACAATCCTTTTATTAGACGAGTCGCGAAGAGAGCGAGACTTCTACAAGAGCAGAAACATGCCATGTCCGAAGGATATAACGCAAAACCACGAGGACGACAACGAGAAGGTGATGGAGGCGCATGCAGAGTCCGACTTCCATCGCCTCGACGAGCAGGTGAACGTGTGCCTCGAATGCATCAGCAACAACTTCAAGAGCTTGCAGCGCCGCTTTATCCGCTGCAGTTCGCAGGCGACGATAACGCATCTCAAAAAGCTGGTGGCCAAGAAGATCTTAAATGGGATCGAAAAGTATCGAGAGGTACATATACTTTCTCTTGCCATTCTTTAATTTGTAGAAAGCCACGGTTGTAGGATGTCCAATATCTTTTAATTATTTTAATCTTTATTCCCAATATTATCGCAAATTTGTAATTTTTCAATTTCTTTGTCCCCAGATCGACATTTTGTGCAACGAGGAGCTGCTGGGAAAAGATCACACGCTGAAGTTCGTCTATGTGACGCGCTGGCGCTTTAGAGATCCACCGCTTCGGCTACAGTTTCGTCCCCGGGTTGAGCTTTAACGGATGGGACGCTGTTTTCTAGTATAATGCCACACAAATGATCTATTTTTATAATTTATTGAAAAAGCGTAATATCGTAATTAGGAGAGAGTCGCTAGTGTTAGGTCCCCAAATCCATACCCAAACCCAAACCAATCCATGTGTGTATGTGTAAATGTGCATGTATAAAGTCTTAATTATATGGTTATTCCTCTTAGACTAAGTAAACTTCCTCTCCGCCTCGTGTGACATTATTTTGCTCATGATTAAATCAAATTTCTCCGTTTGCAATATATTATGTTCACCCCTTTTTGTTTCAAATATATGTGTATTTATTATTTTAATGTATAAATCACACGAATGTAAATAAATTTGTAATTACGTCGAGTTTAAAATGTCTAATGTGGTGTCCGCCAGGCATTTCTATAACTAAATCGTGGGGTCCTCATAAATGACGGACGTTGTCGGTACATTAGGTGTGCTGCCGGGAAATGGGAAGGACGAGGGTGTCGCTGATATCCGTACCTTGGTGGTGGTACCATGCCATACGGTCCATACATGCCCTGTAAATCAAACAAAATAAAATTTTTAGGGAAAATATTTAAAATATGCTACTGATACTGTTCAAGAAGGATAAAAATATACTAACGTAACCGTATCCATTAAATTCATGTGCTGGCACTTGCACATAGTAATTTATAATCTTTGGCGGTGGAGTGTCCTTGCGCATACTACGACGATTGGGACTTCGGTGATGATTCCTGCTATCGCTGCTACTTCTCCGACGACGCCATCGCCTTCTCTCGGATGAGCGTGATCTAGATCGACTGCGACTGCGGCTGCGGCGGTTGGAGTGAGGTGATATCTGGCGTAAGCGCCTTACCCGATCTCGCTCGCGTCCTGCGTCTGCGAAGTAGGGAACCTTTTCCTTATCCTCCCGCCGCCGGTCTCTTCTCCGTTCTCTACTACGGTCCCTTTCACAGGAATCTCTTTTGTGACGTGACCTGGACCCATGGGAATCTATATAGAAAATTATGATTAAATATTTTGATTATTAAATGGAATATCCCTGAATCGGGGGAGTCACATTTTAGAGCACGTCCTTGCTGCTTTGGTTTCCTGCTGCTTTATGCGTTAGGATTACTTCAACTTCCATTTTCACACTTTTCACTTCTTGGCACTAGAAAAAAAACAACAAAAAGAAAAAAAACATTGTATGCACTTGAGTATGCACTTGTATGCAATTGCAGGACCGATATTGGATCCATTTCACTGCTATATATACGGACCTTTGGGGCCACGACTGCTGTCGGCATCCATTCTCAGAGGGGCTATATGTAGCGGCGAAGAGGCTTTTCTTATTTCCTTTTTTTTTGTTTATTAAAAGTTCGAAATCGGTACAGACAGTGTCTAGGCTGCAAACACCTACGTCCAGTATCGATAATTGGTGTACAGTGTTGGTCAACGTCCAAATGGATGCATGCAATTCAGGGTTGGTGAACAGTTCGTTACTATTCAAATCGAATTAATTTAAATGTTCTGTTATTAAAATTCTGATTTCTTGCAATAAAAAATTATAGACACAATTGCGTTTTATTAAAGAACAAGTAAAGAATAAGTAGATAACCGCTACATGCAGGCACAAACATTTTTTAAAACTTAAAGCTAAGGGGTACAGTAATACGTTCATTTTCCATGGAGACAGTGATAAGCGGCTCCTTTGAGAGCAATTCCCGTCTAGGCGGCCGCAGCAGACGTACCTCGATCTCCACCTGCCCCCCATCAGGAGCTACGTAGCACTCGCTGGGATTGACACGCACCAAATCCGGTACGCTGCTATTGACCTCAATCAGTTGGCGGGAGCTGAAGCTGTTTATCACCGACAACGTGCCCACGGAGAAGTTGCTGGCATTTAGTTCCAGCGATGCAGGCTGCACGGACCAATTGCGATCCACGGGTAGACCGGTAATTGTGGTGGTATCCGCCTCCAGAAGTTCATCTACCGGCTCCAACAGGTTACTCTGGGTGGGGGTGGGTGAGTTTGCGGCACAAATTGTACGGAAGAGGACAGTTTCCTCCGCCTCCGGCAGAAACATCAGCGAGCTCTCGTCGGATTCATCAAAGTCCCGGTTGAGGGTTAGCGCCACATCAATGATTCGCACCATGGTCACCAAGTCTAATATGAAATCGGGTGGCTCATTGAGTGAGCCAATGTTTCGGACCTGTTGCTCATCCGGAAAGGATCCCCACATGTTTTCTAGCATTGGAGAGGTATATTTCTCCCTTTCCCTGCTGCTCATCCGCTGGACCAGACTTCGCATTCGCTGCCTGTTGGGCTCGTCGCCGCAGAAGATTCGCATATTGGCTAGCGTCAGCACCTGGGCCGTCTTCTTTAGAATGTTTTTCATGTCCTCACGATTTGGACGGAAGAGGATCTGTACGTTGGCCTCCGTATTTGGTGGTAGGATCATCCGGCTGGGTTTCACCTCGAAAGCTTCGCTCAGTCGCAATTTCATCAGCACGGTGGAGTCGACTGATATGCACACGAAAGCGGTGAGAGGACCCTTATTTTGAAACCGTAGAGAGGCCGACAGTGGTCCGGCTGATAGGTCACAAACATCACCAATCGTTAAAAAGCTAGCACCGACCGGTCCCTTGAGCAGGCCCTGTATAGCAATGGAGGCGCTTCCTCCATAGCCGTACAGTGGGATCTCCAGTCCAGGCTGGCTGCAGTTGTGTGCTCCGGCAGGAGCATAAAAGGACAATGCTCCGATAGCTGCTCCGCAAACAGTGGGACAGAAGTTAACCACCACCGAACGGCACTCCATTGCCTGTAGAGTTATGGTGCTACTGTCGCTTCCGACTAGCTGGAATCCGGGTCCCTGGATCCCCAGCCGAATAACGAGCCGCTTGTCTGCCGTGTTCTTCACTTTCATGCATTTTCGCACATCCGTGCGGAGTTTGGTGCTGCCCCAGCACAGGCTTGTGTTTGTCACCTTCAAGGGAAGCAGTTTTCCGTCGCGGTGACTAAACTCGCTGGAGTTCGAGCAGCGGGAGATGCTACGCGGCGCTGTAACCGAGGAAATAGACGCCACTCCAGGTCCACGTCTTACAGATCCACTGATACAGCTTGACTCACTGCCCGCCGGCGAGGAGTTGGCCTTACGTGCAACTCCGTTCATCAACAGCCGGCGCTCAGAATTGGTTGTGCTGTCCAGCAGCGGTGAGGAGAGGCAGCTTCGTGGCGAGGACATGGGCGACAGGTTCTTGCTCAAACTCGGCGAGATGCCAAACTCACGCTCAGTGGACGAGGCAACTGCAGCATCACATCCGTCCAGACGGGTGCTACTTAATGAGGTTGGGTTGCGCGGCAATAGTCCCACCGATGTCGAGATGGAGACTCGCTTTTTGTTAACCGGCGTTTTGTCATCGTCCTCATTTTCATTTTCATCCTCCGTTCCGGTTAATGGACGCACCCCATCACTGCTGGCAGGCGAGGCCCTTCTTGGAGAAACCTTCGTTCGTCGGACGCGCCTGTTGGCATCTTTCACTGGCGTTGAAGGCCATTCATCAATGTCCGCTTCAGCTTCGGCATCCACAGGTTCGGTGTCCGCCCGGCTGATAGTTATCTGGGGATGGTCCGCCAAGGGGCTAAGCGGCTTCCGTGATATACTTTGCTGCAGATGCCGAAAATCCGATGAGTTCAGCAAAGAATCCGTGAAACTCATAGTGTCTGACAGCTTTTTGGAACCGCATAGCGTTCTATCTCCTCGGCTACGATCTTGGTTCTCCTTGTTCTCCAGGTTCTCTTTATTGTCTTCATCCTCCTGGTAGTGATTACCACGGCCGTGCTCCCATAAGTGGTTTACCACCTCCACTGTTGAGGTATCCGAATTAAGATCAAGATCCCTCAGAGCCTTATCAATGGCCGACAGACTAAGGATCTCGGAACTCGAAGGAGGACGCTTAGGCTCTGGTTGGACATTATTATTGGACTTGAAAGCTGCCTGAATCCGATCCTGCTGCATTTTCCTCATGAGATTCTGGCCCAGATGAGATGAGCTCCCAACTGCCTCCTGGGGCTTCGTGTAAGTTCTATTTTCTGGCAGCGGAGTCTTTGCAGCCAAGGAGCCTAGGGTCTGATTGCCATCAGCCTCCATTAGGGGCTGAACAGAGCGAACGCGGTCCGGACTGGTATTGTTGTTCACGATATTAAAGAGGTTCTCGGACCGCGTCTGGAAGTAGTTTCCCAGTGAAAAGTCGGGATCGCCGGCCAAAACAGAGCTGCAATAAAATAAACATTTTAATCCCAAAATTCCATTGAAAAATATGTAAAAAATAACTTACTTTGACACAGAAGTCTCTATATCAGAGGCGGGTGGTGGCGCTGCCATCTTTTGGATAGCTTGGTTGCTCATGGTGGCCGTGGGCATGGCTGTGAACTCCTGGGCCCATGAGATCTCACCCTGAACCAGCTTTGACTGCATCAACTCGGCAGGCGCAAAGCTCTCGTCCAGCGCCTGGCCAGACACCGAAGCAGAGCCAAAGGAGAATCCTCCTCCACCATTCAGACTAAGGTCACTTAGATCTGCCGTACGGGGCAGACTTCGAGAACAATTGAAGGAATCCGTTAGGTTGGTTGAGTTTATCCTGGACATATGATAGCTGGCGTCCAACTGGCTGGCGTTCTGTAGCTTCTTCTCCAGCAGGCGAGCCTTTTCCACGAAGGAACTCTTCAAGATGTCGGCGACGGAAACCGAGGGCTTTGTCTTTTCCCGACGACCACATAGAGTGGATCTGCCGGTGATTTCGGCCGGCTCGAACGAAACGTTGCTACCTTTTGGGGCGGGTGTGACCAAAGCAAAGGACCCACTGCTATTAAGGTCAATGGTTTCGTCGGTGACCAACTCTGAAATGTTTGTACTGGAGCAGATACTGGCAGCAGCAGGCTTTGTGTGGCTGATACGAGTGGGTCGCGGCTTCTCCAAGGCCTCCATGGCTCGCTGCCTCTCGGCCTTGAGTCGCTCCTGAATGCCGGATGCATCCCTGCTGGATGTGGTGCGCCTGCCGCTCTTACTGAAGCTGGAGAGATCGCCAAAGACTGCGGGGACCTTGAAGAATGAGTTCACGCTTGAAGAAGCTAATCTACCTGTCCTTACCCTTAAGATTATCCATGTTCAGGATACCTAACGAGTTCTGGTCCATATAGCTGCCATTTCCATTGCTTTTCCGGCTCTTGTCCATTCCGCTTCGGTCCTTTTTACTGTTACTAACCGCTTAGCTGTAGAGCGGACGGAGGATCAAACGAAAACAAGAAAAACGCGCGTCGTTTGGTTCAAAAATGGACGATCGATATCGATAGTAGAAAAATTTGAATGTCGATAAAAATACCAAACTCAGAGCCCACTGAATATATCTGTCAAACCGTATTGTATTGTCGTTGGGATAAATATTTCAGTGCTAAATCAAATTCAAAACAAAATGGTCTAGTAAAAAATTGACTCCATTTTAATTTAAAAAAAATTCCAAAAGGAAAACAAAAAACTGAAAACGAAATACTGTGTACCGATAAATACACGGACCGATAAAACGGACCCTTTGCGGACCGATAAAAATACTGTCTCGCTGTGAAACGTGCCGTGCCGTTTGCGTCTTTCCCATCCCTAGTCACTTTTGCGAATTCTCCGGCTTGTCATTTTTATTCAATTTGAATCGTGCCAATTGTGCGTTCGATTGGACTCGCCGCGGATTGTTTATTCTTGCTGGATATTAGGAAAATACTAATTAAAAATGGAAACAGCTCTTGTGGAAATCATTTGCGGACTTTTATGCTCCGACAATGATAAAATACGACAGGTATGTAAAAGCGCCGAAGGCGGGAAGGCAAAGGCTTATAGGAGGTTATCCTTCAGCCTTTGGTACACTGCCACGAGGTACATATGTACATGTCTCTTGTTTTCTTTGAATCTGCTATATAATATAAAAGCTACCTACCGCGTGCTAGCGGTAATTGTTTCTATTCTACAATACATAAATACATATACATATACATAGAAAAAGTGCCATGTGGAAATTAATATTCTTGGGTGTTTCCAAGGCACAGTGGGCTTCGATGGTTAGTTTTCTTAAAGAACTATCAGCCCTATTGCTATTCTTTATCATATACATTTTTGAATAGCTATTTATTTATTTTCTAGTCTACTGCCGCCTTGTCAAAGGCCTACGAGAATCCCGAGGCGATTTTAGGCTTCTGCAACATTGTTGTCTCGCCCATGGAGACCCAAATCCGTCAATTCGCTGCCGTGCTCCTCAACAAAAGACTTGGCAAGCTGCGCCACTGGCAGGCCCTCAATGCTGATCAGCAAAACACGTAAGTAATCCTATATAGTTCTATATTTTTTACCTTTATAATCTCGTTCGCATTTAGAATGAAGCAGATCGCACTGCAGGCACTCATTGCCGAGAAGGAAAAGGGTGTGAAAAATGCCATCGCCCAGTTGATAGGCAGCATAGTTCGTCATGAGGCTGAAAAGAAGGACTCTTGGTTGTCAGAGCTTCTTAAGTTCATCTTCGATCGCTGCGTCTCCGCGGATCCAAAGGAGAGCGAGATGGGCTCATCGACATTCGCTACTCTCACGGACTCTGCTCCCGATCAGTTTGTTCCCCACATGGACACAATTTGCATGATATTCGCCAATGTCTTGGTGTCTGCGGAAAACAACGGTGACCTGACCACTCCAACTGTTTGCAACATGCTGGCTGGTATAACCTACCTCATGCCGTTCATAGCCGGGCACTCGGCTGCAGAGCATACTGTGGCCAAGGTCCTGCCCCAGATTCTTAAGTCGCTGCATGCCTTTGCCTATAAGGGCGTTGCTCAGGAGTTCCAAGCAGCATTCGACATTCTGGACTGCATGATCGAGTACTCACCCAAACTACTCACCAATATCAAGCCCATACTTGATTTCAGTATGGAGATATCGGCCAACACACAGCTTGATGACTCCATTCGCGTTCAGGTCATCTCCTTTTTAGGGCGTTTGGTGAAACAAAAGAAGAAGGTTGTTACCAAACAGAAGCTACTGGAGCCAGTCCTGTCCGTAGTTTTCAATGTGATGTGCTGCTCTCCCACAGGCGATGACGGTGGGTAATCAGAATTCCTGTAATTCATTGAAAATGCAATAATATTTCGCAAACAGATGAGGATTACTTTTCAAACGACGGTGGAGACAACCCCATTACTGCCGCTTCACAGGCTTTAGATATTATGGCTCTAAGTCTATCACCAGAGAAGCTGATTCCGCCGCTCTTGCATATTCTGGAGACGGCCCTGCAGAGCCCCGACCCGATTCGTCGCCGTGCAGCTTTTCTGGCAATGGCGGTCATTGCCGAGGGATGCTCGGATTCCATCACGAGCAAGTATCTCGAGGCAATGCTGAACATCATTAAGGGCGGTATCGCCGATCAGTCACCATTCGTGCGCAACTCGGCGTTCTTTTGTTTGGGTCAGTTTGCGGAGCACATGCAACCGGAAATATCCAAATATTCTCCTCAGATCCTTCCCGTTCTGTTCGAATATCTCGGCCAGTTGGTCAATGATCTGAAGGTAAGTGGTACTTGCTTATCCTTTTTTCTATTGGTATTCAGGAATCTCTATTTGTGGTCTACATTCTTTTATTTGTGCTGCTTCCTAAGGCCCATGCCCATGACAGCAACGGGAGTGATTTCGCCTTGGTACCCGCCCAAGACACTCTAATGTACTTAGATCACATACAGATAAAGCGCAAATCGATCCTCGACAAGTATAGGGTGCTTGTTCATAGTCCTTTTTCTTTATTTTTACGTTCTTCTTGCACTCATACATCGCCTAGGAAAGCATATTGTGGTCCGATATCTGAAACTATAACCATTACCAATCGAATTTAAGAAGATATGAGCCTTCTTATGAGAATTATATCTTCCATAATTCATTCACATTGCACTGAGATCTAATCTAATACTGGAAAACTCCGATTCTAACACTATTCCTTTCAGAATGGCTTGCCCCAGTCGAAGTACACCGATCGCATGTTCTATGCCCTGGAGGCCTTTGTCGAAAACTTGGAGGACAAAATCAAACCAGATTTACCTATACTGATGGAGCGGTAATATTACCAGAAATCAGATTTGAATGTCTAATTATCTAATCCCACTAATCCATAGCCTCTTTCCTGCAATGGACGCCCAGAACCCTCCCAGGATCCGTGAACTGGCCCTGTCCGCCGTAGGGGCCACTGCTACTGCCGCCAAGGTAGATTTTATGCCCTATTTCCCAAGGACGATAGCCGTCCTGCAGAATTACATGCTGTTGCAAATACCAGAGGGCTTGGAACAGGTTCGCATCGAAGCCATGGATGCGCTGGCAGCGCTTGCACGTGTTGTGGGAAAAGAGAACTTCCTTCCGCTGGCCAACGATTCGATGGGATTCTGTCTATCGATTTTGGAAAATGGAACCGAAGATCCAGAACTGCGCAGGGCCGCCTACAATCTAATGGCAGCCCTCTCTATTGTGGCAAAAGAGGACATGGCCGCTGTCTTTCCGAAGATTATGGATCGCATTGTGGAATCTGTGATTTCCAGCGAAGATGTGCTGCCCAGAATTGGAAGTGCTGACGATGTTGACCCGAACATTGAGATCAATCTGGAGGATGAATCGGACGGAGAGGATGATGATTCGGAATTGGAAGGTTTTCAGGTTGAGAACGATTACCTCATGGAGAAGGAGGAGGCCATACTGGCGCTTAAGGAGTTCGCTGCCAATACTGGCGCAGCTTTCGCTCCATATCTACAGTCGGCATTCGAAAACGTGTACAAGATTGTTGACCATCCCAGCGACGGTATTCGCCACGCTGCAGTGGAGGCGCTTACCCAGTTCGTAAAGGCTCTCCATAAGATCGGGGATACCGATGGAGTTTCTCGCGCCTGTCTGATCGTTGTGCCCAAGTTTGCGCAAATACTTCGCAACGACGAGGAATCGAGCGTGGTCATTGTTGTGCTCGAGGCTCTTGGTGATCTGTTCAAGGAGGTCAAGAAGCCGGCAGTTCCAACCGCCGAAATAGCCGAGATCATCTGCTTGTGCATCAAAGATCTTCTGACCAACAAAATGGCATGCCAGTTCAGCGAGTCAGGCTGTGCTGGAGGTGGCGACGAAGAGGATGACGACGAAAGCGAGATCGATGACGCTATCATCGAGAACTCGGCCAACTTGCTACCGCTCTTTGGTCATGCTCTCGAATCCAAGGATTTCTCAGCTTACTTCGGCAGGCTTTACTCATTCTTCGTTCAACGAATGGTAAGTGGTTGATTAACTAGAATTAGTTCTAGTATTGTAACTAATTTAAATCCTTACACTTTTAGTCCAAGAAGAATAGCGACACGTCTATGCGATCATTCCTGTTCGGCACCTTGGCCGATTGCTTCCAGTCCCTGGGCATCTGGTCCGTCAGTTATTTCGACACAATGTGCCCAATATTTCTGAAAGGTGCTTCTGACTCCGATCCCCGAACCCGACAGAATTCGTTCTATGGCCTG
The DNA here is from genome assembly GCF_030179905.1 of Drosophila bipectinata. Taxonomy (NCBI): domain Eukaryota; kingdom Metazoa; phylum Arthropoda; class Insecta; order Diptera; family Drosophilidae; genus Drosophila; species Drosophila bipectinata. Next base: position 6,734,640 of record NC_091738.1, read on the forward strand.
GGCGAGCTTGTCCTGCATGCCCAGCAAAAATCTTTCGAGTGAGTTATCTCTAAACTACCTTTACCTATCTGGCTTTTAAATATTGAATCCATTTGGCAGTTCATATCCGACTATCTTGCAAGCCCTTTCTGATGCCATTGCCAAAGAGAAGGACCCCCCAGCTCTGGACAACATTTGCGGAGCGGTGGCCCGTCTCATCATAACCAATACCGATGCAGTGCCTTTGGCCCATGTCCTTCCCGTGTTCATGTCAAACTTGCCGTTGCGCGAGGATGTGGAGGAGAACGACACGTTGCAGAAGGCGTTCCGCGTACTTTACATTAAGGCAAGGCCAGCCATTGAACCATATTTGGAACAGATGCTAGCCATCACCATTCAAATGCTCTACAAGAAGCAACTGCCCGACAGCGAGGCTACCGAAAATGTGATAGGCTTTATCAAGGAGATCGGCCAGAGTTATCCGGAACAGTTCAGCCGTGTCTCCAATTCAACATCGGAAGTGTTCCAATTCGTGCAGTCCTTGTAAGCGGCCACACATTTGAGAAACACAATACTTTTATACTCGTCGCTGGTAGTCCACCCACCAGAATACACCAAAACACGTTAACTAGTTAATCCAACAGCCCTTCACCCGCAGAGTCTGCTTTACTTCGTGAGGCGAATCGTTTTTGAATTCAAGCTTTCTCAAAATTCCAGTTATGCGTTTTGAAAACTTTTCGAAAGTCTGAAGACGTCTTTTAGCTTTAAGAAATTGCAAGTTGAAGTTTATTTATGCAACGCCGGCGTGCAGCGAGAGATTTTACTAATTTATATAACCTTGTTGGCCCAAACATAGTCTGAATCCAATAAACACACAATATTGTATTGGAAAAAAAATAGTTTTCTTCTTTTATTTAGTAGTGGGTTTTGTGAAGGATAATGAAAGATCATGAAATCTTAGAAATCTATATGAAGTTCTTCTTAAAGTCTACCAGTGCGCATCCCGTTTGATGACCACTTCCTGGACAATATCCGCATGATTGGCATGCAGTTTCAGATTGGAATCCACATCCGTCCAGCGCACATTGGTAGCATCATCTCCAGCCACCAGTTCCAGCTGCCCCACCTGGGATCCATCGTCGTCGTGGAAATTTAGAGCTGTGGTCTCCATCCAGGAATTATCCGTATTACGAAAGTCATCCACATATCCGCTGTAGACGTGGACACCTTCGCGGAAGAACTGCTCCACCATGTTGGACTTGTCCGTGAAGTTCAGGGCCTCCTCGGTAAACTCACGCTTGAGAGTCACGCTTACATTCTCGCCAGGATCGACCATTCCTCCGGGAATGGCCCATAACTTGTTATCGGATCGCTGAATGGCAACCATTTGGATGATGTTTCTACAGGGAATAAGTGGTAGTATACCATAGTGGTGAAAAATAAAAGTATCTTACTTTCCGGTGGTTGAGTTTCTAACGATGTCCCCGTTGGCATCCCTTTTCCAGCGGGTTACAATGGGATCCGCAGCATGGTTGGGACCCCATCTGCCCAACGAGCCACGTCCTGTCAGGCCAGTGCGTCCGATGGGGTTAAGAGGCAGGCCGTTTTTAATCTCATAATTGCCGTGGAAGGACACTCGGTTCACCTGTCCATCCAACTTATTCCACTGCGGATGAAAGGTCTCACTGGGCAGTGGCGGATCGGCCCAGACTTGTCCGCCGATATGCGGCGAGGTATAGTCAATTGGACAGTAGTCTGGATAGGGTTCTGACCAAAATACATGCTCATCGGAAACCGGAAATCGGAGGACACCGCTGCGAGGATACATGTTGTTGCGGCACATGAGATGCCGGAAGACACCCGGCTTCACCAGCGAGGACATCATCTCGATGGAACGTGAAGCGGAGGCTAGAGAGTAGTCACTAAAGTAGAAAAAGCTTAAAAGCAGCAACCCAAACGGAGAACTCTTCATTGAAAATCACTCTCCTCACAAACACACAAAAACATTCAAATATTTTTTGTCATGAAAACAGCACAGGCCATAAAACTAGTTCTCTTTAAGAAAATATCGATTTATTTAATTTTGAAAGGATTAGAGGATTATACGATAATTTGGAGTGGAGAACCGCATTATATAGAAACTAGAAAGCGTGTTCTAATTATCTTAAAATTAAACTTAAATTTTGTAGTTTTCTCTCGGTTATAATTTCCAAACTGCAAGCATATTGATTCCCGACTGATTAGAGGCTGGTCACACTGAAATGCATATGTTTTGAAATCTTATAGATCCCTTGTTTATTTGAATTCAGTTTCTTCGGGTAAATACATTGATTTCACGCCATCTAACTTATAATGCCTGGGCAGATCCACAGTCCTTTTTATTACCCCTGACCACAAATGCTTTGACTTAATTTAATCCAGGCGGAGTGGAACCTTCTGCTCCCTGATGCCGTCCTTGGTAATTATGTTAATAAGCACCGAGTCACCGGTGTAGATGTCGCGCTCAGCTGCGGAAATGAAGGTATCGGATGCAATGGACACGGCACGCTCTACAGTGAGATTGGGTAGCTCGTTGGAGGAAAGGTTGATGTTTTTGTGTCCAATCTGGTTATCCAGTACTGGCTGAAGAAGAGTTCCAGCAGTACCTCCTGCACGGTAGTAGGCACGTTCACAGTGACCAATGGGATCATAGGAGTAAACTACACCCTTGCCGTCCTTATCAATTCCAGCCAAGATGTTGCTGACGTAGTAGGGGAAGAAGCGACGGTTGTACATGGTGATGGACAGCATCTGAGCAACGGCGTCGGTGGACATGGTTCGCAGGTGGGTGTGCTCGTAGCCCTGCATGCGCACTTTCAACAGCCCAGTCAGGGAGAGGGTGTCTGCCCAGCACCCGGTTGAACCGAGTACCGTCTTGTCAGACAACTTGAAAAGCTTGCTCTGGTCCCGGGAATGGATATTGTATCCACTGCTCAGACGGGTATCTGCAGCGATTACCACGAAGTCCTCCCCAGCAATAGCCACAATAGACCTGCAGAATAAGGCAACAGATTTAGCAACTCCTCACATCCGTGTATTAAAGTCGAAGCTTACCCGCCATTGGATTCGTAGGGCGAAAAGTCTGCATGCTGCACGCCGGGCACCTGGTACTCGGGAAATTGCTGGAAACCAAGACTGCTCATGCCTAAATAGTAAAATTAACTTGCCAGAAAACAATTGAGCTAAATGATTTGCAAGTTTCTAGCGGCGTTCTCCACAAAATGACATTTGCTTTTAGCTGTCACCTCTGGTTATCGATTTATATATCGATAGGTAGGATATTGTTATCGATATAATACTAGATTAGTAATTATTAGTTTCGCGCTTTGGTTTATTTAAAATTCCATAAAGAATAATGAGTAGGCAGGGATATTTTTAAATAAAAAAACTTTTATTTTCAACAATCTTTGGATAAAACTGGTTCTATTTGCGATTTCGGCAGGCGATCTAAAGCGGAGCCAGACCCTCGATACGTTCCCTTTGCAATGCGCCACGGTTCTTCTCCACCAGGGCCTTAACATCGTAAAACCATTTACCTAAGGTAACGTAAAGTCATAAAATTAAACTGTAATTGAATAGAAAGTAGAAACCCACCAATATTGGTGTTTTTTAGGCAGTCCTTAAATGTCTGGCATCCTTCCATGCTGCTAAGCACTCCGAAAACAGATAGATCCGCCAGGCTGGGCTGCTTGCCTCCCATGAATTTCGTGTTGCGTTTCTTCAGCTCTGCGGTCCACTGATCCAGGGCATCGTACATATGCGAGCGGACGTCGTCGGTTAGAGCATGACGTCGTTTCAGAATCTTGGCAATGGCCCACATCGCTGTCGCGCCACAGTAGACCATCAAATCGCGTTCCCACTTGGGGAAGTGCACATCCCATTCACCCGCTTTCGAGAACCACTCGAAAGTCTCCAGAGATTCACCCATGGTCTGGTAGCAGTTGGGCGATATCAGGTGCACCAGGGTATCGTCTGCCCAAGTCCTCCATTTGCGGTCAACTCTGCAAGCAAGGAATCATTTTGTATATTACATACACACTTGGACTGGAAAACTCACTCTTCTATATCTCTGGTGACGCCTTTGGGTGTATGTTCGCCATACATGAGGAAGTATTTGTTCAATATGTCCTGTTTCTTCTTTCCATCATCATCGAAGAAGGAGATATGCGGGTAGAACTGGGCTAGATCCCCGATGTCCGTATGTTTGTCCTGCAGGTAGGTAGCTATCAGAGAGATGATGGCACTGGAGTCCACCATCTGTACGTAGCTCCCATCCTGCTGACGGATGAGCACCATTGGCACCTTCTTCACCGACGACCATCGGATGTCTTGTCGCAAGACAGCGTCCACCTCCACAACGGAGTATGAAATGCCCATGTAGTCCAAGAAGGCACGAACCTTACAGCAGAACGGGCAGGTCTGGAACTGGAACATCACAATGTCCAAGCCGGAGGTGTCCTTAGGGTTGACGTAGCGCTTAGTTATTCGCACCCCCTGGGGTATCCCATCAACCCGCGTCGGTTTCGTCTCCTCGTGCTCCTTGTGTGAGCTACCGTCCGTCCAGCGAGTGTACAAAGTATAAACCGATCCTGTTGCAGCTCCAACAACTGCACCCAGCATGGCCAATTTGAAGGTTCCATTGGGTTTCCTTCCACTCCCACCGCTTTTCACCGCCTGGGCAAGGTGTCGGCGTACAAATGCAACTTCTTGATGCGATTTTTTGGACAGCAGCCGCCCCGCTCCACTCCGGCTTGCATTCGCGCTACCAGCCAACCATGTGGCAGTCGCTAGGCGAAAACATGACATAATTAAAACTTGTTTTGACTAATGCTAAATATTATGCAAAAATTGATAAAAATTACAGTCGCGACTAGAACTGATAGGGATGGAAGCCCAACCACTTTTATCGATAGCTCCAACCAGGGATGGCGACTTTTTTTGGCCATCTCTAGCCAATACAAAATATAAATCAATCCATACAACTTTGTTGTGTTTGTTGTTTTGCCATCATCCTCGCGAAATTTGTTTATAAACAAAACTCAATAAGCCGTATAAGATGTCGGCGTCGGCGGAGACCCTAGCGGCAGCAGCAGCAGCACTGGACAAATATGGAGAGGAGGATCTCTTTAGCATCCTGATCCGGTATGGATTGTATGTGGGTGCTGTCTTCCAATTCGTCTGCATTTCGGCTGCTGTTTTAATGGCCGGCGAGGATAGTTCCGAAAGTGGGGAGGTGGAGCGCGAGAATGAACCTGTGAGAGCTCGTCTACACAAGATTCGTAAGCTGGAAAAGAAGAAACGCCGCTAGGTCAACCACCAACCTCTCCACTCCATACACCCATAGTCGTAATTAGCTTTTAAGTATACTCTAAAATGCATTTATTAAAAATAAAATATTTTTAATTAGTTTTTCTAGACAAAGGGTTACCAAGAATCTCCTAAGAAATAACCCTATTTTTTTGTTTTAATTTTAATGGCTGTTTTTGTATAATTTTTGAAATATTTTAATATTTTTTAAAGACAAAAAATAAAGACTACTTTAGTGAAATAAATATTTAAACAATTGATTTTAGCTACTTTTCACAATCTCCGCGACTGGCAACACTGTCTTGCACATGACTCAGGGAGGGGGAAAGCTCTGTGGCCCCCGTGACACCCAAAATCCCCTTCCACCCAAAAAATACCACCCGAACCTCTCCACCACCTCGGCATGCAATCCAAATGACACACAAAGAACAGATTTTCTTTTTTTTTTTAGTTTGGCTGTTATCTTTAATTTGGGAATAATATAAATTATAATAATCGTATAGTTATTATGTTGCTCGCAATGTTGTTGTTTTACTTCCCTTTTTTTTTAACTATGTACGTATGCATATATGTGTGTGTGTGTGTGTCTGTCTGTGTCTCTTTGTTTGTGTGTGTGTGTTGAATGGTGTCCGTGCTAAAGGATGCACTGACAATTATCACTATAAATTATTATTATTATTATTATTATGCAGTATTTAGTTTTTTGTTTTTTTTTTTTTTATGAATTTTGCGTGGAATTACATTTTTTAGTCAAAACTCATTGTGAATCTTCAGTTTCTTCTTATTTCGGGTCAGGGGGCGGGTGGTATAGGGCAAAAGGGCAAAAAAGGGGCGTGGCAGGGCGGGGTTGGATCGTTTCAAAAACGTTACAAAATTTCAATACAACAACTAGTTAAATAGGGTAATTAGGAATCGAAAAATAGGTCTAGGGGAAAAGGCAACGAGACGGAGGAACAACAACAACCGAACTCTCGAATCATAGAAAGTGGGTGGTGGGGCTGGGAACTGGTGGCTAGGTGAAGGATATATGCATAAGATTATAGATATAGTTTGGTTTTAGATCTAGGCCGAGAATGTCTAATGTAGCTATGTTAAATTCGCAACTCTTTCGGTTTGTTTTTTTACGCTATATACTCGTACTTTGCTGTTTCTATTTTGCTTTATCGTTATATTTATCAATTATCTTCTTCAGTGTTGTTGCTGTTGCTTCTGCTTTTGTTGTTGTTGTCTAAATTATTGTTTAGTTACTCACAAGTGTAGTCATCATCGTCACAAAATATAGTATATATAATATATATTTGCTTTAACCCCACACACAAAACATGTTCATCATCCTGCTAACCCGCCATCGAACGCCCAGATGTCCTGGCTCCTGCTCTTGCTCTTGCTCCCTTCTTTCGATCTCGATCTCTCCTCTCCATTCCGATCTTACGATAACGGACAATATATAGCTACAACTGCCAGACTGCTGTAGCTGACCGGGGAGGAGTTGTTGGCAACCGGGACACTGGATGCAACTAAGCCTCGGGTAGCGGCTTAAGCTCCTTTATCTGCTTGATCAGGTAGGCCTTCTCGTCGTTGAACTGCTCGTCCTCGGAACGATCCGTGTGAAAGTTGGTGAGGAAATCGACCAGTTTCGATTGGTTGCGCAGCAGGATATCCAGGATGGGCTTCGGCTTGTTGGGATTCGCCACGAACACCTTGAAGACGTGAAACGCCTCAAACTGAATGTTGCGCGACTTCTCCTTGAGCATGTTCATCATCAGCTTGAGGTTCTCCGGTTCGCTGATGTAGCGCGTCATCACCGTAAAGTTGTGCCGGTCCAGTAGCAGTTCACCCAACAGCTTGAGGCTCTGGCGCCGTGTCACATAGTTTTCGGAGTTGAGCAGCCGCTGGTAGTGCTGCGAAAAGAACTTGTCGTAGTTGGCGTCAAGGAACTCGGCGCAGAGCAGCTTGTGGCGCGTCAGTAGCTCCTTGAAGGTGGAAAAGGCATCGCTGGCAATATCGAACGTGGACACCTCAACGTATCGGAAGAATTTGAAGAACTCGTCCGAGTGAAGCATTATCTTGGCCAGCGCCTCATAGCGGGCACATTCGCGCAGCATAGTGCCCGAATTTAAGGCGATTTCCGGATGGGCATCCTCGTATCCCGCCATCAGTGTAAACAGAATTTCCGGTTTCGTGCAGATGTACTCCACTGTTGGCGATCGTGTCCCAATCTGTCGGCGTAGAACATTGTTGAATATCAGCGCCACGTGCTTCTTACCCTCAAAATCGATCCTATGCAGGTTTTGGATGAGCAGAAGCAGCAGGTTGCTGTTATACAGCTCCTGCGACAGCTGGGCAACCACGTAGTCAGCCGGCGGTTCTGCGTCACTGCTACCGTACAGCATGTTCTTAATGGCCACCAGATTCTTGCTGACGTCCTCTTGTGCCTTCTCCGGTTTGCGGTCACCCGCTTCCAGCACACCGATTGCCTCCTTCAGAGCCTTGACCAGCTCCACTGGCGACTTCACCGACTTCCCGAACAGTGGCATTCCGCAGGTTTTGAGTTTTGTGGTGTGGTTTGCTTTTGGTTGCTTTGCTTCGTTTGTCTCGTTCGTTCGTTCGTATCTTTTGTGCCCTGCTGACTTCCTGCTGTTATTCTGCGAATCTCCTGTCTGCTTTTTTGCCTTTCGAGTGTTGCCGTGGAGGTCGAGGTTGTCGTTGTTCAATTACCGAACGAAAAACGATGCTTGGCAATAGTATCACGGTGCAATATTCTATTATTATATATTATTTCGTCTTTTTCCTCAGTCGCTTCTAGAGATGGCCAACAGTCGATAGTCGGTATAGTGCTGCCAATTGTATAGTCTTCTATGTTTTGGTATTTATCGGTATTTTTTTAGCCAATAAACAAACCATTGGTTTTTCAAACTCCCTTTTATGATGCATCGTAGAAACTCATATTTTAAAGATGAATCATTGGTTGATTCATGAGATGAGAGTTTTTTCAAGGGGATTCACCGATCTACCGCCAACGAAAACTATTGAAATTCTTTAAATATCGTTTTTATTTCTCATTGAAGTACTTTGTTTTTGATCCTTTTTCGTTTTAGATATTATTCTGTAGCGCATATCAGGCGCTTGGTGTATTATATAAGTTACAGAAATAAATTTTGTGTATATTTGGAGCAATATTTCGCTAGCCCGTTTATCGTTTATTGAAGATATCTTGGGGCATTGAAGTGAAAAGGCAAAATATTAGTTTATAATTATTTAGGTTTGACCGCCCTGTTTATTGTTGTAATGCCCCTCTGTTTGTTAATTTTGAAATAAATTTATTGTATTTGGTTTTTTTGGGATGCGATTTTATGCGATTCTCGTTTACGTATAAAAGTTGTTTAAAATCCTTGAAAATATATATGTATATCAGATAATAATTACAGTTGGGTTGTGTAATAGGTCTTAAAAGAAATAGCATTCCATTAAACATAAATCATAATTTTTTAGTCTTTGCCACTAAACATATTAATTTGAGTTGCAGTAGTTATCAATTATTATAATAATATCTTTGGGCTTTGCTACTGAGTACACATAGATCATGATCATAGACATATATGTAATGCTGCGGGCCTTAAAACACACTCTCTTTTCAAAGGACTGGTCTCTCATGCCTGGGCTCCGATTTTGAAGATTGGGGGTAAGGGGGAGTGTGGTCATTCGTATATTAATTAATAATAATAATTTCTTGTATAATCATGTATATGTATAGGTATAATAAAACATTTTACGACTAGTATATGTAAATATATGTATGTATATGTATATATGCATTGCGTTTTGTTTTTTTTTTTTGTAATTACTAACATTATTGAGATATTCTATGAATATATTCATTTCAATCTTAAGCCATGTCTTGTGTCTTTCTATTTTAAAAACAAACGAAGCGCGAATACGTTTGAGGGATCAAGAAGTCTATGTAGAGGGGGGGTGGTGGTGGCGTTTTTTTTCTTTTGGGATATGGGTAAGTTAAGGGGGTAATCCCCTTACTTTACAATTAAAAACAAGGATCTTCCCGCGAAATTTTGCTTAGCAACTCATTTTTTTACTTTCTGGATTCTGGAAGCGTTCGTCGGGCTCTGCTCTGATCTGACTAGATATATATGGGTATATATATAATAGAAGCTACTACTACACGCTACCAAGGACAATGCATAGGTGTCCTCTTGTTTTTTTTTTTGAATTTGAATTTGAATTTAGTTGATTTTTAGTTGCTGCTGTATGTCCGTAGATGTCCTTTTTTTCGTCCTTGCTTTCGATCGCCTTCAAATTCTTCTTCGCTGGGCTTGAAGTTTCGTTTCCTGTTTCTTGATACCGTTTCCGCCTCCTCCTCCTCCTTCTCCTTATCATCTTTTTTTTTGGGATCCCGGGGGATGGGTGGTTGGATGTGGCTCATCACTTGCGCTTGATAAAATTGCCCTCGGCATCCAGCCAGATTCCCGGATGATGTTGGTCGGGCGCCTCCATCCCCCGTCTTATCATTTACCTGTTCAGGGCATTCGAGATTTGGCGCAGCGACTGACCCACCTCGGCCACCAGGCGCTCGTTGTCCTGAACGTTCTTGCTGCCGGCGGAGCGCAGGTGCTGGGATTGCGCCTCCACCCGCGTCACCAGCTCCCGGAACTGGAACTTGGAGTGCGGTGGCATAGCTCCATTTTCCGCGAAAATCACACACGAATTCTGGAGAATGTTCAGCTTGTCGCTGAGCTGGAGCCACTGGGAGCCGGTAATGGCGTTCACAGGATGCTTTAGCGAGCCCTCGAGGAGACCCACCAGTTCTAGGATGCTCTCCCGCGATATCTGCGTGGAGCTGGCCGGCTCGGAGAGTTTGGCAATCGGAGTGGCGTAGATGGTGAGCTTGGTGGGCTTGTGGGGCACTGCTGGCTTCTGCTGAATCTGTGGGAGGTTTGGCTTCTGCTCGTACAGTGACTGGGTCATGTCGCCGCCTCCTACTCCTCCGCCGAATCCCTCCTGGTGCTGGTGCTCCTCGTTATCTGTGAAGAGTTGCGTTGAATGAGAAGTTTTAATGGTGGTGCCGGCCTGCTGCCTGCCGCTAGTGCAATCTCTACTAGATGTGGTAGTGGTATTGGTGGTAGTGGTGCTACTAATGGTGGTTGAGGGGTTGGAAGTTGAGGTGCATTGCGGGGGCGGAGGTGGTGGGGCAGCCGGTGGCGGTTTGTTGCCCGGTTTGGCCGGCAGAGTGCCACATTTCATCCCGTACTTGGGCGATAGTTGGTTGGTGGAAAGAGAGGAGGCGCCGCAACCACCATTCACCGCCGACGACTGCTGCTGAATGATCGAGCTGCTGGCGTAGTCGGGCGCCGGCGGCTGCTGCTCCCACAGTTTCTTTAGGCTATTAATACTACCTGTGCTCCGACGCTTGCCGAGATCACTGCCATCTCCCACAGCACCGGCTGCGGCACCGGTTCCGGCTCCTGTTCCAGCTGCCGGCTTATCGGTGGCCGTGTCCGGCTCCACATTCGAGTTGGTAACATCGATTTTGATTTCAGTCTTTTGCATGGCCTGGACGAACTTCTTGTTGGTGTCATCCTTGCGGTTCAGGGTGCCCGTCGAGTTGGCATTGGCATTGTTTCCTCCAGCCGTCGCTGGGTTTGACAGTGGTGGCTCCTTGTCCTTGTCGACGCGGCGCAGATGGGCCTTGAAGTCGATGATGTTGTGGCTGGGCTCCGCCTTGGCCATTGGAGGACTCATCTTCTTGGGCTCCACTTTCTTCAGCTGTGCCTTGAAACCGCCTGGAGTTCCGGTGGCAGCGCCACTGGCAGTTCCATTTCCGTTGGTCAGGTTCTTCTTGGGAAGATTCATACTCTCGGCCAGCTCGGTGACCAGCAGGAAACCGGGATCCACGGGAGCACTGCCAGATCCATTGGCTAGGTGGGCGGGAGGAGCAGCCTCCTTGCCGGCAGCCTTGATCTCAGTGATGAGCTTCTCCTTCAGATCCTCCGGGGGGCTGCCCAGCGAGCTGCAGGAGTCTGTCGAGGGCTCCCTCTTCCTCAGCGATACCCCAAATCGGGAGCTGGCCTCCTCCACACTGGGTGCCGTGTTGCTGACATCGTTATGGCTGCTGTCGTTGTTGTTGTTGGCCATCCCGTTGCCTATATTGCCGTTGTTGGCCGGATTCTGGGCATGGAGATGCTGCTGGATGGCTTGGACAGCACTCTCTGGCGCCGGCGGCGGGGGCGGTGGAGCGGCCTCGAATTCCTCCGGAGGCGGCGGCAAGTCCAGTGGTGGTGGCGGGAACTCCAGATTGGCCAGAGCCGGTTGCTGGGCGCCGGATCCCACCCCAGAGCCACTGCGCTTCGGGGACGCGGCCTGTCGGAAGGAGGAGAAGGTCATCATGGTGCCCTCCGTGGTGGTGCGGTGGCGCTGGAGCTTATTGAGACTGGCGGCGGCATTGTTCTGCATGGTGACGCCGCCCGAGGAATTGCTGCGAATCATCTGCTGCGGCGGAATGGGAGTGTTCATCTTTGGGTTCAGGCGTGCTCCCGGCGGAGTGCTGTGCCCGTTGGCTGGCGGCGGAGGAACTGGACCGGGTGAGCCTGGTGCCGCTTCACAGGCACCACTGCTGTCCTCCAGGCTGTCCAGGTATGCTCCAATCCTGGCCACCTTTGGCAGGGTGCCGTAGCGGTTCGCCTGCTGCTTGACATTCACCACCTCCAGTGCTCCGACGGTGATAGGATGAGCATTGGTGGTTATCCCATTGCCGGGATGCGATTGGGTCGGTGGTAGCTGAGGGTGCTGCTGGGAGCGCTTGCTCTGGCGTGTCTCCAGTCCCCGATTGCCCATCACGGGCGTGGGCGTTGGCCGCTTGAAGGAGCTGTGCTGCTGCGAGGATCGGGGTCCAATGCCGCTTCCACCTCCGTGCAGGGAGTGCTGCATCTTGTTGGGAGCTTGGATCGGTGCAGCAGTCAGGCCCTGTTCCAGACTATCGCCCGTGGCGTCGGTGTCAGGATCAGCCGCCGGATCCGTTTCGGAGTCATAGCGCTGCGTCAAGCTATTGATGTCTCGGGCCAAGCCTGGCGGGGAAGAAGGTAGAGTATTAATATATTTTCCAAATCAGAGTTGGGGAGTTGGGTAACAAAGTAACTCTCGTGCCGAGTGCAAGATGCTGGGTGAAAGTAGCTAGTAGTGGGATATGGATTAGGCCTGACCAGAGTCCGGATGTATGTGTGTATGTGTTTGTGGTGTGTTTGTGCGTTTGTGGGCTGATGTCTAGGGTATATTTTGAGTTATAAACAATAAAGTTTGTTCTATAATATAAAATCTAGATTTTTAAATAAGGTAAGAACTTAGAGATTAAAATAAACTAACAACAGTCATGCATTGTAATTAGGAAATTAGCTCTTTAGGGGTTACATGGGTATTTCTTTAATGATTATAATAATTTTTAATGATTTTTTAAAAATTCAACATCTCTTAAATGTTATTAAAAAATGTATAATTGATCCCAGAAGTACTTTTGATAAGATAAACTCATAAGAAAGAGGGCCCTTCAGTGTAGCTTCCTTGTCACTTGAAACTTTAAACGCCATTTTAAAAAAAGTCATTTATAAAACTCATTAAAGTCAGTATAATTATTTTTTTATGATTTTTAATCATATTTAAAAAATTGATAGAAACGATAACTACTAAACCACTCTTAGGGAAATTTTAAAAAGCCCTTTAGACACTTAAAACTATTCAACTATGGAAAATGTTTTTCATATTTTAACTACTTTGAAAAAAATAACTCAAAGTGTAGTAAACTTTCCGATTTTGTATTCGAAAAGCACTTCCGAAAATCCAATTAATATTATTTATCTCCTTTTAGCGTTCATTTACGGGCTTAATGGGTATAAGGCATTTATAAATAAGGTATTTTTATACCCTTGCAGAGGGTATTATAATTTTGGTCAAAAGTGTGCAACGCAGTGAAGGAGACATCTCCGACCCTATAAAGTATATATATTCTTGATCAGGATCACCTCCTGAGTTGATATGAGCATGTCCGTCTGTCCGTCTGTCCGTCTGTCCGTCTGTCTGTCCGTCTGTCTGTCTGTCCGTTTCTACGCGAACTAGTCTCTCAGTTTTGAAGCTATCGTCTTGAAACTTTGCACACACCCTTCTTTCCTTTGCACGCAGTATATAAGTCGGAACGGCCCGGATCGGCCGACTATATCCTATAGCTGCCATATAACTGATTGATCGGAAATGGTATAACTTTGGTGTTTTTAGAGTTAGAGAATTCAAATTTGACAAGAGAGCTATTTTTGGCAAACCATTACGACATGCCAAATTTCATAAGGATCGGCCGACTATATCTTATAGCTGCCATATAACTGAACGATCGGAAATGACCCAACTTTCGTGTTTTTGAAGATAGAAAGCTGAAACTTAATACAGATTATATTTTTGGCCAGATGATCCAACCTACCAAATTTCATTAGGATCGGCCGACTATATCCTATAGCTGCTATATAACTGAACGATCGGAAATGACCCAACTTTTGTGTTTTTGAAGATAGAAGTTTGGGACAATTTTAGGTTTCGTTTTTGTATTATAATAAATTGGGAAATATTATCATATTCTCATAAGGATCGGCCAACTATATCCGATGTTTGCGATATATATCCGGTTTTAACTGCAAGGGTATATCAACTTCGGCTCCGCCCGAAGTTAGCTTTCCTTTCTTGTTTTTTATTTTCCATTCCGATGTTCCTCCTTCCTCCTCCTATTTTTGAAAATAGGCTCTTTTTGGAAAACCATGTAACCCCTTAAAGTCATCTAAACACCTCTAAGGTGTTATGGAAACTAAAAGAAATTAGAATCATTAATAAATAATCTTCAAACTTAAAAATAAACCAGGCATTGAAATAATAGAACATTTAGAAAAGACATAAGCTTGTTAAAAGTTATAAAAATACCAAAACTAACAAACTCAATTAATTAATAGAAACATAATAGAATAAACATAAGTAGTATTTATTATAAAGACTACAATTAATAGATTAATGTAAACATGAAAGTGTTAAATGAAAAACAGAACCAAAAGTAACACTATGAAATCATCAGCCAGAGAAGAGAACACCAACAAGAATTAAAAATAAATAAAAGCCAATTGAAACAAACCATTAAAAAATATACAAAAAACACAACCAAAATAACAAAACAATAAACAAACAAATAAACAATTTTTGAATTTTTTTGGAGTTTTTTTTTTTAAGATGGGACTCCTTTAACGAAACAAAAAAATACCTCGAAATAAAATGTCGTAAAGGAAACTACTGCAGGAGGACGATTTCTTAATGGAATACTGTTGTTGTTTCTGTTGTTGTTGTTGTTGTTGCTGTACTGGATGTTGTACAGACTGTTGTTGTAGTTGTTGTTGTGTTCGTATTTGTTGGGTATGATGGGTTGGTATTTGGGTCTTGAAATTTCTAGAAAGGGTCTGACTGAAATAGTTGACATTTTTCATTTTTGTAATACCGTTGGTGGTGAGATCATCGATGAAGTTGCATCTTTGCGCTGAAGGATCCTCCTCGCGATAAGTCGAATCCCGACTGCTGGAGAGAAGACTGTAACCAGAAGGCAGGAGGATTAATAGAAGCTAAGGACTTTGAAGAATGACCTAGTACCTGGTACGCTTGGGTGGAGCTGGTGCCTGCTTGCCCTGCTTGTTGGTGGTGCGTCGCATCTGGACATTGCCCTTGCCCTGGCTGGAGAAGGTGCTCAGCTTGGTGGAACTGGAGCCGGTTTCTGCGGAGAAGCTCAAAGTGTTAAAGGCTACTTTCCTATATTGGTCTAGAAGCCATTCCTCACCTGACATGGGTGTGCTGGCCTGCTGCTGCAGATCGCTGTGAGGCGTGAGGTTCTGATTGCCGGGCAGACCCTTCTTTACCATCTGCGGGGTGAGGCTGAGGGAGGAGGAGGAAGCACCGCTGGGGACCGTCGTGGAGGTTGTTACTCCACCAGAGCCAGTCCCTATACCCGATGAGCTCGGCTGTTGAACTGAGGAGGAGCTACTGGTGGCGTTCAGCTGCTTCTCGACCGCTTCGGTGATGGACGATTCCTGCGGAGGAGCGGAGAAGGAGAGATGGGCACCATGTGGCTCATTATTGCTATCACTAATTGTCGCCTCGATCTCGACCGATCTTGATCAGAGCACGTCCACGAGGTGGTGGCGGTGCCTGTGGCTATGACTATGACTATTTGTATTCCTATTCCTATGGCTATTGCTATCTATGGCTGCCGAGTGCTGATGAGGGTCGTCGTCGTCGTCGCCATCGTAGTCACTCGCCTCATCGTCGTGATCGGGATCGGGACCATGATCATCATCATCATCATCATCATCATAGTATTCATCGTCCCACACCTCGACGTCACCCACCTGAAACATGTGCTCCAGCGCATGGTGTATGCTCTTGAACGTGGGCCTATCGGCGGCGTCCCACTGCCAGCACTGTCGCATCAGATCGTACACCTCTGGCGGGCATCCCGGCGGCCGTTCCATGCGATAGCCCTTCTCCAGCTTGTGATAGACATCGGTGAGATCGATGCCCGGATACGGAGACATCCCGTACGTGGCGATCTCCCATAGCAGTACCCCGAAGGCCCATACATCCGACTTGGTGCTGAACTTGTTGTACGCCAGTCCCTCGGGGGCGGTCCACTTGATGGGGAACTTGGCTCCGGCATGGGCCGTGTACGTATCGTCCCGCATCAGACGCGCCAGCCCGAAGTCCGCCACCTTGACCAGCTTGTTGTCTCCAACAAGGCAGTTGCGGGCGGCCAAGTCGCGGTGGATGTAGTTGCGCGTCTCCAGGTAGCTCATACCGGAGGCGATCTGCGTGGCCATGTAGAGCAGGGCCACGGCGTCGAGGGTCTCGCGGCCGGCGGAGCGCAGGAAGTCGAGCAGATTGCCGTGCGACATGAACTCGGTGATGATGTAGAACGGTGGCTCTCGGGTGCAGACACCTACAAGGATAACATTTCAATTATTTTCATAAGAAGGAATCACTTTTCTAGGACACTGACCTATGAGCTGGACCAGATTCGGATGCTTCATCTCCTTCATGATGGCCGCCTCTTCGAGGAAGTCCTTCAGGGCCATGGTGTCTTCCTTCAGAGTCTTGACAGCCACTGTGTTGCCGTAGCGCTTCCACACTGCCTCGTATACCTCGCCGTACTGCCCGCCGCCCAGTTTGTGCTTCATCATGATGTCCGTGCGGCAGATCTCCCATTCGTCCGGCTCCGGACTCAGCGGGAAGACGGTGGGTTTGTTTTGCTTCGGTGCCGGATACAGGAGCGGTGTAATCAGGCCATGGCCTTCATGCGGGACGCTGTGGTGATGCACCAGCTCGGCCAGGGTGTTGAACTTGGCCTCCTGGGTGACAAAGACCTTGCCGTCCGGATCCTCCGAGATGCGGTAGTGGTAGACTCGACCTTCGTATCTGTTGAGGATCGAAAATTGAAGTCAAGATGAAGTACCTATGAGGACTAGACCTCCACTCACCTTAGACTGATGCTCCTCTGACCCGGCGAGCTCTCGCTCTCCCGCACCAGGAAACTCCCATTGATCCCCGAGCTCAGCAAATACTCGGCAGCATTACGGGAGATCGGGCCGTGGTACCACGAGTGCTTCTCCAGGGAGTTCAACGGTGTCACATAGTTGGAGGGCACCCAGCCCACGTTCCCAGAGTCGGAATGGGCCTCACACCACTCCCCCGACTTGTTGTAGCTGAGGATGCGCACCTGCTCGCCCTTCTTGAGGCTCAGCTGGTTCTCGCCACCGGCCTGGAAGTCGTACAGCGCCACAAACAGCTGGGGGTCATCCTCCTCGGGTCCGGGGGCTAGCAGGTTCTCCTTGGAGGTCCATCGATGCGTCGACTCAAACACCGATGTGTTCGCTCCTCCCAGGGAGGAGCCACCACCAAGTGGCAGACCCACACCACCGGAATCCTGCTGCTGCTGCTGTTGCTGCTGCTGAAGCTCAGCGGCGTCGGCCAACAGAGAGGCTGCCGTGCTTCCGGCCGGAATGTGAGGTAATGGACGCGATTGCAGCAGGGCTTCTGTAAGATAGAGAGAGTTCAATATAGTTCCTGGTTATTTCTCTGCGTGTATAGAATGCGGGTAAACTCGTTTTTCTTTCAAAGAATGGCTGGCATGTTGTGGAATCCCCCCCATTCCCTTCCAGAATGGAATAAATTATCCATTAAGTGGAATGAAATTACACAAATCGTTGACTGCCAACAGCGGTGGACCAGGAATCCCTCAACCTGAGCTCCTCTTTATTGTGGGAAGTTCTAGTACATAGTTGTCCCCTACAGCCACTGCAGCATTCTTGAGATCTTCCTCCCACACTTTTTCTGCATCTGTGGGATGCATTTCATCAAAGTTTTAGATTCCAGTAAGAGATTGTTTGTTTAGAGGGGGGTATTCTCTTTGAATAAAAACCCTTGAAACTTTCCCCTTTAATGTCCCATTCAAATAATTCTACAAATTAACATATTTCCCCCCTTTTTCCCCTTTTTTTTGTTGACCAAAGCCAACACTTCCGTTGCATAAATTTCCTTCATTTTCATGGACGTGGTTGGGAATCTTTGGTTTTCGGGGTTTGGGTATGGGTGTGGGTGTGCTAAGCAGTCATAAACCAGACCGAATCATAACCCCAAATCCCAAATCAGACCCGACAGCAGTCTGTTAATTTATGCGCGCGAGACAGGAAATATTAATGGCAAAATAATAGGTGGGGATCCGATAGGCAAATGCTGGGAGAGATTAGAGCGGATGTGTCGAGTTCTCCAATGGTGGTCTCGCGGTGACCAGAGAATTAGCCTATAACAATATTTAACCACTTGATGGTTCCAATTTTGAGTCTGTAGGGTGGGTAGTGACTCATAGAAGCCCTCTACCGAAATTAGAGGGAATCTATAGAAAATCGACTCAGTTATGAATGTATCTCTGAGATATATCTAAGAATTTCGAGTCTATTGGGTAGCTAGTGACTCATAGAAGTCCTATACCAAAATTCAAGGCGATCTATAGAGAATCGACTCAGTTATGAATGTATCTCTGAGATATATCTAAGAAATTTTAAGTAATATGACTCATAGTTAGCTAGTTTTTAGAACTTAATTGCATTAATTATTGTTTAGATTTGTTTTTTCTATATTTTGTCAATTTTTTAAATTATTTTTTAATTATTGCTATTATTTTAATTTATTTTTTTTGTTACCTAAATGATATTTGCCTTGGTGGCTGCGAAAAGAGCTGTGCTTGGTACCTGGATAAACGAAAGAAACAGAGATATTGTGTGTGAGAGAGAGAGCGCCAAACTTGGAGAGAGAGAGAGATAGAGAGATTATGTATGGAGGTTACAACAGGCAGAAATTCTATCATCTAATCATAACGATGGGCGGCAATTGCGATGATTTATCTAACGACTACGATGGAAGTCTCCAACAAAAAAAAAACAACAAAAATAAAAAATAAAAAAAAAACAAACAAAATTAAATAAAATTACATATAACTATGCTAGCATGTATGTATGTATGTAGGTATGTTATGTACATTCTTTTATATACAACGATTTATTTACAGTTAGGTGATGGATGACATCAAAGCGGAGAAGAATTAGAGGGTCTTGGTAGAAGAGCGCAGAAAGGCCAATTAGCGACCCGGCTAGAAGCCACAACAAGAAGAAGAGTAAGTGCTGTAATTTCTCAGACGAGTGAAAAGTGTCTCAGAAATTCAGGAAAATCCAGAAGATGTATAAGTGACACGCCCCCTACCTACCTACCTACCTCCCCCCTCTCAGATACAGTACTACATGTATGCTCCATTCATAAGAGCTTAGCTTCTGGCTACTCCATCTCCTGGAAATGGGTCCATTGAACCTTAAAGTCACAAAAATTCTACTCATTGCTAGAGACACAGAGAGAGAGAGAGATAGACATACATATGAGGGGAGCTTAGCTCGTATATTGACTCTGTCTCAAGTCATGCACATCCGCCATCTAGCGGCTGCTTATGCAGGTTATTAGCGAGAATTTGGAGCATCTCGAGGAGGAGGTGGCCTGGAGAGGCTGATTACGAGTGAAATGATGCGCGGTACCGCTTTGCCTCCCATTCTCCCACTTTCCACTGCTTCCCCCCACAGACACTCAAAGTCTTAACGGTAAGTGTGTTGAGTAAGCACAGATTGAAATCAGCTGCCTCAGCAGCTCAGATCCCCCCTTCTCCTCGACTAAAAATAGTAACTAAAAGATACAAGATACAGTGTGAGCTATGGTAGTAGAATTTTGAAAATCAAGAAGAGCTATTTTTTAAAGAAATTGACCAGTATTTATGGGTCTTACTTTATAAATAAATAAAAACTAAACCTTGGGGAATACTTTTAAAGCTATTTTTTAACTTTAATTTATATTATCTAAATATATATAGTAGTAATCTATATAATAATTTATATCATCTGAAATATCTAATATTTATTTCTAGTATAACTCCAGCTATAACGTCCAAAGGTCCTTTTTTCTATATATATAACCTACCTATCTACCCTACCCTCTATCTCTAACTCTAAAGGTTGCTATTTCTAAATAATATATATAGTCTATCTAGCCTACATCTAACGCTTGCATCTTACTTTAGATAGGAATTTAGGTATGAATTTTCCTAGGTTACTAGGTTAGTAAGGTTCTATAAGGCCCACAATGATGTTTTTATGTTTATAACATATTTATTATTTTACATATAATCCCTGTTCAGAATTAACGGAAACGATTCATATTTCGTTAATATATTAACTAGATACCTTAATAGATTAAGATATATACCTAGATAGATTAAGGTATCTTATTCTAGATACCTTAAATCTTCTTCACCGATACCGTCCACAGTTAGGTCTATATCTTCAATCGTATAAGTTTAACCCTCTTATAGATCGATGTAAACGATTCTAAATACCTCTTATCCTCTTTCTATATCCTACATACATATAACGCTTAAATCATCTTAAACACTTTGAAACTCAGTTTTTACAAATTTTATCAAAGATATAAAGCCCACCCACAGTAGTGTCTATATCTTTTTCCTATCACAACCCCCTCCTGGGAAGAATACCACCTGGGGTGGTGGACAAAGAGAAGACTATTATGAGACACTTGAAAGCTTTTCATGGACATGGTCGCTACTCTAAAGAATAAGATTAATTTGTGCACTCTACGTAGTACGACCATACATCCATTGGCCTTGGTTCTAACGGTTTTTATATTGCGAATTATCTTAAGATCTCCCCCTCCCCCTTTTCAGCCCCTTCTTGGTCTTCTTGGTAGTCTTTTTGGCCAAATCGAGCTTCAATGTGTGATTTATTGTCATTCAGTCTTTCATTCATTCATTTATTCATTCACACATCCATTCAGTCACTGGTTATATTTTTGTGCAATTTTCAGCTCGTTTTTTAGATGTTTTATTGCATTTGAGCACGTTTTGCTTTAGTTTTTTCGGTTTTTTATTTTCTGTTAGCCAAGTTTTGTGTTTTTTTTTTTTAGCCAAGTCTTGACTTTGTTTTTGTTTTTCAGCTCAAGGGCTTTTGTGGCAGGGATTTCCAGTCAGACTGACTCTTCTCTTGGGCTTTTGTGGCCTTTTCCTCGACTTGTCGGATTTCATTCACATTTTTTGCCTTTGGCCTCTCAACCAGACATCTAGACACCCCAGACATCCCCTAAAGGGGGCGTGGCCAGTCAACAGTTAACAACTTTTACGGTGTAAATTTAATTAGTCATTTCTCTGGCTTCCGGTGGCTACAGACTACAGAGGGCCAATTCTTGGGGGGTTTGATTTCAACTTTGAATCCAGAAAACTTTTCAATTTAATTAATTTTTTAAAGGGCAGGGCTTGAAAGTTGGTTAAAAAAAAGCCATTTATTACAAAATGATGATCCATTTAAGAACTTGTCCTAATTGTTTAAAAATTTAGGTCTTCTGGAATGCATTCTTTCCATATTTTATGGCCTTAATGATGACTTTTGAAGCGGAACTCTTTGTGGAACGGAACTTGAGATCATTAAGCTGAAAGACCCGATTAGAGCTACAAATACCACCTAGTTTGGAGGGGGAGAACTATGTAAAAATTAAACCAGCATATGGTTATCTTGAGAATGATATTCCCCCTTATTTCAGTTACTGACTTCAACCAACAAGTAGTACAAAAAATAGTAGGAAATGTGAAAGAATTTAATTTGCAAGGAAAGGTGATATATATATATATATATATATCTACCCAGGGTTGGGATCAAGTTCCTCCCTTTTGCAGCCAAGTGCGAAAAAAACTACAAACACACATACATACTTAGTACAGGGAGTTGGGAAACAAAAGAAAAGTCCTGTAAAGGCAAGCCAGAGGCCCCTGAAGGGTGGCGGTGGCCCAGGACCTGGTCTGGCCTGGCCCCTGCACTTCTGGTAGAAACTGGCAGAAAGATGAAATCCACCCTTGGCTGACATTAACAAAGGCAACTCGTGCCCCCTTCCTGCCTTCTCCTTCTAGCCGTTGGCAATTTTTCCACTTTTCTAAGGATTCCGCACTCAAGGCTGGTAAGAGATGCCTTCTGGCAGGACAACTCAGACTCTGCTGCACTTAAAGACCCCCTACACTAATTAGAATTTAATCAGATTTTAGAAGAATTTCATAAGTTTATGAAAATCAAGTGAGTGCCATAATAAATGCACTTTAAAGATACACCCAGCGAGGTGTGGAACGAAAATCAATAATGGAAACCTTGCCGCCGCTGTCGAGGCGATGAGTGTCATCCATGAAATCGCATCATCGCCGGGGAATTAATTGAATGCCAGCATCCAGCAGCCAGTTTCCAGCCTCCAGCAGCCAGCATCCAGCCCACAAGAGGATGAGGGACACAGGGCCCACAGGGAGGCCGAGGGGGTAGAAAGGTGAAGGACAAGCGATGCGACAAACCACATGAAAGGATGTATTATAGGGGTTTCATGGCAGAGGTTTTATACCCTTTTCAGTGGAAAGGTATAGACTTGAGGCTAGGGATGTCTAGAGAGATAGAAATCTAGATAGAAAAAAATAAATATTCTTTCTAGTAGCTTGGGTTATCTATATAGACCTGGATCTAGGGATTTAGGATCTAGTATAATATGGTAAGAAATAAAACAGCCTTACAATAAAAAGTATCTATGACAGGGCTACGGCTTACTCCTAAAAAGATATTTAAGATAGGAAAATAATGGATATTTTATCTAGAAATCTTGGGTCATAGAAAGATCTGTACAGATTCTAGATCTATGAAGTGAAATCTATAACAAAAGATATACTATTCCAAAGATAATATCTTTATTACTCTCTTTATAGAAACCACATGTAAAAGGAGGGTATTATAAGGGGTTTTGAAGACAGAATTCGTATACCCTTTTACAAGAAAAAGTCGAGACTAAAGTCTATAGTAGGTTATAGAAAGATTTATATAGATTCTATGATCTAAATCTATGATTCATAAGATAAGTTATAGGTTATAGAAAGATTTCTATAGATCCTAGATCTATAATCTATAAGAAAAGTTCGATTTGAGTTAAAAAATACAGTATAGATCTATAAGATTATTAGAGATATATTGATTAGAGATAAGAGTTATTAGATATAAGTGAGATATATTAGATCTAGAAAAGAAAAAATATCCTATTCAAAGGAGTAACTCTCTATAAAGGTTATACTTTATAAGAAAAAAGATACCATTCATCCAAGTCCCTGCTCCCTGATATGCCATTTGAAAGAGTATTTCTTTATAAAGATTATACTCCATAAGAAAAAAGTCCTATAGAACCATGACACTGATTCCTGATATACTTTTCCAAAGTGTACTTCTTTATAAAGGTTATACTTTTCAAGAAAAAGGTCTTACACATGGTTATCCCTGAATCCAATATTAAATTTTTAATAAAAAGCCAACAAATTATAAACAAAGCTCTTCTCCACCAAGTTTACTTTCCAAAAAGAACCAAAATACTTCCATAAAGAGTACCTCTATAAAAAGAGGTAACAATTTGTAAGAGGAAGGTCCCATCGATCCATGTCCTTTGAAGGTAAAACTTGTTCGTCCTTGCTGAAAGTTTACAAAGCTATAAAATTTCTCCTTGAATGGCTGGGAGGGGAGGAAAGTTTCTTTGAAAAAAAAAAAGTTATCCCCCCCTTGGATCATTATCACGTGACTAAGGGAATCCACAGTGCCATTGTGAACACTACTATGAACTGTGAGTAGTGGCAGTCAGTGAGTGAATAAAATTGACTTTTAATTGCCGACAACGATGGCCAGAAAGACAAACAAAAACAGAAACCAGCCAGCCAGCCAGCTCCAGCCAGTCATTGGCATGCACTGGGAGTGACTCGGAAAATGGCAGCCAGAACTCCAGAACTGGTAAGACGAGACAGGGACAGGGCCAGAAATAAGCATACGACGCGTTGGCCAAAACAAGCAACGAGTCTCGGAATCTCATATTGCAAGTGTCAACTGAATGACTCACTCAACAGTGTACTGTGGGTAGTGGAACTTGTCTAGAATTATACTTTATTTTTACTATCAAACTAGATAGATTTTAAAGCAAAAATATTAAAACAAAGCACTTGGAAAATTCACACATGCCCCTCATTATTCATTCATGGATTTTATTCCTTTTTTTTTGGATTTGTTTTGTTTATATTTTATGGCCTATTGTTTATGGCCAAAAAAAAAAAAAAACCTAGAGAGAGTTGCGGCATTTGTCATACTTCCCGAGCTTGTTTCCACAAACATTCCGCAAGGGCACATTATCCAGATAATAAATTCGAGCAGGCGATAAAAGCCATTTGACCATAAAAGTGTGTCTGTGTTGGACCCTTCGTTTAAATAAACAAATAGAATTCTGTATCTGTATCTCAGGGTCAGTGAAAAGTACCTAGAACCACAAGAGGAAGTCCACCATACAATGCTGGAATATCTATAAATATTTTCTTCTAATTTGGAGTCTAGAAACCTATGGGAACCATAGGCCTATAAGCTCTTATTGTTTACCAAATAGTACCTTGGGAAACTCCCTTTCATAACAAAAGCGTGCTTGGAATTAACCTTTGTCCCCCCGCCCAACTGAAATTTACGTAATTTCTCAATTAAAAGCTACCGAAATAATAAAAGCCAAAGATCAAAGTGCCATTTAAATGTTAAAGCATATAATTACAGATGTACATACATACGAATATTCATAGTTTGAATATTTTTCCACCTACCCGCCCACCAAATCAATGTAATCTCGGTACTCGGCGTAACAAAATTTGATTATCTTTATGGCAGTTGGGCCTAAAAGCTTTTTAATGTCTGCCATTTTCCTGCATGGCCTTTCATTCATTAATTTTGTATTTTTTTTTTCTAAATACCCGCCTATCATTTTTGTGAATTTCTATCATTGTCATTGTCGTCGCATTTCCCCATTTTACGTAACCCGCCGGTTCATCGCACGTCCATCGCATATCCGTTCATTTGTCCGGCTAATTGCTGGATAATGACACCGAATTTCCCCTCTCTTTTTTGGAAAAAAAGTGCTGTCGCTTTTTTGGGTGACAGCTGTTTGTATGGAACCGGAGCTATAGCCATTCTATGCCAGCTTTTCTCTACCCTGAGATCTTTCACTAATAAAAAATTATACAATGGTTCATAATAATGAAATACAAAAATTGGGAGAGTTTCATTGCTTTTATATAGAAAATTATAAAATATCTATAGATCGGGTTCTTAATAATTAGATATTATATATATTATACCTTATGCCTTCTTTTTTAGTATTAAATAAATGCTGTTTATTCCCACCTTCTTAAGAAAAAAGGTTCTTGGTAAGGTACATATGTATGATAGATATAGAAGATAGATAGATATCTTGTTTCTCTATATGTCTCTCTACCCTGATCTCCATCTCCAATAATACATTATACAATGATTTATAATAATGAAATATAAAAACTGTGAAAGTTTCATTGTGTATTTTTTAGAAAAATACAAGATAGCTATAAATCGGGTTCATAATAACTAGTTCCTAATAGTTCTTAATATGTATATCCCACCTTATACTTTTTATTTTATTATTAAATAAAGGCTAGGTATCCCTATCTTAAAAAAAGAAGGTTCTTTCTAAGCTAAATATACATACATATGTATATAGTTTTATGATATGTATCTTATTCCTCTCAGTTTCCTTCTATCCTTAGATCTATTTTTTATAAAACGTAATACAATGATTATTAATCTTAAAATACAAATATTATGAATGTTTCATTAGGTATTTTAAGAAAATCATCTGGTTCTTTATAACCCTATCTTTATATTTAATCTTAATGTCTCTATCTTATAGAATACCATTAATTAAAGGTCTATATAGTGTTAAGATACCTTTCTTCTCATAGTTTTTCAGTTTCTACCTTCAGTTTTATCTCTAATATATCATTATACCATGAATAATAATAATAAAATAAAAAAAATCTATAATATTTCATATTTAAGTTATTTTTAGTTTTTGGTTTTGGTAAACATGTTGGTATATAGCTTATATAGTTTATATATCTTATACCTTTTATCATATTTGTAGCTAAAGGGTTTGTCTTTATAGACCATATAGACCATCTCTCTAAGGCCCACCTCTATATATTATTAATATTATTTAATTTCTCTCAGTGCCTCATTAGAGCTTACATCATGGAGTTCCGAATATTACCGCATTAGTTTTTCAACAAATTGTCATACATACGTACTAATTACGCATAAAAACTGAAAATCAACTACAATCATTACGAAAAATAAGCAACAAAATCATAGAAAACGGAGTAGTTTTCACTTTTCTCGCTACCCTTGGCTGTCTGCAATAATAATTACCATTTTCACAGCAAATGATTTTCTATTTTCAGAGCCAGAGCCTCCTTTTTTTTTTTTAGTTTTTCGGCACTTGAAGCAAGTCGAGCGTGGAGATGCGGGAAAATAGTGCTTTTTTCCAGCCAACTTTAGTGTAAAATTGTTGAAAACTGGTACGTTTTGTCGGGCCGTCGTGGAAATGATTGATTGATTGAGTCAGCAATTAAGAGAGCTGCTTTTAAATTTGATTTGTTTGGTTTCATTAACGAAAAAATCAGTTCAGAGTGAAAGTTTAGCACTTTTTAGGAGGCACCTGCTTGGGAAAAGTTGAATGAACTCGACTGATAAGACTGGAAGTTAATGACTCATCAGTTTCGAGTTAGTTTTTCCATTTCCCAGGCTGTTAGGCATTTTAATTCCAATTCCAAGTTTTCCACAGCAAAATTTCACTCAAAAGATTGAAGATTGAAATCTGCTTGGTTTCTTGAGAAGAAAAAAAGGTTTTCCTTGGCCATCTTGATGTTGCGACTAGAATGCGAAATCAACTTGGAAAATTAGGAAAAAAAAAATAGAAGAAAACTATTTAAAGCTTAGGAGAACGGAGAAGCAACTAAGGAACCCGATGCCATATCTCTATGACGGCCCAACAAAAACACATCTTGGTGATTCATTCGTCTTGTTCTTTTTTTTATGATTTTTTGCTGCTGCTTCCTTTTCAGCTGGATTCTTGGATTCTTGGAAGCAAGTGCAATTGCTATAAATGAAATGAAACGACAGTCGTGCCACAGAGCCACAGAGCCACCGTGCCACGGATGTGGATGTCGTTTAAATATTACCAGACGGCATAAAAATTGACAGACGTCGCCAGACAAAGGCCAAACAAACTTCAGAATGAATGACTGAATGAAACTTCTGAGTCCGGGCGGCGAAAGGAGGACTCTTTTTTGACTAACCGAAGCTCTATATACCCTGGCTTTTTGGTTCTTTAGTTTAGGTAAGGGTTTCGAAACTTGAAATACTAAATAATCCTACTAATACAATATACTTCCTTTCCTATTATATTATTAATGTACTCCTATACTTATACTCCTTTACTAATACTCCTATCCTATATTCCTATACTTCTATACTAACACCTATTCTAATACAATATAATACTAATAAACCTTGATAGATATTCCGATAGAAATGTATCTCATGTAAGCCCTGATAGATACTCTCTCTCTTGCAGATACCTTTCTCAGTATTTTGGGTTCCAATTTATCTGTGCCTTAAAAAATGGTTTCTTGTATATATGTATATACCTAGTACTTTACTGTGCTTATCCTTAGAATACTCTAGTAAAACCCAGTATCCAGTATACATTGGGTTCAGTAACTGTGGGTTTCTCCAGTATATCCAATACTGATAAGTACCTATCCTTAAAATACTACAATTATGACCAGTAAAACCTAAAATAGTATTAATCTTTTATAGATTGAAATACTAAATACTTAAAAGCACTACTAGTATGTCCTGTAAACTCGGTTAACACTATAATTCTATTAACTTTTAACAAATTAAGATACTAAATACCATGAAAAATACAACATTTATGTCCTCTAAATCCCTATAACCCTTGACCCCACAACCCTCAGTATATTCAACTAATATTTCTAAACTGATCACCCTTCCATCAGACCCCACGACCTCAAGGGTATGCAAAGAAACGAAAGTGTAGAGACAAACTCGTAAAGAGGAAGGAGAGGAAGTGCCGCCCGAAAGCCGGCAAAGTAATTAAATTAATAAAGTATCGCATTAATTATTAAAATAAAAAAATAAAAAAATTTATAAAACAGTTTAGTTAAAATTAACATCACAAGCTGGGGTTTTGGGCAAAAAGATAGATGGGTCATATGATGGGTTTCGCAGAACGGTTCACTGACCACAAAACGGGGAGCGCCCCCAAGCCGCCGGTCAGCTGAGAGCAGGAAGACAGAGAAAGAAAGGCCTTGGGGGGAAAAGAAAGAGAGATCAAGATAGAGAGAGAAGAGAGGGTGAGGGAGAGGTAGAGACTTGGACTTCTTTGTGTGGAGACCCCCACCGGCAAAAACAGGCAAACAGGTTTCTCCAGTCCTCTCTGCACTTGCATTTGTCATGCTTTTTCTTTTCTTTTTCTTTCTTTCTTCCAGTCTCCCCTTTCTCCTCTAGGGGGGTAAACGGTTGGCAATTTTCTTAATTTGTTTTGTGCAAAAAAAAAAAAAACAAAAATATTTAGAGCTGTCTATATTAATGGGTTTTTTGGGGAGAAACTGATAAGCGGTGAGTCTTAATAGAATCTCTCCGAGAGAGTGAAATCAAGGCCTAATTGGACTGGGGGAAAACTGCAATTAGCCAACTTGAATGGCCAAATCAGAGAAAAGAAATGAAATCAAAGGTGAAAATAATAACAAAATAATAATAATAGACTTGGATTTCTCTCGAAAGCTTTTGAAAGAAAGGAAGACTATTCTTCATTTATAGACCTTCTTCTTCTGGAGATGTGGATGGGACTTGTAGTCCCACAAAAAAATTCAATCAGTGACTTGGCAACCTGCTGCAGGTGGCAAGTGGAGATTATGTCATGCCACCATTCGCTATCTCGCCAGATTGAACTTTAAGGTGTATATAGTACGTACGTAGGTACACCCATGGGTACAAGTCGAAGAGATCCAAAGCCATGAACGTGCCCACTCCACTCCCCTTTTTGTATATTTTTTTCTGCCACCTGCCCACTATGTTTGGGCTCCAACTCGCATTAACAGTTGCAATTGCGAACGTGATTTGAGCGAATTGCAATCCAACCCTGCAACCCGACCCCGGGATAGAGACTGAAACCGACATCAGCGACACAAAGGGGCAGCATTGGAGCATTGGAGCTTTGTATGTAGTTCTTATGGCTCAATGATGGATTCAAATGCAACGAGAGGCTCTGACAAGGCCCAGAAAACGGGTTTCCAGTTTCTGCATTAGGAGAACTGAGGAAACTTGAACTAAAATAACTTAAATAATTTAAAATAGAGGGGAAAAGGGGGCTTAAGAAAAGAGTTAAACCCAAGAGTTATGAGTAAAAGAGTTAATATTAGGTTTGAATGGCAGGTCTATCGAAGAAAAATTGACAAAGTTATGGGTATTTTTCCGGTAAGAGTTCAAAACTTTGCAGAGTTTTTTGAGAATTTTTTTTTACAAAAATATTGATTGAAGAATGAGAAAAAGATTAAAAAGAAAATATTAAAAAGATTGATTTTTAAGTTTGTTAAATTGAATTTAAATTGAAATTAAATTTAAATGTTCAAAGTATGTTAATTTTTTACACAATTTCGGGATATTTTTTTAAGGAACTAATGCTCTTGAGTTTATAATAAATACTGGATAATATATTAATAGCTTAAAATACAAAAGAAAAACATGTTTTTTTTTGTCCAAAAACTAGTTTTAAACTTTTAAATCTTTTTAAAAAAAAGTTAAAATATTTTCTTTTTTAAGAAAATATATTGTTTAACAAAGGATTTTTGGGTTTTAGATTTAAAGATGATTTATTTTTTGGGATTCTAAGATCTAAGAGGTATAATAGTCACCGCAATTCAATTATTTTGCAGAAACTTCAGAAATTTCATACAAAATAAAGCCTTCATTTATAAATTAATAAATTTTCTTTTTAAAATTTGCAATAATTTTCAAGGGTTTAAAAAAGGCCTTTTAAAAATAAGTTTTAAATGTGTAATTGTGTCTACCTTTATGGTCACTTTTTTCGTCCCCAAAAAAGATATCAGATAAGTTTGAGAGCGAGGTGCGAATTCGTCACCGGTAAGTTACCTCGATAAGGTTTTTTATTTAATATACTATTTATAAGACCTTACTATAATATTCTATTCCTCCCAATAAAAAGACTAAACTTTTATCTAAAAATAAACCATTATCCCTAAATATTAACTTTATTCCCCTCCTTTAAGTAACCCTCTACCAACTACCTTTGTGTGATTCATAAAATATTAAAAAAATCACTCTTCCAACTCTTATCAAGGGCCCCTTTGGCTGTATTTGCTCTTTAATCCACGAAGAATTGTTTATTTGAGTATTTGAGCCTTGCATTGGGTGCAATGAGCATAAATAATAATAATATACGTAAATAAATAAATATTAAAAAAAGAGAAAAAAGTGAAAAGTTTTATTTGCTGATTTATTTGACCTTGGGGGCTTGTTTAACACTCAGAGAGAGAGAGAGAGAGAGAGAGACAGGTTGGGTCGGTTTGGGTAGGTCTCTACCTACCTCTCTAGCGGAACTCACTGAATTTAATAAAAAGACCCCCTATAACCCCACGATTTTGGATAATGGAAGCCATGCGATAAAGATATATTCACATTTATTTGCTCTGTCAATCATTCAATCAATCAATCATTGTGACCCCCAAACTCTGTTGACTTCTAATTAGTGGCTGCCGTTATACTCTCCAAATAATATCTCCAAATATATGTATATATTTTCCAGCTCTCTTGGCTATTTACAAATTATGTTTATTTTCCTCCGATTTCTTTCTTCTTCTTCTAGCCGGCTAATTTATGCAAACAATTTTCAATGAGCCGCAGAAGAGAGGGCTCCTGGAGGGTGGAATTCGAAACTCCAGAATGCGGGTCACTAGTGGGTGGGGGTGGGTGGTGGGTGGTGGTACTTTAATGAAAAGTCAACTTCAAGTTGAGGCATCAAGCTAATTAAATGTCACCTAAATAAGAGAATATATATGTAGCAATGTCAGATTTATGATGATCTATGGATCTCTGGCCATATAAACAGATCATTAAAATATATCCCCATTGGAATGGCCATTGGAATGCTCGACTGGCTAATGGAATAATAGACTAGAAAGGGGGCGGGGACAGCTGTTTGCCAGAGTCTGATTGGAATTTGAACAGCTGTTGGGAGTAACTGTATAGCTCCCGTTGGAATGACAGGCCATGAATTCTAAAGAGAGAGGGAGTGGGGATTGGGGAGTAGTTCCAGTAGCGCCTTTTGGTCTAAAAATAAATAGAAAAAAAAACATCAAAGCGCCATGAAATGCAATCATGGAAACGACCCCAAACAGAATGAAAGGCACGAAAGGATTTACGAGCCTGATCGGATATAAGTACATACATATGTACATACATATATATGTATATATGTACATAGTGTGGATGTATTTATAGGTGCATGCCACATGCAAAATAGTCAGGGGCGTGGTTGAGAGTCTTAGGAGGGGTGTCAAGGGGAGTGACATTTGAAACAAGAGACTTGGAGATCTTTTAGTATTTTATTAGCCCTTGAAACCCTTGAATCTTCAACTTTCAATCTCTGTCTGAGAGCGTGAAGAATTCTTCCAGAAGATACACACACAGATTTCGGTTTGGAGGCTAATAATAGAAACTGCAGCCGCCAAAGAGAAAGATACTTACAAAGTGGTAATGGAGACAAGGCCTATGACATGTGGGGGGAGGTCCATGCCTCTAACCCCTTCCTTTGACATGTGGGGGGAGGTGGTTCCTGCCTCTCAACTAACTCCTTCCTTCGATGAGTGGTTTTGGGCAACAATTATGTTGAGAAACATTAAAATATTAAATAAATATTTAACAGCTTTCTGTACTTAAGAGCGTCACCTGCTAGCCACCTGCCCTGCCCACCTACCTCCCAGGTAAGCTCCATAGCCTTGTGAAAAGTTAATTTGCCTCGCGGCTCATAATTTGCCGGTTGCATGTCAAGCCAGACCCACACACCTCTCAGATTTCCACACACGAAAGAGATGGCTATACTGAGCAAGAAAGAGATGGACAAAAACAGTGAAGACTCTAAAGAAGGAGGATTGGGTATTGGAATCTGAGGGAATGAGGGATTATATTTTGATTATTATTAGAGTTTCTAGTAATTTCTCTCAGTGTAATTCCCTCTTCTTCCTCTTCCACTCGGGTCTTGGATGAGTGGAGCAGTGGTCTGTAAATTGGCAACTCCAATGAGGCGTCTATGACATCCATACCACCTACGGTTCGTTCTCTGGTATTTTCCCAGAGCGATATACAATCCAATACCTCTGCTAGCCCCCCTCTCTAAAGTATCTAATTACAATCCCCATATCTAGCACAAGTAACTAACTGAACTAACGCCTACTACAAACTTTGTAGTACAAAGGTAAGTAGATTGGTTAAAAATATTAGAAATATCTATTATTTCTCCTACTTTGAAGATCTATAAGATATAAAGATTTTACTATTAGGGGAGCTATTATATCTCTTACTTTAAAGATCTATTATAATATATCATTTATTAGATATAAAGATCTTTCTTTCAGAGAGCTATTATATCTTATAGTTTAAAGTTTTATTAGATAGATAGATATATAGATATAGTTCTATTATAATAGAGCTATAGATCTCTAAATTTTGAAATATATTTTTCATAAAAACTCGCACCACAGTGCCCTCTGTAACACGTATACACACACACACACACTCAACGATGATTGAGTTGGAGTTCCGTTGCGCGGCTTTCCCCCATCCGACAGATACATAGATACATCCATACATACATACATATATGTATCTGCGACCGGCAACTGACAATTGCGGTGAGTTGGGCTTTCCGTTTCTGTTTCTGTTTTTTTTTTGATTTTTTTGGGATTTGTGTGGCTTGTAATCTAGCGTCGCAGACACAGTTGTTGTTACATTGTAATTTTGTAATTGCATTGTCGGCCAGAGAAGCGCAACTATTGCAGACCTTTTTCGGATGAGCTCTGGTTTGGATAGTTGGATAGTTTGGATAGATAGTTTGTACATTTTCACGTGGGTTGTTGGGAAAATTGCCTCTCACGACAATAGCTCTTTGGCTGGAAAATGTCGCTTCAATTTTCAGATTTC
The DNA here is from genome assembly GCF_030179905.1 of Drosophila bipectinata. Classification (NCBI taxonomy): domain Eukaryota; kingdom Metazoa; phylum Arthropoda; class Insecta; order Diptera; family Drosophilidae; genus Drosophila; species Drosophila bipectinata. The sequence goes on from NC_091738.1 coordinate 6,767,789, forward strand.
TGATGAATCGGCACCCATTCGTAATTCGAATTACGAACAATACGAAGCGATGACTCAATATCATGTGGAATATACATATATATATATAAACATATACTTATAAGGCCCTTATCAGCGACTTGGGCTGTGATTAAGGCAGTCAGAGTTCGCCCTCAAGCGACTAATTATAATAAAAAATGGCAAGTAATTGATTACAAATTGCCAAGCAAGACCGCGATAAGAAAAACGGTTTTTTTTAAGTCAATAGATAGACTAATGGGGAATATATTTATATAGGAATTTAATTATTATGAAGCTATATTATAGAGCAGAGTATAGAGATATATATATATAAAGTATAAAGCTTGTTTTTCGGTTTTTTATTACGATAAAACGTTTAAGAGCACCTTTTTAGGACTTTAGGGAGAGGTTTTTATAATATAGAGTAGTAGTTTTATAAATCTTACTAAGGTATTCGGGTTATAGACGTCGCAATACACGGTTTATTACTTTTTCAGACTTTTTTTTAGAAGAATTCCTACATAGAACTTATATAGAACCTCTAATATAGAGCTTTGTAATGTATTCGGTGTCTTTTATATGAGAATACAAATTGGAGGACCTTTTCAAAGCTCTTTCAAAGAAATGATTATAGAGAATCTTTTAGGATGTTTATAGAACCATTATTATACAGCTTGGTAATGCATATTGTTTAAGATTACATTACTTCGTGGAGTACCTTTTCAGAACTCTTTCAGAGATATTATAATATAGAACCTGTATGGAACCTACTATTATAGAGCTTAGTTATGTGTTCGAAGAGCTATCTGAGAGAAAATATGTATTCTATAGAGTTCGGTTTGGAGTTTGAAAATTATTTTACAGAATCTTTATATAATCATTATTACAAAGAATAGTATATACATACATATATAATATAGAGATTTCTGATGTATTCGGGGTTATTACATCCAAATACACTTTGTAGAACCTTTTCAGAACTCTTAGAAAGAATCTTTATAAAGCCTCTAAACAATAATTATTATAAAGCTTAGGGTTCAGTTCCAATCCTATTTACCAGAAAATCCCTTTCGTAGCAATTTTTTTAAGCCTTAATAATAAAATATATTATAAGAAACCCTTACATACAAATCATTATAAAGCTTAGTGTAGTATCCAATATTTTTTTACCAAAAAACTCCATTTAGTAGCACTTTTTTCAGAACTCCTTAAGAGAAATCCTTATATCGAACCCTTATAGAAAAATTCCTATAAAGCTTAGAGATGTGTTCTATTAATTTTTACAAGAAAATCCATTAAGAAAACCCTCTTCTTTTTTCGGAAAAACTATTAAAGCTGACATGGGTTTCCTGCAGCAGCCGGGTCTGAAATCTCAGATCGAACCCAGAATCCCACTCAACGGGAGCTCCTATTGTGGTAGGACATCGACGACAGGGACATAAAAAAGCTATTAGAGATGGGAGATGGGATGGGAGAGAAATTAGTCAAGGGGACGTAACGGAAAGAGCGGAGAAAAGGGAAATGTTGCAACTTGAAAAGACAAATAGTCGGAAAGTATTAGAAAGGAGGAAGAGCAAACGAAAGTAGATGGCAAATAAAAATGTGCGTGAGTGCGTAAGGGTGAGGGTGAGCGGGGGATGTCCGAGATGGGGGTGGGTGGCACGTGATGGGGGTGGGTGGCTGCATACAGTAATACCGAGTGTATTTGTTGCTGTTGCTTCTGATTCTGATGCGTGGGCCGTTATTTCAACCACTGTGCGGGCGGGTGGCAGGGACATGGATAAGGGTGCAGGATGTTGGATGAAGTATAGAGGATAAATAATGATGTGGAAGAAAAGTGGCAAGAAGCAGAACCCCAGAAACCGCCCCAGACGGCGACACACAAACAATAGCAACAACATAGAATTTCCATCAAGTCGTTGCATGCTCTACTCGCCTGTCTCTTTCTCGCTGCCGTAAACAAAAAAAGAGAGAAATGCCAACTAGCCGGCAGGCAGGCAGGCAGCAACAATAATAATAACAATAATAAGACGACGTGTGGGACGCCTTCTACAACAATAATTCCCAATATAAACGGAATCGGAAGCAATGGGAAGAAGAAATTGGCTCAATTGGAAAGCACCATGAAGAGAGGGAGAGAGTGAGTGAGTGAGAGTAAGAGCGAGGGAAGAGTAGAGTAAGAGTGTGGGAGGGAGATAATAAGAATGCAGTTTTATGTACAATATGAGGATTTAATTTTTTTATTACATTTTAAATAAGAAAATTAATAAAAATTAGTTTTTTTTTTTTTAGTTGACCTTGGCTTCCTTGCTGACCTCGCACTTTTATGATGAAATTTACACTCGAATGGGATGCTGATGCTGCATGCACTTTCATGTTAGCAGGTGCTTAGGTGAGTGATTGGGGGGGTGCATGCCCCCACCCCGCCGCAGTCCCCTCCCCCCCTATAGTCTATACAATTTCATGCAGATGGTGAAGCTTCCTGCCAACTTACCGTTGTGCTCGGTGAAGATGTTGAGTCCCACGGACGGATTACATCTCGAGGAGTCCTTGTGGTTGCCACCGCCGCTACGCTGGGACAGGCCACTGGGTGTACCGGCCCCACTGCTAACGCCGGAGGACGAGGACTTGATGCGGGAGCCGCGCAATGTGGATCCACCGCCCAGGGGGGCGTTACTGGAGCTGCCGGAGCTGATGCAGTGCGGCGAATGGGAGGCCACTGGGCTGCTGCTCGACGAGAGGCCGATACAGCTGACGGGGGCACCGCTGCCGCCACCGCCACCGCCGCCGCCGGAGTGCGAGCCCCGCTCCTTGCCCTGCTGAGCACCCATATCTAGTGGGCGGTCGGGTGGTTTTTACCGTTGCTATCGCTCGTGCGCAGCAACAACAACTTGTACACTTTTCTCTCTCGCGCTTCCTGCTTCCTTCTCCCTCCTGGCTTATGGCCTCTGCAATTACTAGTACTAGGCACTAGTAGTACTCCTTAAACTTTTATATATTTTTTTTTTTCTCTTCGGCTGGCACTTGCAATCAATTATTTGCCTTTGCTTTAACTTATTTCATTACGTTTTGTTTCACACAGACTTTGCACACACACGCACACATTTTCTTTTGCTCTCTTTCTGCGCGTTTTGGAGTAGACAAAAAGAGATTGGAAATTGGAGATTGGAGACACCACACCACACACACGCAGAAAAGGAAGTTTTGCAAATTTTTGCTGCTGCTGCTGCTGCTCGTCGATTGCTGTTGATTTTCAGGTGGAATTGCGAATTTGCAGCATCTTGCGGGCAAGCTTTTTATTTATTTTTTTTTGTCGCCACCAACGGACGGGGGAGGCTGCGTGTTCGCGGGGGGGAGGCCAGCGGGCCAGTGGGTGCGGGGGGCCACAAACACGCCCTGAAAATGCACTTTGTCTCGACTGGCTCCTTGGACTCTCGACTTGCGACACTATGGCTGCTCCGAATCGGCCTCAACTCTTGTCACGTCTTAATCGGTTCGGTCCGCAGACGGATCAGGCTAACATATTCCGGATATCCACTGCCTGTGCGCTGCTCTATCTAGATCTCTGCATTTTATCCATTTGCACACACACGCACGACGATCCGCGACGTTGTACCTTTGGATTTGATTAGTGTAACCAAACTGTTGGCCTCAGAGAATCCCCCACATTAACAGTGGGGTTTAAGTCGCTGGTCTCTCTGGAAGAACTAGTTCTTTGGAACAATTATTCGGTTCCCAACCGGTTTATGCTTAACCAACCTTTTCGCATGGAAATCTGAAGTTTAAACATTTGTTTTTATCGTTTAACACTAGATTTTTAAAATGCACACTCCTTTTAATTTAAAATATATACAAAAATAAGGGCGAGGGCGACGGCGCTGCAAGGTGGTTCAATCTCTTCCGGTTTGAAGAGTGCAACTGTGGTATCGATGAATATCGATAACGCGGGCTATTCAAAATTTAAGCTTAAAATAAAAATCTTCTTTGTACACGAAAAATCTTCAGAACTTGACAATCGGATGAGAATTGGAGAAGATATAGCCATCACAGTGGTCCCTATAGTGGAAAACTCCATTTTCAAGGGATCCCATCACAAAAAATGGACAAAAAATCTAAAAAATATTTTGTCTCAAAATTTTGATATAGAATGATAGCGAATCGATTTAGAAATCGTTAGAGGTACTCCGCTTGAGAATTGGATGAGAATTGGGGAAGATATAGCCATCACAGTGGACCCTATAGGGGAAAACCCCATTTTCAAGGGATCCCATCAGGAAAAATGGCCAAAAAATCTAAAAAATATTTTGTCTCAGGATTTTGATGCAGAATGATGGCGAATCGATCTAGAAATCGTTTAAGGTACTCCGCTTGAGAATCGGATAAGAATTGGAGAAGATATAGCCATCACAGTGGTCCCTATAGGGGAAAACCCCATTTTCAAGGGGTCCCATCAGGAAAAATGGACAAAAAATCTAAAAAATATTTTGTCTCAGGATTTTGATGTAGAACGATGGCGAATCGATCTAGAAATCGTTTAAGGTACTCCGCTTGAGAATCGGATAAGAATTGGGGAAGATATAGCCATCACAGTGGACCCTATAGGGGAAAACCCAATTTTCGAGGGATCCCATCAGGAAAAATGGACAAAAAATCTAAAAAATATTTTGTCTCAGGATTTTGATGCAGAATGGTGGAGAATCGATCTAAAAATCGTTTAAGATACTCCGCTTGAGAATCGGATGAGAATTGGGGAAGGTATAGCCATCACAGTGGACCCTATAGGGGAAAACCGCATTTTCAAGGGATCCCATCAGGAAAAATGGACAAAAAATCTAAAAAATATTTTGTCTCGGGATTTTGATGCAGAATGATGGCAAATCGATCTAGAAATCGTTTAAGGTACTCCGCTTGAGAATCGGATGAGAATTGGGGAAGATATAGCCATCACAGTGGACCCTATAGGGGAGAAGCGCAGTTTCAGGGATCCCATCAGGAAAAATGGACAAAAAATCAAAAAAATATTTTGTCTCAGGATTTTGATGCGGAATGATGGATAATCGATCTAAAAATCGTTTAAGATACTCCGCTTGAGAATCGGATGAGAATTGGGGAAGGTATAGCCATCACAGTGGACCCTATAGGGGAAAACCGCATTTTCAAGGGATCCCATCAGGAAAAATGGACAAAAAATCTAAAAAATATTTTGTCTCGGGATTTTGATGCAGAATGATGGCAAATCGATCTAGAAATCGTTTAAGGTACTCCGCTTGAGAATCGGATGAGAATTGGGGAAGATATAGCCATCACAGTGGACCCTATAGGGGAGAAGCGCAGTTTCAGGGATCCCATCAGGAAAAATGGACAAAAAATCAAAAAAATATTTTGTCTCAGGATTTTGATGCAGAATGATGGATAATCGATGTAGAAATCGTTTAAGGTACTCCGCTTGAGAATCGGATGAGAATTGTGGAAGATATAGCCATCACAGTGGACCCTATAGGGGAAAACCCCATTTTCGAGGGAACCCATCAGGAAAAATTGACAAAAAATCTAAAAAATATTTTGTCTCAGGATTTTGATGCAGAATGGTGGAGAATCGATTCAGAAATCGTTTAAGGTACTCCGCTTGAGAATCGGATGAGAATTGGGGAAGATATAGCCATCACAGTGGACCCTATAGGGGAAAACCCCATTTTCGAGGGAACCCATCAGGAAAAATGGACAAAAAATCTAAAAAGTATTTTGTCTCAGGATTTTAATGCAGAATGATGGCGAATCGATGTAGAAATCGTTTAAGGTACTCCGCTTGAGAATTGGAGAATATATAGCCATGTAGCCCCCATAAATAAAAATAAAAATAAAAACACCAGCTTAATTCTTCCATCCTTTTCCATTTGTTACGTTTTATTTATCCGTTGGTTTTATCATTTTGCATCTTAAGTTTTGTTATGCTTAGTTTTGTTTAGTATGTATACCCGACAAAAATTTCAAATTTGTTCGTTTCAATTTCACTTTCGCTCCCTTCAGAGTAAACTATCCTTCTCTCCATTCACACGATCCTCGTTCAGCTTCATTTTCAGTTAAAGTTTACACTAAAAACTAACTTTTCAAGTAGGACTTTTGCTTTTGTTTTTTAATTTCTTGGTATCGCTATGTTGTTTTTTATGTTTCTTTTCTCTTTTTGCTTAAAAATATAAATATAATTTTTCATTTTCTCTGTTTTTTTCGTTCAAGGACTTTTGTTTTTGTAGAAACTATTTGTTTTATTTTTTTATTCTTCTAAGCAAGTTATTCTTTGAAAATTATACAAAAAAATGCATTCAACACAGGCTAACTAAAATAAATGCCTTCCCTTCGAAAAGAATCGAACCATTTTACTCGAATTGTCATTTTGGAACTACTACGATTCTACCAAAATAATCCAAAAAAGCATTTTCTTCAGAAACTTTTTCAAAAACATTACAATAACAATTTGCGCTCTGGATCTTGGAACAATAGACTAACTTATAGTTTTCTGTTCTTGGTTTTTAATATTTCGTTAATATAGGTTTATAAATATATATATATATATATATGCGTATAGACTTAAGAGTACAAAGTTCTCAGACCCCACACTACTGAAATGTGTTTTTTTTTTGTTTTCATTTTTTCGGAAAAGCCAAGCTTTTGGCATCTAAACTTTTCTGACAATTTTCACTAAATTTTTTCCCACCTGAGAAGGCAAAACTATCTGTCAATTAATTTTCTGCAAATGATATATTACAAAAATATATATATATACGACTTTGGGCTTGACAACAACACAACACGTTCAGAACTGGCATGTGTAGAACTATATGTATATATCCTTGACTCGTCTGGGGTAAAGCAAGCATCCTTTTCCCTTTTTTTTAATATTCTACTTTGGTAGAAATTGTCTACAGATTTTAAATCAATGCCTGAGGTGTGTGAAAGTTTAATGCTATACTCCTAGATTGTTCGACCGATGCTCCGATGAAACCCCATTGCGTACACACATATTCTATATGCTTTTGCTTTCTATTTTTTTTTTATATACACTTTCAAGATATATAAAGTATCGCTTGCATGCCTGTGTCGGTACAACTTTTTTCTTAAATTAAAAATTAAACTGTCTCCCGACAATCCAACCGTGTGTGTGTTGCAGTTACAGTGTGTGTGCCACCCGGGATTAAAATTAAAAAACAACTCGTACACCTCGCTACATAAATAAATGTCCTTAGCCGTTAACAGGGAGAGTGATAGGGAAATGGTAGGTAGGGGATATGGGTAGGTCGGTCTCCTTTACTGCGCCTTGGTCTTGCGCAGATAGGCGGCCTGATCCTCGCCGCCAACCATGAACTTTGAGGTGACATCCCTGTCCTGGGGCGGACTGCTCGACTGCTTGACCGCATTCTGGGCCGCCAGGGAGGCAGCCATGCGCCGGCTCTTGTGACCGCCGGGCGCCAGGTAAGCCTTGTAGAAGAAGCGCGCAAACAGTACAAAGTAGCTGAAGTACATGGCGATCGAGAGGTTGATGTTGCGCTGCGAGATATGGCATGACTGGGTGCCGTGTGTCTTCAGGAATCCGTTGGCCCACACATTGATCGCACAACCGATTATCATCTGCGTCAGCTGCAGTGACGTGATGATCATCGCAATGAACCGGGGCGGATTGAAGCGGGCCGCCTTCAGGGCATAGTAGCTGTACATCACCGAGTGGACGCAGTAGTTCATCACGATGAACCAGCGTGCCGAGCTGGTGTATTCCGTGTAGCTGAACCACGAGTAGATCAGCACGGTGATGTGATGGTACCTAATACGTCAGGTTATACTTTAATTAATAAAACATTTCAAAGCTTGTATACTTGTAGATGTACTCACCAATGCAGGAAGATCAGAGGCTGCTTGCGGAGCACAATGAATATCGTGTCGCCCAGCTCCGGCAGCTTGCTGAGCACAAAGAGCCAGGTCCAGAAGCCGCAAACGCGATCTTGTTCGATGTAGCTGGAGGGGAGATCGGAGATTAATATCGGTCAGTGATCGGAAATCAAGTTTGTCTCAGCCCATCGGTCAGGTTTAGTGACCTTGAGCCGGGTCTGGGTCTGGGGTTAACACCAACCTGGGCACACAAACGGAGTGGAAGAGTCCGTAGTGACGCAGCACGTGCAGCAGCTCCGGGGCAGTACGAGCAGCACCCATGATGCTGAACATGGCCAGCATTGTGTTCCATATGATCAGAGGACCTCGAAGTTGAAATCTGTATTACAAAAAAAAAGATGGAAAGATTTTAATGGAAAAGTACTAAATCTCGGATTCTGCTAGAACTTTCCCATTGACCCCATTGCACTTCCGAGACGTATACATATATATATTCAATAATATAACGTCCGTTGTCACTTCATTTATGCATATTTACCCGCACTAATAGGTGCTAACTAATGCAAACGGTATAAACATTCAACAAAGATCAACAAACTTTAAAAAAAATAAATTTTCCAATTATCTCGACGTCCTAGACGAGCGTGACAGCCAAAGATCAAGTACTGGGTTGGTAGGTGGGCACTATTTATTGTATGCATTTCGAATATTTGTGCGAATATTTTCTGTGTAATGTATAATGGAATGACATCAACCCGCAACAACCCAACTGCCAACTGCAACAAGGTCACCGAAAAGTGCACCAGCCGGCATTAGTGATTTGCTTGATCATCAAAATAATAATGGCCTGATCCCAGAATGCGTCCCAATAGTACAGATAATATGAGTTGTTGTCAGTCAGGCCACTTAAAGTATAGTCTGGGCTCGGGGATTGCAATTTCCACTGATTACAGGGAGAGATGATGATTTGAAGACTGTTTTGTGGAGACCACTCAACCCAGAGACCTGTTTAGCATTTTAATTAGCGATTCTTAAGAATTCTTTTTAGAGATTCCGCCTTCGGGAATCATTCCCAGAGTCTAACCATATCAGCCCTTGAGTTAATTCACAACTAAGAACTGATTCTAAATACTGTTTACTTAATCTGCTATTAGTAATTAAGTTTACGCAATCGATGGGCTGGCAAATCAATCAGCAGACCTTATCAAAGTACCCTCTACATACATATATATACCAGATGGTACGAGGGGATCCGAGGGTTAGTCATAAAAAGTCCCACAACTCACACACACACAGAAACGTAGGCAATTAAACCAAAAAGTATGTGATTTTTGTTATCAACATTTTCCAACTGAATGTCCAACCGAAAAAATTGATTTCTTTAACCTTTCACACCGGCTGGTAATTCAAACAAGTGATGTATCTGCCAAATACTTGAGTCGAAAGTTGAGAGCAAATATGGAAAGTGTTTGTTTTTGTTTTTTTTTCAGCCGGAAAGTGCGTCAGCAGGCTGGTTTATCGATCTATACTGAGTAATATATACCCCCAAAACCGAGTCATAAAGATTGACTTTTATCGGAGACTGGTCTCAGAACCTTAGAACTATAAACCTCAGACCACGTAATAGGCAATTAAGCTGCGTTTCTCAGAGAGAGGTGCAACGGTGGGGCAGGCAGCCAGGCCACCGCTGGAGCGGAAGTGCTCATCTAAGGAATTGAGTTCTACGAGTTCCATGTGTTCTAGTTGGGAATCTTAAAATGTCGCTTATATTAATCACAATTAAGCTCAATGCCAGCAAAATAAGTCCATCAACTAGGATGGGTTTAGGAGGAGATAAGCAAGGAAAGTTATTAAAAAATATTGAATTATAAAGGCTTTTATAAAAGATCTAATCAATGTTTTAGTTTATATTATAAAATAAATACATTTTAATGCATAAACTCTATAGGATTATCTGTTAAAATATATCCTAAAGTTGTGTTTCAAATTTCAAAACAATTGGTTGAGTAGTTTTAGAGTTATGATAAGAACAGACCTTGAAAAAATGATTTTTTTAAAAGATTTTCAAACTAAAACATTAACCCTCAACATTCTTAAGATATTAGGCATTTATTTAAATTTATTGGCTACTATTCCCCCCCTAAAATTACCCAAAACAAGTCCTATTCTTCCCTAAATCAAAAATCTACCCCCTCTCATAAAAGCTTCTCCCCCATGGCGCACCAAAAATTCGCAACTGGTTCTAGCTGCGCTCTCATGAGCTTCCTGCCACAGACTCTGGCCAACTCGTGCCTCAAACTAATGAGTAAGGAAAACCAATTTTGCCTTGCTAATCGCTTGGTAGTGTTGGCTTCTAGGCAGAGGGATGGCTCTCAACCAGCCATCTCTTGAAGCTACAATTTTTGGAAGGGCACAGGTCGTCCCCCAATCCTGACCGACAGGTGGCGTCCGGCAGAGTGAACCGGCACCTACTTTTGTGTTCGGGGAAACGATGCTGGGTGCCAGTTGTTTGGTTCCTGGGGAGTTTGCGATCTGCCCGATAAGCTAATATATAGCTCCTATATATTATAAGGAGAAAATCACCTAATCACGATGATGAAGCACAATCTTAAGGGAAGCTTGATGATGATGAACTTTCTTTTGCTTTTCACTTTGTGGCAAAAATTGCATAACCCCCAAGAGACAGAGCCAAGAGTCGAGTCATAGAAAGATGGGGAGCTTTAAAACCTGATTTTGCAAAATATGTAAACAAAAGTCGACGACGACGACGACGGGGAGACATGCCATATATACTATACTATATACTATATAAACCCATACATTATGCAAGTCAACAAAAGCTGGAAAAAAAAAAGAAAACAAAGCACTGCAAAAAAAGCAACAATAAAAGTTGGTCAATTGATTATTGACCGTTTGCTTTGAATTTGGCTTAGTTTTCTGGCCCGTTTTAACCTCCGACTAGAGTTCATCCATTAATACATAAGCTTTTCCAATCAAAGACATATACATAATGTATTATGGAAATGTTTTGCAAAAAAAAATTCGCAACATTAAAGCGAAATTGATGCGACAGGGTTTTTTTTAAATTTTTTATTTTGGCTTTCGGTTGCAAAACTCTTTGTAGCTTTCTGGGTTTATGTTGAGCCATAATTAAGGTTTTTTTTTTTTTGCTTTGAATTTATTTTTTTAATTATTATTCATCATTATGCCTTGGCTGTCCAGATTGGATGTCAAAGGCATTGACCAAGTTGGCTTCAAAGGGGGGTTTCTAATTTAAAAAGGTTGTGAAAGGTTTTTGGAGAGGAAAGGTTAAAGGTTTCTTTTTAGAGATTGTTTAAAAAAAAAGGTTACTATTTTTAAGCTTAAGATTAAGCTTTATTAAGAGAGGTACTTCCTTATTTAGTGATATTTTAGTAATTGGATTTAGTTATCATTAAGTTTCTAGACAAAAAATAGAGCTAATAGCTAGTTAGTTCATATTTCTTTAATAATTCCCAAATACCTAAGATCCTTAAGTCTCAACCTTATCAGGATGATATCCCCAATGACTCAGAGATAGCTTCAATTATTTTTCTGTCAAGTATTACCTCTGAATCATGGCTAGAATCACCAACAGGTGGCCGATAAGCTCTCAATACCATACCATACCCAAGAAAGCCAAGAAAACCCGTCAAAACAAGTTATTTTCGAGGGCCAGGTGGAAAGTAAAAGTGGCCTGATACCAAGATGCTGTTGACCATAAAATTTAAAAGAAGAGGAAGTATACCATAGATCTAAAAGGGCCTATATAGAGAGAGAGAGAGAGAGAGCTTTACCAAGATCAAAGGCAGATGGCCATCAAAGAAATGCGGCCTAAAGTGACATACTTTAACAAGATTTGCTTGTCAGCGGCCGCATTTCTTGGCCAACTGTTTGCGTTAACGGTTGCCGTTAATTTCTTGTTAATATATGGACATATATACACACATATAGCCCAAATAAACTTTAGTTTCACTTTCAGAGCAACACCTTTCTTTGCCTCTTTCTTCTCAGTTGGATTTCTATCGCCGTTCGGGGCTAGGTAATTGTTAGCCAAGTTAACTAAATGCTGGCTGGTAATTGCGACAATAATCGCAGGTGCCCCTCACAGGGTGTCGACTTCAATTCGCCTGTCATTGCGGCAATTATTATTTAATTCGCCAATTTTTATATAATTGTGCAGTTGCATAATTTCCGCATTTGAACAGAAAAACAAAGCAAACTTCTATGTATTTTGGAGCAGTGTATTACCGCCCTCTAAGGTAGCGTGTTGGGGAAACATTAAAGGACACTTTCCATGGGTCTTTGGTGTCTCTGAACTCCAATGTCCTCGTCACACTTGGAGTTCAGAGACGCCAGGAAGAACCTACTGCCTAGGCAACTAGGCAACTGAATGATTTAATCAATCAAAATTAAATAAAATATACAAACTTCAGTGTAAGCGGTAAGCTCCGGTGCCCCCACACTATTTTCTCACCCACCTGACAGCCATATAAGGCTGCCACACGCAAAGCCCAAAAGAAACACTGGCTTACAGGTAGTTGGTTTTCCAGTTTTTCCAAATCTGTAGTTACAGAACCAGAAGAGACCTTAAAGCCCAGCCAGTCTTCCAACCAGTCTTTCTTTAAAATATTTAAGAATTTCTGGAAAACCCTTCTACTGCCGCCACTGGGTAGTTCTTCAAAAAGGGGACTCTGGATAAGTGAATGTCCTGCCATCGTCCTTCATGGCAACTCCAGTGGGTGGTTTTTTTTGTTCAGTCCCGACACACCCACTTCTTGCATGCCACTTCATATGCCCCCCCAAACTGAACTTTGCTCCAAACATGTAAAAAATAAAAAAAACAACGAGTACATGGCGTGTACTACCTATAAACCTAATCAGTTTAATGACTTTAATGGCTCACTGTCCGAAACGAGTGAAAAGCAGAGAAAAACTAACTACATATTAGAGGAAAACCACCGACGAGGTGGAGAATGCATTGGACGATGGACTCTCTCTAAAAATATTTAAATAAAAGCATACACTCGCGGTCATAATAGTGGTGAATCATAACCAAGTGATATCATAACCAATTACCCCGAAAACCCAGAACGAGAGTAATGAACAGCTCGGAGCTTATGCCATGTGGGTTGGTTTTGGGATACCAGTGGGATAGTGGGGAGTGTATGGCGTGTTCGAGGGGGCTTTTGGAAAGAGTGTGTGCTGATGATAAGACCAGAACCAGACCAGAAATATTTCCAATGGAAAAGCAAGGTAGTGACAATGCCAAAGGCCTGATAACAAAACCAGCCGGCTTCGCTACCTTATACATTGTATATATATATATATATATATATATATATAGGAGTATTCATGTCTATATAGACAAAAACAGAATCTGTTTAAGGCAAACACGTGGTTCTACTGTAATTGTTTTTAAGTCTTAAAGTTAGCCCTTAAGTCTAGACCCTAGACCCTAGGGTAAGGCCCTTAATTCACACCTCTCTGTACCAAGTCCACTTGTATGTACAACCATGTGGGACAATATTGGAAAAGTAGCAACACCTCTGACCACTAAAGTCTTAACCAACCGGCAGATCTCTATTGGCCAAGCCCCTATTATAATTCCCAGAAGCGTGGGACAAGTGTGGGTAGGGTTTCGCTTCTCCAATAATTATATAAGCATATATTTTTTCCAAAAGCTAGTGAAGTTAGTCAAGCTTAAATAGGTATCTTTTTAGGAATATTCTCCGTCTGATAATAAATCAGAAAAAAGACTGGATCATGGCCCCATAAATGGCATGTCACGAGGCCTGAAACTTATTTTTTGGCCACAAAACCCGATGACGACAATTAGAAACAGGAGGGAGGAGGGGGTAGCCCCCAAAGCGAGACAATTGTCGGCACGAAATGGCAATTGAAGACTAGGTAACAGGTAGTAGTAGTCCGAGACATGGTAGTTGTTATGGAAAATGGCCAAAAAATTACACAAAATCGTAGAACTTAAAGCCAATATTTGTTTTTCAAGTGTGGGTGGATGGGTGGTTGTGCTGCGTGTGGAGGAAAATGCACATTTTAATGCAATTATTGTGTAATTGAGACTGCAGGAATGAAATCTATCCACCTCCACCCACCCACACCTAATGATCGATTGATTAGCTATAATTTCATATAATTATAGTTGGTGGAAACCGGAACAGCTGTCGTGGAAATAACATCATAGACTTTCTCGAGAACAAATGCCAGGGTTTCCAAGGAAACATACACAGCCAGAACTGGCCAAAGTCTATGAGGGCGTGGGTTAAGATTGGTGGGCGTAATTAACAATCACAACAGCCACTCCTCCCTCTCCAGTCCCAATCTCAAGGTTGGGCCCCAGGGGAAATTACCTATACCTATATATATATTATAAGAATTTTTTAGCTGATTTTGCAAAAAAGCCAGTCAAGTTATAATGAAAACACATGTCTCACCTCGGCCGATTTTGCATAAAGTGCTGACCCCCGAATATGACCAGCATGTAGATGCCGCAGTAGTAGAACACCCATGTCCAGTTCTCCAGCATCCATTTGCGTGTCCGCTGGTGGATGAAGTCGTTCTCGAAGTCAAAGATGTACGAGTAGTTGGGGGTCACGCTGATGTCCATGTTGATCATTGTGCTGGTCTGGCTGGGCTGGACTGGTAGGCTGGTGGGTTGGATGGGTCTGTATGGTGGCTAAGTTGCAGGGTTTATATGTCCAGCTATGGGAGGAAAGTAAAGGGGTTTATATTGCAGGTTATTAAAGAGGAACTTTTCATTAAAATTATATTTTAAACTTGGCAGGAATTAATGTATTTTAAGCTTAATTATTAGAGTTTATCAATAAGAGTATCACTTTTTAGAGCAGTTTTAATTAAAATTTAATATTTTCCTTATTAATTCCAATATTTTTCATAATTTTCAATCCAAACAAGGCCATTTCAAGGTCCTTCTACTCTATAATTCTCACAAATGACAGCCATGTCCATACTTTTAGTTCCAATCCTTACACTTACAGTATCCTATATCTTATATATACCAATATATATAATATAACTTCAAATAACCATATAATATATACTTTTAAGTCATTATTTTTTTTTAAAACTCAATTATTTAACATTCTGGGGACTTCCATTACTGCCAATATCTGGAATCTCTGCCTCACGTAACGAAGATATTCAAAGTTGAATTCACAATAGTTCCGCCCGCGCGCCACTCCCCCACATCTCTCTTTCCAACACACACACACACACACGTACACACACCCGTCATATTAAAGCGCACCGTGTGTCGCATAAATTTCTCGGCTCGCCGCTGCGACCTTCCTTTCCCCTTCATCCCGCATCCCGTCCCAACACCCCCACCGCACTCCAGCCCGCTTTCTTCTCGCCTTGGCCCCATAAAGCCCCTCCATTGATTTTGCGAAAATAACCCACTAGCTGGTCCATGAGAGCGTCCTTCCGCCCCACTACTCCCCCTCCTCATCTCATCCACCCACTATCACTCTCTCTCTCTTGCTCTCTTCAAGCTCGAGATTCATGAATGGCGCACGCTTTGTGGTCATCTTCCGCTTTTCTTCCACGCTTTTCACACCTCGTGCCCAAGCATAGATACACAAACTAGGCTGGAGAAGGGGACGCGGTGACGGTGGGCTGCTGTAACTGTAACTAGGGTGTTTTTTTTTTGTTGTGTGTTGCTTGGGAGATTTTATGGGGCGGGAAAGGCGGCACAATAGCGAGAGAGAGAGAGAGAGCGCGCCATTCTGGCGGCCATGCCTGGTCAATTGCTCAGTCGGCCAATCTCTCAGTTTGTCAAGTCTCGTGCGAACAGAACTCGGAAGGAATGCATGCATAAGCAAGCAGAAAGACAGCAATAGAAGAAATAGAAAAAAAACCGCAAATATACAAAACAGAAATACAAATGAGGCGCCTGCCGGTGGGAGGGAAATTATTTGAATGCCTAATTGCATGCCAGACACGCGACAGTTGCCTACGCATTCACACTCCAACACTCTTACACTCTTTTACTCGCTCACAGGTGATTTCGTTTTTGGTTAAGCTTGGCTTTAAAAGCTTTTTTTTGGTTGGTTTTTTATTTTTTCTCTCTCTTTAGGTCGGCAACATATCCGGTTTTTTTTTTTGCAGCGCTTTCAAAAATTTCACTAGAAATTTTTTTCGTGTTTCCAAAACATCACACCATAATTCTCTTCTCTCTCGCTACTCGCCCTCCCCCCCACCACCTAGCCCGTCTTATATTATGCTCTCGCGAAAAAAACACGCGTTTCGCTTTAACTTTTTCCTACTTATATATGATTTGCTCCTGAACTTGCCATGGAGCACAGCACGATGTAATCGATAAAGTAAAGAAACTGTGAAATGTTTTTGGGATAAAAATACACGTTAAATCATCCAAGCCTGGCCAAAGAGCCGCCCTCTCTCACAGCATCGGCGAAGAGAGTACGATAGCAACCACCACGACACGGAAAACACGACGGAATCACTCACTAATTTGCACGGAAACAGAAAAACAGAAAATGCGGCAAATGGCTTTATATTTACTTTTGTTGCGCCTCCTCTGGCAAATCGCTGGCCAAACTACTATTGGGCGTTCAACGCACGCGTTACACGTTTTGTTTAATAACACTTTTACCCAGCAGCGATTTCCTCGATTATGCCGGCGCAAAGCGGATCTGCGGTCTGCTCGCTTCGACGGTTTTTTTTTGACTTGGGGACGGAGGGTTTTTAAAAAACCAACTTTCGAGACCCCCCATTCGGTGTGACCAGACCTCCCTAAGCAGTTCGCTGATAAGAGCATTATCTTACGATAGTTTCTAGGGATGGCGAAATTTCTTCTCCGCTCTAATTAAATTTTAAATTTAATTAAACTTGAATTTCTATTACTTACTAATTAAGTTTTCTATTCTGTCCATATAAATAAATTAAGATCTCATAAACAAAACTAAGAATTTTACCACAAACGAAAAAAAAATACTGAAATATAACGATGTGGTGCCTCCAAAATGGGGATGTGGGTTTCTTTTAAAAAATAAGCCAGGACTTGATGTTTGATCGTAATTATCTGTTAAAATGGGTCTACGATATATAAATTGATTTTGAAATTTTGGAAACTCTTGAATTTTGGAATGTTTTTGTAAAATTTCTATGTGAAGTAAAAATCGTCACAAGCTGTGGGTTGAGTCTTTGCTTTAGGAAATAAATATCTAAGACCACAACCCAATCGTTATATTTTATATAACGATATATATAGCCATCAGTGGGGACCCTATAGGGGAAAACCACATTTTCAAGGGATCCCATCAGGGAAAATGGAAAAAGAATCTAAAAAATATTTTGTCTCAGGATTTTGATGCAGAATAATGGCAAATTGATCTAGAAATCGTTTAAGGTACTCCGCTTGAGAATCGGATGAGAATTGGAGAAGATATAGCCATCGCAGTGGACCCTATAGGGGAAAACCCTGTTTTCAAGGGATCCCATAACGAAAAATGGACAAAAAATCTGAAAAATATTTTGTCTCAGGATTTTGATGTAGAATGATGGCAAATCGATCTAGAAATCGTTTAAGGTACTCCGTTTGAGAATCGGATGAGAATTGGGGAAGATATAGCCATCACAGTGGTCCCCTATAGGCGAAAGCCACATTTTCAAGGGATCCCATCAGGAAAAATGGACAAAAAATCTGAAAAATATTTTGTCTCAGGATTTTGATGCAGAATGATGGCGAATCGATCTAGAAATCGTTTAAGGTACTCCGCTTGAGAATCGGATGAGAATTGTGGAAGATATAGCCATCACAGTGGACCCTATAGGGGAAAACCCTGTTTTCAAGGGATCCCATAACGAAAAATGGACAAAAAATCTGAAAAATATTTTGTCTCAGGATTTTGATCCAGAATGATGGCGAATCGATCTAGAAATCGTTTAAGGTACTCCGCTTGAGAATCGGATGAGAATTGGGGAAGATATAGCGATCGCTGTGGACCCTATAGGGGAAAACCACATTTTCAAGGGATCCCATCAGGAAAAATGGACAAAAAATTGAAAAAATATTTTGTCTCAGGATTTTGATGCAGAATGATGGCGAATCGATCTAGAAATCGTTTAAGGTACTCCGCTTGAGAATCGGATGAGAATTGGGGAAGATATAGCCATCACAGTGGACCCTATAGGGGAAAACCCCATTTTAAAGGGATCCCATCAGGAAAAATGGACAAAAAATTGAAAAAATATTTTGTCTCAGGATTTTGATGCAGAATGATGGCGAATCGATCTAGAAATCGTTTAAGGTACTCCGCTTGAGAATCGGATGAGAATTGGGGAAGATATAGCCATCGCTGTGGACCCTATAGGGGTAAACACCATTTTCAAGGGATCCCATCACTTTAGAGAAGAATTAAAACATTGGATTGTCGAGAAGTGAGATAAATCCTTAAAGGACTTTCTTATTTGAAAAGTATTTAAATAGTTTTTATTAAAGCGTTATACCAGGCATCGTATGACCTATGACTGGTCCGATGCCACTACAAGCTAAGGCTCCTACATGGCTACTTAAGGTATATCCTACTAGATCACAGTTGGGCGGGGACACGGGGAAGTCCCTTGATTTTTTGAGAGGCGAACGATCTATAACAGGCTCGTTCCGGCCACGTTCTCCGAGAGGATCATCTTCTGGACGTCGCAGAACACATCCTTGATGCACCGTGTGTCCGTGGCGACGGTGAAGTGGTAGTAGCATTCCCGCTCCGAC
The DNA here is from genome assembly GCF_030179905.1 of Drosophila bipectinata. Lineage (NCBI taxonomy): Eukaryota > Metazoa > Arthropoda > Insecta > Diptera > Drosophilidae > Drosophila > Drosophila bipectinata. The sequence continues at coordinate 6,786,456 of NC_091738.1, forward strand.
GTTCCCAGATCGACCTGATTCCGCGAGTGGCGCTTGAAGGGTTCTTGGGTGATGTCCACCAGTTTCTGTTTGATGAACATCTTCGTCCAGTCGCTCTCATCGAAGCAATTGTCTTGCTGGGGACGCTTGCAGAAGTCCTCGTACTCGGGAAAGTAGTCCACAATGTGCTTGCCAGCCCGGATCTTTCGCTCCATGATGTCGTACTTGTTGAGGAAGACTATCAATCCGGCGGAGGCCAGGAAGCGATTCTGCCACACGGCTCGGAACAATTTGAGGGCCTCCTGCAGTCGATTCTGGGTGGGATCCTCTCGCAGATTCTGATCGAACTCGCTGCATGAGATGAGGAACAGCACTGCCTGGATGCCTTCGAAGACCTGGATCCACTTGTTGCGCTGATCCCGCTGGCCACCCACATCGTACATGCGGAACTCCTGCTCGCCGCCGCCCATGCTCTTGGGGATCTCCACTCGGAAGGAGATCTGCGAGATGCCCGTGGTGATTTTCCGGCTGTGCAGGATGTCCTCGGTGCTGGGTATGTACTCAACATCGCTGATCCGCTCAAAGTTGTCCAGGAAACTGAAGTAAAAATAAGAGAAGAGTAAGTATGGAAGTCCAGGGTATGAAATCTTTCAAGGATTACTTACTATTTCGCGCTATCCAGGAGAGGGAATTCATTGGAGCGATTGTAGCAGGCGCGGATTCCCACATCATTCCAGAGAGCCATGACGTGATCACAGTACTCCTAAAAATAAAGAAAAAATAAATATTTAGTTATGATAAAGGCAATAAAATCAGATGTTTGCCAAGTTGTAAGACAATTACGAAAGAAAGCTATTATAAAGGTATCAAACTATTCTCAGAATCGGGAAGAGGTTGGCAGTAGTTGGCAATAAAAGGCTTCAGTTGTGAAACCTCTAATCGAATTGCAGACTAATTGTTTAATGATGTAAAGAAAGTCACGACCAGTAGGCAAAAAAATCAGTTGGAATAAGTGGGTTTGTGTTTATCGGGCCATTGTCTAATCAGGCAACCGGAACCGAATCACCATATCATAGAGGTGCTTAACTTTTGCCATATTTCTCAAAGATTCAGATTACTCACTGGGTAAAACATAAAACCCTGAATGACTGGCAGCAGGTACCGCCCAGCCCCCACCCAGTTTAAAGCCCGAATGGTACATTATTATATTTTCTAATCTTATCATAGGCCATATAATGACCGCTGGCTGTAGAGTTAGAACCACATACTTGTATGTATATATAGGGTATGGGTATGTGGATTTGGGAAAGTGGATGATGAATCATGTCCAAAGACCGCTGCAGCTGGGACAGTGCGGCAACTTGAAAAACATAAAGCTGTGCCAGGAAGTCCGATTTACAAAACACTTGTTTTGAAAACTTTTCAGACACATTCCCCGCCTAGCTGTCCAATGGATGGCCCATCAATCAAATCGCTATAGAAAGATAAGGTATAACGAATCGGCCGAAAGCCGCTAGAGATTTGACGCAAGTCCCATTCGACTTCAAAGTCGTTTTCCCTGTGTCTGAAGTGCAGCTAGGGATAAGATACCCGGTACAGATACGAATACTTGACAGACCGAAACTCACCTCATTCATGTATTCGGGGGCCAGGCTGGGCAGGGAGAGGATATAGTCGGCTGATCGCTCGCTAGTGCAACTGCCGAAATCGATTCCGAGGACTCCCATTTGAGCCACCAATTGCAGGATACTGTCGTGGATGTTCTGGTATATCTCAGGTACCTTATCACGGCGTTCACTATAAGGCAGAATAAGACACTACCTTAGTATATAGATTATAATAAAAATATATCCTTGTTGACTTACGCGTCCGTGAATCCATTGATATGTAGTATCCTCATCTGTTTAATGATGGTGGTCTTGCCCGATTCGGCCGTGCCCAGGAGCAGGATCTTTACCGGTGTATCGCGGAAGGGTGACTTGGCCATGTCCTTGAGCATGTGGTGATCATGCACCGCCTGGAGTTCGGCCTCCTTCTGTCCGATCGCCGCCTGCTTTGAAGGTTGTTGGCGCAAACAGCGCAAAAGTCTGCAGAAAAGTGGAAGCGAAGGCAAATTTACTTAGCGGGTTGTTTGGCGACGACTTCTAAGGAAAAACAATCCCCACGGTCAACACGATCAGCGTACTATATATAGATACTCAAATACAAGTGTTTGCATACACCCCAAAGACACAGTCTCGAAAAGGCACGAGATATACCTACCATTCACCCACGTATATGTACCCAACTCCTAACGCTCCGTCGGAACTGCCTGTGTGATGTATGTTTAATTAAAAGCACACAGAAGCACACCCGAGACAGACACAGATACGGATGAGAACTACGTGGTTTTTACTATACTACCCGACTGAGAATACGCAATAGATAAAGCTCCTATGGACCCCAAATGGAGAAGGGCAGGGGTCCAAAAAGGGGGTGGTGTCTGGGAGCTTGTCTGACGCATTGGAAGAGGTAATATTTCCAATCAGTAGTTCAAACTTTAATTAGAAATAATGTTGTGTAGTTCCCCAGACGTTGTAACCAGAGAGAGAGACAGTGTTTTAGAAGAACTTTAGACTAACTATATTTTAAAAATGCCAGTTCATCCTAACAAAGCAAAAAACCTGACTCTGGCTTTACATTGAAATCAAACAGAACCTCCATTAATCAATAGAGATCTGGTATTGTGGAATATTTGGTAATTGGGACTTTGATTGGATCACGTTTTGAGATATCGCCAGACATCATAGCCAGGCATTCCAGACCTCAAACCTCAACCACTAATTGGGCCAATCTAATGGCCAATTTATTTCATTGACTAATGGCACTAATTCATTGGAACAGTGGAAAAATTCTGCAAGCCCATGCCAAAAGCTAACGCACTTTGCTCCAGGCGAAGTGATATCTCCACCATATACTCTACGAGTCATGTGAAAATCATTGAGGTTGAGTCGAGGGGGGGCAGCCAATCGGATGGGGATAGGGAAAAAGGCGCTTGCAATTTTATGGCCGGCAATTCTAATTGGACGATTGCCAAAACTTACTCAAGACCAATGGCTCTTGCTGATTCCACGACCTTATCGTCGGCGCCCGCCACTCCAGATACGAATACGATACGAATACTCTTCTCCTTATCGAATTACTTGGCTCGACATCCACACTCCTTTCGAGCCGATGGACAATCTATGATGAAACCCTTCCTGGGGCTGATTTAAATGTTTTTCGCGGCGGCCATCTGTGGCGGTCCTAACCATAACCAAAGATTATACAGTACATAGATGGGACATCTCATACAAAGAAAAATTTTCTATGGCGGGTTCCAGCAGTGGAACCCGCTGGAACGAGCGGGTTCCATTGCGCGACAAGTTAAGTTTGAGAAATTTTTCGCGCGACAAAGAATGAGGAATAGCCCAGTGGTAGAGTGCTTGGCTGGTGTACAAAGTAAAACGAGTTCAAACCCTTCTCGGGACAACCATTTTTTTTTAATTTTAAATCTATTTATATTATTGTTTTATTATTTTAATGTGTTTTCCTAAATTTATAATCCAATAAAAAAAAATACAAAATTGTAAAATCACCTTAACATCGTCTCAGTTCGTAGTGGAACCCGCTGTAAAAATGTCTATAAGTGCGGGTTCTACGGCATTTTGGCAGGCCGCGTCGTGGAACCCGCTCTCAATGTTTTCATTTTTTCCGTCGTGGAACCCGCTGTAAATGAAAACATTTGAGAGCGGGTTCCATGACAAACGGCTGGCAGATGAGAGAGGGAAAGAGAGAATTCTATTTTTAGATCGTAACATCTTTGGAACGATGAAAGTTTGAAACGTTCAAATCGAACCAGTGTGAGAGCAAAGAGATCAGAAATATCTTCTACTATCCTTACTCGTCAGCTCTGTTTTTGGTATGGATTCTAGCGCTAACTTTATAACCAACTTTAAGTATTACAAATTCAACTTCGACGATAGCCTAGATGGAAAGCGCTCGCTCCTTAACATTGAGGGTCAGGGTTCGATTCCACGGGTAAGAGAAGGTGGTTCATGCTGTTATTAAGAAAATGGATTTTTTATGATTGTTTTTATGATTGTTTTTATAATATTCACTTTTATTAGTTTTCATTATTAATATGTTTATATTAACTTTATTATTATTCTTTTTAAATTCATAATGTTACTATTGTAAAAATAATTATGTTGTTATTAATTTAATTATGAGAAATTAGCGGAAAGGGGAAAATAGTATCGGACGTGGTGGATGACAAAATGGCGGACGGACTCCCTTGGAACTTTATTTACCGGACATAATTTTTAATTTTTTTTCTTTAATGCTACATTTTTCTAAACCCCACGCGCAATGTTTTCTTATTAAAACTAATAATAAAAACTCTAATATTTTAATTTTGTGATCCTTACAATCTCCGTCAAAGTATACTGGTGTCGATTTTTTACATGCTTCTACAATTTTGGCCCTTAAACCAATCGCCTCTGGGTGTTGTTTAAAAATCTTATCAAATACTTCTATATGCGTCGATGAGGCGTTTACAAAATATTGAGTTGGGGCAATTAGACTACCGAAATCACTATCCGAGTGATAATTTTTGTGGAATAAAAATATTTCACTCGGCGCCGATATCCTTTCGTCCTGTTTTATTATATCTTTTTTGCAAGCGTCACAATTTATTTTTGGAAGGGTCTTTGAGGCCACATAACCTATAAAATACCTTTCAGACACAAGTTTTAAGTTAAAATTAAGAGATCCAAAATAGTCATTATCAATGTCAAGTATGGTATCTGTGTTGCAACTGTCTATGATGTCTTCGTCAAGTAATTGAGCTTCGTCAAAAGAATTTTGTTCAGGGGTCATTGATATAAATGGTTGCTCAAGAGGCTCGTCAATTTCACAATTTGCAGATGAACTATATCTAATAACTTTAAAAGACATTATTCTTGCCATAGTCGAGTTTAATTCAGCCACTGAAGGATTATGATTATTTCCCCCCTTCTGTCTTAGCACAGCAAAAGTATTTTCTAGGCAGTCCTGGTTAAAAGATTTTGTCATAATAAAAAATTTAGTTTCGCTCTTAAAAAGGTCCGAAGATAACATGACAATAGCATTTAAAGTCATCCCAATTCCATCCAAAAAGAAAACTTTTTTTTTCTCATTTACGAAATGAACGTCCTTTATATAATTCTTAAAATATTTTATATATTCCAATGACTCGCTATTTTTTTGCAACGCTGATCTGTATTTATTTTGTCCATATAAACTCCCACTATTCATGCAATCAAAAATTTTATCCACCTTTTCTATAAATTCTGCAGTAGATATGGCTACTTCGTTAGAGACTGAACTAAATTTCACAGTGTCACAAATGGTTTTAATGGCCGCCTGAACGGTTTTACTAAACAATTGTGTCGCATATTTCACTCGCATTTTCTCAAAGGTGTTTGGAAATATATGCTTTCTTGTTAATTTTGGGCACATTTTTGTTTTTTGGTCTTCTTCCTTCTGCCACAACTCCTTCAAGACCTGGTAGCTAACCTGCCCGTCTGGTGTATTTAAGTCGCAGGTCTGCAGACCATTTCTTAATGATTTAATTAAATGTGGAAAATCGTACATACAATAAATACGATTGTTTTGAAATATAAAAAAAGGGTTTTCCGTAGTAGCCCCGAGCTGAAAATAGCAACTTCGGTTGGCAGAAGCTTGATCACATATTATGGCCTTTACATCTATACCTAAATTAAATAAAATTTTCAAATTTTGTTTTATAATCTCACATAGGTCATTCGCTGAAAGGCCATTTTCGGAAACAAAATAGTTTAAAATCATACTCCAATTTGAGAAGATTGACTTTATTAAAAATACGCAAGTCTCGTTAGCTATTTTATTATTTCTTTGTAGTCCTACGCATTCAAACCCATCTATTAAATCTAAATTAACATTATACCTCAACTCTTTTCTAATTGCCATTTCGTCCATCACAAGGACGACTTGGAAATCATTATTTTTTTTTATTTCTGCAGTCATTTTTTTTAAGTTTTCAAAGGAATTGTTTGTAAAACCCGGTTGAAGTAATTTCATAGGAGCCCATCGGTATAGAGTTTTTACGTGGGGCATGTTCAAATTTAAATTGTCCCTTAGAAAAGCATATGCTGAGTGCGACATATAGAAAATGTTTTGGGCCAACCATTGTACCTCTGGGGAGTACTCCTTGGGTCGTCTACTCAAAAGTAGTTTGCAAAACGTTTTTGTTTCTGGACTAATGTGTTCAATGGAATCAATTCTGTCAATAATACCACTTTTTGAAGTTTCCTTTTTTTTAAGCCGAATTGAAGGATATCTTTGTGATAATTTTTTTCGAAGATATTGAATTTTTTTTAATAGGGCTTGATTTTTTTTTTGAAAGAACTTGTTGGCTTTTAATATTTTTTCGCATTTCCTACACTGGTCTTCTGTAATATATGCTTCGCCGATTGGCTCAAAGGTTTCCTCATAGGCCACATCTTCCAACGCCATATCCAAATTTAATGTTGGAATAGCTTCCTTTTTCAAGAACTTCTTCCCAATATAAGCCGTCGAAAAATGGTTTTCACAAATTCTCAGATTCTTATTATAGTCCTCCAAGACAATGCCACATTTTTCCCTCCATACTTGTCCTAAAATTAAATCCGCGGACGGAAATTTAAAAAATTTTAGGTTTGGAAAATGACGCCTAGATTTCATGCAGGATTTAACGCAGCATTTCATTCCAGAAATCGCTAAATTTTTCTTTGTTCCGCTCATGTTGTCGCTTCTAATACCATAGACCAATTGAAAATTTTTTTTTAGCAGCTTTCCTTATATATCTTTTATTTAGTAATACCAGTTCCTTTAAGACAAATTTTCCAACTATGTCTAAATTTAGGGTATTAATTATTTTCCGAATCCTTAATACTATTTTTAATATCCTTAGTATTTTCTTTATATACCAAGTCATTTTCATTTTATATAATCTATCGAAAGAGCTGAAAGATAAATAAAAAAAAGAAAAACATCGAAATCCTAAGGAGGATTCGAACCTAGAAAAATTGTACAGAGATCAATTACTCTACGCATTAGGCTACCACCCTGACTCGATCAGCGCGGAACAAAAGCACTATTTGTTCTACTACCACTTGACGTATTGTAAACAGAAACGATGAGAAATTGAAATTGAAATTTGGAAGCCAAAACATTTTAACTTCGTCGTGCGAGCAGTCACACATACACACATAGGTTCACATTTTTGTTGACGGATACATGTGAAGAGTTCTAAAAATAGAATCGTGTGCATGTGCGTTCCCCCCTCACCAACAAGCTCGACGCAAAAAGTTGACCGTTTTGGGCCCTGATGTCCCATCTATGTACTTTATAATCTTTGCCATAACCTATCCATCATTTTTATGGCCCGTTTAATAAAAACTTAATCAAGAATTTTTCCCACAATTTCTGGTTTCCATCGATCGATCGATCGTATGGGTATTTTTGATGACTGTGACAATATTTACGGTACTAACTGTAATTTGATACTTGATTTTAACTGGTCCTATAAATGTAGTAAAGGAATTTATGACAGATTACAATAAACAAGCTAATCGCCACCGGTGTCCATTGACCTCCTCCCGATCCCCAGCCTGGCAACAAGGAACTACACAACTCTGCCATACAAAGTCTGCCTCCACAATTGGATGGAGAAAACAAATAAACAGTCGGGTTGACAGCTGCCAAATAGTACGTGCCACTAATCTAAACAAATAACCATAAAATTGTATAATTTATTCAGAGATAATAATTCGTTGACCAGGTAATTAGCCCGGACAACCAAGATGCGTCAGTGCTGGACGGGATTGCATCAGCAAATATCAAAAATCGAGGTTTAATAATTGGATCTCTGGATAGCATTGATATGGGACTTTCACGAATGAATCGGAAATTGATTTTGAAAGGTCAAACCATATAGTTAATTGGTATTATCTGGCCGACTGGAAGTCTGATTCGGTGACTAAATATAGCACAAATATATTGGATATTCCGCCATGATATCATTCGTACTGTCCTCTGATAGGAAACCATTATTGGCGGTTCCTTCATTGGCTTATCGGGCCGTTTGAAGGCTCCAACGAAACTGTGATTTTGGGGGGAAGTTGGTATTGATAGCAGCTGGTATAGCTGGTAATCGTATACCCAGAGACCCACTTCCCTGGAAGTAGAATACCCACCTTAATTTCATGCTTCTGAGTGTTGTATCAATTCTTTCCAATCGATGATTGTATCTTCGATTTAATGTGAATTTTATTTTTTTTATTGACTTGTGGTTCACACTGGTAATGTACACTTTGTTATTGAATTCTGAATTCCAATGGATTCTGTTTACAGTTCTTTGGTCTGACTCTGTTTATGTAGCACTTGAGTTCTTGTCACTGCCGTAATAATATCCATTTGTAGTACGTATCACTGAACCATATTCTGTTTTTATTATTTGTGATTTTTTTGCTTTTCAGGGTTCCCTTCGGGTTGAATAGAGGAGGGCCCAAACACGTCTAACACCGTTTTATGATCACACAGCACTGAAAGCCCCAACGAACGGGTTGAATTCTTAAATATCGGCTCGTTTCCATTCGGCTGGGTGATAAGGCCGAATCTCGGAGAGAACCCACAGAGAGAGATTGGGGTCTAGAGGGCTTGGGGCGAAGGGTTTTCGGAAGGTGAGGGGAGTACCCCATGGCAGCCCCGAATCGTTTGTTAATTGCTTGTACGGGTGTTCGAAGTAAGAATGTACAATATCTCCCGATAAGATAGCAGGTGTGGGGTGCCACCTCCACATCCACAAACACCCACAATGTCGCCCCATCGGTGGCTAAGAGAGTGCTCCACCAGGTGCTCCCTTAGGTCTGGAAAATTTGCCAAATCATCAACAAAATCCAGTTTAAAAGGCTTTCACCCGATAAAAGGATACACAGTGGAAACATTCTATATCTTTAGAAGCATTAGTTTAGGTTTAAGAACCTTTTAAGGTTTAAAGAACCTCAAGAACCTTTATAGACAAAGAAATAAAAGTCGTATGATTGTAATATCATACTACTACTTTCTAGAAAATTTGATAATAAAACCATTGAAGTTGATTATTTGGTGAAATGCTTTGTTTTACGTGACTTTGTTTCTAGCCCATTCTAAAAAGGGATATTCCCCATCCTTAGACTGTATAGAAATCCTTAAAAAATATAAAGAAGATCTTGAAGTTTTTCTCCTGTTTGTAGAACAGGAAGAGCTTTTTAAATCTTGGAATTATATTATATTATTGTAACATCCTATTATTTTCATTCAAACATATATCCGAAAATCCCCTAATTCCCTAAAACCCAAAACCCCCTTTTTAGTGCTACCTAGACCCACTGTTGTCCCATTTGGAACTTTACCCCTCTTCAGTGGCTGCGCCCTTGACAACTATGACTGCACTCGATCGGCTGGTGAGGATTATGAGAGCCAAGTCGAGAATGGTATGATTGTTTGCATACTGAAACAATTGTTTTGCAACTAACTGCACTCCATGGAACTCGTCGAGCAGGGCACTCGAAAGAACATATAATTAAAATTCCGGCCCTCGACAACCGACAACGAACTGAACCCAGAAACTGCACAATCCAATCCAGACCTGAAAATGGAACCTTATCGCGTCTGGATGATAACTGGGGGGAGAGATTTGACCCACTGTCAGGGCCCGTGGGCTTAAGGGTTTGCGATAGGTTAAGTCACTACCCAGTATCCTCGGTTCAAGGGGGTTCACTGGGACCTCTTGAAGCCGTTTGCCCGATATGGATCTACGGGGGTGGATCGAGAAGTTGTGGCCCCAGACTCAAGGTCGTTAACTGCTCGAGCCACCCACTTATCGGACAGTCGATGTGATCTGATTTGCCTCTCCTCCTTACTCTGTCTAGTATATGGGTTTATTGGCAAGTCGTCTGGCAGCTGGGAGAAGAGTGACGATTCCCGATTATGACGGCCAGGCCCATGTCTCATTTCGTGGCGCAAAAATTTTCCTAAAAATTGTGAGCCATAAAGTCGTTTATGGATCCCGGCCCTCTCACTCGATATTACTTCTGGAGAATCGCGGGTCTGTCAGGCGAGTGTCGAGAAACTTTAACCCAAAAGCGAAATATTTCGCAATAATTTCGATTATTTTCAATTAGCCAGCACACGTGAAGGGAGCCAGCGACAAAAACAGAACGGAATTTAAAGACAGGAATTTTAACTATTTTGTTTACCACTTTTAACACTTAACATTAAGATTGAAATTCATAGAAATAATAGGTACAGACCCAAAAAACAAGTCGCCATTCATTTCCCAGTATCAGTCGTGATTTGATTTGGTATTTGGATTTCCGTTTTTTCGGGACAAGAATTCGAAATCAAGAGCACACACACAAATCGTACTATATGACTATAGACTGACTGGCCAACAGAATGCCAAGTAGTAAGTAGTCCTCTCGCCAATCCGTATTCGATTGCTTATATAAATCCCGATGGCGCTGGGGGACCGTAAATCTTGATCCGATTGGAACTCATTCCGAACTGTTAGTCGGGAATGGGGGACTGGGGATCACGGTTCGGTGGCGGCGCTAATCGTGTGGAACCTTTCTTTGGCGAATAATCTCTGCGATAATGCATAGGAAGCATACTTGAGAACCCGATATTGGGTATAAATTAATTGAGAGCTAACGATCTAACTGTACTTCACTTTATTCATAGGAAATATTTGAATCATATTTCCCGCATTCGAAAATTCAAAAAATTTTCCATTTTCCAACACTAAAGAAATCATTACTAAGGGTGAGGTTAGGACATCACTAAGGAGGGCTAACCATTTAAATAATCTCTTCTAATCTAATTAATTGCTTATCTAAATTAATTGAGAGATAATAATTTAAACATACTTTATCCTCATGAAATATTTAAGGTCAGGTATTTTACAAAAACTTCCCATTTTCCAACACTTAAGACAGCCCTACTTACGACAGTCCACGTAGGTGACGAATTACAAGCTTTAAGTATGCGCTATATGACTATTGCATATATTAAGCCATAGAAATAACAATATTTCATAATAGTAGAGTGAAAATTTATTAGGCCCTAAGGTGTCATATTAAAGTTAATTAAAGACTTGGCGAAAATCAATTAAATAATCGATTTAACTTAAAAACTCAGCACATGATAAGGTACACACAGGTAAAGGCAGTAAAACCCATGATTTACTGCCCTAGGGAATTGGCAATTTTGAAAATCATTGGAACCGGCTCACGTAAGCTACTCATTCTTTGCCGATTCGATCTGGAATATGACAGACAAGCCCCTGACTTCATGCAACCACGTAAGCTTCTAAAATCGAAGCATTACCCCAAAAAACTGAAAAAGAAACGTGATTTGCACTTGGAAATCGCCATCCATCAAGTGGAGAGTCCTGATATCACAGCCCCCAAAGCTGATATATGTGTACCTTCACCTGGCTTGTTATTTGTCTAATTCGACAACTTCGAGGGCAGATAAACGAGGGCGTTTGTGAGGCGCTTAATTTTGCCATTGTTTTTGTTTTGGCTGCAATGTTGACAAGCATTTGATTAAAGAGCAATGGGCGAGTGGGTGGGTGGTTGGGCGGTGGGTGGTGGGTGTGGAGCACGTCTCTGGTTCATGGGTGGTATAAATGGATATGGCTGATGTATGAACAGCGGGTTGAAGTTGAATGATAGCCACGACGCTATAAAATGGGTGAAAACAAGTGAATCACAGATACCGAGTATCTATTTTGTTTTTTGGGAGTTAATCAAAGAGAGTTACAAAAGTCCCCGATTGAACAACCTTCAATTACGACCTCTTCATTTCTTGTTTCATTTTTTTTTTTTGCAACGTAAAAAATGTGATTTCATAACTAGAGTATTTAATGCCTAACACTAAAGCTAAGCTGTACTATTAATCGCAGTTCCAATAAATCAAACGCTTGATCCTGAAGGGCTTTCAAGTTCCATTGCCCTTATCCCTTATGGTGGCAACAAAACAAAATTGTTGAACTGCCCAACTCTCATCTGAAAATAGAATTCCTTTATGTGGCCCCCCGTATTATAAAGATTTTGAGATTATCGGTACTTAATCGCTTAATAATTGCCACCGAATCGTAAAGATGTTAGTAGCCACTCCCATTTTCCACTTCAACCATGGTCCCAGTCCCAGTCCCATTCCCAGTCCAGGTTGGCCATTGCCTGGCCACGTGTTTATGGCCTACTTCTGGCCCGTATCTAAACGAAAGCAAGTGGTTGGATTTGAATAAGTTAGTAATAACATTTAACTCTCGATGGATGGTTGATTGGATTACAATTGCGTTGTACCTGCAATGTACTATCTAGGTGTAATCACCATTACTCATCATTTAATAGTTACAAGCTTTAATATTTTAGCTATCATAATTTAAAATACCCTCCCTGTAATATATGTAGATTTTAAGGGACTTCCCACATCACGTTTTAAAGATTTACAGCCGACCGATTCAATCGATAACCCAATCAATAGTTAGTTGCTTGAATTAAGCTTTAAATCAATCTAATTAAGCTGATTAAACAACAGAAAAATAAAACATGCATGGCTGTCTAGTTAAATATATGTATTATAATATGCTTTACAACTAGGCGGAAACAATTGGGGGATACACGAAGGATCGAATGTATTGCGATACAGGGATGCGACCGACCGGAAGTGGCCCCTCCATCACTTCAGAATGGACCATTTGAGCTGTTCACGCGCCGATTGCAGTACCTAAAAAAATAGATAGCACATATAGAGATTCCACAATAAAAAGACACAGTTAAATTCGATCAATTAGCTAATGAAGGAAGTCTAGAAAGAGTTACTACAAACCACACTTATGTATGTATATATTTTTATCAAGAAAGATGTATACTCAACACAAACGATAAAACAAGTACAGAAATTAAAACAAAAAAGCTACTAAATATAGATGTATTGAATGCCTACCGTACGTAATTTTATCAAATGAACCAAATCAAAATGAGGGTAAAGTTCCAAAACATTTAAAATCATATTTATTTGTTCAGATTTCATGTACAATGGATTTGGTAAATTTTTGGACGTGGGGCAGGGGGAATTGGACGAATGGTAATCAAATTACGAAACAAAACAGGACAATACTATTAAGTAGTACCGATTAAACCGGCGTCTATCATAAAATATTTGAAAGAAAACACTTAAGAAGAGCTACTAAATGTAGAGTGGCTACCAAAATAGACCATTTAGCGTGTTAGTTACCTGGGCAACGGTCTGTTCGGCAATGGGAATGTCATCGTTGCGCAGATCGACGCGTTTAACCACAGACGATGGATCCGCATCCAGGATGATTCTGTTGAGAATTAAATAATACAGATTAAATGGGGTAAATAAAGATGATAAGGCTAAAGGTCATCCAATTACAAAACACTTGTTGTGTACGTTGACAGAAAACCCAACCCTAACCCTACAAAGACTATGGATGACTCGGAAATATACACACCCTCCGTCGCAGATCTCATCAAAGGCCAGCATGATGATCTCGAGGTTCTCCAGCACCAGGCGCTTCTCCACGTTCTTCTTGAGAATCAGGCTGATGGAATCGTACAGGCAGTTCAGCACGGAAAGCAGGATAAGCTCGTTCTCGTAGGCGTTGCCCATGACGTAGAAGAACAGATCCACGTTGCTCTTGTAGACGCAGGTGAGGCCGTCCAGCATGATGATCTCCGTGTTGGAGCGATGCGTTTTGTTGAACAGGTTCTTCTCGAAGGCCTTTTGTTCCTTCAGCGTGGACAGGATGTTTTTGTCGTAATATTTGGCCAGGATGCGGTTGCCATCATTGTCCATGATGCACATGCCCTTGATGATGTCCTACAAGGAAGGCAGACTTAATTTTCATCCATAATTATGAATATTTTGCAACATACCATCATAAATCCGTCCATCTTTGCTTGTTTTCGTTGTTGTCTTACACGTCACTTTATTTACGTGTTGAACGATAGGTGGAGTGCAGCACCCCCTAATACCGGCGACGGTAATGGGTCACACTAATTTTTCCACCAGTGTTGGTAAACGTACGTCTGCCCATAGTGGCCGTTATGAAGCGGGTAACCGTTTCACATTTGAATTTTAAAAACTTTGTAGATAAGTTTTCATTGAAAAATGTTCAATCTACTTAGCTTTTTTTGTATTTTATGGAGAAGCTGTTTGAAACCACCCATTGAAACAACTGTCGAAACAAAATTGAGAATATCCGTAACACGTAACAGGCACACGTACAAATTTCGCCAAGCCAAAGAAACTGTTTTTGATTTGATTGCGTATGTATATTTTAAAAAAACCTCGATTTCGATATGGAATTACTGCCTGAGGAATATTGCCAAAAGCCGATTGTGGAGCAGCAGGTTCCGCGCTCCACTCGCCGTCGGCACGAGCACGATCCCATGGTGGCGGCCCATGTGGTGGTGGCCACTACGGCCGGAAAACCGAAACAGCCCAAGCCAGAGTCAAAAAAACTGCGCAAAAGGCTGGTTGAGTTCGAGCAGGAGAACCAGTCACTGGCCCAGACCATTCAGGACAAGAACCAGGAGATCAATGCCCTTAAAAAGTCTGTGGACTCTCTCAACGACGTCCTGAACTCGGTGCCCATTGACGAACTGCGTTCAAATTCCTCTATTGCCAGCACCAAGATCCTGGAGCTGAGCAAGAAGAACCGTCAGATGCGGGCGGAGCTGGAGCAGACGAAGAACCGGCTGGCCAAAAGGGATAACCAGATCGAGAAGATGGAGCGTGACTTGCGCAGCTACGAGGAGAAGTTGCAGGCGAATCAGGAGCTCCTGAAAAAGGGAACCTCCGCCGACGAGCTGCAGGCCAAGATCACCAGCATGCAGCAGAAACTCTTCGAGACCAGGAACAAGAACACTGAACTACAAACCCAACTGAAGCTAGCCCAGAAGTGCCTGCAGCACGAGATCGGCGAGTCCTGCAACATCAACATTCTGGCCAACAATCTGAACCAGGCCAACTGGCGCGGTCGGGCCCAGCAGATACTCACCCTGAACCAGAAGGTGCAGGAGCTCAAGGATCGCCTGATGTGCTTCGAGGAGAGGGCTGCCGATCGGGCGGAGTACGCTCCGGTTGCCGTTGGCACTGATCTGGAATTGGTGCCGGGCAGTGCGCGGTCGGCTGGAGGTACTCATCATGCCGCTAGCTTGGGTGCTGGAGATGGAGGCGGAAGTGGCGCTGCATCGTTCGATCGCTTCACTCCCGGAGTGCGCAAGAGCGAGATCCTGCACCGAGCCAAGGTGGAGTCGCTGGAAAAGGAGATAGTCAACCTCCAGGCCCAGATGGAGGAGCAGCGCAGCAAGATGTTGGCCCTGAAGGTGCGCAACAAGACTCTCAACGATGAGATGGTCAAGTACAAGGTGAAGTTCAGTGAGCTGGAGGAGCAGACGGACTACAACGGCTTGAATATGAACACCATGAACGATAGGCTGGCCCGCCAGAGGCAGCAGTACGAGGTCCGTTTGGATGACATGCGGGCCGAGATAATACGGATCACCGAGGAGCGGGACATCTCCCGGCGCCAGATGGAGGAGCTGAGTGGCATGCATCTGGAGCTGGAGTCGGTGGTTAAACAAAAGGATGTGGCTATTGAGAGTCTTCAGGAGATGATCAAGAAGTTGGAGATGGATTTGCGGGCACTATCTGGAGGGTTCCTTTTCTCATGTCGGGAATTTCGAAAGGTAAGCTTCGAGGAGGAAGTGGGGATTATATAAACATTCTCCAATCATAGGAGGAGTTTGTGGGCATCCTAGATGCCCTTGAGGTGGAGAAAAACCATCTTATGTTACTGACCAAGTCCCAGGGCGAGCGCCTGGAGGCCGAGCGCACCAAGAACGAGAATGCCCAGGAGCAGATTGGGAAACTGAAGACCCGCATCATCCGGCTGGAGGCAAAGATCAGGGAGCTGGAGAAGGAGCTCGATGTGCAGTCCGACAAGAAGAAGCGCACCCAGCGAATGGCCGACTATGCGAGTTCGCTGAGTCGCACTTCTCTTAACGGATCGATCAGCTCCTTCAGCTTCGAGAATCAGTCCCAGTACCAGTCCAACGCCACTCTCAGCTCGGCAGTGGGTGGAAGTGAGCCAAAGATGGAGGATCTTAAGAACCAGTAAGTCTTAAGGATAACTAGGATTTAGGTAATCTTTGACATTAATTTTCAGGCTGGAACTGGCCCAGGAGAAGATCGCCATGCTGACGGAGAAGCTGGACTACATCACCGAGGAGAAGCGCTCGGATGCCAAGCTCTTCGAGGAGACCATCAGCAACTCCAAGGCCATTATCCTGGAAACTATTATGGGGGCCCGCCAAGGAGGCACACCCACTTCTACTACCACCCCTGGCCCGGGGTCCAGTGATAGCAACTGACGGTGTGGAGGGATGATTTTTATTTTGATTAATTTTTACGTTACGGCATAAATACTTTATGGAATATTCCTAAAATTTCACTCTATAATTACATATATGTATGCTTCAACATAAAATGAGTCTATGGATGAGACCTTCTTTGAATTTTGACATTTGCAGAGGAAATTCTGGGTTTATTTGAATCTTGAATTGAAAATATAGAATATCATCAAGTCTTATCCTTCTCTTAACCGGGTCTATACATTTGCATCTCCATACTTTCTGCAGAAAGTATCTGCTACACATGATTGATTCAGGACCTTCTCCCAGATAGCTTGCTCTTGTAGCTTTTCCTGGAAGCTTCTCCTTCAATAGCAAATATTTCTCAGGTTTTCAATCATTCACTGATACGGATCTTCCGGCACCCGCCATATCAACTACTTCAGTTCCTTCTCCTGAATCTATCCTAGCTCTACCTTTAGAAACTACTTTTAGGTAATTTTTGATAGAGACTGCATAGTATTTGAAGGGTTTATTCGGAAGTTTGCAATTGGAGAATGGTCTTGAAGTATTATTTTCCAGTTTTTTATACCAGAAAGTAGTACTAGAAAAGTCTAAAAAACAGAAAGGTATGACAGATGTTGGTCTGTCAACAATAGGTGGAGTTATGATTACGATATATGGTCCTTATAGAGTGGATAATATTGTATCAAAGCCATCTTAGCTAAGCTACATCGAGGATAGATCGCTTTATCCATATTGTTTTTAGCCCCTCCATATCATTCTTAATAGAATTTCTTTTATAATACATTCAAGATTAAAACCAAAACCTAAAAGATTTTCATAAATTTTTATTTTATTTGTAACACGTTCACAAAACGAAGCCTTTGGCGCTGCTTCAGTTTCAGGATAAGATTAGATTAGATTCTGTGTAATTGTTAGGTGATTCTTCCATATCCACTCGAAGCATTTCCAAACTGCGGCCTATATGCCTATGTCCGAGTGTGTGTGGTATGTGGGTGTGTAATTAAGTTAATAATACATTAATGTAGCTTGACTTGCCATAGAAAAACATTACTCCAATCACATTATAAATTATCTTCTGTTATTCCTCCTACTTTGCATCTGAAATTCGATCTCGATTCTTTGCATATTGTTATCTTGGATGTATAAGTTAAGTTAATCAGTATATTAGTTGCGTTCTAATAATGCATTATTGGTAATCTAATAAATTGGTTTTATCTAAAAAACACTTTGTTTTTTTTTAGCAAATTAAAGGCACTTTCAAGGATTTCTTTTGTGAAACGAAACAATATTTTCCCATTTACTTGTCTAGAGAAACAAACAATATTATCATCTTCTTAACAAAAATAATATATATATATATATAGATTATATATATAGATTAAAACACGTATTTCCCCCACTACAAAAAAAAAACAAGAACAAATCTTTGCCTTTGCCTTAAGGCCGCTCTACACGAATAAATTGACAAAATTGTAGGGATAATGGATCCAAATCCATATCAGATGATATCAGATTATGGACTCTGAACTAGGCTAGTACAAGAAGCTTTTTAAAAAAGCCTAAGAAAACATGGAGGGGGGGAAATCCTAAGTAGCCAGAAGCCCCATATATAGTATATAGTATGTATATTGATTATTTAGTGAAATTCTAATTTAATTAGAAAACGTTTTCTATATCAGGCTGGGCTGGAAAAGCTGGTCGTCTAGCAACCGTATATATAATTTGGTTAGCTATATAGAGCATTAGATTAGCTGATTAGCTTGTATATCCTTCAATAAATATCTGTATAAATTTTTATTATTCCTCTAAGGGCCTGTAGATAAATGCATACTTGGCTGGGCTAGCTTGGTCGCTCTCGAATTATTCATAAGCTGGAATCGGAATCGGATATCGCATATATATCTCACGATTCTAAAACTTCCGTTTATTTACTATATATATGATGGATATCAGATTGTTGGTTCTTGGTTGGGGGTGTTACTATTAAATTTTACACAAAAATTGTATCTCCTCCTAGCGCTTTTTACATAACTCGCTGCCTTGGCTATAAATATATATATTTATATATTATATATAGTAATTATATAACTATTTATGTATTTAGAGGGTGTGTGTGTATGTGTAGGATAAGTTAATGCACTAAGATTTGGAGCATCATCATCATCCACTGCTCCTCATCGCCTTCGCCGCCTGAATACATGATTGAAATAATAGTAGATGTCCTGCTCGGCCTGCTGTTGGTTCGGCGTCTTCCTGGCCATCTCCTGCTGCTGCTTGGGATCCACTTGCGGATGGTAGTTGCTGTAGTGGTTATAGCCATGCATGTCGTACGGATTGTGGTTGTGATGGCCGGCCGGTGCTCCACCCATCCCGCCGCCTACTCCTCCTCCTCCGCCATGACCGTGCCCATGCCCATGGGAGTTTCTCATCATTAGGTTCGCATGCATATTGCGATCCGCGACAAAGACATTGACAAAGAAGACCAGGACGAGCAGGATGTAGAGCAGGCAGACGAGGATCACCACAAACTGCTGGCGACAGCAGCAGTAGTAGAACATTCCCTATTATATAACCGCCTGCTCCACATAGTTGGCGGGCAGCATGCCGGTCTTGCCGGTTCGCTCCACCCGACCGGTCATCCAGCCCGAATCGATGGACTCCACCTCGAAGATGACGTCGCCCTCGCGGAAGCTAACCTCGTCGACGTCCTGCGCCTCGTAGTCGTAAATGGCCCGATAGACGCGCTGTAAAATTATTGAATATTATTTATAATATTTCTTTGAGGGATTATCTATTATTTTATTTTTTTTTTTTAATATCTCTAACTAGAGACTGACTAGTTAATCAAAAACATACGCACACAAATACTCTTGAAATGAGTACAAAGATTTGAAAGTTTCTAAACCAAAAAAGGATTCTATTCAACAAGTTACGACCAAATCCGATAGCTTTTCTAAATCTCTGGTTGGATCTGGTCTCCTGGCTCTTTGGGTTACTCACCAAAGCTGTGCTCTGGCGCGACTGCTTATCCTGCAGCGACACATAGGATGGTTGCTGGCGCATCTGCTGCTGCTGTTGCTGTTGCTGGGGAGGATGCTCTTGTTGCTGCATCATCTGGACCTGTTGGTAGTACTGCTGCTGCTTCTGCTGGTGGGCCTGCTCGGCACTGGTTAGGGAGCCATATATACCATTGGCCGGATCAATGTCCGAAATGGAGCCAATCCTCTTGGGGTAGACACTGTTGCCTGTGGAGGAGGTGACAAGTTAGTGGATGATTCTACTGGAATCTCTAGCTGGGACAAGGACAAAATATGATGATATTAGGCGATGGATTCACATCGAGCTGAGCAGCGCACTATCTCGAACTACCAGCTAGCCTGCCCCCTTCTCGGATAACTTACCACCTGCTATGCCGCCGCGCGGCTCTGAGCTGTAGACCAGAGTGGTGCTGGATCGTCCGGCGGTCGGCACCGGTCGCGGCCCATCCGTCAACGGATCGTAGTCGGCTATCTTTCCGATATTGTTGGAGGCACCTCCTCCTCCTCCGCCGGCCATCAGTTGCTGCTGGCTGGGGACATGTCCATTGCTCGCATGTGCCTTCAGGTTGACGGCGTTCTCCGATGGCGTCGCTGCGGCGTAGTTGGGCGAGGCATATATCTGCTGCATATGATTCTGGGCAGCAATGGCATTCTCCGAGGGCGTCACCGTGGCGTAGTTGGGTGCAGCATACAGCTGCTGCAGATGATTCTGGGCGGTGATGGTAGTTCCCGATCCCGGTGCACCGGCCACACTGTGCTTGCTGCTGCTCCTCATCTGGGCCACGTCGGTGTTGCTGCCTCCAGCACGCATCTGCGGGGGCATCATCTGGCTGTTGGATCCATGGCCATTGTTGTTGTTGATGATGGCGGTGTGGCTGTTCTGCGAGCTGCCACCATTGCTGGGATTGTTGTTCAACAAGCTGTGGTGCGATGGCTGCTGTTGCTGCTGCTGCACCGCCGTGTTGCTGCTATGCTGTTGCTGCAGCTGATGCTGCTGCGGATGATCGTACTGATCCACAGCATTGCCGCTGGGATGATGCGAGTTCTGGAGTATGGCCGAGCGCATCTCATTGTAGCTATTGAGGGCCTGCTGCTGGGGATTCAAAGCTGCCTGTTGCTGCACCTGCTGCTGCTGGGAGGTTGCTGTGGGATACAGATGTGAGGCTTGTTTAATGGCTTGCTGTTGCTGCTGTTGGTGGTGCTGTTGGCGCAACGCCTGGGGTTGCTGATAGTGGGCATAGGGATCATGCAACTGTTGTTGTTGTTGCTGTTGTTGATGTTGCTGCTGGGCTCGCTGTTGTTGTTGTTGTTGTTGCTGTTGGAGTTGTTGGTATGTGGGCGTTATGGCCGCTGTATTGTATTGCTGATGTTGTATGGGTGGCGGTGGCAGAGTTTGTTGCTGCTGTTGCAGATAGTGTTGGTGTTGTTGCTGCAATTGTTGTTGGTATTGTTGCTGCAGCTGCTGTTGTTGTTGTTGTTGCTGCTGTTGTTGTTGCTGTTGTTGGTGTTGCTGGTGTAGTGTCACGGCTGGCGGTATGGGTGAAGCTGTGGGTGCATATTGCGAGAATTGTTCAGCTGCCAATTGCTCAGAGAAATATTCCGATTCATCTTTTTTTTTTTCGAAAATATTTTTAATTTTTCAATTAAAATATACACAACATAGTCCACAGTTGTTGTTGTTGTTGTTAGTGTATGTTGGTGTGTTTTGGTGTATAAGGTTAACGGTAGTTCAGAAAGCACACAATATATATGTTTTGTTTTGTTGTTTGTTGCAGTTGATGTTGATGTTGATGTTGATGTTGATGTTGATGTTGATGTGGGGAGAGTAGTGTGTGCCAACAAATGATAAACAATGTCCGCAAAAAACAATAATGAAAATAAACAAAAAAAATAAAACAAACCATAAAAAACGGAATTATAATCAATATTAATGACAATATGTGACAAAAATGAAGGAAATAAATAGGCAAGAGCTATCTAAATAATAGTAATTTTTTGGATTGATATAGGCTTATGTAGTGTTTTTATTAAAAGTGTTTACTCTTTTATGTCACTTGTTTCCTTGCATGAATGAATGACGTCAATAGACAATTATAAACACATTAAATCAATAAAGTTCATATAAATTCATTTCCACAACCCGACCCCAAAGGCAACTAACAATTACTAAGCCAAACAATGAAGCTTGCTGTTGAGTTAGATACACAAATATGGGAGATACTTTCAGGATGAGGAGCTGGATGAAGACCAGGATATGGATGAGGAGAAAAGAGCTACTCACTGCTGCTGTCGGAGACCTCGGCAGAGCCACGCTGCTTCTCCATGGCAGCCTTCTTCTCCAGATCGCCGTGATATGCCACATTCGATATGTGCTTCGTGTTCTGTTTGATCCTCAGCGTTTCCGGGTCATCAGCCACCTGCCGTACCAAACCAAGACAATTAGTATTCATTTAAAGTCCTGAGTCCTGAGACTCTTTCTTACCTGTGTAAATTTGCCTTTGGCCTTCTCAAAGTCAGCATGGTATTTAACATTCGATTGGATTTTCGTATTTTCGGCAAAACGTTTCAGTTCGGGGGTATCGGCAATGGCTGTTGCCTTGGCTTTGGGTATGTGTCTGAAAAGTCAAGAAAAAACAAAAAAAAAATTAAAATAGGATATAGCACAGAGGGGGTACACAGAGAGATCTATCTGTTAGGAGGAGTTAAGCAGTCAGTTGTTGTGGCAGGCCGCAGATAAAGTTCATCATCATCATCATACCCAGTTGCCGCCAGTGGCAATAGGAGATGGAGCTCCTCTGAATCGGGGAATTCTCCACGCCAGCTGGCCCAACTTTAATTCACGGAAATTCCACTCGGGTGGGTGGATTGAGCTCCAACTCCAGCTCGAGGGGATAACGAGCCAGAGCATATCCATCTCTGATTTCATGTCGGTTTCGGTTTGGTTTGGTTTGGTTTGTGTTTCGTGTGAAAACCTCTGACCTGTGCGATTTTTTTTTGTTTTTTTTTTGTTTATCAATTAAAACCCAGTCTGAAAGCCACGTTTGAATTTTTCGTTGGCCAAAGGCAGCTAACGGGAGATTATTCTGTGGCTAAAATGCAATTTATCACAAAAAGAAAAGTTTTGGGGTTTATGGTTTATGCCGTTGGGCATTGTCTTAAGAGATCTTTCAGAAGAAACCAGCCAAGAATATGGGTTAATAGTCTAGTTCTCTGAATAAAATACAAAAGCTTACTGATATTTTTGATATCATTTCACCCTCCAGAGACTAATACATCAATGTAATTATTGGCATGGCGCATCTGTTATAGTTATTTCAGAAAAGTAATCATAATGAACAAACAACCAGGCAGGCAGGCCAGCCACAGGACATAAATTCCCCCATCGATTTACTCTATTTTTTTTATATTTTTATTTGCGGATGAATACTGGCCATGGGTGAGTCAGTGCTTTAACCTATCAGGCGGCTAATCGATCGATCGATTGGACAACAGAGCACTGATAACTCCGTTGCTGAAGAGAAAGGTTGATAAACTCATATATGATGGCGTGTTGGGGTGCATTACCTCCTTACCACCCATATTGTAAACGTAATTGCATGCAAGTCAATTGGCATTATTGAATATTTATAGACATTTTAGCGATGTGTTCTAATCGCCTGCAGCTGCTGCTCCTGCTGGCCTTCGAAGAGTGGGTGTGGAGTGCAATAATTTGCAATTTGCGGATCTGTGGAATCCCAACCAGCGACAAACAATGGGAAATCGTAGCACACGCACAGAGGTGACCAGTGACTCTGGTCAGTGCTCAGTGGATGGGAGATAGTGGCACAAGGCCGTTTAATGACCACAGCAAAGGCATAAGCAACGAGGCATGTATGTAGGTTTCAAAGCCACAACGAACATGGATTTACTCTTAAATATATATTTTTTTTAAACAATAATTAAATAATAGCATAGTTGTTGATTTGTAAATGCTGCAGTTACTGCTTGAAATATAATTAAATAATCTAAATATCCTCTCTGGAATAATAGCTACCATTTAGAGTCAACAGAGACAGCCACAATAATACTAAGTATACCCCATAATGCATTATTTTTGTTGCAGTTGCAGTTGCTGCAAGCTTTAGCTTCACTTTGCTTTATCGTTCAATATGCGTTGCATGTAGAGATGTATGTGCCGCAGATAGAAAATAGAGTTGAGGTTTAAGGGTGATGGAGTGAGGGGAGTGCGGGGTTAGGGGGCGGCAAATAAGTGCAACAAAGCCCGAACCGCAGAAAGCATCGTCCGCATTGCTGGCACACATTGCTGCTGCCTGCTACTGTTGCTGGCTTGATGTTGCTGGTTGCTGGTTGCCAGTTGCTGGTTGCTGGCTACTGGTAGCTGGTAATGATGACATAACAATGCTTAAGCGCCCGGAGGCGACATTGGTGAGCGGTGGCCACCACCAGCGGATGTCTCAGCACGTTCCCAATAGATCAGCTGCAACACAAAAGCAACGGCAACGTAATGGGGCAGCATACACGTCACTAACAGCAGCAAAAAAAAAAAAAACTATCAAGAATAAAAATATGTGTGTGATGGACTCTCCTTTTTGTTTTTCTTGACTTTTTTACTCTTTTCATACCCTTTCCATAGGGTATTATCATTTTGGTCAAGAGTGTGCAACGTAGTGACATCTACGATCCTATAAAGTACATGTACTTTCGATGAGGATCACCTCCATATAGGAGAATACCTCCCACATCACTCTGAGCCATATAGAGGAAATCCCATTTTCAAGGTATCCCATCAGGAAAAATGGGGAAAAAATCGAAAAAATATTTTGTCTCAGGATTTTGATGCAGAATGATGGCGAATCGATCTAGAAATCGTTTAAGGTACTCCGCTTGAGAATCGGGTGAGAATTGGCGAAGATATAGCCATCAGTGTGGACCCTATAGGAGAAAACCCCATTTTCAAGGGATCTCATCAGGAAAAATGGACAAAAAATCTGAAAAATATTTTGTCTCAGGATTTAGATGCAGAATGATGGCGAATCGATCTAGAAATCGTTTAAGGTACTCCGCTTGAGATTCGGATGAGAATTGGGGAAGATATAGCCATCACTGTGGGCCCTATAGGGGAAAACCCCATTTTCAAGGGATCCCATCACAAAAAATCTAAAAAATATTTGTTTTTTGATTTTATTGAGGAAGAAAGAATAAGATAAGAAGCAGGACAGTGTGTACATATTTATTTTTTATTTTTCAGTGTTAGGTAAGGTAATTTCTGTAAAATACTTTAAAAACTTAATAGACTGGAAAAGGAACTTAGAATTAATTCATTACCTATTATAGTTTTTGCGTTTTAATTTTGTTTTTCCTGAAGCATTAATTTTATACAGACATATACTTCTTAAGCTTTAAGAAAATGAATATTTCAGAGTATTTAAAAGTCTGTAAAAGTACTTTTAAAATAAAGTCGTTCTTGTTAATGATTTCGCCACACAAATTGCTGTTGCTGGCAGGAAGATCTAGGATTCCTGCCCATCAAACTGGACTACATCCACGGCATCTCGCCCCCATGGCATCCAATCTGGATGCACAGTCCCTCCCAAAAAAAAAACCAGCCCAGCGTTATATAAACAAGGAAAACGTTTTGGACATTCATGTGATGTCAACATATTTTTCTGGATTTTCACAGTTGTTTTCAGCTCCACACTACATTTTCATATACAATCTTTTGTTTTTGTTTTTTATGTGGAACATGCTGTGCCGGTGATTGGTGATTGGTGTTGAGTTACCATGACAGTCTTTTGTTGTCCAACCAGTGTTGTCATTGTTTTTTATTTTTTTTTTCTTGGGCAATGGATCAATGTAAACCGAACCAGGGAGGGGCCTCGCCTCCTGTACTGAGATTCATTTGCCACTAGATATAAAGACCATTTATATTCAGAAATATTCGAAAATCATTAAGAGATAATTTTCCTTAATTCGCGCTTGCATAACCGAAAAAGAGAAATCATTTCACACATAATTTGCAAAAGCGTTAAAATTGAAATTAAATGCATGTCCGAGCCATGTGATTATGTATTTCTGGCAATGGCCCGTCAACGTCATCATCGGGTATTCCCATAATCCGTTGCAGTCAATCAAACCGAGTAGCCACAGAAATGGAGTTTTTGAAAACCCATTCCCGAGACAGAGAAAGGTAGTAATCCGGTGAAAGAGAAAGGGCAACACATATCGCGTGTTTAAAGCTTTTAAAATTCCATCCGTCTGTTTAGGAAAGGTGTGATATACTGTAGAGTATGGATGGTAATAGATGACACCACTCCCAGGCTAGAGGTTGGCTCATTTCGGAAGCTAAAAACATCGAGTGACCTGAAAAATACTATTAAGCATAAAATGTATGAGTATAGACCCTCATATCTCTCAGTCTGGCTGACCCAACTATTTTTTTGGTAATTGAAAAGGTTTTTTGTTGCTATTGTCCTATCTGAAGGAGGGGCGGCTTAAGTAATCAAGAGATCTTCCCTGCCATCCATCCATCCAAACATATATGTATATATATATATATCATGTTTTGTTCGGCTATTTAAGCCGCATTTCAAAACGAAAGTGGAAAAAAGCCGCAACAAAAATCTGTTGCAAAATGAAATGAGAGAAAAAGACAAGGAATGTGGCACACAGTGGGGTTGGGGTTGGGTTTGGGGTTTGAGGCATGGGCATGACCATGGTTCACTGGGTTTTTATGTTAATAAATAAATGCCAATGTATCAAGCAAGCTCTGTTCAGCAGATGTTTAACCCTTTTTTTTTGTGTAGCAAGGAAAACGAAATGAAATTCACAATAAATGCACAAAAAAAAATGAGGATAGTAAGTAAACCCAACAAGACATTGTAAACATCTCGTTTTCTAGTTCAATTCCAACTAAATGGGGCCTGGTAATGTAATGTATACAAAATTGTATGAATAGAGACATTCCAGCACACACACACTCATGTCCACATGGTAGTGCACTTTTGGCATGTCCTGGCCTAAAGCCGAAGCCGAGTAGTCCCTCCTGCTTCCTGCAATGTCCTTTGGCTCGGCCTTAGGTAGACAACGGCCAGGAAGCTTCTACTTCTGGCTTCTACTTCAAGATGCAATTAGGGCGTGGAGAAAGTTTCGTTTGTTGGGTGGAAAGGAGAGTTTTATCCATAAGCTTCGAGTTGTACTACAAAAGTCGGGCAGATCCTTCTTAGAATGGCTATTGCTTTCGGAGAGAGAGAAAGGATGGAATCCTCTTTAAAAACAGTTGGAAATCCAAGAAAATGCATTCAATTTTCTTTTCTGAATATGATTTGGGTATTGGGAGCTAAAGGTTTAGGGGCTGTTGTTGGTTTGTTTCAAAAGGTAGGGAGGTTTAGACTCAAGGATATATTTTTTATTGTTTCAAAGTCCTTTGGAAAAAATGGGAAAGGGATAGAAGCAATAGATCTCTGATCTCTGATTTAGCTTCTGAAGGAAAAAATTTCTTTATTTTTGAACTCCGAATATTTTTAATGACTTGGAAGACTATTCTCTATTAATATACGTATTAATCCTGTAATATATTTTTGTTTCCTTATTTTAATATATTTTTTTTAAGAAATTCTTTTAATAAGACTCTTGGTATGACTCTCCCTAATATCTCTCTAAATCTATATAAATATTCGTAAGATTCTTTAGTCTAAAGTAAAATGCTATAAAGTCCTAACACCTTACATGCTTTTATTAAGAAAACATAGTAGTTTTCAATAAAATACCCAGTCAAAAACACACTAAAATCCCTAGCTAAATATCTTCTTTTCAACTAACAATTAATTAACAATATTTTTACAGCAAATCACTCATTTTAAACTAACTAAACACTAAATCACTGCCATAAATGTTGCCATCCATCAAAAGTACTCGTCGTATTTAGAGCACTTCCTTCTTTGCGAACTCATACCAGAGTATGAGAGTGCTCCTTTTGGCCATAATTTCTAGGGGAGTCCACCAATCCAATTAACAATCAGTTGTCTGGCTGGCACTTCAGCTTCAGCTTCATATGTGGCCCAACTTTAATTGCACGTTTCCTCATTTATCCTGCGAATGAACTTTATAATTTATTGCAATCGTGTTATCCCCACTGGGCCGCATCATCCATGTCGACTGACCTGACCCCGGGCCTGAAGAAAGCGAGAAGCTATGAAAACTTTTTCGTTTGGTTTGACCCGTAACTCGAATGGGAAACAAAATCTTTTGTCCGCCAGACACTCAGCCCTAAGAACAATAACCCAGAAGTCAGGTCCCAGAAACTTCTCAAGCAATTACAAAATGCAAACCCGATGTGTGTTGTGCAGAACTTGGAATATATATATATATTTTTTGTGGTTTTTTCTTGGAAATACCCTAGAGCTTACTTTAGAGTTTACAAGATGCATGTTAAGGCAATAAAAATATAATTATTTTTAGGGGCTTTACTAAGGTCTAACATGATAGATTCTTTAATATTGTTCTTAGACCCAGTCCCAATGCCTTTCAATATGCCCTGGCATAAAAATCAGAGTCTCGGCTTTGGGATTAGAGTACGTGGAGTCACGTAATCGGGTGGCAGGGCAACATTTGCCGGATAGGTGCAAAATGGTTTGAGGAAATGCAGTGAAATGCAGTGAAAGTGCCGGCAAACGGAAAAAAGGGGCGTAACCGCCACGATACTACTTCTGGGCCGATTTCATGGCGGAATTTATGCTGGCGATGACATCAGTGGAAATTCACACAAAGCGACCGGGACATGTGTGATACTCGACAGGGAAAACTAAAGGCCCGGTTTTTGTGGGCAATCGAGGGGAAAGAGATGGTCCGGGGTCCGGGCCCGGCTCGGGACACTGCGCAATGGAGCTAACGGACGCATAACTCAATCCGCATGGAATTTTTATTCCCGCAGCGGTGGCATCCACAATAAATCTGCATTAGAGCAGCAGGACAAAATGGAGTAGAACAGGAAACAAGGGTAGGGTATCGTATCGTATCGTATCATCCTCGGAATAATTCCGCTTCTGGTCTGTTTTTGGCTCAAGGCCAGTAAATGCAGCCACGCACTGCAGCAGAACAGAATATTGGTAGTTGGTTTCTAGTAGAAGTTGGCCACAATACGACTACAAAGCCAAAAACACTTGCTCTCTTGTCCGTTCGAGCCATGTGTGTGACATTGTCTACAACAATGAACACATGACGACATGGCGAACCGAAGGGGGTGTTGCATGGTAACAGGGTTAGAGCTCATTTGGGCGGATAGGTGCCCCCCTTTCAAGTGGCAACGATTCCCCAAGCAAATCGTGAATGAAAAGCTCACCAGGGGTTTGGGATTTGGGAATAGTGATGATCGGTTTTCCATTAAAAGGAAGCTACAATCATTCTTTTTTTTTTCTAAGGAAGCTCCAGGAAAGGAGAACCTATTTTCTTCTGAAAAATTATTGGAGTTTAAATAGTAGAGATAAAATATGTTCAACTCCTGATAGATACCCCTTCCCATCTGCTGGTATTATATCATTTCCCCTCCCAACTAACCACTACTCTTATCAGCCGGAAATCTAACTAGTTCACCAGGTGAACTAGAATGCCCCTCTCTATGATGGCCCACAACTGCATTTCCGCATTCCTTGCGACAAACCCACCCCAGAGATGGAGGCTTGGGGTTCACACAGTTTGGAATGCTATTTTTTTTTTAGCCATTTTCCAGTGTATTTAAACGTTATCTTAACTACTTACTCCCACCACCAGCACCACCCGGGTGGTGGTATCTCCAGGCAGCGATTAGATAAACGACGCTAATGAAGATTGCCAGGCGAAATCAAGGTTGACCACCCCACCACCTACCTAGTGGGAGGGTTCCCCAAGTTTTGGAGTGGGTGCTGCGATAAGCCCCAACGTGATTGCCCCCACTGTGCTCTTCGCGGGCTAGAAAGCTAGGAAAGGTAGGAGGGGGGTTATGGGTTGAAACTTACGCCTCGCAGTAGGGCATTTTGTTGTAGCCCTTGTAGGTTTTCATATTGAGCGCCATGCCGCATTCTGTGCATTTGAAACACGTTTTGTGCCATGTCTGAAACGAGAAAGAAAGAAGAAAACGTTGCATTACAAAACAGAGAATCAGAGAAATTGTTGAGAATGCAATATTATTATTTGCCGCTGCTGCTCTTTGTTGCTTGTTAGCCAAATTGGCGCATTGCAACTGAACTGAAGTCTAGGCCAAGCCAACCATAAGAAGCGTTCTCAAAGGTTGCTCTCTCTCATCTCCGGTAAGTAGATATTTATGCGTATTTACGATGATATATATTTTCACCGAAAATTAATTGGTAGCGCAACGGTGAAAGATGAGAAAGCTGCTGGTGTTGAAAGTTATAATGGTTAATGGTTATAATTAATCAAATTAGCATATAAACTAAGAGACTGCTAGCCATAAACTTTAACTCTTTCTCCAAAAGATTCCCCATATCTTAAGCTTTGGACCTTCAACTTCAACAGAGATGGAAGATACCAAGATTCTATAGTTGTTTAGTTAAGTTATCTAGCAACTATCTTAGTTAGTACCGTTCGGTTAAGATAACTGGTTAGATAAGCTTTCGCCTAAGCCAGACAGATGAGAGCCAGACAAACAGACTTTAAAAATGTTGCGTGATTTGTGGTGACTTGGCAGTTGAAGAATCCAAAGAAGCTGCTGCAGACACACACACACTCTCAGATATAGAAGCTCAACAACTACCAGGGTAGTGAGTGAAGTTCTGATGGAAGTTGGTTTGATAGCTCGACTTTGTTGTTTGCCTGCAACGCGTTATGCAAATTTTCCGAAAGAGGAAAAAAATCTCAAAACCGCAATGGAGCCCCACATCCCAGTTGGTTGGTTGCCTGCCTTGACGTGGAGGTCAACAAACGATTAACTTGTCTGCGGATTAGCAAAAACGAGATGCGAGGGGGTACACACACTCCCAGGGTGAGAGACACCAGATGGGAGTACAAAATATTTCCTAATTGGTTTTCAACGCAGCCGACGACGACTACTGGAAGCTGGCTAAAAAGTGTTGCCAAAACAACAAAAAGAAGTCAACACCAAACCAGTTTAAACAACAATTAAAAGTGTAGACAAAAATAAAAAAAACCAAATTCGTTAGTTAATTGTTTAATGGAGGAAAGCTGCATAAAAATGAAAGATGTATGTATGTAAGCTCAGCTCACCACATTCCACATGGCCAGCAAAGAGAAAAGCTGAAAGCGAAACAATCTTTGACCCCGCTGAACTGAAACCGAAATAAATCATCAGATTTTTTCCTTTGTGGCTTGAATTTGACTGGATCTGGGGGGCTTAAATGGCTTTCCAGCCCAGGGCGCATGCGTAACAGGGGCACTGGGGTTTTGGGGTTAAGAAGATGAGGGCTAATTGAACTACCGTTGCAGACGGTTGTTACTGATAGAACTTTGGCTGTCGATCAGCATGCCACAATAAAAAAAATCGTATTTCTTTTATATTTTATTAAGAAATCTTTAGAAAGTAGTGTTGTGAAGTACAAATAAAAATCTTGGTCCAGCTAGCGGTGGTAAAATTTTCTGAAGATGCAATCCTTAAATATCGATTGTTGTTTCTTAACACTTTCAAACACTACTTTCACAACTTTATATACCGTTATGACATTTATGAACAAGACATGTCTAGCTAGCGGTGGCAAGCTTTTCTACAGATGGCACATCCTTAAATATTAATTGATTCCCTTTTAAACACTATTTCCAACATTTTCAAACACTAAAATCACAACTTTATATACCGTTATGAATTCTATGAACACGCCATTTCTAACTAGAGCTGGCAAGCTTTTCTAAAGATGGGAGATCCTTGAATATCGATAGATTCCTTTTTAAGCACTTTATCCCACATTTTCAAACACTCATTTATACAACTTTATATACCGTTATGACATTTGAGAACAAGCTAGAGGTGGCAAGCTTTTTTGAAGATGAGAGATCCTTGAATATCGATAGATTTCTTTGAAATCAATTTTCCTAACACTTTCAAACACTACCACTACCGTTATAATACTTGAAACTAAGTTTAAGAGCCTCCAACAGCTTTAAAATTCGTAAACATTTCCTTATATTACAGTTTCACTTTCGCTACCAAAAGTGTTGTCACAGTTGGCCCCCTTTGTTGGTGCATTTGTAGGTGTTTGTTGTTGTGCCACACACATGTCGGGGCATGGAATAAGTGGGCTTGTGCCATGGGCATATGTGATGCATGTGGTGAGGTAATCGTCGGTCGGTCGGCCGGTCAACTGACGTCTCCCCCGACAACTGCATTCCATTTCAATTTCCATTTTCTATGGTCGCGTTAGCCCAGTTTCTGGACTTTAGCCCGCTTCTCGTCTTGATTTTCAATTTGCGGCTCAATTTTCAAAAGTTAAACGTTTCCTCTTGTGTTGTGATGTTTTTCGGTTTGGTTTTATTGCTCACTCGCTTTTTGTCAACCACGACGAGGTGTTAAATTTGCATTCGAATTTGCACGCTTTCAACGTTTTTGTTTTCGTTTTCGTTTTTGGTTTCGACCAAAAGCGGCGATAAAAACAATTGGCATGAGCCACGAAATGGCCAGAGACAGGGGTCTCAGACTAGAGCAGGAAAATCTCGGATTACCATGGCAAACAAGCCGAAGCAAACGAATGACAAATGAGGGCAATGAGCAGCTCCACCACCAACAACAAAAGACTTAAAAAAGGAACCACAAAGACCAACAATAAAATCGGTAACAAAAAAAAATCTATTTATAAGTTTCTAGCCGAAAAAAAGCGGGGCTTGAAGTGTCAAAGTGATTTCTTCAAATTTGCATGGGAAATGAAACTGGGCCACTTGAAAATGGGAGCACAGATATGTTGTTGTCGATGAACTCTAGTGATATATGGCCATTTTTTGTAAAGAAAGTTTGCTCAATACTTGCTCTTAAATGATTTCGAGACTTTCATTGTGCAAGATTCAAGTTTTTTTATCTTTTTATCTGAAGTAAAGCCCTTAAATCTTTTGGTTTAAGAACTGAAGAAGAAACTATTTGATAGTCTAGCGATGGTAAGCTTTTCTAAGGATGGGGGATCCTTGAATATCGATAGATCGTTCTTAAGCACTTTATCTAACATTTTCAAACACTAATTTTTAACCCTTATACTGTATAACGTGCTAAAACAACTTTAGAATCTATAACCACTTCTAGATTCGTTATTTGAATGTTTCAAACTGTATTGATTGTCTCTCTGGATTGATTGGGCTTTAGCTTTTATATTCGTGACAAAGTTCTCGCAAAAACTCGAAAGAGAACACAAGCCACAACCCCCTCCTGGATGGTATTTCAATAGCGGATTGTCAAAACTTTTCGACAATAAACACTTCAAATGCCAAACGGCAAGCGGCAAAAGGCAAACACGAGCCAGACACGAGAGCAAACTGACTCCCAGATTCGTATTGTTTGCTGTTATTTGTCCTTGTTGTCCAGTTTCCCAGCTGGAATCTGTTGTTGTTGCTGCTGTTGCATTATACTTGTTGGCCTTTTTTGATTTTGGTTTTTGTTTGCCGCCTCGGTCATCGCAAAAGCAGTCAAAGAATTCTATGGCTATTCAGTGGAGAGCGATGTGCTTTTTGACTCCATTGTCCGATGAGTTCCCCACTTTTCTTTAAGCACAAATTAAAGTTCGAGGGGTAACGCCAAGGGGGGCAGGGCAGGGCAGCAGCTTTTAAAATGCTGTTATTTATATCTGTATACCGTTATGCTCTATCAAAGAAATGAAGTCGAGGCATCGAACAAGTAGAACCTCCCCCCTGTCAACTTTACATAAGATATTAATCATGATTTAAAGCCCCCCACCACTATCCCACTTTTTAATCAAGAGAGCTATGGGTAAGGACAAGCTATTTTACATAAAAGATGAGTGTATATATGAAAAATATATATATGAAAAATTATATGTATAACTTGTTTTTTAAACATTTTCATTTTTATTTTAAAGATATTACCGAATGGAAAAAGATACAAATTATTTTTCCCATTTTTGGGTTCTACTTAAGTGCAACATATGAGAATCGAGGAGGAAGGCGCTATTTTTTAATAAAATATTTTTTAAAGTAGTTACCACTAATAGTTTGAATAAACACCACATTAAAGCATCTAAAATTGTACTATTTAACTATATTGCTATTCGACTTATAGGCGCCGTTTAAATAAAATAAACAAGGATATAGATAACCGATAGTAATAGAAATTTATGTATCAGACCAATTCGGTACAATTTTAATTTAAAAATTCTGCATTCCCAAGAAAGTAATAGAATTTCCGTCGTTTTAAAAATTATAATACCCTCAGCAAGGGTATAAAAATAGAAACACTTGTAGTCTCATACCCTCAGTCCACTGTACTCCAAGTGGAATGAAGTTGTCTCCACCAGAAGACAACACAGTTTCTGTTCTCGGCAGAAACCCAGCCCCATTCCCCATCACTTGGAGCACTCGACATTGCTGGCAAGTGAGTCATCTCGCACTCGAAGAGCTCTCGTGGAGCATTAGGTCGCGGAATCGGCAAGATTCTTGCCGGCTGGAGAAAAAAATGCGAAATAAAAAGCAAAACGAACGCAGCTGGTGGCCGCGATCTCTCAGTAAGGTACTTCTCACGCCTCCCACTCACTGCCCTCCTCCCATCCTCTGGGGCGAATAATAAATGAAATTAATAAACAAATAATTTGGTTATATCAGTGCTACAGAACAGAGAGCTCTAGGTAGGTATCTGTGTACGTGCAAATATGTTGAAAAAATAATAGCCATAAAAAAAGATTTTAATCAAACGTGGTTGAGTTTTTGTAAATTTTTTTGTAGGTAATATATATTTTCAGTGTAACAAGAAGTGACATAAACCAAAGACTACTAAAGAATGTGGCTTGGAATGAGGTTGAGGCCAACACGATCCATATGCTCGAGATACTCTACAGTTCTGGTTATCTCAGCTTTCACAACAACATGACTCACTTGGGAATTTAATCACATAATCAAAAACAAAGTTCATCAACCCGAAAAAAAAACAATCTATAAGATTGCGCACCTTACTGGTTATTATGATGCATACCATGGTGGGTATACCATATATGGTAGGCTGTGATTTCAGTTCATTATTTTGAGAGTTTCGAGAGTTTCCAGTGTCTAATTTCAGCGAGAGAGTTGCTGGCACATTGCGTCATGTAATAGCAAAAAAAAAAAAAAAAAAATAACAAAAGACAAGTCTTTGTGTAAATGTAAATTGTACATACATGCCTGTCTACGGACACAATAATTGCAAAATCTAAAAATCAAGTTCCAGTTTCGCTGCAACTCAACAACAAAGGCGACTCTATCTGGAAATTAAATTCAATTTATGACACCACCCCTTCTCCTAGTGACTCATTATCAGAGCTAAACCTACTAATTGAATGAAATTGAAAGCGTTATGATGGAAAGACTCTAGACTTTCAAAAACTATAAATGCCTTTTCCTGTATTTTCCTCCAACATTTTCCCGCCCTTTTTCGGCGTGTGAAAATGCCAGAGATGGAATACCAGACCTGAAGCGAGAATTGCATAAGCAAACACAACTTGTGGGATAAATATTCAATTATAGTAGCATTGCCTGACCAAATTGGGCCTTAAACTGGTCACGTCAGCAACAGCAATAACAACGACAAACAATTAAAAACCATTCGCCGGCTTACTTAACGCTCATCAACGGCAGTTGTTGTTGATAATGACAATTATGTCATGTGTGGGCCACCATATAAGGCAGGCAGCCCAGACAGTCTAACAGATATCACAATTGTCCCACAGAAACTCAATCACTTTCGGATCGTAGAGGGGAGTGATCCAAGGAATGACTCACCAAACTACGAGCTCACCTTTGGATCGACGATGACAATTCTGTGTTTGCCATTTTTGGGTGAAATTTTCATTTATTTGGGGAGTGGACTAAACCGATCCACCTTGACCTTACGTCAGCAGGCGTATCATCATAAAAAAAACAACCTAAACCTAAACCTAAACCTAAATAATAATAAACATCAAAGAGGCAACGGTGTGTGGTAAACAGAGCGTGGCAGGGCGTGTTAAATTGACCAAAAAGCTTGAACTTGCATTTATTTTTTGGCCAAGGCGCAGACATGGCTTGCCAAAAGAAAGCGTAATGAAGTCTACAGAAAGTGGTTGGATTAGTGGGGTTTAAAAATACCCTTCTTTAGGGTCTATATTATATATGGAAAGTTTTGTATCCAAAAATACTTAATGTAGATTGTATTTTATTGCTTTTTTATGACTGGGTTTTGGTAATAATCTTTATAATTCTATTGATGATAGCATTTGTGGTATTAGTTGTGATAACGATAGACCGATAATTGGCCATAGAAGAAAATGATTAAGTATTTTTTAATAGCAAAAGTTCTAGGAAGCTCTGGACTTCAAAGATTTGTATTAAGTGTTGTACAGAGAATCCGCAAAAAGAAGTTAGAGTAGTAAGGCTTAGAATACCCTTCTATAAAGTCAAAACATATAGAAAGTTTGATATTCGATAAAATCGATTGTATTTAATAGTTTTTTATATAGATTTTTTTATTTTTTATGCGGAAAAAGAATTTATTAAAAAGCTTTCATCTTCAAACATCCAAAAAAAAAGGGGTTAGATTAGTATGGTCCACAATCCCCTTCTTCTATAAATCCTCTTGAACGCAATTGTATCCATGAAACTATCGATAAATTCGATTATATTTGATCGTTTCTATTAGGTTTTCTTATGGCAATAACCTTTATAATTAAATTAGTATACTTCTAATAAAGATAGTCCTACGATTATGGTGATCTATGCCTATGTCTATCTATGTTTAAAATAGTCTCAACTATTTTTAATAGCTAATCGAAGCAAAACCTCTTCTCTTATCTTCTTTAAAGGGTATTCCCCTCCAAAAAAAGAGGCCTTGGCACAAAAGCCTACGCCTAAGAGAGCCTAGGTGGAGAGGAAGTAGTTTAATTCTGCTTGGCCGCTTTCACTTCCGCCTCATCAGCCGGATTCCCGGATTCCCCCTCGATGTCTTTCAGCGCCCTTGATAAGCGCGTGTGTGATGCCGCCACCGCCCACCTCCCATCCACAAACTACCAGCTTGCAACTTCAACTTCAATGGAAAACTATAGCTTCTCCTCCTGAAGCGTCATCAGCAGAAGCTACAGATACTCGACTCCGAAATGCGACAGCAGCTGGCAACTGCAAGTGGGTTTTGATTTCACGTGGGGAGTGTAGTGCTGGAGTTGGGAGCTGGAGCTGTAGCTGAAAAAATACTCCATCTCCTAATGCCCGACGCCGCAATCAAATGTCTGTTTGCTCTTCTCTATTTAAATTGGGCATTAGCAACGCTCTTGTGATATATGTTTCCTCTTTGTTTGTCTGACATTTGTGCAGGCGTATTTGCCGGTGGATCAGGGTCTTGAATATGCATATAACGATTACCATATGCTACTCCTCCGCTGACTAGCCGTCGGACGACTTCCCCATGGGAATCGAATGTGTGAGCCGGCTACGATAAGCCCAATTAGAAAGTGATTTGTGGGCCAGACCCCTGCTGTAGATCACTTGTGACAACCTTGATTATTTAATTCAAGACTCGCCGCCTAATTGTCTAACAAATAATGGACCTATTTAGTTAAAATCAACTTGGAGAACTAAGAATTCTCAGTTTTCAGCTTAAATTAAACATGGCATTCTTATGTCACATTTCTTTCTATGGATTTGAAGTATCTCATTGCAAGCTCTACTCTAAAATTCCATTCCCATGTAACTTTTAAGCCATTTCACACTCCCTGTTGGCCCTTCGCTTCAGTCAATTAGCAAAGTCAATAGAAAATAGCACCGCAGGCTCTGCTCTCTCACAGTTCCATTCGGTTTCTGCTGACGTTTCAGCATTTTTGTTTGTTTAATTTATAAACGTCAGAAAC
Organism: Drosophila bipectinata; assembly: GCF_030179905.1. Taxonomy (NCBI): domain Eukaryota; kingdom Metazoa; phylum Arthropoda; class Insecta; order Diptera; family Drosophilidae; genus Drosophila; species Drosophila bipectinata. The sequence continues at coordinate 6,824,013 of NC_091738.1, forward strand.
TTCACACACTCTCAAACACACAGTCATAGTGGCAGTTAGAGCCCCCACACTTGCACCAATTGGTGTGTCACTTGTTAAGAGTTTCTGTTTGAATTTCCCTGGAAGCACAAAAGGCGATTTCCCACACACATTTCTGCCATTTGCCGAGAAAGACAAATGGCAGAATGCAAATTTTCGAATCTAAATCGCAGGGCTTATGTGATTAGCAGACCAAGTTTATAAAAAGCCCTCCCATTAGCCAATCAGTTCAAATCTGAATATTTATACAATCTAGCTTTAAAGAAGTAACTTAATTATTAATTGGTTGAGCTCCTTTTCCACACAAGCCACCGAACAAAGCGAAACTTTCAGATGTGGGGCATCATGCAGGGCACAGTACCAGATGCGGCAGCAGAATGCGGTTTGGGGCTCCGATGTGGGGCAAAGTTGAATAATAGAAAAGATTTCGCTGCGACTTAACCCTGTCACTCCAGATGTCGTTTAAAGAGATAATCGCAAAGGGAATTTTGGTAATTGCAAGTAATTTTAGGGCCTTAATTAGGCTTATTATGGCCAAAAGAAATTTTTGTTAGCCTGATGGCCATTTAGAGATGAATCAAGCTCCATATCAACGCCTTAAAGCTTTTATCGATATATCGTGGTCAGAAACAGTGATTAGGTAACTGATATTGCAACACTGTTTGGTCGCTAAGATGATTGAAAAGGGTATTTAGGGTCTTAATTAGGCCTATTTTTGAAAAGAAATCTTTGTTAGCCTAGTTATCATTGATTTTTCTTTATAGAGATGGACCAAGCTCGAATCCAACGCCTTAAAGCTTTTATCGATAAATAACTAATATTGCAACATCGCTATCCCTGTCACTCTCTTCTTTATTATCATTTAGTTTTCTTAGTGATGGACCAACTTTGATACAATCGCTTCTAAACTTCAATCGATACATCGTAATAAGTCGCTAGATCGCTACTACTGTAACCGGCAGTCCACATAGGTGACGAATGCAGTATGCTCTAAGTAGGATTCTTAGTACAGGTACTAAAAAAAGAAATAAAATAAGAAAAACTAGAGCAAATGATTGAAAAAAAGAAGCCGCGCGAAGAAACCTCAAGTGCAAGGCAACATCAAGAGTCAAGCAACCACTTGAACTCTTCCATCTCACCCGCTCGGCCCGCTTTCCCCTCTATAAATAATCCACAGCACAGATGCAACCAGCGACCCAAAGATAGAAAACCCACCCCAAAGACTCATTTTATTGGAGACTTGCATGCGGGGATCAATTGGATGATGACGACGAAAGTCATGCAAATGAAAAAAACCAAAAAAAAAACGACAGAAACAAGAGGGACGAGTTCAACTTGTTGTCGTCTCCCCCCCCCTTTGAATTTACACGAGTCGTTGGCAGAGACCCCTCCAGTGATCTTTCCCCTCCACCAGTTAATAAAGATCAATTGAATTTAAACAAAGCAATTTTTTTTGAAGAAGGAGCATTCGTTACCCTTGTCCAGAGTAAGTGCGTCTCCAACTCTCCTCTTACAAGAGTGACAAAAGCGGGAAATTACAAGCAAATGCGCATTAACATAATATAATGTCAGAGGAACAAAAGAAAAATACTTGAGGAGGGGAAAAAGAGGGTGGAAAAACAATTAAAAGACATCAAGACGGAGGGTCTGGACAGGAAACTCGTTGGAGGAAATCAGAAGAAACAGAAATTGAACTTCAGTGAAGAATTCAACTAATTTGCTTTAAGAAAGCTTGACCCAAAAACTGGTTCTGACGCTCTTCAATCATCATTCGCTTCATTCTTCTTATTTTTTTGGTCATTAGTCAAAATTTGAGCATCGAAATTAATTATGGAATAAAGAAGCCAACAATGGGAAACATTTAATTGGAGGGAAACCGAAAGCCCTCCAAGAGAAACTCCAAAGAATAGGAAATAATGCAAACCACTGGCCAGACCAGGCCTGGCCAGAAGCTATTTAAAGTTTCCAAACAACTTCCACGACGATTTCCACTTTCCGAATTGGACAAAAAAAAGTTTTCTTATTTTTTTTCGTTACATTTACAACTTGGGACACAAAAGAAGTCAAGTTTTTTCTGCTGAAAAAAAAATAGCATCGAAATCTTGACTTTGAAGTTGGAGGCATAGAAACTATGTACTCTTTTTTTTTGTAGTCTGAGACTAGGTCTTCAAAGGCCTCTTTTTCTTCATCGATGGTTTGCTTTCCATTTTAGAAAAAAAATTGGCAAGCTAGACTCTTGAAAGCGAAGCCTAATTAGGCAATGTCAATGAATGGAAATGGGGGCAGAAACCAAAGATTCCTACAGAGATTAGAGGCAATGAAAGTGAGTGTCTTGAAAGTAAGAGAAGATAGGGTTGGGAAGACAATTGCATCATTTTGCGGGTCCCGCAGGCCGTAATAGTTCTCACAAATAGAGACAATGAAACCCGGGTACAGCCTAACCAGGTAAGACGGAAAGGAAATGGCCATAAACTTTGAGACAAGTCACAATATTGTGTGTCGTGTCCCCTCTATATCGCTGCTGCATCTACATAGCTGCTGCTACTGCCCCTTCTCTCTGCCTAAACCACTTTTATTTTCATGCCTCAATTGATGCCAACTGCCCCTTTAGATGCCTCCTCACCTGAGTGAAAAATTGATTGTCATGCAAAAGTGAACTTTAGTTTTTCGAGTTTTGAGTAAAGTGAGTGAGGTGAAGAGGCCCCGGGACCATAAACTCAAGTCCGGTCAAGAGTAAAAAGAGAGAAAATACAAGAAAGGAAAGCTAACTTCGGGCGGAGCCGAAGTTTATATACCCTTGCAGCTAAAACCGGATATATATCGCAAACATCGGATATAGTTGGCCGATCCTTATGAAATTTGGTAGGATGGATCAAAATATAATCTGTACCAAGTTCCAGCTTTCTATCTTCAAAAACACAAAAGTTGGGTCATTTCCGATCGTTCAGTTATATGGCAGCTATAGGATATAGTCGGCCGATCCTAATGAAATTTGGTAGGTTGGATCAACTAACCAAAAATAGAGTCTGTACTAAATTCCAGCTTTCTATCTTCAAAAACACGAAAGTTGGGTCATTTCCGATCGTTGAGTTATATGGCAGCTATAGGATATAGTCGGCCGATCCTTATGAAATTTGGCATGTCGTATTATTTTGCCAAAAATAGCTCTCATGTCAAATTTGAACTCTCTAACTCTAAAAACACCAAAGTTATACCATTTCCGATCAATCAGTTATATGGCAGCTATAAGATATAGTCGGCCGATCCGGGCCGTTCCGACTTATATACTGCGTGCAAAGGAATGAAGGGTGTGTGCAAAGTTTCAAGACGATAGCTTTAAAACTGAGAGACTAGTTTGCGTAGAAACAGACAGACGGACAGACGGACAGACGGACAGACGGACATGCTCATATCAACTCAGGAGGTGATCCTGATCAAGAATATATATACTTTATAGGGTCGGAGATGTCTCCTTCACTGCGTTGCACACTTTTGGACAAAATTATAATACCCTCTGCAAGGGTATAATAAAACAAGAAAGGAAAGCTAACTTCGGGCGGAGCCGAAGTTGATATACCCTTGCAGCTAAAACCGGATATATATCGCAAACATCGGATATAGTTGGCCGATCCTTATGATTACATCATAATAAAACCAATTAACTAAAATAAAAAATCTAAAAAAAATGTCCCAAACTTCTATCTTCAAAAACACGAAAGTTGGGTCATTTCCGATCGTTCAGTTATATGGCAGCTATAGGATATAGTCGGCCGATCCTATTGAAATTCGGTAGGATGGATCAACTGGCCAAAAATATAATCTGTATTAAGTTTCAGCTTTCTATCTTCAAAAACACGAAAGTTGGGTCATTTTCGATCGTTCAGTTATATGGCAGCTATAAGATATAGTCGGCCGATCCTTATGAAATTTGGCATGTCGTAATGTTTTGCCAACAATAGCTTTCCTGTAAAATTTGAACTCTCTAACTCTAAAAACACCAAAGTTATACCATTTCCGATCAATCCGTTATATGGCAGCTATAGGATATAGTCGGCCGATCCGGGCCGTTCCGACTTATATACTGCGTGCAAAGGAAAGAAGGGTGTGTGCAAAGTTTCAAGACGATAGCTTCAAAACTGAGAGACTAGTTCGCGTAGAAACAGACAGACAGACGGACAGACAGACGGACAGACAGACGGACAGACGGACAGACGGACAGACGGACAGACGGACATGCTCATATCAACTCAGGAGGTGATCCTGATCAAGAATATATATACTTTATAGGGTCGGAGATGTCTCCTTCACTGCGTTGCACACTTTTGGACAAAATTATAATACCCTCTGCAAGGGTATAAAAAATGTATATAAATAAATACATAAAGCTATTGTCATTCTTTTTCCCCGTTCGTGGCTTCCGAAAGCTTAAAAGTCTTCAAGTGAAGCCTGCTCATAAAAGAGGCACTAGGTCACTGAAAAAAAATTCAACTTTTATTGGAAATAAATTTTCTAAAAAAAAATATAAAAAACTATTCTTAAAACTAGTTACATTCTAGAACATTTTCAGTGGACTAGACTCTCCTATTCCTATTCCCATTCCTATTCCTTCCACTTTGAAGTTTGTTGCTGTAGTCATTTGTCAGACTCGAAAGGATGCAAAAATTAAAACATGGCCCAGAGAGAACTGATGGCCTAATGGGGGCGGACAGGGGGGGCGGGCCAGAGGAAAAGTGCAAATGTGTGCCATGACAGGAGAGAACCGAGTTAGAGGGGAGGATGGCGGGGGGAGTGGCAAACGTTAAGTGGCAAACGAAGTCAAACGGACGGCGACGCTTTTATTTTTGATGCTTCGCTGCCTCTTTGTGTGGCACTCTCGAAGCTCGACGAGAAATTGGCCAGAAAAGGCTGGCCGAAAACTGGCACGTTCCTATATAGCTATGGTATCTATAGGAGCACACTCCACTCCCCTATCTCCACCGCCCCCCCCCCTGGCTGGCTACCCATGACAACATGACAACAAAGGGGTCATTTACTTTCCTTGCAAGCAGCATGAAATAATCGTTCGTCGTGTTTTGTGGCTCCAAAGGCAAAAAATGAGCCCCAAAAAAAAAGTCAGGCCAAAGCCAAAGCCAAATAAAGCGCCAAAGCAAAAGTCAAACTCACATATTTCGTGAAAAAAAAGGAAAATGCAACAAAGACTATTGATAAAGTATTTCAATCAAAGCCTCAATAATACCGTGTAATGAGGCCTTACTTTTTAAAATAATTCCAGCTATTGGAAGCATTTTACATTAAAGATTTAATATCTATTTCTTACCATACTTTCTTGTTATTAATTAAAACCCTTATACCTTTAATATTCCATCATACCTTTGGCTTTTAATTGGTATTGGGTAAAACAACAGCAGGAAGGAAAATATAAAGCTCAGAGATAAATGAAATTGGCAACAGAAGCGACAGCCATGGAAAGGATATAGGCAGGACCTCGCGACTGAGGCAGCACAATTCCGAATTCTACAAGGCCCCTAACAGACCCAGGGATTCAGCTCTGAAGTTGACTTCTCCATTCCATTTCGATTGTTTTTTTTTTGAATTTTTTTTTGATATCAAAAATCGATTAACAAAATGCCGGCAGCGATGCGCCTGGAAAAGTGCCGCAAAACTTTAACGGCACATTTAAAAAGGCATTTCACTCAAAATACATATAGATATATATATATTCGCGTGCCAACGTCAGTCTCGATATATGTATGTATGTTTGGAAGACAGAAATAAGATATAATTGGTATAAAATGCCCGTTTATTGCCGTCACGAATATCGATTTCTATATCAGGATGTGTCACGTGCAGATAGCAAATCCTATTGCGGGAATCCCCCATCCCTAGATGATGCATTTCTGTAGATTGATTCAGGAATAATAGAATGAACTAATAACAATTGTAAAATTACTTATTCATACCGGAAGCTGAACGAATATACTATATTAATTTTTTATTTAAACTTCTGATCTCTCGGGGGGTATTTTTTTTTCAGTTACGGTTCATTAAATAAATAATTTTTTAGCAGAAAAAAATCACAAACAAAATCTGAATTCTGTGGTTTTTATTTCAAACCCCCTAGCTATCATGAAGTCAGACCTCTGATCTCATTGCGTTCCATTACCCAACCCCAGTACGCATTTAAATTATTTTGCAATCAGAGAAGCCCCTCCTCCCTCCTCCCTGCCTCCTCTGGAAACTCAAAACACGAAACTACAAAAGAAAACTAATGCTATTTAATGTAAAGGTAAACTTATACGTCTCATACTTTCAGTTAGCACAGCCCCCCTAGTACTCCTCCTTTGAGTCTATGTTTACAAGTTGCAGCATTTCCATTAGGCGAAAAACACACACAGACAACAACACACACACACACAGTACAGTGTGTAAATGTTTTATAACCGACTTCATTGCGTCTTGTGACTTTAAAATAGTTTTCATTACTCCATTGTCTATAATTAGGAATTGCTGACTCGGTCGATGAGAAGCTACACGGAGAGGAAAAGGTTAGTATTATACTATATTTTATATTTTAAAGATTGAGAGTTTAAAGTTAAACAGAAGGTTTTGCTACCTCAACATTCTTATCGTGATTAGCTATGAAAATTTCGTAATAGAATATTTAGGTGGGGAATATGGTTTGAAAATTGTTTATTCCGATTTTTTTTATATATATTTTTTTTTAATATTTATATTTATTTTTATATGCTGATTATTGCATGAATATCTTGTTTAATTTGTATTGTTCTTTACCTTTTTTTTTTAGTTTTTTAGTATTGGTTCTAAACTGTTAAGCTTTTTTCCTAAAAAAACGTAAATTTTTAAAGTAAGTGCCCATTAAAACTCAAAAACTACGGTACCGATTGTTTTGAAATTTGATACACAGATTCTAAATTGAAACTACCATGTATTTTGATGATTTATGTTTAAAATTGTGAGTGTTTTTCACTTTATTTTATAAATTAAGCCCCTTTTTGTTAAAGAAACATGTTTTTTTTACTATAAAATGTTTCTAAATATGTGTATATTTAAAATTTCGTAAAACCTTGCCAGTATTATGTGAAGAAATCTATTTTCTAACCATTAACTTTTGATTTTGGGACATTAGATGATCCAGAATGGAGTTAAAATTCGAAAAATGGCATTTAAAATCCTTTTTTTTCAGATTCTTGAGAATAATGGCAACCATTGTCGTATTTCTCGCAATAGAAGGTAATATTTCTTTTAATATAGAGTTCTATTATACGCCCTTTTAATACAGTAATTAGTTTGAAAAATATTCCCCAAGAATAAGTCAGAAAAACTCTAAATTTTTCCCACGAATTAACACCATTACCCCCTTAAACAAATACCAAATATTAAGTCATTTTTCTCGCCATGTAGCAATTGAAGAGAATCCGAGTTCGAGTCTATAATTAGGATGTTGTTGGGGATAGGGCGAGGAGTAGGGCGTAGAGTGGGAGCATGAAGGAGGTGGGTCTTGGAGAGTGACACGTTTCAACGCTGATACCCGAAGCTGATTGCAGCCAATGCCAATCGGAATTTGTTGATGGATTCGATTCGATTCGGTTGCGATGCGACTTGAATCGAAAACGGGGGAGGGGGGGGGCCAACCGACACTGGAGCTCGTTAATGCAAATGTTTAAATGTTTGTCTCTCGTCTCGAATGAACCGTTATCAGCTCCCCAAAATTTCAAAGAAACAGAAACATAAACAGTAGATTGCCAGACCAGCCAAGGGCAAAAAAAAAAAAAATACTGGTAGTGGAAATAAAGAAGGGGCCGCCTGTCTCAAGTCTCAAGTCTCAGACATCGAGACAAACAAAAATTCAATAAAAATAAAAATAAACTGGAATTAAACATAAGCCAATAAGCACACGTTTGTGAAGAAACAGAAAACGACTAGAAAGCTGAGAAAATTGTTGAAAAAAATATCAATATTCCTAAGCTTGTGCAATTAATTTCTGAGAAGGTCAAAGGGTAACCTTATTGTTTTTTATTGAATTGATAGGAAATTTTAATTGTTTTTTCTTTGGAAATAAAATTTCACAACTTGTAAAAAGCTTTCGTATAAGCTTGGGTACTAATTATATGAACACCACTGTTTTGGGTTATTTTTTTTGTAGGCCCTGGTGTGAGAACGCACCAAACTGGTCTCAAGTCTCGAAAATATGCGCTCAAGGTCGGTCAACGGGCTTCGAGAAACAACAACAACAAAACCAGCTGCACCTCAAAAATCCAGAAATCAGTTTCAAAATAAAAATTATAATAAAAAAGGTAAAAAGCTGTAATAAGCGCCGTGTAGAAAGCAAAAATCAGAAAGCCACCGAGAAAGAGATCCGAAATTCTGGGAGCGGAAGCAACAGCGACAAAGCAAATTAAAAGCAATTGTAGAAATTTCCTGAGTTGGCGAAAATATTTATGCTAGTGGTTGCCACCCGCGCATAAATATATACACACAGAAAAAAATAACTATCTATAAGATATTAAAATTAGAAAATTATAACACCCACTCACTATTAAGCAAAAAAGCTAGCAAATGCTGTTATTTTTTTTAATAAATTTTTGAATTCCGAGAAGCGAAAGGCAGCCAAACAACTTTTGTGGTTATTAAGCCTAGGATAATAAACAGAGCAACAGGGCACGCATGATCAATGGGTTGGGGGAAATGGGGGCCAGAGCCCCACAGCCAGAGCGGGAGAGCGAATGCCATGTGCTAGCTAGCCGCACCGTTCTAACTCCCTTCCCCAAACAAGTGCCAGAATCAGGAAAATAAAACAAAGGAGCAAAGTATTGTAGAATCTGGTAGGACTTTAAAATAATACTTACTTTATCCAGGCACTTGAGCTCCTCGATGGGATAAACCACCTTCTGACAACGGGCACAGGTCTTATTCATTTTGATCCTCGACTTTCTTCCGTTTTCGATTGTATGTGTGTGTGTATAAGCACTTCTTCTATTTACACCAAAAGAGCCAGCCAGCCCCACCGATCACTGGATTGTTGGATCAACTTTTTCTTAACTTTTTCTGCTGGGAGACACTTTTCCACTCCACTCGAATTCCACTCAATTTTGCATTTCGAACGAGATAGATAGAAGGGGGGTTGGTATGATGAGAGAGAGGTATACTTTATATAGTAGAGATGATGTCTGATCGGATCGAAACTATGGGAATGGGAATTATATTGTTGTGTGTGTAGTTATGGGGCCGAGAATCTGTTTTACACTATATGGTATTTCAAAGCTGGTAACAGCTAGTAACTGGTTTGCTTTGTTATTATATAAAACTCGGATGTCAAGATCTCCGGATCAGCTCCGTAAACTCTTTCACGTTAAAAATTCACACTTTTTTTTGTTGGCGGCTGCGGCTGCGCTGCAGCGGTACACGATACAGGAAGAACAAGAGTAGCTGCTTGGCGTCGGGCAGGTAAACAGGTGCCTCGAAATTCACTATTATTTCCAATTATGGAGAAGAACCGATTCGAGGAGAATTTCAATTCAAAACGCTATTTGGTTTCAATTCAATGAGCGCGACACAAACAAAAACTACGCGTTAGTCCGACGCACGTTCGTTCAGTTGGTTGATTGGAGCAGTATGGCGCCGCTGTTGGGACTATTTCTTTGATTTGGAGGGGGGCATCGACTCGATTATTCGATTTCCGTTTCGCCAGGGCTGCCGATCAAAATTTATCGGTCGAACCGCGAAACCAGTTTGGTATTTTTAGATTTTCAAAAAAATTAACTCTTTCTTATATTTTTTTTAGGTCTATTGTAGTCTTTATAAATCAGTTCTTCACCCGGTTTCTAATCTGTTTTAATGGTAGTCTTTATAATTAAAAATATTTAAGTTTTAAAAATGACAAAAATTGTACTAAAAAAGGGCCTAAACTTTTCTTAGCCGAAAAATACCAACTTCATTAGTACTAAAGGTTCTGAAACTGGGTAGATTTGAAAATGTTTAGTATCAGAGAAATAAAAATAAAACCAATTTTTGTTAACAGTTTAAAAATTAAATAAAAAAAATAATATATTAATGAGCCAACGACTCTTTATGCGGATGTTTTTTGCATTTATTAAAAAAGAAAAACAATTGCTTTGTCAGCAAAGTTTCAAACCTTTCCACATATTCACCACACCAAAGAAGTGATTTAAATGGATTAAATGGTTTAATTCTATTTTTATTTATTTAAAATTCATTTAATAAATAATATGTAAAAGTTTGGTTTATATTAAACTGGTTTATATATTGTTTATATTAAAGCAATATCCAATGTTATCGATTGGCCCAAAAAAACACTTTACCGGCTACCATACAGGGTGCTCATGGTCTCACGCCCACCACCCTTGTATCCTTGGAGTTTTACTATCGAATTTTTTGTGTGTGTCCATTTCCTGCAGCTCCTAGGGCGTAAAACTAAAATTGTCAGGGAAACACAAGAAAATCGCAATTAATGTGCGACAATTCTAAGTGGAAATTTTGGCCAAGGCTTTAGAAAAAGCAAAAAAATACCCAATTGTGTAAATAGCGAATAAAAGTAGAAGCTTTCGAATTGGCTTCGCCCTGCCCCAGAACCGGGAGTGTGTCAATCAATTCTTTGTCTTCTCATTCATTTTTTTTGTGGGCAGACAAAGACATTCAATGGACCGGAAATAGTGTAATTGGAAAATCTGAAAATCGTGACAACGAATCTAGATATAAACCGTAATATTATAGAAAAATTAATGCTGCATGATGATAGGCGTAGTTGCTGCAACCCCAACCCCCATGTCGCCTGAAAGTAGGCAAAGTGGAAGTAAACACGCACACAGATGCATGCCCCATTGAAAAATCAATAATCCCAGCCGGCGCGTAGTGCCCGAGTGCCACAATAACAACAAAAATAGGCTCTCTTAAAAAAAAACAGGAACAAGTGTAAACAAAAGCACAATCATAGTAAAAACAACGAGTATTACGCAAAGTAGTACATAAAATAATAACGATAAAACATTCCGCCCTTAGAGGAGCTCAGGCATAGTCATTATACGCAACATAATACGAGGCCAAAGGAATCCTTACACGAATGCCAATCAGCTTTTCCTAAGCACCATGCAAACGCTGCGCAAGAAAACGAGTCCTTGTAAATGTAAGTACAAGGAGATCTAATTAATTAGTATTTTAAGGAAATATTATTTTTAATCACATTAAACTATGATATCATAAGTTCAAACTCTGATATATTAAAACCAGTTTTGGTTCACCCGCCTGACCGATCGGTTTAAGCCAGACTATCGATTGGCGGCTTACCTGAACTGAACCTGGAACCAATCGAATGCTTGATCGAGTAGCAGCTGCTGCGCCGGCGTCGCTGTTGTCGGCAGGTGGTGCAATTCTCCAGCAAAAACAACAAAGAGCCACAACAATTTGCTGGCGCAAAATCCACTAAAAATGAGTACATCCATTAGATAGAAAATTCAGAAAATGAAACTAAAATAATAGAGTGAAATTTGTGTATACCCGTGCGTATGAGTGTTTTTGTTTGTTATTTGAATTGAACAAACTGCGACAATCCAGTACACTGAGAAGAAACACATACATGGAAAAAGAGAAGAACGTCCCAGAAGAGAATCTACAGCAACAGCACTCACTAGCATCGAACGCGCAAAAATATTCTCTCATTCGTTGCCATTCATTCCATGATCTCGGTTCGGATCGTCTTCTTTTTGTTGTTGCTCGAATTTAATTAAATCTATAGTCGTGAAAAATCGTTCTGGAATACAATTCTCATTGTTTGTGTGTGTCTCTATCTGTGCTAACCACCCACCACCACCTCCCTGATCCAAATGGCAGTGTCACCCAAACAGAAACTGACACCACCACTCTGGTAGTCAGTAGTCAGTGGCTAGGAGCCATCCGGTGAGATCCAAATCATGGTCAAATCCCTGGTGGCCAAGCTGTCCACAGCCTCCTCCAATCTCTCCAGCACCTTTGGCGTCGGCGGCAGCGGCAGTGGTGGCGGAACAGCGACTGAGGAAACGAATTACGCAAAACGTTAGCAAAAAAACAAACTAAACAAATACACAAATAACAAACAGTGGTCCCTCCCAAGTGAGACAGGCGGTCTAAAATTTCAAGATACACGCGAGAGATACGCAGATACTTAGATACTAAGATACATAGATACCCTGGATAGGTATATACAGTTCTAGTAGGGTTTGGAGTTAGTTTTTAGTAATCTATGAATGGAAAGATACATTAAAACTCTGTCTTAAAATATATATCAGCAAGATTATAGTTCCATTCTTAAAATTTCTTTTAAATTTGTAGCATTTATTCACATAATTGTCTCATCTATGTATTGCCATTTAAAAACCCTTTTAGGCCTTAAATTTTATAGAAGACCTACTACTTCTAGTTCTATACTATAAGTATATATTTACTTGTTACTTATTTATTTAAAAATATATATTTATAAACACTGAAATCATTCAATAGATTCTACAAAAATGCAGCCAAGCGAATAATTACTAAAAAAAAGTGCCAGAAATAGAGAAATATTTCCAATATACCTATAAAAATAGATGGGGTTCCGCTCAATTAAAATTATGTATTTCCAAAAATTCAAAAACAAACAGTAGTATTAGTATAGAATAGTATAGATAAGAGAAAATTCTTTCATATATTACTAATATGTATATATGCACCTATTATTAATATACTGTATAGATTAGATATCAAAATAAATAAAAAAGAAGAACATAAAGTATTTACAACTAAGTTAGTGCATTAAACTAATTTATTTGTAAATAAATTTAGTAACTACATATAAGTAGTAACTACATTTTCACACTAGATTGATTTTCTTATATCTACATATAGTATAGTTAGGCCCGCACCCTAAAATCTCAAGGTTCACCTCACTGCCCGAGTGACCACTGCACCAAAAAAATAAAACAATTTTCAGAAAACAAAGAAATTTCGAATTGAAAAAAAAACATATACTCATTCCGGTGTACTTTCTGTATTTTTCAGATCGCAATGATCCGGGACGATTTTTCGGCGATGGCGTTCAGTTCAAGGCCAAGCTCATCGGCATTCTGGAGGTGGGCGAGGCGCGAGGCGATAGGATGTGCCAGGAGGCGTTGCAGGACCTCAAGATGGCCATACGGGCTGCCGGCGAACACAAGCAGAGGATAACCATTCATGTGACCATCGATGGACTGAGGTTGAGGGATGAGAAGACGGGCGACTCCTTGTACCATCATCCCGTCCACAAGATCTCGTTCATTGCCCAGGACATGACCGATTCCAGGGCGTTCGGGTACATCTTTGGGTCACCGGACAGCGGCCATCGGTTCTTCGGCATCAAGACGGACAAGGCGGCCAGCCAGGTGGTGCTGGCGATGCGTGACCTCTTCCAGGTGGTCTTCGAGCTGAAGAAGAAGGAGATCGAGATGGCGCGCCAGCAGATCCAGGGGAAATCCCTGCACGATCACGCCAGCCAGCTGGCCTCCCTGTCCTCGCTGAAGTCCGCCGGCCTGGGCGGCGTCGGTCTGGGTCTTGGCGGGCATGGCGACCTGGCCAGCGGTGTATCTAGTGGCGGGCATGCACTCACCTTGCTGGGAGGCAGCCTCAACTCGGCCTCCAATGGAACTAGCCGGCTGGGAGTGACTCTCGACGTGGCCAAGGCATCGGGATCGGCGGCCAAAGAAGTATATCCTCCAGAATAACATCCTCAAGACCATTTACTGATTACTTTCGATTTCTTACAGATCTCCCCCGAGTCCGTGGCCGATTTGGTGGACCTGGAGCAGGAGCTCACCTCCCTGCAGCGGGGCATCAGCCAAATGGAGCGCATTACTCCCAATGACCCCGCTTCCAGCGGTCATCCCACTTTGGCCAAATCCGCCAGCGAAGACGATCCCTTCGGGGACTCTTTCATCTACGTGCCCTCGTACAACATCCTGCCACCGCCGCCCGACTCCGGACGCAATCGCCACAAGCCAAATAAGACCCCAGAGACGGCGGCCAGCCTGGATGCGATGCTATCGCCGGCTCCAGGTGCCAGCAGTTCCCAGTCGCCGGCAGCCCAGGTGGTGGACAACGACGATGACAACTGGCTGCAGGAACTGGAGCAGCAGAACGACGTCTTCGACACCACCAAAGTGGGCACCGCCGCCGGACTAGGCTCTATTATGACCATGGCACCCCTGGCATCCAGCGAATCCACAGCCACGCCGACCCAGCAACTAACAGAGATGGGAGGATCTGGAACGCTGGGAGATCTGGATATTGGTTTGGGATCAGGCTCCGTTCTGGGCCAGGCATTGAGCAGCGAAGATCAGGCCGCCACAGTGTTGTCGCTGGGTAAGTCCCGCCAGTCTAGTCTTCATTTTAGTTTCCATTTCATAGCTTCTTTGTGAGATTTCTCGTTCCCAGTTGAGCGATGAAAGAGCTGTCTGTGATCGTGTCTTCCCGCAAGGGAACAATTGGGAGAAGTCGCGGGTCAAATTAATTGAACTGAATTGAATCTTTTGGGTGTGGAAGTCTCTTACACGAAGTTGTAAACAGGCAGCTCTTTCGTTCGAACATTCATCTTGATTTTGTAACCCGATAACCCAACTATTATAATTTTATTTAATCCCCACATTAACCCCACAAAGCATTTAATTACCATTAACACCTTGTGCTACCTCCCCGTTTTGTTTCCAAAAAAACAATCTTCGGTTCTATTCGAAGAGTCTACTTCTGATCTACTTTTCCCCCAAACACGAATGTTGAGTTTGAGTTTGTTTGAGTTTGATTTTGTGCCACCTCCGATTTTGGAGGAGTCTCCTTCTGGAGTCTGGAACAGCACTGATACTCTCCCACTCTTTCCACTCTCTCCACTCTCTGCCTTCCGTTCCATGTCGTGCAGATGCGTTCACGGATCTGGATCCGCTGGGCACGGGACGCACCAGGCCGTATGTGGATAAGAAGTACTTCTTCCAAGAGCTCAAGAATCCGCCCAAGAAACTGCTCAAGGAGCTCAGCTCCGGCAGCCAGGCGGGTCTCGGTCTGGGCCAGTCCATGGGCCAGCCGGACGGCTTCTTTCCGGAGGACAGCACCACCATCTCCACCACAACCACCACCACCACAGCTACTAACATCACCGCAGGTACTAACCAAATTTCACGATCGCTTTAAAGCAGCACCCCCTCTGATCCTGCACAGAGAAAAAAAAAGTGTCCTCTTCGTAAATGGTTGAGTCCTTTTTTTTTCTCTGTGCATCCAGAGGGTTTCTTGGAGCGAAGAGCTCGCTAAAGTTTGCACTTGCACCACCGCAGGCAACTCGCTGGGGGCCCAGAACTCGGTTAACTCACTAACCACCACCGCTAGCACCGCCGCCAGTCTCGGCCAGCTTCTGTCCTCCGTCTCCGTCTCCTCAGCTCCCATTTCCTTCCCTGCTCCCGCTCCCACTCCCGCTCCCGCCTCCACTTCCATTTCCCATGCAATCTCCACCAGCGCTGAGCTGAAACTGCTGCTCGGCCAAGTCACTAATCCGCCTAATCCCACCGGCCACTATTATACCGCAGAACCACCTACGCTGACTTCCCTGGAGGATCCCCATGGCCATGTCCAGGCGGCCGATCCGGTTCTGCTGCCCCGCGACACGGATCCGTTCTCCCCGACGCGCAAGAAGAGTGATCCGGACCCCTTCCAGGAGGGCGACCTCTTCGCCAAGCTGGACGCCTTTGAGTTTGAGGCTCCGCCGTCAGTGCCGGCTCCTTCGGTCCCCACGGACGCCAAGCCGAACGTCTTCAACGGGCCGCTCCAGGTGCAGTTGCCGCCGGAGAAAGAGCTCGAGCTCCAGCAGCCACCGGCAGCGGCCATATCCTCCAGCACGGTGAGGAATCGTCCCTTGGCCGCGGTGTCAGCTCTGCCCAGTGGCGGACCCCTGGACGTGATCTCCAGTATTAGCAACAAGAAGATGCCGCATCTGTTTGGCCAGTCGCGGGCCTTTGGCAAGTCCTCCGACATCGGATCGAGTGTCAATATGCGGCGTCTGCAGGAGAGCGACTCCTTGAGCGAGACAGAGGCAGCTCCTGAGCCGCCACCGCGTCCGGACTCGGCTCCGTACTCCGAACCGCCGCCGCTGCCGCCGAAGAAGCAGTTCAGCGACCTGGTCATTCGTCCCACGCCCGCCATTCCAACTCCCCAGCAAGCGGCTGGAAGGTACGAGTACCTGAACAGCAGCAGCCAAGTGAGGAGAACTCCATCCTCGTCCGCGGATGCACCGCCCATTCCATTGCCATCGCGTCGCGTGGGTCGTTCCGATGGCAATTTCCCGGGTCCGGGAAGACCCCGAAAGCCGGGACACACCGAGGATGACTACCTAGCGCCGCTGGGAGGACCACCGCCTCTGCTTCCGCCGCCCAGCCAGGGATCCTCGGTCAGGTCGAGACCCCAGAGACAGGCTTCGTTGGGCAGGCCGCAAGATATCTACGAGAACAAGGCGGAGATCCTGCAGGCCCAAGCTCAGGCCCAGGTGCAGGGTCAAGTCCTGGAGAGCAGCGCCCCCCTGGCACCCGACATCACCCTCACCCAGCTCCTCACCCTGGGCATGGACGAGTTGGCCGTCAAGCTGAATGTTCCCGCCAGCAAGCTGAGCACCATGACCCTGGTCCAACTTACTGCCTACCTCTCGGAGTATCTGTCCAGCGAGAAGAGCCAGGTCAGCAGCCAACCAGAGCGGAGATCTTCGCCAGCCAATCCTCCACCGCCAGCCGCTCCGCCCTCCACGGCCGCCGTTTTCAAAGTCAACTTCGATCAGCAAACCTCCTTTGTGGCCAAGTTCGATGACACCTTTGGCGAGGACGAGGTGCTTCCCGCTTCCAGTTCGGACTCCACTTTCGTGGCCAACTTTGCCAACTTCAACGACGCACCCGTTCCCACTCCTATGCCGGGAGCAGGAGCATTATCAGCTCCCATTGTGCCGCCAGCGGATCGGTATGCAGTCTTCCGCGAGATCATCGACCAGGAGCTCCAGCAGCAGCAGCAGGAAACAGACCTAATGGGCGACCTAACTCCCCCGCCAGTGGACGAGAGTCTGATTAAGGAAGCACCAGAGTGCTTGGAGGTGACCAGCGTTGCCCCAGAGCTGCCAATCGATGCCCTGGAGGTCGCTCCGGCTCCCAAGATCGACACGAAAATTACGGAAGTAGTGGCCCAGGCCAAGGATCGGTACGCCGCCTTGAGGGACATCATCCTGGTGGAGAACCTCTTCGACAAGCCTTCACCACCAGTGGCTTCTGCTCAGCCCGAGAAGGACCTGCTGCAGGACTTTCCAGAGTTCAGCGATGAGTTCAACGAGGACCACGATCTGCGCCAGATAATGGACCATCAGGATCACGGGCATAGCCAAGTTAGGGATCGACGGGGTCTGGTAGATAGCAGAGGCTTTCCCGCTGAACCCTCCTCCTCCGCCCTGACTGTGGACGACGACGACGAGGACGAAGATGCCGACGCGGCCGGGGAGAGTAGTCTGGACAGCAATGAGAAGGATGCTGAGCCGGTGAGCGGCCAGGATCAGTACGAGAAGCTGTCCACTTCCACGCAACAGCTGGACACCGCTGCTCCTGTTTTGGAGGATCTGCCCCAGCCGCCTCCTCAGCCTCAGTCGTTGACCCCCAAGCAGGATCAGAAATTCTTGTCGGTCCTAACAGGTCCCCCTGGGGCCGGAACCAAGGACGACATCGAAATCGACGAGCTGATGCATCGGGCCATATCGAATCTCTCCCTGGACTCTAGGGAGCGCGTGTCACCGGCCACATCCTCGGCGGCTCCATCGCGCGGAGCTCCCGGCCTGCACACTCCCTCGCAGTTCAACGATGTCAGCACCTCACCCATTCCCCTCCAGAAGCCGGTCCTGGGCGGCGGTCCTTCGCCGGTGCCCTCCCAGCTATCGGCCGTCTCCCAGCTCATCGACACGGCCACCAAGCAAATAGGGGATCGGGATCGGGAGAAGCAGTCCGCCCAGTCCTGGGCCACCTTCGACTCGCCCAAGAACAAGGGCAAGGCCCGGCTTACTCTTCCACCCCCGCCACCTCCCGCTTCGAACACTTCCCAGCCAGACACGGTGGAGTCGCCCTGCAGCTCCGATCCTCGGGACGATGGTTGGTCTAAGCAGCAGCGCCGTTGGGCGAAGAAAGAGCGCCAGCAGACGTCCTCCTCGTCACGTGATCTCAGTCCCTGGGACGACGAGACCCCCGAGTATCTGAAGCGACGCCAATTGGCCGCCGCCCAAATGGCCCATCCTCACCAGCCGCCGATGCAGCCACCGCCAGATCGGCATGGCTACTACATGCGGCACGCCAGGAGGATGAACTCCTGCGACGAGGATTACGAGTAAGATTATAAGATTAAGCCTGAGAATCCTTATCCTAATGTCCCTAATTTCAGCTACGATGCGGAGTTCATGGCTCGTCGGGATCAGCAGCAGCAGCAACAGCAAAGGAAGTTCAAGCATGGACTCTCTCGCAGCAGGGATAACTTCGATCTAGGTGGGTTCTTCAAAAATATACTCCAAATTCTTCAATAACCATGTATCCTTCACCTTGCAGATTCCCCCAGCTGGTATCACCATCCGGCTCATCATACCTGGTCGCCGCAGGAGATCGAGCAGGCTAGGGCCAGGTCCTTCGAGAGGGCTTCCTATGAACGTTCCAGCTATGGACCACCGCCGCCCATCTACGACAAACGCGGTCAGCTGAGGAGCAAGTACCGCAGCGACCACCGGGACAGGGATCGGGAGCGTGAGAGGGAACGGGACAGGGACCGGGAGTACCGGGACTACGCTCGTCCCAGCTACGATTTCGACTACGAAAACGTGTACGAGGAGCGCGGCGGACGTTCGCCCATGGCCTACAAGCCCGGAAGAGGTGGTGCCGACTACATGTACGACCGGGAAAGGGATCGGGACCGTGACCGCAAGTCCTTCGATCGCGAGAGCCTGGAATCCTACGAGAGCGCCAATCGACGGCGTCGCAGCTTTGGCAGCGGCAACGATGTCTACGGGAGCTTGGACAGCCGCGAAGACTACCGCGGGGAGAGGGACAGGGATCGGGAGCGGGATCGCGAACAGATGAAGACGCGGTCCCTGCGGAAGCCCACGACCACGTCGGGAAAGCTGCGCATTAGCGGTGACATAGACTACGAGCAGGATTCGGAGCAGGACTTCCAGCAGCGGCCAGGTGTCCGGAGTCTGCAGCGGCCCAGCCAGTTGGGAGGGGATGTGGTACTGCCCTCCAGTGCTGCTGGTGGCTCACAGAGACTGCGGAAGAGCAGCGGTTCCAGTCCATGGGATGGAGAGGGTGAGTTTTCAAATCGAATCTCCTGACAGACCTCCTGACTATGGGAATCCTCTTTCAGAACCTACTTTGCCGGGCCAGAAATCCTGGAAGCGTCCAGCCAGTGCTGCGGAAACGGAGAGGCGCCTGGCCGAAAGTCGTCGGGCGGCAGCTTTGGGACAAACTCCCTCAGACGGTGAAAAGGAGCGAAGGTGAGAGGATTATTCTTCCATTAAGAATACAGACTATATCCAATATTTCCTTAAAGATTCCGCAAGAAGACACGTGCCCGCAGTGCCAAGGATTTGGCCAATATGGGCACCAATCCCGGCTCGGCTGTGCCACCTTCCCGCTACGGTCGTCCTGGTATGAGGGATAACTATGACTATATGGGTCCACCCGGCCAGCGGAACGACGAAGTGGACGACGAAGATGATGACGACGACGAGGACTACGTGGACGATGAGCCGCCTACGGATGAGGACAAGTTCGAGAGGCTGAATCGCAGAAGGCACGAGATGCATCAGCGGATGATGGAGAGCGAGCGACGGCACATGGAACGGCATCAGCCACCGCCGGCGCTGGGCAAGTTACCGGGTCAGAACCGGAACCGTGGCGGCGTAGGTGTCGTCAACAGCGATTACGGATTTGTGGACAGCTACGAGCAGACACCTACTCCGACACCGCGCTCCAATGCCAGCAGTACGGGTCCCGGGGGCATGATGATGAGCGGCGGTGAATCCTCTGCCGGGGTGACCAGTTCCAAGTTTAATTTCGACGACGGTTTTGAGTCCGACTTCAATCAGAGCTCACCGCCTCCAGCTCCGGCAGGCACTGCATCCAGCTGCACCTCCACGCCAGCTGGCCAGGTCTCCGGCAGTGGCAACAACGGCGGATCCAAGAGCCTGTTCCGTTTCTCCAACGACTTCTCGGATCGCGAGAAGCGGGAGCAGTTTGAAGCGGACACGCCACCAACTTCAACTCCTCCGATCACCCAGAAACTACGCTTTGATGACAATGTCAAGGTCTCCCAGTTCGATGACGCCGCCTTCGAGGATGACTTCGCCAAGGCCTCCTTTGACTTCGAGAAGGAACAGGTCACGGCTGGAGGAGCTGGAGGAGCCATGAGCCGAAAGCAGAATATGCGAACCAGCAAGCTGCAGCAGCGCCAGGAGCTCATTAAGAAGTCGGAGTCTGTGAATATTTTTGCCAAAAAGCAAGAAGATCCCTTCGAGGACGACGAGTTCTTCCGGTCGCCGGACCAGGAGCAGTCCAAGGAGCACCTCGAAGAGCTGCCGGAGTCCGGGGGCGGAGGCGGTGGCAAGTTCCAGTGGGGCGAGGAGGCGAACTTTGCCAAGTTCGATGAAAACATGTGATTTGACCAACTCTTTGCCAAGGCATCGGGTCATCAGAAGCAGAAGACGGAGCAGCAGCGACTGGAGATGGACCACAACTATGCGGAGATCGACGTGGTGAACGATGCGGACTTCTTCTACCTGACCAACCTGAATCACTACTACCAGCAGCAGAGGCTGCAGACCTTGATGCAGCACAGCCGCCACATATACTGCAATATACCGATCCAGGACACCACGCAACCACCACCGCCGCCGCCACTGACCAAGTCCACATCCACGAGTCCCTGGAAGGAGGTGAAGCCTGAACCAGATACGGAGCCAGAGCCGAAGCCAGGCCACTCGAAGAAGCCGCTGGAGAAGCTGCTGGGGAAGCCCAAGAAGTGGAAACTAAAACGGACGCTGGACGACTTCGTCAAGTGTCTGATCATCGCTTCCTCGGAGCATGTCTACGACTATGATGTGCTGTGGTAGGATCAGGAGGAGGATTGGGAGAGCGGCGAGTCCGGAGATCAGTCCTGAAGGAAGCCCCATAGTACGATATATAATTTTCCACACCCATATACCTTCTAGTCAACTCAAAAGCGCCATAAAACCAATTGCTTATATATCGTAGCCAAGTCTTCAACGACAGCCATGGATTCGAACCGATCTGCCCAATCCAGGATCGCAGGATCACTAGCTTAAGTCCAGTCCCCCCAGCCCAGATTGTATATATATGTATGTTTAATCGATGGAGATTCCAACCCAAACTGGCCATAGTCAAGCGTTTGTTAAAGTTTCAATCCAAAAACTCGAGAGCTAACGAAATACTCATCCCCCGAAATAAACCCCGTAAATCATCAACTAACGAAAGCAACTATCCATTGCCTATGCTAGATGTCGTCTAACCCACTTAATGGTGTTTATCCCCCGCAGGATATTCCTAGGATACGATTATGCCTACTCCTTGCATTATTTTTACAATCGATCGATGATTACTAACGTCTAATTAGTTGAATTACACACGGCAGTGTCGCATCTTAGTGTTTTATAATTTAACTACATTTATACAAAAATTATATATAAATAAAATATATAATATATATAAATATATATATATTTATACGTAACTGACGAGCAACTGAAACTGAACGATCAAGCAACTCCCTTGCATCTAAATTATAAAATACGAAAATTATACATAAAGCATATTCTTATATTTAATACGAATACGATAGTTATTGTCATTATGAATTATAAATTAAACTGTGAGAAGCATAATCCTAAATGTGTTTTTATTTCTTTAATTTATTTCCTTCCTTTCCTTTATATATTTCTTTCTTTATATGTTATACCCTTGCAGAGGGAATTATAATTTTGGTCAACACTGTGGACCCTATAGGGGAAAACACCATCCCCACCATCCACCATCAGGAAAAATTAACAAAAAATCTGAAAAATATTTTGTCTCAAGATTTTGATGCAGAATGATGGCGAATCGATCTAGAAATCGTTTAAGGTACTCCGCTTGAGAATCGGATGAGAATTGGGGAAGATATAGCCATCACAGTGGACCCTATGGAGGAAAACCCCATTTTCAAGGGATCCCATCAGAAAAAATGAACAAAAAATCTAAAAAAAAATTTCGTCTCAGGATTTTGATGCAGAATGATGGCGAATCGATCTAGAAATCGTTTAAGGTACTCCGCTTGAGAATCGAATGGGAATTGGGGAAGATATAGCCATCACAGTGGACCCTATAGGGGAAAACCCCATTTTCAAGGGATCCCATCAGAAAAAATGAACAAAAAATCTAAAAAAAAATTTCGTCTCAGGATTTTGATGCAGAATGATGGCGAATCGATCTAGAAATCGTTTAAGGTACTCCGCTTGAGAATCGGATGAGAATTGGGGAAGATATAGCCATCATTGTGGACCCTATATCGAAAACTTCATCACGATAAATGGACACAAACTCCAATCTTAGCCGCAAGGGTATATCACTTCGGTCCCACCCGAAGTTAGCTTTTCTTTCTTGTTATGATTTTAATCCACTCTATTTCTATACCTACATGTGGTTATTCAATGTGGATTTTGTAATCCAAGCTGTTCCATATTCGAAGTTATGAAGGCTTGAGCCTATAATTTGGTCCCTTTTTTGGGAAAACCAGAGGGCCATTAACTCTGGCTTTGGGCCTGGTCTCTTGTATATAAAAGGAAGCCCTCCAACCAAGGCATGTATTCAGCTTTGGAACTCTGAAGTAGAAGCATTAGAAGTCTCTTCAAGATGCAGAATTTGGTAAGAAATATTTTTGAAAATAAAAGAACAAAAGCTTTAAAGCTTCCGTTTTTTAGATGTTTATTCTATCCCTGGGATTGCTATCCTGTGTGGCAGCTAGGTCGACTGTTGGTCCTGTTCTTTTCAACCCACCAGTATCGCCGTTTGGAGTTTTTCCAGGACCCACTGGCTATGCTGTTGCTCCATTTGCTGGTCCTTTTGGGGGTGCCTTTCCTATTCCATTGACTGCTTCACTGGCTTCTCCTTTGGGTAATGCTCCAGGTCCTGCTCCATTAGCGGTTTCCAGCAGCCAACGTTTGGATTACTTCAACCAGTTTAATGCCGCCTTTTCTCCCAATGCTCCTGCCCGCATCCTGGCTGCCACTCCCACTGGTCGTCTTATTGCTCCCGGAGTAGCTGGCCCATTTTTCTTATAGTTTATAAAGTCAAATAATAAAATATTTAAATAAAAATTGATTAACCATAAAAAGAGTGTTTAAGGATCATCCTCTAATACATGGAGTAGCGTTTATTATATTTCTGTAGGCATATAATATCATTTGGTATTTGATTATTATCACAAGAACCAGCGGGCTTCCAAGCTCCTCCTTCACCAGACACTCTTGTAACCGTAGCCATAGTTTGGGTAAGTGGAGTAGTAGCCATATGGATAGGTGTACTGATAGGTGGAGCCGTAGGGGTAGCTGGGGTAGCTAGCCGTAGGATAGACAGGATAACCTCCACTGTACTTGTAGTAGGTGGGATAGGTGGCCACTGGGGGAGTGGACACATAGAAGCGATTCCAGTTCCTGGTAACAAACTGATGGCTGGTGGCCAGTGGTACGCCTGCGGGAATGGCAGCCGGAATAGTTGGGATCACTCCTGTGGTGGCAGGTGCAATGCTGGCCTGGGACAGAGCTGCTCCCAGCAGGAGGTAGCCAAAAAGGGTCAGCAATACCTAAGGTCCTTTGGGGTTACTTTGAGTTCCATGAGGAGAGTATCTACTTACAAGCTTCATGACTAGGCAGGGACTGGCTGGGAATGGATCACTGTCGTCTATCCACCCACTGAACTGGCTTTTATACCGAAACCTCATTAGATTTGACTTTCAAATGCAGTTGCCCATTCGGGGAGGTGCATCCATTTTTGGGCCACCACTCGTCCAAGGGCACCGTCGCATTCCCAAAGAAGCGAAGCAAACAAAGCCCCGAGGTGACGCAAGCGGAATTGGCAAACAGACTGGGCTTCTGGCCATTTAATTATGCTGCAATCCATTGATCGCCTTATAAATTGATTTAAAAGTACGGCAGCTGAGCAAATAAGTCATTTTTGGATGGATGGGAGCTCGGAATTATATAAATAGATGGGAGGGCTATTTGGGAGCTATCAATATCCGAAAGCAATCATGAAGTTACAACTAGCTCTTCTCCTTCTGGGAGTGACTGCGGCCTTGGGTCAGATTGTGCCCAGGAGCAGCTGGTGTCCAGTGCCCGTCTCGCCGCGTCTCCCCCGCCTCGTGGGTCCGGCTCGCTATATCATCATCCATCACACGGTCACAGCTCCCTGCTACAATCCCCACCAGTGCCAGGCGGCCCTCCGCCAGATCCGTGATGGGCATCTTCGTCGCAAATTCAGGGACATCGGCTACAACTTCCTGATCGGAGGGGATGGCAGGATCTACGAGGGACTAGGCTTTGGCGTCCGTGGAGAACATGCTCCCAACTACAATAGCCAGTCCATAGGCATTGCCTTCATAGGCAATTTCCAGGGTAAGTACCAGTCTTGTGATCGTGAAACTCTTATCCTCATGATCCCCACTTTTCAGTTGGCTTACCACCTGGCCAGATGCTGCAGGCCGCCCGTAATCTCATCCAGATTGCTGTGCGACGTCGCCAGGTTGTGCCCAACTATACGCTCCTGGGACACTGCCAAACAAAGGCCACTGCCTGTCCAGGACGACATCTGTTGGATGAGCTGCGCAAATGGCCAAGATGGCAACCAAAGCCCTAAGTCTATGAACCTTATTAGTAATCTTTCATTTCTAGCTAAATTTTCTAAATAAAAACAAATACATTTTCTTAAAAAAATATATTTAAAATTTAAAATTAAAAAACTTTCTAGCTTTAAAGCTGCCTCCAGTGGGGCCACGTCTTGATTTCATTAAAGAGCGCATCTCCTGGGCATGCGGTGGCCTTGGTTTGCCTGTGACCCAGCAGGGTGTAGTTATCCTTCAGGTGACCCCGCTGCTGTGCCAATGCGATCAGGTCCTTGGCGTTCTGCAGCATCTGGGCCGAGGGTGGGCTGCTCTGGAAGTTGCCGATGAAGACAATGCCGATGCTCTTCCGGTTGTAGTTGGGGGCATGAGATCCCTGCAGTCCAAAGCCCCGGCCCTCGTACACCTTTCCATCTCCGGCCACTATGAAGTTGTAGCCAATATCGCTGAAGTTCCGACGAACCTTGTGATCCGTCTGAATGGCCTTGATCATGCGCTTGCACTGGTCGCTGGTGGAGCATCCATTCGGGTTGTCCGAGTGGTGAATGATCACATAGTCCACCGGTCCGGAAATTCTGGAAGGCGATCGTGCCGCCACTGCTCCCCAGCTGCTTCTCGGTTCGATTTGCAGGGCATCGGCGGAGAGAGCTACGGGGGAATAGACAAGCAAGATGATTACCTCATGGATGAGTGAGGGGCTGAGCTTGGTAGATTACCTAAGGTGCACAGCACCACAGAAGCTACAATCGTGAATGTGTTCATCGTTTTGAAGGGAAACTAACTATGAGATTCTGTGGGCTATAGACGATGCTTAAATAGGAGATCCAGGATTTCCACAAAGTCGACGTTTGGAATACTCTTAAAGGTAGAAGATCATTAGTTTCAGAAATATATTCCCACAAGAATCAGAAAAATATAAATACCCCAGTCCAGGGCAACAAAAAACACCGATTACGGTGAAGAACCGAGTGGGAATCACTTGCGACCTGCGAGATAAGACATTGCTCTGGAAGACCCTGTACTTTGAAGCAAACAAACATCTGTGTTTGAATTTAAAAAACTTTATATTTCTAAAATCTAATATAAACAGTATATTGCAAAAGTTAAAACCACATCCTTTACTCCTCGATGGCCTTTCGCTTTTTCGCAGTGCGCTGCTTCTTTGTTTCCCGCGGCAAGGACTTATCTTGGTCCTTCTTCGTCGTGACCTTTTCCTTCCTCTGGTCATAACTGGCTTGAGCTGCTCCTGCCTTGAGTTGCAGCTTCTCCATGAGAGTAAGTGGCCGGTCGGAGTTCTTAGCCTGCTCCTGCTTCTTATGAACCAGAGCCTTGTGGGCCACTCGCCGCTTCTGGGCAGCCTTCTGGGTCTTCTGGTTTTGCTGACGGTTTCGCAGCTGGTACAAGGCGTGCTTGTAGACCTCCGCATGCTGGACCTCGATGTCTGGTGAGACAGTGATCTCCTCGCCCAGTCCCTTGCCTACATCGTTGACCATCTTCTTGAAGGATGCTTGATCCTGCTCGGTGAGCAGGGTAACTGCTGTGCCCTTACGGCCAGCACGGGCAGTACGACCCACTCGATGAATGTGGGTCTTGATGTGGCGCGGTGCCTCGTAGGACAACACTACGTCTATGTCCGCCACGTCGATACCACGGGCCAGGGCATCCGAACAGATCAGACCGTTTATCTTTCCACTGGCAAAGTCTCTTAGTCTTTGCTTTCGCACCAGTGCCGAAAGATTACCCGACAGCTCCTCCACTCTGGTCTCGTCCTCTCTGAAAAGGACTCCCATTACAAAGGCCAAGCGACTGGCCTGATCCGTGCTGTTCGTGAAGCAGAGGAAGCGCTTCCACTGGTACTTCTTCACCAATGCGAACAACGTCAATGGTTTCAGTCGCATTTCTGTGATACAGAACTGTTCCGTCAACTCTGCCGGGGTGGTGTATTTGCCCAAAAATTGTCCATCTGCATTAGCTTCTGCATCACCCTCCTCGCCCTCCCCAGTTGGTTCCCTGAGCACAGGCATCACCGTGGTGAAGAGACGCGGCTGGAAGAGTCGTAGGTTTTGAAGTTTTTCCGGATCCTGGGAGAGAGTGGCTGAAAACAGAAGCTTGTGCGGTTGATTTCCGTAACTGGATTGAAGTTCCGCATAACAAAGGGGGGCTTGAGTGCCGGCTAGCAACTGATCCGTAGTCTCCTTCACGTGGCTATCCAAGTGATAAAGCCAGTTCTGGAAAACAGCGTCCATGATTCGGTCAGCCTCGTCAATGATCAGGAACTTTAGGTTCTTTAAGCAGAAACCTTTCGTGGCGTGCAGGTGATCCACTAGGCGACCTTTTATGAAAGAGAGATATTAATATTAATCCTTCAAGATTAGAATGCTTTGCCCATTTACCTGGCGTGGTAACCACAATGTCCACCTTGCTGTAGTACTTTCCCTTGTAGAGCTCCACCAGCTTCTCCTGCTCATCTTCCAACTTGTGTTGCTTGGAAAGCAGACACACTTCCAGTTCGGTCTTGTTGCACAGAGCACTGATGACCTGGTACACCTGTAGGGCCAACTCCGCCACGGGCAAGACCACCAGAGCTCGGATTTTGCACTCCACCCGTTGTGCTAGCAGCTGGACGATTGGAATGGCAAAGGCTAACGTTTTTCCACTACCGGTGGGTGCGGACACACATATGTCCCGCGGACGAAAAGGCGGGGGCTTGGATTGGGCCTCCAAAATCCAGGGAATAACCTCACGCTGAACGGGGAAAAGCCGCTTGATCTTCATCTGCTTGAGAGCCAAACATGTGGATTTTTCCAGGTAGGGAAGCTGCTCAATAGCCTCCGTTTCGGGGATCTCTTCGTCTGCCTTCAAACTTCCACCTTCGATGATGGTGGGATGAGCCAACCAATTAGGCAGCTGCATCTCCACCTTCCTCCGCTTGGCGGCAACCCCATCGCCTCCCAAAACTTGGAACTCGTTGGAGGGCACAGGCTCCTCTTCAGTTGCTTGCTTTGCCTTGTCTTCATCTCCAGGTGCTTCCAAAATAGCTTCAGCAGTTTCTTCATCTTTGGTTTGGGTTTTTTCTACTGGCGGCTCCACAATTTCAGTTTCCTTGTGCTTCCTCTTCCTTTTGGCGGCCTTTTGGAGCAGTTTCTGCAATATTTCATCTTCATTTTTGCCCGTTGGTTCATCTCTATCGGTGGATTTCTTAAAATTCTCTGTGTAACTGCAAAATATTGTGTTAGCACTGTTTGCTATGGTTAATGGTCTATTACTTACCGATTTACAGTGAATAATTCCATATTTAAATCTCTTTTTATTCAAAAATATAGTGAAGAAAAGAGAGCGCACGTGTTGCAATTTGTTTACGTTTTTTTAGCCCAGTGTGACCATGGCCAATTCTCTGTTAACTTCCAACGGAGTTGCCACTTTTCATTAATGGCGCGAAAATTCAAATTTATTAAAACAATGATAAGGTTAATAATGAACCTTCTTAATTATTCAAAAACCTGCGGTTAACAATGAATTACTTTGTATCAATATATAGATTTCCAGTTTTGTATAAATAATGTGTAAAAAGTTTCCATAACAGCAAGCAAAACAATATTCAACGGAAATAAACAATATTAGTTCTTAATCCAGTTTTCTGGGGATTTGTGATTTCCCTATGAAATGCGTTGGTTGGATGCGTCTGTAAGGTGCCCCCAACTTCATGGGTTTCTTTGGGGGTTTTTACGCCGGTCAGTGATTCATAATTGCCAAGAGATTCAACATTCTCCACGTGAGCGGGAGATGCAAAAATAAACCACAGATTCAGACTTTAATTAATGATTTTGGCCAAGACTGTAAAACCGGTTGAATGCGTTCGAATTTGATCCACAAAAAAGAGAGTTTTTTGAAAGAAAAGCAATTGACATAGGATGAAGGATTTATTTAAAATCTTCCTAAACACTATACACTTAAAATAAACACATTTGACCGCATTTCCGTTTATTAATTTGTATTTTTAAATGGATCCATTAATCATTCAGCTTTGAATACAACTTGATTCAGTTTTGCTTGTAAGCTGTGGCAGTTGAACACCTGTGTTGAGGGAGACACGCCCTCAATTGTGTCAGAATTAGTAATTTTAGAAGCCCACCGTTTAAAATGCTTAACACCTTTCCCTAGGGTTAAAGTTCTTTTGTATAACCGCACGATAATATTTAAATAAGGGATATAAATATGTTTATGATTTCTATAAACACGCGAATCAAGAGAACACCTGTTATGGGACTATATGATTTACACCCTTATCACGTTTTTATAAAATATCTGAATAGATATATAGAGTCTCTAATGTTTCTTGACTGACTTTTAAAGCTCTTAGCCAAAATCAATGTCATATTCTTTAGATTTTGGCAAATGTCCGGATTAAAATATCAAACTGGAACTGGAGTTATGAAACGAGGTTGCGGATACGAAAGCTGTCCATTAAAAAGCCCATTGTAAGGCAACAAAACGTCATTGTTTGGTTCTCTTTGGGTGATTCCAATAACAGAACGGGTTTTTTTTATATAAGATTTTGTGTTTTGTTTTTTTTTTTATATTTACGTCAAAGTCAAAGACTTGGTTCTTTTACATTGAAACCAAAATATATTCTTATCTTCCCTGTTCCATTATCTTTTATCGCTTCCTTCCTAATTAAATTTCGTTCACAACTTTCTCACTCTCTCTCTGAAAGTATCTTTATTTTTTTATCAATATTCTTTGGAAGAAATGTACATAGTTACCTGGCAGTTGTATAAACAGAGACAGACATTGTTTCCTACCGATACTATAAACTGATTAAAAACTGGAGAAAAAGTTGTTTTGGCTTTCAGTAAATATTCGATAATTTAATGTGATAAACGTGTTGTTGAGATAAAACGTAAGAATTTCGGTTCGTAACTGATATATCAATCATATCTACAGATATACTTACAGAAATCTATATTTTAATGCCGTAATGATGCCCTTTGCGGGTATTTTACGGTTCTATTGGTTTATTTATAAGACTTGTAATTTATGGTTAGTCGGTAGAGTTTTGAATTTTGAATAATTTTTGCATGCGATTAAAGATTTTGCTACATTTCCCATTGCGTGCTGTTCAAGGGGAATTCTCTCGTATGTTTGTAGCCAGAAGCCACCAGTCCTGCTCCCCCTACCCCGTCCAGGTAAAAGGTAACCGGTAAAAAGCTAAACTTCAAAAATCAAACAAAACAAAGCCGAGATTCAATACGGAGACAGACACCTGGAAGGGTGTGAGAGTGGGTGAGTGAGACAGCTTGAGAACTTGTCTATGACTGAACCGATGCTGACGACGACGTCGCCGCCGTCTCAGTCACCGGCGATCGCTTTATAACGGTAGGATATAAAAACGACAGAGTTCATTTGCAAACGTTTCGCGCTCGGTTTAAAACGCTTGCGAATCGCTCCAACTGCCCCCCTCCAAAAATCGCGCGAAAAGTTCTATATTATTAACGAAAAAGTTTAAGGCATATTCTCGTATGCTAACAAGTTTTCGTTTTGGATTAAATTAGTTTCGCGTTTCAGGATAATAAACATGTTGAAGTTAATACTGTCTATATTTGTGCTAATTGCTGTGTAAGTGTTATTTTAAACGAAACTAAGTGTTGCAAATAAGGAGGTTTTTGAAACATTCTGATCAGAAGGACACCAAGAGTTTTATCTCCAAAAACTATACTTTTTAGAGCAGAGTATTTAAGCAACTTCTAAGCAGAAAGCAGAGAATTAGTTACAATTACAATAGAAAGTAATAGTATTTACAATTTTCCCATCTAGTTTATTTATTAGATTTATTATTTATTAGATTCTAAATTGAAACCAAATTCAAACCAAATAATCAAAAAAGAATCACTTAATAATTGGTATAAAAAGTCATAACATGTATTTAGCTATTTATTTCTTTCAAGCTTAAACTGCCAAAGGAAATTAAAAATATTTATTTTTAGGTTTTTTGAAAAAAATATTCAAGGACCTTTCCAAAAATAACTATTAATATAAACTAGTATTTAGAATCAAAATTAAAAGATTTTATTAGCCTAGAAATATATTTTAAAAACAAACTAAAAAAAAACATCTAAAATTGCACCACAAATTATCTAAGAAAAGTAAAGGAAGAAAAGTATTTAAAAATGTTTTAAAAATAAAGTCATTCAAAACAATTAACCTTTCCTTGCTAGGTAAAATAGATTCTAAACATAGATTTTATATAAAATAAATTGCCAAAAAAACATTCGAAAACCGCCTTGGCATGTTTTAAAATTTCCAAAAACGCGGCTTAAACTCAAAAAGAAAGCCCCCCGAAATGTGTATCGCATTCAAGGCGACCTTGGCTAAAATCAATAATCGCCACAAATGACAAGCCAAGATCATAAAAATGCATACAAAATTAAAAAGTAAATAAAAATTGTCGTAACATTCGTCAACGTTTTTGAATGTCACTTGATTAGCAGAGCGTCGAGCAGATATTTAGCAATCTCTTTCGTTTAGCACATTACCATAATATATATATATTTTGTGTTGTATCTTAGTTCGATGAATCTTGTATCTTGCAGATGTCGCGGCAGTCCGACTAGCAGTACGCGTCGCTTTCCAAACGACTTTCTCTGGGGGGTCGGCTCGTCCTCCTACCAGATCGAGGGCGGATGGAATGCCGATGACAAGGGCGAGTCCATCTGGGACTTCCTCACCCACAACCAGGCGGAGAAGATAGTGGATCAGTCGAATGGCGATGTTACCGCAGACAGCTACCACCAGGTGAGCCACAAGTCAATTGGTTTAATCAGGCAGGTAAACACATATTGATTGGAAGTTATGCAAAGAGTTCAAGATCTCCGATGATGCCGTCGAGCTGAGGTAATCGACTGGAAAATATGTGAGCAATGGCAATTGATTCACTCTGACGGCTATTAGTTACATGGCTAATTACCAAGAATTATCCAGATCTTTTCACAGTGATCAGTGATTCCTTTAGAATCAGATATAGATGCAGATAATCAACTGCAGACACTGGCTGATCTCTGGTTATGGCCCCAATTAATTTAAAGCCAAGATCATTGACCAATTATGTTTTTAATAACATGCCTTCTGGCAATTACCATATTTCAAGTGGCCATCTCAAATACGTGTTAAATCATCCACAAAAGTGCGGACGGACATGCAATTGGATTTAAAAAATTAAATAAACATTGTTGCCTCCAATTACAGGCCGTCAATAAATATTTGCATAGTTCGGTGTCTGATGAGCAAAAAATGAAATAAATCATTGGAAGCTGGTCTTCTGGCACGGGGACACCTGTTTCATAATTTGATAAAGTACTCTGTTCTGATAATCTTGTCTTTCCAGCTGTAGCTTTTCAGCGCTATAGCGCTATAGTTTTTTTTGATTAACGACTCTCGATCAGCGTTGATTTAATGATTATTCCATAATAGATAGACTCTAAAGGGCGTGACTGGTTTGGCTATAAACATATAGTAGGGCGTACGAAACGGAACTAGACCTGTGATTGATGAGAACAAATGGAATATTCTGACAGATGGTAGCCCTATCTGGCTGGTTTCGCTAATAAAGATT
The DNA here is from genome assembly GCF_030179905.1 of Drosophila bipectinata. Classification (NCBI taxonomy): domain Eukaryota; kingdom Metazoa; phylum Arthropoda; class Insecta; order Diptera; family Drosophilidae; genus Drosophila; species Drosophila bipectinata. The sequence goes on from NC_091738.1 coordinate 6,856,591, forward strand.
TATGAAGTAGTTGTCCTATTTTCGGTTTATACTTTAAGATTAAAAGTAAAGAACAATGACCGCAGTGTTGACTTTTTTAAACAAACCTTTTTCTTATCCGCATAAGACGACCGCCCATAAAGTCTGATATCTAGATCTCCTTCTCCAAAAATTTAAATAGCTAATATGATTTATTGACTTAGCACTCGGCTCGTGTTGGAGTGAACATTAATTGTATCATAATTCGCCTCCTAATGCCAATCAATGTGGACCAACAGGTGCCAACTGCCGTGCCGTGCTCACATCAGGTGGAAAAAAAAACACTTTTTTGTGTTTAGGCCTTATCCGCTCGTATTGTTGTCAACGACGGCAGGCGATTTGATAAATGGATTAAATGGTCGGACAGACAGCTTAAACGCCCCTTCCTTGCATTTATGCAACTCTCAATGATCGCGATTCCAAGTGTTTTCAATTCCAATTCAAATTCAAAGCCAAGCTTATGACACTGACCATTGGGGGCGCATGGAATGTGTCGCCAATGACCAACTGGTTTTTCCATTTCGATTCGGGGTCCAAAATTTTTGGCTCACAATTCTTGGCATAGTTTCAAAAAAAAAAAACCCCAAGTCTAGTTCTCCATCTCAAATGGCCACTTAGTGTATCCACTTGATGGCAATGTCTGCAATTTGTCCACTTCAGGTATTTAATTGGACTGATTAGTTGTCTTTAATCGACAGCCAAAGTGACTGCTGAGCCGGAACAATTTATTGGCTACTTGCTGACTACTGGATAATGCCAAAGATACATGTACTTAGAGATATCAGATACATATCTTGAAATTCCGGCGATTCCACACTTCAGAAACAAGAAGCAAAGGCTTTTGTCCAAATTGATGAATGGCTGCCGTTTCAAAGAAAAACTTGTTTTTTTTTATGATTCCATTCAAAATTTTACGGCTAATCAATTGGCATTAAACGAATATGATTTTATGACAAATGTTTAACAAGACAAAGCACTAAAAAGTTGGCGAATATATTAGTTTATAATATCCTAGAGTCGTCAGAGTTAATCTTTCTTTTTTTTTGGCAAACGTGTGCGAATATTTTATAGAATTATTAGATCTCTAGTGAGGAATATAAGGCCTCTTAAGACCCCTATTAAAAAGCTATATAATATCCCTCTTTCTAGTGGCGTCGCGATGTCCAAATGGTGAGGGAACTGCACGTGGGAACCTATCGCTTCTCGCTCTCCTGGCCCAGGATCATGCCCGGCGGCTATATGAATCATGTCAGCACGGCGGGCATTAAATACTACTCCAACCTGATCGACGAACTCCTTCGTTATAACATCACACCCATGGTTACCATCTACCACTGGGAATTGCCGCAGAGATTGCAGGAACTGGGTGGTTGGACGAATCCAGAAATCATTCCCCTGTTCAAGGACTACGCCCGCCTGGTCCTGGAAATGTTCGGAGATCGGGTGAAGATATGGACCACCATCAACGAGCCGTGGCATGTGTGTGAGCACGGTTACGGAGTGGACTATATGGCACCCTCCTACAACTATCCGGGTATTCCCGCATATCTCTGCGGCCACAATCTCTTGAAGGCCCACGCCGAGGTGGTGCACATGTACCGCGATCTCTTCCAGAAGCGACAGGGCGGACGCATCGGCATCACCCTGGACACATCCTGGCCGGAGCCCAAGAACCCGGCATCGGCAGAGGATCGCGAGGCCTCCGAGCGGGCCATGCAGTTCTATGTGGGCTGGTTTGGTCACCCAATCTTCTCGAAGCATGGCAACTATCCCAAGGTAATGATCGAAAGGATCCGGAACCTGAGCAAGGAGCAGGGCTTTGGAGTTCGCTCCAGACTGCCGGAGTTCACTCCGGAGGAGATTCATCGCATTCGCGGCACTGCTGACTTCTTTGGAATCAACTCGTACACCTCCAATCTGGTGACCCCGAATGGACACAATAACACCGGCAAGTTCCCAGTGCCTTCCTTCAACCACGACATGGGAGTGGTGGAGAGCCAGCAGGGTGTGGACTGGCCCGGATCGGGTTCCGTTTGGCTGAAGGTGAGTTTCCTACAAAATCTTAACAATTAGTTGGTCACATAAGGTTCCACCTTCCTCTCGCTTCCAAGTAATTATTTTACGAGCTCTCACAAGTAGTCTTTCCCTGGCTCGACTCCCGGGCCAAGATTCCAATTACCTTTAGCTTAGTCGGCTAAATTGATTGTGGTCCACCCACCTATGCCTCCTTCCGGCAAATCCCCCACGTCCAGATGGCGAGGGGGTGATGTAATTAACTTGGTGGAGTGCTCGAGGGTTGACTTATCCCCTCTTGGAGTTTGAATTATGGTTTGCCGAGTAAACTACTTAGGCCGGAAATCAAAAGAGGGTGACTTCTGAACAGGTGGCGCACAGCGCAGGTTGAATGAACTCCACTAACCAGGGGGTTGTACCTCGTTTTCGCCATCCTTCTTCCAGGTCTATCCCAAGGGCATGTACAATCTGTTGATGTGGATACACCGCGAGTACAATGCCCCCGAGATTATCGTCACCGAGAATGGAGTCAGTGATCGCGGCGGTCTGGAGGACTACGCCCGAGTGGACTACTACAACCTGTACCTCTCCGCGGTGCTGGACGCCATCGAGGATGGTGTAAATATCAGTGGCTACATCGCCTGGAGCTTGATGGACAGTTACGAGTGGAAGGCCGGCTTCACAGAGAAGTTCGGTCTGTACCATGTTGACTTTAATTCCCCGGAACGTACTCGCACCCCCAAGGTATCGGCGCGAGTCTTTGCCCAAATCTGCAAGACCAACACCATCGACTGGAGCTACCGTCCCACACTAGATGAGGAACAGCAACTGGTGGCCATGGCTCAGCTGCCAGCTGAGGATCTGCCCCGCACCAGTGGAGTGTCCCAGGCCAGTGGCTTAGTAAGTTGGAGTCTGATTGGTGTCCTTCTCGTGGCTCTCTTAAGATGAGGAGTTCAGGATCACATTCCGGAGGCTTGCCATATTGATGTTGCCAAGTATTTTTTGCTACTCGTAGCCCTAAGTTTGTCTAACCTTCATTGTAATATATATATTTTATGTATAGATGTTGTAATTTGTACTTAAACTAAAAGACTCGAAACTGAATAAATTAATGTGTGATATTAAAACAAGACTAGGGGTTTTAGAATTTATTTCTAAAGAATCTAAGTTTATAGCTTCCATTGAACAAAAGTCTATTGGAATTAAAGAATCTGCGATCTAGAAACTTTGAAAGACCTTCTGCTAGAGGAAGGGAACTCCCATTGAATTGGAAGCTCATTCAGATGTTAATGCAGCATCCAAAGTGACAGTTACAAGACACACGATTTAGAGTAGGTTCCTTGAGCTGTCTCTTAGCATTTCCGCAAGTAAATCAAAAACCAGCCCAACAAAAGACCCACTGATCTGTGATCTTTGCGAGAGCATGTTGAACACGGCACCACAATGAGCCCCCATGTACTCCGCCGTGTGGTTATATCATCACGTGGGGTCGGGGGCCTAATTGTAGGGGACACATCGGTCCAGCATGAATCGGAATATTAAAATCCCTGTGCTAATGACTCTGATTAGTATGTATTATGAAGGTACATTCTTAGCATGATCTCTGTCGGAACAGAACAACCACATCCGCCTGGCCTCAGACCTCGAGAGACTTTCGAAACGGAATCGAAACTGGGATCATGTTTGTACTTACTTCTAGCAAAGTTTCCATGTTTTTTTTTTTTCCTCTCTCCAGAACCAGTTACCTTTCATTTTGGGTAATGCTTATTTTTTATTATTTTATTTCTGCTTAATTTTTATGCATTAGCTGGATTTATTGTTTCGGTTTGCTCGAGTCACACGAAAACTGTTGAATAAATTAAGTGATTTTGCTTTTGTAGGAAACAGATTTTATGCCCAGCGGTAATGCCAGTTTCAAGGCCAAAATGGGGAAAGCAGAAAGGGGGGCGGGCACCGAGATATACCGCCGGGGGAGGGGCTCGTCTGGAGACTAGTCTCGACCTATCTGGCGTGCTCCCAGTTTGCACCTGTTCGAGTCACGAGCCGGCTCGCCGGGCATATTCATAATTCATCAACCCGGAGTCTGGGCTCAAAACAGAAGATAAATCAGAAGTTGTGTTTGCTGGCAAGATATATTTCAAAACGGAAGCCCTTAAAGTTAAAAATAAATGTTAACAAATATTTAAGAAATATTACCAAAGCCAAAAGTTCTTTAAACCCAATTATCCATCTAATAGTTTTTTTATGTCTGTTTTTATGATTAATGAAGGTCTAATGAGCAATGGATAATACCAATCAATAACCCTGAAAGATCCGTTTCGGGTAGAGTTATACCCCTCCTCCTCCTTCTATATGTATATATTTTTTAACTTTGCCAAACAAGTGTTGCCAAAAAGCAAATATGGCTTTGAACTTGTCCAACAAAAAGCAACAAGCAAACAGAGTTTAATGTTCTCAACTTTAATTTTTATTTTTTTTGTTTTTTTACTGATGAAAGTTTACATGGGTATTACATCAGCCAAAGTTGAGTTGAGTTTCCCCAACACGAACTTCGCGAAATTGTAACTTTTAATTTATGCCAGGGTTTGTTGCTTTAGAAAAGGTCAAGCGTGATTAATATAAATAATCCAGAATACAGATCACGAACTTTATAAAGATTAATGCAAACTTAAGTATATAAATATTAAATATTACCTAACTAATTAATATTAAACATCTTTACATTTTTATTTATTTTAATCTAGAAAACAAAAGATTAAAGAATTTGAAATGCAAACAACCGCCATAGCCGTTTCCCAAACGGTTAAGTCATGGAATGGATTGTGTCTTGGCTAAGAGGTCTGTTAAAATGCATTGCCTACTTTTTGGCAGCCTATAGTAAGGAATTTCAAGCTTTAATTTGGTTTTTTTTTAAGTTTATAAACTCTGAAAGGATATTGAATTATAAAAATCTAAATTTAAAGACATTTAATAATTCAATAAACAAATTCCTATTATTTATTTCCTCTTAAAATACATAAAATTGAGGAAGAATAATAAACAAAAATAGCATTTTAAGAACTATCCATATTTTTAGACTTATTTTAGACTTATAGTTAAAAATATTCCCCGTCACGCTGCTGATACCGAAAGTCACGTGCTCCGGACACAGCTCTAAATACACATCCAGGATATACTCCCCTCGCTCCTTATCGAAATCTAGGATTAACCCGCTGTGCCATTTATCAAACATTTTATAGACCTCAGTGCACTTATTGAAAATTAATACGGCTTAAGACCCACAATAGTGCAAAAATCAGCACACATGCCATCCCCGGAGCCACCACCCCCCTCGATTTTTGCCCTCAACTACTACTAATCCCGCGAACAAGGCATTAAAAAGGGACTCGGGACCAGGACAAAAATATGTCCAGGATGCGGATGGTGGCATGGCAAAAGGATTAATTAGAAATATGTGATAAACAATATTAAAAATCAGGAACCAATTGCATTTCGTGTGGGTCCCCTTAGTCAAAATTAATTCCACCTCCATTTAATGAAGAATAATTACTTTTCTTTGGAAGGTTGAATAATATGTACACAGATTTTGGAGGCCGTGTGGTTAATTTGATTAAGATTTTTTTTTTCCAACGAAAATAGAGATTTTTTCAAATGCGGGCTCCTCTCACAAAATCACTGTCATATACCCTAACTTTTTTCTGGTTTTCTACTCTGAGGGGGACTTTCTGATTGGATCAATTACCATCTGAATCTTTCAACAGGGTGTCGAACATAGCAATTACAAGAAGCCAACTTTTGATTTAACCCTTCGTAATCAATATTCAATTACTTCATATTCTCATAAATAAATTTTCATAAACTCCGACACTGATTGAAACATATACAGAAACTAGTTTTCGAAAATTTGGTGAACTGCCCTCATCACTTCTATTTTAAATGACCATCCCCCCAGCTTCTTTTTTGGGTAAAGTGTCAAAGAGACTAAGCCCCCCTCTTCAAGTAGATTAAGTTTGGCGATAAAGTATCATTGAATCGTTGAGTTTTGTGCTTTTTGTTGGGTCGTATAATGGCATCCACGTCTGGAGAAGAGTCGTACTCCCCTCATAGAGTAATTGCCCTGGACAACAAAAGACCTCGTAGTGAGCACCCTCATCGCATTACAGAGCAACTGTTCGGTATGGAAATGGCCTCTAGAGAACCCCCCTATAGAATTGGATGTCTGAAATTGTTGGCATTTCAATTGATTTTCCCATAAATCTCCCACTGAACCTTGCCCCTGGCTTGGGAAACAAGAAACGATCCTTTTGGGTAAAAGTTCAGATCCTGTCCCATATAATTACCGGTGGGAAATCGGAAATAAAGAAAGAAAGAAAAAGAAAACTAGAAAGAAAGAGGTCCTTTGGTAGCCTCATAAATTACCCAACCAACATTGTGAAAGGAAAAGGTGCTAAAGCTGCAAGGGAGGGTTCAGCGAGGTTCCTCATAGAACGTGCCAAGATCAGAAGGCAGCTGACATAAAAAAAAAAAATAAAATCTGACTGGATGGCTGACTGGCTCCTTGCAGTTTTCACAAGCCCGAGTTCAATGCCCTTGTCTTGGGTCTGCTGTTGCTGTAATGACAAACCAATTACCAGCTAAAAGACCGGGACTTGGACGTGAATGTGAACGTGAACGTGGACACGCACGTTTTTCAGAGGAGTAGTACATGGTCTCCATGCAGGCTATGACGGTATGACGGTATGATTGCGCAACAAATTGGACAAACGACGCATGTCACCCCTTTTTAGGCTGGAAAGCAGTTAGAGCCATCCCAGGCCATATTTGAGACAGTGACAAATGTTCAAAATCAAGTGATGAGGATATGCTCTGGGGTTTATACTGAGGACTTTCAGGAAGTCAGAGAATAGTTTAGAAATACTTACTCCTACATATTTAATGGTTTGCCTAGTTTATAGAGCTGCTTAAGCCTTTCCTAGGATACGATTTTAATCTTAAAACAAAATATGTAAATATTTACAAAATTTTAAAAGCTTTTTCAGACCTTTCACTATCTATATCTATAATCACAATCTTAATTGTCGTACAAACTACATATATAATCACTGAAAAGAGCTACTGTACCCATTTTGGAAACTTTTCAAACCACCACCAAAAACAGTAAGAGATGATGACAGCCCTGGTTTTGAATCGTGGCGGCGCCTGCGCAGCTGCCTCAACTGCCTCTGCCTAGTGTCCCGATTTAGGGGCTATATACGCAATAGGACCTCCTCCATTTGTATGCCGCCTCTTTGTCTGAAAATTTCACGCAATCTCTTCGGGAAACATGGAGTTGCGTGTGTGTTGGCAACTGCTTATTGATCGATCGCCTCGATATCGAATTTTTATTGTTGTTTGTCATTGCAAATGTGCCAGCCAGCCACCATCAAACAACAGAGGAAGGGATAAAAGATGGTCCCTTTTGTCCAAGGGGTTTGGATTTGGATTCATCGTCCTCGGGGGTTGCTTCACTTTAGTGTTCGGTATTCAACTGCAATTGCAGTTTTACTGTTGCCACTCGGGAGGGTTACTTTACTTTTTTTTCCAACCCTTAGAGTTCCATTTAGCTCCCGTCCGATTATCATCGCCTGGGAATAACCATTCTGGACTCGGGTTCGGATTTCGCTTATTTTTTTCGGGTGTTTTCATTTCGATTTTGGTCCGTGGCATGGCCCATCTTCCCACCATTGAGTTGAATTTCCCGTATTTGTATATTTTGATTCCAAACTAGAAATCAAGTTCAATGATTTTATGCGTGTTTTTCGCTATCTTGTGTTATTGTAGCATTATTGCAGTTTTGTTTGGGAGATTTATTGGATTTACGGGGATTTTACGAAAGAGAGTTATGGCTGTGGATAAGCAGATGAGATGGAAAATATATATAAAAATGATAATAGCTTAGTCCCTCCCTCACACCTTACCATAATTTGTTACATTTTGTTTAATGGCTTGCCCCTTTATAACAACATCCATTTAAACCATTTTAAAATGATCATTTTGCTTATTCCTCCCCCAAGCCCAATTGGTGATCATGTTGCCCATTGAGATAAACGATCGCTCATTTGTTGTTACCAATGCCTCTGCCAATTTCAGAACTCGTTATCACCCACTGTCGATCTCACGCACCTTGACCACCACCACCAACGGGTCCAAGGTCCATGGATCTTGATGCAGCAGCAACTGCACCAGGAGGAGGAATTGCATTTCTGGGCACGACCATCCCATGCAATGGTTAATTGTTTTCCCTTTGCCGTATTTATGAGCCCAGGAACCGCCCACTGGGACAAAAGTCCAGCGAGTGTTAATTTATGGCGCACCTAAAAGTAGTATACATAGTACTATCCACACCTCGGGGCATACATCACACCGTGATGTATCGTTAGAACCGGCAACATATCACACTTTGCAGCTGCCCGAGACCGGAGACCGAAGAACAGAGACCCGAGAACCGTGCCAAGCTTTGTTGGTTACATAACTCGGAGCGGCAGAACTCGAGAGCGGGTCTATTGTCGTCATTGTAGTCACATTATTAGATTCGCATCGCTGGCCATATTAATTGTTGTTGGCCAAGTCGGGCCCAACACAACTGCAGCGCCAACGGAATGGGAATGGTTCATTGAACAGGGGCGGCAGAGTGCAACTACGACCGCTGTAATGATCGTAATACTATTTTATTATTCTTAGATCCAGGAGCGGATCTACCTCGTTCTCTCGTTGCACTTTTCCAGCTTTTCTAAGCCCAATCCCGCCCTGCCCGTGGGCTTGACATTCAAATTTGGTCAGTTGACATGGTTATGGGCTAACGCTTTCCTAGCTCTTGCCGGGGTTTATGGCCGGAAGTTCTAATTGTCGTTTGTGGTTTGAGGTTCGCTTTCACAGAATAGTTACAGAATGACAGAAGAATGACATGTTTTATGTTTAAATTAGACGTTCGTAACAGGAACACTTAGTTCTCGGAGCTTACCTGTACTTCCCAACCAATGCAGCTGGGTGCAAAACTCTCGCTCTTTTGTCTTTGGCTGCCAACTCGACGGACAAAAACAAACATTCCAACAAGGATCGACAACCTGCAGGCAGGGTGGCTGTTATCCCTGGTGGTGGGTATCGATTTTTAGTGGCAATTGCAGTGGCAGCACTGCCAGTGGCAGTGGCAGTTGCCATGCCATGTCCCCCTCATGCCATTGGGGTAGTCTCAAGTTCGTCTGCCAATTATTTGCCGCTTATTAGGAGTACGATATACTCGGGAATACTCCGGAATACTATGAAATACGGAGCATGGAATACAATCAACGGAATGGGCAGCACGTGACTTCTTCCGTCGCAGCCTTGGCCATTGTTTGGATTTGCATTCCCCGGTTTTAAAAAGGGGGTGGCATGACTTTGACATGCAGCTGTAGACACAGTTAAGGACAAAACATTAATATTTATTTCATAAGTTCGTGGTGTATGTAAGTATATAAGTATAAATACTCTTTAAAAGAGCTTGAAGTGTGAACGAGATAAAAACTTGACAATCATCTTGGATTGCAGGATGCAGAGTTTCTTCAGCAGAGTCAAAATTAGTAGGATATCCATCTCATCAGTTGATATCTTGAGGGTTTTCCGCCTTAAACACTATTGTACTGACCTCCACTGTTTGTAGACACAACTCGAGTGTTGCCTTAATGTTTGGCCATTTGCATGAAGTGGGAAGTGAAAGATAAGAATGGGTAGGTGGTTTCCAATACGGGGTTGGCCACCCCCGAGTGTAAATCACAGCTAACCACCCACGGAGAAGCGCTCGCTGACCAGCCGGCGGCTAAGCCCTTTGTGCTTTCAGTTTTCTGTGCCAGGCGGGGATCTCCAGGGGCGAACCGGTTCTCAGTCTTAATCCTTTCGAACGTAAAACGCAAAGCCAAATGCGGTCGTAAGCGAAATTTGCAAGCAAAACGTTGAGAAAATTGGGGTTGCCCAGCCTTTGTGCCCAGTTTGCTTCATAAACATTGGACACCATCTGATGAACCACTTCAAATGGCACAAAAAATGGGATTGCAATTCAGTCTTGGGTGTCAGTTTTACACGTATCCAAAATAGAATAAAAAAGGGTATTTTTTATGCTGATTTAAATGATTAAGGCGTGATCTTACCGGTTTTTTAGGTGTTACGATTTAGACTGTCGAATATAATGATGATCTGTTTAATAAATTATTAAATCCTTTAAAGACCCAATCTAAAGAAAATATTCTTTCTGGAAGCTTTGACGTTTGTCTAACGAGAACTAATTGCACTTTCCAACACTTGAAAATACATAATTAACACCAAAAAAGACTAATGTGGCTTTCTCAGTGTTTCTTTATAATTTTTTCACTGCCATGTTTGATTCTTTTTTATTTTTTTAAGTTTATTTAGTAATATTAAATATTCAAATATTTAAATATGGTATATAATATCAAGGCATATAGTCCAGAGGAGTTTAATCTTTAAAGTAAAGACCTTAAACTAGGTTTCTTGACTTCCGGAATAAGGCATGCGTGGGTAAGGCATTTCCATAATCCTGTCTCTTTTACTTAATTTTTAAGTGGTGTTCGTAATGTGGGGGAAGTTTAATTTAATTGAAGTAGTTTGTCAAAAATTTGCATAAATAATTGAGGTGATATCTTGCAATTAAAACAGGCTACCTGCTGACCTTAGTGGGTAAGGATTATAGAAACAATACCTGCCTGCTAGCAAGTTTAAAAACACCTCAATTTTTGAAAAAAAACCCTATAAATATGAATAGCACTTGTGTTATGAATTGCGTGATCTAATTATTCACTGCACTTGGCAGACAAAAAGGCGGGCTTATTGCGATTTCTATACTACACATCCCTGCAGAAAAATAAGAAAGAAACCAATTGACTTGTTTAGGAGGCAGGAGGGTTGCAACGGCAGGGTGAAAGCAGCAGAAAGGGCTTCTTGTGCTTTCTTCACGCTTCCGTGGCCACGAAAAAAAGCGATTGCGCCGACTGCCGACTGTCAGAAATCAATGCATTTATCCTCTCGTCGGCAACAAAAGTAAACAGTTTGTGCTTTGTTTTGTTCCCCTCGTTGTTATTGTCGTTTTTTTGTTGTTTATTTGCTTTTTGTTACTGCCATTGCAAGCATTCTCTGTAGCAGATTGGGTTAACTTGGCTAACTACAGTGGGGGCTAAAAAAAAGTGTTCCATATAGATAGATATATAAATTATATTTTTTAGATATTATAAATAAAGTCCCTATAATAGCCCTTTTTTAAACCACCCATAAGTTTTTATATATTTCTGGAACTTTTCATTCACACCCACTGTACTACCAATTTCGGGCGCCTGCTAGCTCCCACGGGGATGCAATGTCAGTGGGTAGTACAACAACAACAATAACACTAAGAACCATAGTGCGAAACGAGGAAGTAATAAAAACAAAAGTGACTACTCTGGCAGGGCCGTGAAAAATGTTTGCCAAAATAAAATTTACAGGCATGGCCAGCCGGGGCGTGATGTCAGAGGGCCCGCCTCCCCCAGGGACACGCCCATTACAGAATGTTATTGCCACGTAAATGGCTAACAATATTTCCGTTATGTGTCTGCTGCCAAGGCAACCCTGTAATGCAACCCTGCCACAAATGCAGCTACAACTCTGGCGGCGGTGCAATCACTTTAATTAAGTTACCTGGCAAACCTTCGAAATCCAATTCCCGGCCAGCTACAAAATGAACTCTTCCGAGAATCAAATTTCATGCCCCCGGTCTTCGGTAATAAAAAAAAAAATAGACTCTCTAGTAATCTCTCTATAGCTGGGGGAGAGACCAGATCCCCCCGGTAGTGGGGGCAATGACGAACATAAAACCCTCAAAACAACCTTTTTTCATTACAGTACTCATTGGATAGTTTTAAAAATAAAAACTATTTATATTTCTAATATTTTTTTCAAAAACTTTTCACAAAGTGAACACTGTACTCCCCAGTGCTCCATGTTAGTGCTTTTAGTATCTTTTATATTTTATTGTTTTTTATGTATGATGCACCTAGTTTTTTATGTTTCTGCTGCTGCTGACGGCTGGTGGGCTCTCTATCATTGCAATTCACTTGAGTTTTTTGTTGTTTCTAGAGTGAGTCTACTTTCAAAGAAAAAAAAGACAAGGAACCAGAACAATGATAATAATAAAAGCCGTCCCTGGACTCCAACGGACGGATGCACTCAAGCGGCGCAACTGTTGCTCTGCACCGAGAAAAAAATAATCATTAGAAATAAGATATATACCTGTTAAAAAAATCTACTTGAATTTTTATAAACTCAACCTCTTTTTCTTGTGTAACTCCTCCAGGTTGGGGGCCATTCCCTCGTCATCGTAGATTGTGTTGCTGGAACTGCTGTTGCATCTTTCTATCTAGCGGGCTCGTATCTTTTTTTGTGTGTTACAGTCTACCAAGTTAATTGTAAAAGTACTGCACTGGCTCAGTTTGTTATTATTGTATCTTTTGGATAGATATAGATAGAAAAGTAGAATACGAGCTTAATGAAGTTTTATGTATTTCTAATGCCCAGCCAATTTGTTACGATCTTTTATTTATGAGTCTATCGCCTTCACTGTGATGATATTTCAATTGAAGAGTCTGAAGTCTATCGATAAGAAAGTCATTAAAAGGGAGCCATACTATCCTAGTTAGTTAACTCATCTCTCCAAGTCAAAAGTGCTAATCAAATCATGTCTCATTCAATTGGCCAGATGATGTCAAGTGCAAAGTCCCCCCACAAATGTCATTTTTGCATTTGAAACTATTTTTAATACGAACATGTCTACCAGATTCGCTCGCGTGTCCCCCCCTATTTGTCAACTTAGTGTCCCCCTTTCTATATGGGGGCTTCGTCTTACAGAGACAGGTCGGGGAACATAACTTTATTTAATTACCGGCAAACAACAAAATGCGGCGACAACAAGAATTCACAGTGTGTATCATAAAAAAAATTATATTCAGTTCTTGGGACTTGGGGACTAGGGACTAGGGGGGCACTGGAAAGGAAGTGGGGTCATTGGAGTAGTAGTTTGTACAACTCGTTTTCGCTGGCAACAACAATTTTTTCAACATAATAATTTGGCTTTGAATTACACACATTGCACAAACAGCAGCCACACAGTATACTGCCAAGTTCATTGACTCGTGTGCCCGGAAAGCTCCAAATGATTGCAACAAGTTTGCATAAAGCAGTAGTGGTAGTGGTAGTACTGGAGCTAGTGCTGATTATTTTAGCACTTATTAAATTTAAGCACAAGCGGGAAAACAACAGGCACAGAGCATAACAGCCTCATAATTATCCCCGGCGTAATCATGATCATCTCGATCCGGGGATCGAACCGACGTGGCAGCTGCATTCACCTCCACTACTGCTTAGCTTCTGATTCTTTTACTTTTTTTTGTTTCTACTTGCAACTTGCCACTTGCAGCTCCTCGATCAATTCAATTGCCGCTTACTGGCAGAGCAAAGAGATTCCAGAACAGAGATGATCTAGCAAGGGATATCTTTAAGGTAAAAAATAGAACAAAGTGGGTTTTTCTTTAAAACTATAATCTTAACCTTTCCTTAAACGATTTCTAGATCTTTAATATATTTTTTTAATTATTAAAATACATCTCCCAAAGCTCATCTCTGATCTCTGGCCTGCATATGCAAAGCCATCATCCGTCTCGTCTCGTTTGTTCGGAGCGGTCCGTCCAGTGTCCATTCGTCCGGACTCCGGACAATGCCCGGCAGCTATTTTACACGCCATTGAATTGTAAGTGCGGGGAACACACTGGACTGGAGTGCAGATGGAGATTCAATGGAGATGCTACCAAATACTAGGCAGCATGTGATGAAAACATATCCCGAGGCGCAGAATCTGGCAGAAGCTTATGCAGTTGCATCTGCTGTTGCAGTTGCCTCTTGGGTGTTGTGTTTTTTAGATGATCCCCCGCACTATCCACGATCTGTACTGTTTTTGCAGATGGTCTTGGTCTTGGTCTTGGCTGGAGGGTTTCGGCCTCTCACTTATACCATTGATTGTGGGATTAAGACAGTTCCTGTTTCTATAGCTCTAGAGGGGCACCTCCCATTTCCAATCTCCCATTGAGAGATACACTCTGATTCTTCGGATATCTTAAAGAGATTCATTAAATTGGATACGATTTCTTTAGGTTCTGGTTTCTTCAAGTGCATCCTATCACATCCCGTGTGCTGTCCTATTGTGGCTCGTTTCCTGCTTTTTGCAGTGCTTTGTGTGCCATTCTGCTAGCCTGCCCTCCTTTGCTGTCTGACGTTGCTTCTGAATCGGATTCGGATTCTGTTTCTGCTCCAGCGTTTGTGTCTGGCCTCGTTTCCTTTCACAGGCAACTCGTAGCGACGCGTTGGCAACATCATCATTACCTGGCCGCAAAATAAAAAAATACAAAAAAAAGGAAGAGTAAAAAAAAAAAGGAGAACAAGCCAACAGCAACAAAAATGAACCATTTTTCAGCTTTTCCGTTGAGTTCATTCAACTGGCGCCGCCTGCTGAGATTTCTCCACCATCCACCATCCACCGTACCGGGATGGGATCTTCCACCTTCTGCTTCCTCTGGTCGGCAAACTTTTCTGTTGACAACTAAAGGCTACGTTACGAGGAAAGAAACCGAGTTTAGGGCCACCGCTCTCCACCGTTGATGGATGCAACTGTTGCAACTGCTTTGCTGGATAATCCCCCCCATTAAAAGTTGGGACGAAGGAAACACAAGTGGGATACTCCAGACAAATTGTAGTGACTCGTCAAATATCCATTAATTTAAATATTTATATAATACATTGGGTTTTTCAGTTTTCAGATGTTTGTGGCTTTATTTGAGTATGATACTATTCATCAATATCCATAGACCTCTGTCCAGATCGTGAGGCTATTGTTCTCATGTTTCCAAACTAATTACTGGCACCTGTTACCAATCCTTTGGACAACAATGTAGTCCCGAAAACTAGAGGGAATGGAAAATGTATATGTTTCCCGCTGGCTCTGGCTGTGGATGGGGCCTGGGGCCTGGCCTGGGGTGAAAATCGTGAGTGGCGGAGCTTTCGAAAATGTGCCACGTTGCACTTGTTACTTACTCCGGAGTCCGGACCCCTTTCTTTACGTTTTAAGAGGAGAGCAATCGTGTTTACCGTTTGCTGCCTGCTTGCCTCAAGATAATTTTTCCAACTTTTTTTTTTTGTAAAACTGTGAAAAACTCATCGAGAACAGGAGGAGGAGGAGGGGGGAGTCGACTTGGAGCAGCTGCACTAGCAAGTAAATCTAGGCATCCCGGCATCATCATCTTCTACTTACTGGGCCTGCTGGGTGCTTATGGTTTATGTAGGCAACGTGCTCGTGAGTGCTAGCGTGGAAATCTTAGAAAATTGTTCATTGTTCTCCGCGGAAAATGCAATTTAATTGCATTCTGTGAGGGAGCAGGAGGATAAAAATCGTACGTGGTGTAAATATTATCGGCACCTCCTTGGTCTGGAGTCAATCAATTAGGTCTAGATCGCACTGGATCCTATTAAATGGAATTGCCAGATGCCAGATGCCCGATCATTGCCCATGACCGACCCGGAATGTAGGATTGAACTTCAAGGGATTCCAAGGCAGGCGGCCTTTAAAGCCAATTCTCATATCGTATTCCAGACATACATCGCCCTCTTCATTAATTTCAATTTTAAAACAAACCCAAAACATGTCTAACTGGATTTTCTTGGCAGATTGTCACTTTAAAACTTCCAAATCCAAGTTTTTGGAGCCCTCCCCCCATTTCCATAAATCATTTGTCATTTTGAGAATTTTCCCATTTGCCAACATATTTTTTTTGGGCACCCTTGGCAGAAACCCCCATAGAAACAATGGCCTGAAAAAACCCTGCATTTAAGCCAAATGTGAAAACCAACAAGTATCAGCCTAGAGGGAGTGGGAATGATAGAGAATTGTGAACGCAATAAATTTATTTACAATTCACGCACGACAACACCAGTCTTTCCAATTTGCATATTCATAGAACTTGGCTTACACCCTCGTTTTGGCCAGAGGCCTCAGCACAAAATTTGAATTCAAATTTGAATTTTTATTTCATTTTTCCGCCAGAGGAAGAGGAATCGCAATCGCAGTAGGAATAGGTAGTGGATACTGGTTGGAGCACGTGCTGTGGTTGCTCGTAATGACGTCATTAAGTGGTTGCAGCTACCAAACTATAGCCAGAGATAGTCCCCCACCCACTTTGGTGGACCATTTTAACATTCTCCTTTCCCCACGGCCACGATCATTAATCCAAACGATGCGATCTTTGACATTTTTATACATTGTCAGCCATTATCCCAAAGCAATTTTTTTTTCTAATGGAAACTCCTTCCTTCTTTGATCGGATTTGGGCGGATTCGGGAGAGGCAGGGACTACTTCCAATAGATACAAAGATTAGTCGAGAAAAATTGTTAATGGTTATTTTTGAGGTAAAATAATTTCGTTCCGCGGAACGAGAAGGCTGGTAGAAGACTTCTGAGAAGAAGACCATCGGGGAAAAGTCGTGAAAATCGTTTGCCGGATAATTGCTGATCAACTGAAGGTGGTGGGGAAGGAGGCGGTGGTGGTGGTGGAGCACGATGGCTAGGAATAGGAAATTGCTTGACCCACAATCTGAACTTTGTAAAAACCGAATCTAGGCTAAATGCTTGGCGGTGGATTGATTTTTCTCTTTCAGCGATCTCTCAGATTGCTTGCCCTGTTAGAGGAAACTATAATTTTGTCGACATCGGCTATTTTTTATGAAAAGGGAGGTGTTCTAGAGGAGCTACAAAGAATTTGAAATTATACAAAGGAGCTATAAGTATTGAGAATCTTTTAGTTAGACTCCGAAATTAAGGATGTGAATTCTTAAATATTTTTCAAAACTATATTGTTTCTACCACCTATTCTTTATAGACATTCTTTAAGGTTTTAGGTTGAAGCTATTCTTCAAATGTTTTAGATACAATCTGCATTAATATAATACTTGAAAATTAATTTTTAATAAAATTTTGTACAATTTTTAGATACATAAGCCTTGAAAAATAAGGAATGCAAGCATCGGTAACAATTTCTTGACCGTAGAAATTCACCCATTTGTAGATGGGTTTCTCAACTAATCCACATTATAACTTTATTCGATTTTGTGTAAATTTTTCTAAAGGTAACTTTCATTCTATTTTAAAAAGAAACACTTTTATTAATCAGAAATATATCGTATGTATATGTATGTAATATACATATTATGTATCATTTTAACCGAAAACAAAGAATAATAAAAGATTGCAACCCAAAATTATTAAAGTTTAGTTTATAAATGTAACCCAAAACTCTATATCCCATTAATGTTGTACCTTTATCAAGGGTATTCCAAAATTTCAGGTCAAGCTGGAAGCGAGAATGCTATAATTGCCGGTCAGAGGAGGAAACCAGAGTGGATGTGGGTTCAAGATTGAGGTTCACTTCAAGGGCCACAGCCGGGCACAACGTTTACCGGGTGCTAATGATGACGTTGAGCGGCTCTCGAGTGGAAAGAGATTGAAATGCTTTCTGAGCATTAACAGCATTCATTTCGAAATTTGTCATAATTGGCCATTTTATTGCGTTGCTTCTCCCAGATAAAGTCTCGGATTTTTACCCCTTTTTTTTCTCTCTCTGGAGTGGAGCATTAAGTGTCATTTTAATTTTTTTTTTCATCCCATTCCCAGATTTCTGTGGGATCTTTTACTGTTTCTCTGATTTCCCCCCACAATTTCTGGTTCTGGTTTTGATTTCCTTTCATCCTCACGCTCTGTCTGCGGTGTCCCCATTTTGTGTTTTCATTACAATTCCATCGAATTCCCTTTGGGATGCTGTGAGGGAACTTTTTTTCTGAAAAAGAAAACATTATTTTTTTTCGTCTTGTTTCTATCCAGTGCCAAATTTGCCTCCTGATTTGTTTATTTTTATACCCTTGCAGAGAGTATTATAATTTTGGTGAATCGATCTAGAAATCGTTTAATGTAATCCGCTTGAGAATCGGCTGAGAATTGGGGAAGATATAGCCATCACAGTGGACCCTAGAGGGGAAAACCCCTTTTTCAAGGGATCCCATTAGGAAAAATGGAAAAAAAATCTAAAAAATATTTTGTCTCAAGATTTTGATGCAGGATTATGGCGAATCGATCCAGAAATCGTTTAAGGTACTCCGCTTGAGAATCGGATGAGAATTGGAGAAGATATAGACATCGCAGTGAACCCTATGGGGAAAAACCGCATTTTCATGGGGACCATCAGGAAAATTGGACAAAAAATCTAAAAAATATTTTGTCTCAGGATTTTGATGCAGAATGGTGGCGAATAGATCTAGAAATCGTTTAAGGTACTCCGCTTCAGAATCGGATGAGAATTGGGAAAGATATAGCCATCACAGTGGACCCTATAGGGGAAAACCCCATTTTCAAGGGATCCCATCACGAAAAATGGGCAAAAAATCTAAAAAATATTATGTGTCAGGATTTTGATGCAGAACGATGGCGAATAGATCTAGAATTCGTTTAAGGTACTCCGCTTCAGAATCGGATGAGAATTGGGAAAGATATAGCCATCACAGTGGACCCTATAGGGGAAAACCCCATTTTCAAGGGATCCCATCACGAAAAATGGGCAAAAAATCTAAAAAATATTTTGTGTCAGGATTTTGATGCAGAATGATGGCGAATAGATCTAGAATTCGTTTAAGGTACTCCGCTTCAGAATCGGATGAGAATTGGGGAAGATATAGCCATCACAGTGGACCCTATAGGGGAAAACCCCATTTTCAAGGGATCCCATCAGGAAAAATAGACAAAAAATCAAAAAAATATTTTGTGTCAGGATTTTGATGCAGAATGATGGCGAATCGATCTAGAAATTGTTTAAGGTACTCCGCTTCAGAATCGGATGAGAATTGGGAAAGATATAGCCATCACAGTGGACCCTATAGGGGAAAACCCCATTTTCAAGGGATCCCATCAGGAAAAATGGACAAAAATTCTAAAAAATATTTTGTGTCAGGATTTTGATGCAGAATGATGGCGAATAGATCTAGAAATTGTTTAAGGTACTCCGCTTCAGAATCGGATGAGAATTGGGAAAGATATAGCCATCACAGTGGACCCTATAGGGGAAAACCCCATTTTCAAGGGATCCCATCAGGAAAAATGGACAAAAATTCTAAAAAATATTTTGTGTCAGGATTTTGATGCAGAATGATGGCGAATAGATCTAGAAATTGTTTAAGGTACTCCGCTTCAGAATCGGATGAGAATTGGGAAAGATATAGCCATCACAGTGGACCCTATAGGGGAAAACCCCATTTTCAAGGGATCCCATCACGAAAAATGGGCAAAAAATCTAAAAAATATTTTGTGTCAGGATTTTGATGCAGGATGATGGCGAATAGATCTAGAAATCGTTTAAGGTACTCCGCTTCAGAATCGGATGAGAATTGGGAAAGATATAGCCATCACAGTGGACCCTATAGGGGAAAACCCCATTTTCAAGGGATCCCATCACGAAAAATGGGCAAAAAATCTAAAAAATATTTTGTGTCAGGATTTTGATGCAGAATGATGGCGAATAGATCTAGAAATCGTTTAAGGTACTCCGCTTCAGAATCGGATGAGAATTGGGGAAGATATAGCCATCACAGTGGACCCTATAGGGGAAAACCCCATTTTCAAGGGATCCCATCACGAAAAATGGGCAAAAAATCTAAAAAATATTTTGTGTCAGGATTTTGATGCAGAATGATGGCGAATAGATCTAGAATTCGTTTAAGGTACTCCGCTTCAGAATCGGATGAGAATTGGGAAAGATATAGCCATCACAGTGGACCCTATAGGGGAAAACCCCATTTTCAAGGGATCCCATCAGGAAAAATAGACAAAAAATCTAAAAAATATTTTGTGTCAGGATTTTGATGCAGAATGATGGCGAATCGATCTAGAAATCGTTTGAGGTACTCCGCTTGAGAATCAGATGAGAAGTGGAGAAGATATAGCCATCACAGTGGACCCTATAGGGGAAAACCCCATTTTCAAGGGATCCCATCAGGAAAAATGGACAAAAATTCTAAAAATATTTTGTGTCAGGATTTTGATGCAGAATGATGGCGAATAGATCTAGAAATTGTTTAAGGTACTCCGCTTCAGAATCGGATGAGAATTGGGAAAGATATAGCCATCACAGTGGACCCTATAGGGGAAAACCCCATTTTCAAGGGATCCCTTCACGAAAAATGGGCAAAAAATCTAAAAAATATTTTGTGTCAGGATTTTGATGCAGGATGATGGCGAATAGATCTAGAAATCGTTTAAGGTACTCCGCTTCAGAATCGGATGAGAATTGGGAAAGATATAGCCATCACAGTGGACCCTATAGGGGAAAACCCCATTTTCAAGGGATCCCATCAGGAAAAATAGACAAAAAATCTAAAAAATATTTTGTGTCAGGATTTTGATGCAGAATGATGGCGAATCGATCTAGAAATCGTTTAAGGTACTCCGCTTGAGAATCGGATGAGAATTGGGGAAGATAGGTAACAATTAGGGAAGACCTAGCTATCACTGTTGGCCATTAGGCGACTATATCCTATTGCTGAAATATATCTCCGGCTCCGCCCGACGTCAGCTTTCCTTTCTTGTTTATTTTTGGCATTTATTTTCGAATGGGATAGGTATTTGTGGCTTTTTTTGAGGAGTAAGCAGATAAGAAACTGGGGGATAATGAAATTAGATCCAATACGCCTGACAATCAAAGGGAATTTAAAAGTTAATATTTTTTCGCCGAATCTTGAAAACACTTTAAGCTTTTCGTGACTGGCGGTGTCAGATAAAATTGGAATTGATCTGAAAGTACTACTGGGAAAGCAAATCCGATTGCAGACGAATGGGGGACTATAATTCTCAACGATATCTTAGCTATTTCGCTGATTGATTGATTGCCGGGCCCCGTCTGGCATCGGATCTGACCCTGAATCCGGACTGCCTGCAGTGCCAGAGAACCAAACAGAAGCAGCCAACTGCAACTGTGCCGCTCAGTCAGAGATCAATCGCAAAAAACTGCGCAATTTCAATAATTCACAAAAGGAGACGTCCCAAAAACAAAAATAAAGTAAGGAGGAAGTTGTAATACGAGGGGGGTGGGGGAAGGAGGAGCGAGGAAATCGTGGCCCCTTAGAAGAGTTATGGCTCTGTCAATGTCGAACCGAGGGGACGACCCGAAAAGAGCTACCAAAAAAGGCAATGCCAATTTCAGATTGGGAACAAAATGGGAATGATGGCGGGAGTCGTGGGATGGAGGGACTATGCGTCCCCCCCCACATAAAGCATAGAGAACCCCTGGCTTTAATAAACGCATCGCTGCACAGACAACTGCCAATGAACCCAATGAGATATGTCTAAAAATTGCAAGCCAACTCGAAGCAATCAGACCTGACGCCCTCCAACGCCCTAACTATCCCTATAAGAAAAAAATCCGAACTAACTTTGAGTTTTTAAAACAAGAAATCATATCTTTTTTATATTAAACTTAATATAGTTGTAATATTTGAGTTATAAATAATTATTTACCCTTTGGAATTGCAACGAGTTGATCATTAAATTTTCCCTGTGTGCAACACTGCATCATTGTCAGTCAAGTTGCAAGTTGTGCGCTCCCATTTAAGGCGCAATGACGCTTCGCTCATGCGCATCACGCACACGACACAACGCCCCCTGCCTGTCGCCCCCTTTGCCCCCTTTGGAGTCGAAACTGGCAGATCCTCCTCTGCTGATTGCAAGCTCCTCCACTCCAATTGTCACCAGTACAAGGAGGAGGTGGAGGAGGAGGAGGAGGGCCGGGAGTAGTGCATCCATTGCCCCAAAACGTTTTCTGGGCGCATTATCAAAGCGAATCGGAATGGGAATTGGTGGAGAAGCGGCGGAAAATTCACGACCTGGAAACTCTACTTGAAGATCTTTTCTTATAGAGGGTATATACTATGTTATAGAAATTATATCAACATAAATACATATATATTTTATAATATATATAACATTATGATGATGAGGCTATGATAGATATCTATCATATCTTTAGACCTTATACTATAGTGTATTGATAATTCTCATATTCTAACCCTGTTGTCAGTTCACTCTCGGATCTGCTTCATTGCCACATTGATGCAGTTGCACTCAGTTAGTCAGTCCCTTCCAGTTTGCATTTTTTTTAACCAGGCTCATAGCTTTCCTGGCGACATGTTGGCTATTTTTAAATGCTGCATCTGCAGCAAATTGCAATAAAACCAAAGGCCATTTCAAATTGTTACATGGGTAGGACTACACCGGAAGAATCTTTAAAAGATCCTTAAAATGTAACACATCTTTAATAGCTCTTCATTCTTTCAGTGCAGTTCTACCACCTTTTTCTCTCAGAGTTGACAGCTTTGCGCTTGAATTGCCAATTTTTGCCCTGAACTTGAGATCTGGGCTGGCTGGAAAGCTGCAGCTGTGTCTCGAGCCTAAGACCCAGTGGGCGGACCATCAATTTCGCCCCAGAGCTGAGAAAGACCTGCCCCTCCGTTCCGCACTGCACACACCTCCTCGTCATCACATTAAGACGGGCCTCAGGTGTTCGTTGGGCCTCTTTACATGTAACTGTTTCGCTGTCGTTTCCGGTCATCAACTTGGCCACTTACGGATGTGGATGTGCTTACCCCCAAGAAAAACTGCTTTTTGTTTGGTCTTCTTTCAGGCACGCAGGCGGTTCAACTGGATTGGACTGACTCCCCCACTTGGTTGGATTGAAGACCCCGGGGCGACAGAGCGCTAATGACATTCAACACTTGTGTCCGAAGCTTTGTCGGCGGCCTGGGCTTCTGTTTTTATTTTTTTTATTTCGTGTGCACGTGTTGTTGGGCGAAATTAACATTTAAATGTGCTCTGCACCCAACGGTTGCACATCCGCTAACGAAGATTCTTAATGAAAATTCGAATGGAAGCTGGTGATTCTCAAAAGACTTTGTATCCCAAAGATTAAGTATCGGAATATGAATAAAAATCACAAAAGAAACGGCAGCCACCCACGCAGATTGCAAAAAAAAAGGAAGAGAACTTTAATTAAACACTCGCAGGGACCACCAACCAAGAGGGACACACTCTGGAGGAATACTCTGGAAAGAAAAGAAAAAGGAACCCCGCTTATCCGCAATATGAGTTGGCCTCATTTTAGTGGCAATCAAATGCACGACCCGGCTCTCGGGTTGCCTAATCAATGTGCAGTATCTCAGCATCCATGGGATACTTTTGCATCTCTTTCCATCTCTGCGGCAGCAGATCCATTTCCAGCGACAGCTGTCGAATTAAAAAATTGATTTTCTCTCGAGAGCATCAACCTTGGATGCTTGGATAGGAATAATTATGGGTCGGCAGGAGGCACCCAGGCATCTGTCAAAATAGAAATTGAATTTTTCGATGATTTCAGCAATGGGATTTCAAAGATGGGGATAATAGTGGGTAGTGGGGAGGTATCTTTATGACATTGTGAAGTTGACTTCTTTGGCAGAGTTTCAATTATTCACGCTGCAGTATCCAAGTATCGGTCAGATACAAAAAAGTAACTGATTTTGTTTCGCCTTTCGACCGCAAAGTTCAATGGCACGCGCTCCTTCCCTGCCAGCTGTCGACTGTCTCAGCGAGTCGGCGATGAATCCATCAGATACTTTTCAACTTCTTCTGGTCATTTCGGTTGCTTGTCCATCTGGCTTTTGTCTTAATTTCGATTCGTGCAGCCAACAAAATGCGCTGCATCATCTTCATTAGAGCGGCTGCATCTTGGGCCATGGTTGCATGCAAGATGCGTATCTTGGAGATAAAGCAATTGTATCTAGCTGTCGGGTCGTTGATGGGCGTTTAATTGAAAATTTATTTTCGATTGACCAGCGACAGAGCTTAATTATCTCGAACGTGGAACGGTGGAAACGGTTAAGGGGGAAGCGTGAATTCAACTGAATTGCATCTTAAAGATACTTTGCCCATTGTTTCTTTGGCCCGCTTTGGCATGTTAAGCGGATAATTGTGATGCAGTGCACGTGGAAAATAAAGCAAAAAGAACTTTGAAGGGTTTCCTCGAAAGCGATTGCAAATGACAAATGACCGCCCACACAGATACTCAGATACACAGACACAGGCCTGAAGATACTTACTACAAAATGTCGCCCACTCTCGGCGACTTTCTGGGCAACTGCAATGAAAATCAATAATTTGGCAGTAAGTCAAAGTTTCAACCGCATTCTCTCCATGTGGGTGGATGTTTCTATCTGTATCTGTGTAAGCTTGCCTGTATCTGTGAGCTACATTCTGAGCTAATCAAATCAAGCCATCTCCGTGCCACTCTGCCCCCTACATTGTGCATCAATTATGACGCATTAAAGTCAACTTTCCTTTGAGAAACAATTTACGAATTCACCAAATTGTAGGAAGTTGGATATTAATAGAGCTGGTGGACCAGAGTCTGGGGGAGGGGGAGCTGGGCCCCCAACAACAGCCAGAAGCCTCCATGCCATCGCCCACACGGGGCACGAACTGAGAACTGGGCTGCTGCTCCCCGGCACTTTATGAGGGGCAGCTGTTCTGCCTCTGAGGCTTCCGATGGTGGCAGCTTCTGGCTTCAGTCCTTTCGTTGCAAGCATGTCAATGTCAGGCCTCCAGTCTCCTCTCTTAAAGATTGCAGCACAGTGCTTTGAAAGTGATTTAAAGTCTTTTTAATAAAACTATATATATAAATATCCATTCAAGGTATTCTATATCTATTAAACTTCTGTAGTTGAAGCTTAAACTTTATAAATCTCATTTTATTACTAGAAATAACTATTGTACAGAAAAAACCACTGTACTAGTGACAGTCTTCAACGTTAATCTGGACCGGGTCTCAATTGAAGACGAAACTCTGAGACCAAGCCCAAGTCTCAGTCACTCGTCGGACCCTCATTGGGTGTTTCTGTGGCGAGTGCAACACTTTAAAAAGTGCAACGACTCTGAGACTCTGACTGCTCCTGCAGCTTGGCCCTGCCCGGGATTGTCAATTTGTGTTCGCACTTCAGATGCAAGTAGAAGTAGCTCTGAGACTGAGACTGACTTTGAGACTGAGGCAGTTGCAGTGGCAGTGGCAGTGGCAGTGAGAGATGCGTCCCCTGTTCTTCTATTGTCTGTGATTATTCCACTCACTTGACTCTCACACTCACTCCAGCTAAGATCCAGGCTTCACTTTTTGTATCTTTTTGTGTCACGGGCAGGGCATTATGTACTGAAGATTACTAAAGATTCGTTTTCATTCTTTAGCATTCATTTGTGCATTTTGGTGTTCATCTTTGTGGGCTACTCTGGTCTATATACAGATGTACTCATTGTCACAGCATTTCAAAAGTATCAATGACCGGGTCTGGTGTGTTTTGATTGCTCTGAGGACTGGAGATTGACCCTTGGAGAGTCGTCTTGAGGACAACTTGTTTTTTAATTAATTGTTAAGAAGGGAAAGTCCAAGTCATATGGCGGTATATTCTGTACAGAACTAGGGAGGTTCCCTTCAGGGAATTTCTTCTTGTTTTGATGAGAAATGTCAAGCCGAAGTTCTGAATATTTAATTTCCTAGAAGGTTCTGCATTTTGGATTTAATATAATCAGCCCACACGTAAATTGTTGCAAACATTGTAGTCTCGGGAGGGAGGACCATACCTTAGCCCCCACCTACAGTCCTACAGTTCCAGACGCAGTAAGTCCCCTTTAAGGTGTTTAACCTCAGGTCTAAAGAACACTTAAAAGCGTTTCATGTTTTATCTGGAAGGCAGCACGGGTCTGTAGCGGCAGTGGGACTGATTCCATTAAGGGGCGCCGCAACACCACCTCAACACTTGCTGCGCCTGTTGTTTGCCACATGTCCCGCATCCCAGAGCACAGTCCTCCAGCCTTAAACCTCGTCCGGCCTCGGCATCGGCCTCGCCCTCGCCCTCGCTCCGCTTTAGTTGAGTAAATAAAACAGTAACTTTTGCGGTTGCCCGCAGACAAAGTGGGTGGGTTGCAGTGGTGGGCCGCAAAAAAAAAAAGTTCCTTTTTTTATGTCCGAACATAATTTGCAACGGGGCTACAAAAAACAAGACGAATTTTTATGATTCCGGGGTCCTGCCAACTTCCTTGTTCGCTATTTGTAGTCGACTTTGAGGCGTTTATGTGTTAGAGACGGAGGTGGAGGAGGAGGACTAAGCACACCCACACCCACACCCCACTCACAAAAAGCCATATAATTGAGCTCAAACATTAAGCGGCTTTTTGGGGTTTACCGGACATATTGTAACCGAATCATCGAATGATTGAATTACATTCTGTGGGCTAGTCCTCCAAAAAGACTCCTCACGAAAATCAAGAGGAACTCCTTAAAGGCTTCGATTTCGTTTTTTGGGTTACCCCTCTCTGGTTTCCTGTTCCACCCCGCCCACGCGAAATGACTCAAATTTAAATTAAACTTGTTAATTATTTCGCTGAACAACCCACACACATATAAGACTACAAGACAGGAACATGTGTTCATTTCTCCACTTCCTGTGCCACTTCCCAATGCGTTCAACATATTTTTGCGGGTTTCCCCTCAAAATGATAATGAGATCCGATGCGATCCGATCGGTTTTTTGATCCTTCTCCGATACGTGACAGGCATGCGTCAAACTATATAACGTAACTCGATGCTACCTTTATTTTCCATTCCAGTTTCCCTTCGACATTTGTGGCCTTTTCCGGAGCAGATGTCGCCTAACATCATGTCTAATGAAATGCTTCAGTAGCTCCATAATTAAATAGGGAACCCTCATAGTTCTGGGCGTGAAAGTTGTTGACATGTGGGCATGTAGTTGGGGTCCCTCGATCGTTGGGGAAGGAGAGAGCTGAAGGAAGGATCACTAATCCATTCCCAGCACGTGTCGTCCTGCTGGTTCTGCTCCAATCATTCAAAAAACATCTGTAGAATTCACTGTCTTTCTAAGATACCATTCTTTTTTTTTAAAGAGTTTGCATCCCTCGACTCGCAATGGAAAATTCCTGAAAATTCCGGATTTCCTTTGGAATATCCTTGTTAATCATATTTGCTTCGCAATACTGTTCCTTTTGTGATAAAGTTGATGTGAAAAATCATCGAAAAAACTTTCCTTTCTCAGGGGTAGGGAGCTGTATGAACCCTCTTTTTAAAAATACGGGGTGGTGGGAGGTAGGCTACGATATACAGGAAAGGGTTAGAGTCCTGTAATGACGCATCAGGACTTGGAAAGTCCCTACATCTGCCAGATGTTTCGGTGCTATAAACTGCGTTTCAACACTTGCCATTTGGCAACCAGTTCTAGAACTCGTCCTGCAGGACCCAGAACAAAATAAAAACCAAAACCCAAGCCCAAATCCCCAGATCCCATGGTTCTGTTGGGCAGAAAACAAAAAAACACAATCGGGTAATAGAATATTTTGCATTTACTGTACAACCAAACAAGGAGAACGGAGAACATTATGCCTGGAGAGAGTGCAGCGATAGTGCGCTGCTTTTACTCTGCGCGCCACCCTTATGCGGGCTCTCTCCGTGCACTGGAAAAAATTATAATAAGTATTTAAAATTTTGTATACAGTGGGGAGAAAAAATTGGATGTTGAATTTCATAATTTAATGTAAGGGCACAGAACAAAAAAACTCAAAAATATGTTTTTTTTAATATTATGTATTTAATTCATAGGAATATGGAATATATTTTAATTTAATTTTTTTTTTTATATTTTAATTTTAAAATATCTATTTAGTAGATATAAATTCCAAATAGTATAAACTAACACAAGCCCGGTTAAGATTCTAAGCTTTAGAATCTTATGGGTTTCGAACTTTATTCTAAAGAAGCTCTTTTATTATTAAATTTTATTCTGTTATTAAAAATAAGAGACCATCACCTAAATTTATTTTTTATTCACGTTAAAG
The DNA here is from genome assembly GCF_030179905.1 of Drosophila bipectinata. Classification (NCBI taxonomy): domain Eukaryota; kingdom Metazoa; phylum Arthropoda; class Insecta; order Diptera; family Drosophilidae; genus Drosophila; species Drosophila bipectinata. The sequence continues at coordinate 6,884,684 of NC_091738.1, forward strand.
TATATGTTATGTAAAATGAGCAAAATTATCTAACTGATTATCTAAATATTTTTTAAACAAAGTATTTAACTCATAAACATAATTTTCAAATATATACTGAAAACTAGTAAAATTCTATGCTATGGTCAATGGTATTTTATAGCCTTAATAGGCGACCTATTACCAAACTAACTACCAAAATTATTTAAAACTACCAACATTTCAACTGCTAATAGTTCCTTCTAAAAAACATTTTTCCCAGTGTACTACCAACATTTAAAATTTCTCTCTCTCTCTCGCAAGCCAAGCGAACAGAGCCGGCATATGCGGACGAAACTGACAATAAGAGAGGACGGCATCAGTTAGAGCCACGCTCTGACCGACGCCGCACGCTTTTTGCTCTGCTCCGGTTCGTTTTGTATCTGTATCTTGTATCTGTTCGCACACAGTCCTTTAACACAACCCACTAGCCGACCGACCAGACTCGCGAAGAAAGCCGCAAAAATAGAAACAAGAAAACAAAGATAGCAAAAAATCAAAAACAAAAAAAAAAATAGCCAACAAGGAATAAGGTTTTTCTATTCCTATTGTGAGTGTTTTAAAAAAAGAAAAATCTTTAAAAAACCCGCATCTATTTTTGTGCATTTTGTTTTGCTCTGTCGCGGTAGAGTGTTAACAACAAAAAACGTAATAAATCAGAAAAAAAATCTGTACGTGTGTTATACACACCTAAGTGTCCTGCAGGAAGGACATCGGATTCGTTTCACGGTCTGCTACATGCCCACCCGCTGTTTTTCCGGATTCACATTCACGGATTATTCCCAATTGTCGCATTTCATCAGCAAGGAAAACAACACGTAGTGTTTTCGGAAATTTGTCGAAAAAAACAAGTAAGGATCAAAATTCGAGTGTTTGGGGAATTGTACAAATTTAATAAGATTTTTTTGGGGGAGAAGAGTTACACGACCCTAGGGGGTATTTTAAAGAAATGTTTCTAGAAACAAACTCAAAATAAAAAATAAATCACTATAATCCTTTAGTCATCTAATGAATTTCAAAGCCCATCATTAAATTCGAAAAATGTTACCAAAACAATTTAAATTACCTTTGAGGAACGATTTTTCTTTCCAAGCTCTTAATAAGATTAATGGCACTTCACGTTTCCATTGCACTAATCCCTCCAGAACGCATATATCTATGTATCTTGGGGTCTAATGGCTCGTGTCAATGATCAGACAGCCCCCCCTTTTCTAATAGCTCGTGTCGCGGATTCGAGGCAAAACATAACCATTTGACATAAATCACCGCCGTGACAAATCCTTTTGAACATTTCATAAACATAATGTGTGCTAATCCTCAAACGCCATCCGGAAGATATTTCAATCTATCAACATTAGAGTATAGGTGGGGGGCTTCCAAAAATAGACCAAGCGGCGACCCTTTCAGATCATTTGTATGCAAAGGCAGACGCCAGCTGAAATAAATCCCTAAAAAGTGATTCCGTAAACAGAATATCTTTAGAGTTGGGATACGGGATACCAGGAAACAATAATTCAATGATGAATTAATAGGCGCTGGCAATTAACATAGGAAAAAGATCCAAAATCCCGAAGATCTCAGAAGAAAGTTCCAGTTGGCAGCTGTTGGATGCTCCAGAAAGCGACTTCCGGGGAATCCGGGACCCGTCCAACTAAAAAGTCAGGAAAACATCAACAAAAGCAACAGAAGTACAAAAGACCAGGAGGGGAGTTTGGCTTTAAAAAAAGAAACGTGAAAAAAGTGAAGATGCCAAGCTGACGCAACATTTGCATTCGGAAAAAGATTTATTGAGGCAACTCCCCCCCCACCCACAGGCAGGGGCCTCAACTTCCAACTTCCCTCATTGTTTTGCCAAGTTTTCAAAAGACAAAGCCGCCAGCAATTAGGATGATGTTGCTGATGACGATGATGAGTGTGGCATAGTATCTCATTTTCTCACTTTACCCCAAAAATATGTCTATGTGTCGGAGTATAATCAAAAGTTTTCTTCTTCGTTACATTTCAATTGGAAATTGTTGTTTGCCGCTTTCACTTGAAATGTAAACAACAATTAAGGAGGAAACATGGAGAAGGAAATGGCCCCAAGAATACCAAACATTAACAACACTTGTGCCCCAGTCTCCCAGACAAACAAACAAAAAAAAAAGGGGTTCCATCCCGAGTTCATGGTCAACAAACCAAAATTTAGTTTCCATTTTGGGAAATTGTAAATCCATCAGTGAGTCAAGTGCTGGGATGCGATCGGTTCCCTCAAGGGCTGCTGACAATTGACTAATGAGGGTTACAAGAACCCAGTCTCATAAATACTACACTGACAACCTCAATTGCTCTGTGTGAAGTTTAGTTTTTCTAGAAACTCTCAGACCTCTAATCTCGAAGGATATCTTGCTTATCTTTATAAACAGTCTTGTGCAATAAAAAAAGACACAGAAGTCTAGAGTCTAGACGTTTGGATACCGAGCCTAGAACATGTCATAAAATCTGAAAAAAAGGCCCAAAAAAAGGTCATTGGGTATTAACAAATATTTGAATTCAAGGCTGTCCACTTCACATCTTTTGAAGTTGTTTGTCTCTCGAGTATAATTACAAATTCACAAAAAATGCCCTTATTCCCCATCACTTTCCTTAGCGCCGTCCGGAGATCCTTTGAGGTTTGTGGGACTTCATGTGCTCGTTTACCAATTTCCGCTTTATACCTGCCCCCGGAGATAATCATCCATCAAAGCGCGAAGGGCAGCGCGGAAACTCACATCGCACGTGCATAAACCTTTGGGTTTTGCGGTTTCTGGTTTCCTCAACTCATCTGCACTGAACAGAACTTGGGGTTCAGTTTTCATAAATGAAAAATAATATTCTTATAATTTTATGAATTTTTTTTTAACGTGTATCTTATGGTTGAGTACACTCTAGCAGACCCCCCCCCTATTTTATTTTTTGAAACACGTGTCAGATCTCATCATTAATCACCCTTCTTTTGATTGCCTGGAGAATATGTGGCCCATCATGCTCCATTCTCCCACTTGGCCAACTTGAATAAATTGCCATGAAATTAACCAACTTGAACCACGATATAATAAATTGTTAGATCAAAATATTAAAAGGTAATTTTAAAGTAGCCGTTGGCGGGTCTTGTAACTACATAGGAGGCGGAGGTTGGCCAGAATCCCCTCCAGAAGTCCATTAGCATGGCGTCCGGATGACAAATTGACTTCGTTAGAAGTCTTGCGATTTCTCATTTGGTCTCTCTCACCTGGCCCTCACCTGGAAATTGGAGGCGCAAATTGAAAAATTATTATGCCTGAGGTTATTGAATCAAGCCCTGATTGCAGGACTCTCAGGCGGGGGAAATGAGCTGGAGCCTCGAAATTGCATTGCAATTATGTGCATTTGTTGTTTTTTTTTGTTGTTGTCGGGACTGTCTAGACAAATTTCCTCGTACCTGTAATTATGAGCTACAATTGCGGTGGCGGGCTTAAGCGTTCGCTTATTTTTTATCAGACGATCTTAATGTCCGCTTGCGACGAGTGTCCTGAAATTGTTCAAATATCCTGTTTAATTGGGCATAAACGGCACCCACACACCAGGCACAACAAACACTTTAGAAAGTGCATGTCAAAATAGTGTGTTCCTCCCCAACTCTCCTCACACCTTACGACCTCTTCGCACGCACGCAGCGTGTACAACGCCATCTGGCGAGGGGTGGCTGAAACTTCCTCTGTCAGGCTTAGAGTCAAAAGCGGTGAAAGATGACCTGGGTGGGTGCGAGGTTAGGGCACAGGAAGTGTAATAAATAATAACAGGACGCAGATCGGTTAAGCCTCCCACACTCCTTCCTCCGGCTACTGTTTCCCCCTTCCTCTCGTAGCCCTTTTTTTGAGATCTCCCCCAGTATTTTGTCATTTTTTGGGACGATTTTCGTTTCATGCTTGGCTGCCGTTAGTTTGGTAACAAAAATTATGGTTGCAACTCTTATTTTAGGGTTTCAACAGGGGAACAAGAGGTATTTAAAAAATATAATTAAATTTAAAGTTTTTATTTGTCTAAAAATCTGTTTTCTTTCGAATAAAGTATACCCTTTTTAGAGGTTAGTTTTGAAGAATCAAGCTTTAGGAGAGGTCTATATCCAGGGGAGCTATCTATCTATCTCCCCCAAGAGCTTTTCAGCCCCTCCTATAACCACAATAAAGGTCCAAAAGCAATTGCATTTTTATGCATTTCAAAGTGTTTCTTGACATGTTTCCAGATACGAGATATTTCAGTAGAATTTATTAGTTGAACTCAAGCAACAATCTAGGAGGCTTTTAGTGGTTAGTTAGTAGAAGGAAAAGTAATGCTCCATGTCCCAGGATAATCTAATTATTAGATATATATTAGATAATATATATATATATATATTATATATTAGATTCTAATATATAAGTAGGATATGAAACCATGGTTTGAAAAGCATTTTCATGTTTTGAACAAAAACTAAATAAACAAAATATTATTCAAGATATTTTTTAAGAAATTCTTTATGAAATGGAACCTTATCTCCCATGTAGTACTGTACCCTGTCCTCTTACCATATTACTTAACAAGTGGTGGTAACTTTTTTATGTTTTAACGGCAATTTCCCTGCCCAGCAGTAAAACAAAAAAAAAAACACCATGAAATGAAAATAAAATTTTCGGGGATAATGGATAAAAAGCCGGGGGAGGGCATGTAGATTGGCTATGAGAAGTAAGCCGAATTGCATGTCAAACGCAAGTTTCGAATTTGATTTAATTTACGAGCCAAGACAAATTACAGACCGAACACACATATGCCGCAAAGAATCAAAAGGCCGGAAGGTTGTGGGGAAAACTGCGTGACTTGACAACATGGAACTGTTTTTTTTCCTTTCAAACGCTTTTCATGGCATTATGGGTGCGTCAACTTTGTTGGTTTGACCCCCCAATGGGAAAGACATTTTAAAGACATTTCTCAGCTAATTAACAATGATCGTAGACAGGAATGTATCGTTTATAACTAGGCTGTAAGTGATGAAGGATCATAAGAAGGATCATATTAAAATATGATACCACAACTTCAATATTGCCTATAGGCAGGCCTAAAGTTCCTTGGAATCAGCAAGTTATAAAGAGTTTTATGATGAAAATAAAGATTTAATTAGTCGGTAGCTCTGCAGCATCGTATTCTCGTTTTAAAGACCAAAACCTGTCAAGATTTTTTTAGTGCTCCCATTTTACAGCCCTGACACGCACTGTACAGATCCACAAACGGAGATAGTGACCGCAGATACTCCATTTCCAGTGAACTGTAATTACTTTGACCCGCTTCTGCTGTCAGCATAACATAGAATAGATTCCAACTAGTACGTCAAGAACAACAAGGAAGCTTATATAGACGACCCCATGACTTGTCTACACTTCGGCCAGACGACAACTTATCTCCACTCCGGTTCCCCTGTTTCCCTCCTGGCCTGTTAATGCCCTGAAATCCGATTCAATTGGATTTCAATGCGTCTCGTCTGTCCCCAACCCCAACCCCATCCCAGCCAGCCAACCCACTCCAGCCCACTCTTAGTGCCATGTGTGACACTCTTTTCACTTTCGATACGCAACATTGTCGGGGGCATGTTGCTATAGTTTTCGATCTTTCTATAGTTTCGTTTGGTGTCTTCCTCGTGCCCTGACACTTTTCCATTTGACCAAATCGGTGGAAAGCGGGAAAAACTAGGGAATGAACTGATAATGACGGCAGATTATGGCACGCAATGGGATGTGAACTTAAAGTTCACATTATAATGGAATTTCGGTTGATTTACATGACAGAGGTCGCGACTTGGCATAGTTTTTTTCTTTGCCATATATTTCATGTCGCCCCTATTGGCTTTCATGCGTGACAAGTAATGGACTTGTAATATGGCATCCATAGGGGGGAATAGTCTAGATTCTAGAATATTTACTTCATTTTTATTATCAAACACTGGAAGCTAAAATTTTGAATCAAAATTGATACTAAATGAAACTATCTGAGTTCCTTTAGGAAGAATATTTTTTAAGAAACTTTGAGAACCTTCTTTATAAAGAATGAGTCTCCCAACTTAAATGGCCTTTAAATGATCACGTATCCTGCCGTTTCCTAATGCAATTATAATGTCCTACTCTTTCTCAAAAAAAGTCACTTAAAGTTAATTTTAAAAACTCTGTAAAAAAAGAAAGCAAAAATTTCTCATGACTTCTAGCTGTTTCTGGTGCGGTCGATTAGCCTGGACGTGATTTGCTACTGTAGCCTGCTGCGAGCGGCGTTTCAGGCTAATGATCCTGATCCTGGCAAATGTCCTTGGCCGCTTTCCACGTTGATTTTATAGTTTTTCGCCAATTAAGAGATGTGTTTTTCCCTCGAAAACGTGAGATGTGAGAAAGGTGACCAGGCGCACGTACCAAAGACCAAGAATTTGTAAGAAAACCTTAAAAAGGATCTGTAACGGGGATTGGATCACATATAGCAGCTGTCTCGATTATAAATTTGCGGTCTTCCCGCCCCGAAAAAAAAACTCCATACGGCAGGATGGCAGGATGGAAATTCGAGCAAATATCCGCGTGCTACCTGAATGGGTCGCTTTTCCAGGTAGGATTTTCAGGCCAGGTAGGCAACAAAGAAAGAGATAGATAGAAAGGAAAACCCTTAAGTGATTGTGCAAGGACAATGCAGGACAGAGCAGCCGGCTTTGACATTTGCCAGGATCAGCTGCAGATCCTTCGAGGTCCCAGTCGTATATAAATCGCTTGCATCAGGCATCGGCAGCTAGAAGCATTTAAGCCAGCGATCGTGATAGATCCTAGATCGTAGATCCTTAAAAATACTAAAAAAAACCAAGAACCAAAGTGTAACATAGTTATTCCCTGAACTAAGTCAAGGTTTGTCTTGGCAAAGCATCTGAAATTCCCAATCTTCATACTAAGGAAGTGTTTTTCTTCTTTTATTTGTAGAATTCTCACAGAGTTCTCTAAACGATCTTGAACTATCTACAAGATGGGCGAACTCGAGGAGAAGGAAACCCCACCAACTGAGACCACAACCAGCCAACAGGAGGCATTGGACGAGCCCAAGGAAACCGACAAAATGCTAGACAAAAAGGAAGACGATGCCAAGGAGAAGAGTCCCAGTCCACAGACCTCCAAGCCAGCATCCCCAAACGCCGGCAAGAAATCCTCTCCGGTGGCGGAAAAGAAAGCCATCGAAGGTGAATCGCAAAAGCCCGGAAACGGTGAGGAGATCATCGACATTCCGGCCGAGAATGGTACCAAGCCATCGGAAGGTGATGACAAAAAAATCAGCAAGGAGGAGCGCGAGGTCAAGCCCAAGAAGATTCCCATCGGAGGTCTCAAGCTGCCCGGCTTCTTCATGAAGAACAAGCCCAAGGCGGAGGGAGACGGTGCCGAGGGTGAGCTGCTCGAAAAAGAGAAGGAGGAGGACAAGGACAAGGAGGCCAATGGTGATGCCGCCACCAGCTCGGGAAAAGATGAGCAGAAACCTCGTCCCGGACTGGGAGAACGTCTTCGTAGCTTCTTTGTGCGAAAACCCGCTGCCGAAAAGGAGAAGAAGCAGCTGGTCAATGGCGATGCTGATGCCAAGTCGGGTAAGTTTCCGAAAATCCGGAGATGGTTCTAGATCTCTTACTAATCATTGTCCTTCTTCTAGAAGCTACTGCCGAAGCTGCTCCCGCAGAAGATGGTGCCGAGGCGCCTCCCAAGAGGGGACTCCTGAACGCCATTAAACTGCCCATTGCCAACATGATTCCCAAAAAGAAGAACAACGACGATGTGGAATTGGGACTGGGCAAGGCCGGCCTGGCATCCATGGAGACCCTGGACGATTCCCTCAAGGATCAGGACACTGTGGATCGTGCTCCGGTCAAGACCAACGGCACTGATGAGATCAAAAGCGATCTGAAGGACGAGAAGCTGGCCGCTGAACAGAAACTGGCCGCCGAGGAGGAGGAACGTGAGAGACCCGTACCCCTTTTGACCCGCCTGCGTGGCTACAAGTGCAGTGTGGACGATGCCCTGATTGTTTTCGGCATCCTGCTGTTTGTCCTCCTTCTGGCCGTGATTGGCTATGTCCTGACCCACGAGACCCTGACATCGCCTCCTCTGCGCGAGGGACGCTTCATTGTGGCTGTGACTAGTTGTGGACCCGTCGAGGGCGTGAAGGAGGATGGAGCCTTTGCCTTCCGTGGAATCCCCTATGCCAAGCCACCGGTAGACGGTTTGAGGTGGCGACCAGCCGAACTGGTGGACAGCATCGATGGCTGCTGGAACGATACCTTGCAGACCCACAACAGCAGCGTGGTGTGCACACAGAGACTGGGCAACGGAACTACTGTGGGCGACGAGGACTGTCTGTATCTGGATGTGGTCACTCCACACGTTCGTTACACCAATCCCCTGCCTGTGGTGGTCCTGATTGGAGCTGAATCCTTGGCCGGACCGTCGCCTGGCATTCTTCGTCCATCGGCCCGCTACTCTCGCTCCCACGACGTCATCTTTGTGCGTCCCAACTTCCGACTGGGTGTCTTCGGCTTCCTCGCCCTGGATGCTCTGACCAAGGAGACTCGTCCCCCCACTTCCGGAAACTATGCTCTGACCGACATCATTGCCGTGCTCAAGTGGATCAAGCTGAACATTGCGAACTTCGGTGGCGACCCGAAATCGGTTACATTGCTGGGTCATCGCGCTGGTGCCACTCTTGTTACTACCCTGGTGACCTCCAACAAGGTGAAGGACCTCTACACCAGGGCGTGGGCCTCATCTGGATCGGCTATCCTGCCCGGAAGGCCTCTGAGCGTGTCGGAGAATCTCAACCAGCAGCTGATGGGCACTTTGGAGTGCGCTGATGTTGACTGCCTGCGCGAGGCCTCCAGCGAGCGACTGTGGGCTGCCACTCCGGACACCTGGCTGCACTTCCCCGTCGACATCCCCCAGCCCCCAGAATTCAACGCCAGCGGTCAGCGACACGAGTGGTTGGTGCTCGATGGTGATGTTCTCTACCAACATCCTTCCGAGTCGTGGAAGAAGGATCAGCCGACAGACAAGCCCCGGCTCGTTATGGGAGCCACTGCCCACGAAGCACACACTGAGAAGCTGCGCGAATTGCACGCCAACTGGACCCGCGAGGAGGTGCGTGCCTATCTGACAAACTCCCAAATCGGTGCCATGGGACTAACGGAAGAGGTGATCGAGCGCTACAACGCCAGTAGCTATGCGTCGCTGGTGTCCATCATCACAGATATTCGCACTGTCTGCCCGCTGCTCACCAACGCGAGACTGCAAGTGAGTGTGCCCTTCTACGTGGTCACCCAAGGCGAGGGCCCGGATCAGCTGGCCACCGTGGACGCCGATGTTCAGGCCATTCTGGGACGCTATGAGCCCCATACTGTGGAGCAGCGTCGCTTTGTTTCCGCCATGCAACAGCTCTTCTACTACTATGTATCCCATGGAACGGTGCAGACCTTCGAGCCCCAGCGACGGGTCATCAATGTGGGCCAGGATGCGCAATCGCAGGAGGACTTTGAGCCCTGCAACTACTGGATCAGCAAGGATATAGTGCCGCGATATGCGCGCGTCGATTAAGGAAGCCCCAATCCTAGCCACCCAATCGCTGAAGATATCTTTAAACCTTCGATACCCAACTGAGGATTGGTCTAACTAACAGACTATAACCTTTTTGAAGATCTCGTTCACTTCAGTGTTTCAAATCATGTTCTCCTGGATGTTTTCTGATCCAAAAAGGTCCTGGGAGTCATAGCATTTGTCATTCAATCTTTTGATATTCTTTTGAGAAAGTTCTTCTGGAAAATTTCGAGAAAATCGCGACTGTTTCCCAATCCTCAGTTGGCTAGTTCTAGATCTTCGTTTTTCCCCCGACTTCGTTTCGAGTTTAGTTTAGCCTAAGTGAATCTAGTGTTTATATATATATAAAGATATGTCTATCGGATTACTGTACATTTAGTTCTCTTGCAGTTTAAGTTTAAGTTCTGTAAGCTGACTCCATACGTCTCGACATTACGTATATTTGCTAATCTTAACTTTAATAAATACACACAAATCACACACAGACACAAAAAACACAAATAAAACACAACAAAATATACAAAATTATACTTGAAAAGTATAGATCTGCGTCTTTCAACTACCCGACAACACTAATCTATACGAATAACTATGCTATAAAACCCATATACAACTATATGTAGGAGCACAGGCCACATATAAAATAGAAACAAAACCAGCAAAACGACCAACGATTTAACGTTTTTTGATACAATTTTTACAATACTCAAGACTTGAAGGACTCCTCCAGGAAGTAAACCGAATTCATTTAGACTTAGTTAGATGGCCGCTTTGAGAACGAGCAATTTTCCAAATATTACAAAAATGTTGAAAACATTTCGAGAGACTGTCCGGAATGAATTTATTCATCTATTCGCTCATTCCCACAAAAAAATAACTTCACTTAGGAGGCATCTATAAATGCGCATATATATGTATTTAAACACAGAAAGGATATTGTATGGATAACACATTTTTGTATAGCTTTATATGTATATTATTAATCGAACCAACATTTTCTATTGTTTTTTTTTTTACAAAAACTTAATCACAACCGACTACGACAAACATTCAAAATTGAAATCCAGAATCAAAATCGGAACATGAAGTACATTAAATTTATGTTCAGAGAAAACTTGTACGCAAGATGTTTAAAAATAAATGGAAAATATGAAAACTTATAACAATATGAACTATCCTTAAGCTCGATGTAGCATTTCACAGAAATCAAATAGCAAAAGTATCTTTGGGTGTTTTCATGGAAAACACACACATGCGCTCGCATCATCGCTTTGAACTGTTGACCTTGTAGACGCGACACTTGTTGTCGGTGAGGGCGGCCAAGTAGGATCCCGCCTGGGTGGCCACTGGACAGATATCGTAGATTACTTCGTTCACAGGCATCGTTTGAACACGCTCCTCTCGTCGCACATCGTGCATCATCAACTGTTTCGTGTCCTGAAGGTAGCCCACAATCAGGGTGTTGTCCTCAACGCCCAGCTGGGTCGGTCGTGTCATGATTGGTGTGGCTTTCGAACCGAAAACTGTGGCCAACACTTTCAACACTGGGGTATTGTCCATTTTGGCTAGCTTCCCGAGAATGAACCGGGACTGGGGCGCGTTGGGGTTGGATCTCGCAGAGATCAGCAACGTGTCCAGTGCGGAATCGTACTGCATTGATAGGAAGGGTCCTTCCACGTTGAGCCGGGTTGCGACCGCAGCTTCACTGGCGGCTTCATACTCGTAGAAGGTCAGTGCGGTGAGCTGGCAGACCAGGAAGCCACCACTGGGAAAAGTCTTGTTCGGTGGCACCGCAACAATGTGTATCACAGGACTAAAGTTCTCTGAAAAAGGGGAAACAATGGATTTATTGAAATTTTGTTCGTCGTGTCCTTCTTACCTTCAGCTTGAAACTCGCTGAGTATTGTTTCCGGAAAGCGCGTATCATAGATATAGACTCCACCGCGCAGATCTCCGCCATACAGGAAGTGCTCCCGCTCGTTCCTGTCCAGAGCACAGGACCACAGCATCTTGTCGTGTGCCGTGAACATGGATGAGCACAGTCGTGAGCGGATGTCAAACAGTTTGATCTTCGGCTCCCGGCTGGCCACGGTGAGCATGTACTGCGACTCGCCAAAGGCAATATCCCGGACCAGCAAAGCCGAGGTGTGTAGAAAGTGCAGCGGTCTAAAAGTTGGCGGGTCAATGAAGCGCACTCCATAGCCGGGGAACAAGTTTTGGGCACTTTTTTGGGAAGCCACTAGCATTGAGTGCTTGGCGGAATATAGCAACACCCGGCAGCCTGGTTCCCGGGTAATTTCAAAGTTCTTCTCCATATAAAGCCGGTGTGAGGCCAGTTGATTTAGGCCCACCTGACTGGAACCACAGGCTCCATCGCTGCTAAAGGCTCCTCGACTGCCTCCAGCCCTCAAAAGCTCCTTGACCCGATCGTAATCCCTTTGCAGAGCCAATAGCTTCTCGGAGGTGAGTGTGTGAGCCAGCTTGGCGGTGGCCAGTTCAGTTGTTAAGGTTTGTGTACGCCTGCGTTCGATTTCCAGCTGCTCCTTTATCTCAGTGTCCACCATTTGGATGCGCTTGGCATACAGATGTCGAATATCACGATAACTGGCTTTGGTTTTGCACTGGGGGCACACTTTAACAGAGGACTGGCGTTGGCTCTCGTTCAGCCATCGACGAATGCACGCTTCCCCGAAGAGGTGACCGCACCGAAGAGAAACTAATCGATGATCCCCACTCATTTCCCATGAATCCAAGCAAATGGGACAGGTCAGGCCGTCGTCCTCATCGTCAAGATTTGCGGGGGGTTTGTTCTCCGGTGACTTTTTCAGGCTTGTGTTCGCGGTAGACAGGCGCTTGCGTTTTTTTGGCGGAGATGGAGAGTCTAACGAGATTACCTCAGGTTCCGGTGCTTGAGCTCTGCGGGAAACGCGCGGAGTACTTGGTCTTGAAGCGGCATCTTCTATGTTTGGCTCTGCTGGAGCTTCAATTGGAGGTTGCGGCTCTTCCTGCGGGTTTGAATCGGCGTCAGGCACCTCTTGAATATCGGGATTATCATTTGAGTCCTCCTCCACAGGAGGAAGAGCGTTTTGCTCTTCTAAGGGTTCTAGATATTGCGGCTGTACCATCTCATTCAAGGCTCTCGCCACTCTGACCTCAAATATCAGTCGGTCGATGAACTGCATATCGTCAGAACTACCTCCTTGGTCTGTAGATCCAACCGACTCGGCTGAGTCAATTGAACTACCGTCCGCTGCGTCATCTTCTCTGGGATTTTCTCGCAGTTGGTTCCGCAGGACCATTGTTGTCCTCCGTGTGGGGCGCGCTAAGCTCGCCAGTTCTTCATCAACCGAAAAATTGAATTGACGTCTTCGGGGTTCCGGTGATACGGAAAAAACGAAACTACCGTCATCTTCTCCGGCATTTTCTGGTGGTTCGTTCGGCAGGAGTATTCTTGGCCATCGTGAGGGGCGCGCTAATCCCGCCAATTCTTCATCAACAAAAAAATCGGGGGGTTCCGGTGATAAGGAGCTAACGGAAGCACCGTCCGTTACATTGTTAGCGGGAGTGATATAGGCCTCGTCCTGGGTGATAATTCTTTGCCTATTTCTATGTCGCACAACGGGCTGAACGGAGTCACGGCTGTCCGACGAGTCCCCCACATCTCCATCGACCTCTGCGCTCCCTCTGTCGCTCATGTTCCAAATTGTCTTAAAGATTACATGTACCTTGGGTTTTTTATCGCACGTATTATGGTTTTAAACAATTTTAAAAGAAAGACGCTCAAATTTTAACTTCTTAGAGATGTGCCTTAGTGATTGTCGTGAGTAGTAATAAGATCGAATGTAGCCAGATGTTTGAGATTCGATAAATATATTAAATGTAACACTTAAAATTAGTTTAAAATGGTTTTGCAGAAAAATGGTTTTATTTATTGATTTGTATTTAATTCCTTTATAAGTTATTTTCTTGAGGTTGAATTATTCTAACTATCGATGTTTGGCTCTGCTCCGATAACTTTGTACTTTTTTCGGCCAAATCGAAACGGTCACTCTGAATGTCTTGACGCCTTCGCAGCCGCCATTCGTTGAAAAAGTTAAATCCTTTAAAAGCGCGCAGAAAACTTGTAAAACCATTCTATCGAATAGGTTGTAAAAGCCAATGCTCTATTGTGAAAAAAGTTCAAAGCCATCAAGTTGTTAATTATATAAAAACAAGGCGACCGACCGGCATTTCTCCTTCCGTTTAAAGATTGCATCAGTGTGGGTGTCAAGGAGCGAGAGAGAAAGCGTGAAAGCCGACCCAGGAAGCTCAAGTTCCAGTGGTAAATCATCCGAAAGGTGTTAATTGAAGTGGGAGAAATTGCGTGGTAAGCTACATTGAAAAAGCTAAATTAGCGCATCGCAATTTGCTGGCTGACTAACCCAACATGCCCCCTTCCCTTGGCCTTGAACTCAACAGACTTGGCTGCCGTCCACTCACCCACACACAGTCATTTGTACGCCGCCACACGCACACACGCGCAGAGCCGCTTCTACTAACTGGTGCCAGGAGAGGAAGGGAAAAGAGAGAGAAAATAGCCATGGCCGAGCCAAGGACGCCCGAGAAGCTGCTGACCGCCAAGCCGCCGGTCTTCCATCACAATAGCCACAGCCCGAACGCCTCGCTGCAGCTACCCAGTCCCATCATAACGCGGCGCACACGCACGGCCTCGACGTAAGTCCTCCTACCGCCCCCAATTATACCTCCCCCCATCCTCGCCAGGGTTTTGGCCCCGGAACCTAACGATTTAGGCCCTTTGCCAGTGGTAGTTTGAAAAGGGGTCTATGAAGGATAAGAGGAGCATAATCTGATGTCCATTTATGTCCTTGATTCAGTCTATTACAAATTGGGTTAATGATAATTAATTAAATTTTTATTGCTCCTTAAAGTCCCTGTAATATAAGCACCCAAAACGATTTTATGCCTTTGCCCATGTTCCTCCATCTAACATTGATTTAATTGTTTCTTCCTGCACCTTCCCATTCCCTTCATAAAATTTCTGGCTAAACCAAAACACGCGCAAACGCCAAAAAACAAAAAAAAAAAACGAAATTCACAAAAATTAGCTCCGCTCGGGCAATGGAAAACCCCATGGTGACCGGCGTGGTGAAATCCTTCAGCCGCACCAAAGGACACGGCTTTATTACACCCAGCGCCGGTGGCGAGGACGTTTTCTGTCATGTTTCCGAGTAAGTGATGAATAATGCATACGACCTTTGGGGCTCTTAAGTTAAATTTATAAAAAATATGATTTCGCCTCACAGCATCGAAGGAGAATACGTGCCCATGCCAGGGGATGAGGTCAAATACCGTCTGTGCGCCATTCCACCCAAGTACGAGAAGCACCAGGCGGTGCACGTGCAGATTAGCAACCTGACGCCTGAGGTGCACCACAAATGGGAGGAGCCGGTCTTTGGATCATCGCCGGCCAAGTAAAGCGGTAGGCAGGAAGCGAAGAACACGGTTAAAAGCTAAACGGCCTTCCACGAAATTTAATTGAGCTGGAGCACGCCACACCAGATGAGCGAAATGAAAAACAAACAGAGAGTTGAACAGTAAACCATGAAACGATGAAAGTAAATGAAAGCCCAGACCAGAACAAACAGAATAACAAGCCTGCCCTCCTCCATCCAGCCTGCAGAAGAGTTTCAATTGAACCCTTAATTAGAATTTAAGCTTAACGATAGAAATCGAACAGAACCCAGTCACAAAATATTGCATATTCCCTCTAGAAGAGGAGCGAGAGCAAGCAAAAACCAGTTTTGTCTTTATTTTAATTAAAACGAAAACCACAAGAACAATGATACGTATTTGGAAATTGAAATTGTTATTCGAGATGCCTGGTGCTGGAGCCTGTATCAGTAATTACTTTTAATTATAACGAAACATATGAATGTGTTCGCCAAGCAAGTAAGCAAAATGCTCTCAGTAATTCACTTTATTATTAAAACAAAAGCTGCAAAACAATTGTGTCGGTGTTTTTTTTTGTGGGAAATGCTGGGATTTCCTTGAATATCTGCATTTTGATGGGTCTTTATTGTGTAAGTACAATTTTTGACAAATTTATAGGTCCATCGAGTTTAATGAACATTAAATTGGTTTGCTCAACATATTGTTATTGCCAATCTTCCACGTCCAGCTGATATCTGAGTTTTTAAAAGATTTTAAAGTACTGATTTCATGGCCTACACTGTACTTTGTGTTCCAGTTACGCAAAAAAAAAAATACATTTGTATCTTATCGGGACTGGGAAAGTCAACCCAAGCAGTTGGAGCGGCTCGTGTGTATATACCACGCATATATTTCTGCCTGGCTTGTTTCAAGGGAGATTTTTGCCAAAAATAGCAATATCACGCTTGTGCTCCCAATGGAATATTAACCCATTTTTTCTTGCGCAAAAAATAATTGTATATATGTATTTTTTTTTAATGTAAAATTCTGTATAAATCAATAAATATTTTATCCCCCCTCACAACATTTTTTAATTTAAATCAAAGCATTTAAAAAGAAAAGCCCAAGTGGTTTGAGCTTTTCTCCCGCCATCGATTTGAATTTCGATAAATCAGTGTGGCTGCATCTGCATTGTGTTATCAATTCCGCTGCAATAAATATTTTGGAACGTCAACAAACATATGCCACGGCCTAAAAAACTTGAGCTGGCAAAAATGATTTAATTAAACTAAAATCAGATTCGATTTATGTAAGACTGGCACTGTAACCCCCTCAAAATTAAAAGCAACAACGAAAATTTTAGGGAATTTCACAAAAAAGCTTAAGAATTGAGTGACGTGGACCTAGTTTGTTTTTTTTTCGTTTGGTGATTAGGGGAACAGGTGAGAGCGGTGGCCTTATTAAGTGGCAGGTGTATTTCATAATTAGCTCTTTACAGGACTTCAGAATGTCGGCGATTCGGAGGAAGAAGGAAGGAAGCGATGGGGATCGCGAGTTGCTGGTTGAGGAGTCCTCCAGAGCCGAAGTTCTGCATAAAGATGAACCAAAACCAGACATCCGGGGGGACAGACAAAACATAGCCATACTTCTGTTTCTGTATATACTGCAGGGTATACCCATTGGCCTGATTGCCGCTATTCCCATGCTCCTGCAGAACAGGGGAGCCAGTTACAAGCAGCAGGCAGAGTTCTCCTTTGCCTACTGGCCATTTAGTTTAAAGCTTCTCTGGGCTCCCATCGTGGACTCCCTGTACATCCGACGATTTGGCCGCAGGAAATCCTGGCTGGTGCCGGTGCAGTACTTGTTGGGTGCCTTCATGTTGCTGCTCTCCCTGCATGTGGATCAATGGCTCGGCGGGAACGGCGTGGAACCGAATGTGCCACTTCTAACGCTACTCTTCTTCCTGCTTAACTTCCTGGCCGCCACCCAGGACATTGCCGTAGATGGCTGGGCGTTGACCATGCTGAAGCGATGCAATGTGGGCTACGCTTCCACCTGCAATAGTGTCGGACAGACCGCTGGCTACTTCCTGGGCTACGTAGTGTTCATTGCCCTGGAGTCCAAGGACTTCTGCAACACCTACCTCAGGGACTCGCCGCTGGAAGAGAGCATGATCACGCTGCCTCGTTTCCTCTGGTTCTGGGGCATCACCTTCATAGTGGCCACCACATTGGTTGCCGTTTTCAAAAAAGAAAACGACATTGAGGATGCCCACATGGATGCCCGCTACACAGAGGAGCACGAGCTGAACATCCACCAGAGCTACAAGATCCTGTGGGACATGGTACGCAAGCGTCCCGTTCAAATATTGGCTGTTATCCTGCTGACTGTGAAAGTAACCTTTGCCGCTTCGGATGCGGTAACGAGTCTAAAATTAATTGACGCCGGAGTGCCTAAGGACAAGCTGGCATTGCTGGCCATACCTCTGATTCCCCTGCAGCTCATCCTGCCGCTGGCGGTGGGACGTTATACCAACGGACCGCGTCCCATGGACGTTTACCTGAAAGCTATACCCTACCGCATTATCATGGCCTCGGTGGCCACTCTCTTCGCCTATGCCACACCGTACATTATCAAGGGAGGATCTCCCCCAATCTATTACTACGTTTTGTTGGTCACCAGCTATGCGATCTACCAGGTGTTCCTCTACTCCATGTTCGTGGCTGCCATGGCCTTCTTTGCCAAGATCTCGGACCCCGCTGTGGGAGGCACATACATGACTTTCCTCAATACTCTGTGCAATCTGGGTGGAAATTGGCCCAACACAGTGATACTGTGGTTGGTCGACGTTCTAACCTGGAAGCAATGCTCCACCAACCCTGCCAACGAATGTCTCGGGAAGGAGCAGCAGCAGGTGAGTTGAATATGGTACTTCTTCTATTCCTTATATATATCGTTCCATCTTTCAGAGCTGTGAAGCATCGGAGGGCAAGTGCGAGATCGCCTTCGATGGCTATTACCTGGAGTCTGCCATCTGCGTGGTGTACGGCATATTGTGGCTGCTTATCGCCCGGAAGTGGATCGTCCACCTTCAGGATCTCCCAGTGCGTTCCTGGCTGGTAGTGAAGAAGAAGTTGAGGTAGCAATCAATCGTGTGATTAGGAGTCAGATCCAAATCCAGCACCAATTCGTAGGTACAAGCAGCTAGTTTTAGGACTAGGAAGAGGACGTTTGCATTCTGTAGGCTAGCGAAATTGAAAATTCCCGCCTTGTATTGTTTTTCGTATAACACACAACTTAAATCGATTCCAATGGAAATAAAATTAAATGTTGAATAGAGCGAACAGTGGTGTTGGTTTATTCGCTCGATTGCGCGCAATCATCGGGTATTGAATGTGGGTACAAAGTGTCTTAATTTAGTGGTGTGGATAGAGGGCCAGACAAACGCCTAGTAGTATTTCCAAGAGTCGATCGATTCCTGGTTCTTCTGCTTGCTCTTGCGCTCAATCAAACCGGCTAAATGCTCCGACCGCATCGACAACGAGTCGATCTTCTCCACCAGCTGCTGGTAAGGACTCAGTGGCTGCGTTCCCATCACCACATGACCCAGTTTCGAATCAATCTTGGCGTTTAGACGGGCATTACGGATCAGATTGACGATCCAGCACTCGGCCTCATTGGGCTTCATGTTCAGCTTGTCAGCCAGCATACTGATGGTGATGCACTGGTGGATGCGGCAGAAGGTCTCGAAGATCATCAAACGGGCATCCTCCACGAATTCGTTCAAGCAGGCAACGATGAAGAAGTCGTTCAGGATCACGGTCTGGCACTCATGCAGCTTCAGACGCGCGCCTTCAAAGTCAAAGTTGACGTACAGGCACTCCAGGAATTCGGTGATGGGGTCACGGTAAGTGTAGGACTCCTGCTGGATCACCTTGATCAGATCCTTCAGAGCATTGCGACGCGTGCGGTTGATCACCACGGCGGTGGCCAGGTAGCGCATAATGTGTGGGCACATGGTCTGGATGGCATTCAAGTACAGGGGCTTGTACAGGAACATCTCGATGATGAGGTCGCGTCCCTTGGGGTGATTGAAGAACACCAGCACGGACCAGTGGATAAGCCAGGTGCGCTGCTGCAGGGCCTGAATTGTGCTAAAGTTGGCGCTGTCGATGTAGTCACGCAGGCGCGTCAGATCCTCCAGAGCGGTGTTCCAGTTAAGGGTCAGGATTTCAGCAGCGAGCTTACCCCACAATACGTTCAGGTAGTTCTGCAGGGATTCGAGAAATCAATGAATTGAAAGCCCATCTATAATGGAAGTGTCTACTCACCTTGTCGTTGGGCGACATGACAATCAGGCAGAAGTAGAGGTAGGAAGTGGATTCTTGGTAGTTGCCGCACTCGTACAGATACTTGGCCAACTTGTAGGCGCTCTCCAGATGCTCCACCTTGAAGTTGTAATCCTTTTGCAGGGCATTGACGAAAGTCTTGGAGTCCTTCATGCTCTCGCCGTTTTTGAGGATGTCGGTGGCCTTCATGATGGGTGCCACTTCGTTTTGGAGCTGCTTCAGTGTGGCCAGGACCTCCGCCTTGCGCTGCACCAGCTCCTCGGGCATCTCCTGGCTGAGATTGAGACGCTTCCTCGTATCCATGGTGTAATCAATCATGTTGGTCTTGTTCACCGTCTCCAGGATGTACTCCAGCAGCTCCTGTTGGTTGTAGATCTGCAAGGAACCGGAAAAAACATATACATTGTACTATCTGGTGACACGACAACTGGCGGAGCACCGCCTTGCAAATTTTCTAACCTCCTTGCCGCACAAGAACTCCAGCAGCGGGAAAGTGAGATGCCTGTCCAGATATTGACAGTTGATGCGTGTCAGGTCGAACTGCGCCATGGTTTCTGCTGTTTTTCTACGTTTTAACGATGAAATTTACACGCAAAATCGCTGTAAAAAAAGCGTGCGAAAGGCGAACAATGTGCCCAGAGGCGAAAAGGGTGTGGCCGGGTTTTGCGTTTGTGGGTACACCAAAAATAGTTTTCCTAGAGTGCAGCCACACTAAATTTGGCTAAAAACCAGTTAAAAAGCTTAAAATTTAAAAACTACAATTTGTTTTAACTTATATTATTTTTACCTTGCTTTAATTTGTATTATTTGACTGCAAAATGTTGCCGAATGTCAAAAATGGTCGAAAATAAAATCCAAATTATAAATTATGGTTAACAATAAAAAAAGCTTGTTTAACTAATTTTTAAAACTAAATAGGTCTATTGTGAATTTCAGTATTGAATCTTTTGAATTTTTGATCCAATAACATCCCCTAATTTTTTTTTTTAGTATAAAATCTGTTTGTTTTTTTTAACATCACTTTTTACGTAGGTGACGAAAGTATGTATGCAGTATGCTTAAATTGTAACCATCAAATACTGTCCATTTAGAACTTATTTTAATCTGCGGGTTTTACATAAAATACAAAACAATTTTGTTAATTTTGAATATTTATTTCATCAAATACTTGCACATAAATATATTCATATATAGAAGTATGTATAAGGGTATACAGTTGGGTTAAATATTTCATTTGTATAAATAGTTGTATTTTTCATACATATAACGTCCGAAGAGCACATTTCGATTTTTAACAATTAGCCACTTAGGTACTTCTGCGATTAACGGTCGAATGCAGTTAAAAACACACAAACAACATCTAAAAAAATGCGGTTCGATATTGGCCGAGTGTAATACATTTGTCTGTCCATATACGCTATATCGTATATATTACTATATAGGAGGTGGAGATCAGCATACCAATTTTCACATAATAATATATTTTGTATTCAGAGAACAGGCAACACAAGTCGAACAACATTGAAAATAAGCATTCTCTAAATATGTATGTTCAGTTAATTAATTTTTAATTTTTTTTCGCTTTAACGATAACGGTAAATTTCTAGTTATTGTCCTTAGATTTTTCTTGGTTGGATATTCAAATTCTTTAAAGATATAAGTTCATGTATATAGAAGTATTCGATTGGCTGCCATCAGCACTTTTTTGCACTCTTAATTGACTTCTGCCGCAGCATCATCCTATGGAGGGCATTTCGACTCACCGATGAAACCAAAAAAAAATAGAAAACAAACTTTAATTCCCAGCCTTGCGATGAAAATAAAACTAAATGAAAGGTGTTTCGTTATTTTTTTGGTTTGGTGTGTAAAAAAAAACTCAAGTCTTTTTTTTTTAGTGTAAACTAAACTAAAATCGCGAAAATAAAAATCACAAAATTGCAAATCGGTAAAGAAGTTCGCTCTATGGGCTAAGGACGATGCACGCACACAAAACTTGATAATAGCTGCTCGGGTTTATCGGCTATCCAGCTTAGGATGTCCCGACAACACCGCCGGGTCCTGGTAGCCCACTGGGTCGGCCGGTCAGATAGGAGTCCACCTGGCGGGCAGCCTGACGACCTTCGGTTATGGCCCAGACGACCAGCGACTGGCCACGCCGGCAATCTGAAAGCAAAGGATAACCATAGAGAATCAGAGAAGATCCTGAAAGGATAACGATTATCCCAAAACTTACCTCCTGCCGCGAAGACCTTGGAGTTCGAGGTGCCATACTGTCCGTTGCAGGCCTTGATGTTTCCGCGCGGATCAAGATCCAGGCCGAGCTCGCCGGGCACTGTCTTCTCGGGTCCCAGGAAGCCCATGGCCAGCAGGATCAGATCGGCAGGGAAGTATTTCTCGGAACCAGCCACTTCCTGCATACGCCACTGACCCGTCTCCGTCTTGGTCCACTCCACCTCAACGGTGTTGACGCCCTTAATGGTGCCGTTCTCGCCGATGAACTCCTTGGTGGTGGTGCAGTACTGGCGAGGGTCCTTTCCCCACTTCAGTTTCACCTCCTCGTGGCCATAATCGACGCGGAAGACCTTTGGCCACTGGGGCCATGGATTGTCCTCGGCGCGCTTCTGTGGCGGTTCTGGGAGAATCTCAAAGGTAGTGATGCTCTTGGCGCCCTGACGCAGCGAGGTGGCAATGCAATCGCAGCCAGTGTCGCCGCCTCCGATTATGATCACATCCTTGCCCGCCGCCGAGATGATGTCCTGCTTGCCGCCCAGCTGCTTCTTCTGCTGGGCCTCGAGGAACTCCATGGCGAAGTGGATGCCCTTGAGATCGCGGTTCGCCAATGGCAAGTCACGCGGCCAGGTGGATCCAGTGGTCAGCAAGACGGCATCATATCTGAAAGGAAGTTTTCAAAGTTAGTCAAGACTTCACCCGAGAATCCTTGATGTACTTACTCGTTCAGCAGCTGCTCCGCCTTAAGGTCCTTGCCCACATGTACGTTTGTGCGGAACTCAATGCCCTCGTCCGCCATGAGGTCCACCCGCCGCTTGACCACCTCCTTGGACAGTTTCATCGTAGGAATGCCGTATTGCAGGAGACCGCCAACGCGGTCGTTGCGCTCGAAGACCGTGACAAAGTGCCCGGCGCGGTTCAGCTGCTGGGAGGCAGCAAGGCCGGAGGGACCGGATCCCACAATGGCCACCCGCTTGCCGGTGCGCACCTCGGGTATCTCCGGCTTGATCCAGCCCTGCTCGAAGGCATGGTCGATGATGGCGCACTCGATGTTCTTGATGGTCACAGCCGGTTCGGAAATGCCCAGCACACAGGAACCCTCGCAAGGAGCCGGGCACACACGGCCCGTGAACTCCGGGAAGTTATTGGTCTGCAGCAGCTGGCGCAGAGCCTCCTGCCACTCGCCGTGGAAGACGAGGTCGTTCCACTTGGGAATGATGTTGCCCAGCGGACAGCCAGTGGAGTTGGATTGGCAGAACGGAACACCGCACTCCATGCAGCGAGCGGCCTGGACCTTTAGGTTCTTGCGCACGTGCGGGAAGTTGTAGACCTCGTCCCAATCCTTCTGACGGTCCCCGGCATCGCGGTAGGGAGCCGACTCCCTCTTGTACTTGACGAAACCACGGGTCTTGTCCAGCACTCGCTCGGCACGCTTCTGCTCCAGTGCCACGTCCTGGATGGCCTCTTCGATGTCCTTGATGTGCGGCTCGTGCTTGCCGTTTCCATTTTCGATGGCTGAGGTCTTCAGCGGTTGCTCAACGGCCTCCTGTTCGGCCAGATCCTTCAAAGCCTTTTGGTATTCGTAAGGGAAGACCTTGACGAACTTGGACTGGGCCAGGGCCCAGTTGGCAAGCAACTCCTTGGCTACCTTGGACCCGGTTTTCTCGATAAAGTCAGCCAGCAGCGTCTTCACCAGCTGCACATCCTTGTCGCTCTCGAGCGGCAGCAGCTCCACACTCTCCGGATTTACTTTGGGCTTGAAGGAGCCATCGATGTCGTAGACATAGGCAATACCTCCCGACATGCCGGCGGCAAAGTTACGTCCAGTCAGACCCAGGATGACCACTAGTCCTCCAGTCATGTACTCGCAACCGTGGTCACCCACACCTTCTACCACGGCCGTGACGCCGGAGTTCCTCACGCAGAAGCGCTCGGCGGCAATACCGCGGAAGTAGGCGGTTCCCTCGGTGGCTCCGTAAAGGCAGACGTTGCCCACAATGACGTTCAGGTGCGATTCGAAGGGAGCGGTGTCCGGGGGAGTGATGACCACATTGCCTCCGCACAGGCCCTTGCCGACATAATCGTTGGCATCGCCCTTGAGGGTCACGTTCACGCCACGGGCCAGGAAGGCGCAGAAGCTCTGGCCGGCGGAGCCCTCCAGGAAGATGTCGATGCTTTTGCCCGAGGGCAGACCAGCTTCTCCATATTTGCTGCAAAAAAAAAGGATAATCCATCTAGGAACTATTGGGTGAAAATTACATTAAAACCCACCATGCAATGTGGTAGCTCAGGGTGGATCCAAAGGCCCTCTCCTCGTTGTGGATGCGCATCTTGACGGTAACGTTGTCGTCGGCTCCGCTGAAGATTTGCTGAGCCTTGGCGATAAGTTGGTTGTCGGAACGCTTCTCCAACTGGAAGTCCTGCTTGACGGAGCCACCAACGATGTTGGTTCCAGGGCGGAGCTCTAAAGCCGGCTGCAGGAGCAGCTTCAGGTCCAGGTTGCTGGCCTTGGCCTCGCGTTGGCTGGCAATGCGAAGGAAGTCGGTGCGACCAATGAGATCCTGGAACTTGCGGATGCCCAAGCCAGCCATGATTTTACGGATCTAAAGGACATGGGTAGAGGAGTGTGTTAGACATGGATGAAGGGGAAAAATTGAATAGAAACATACGTCCTCCGCCAACATGAAGAAGAAGTTGATGACATGCTCCGGTTTGCCAGTGAACTTCTTGCGCAGCACTGGATCCTGGGTGGCAATGCCCACTGGACAAGTGTTCAGGTGACACTTGCGCATCATGGTGCAGCCTGGAAGAGAAGGTAATCAATACTACAACTAAGATCCTTGAAATATAACCTACCCATCACAATAAGAGGAGCTGTACTGAATCCAAACTCATCGGCACCCAGCAGAGCAGCGACCACCACATCGAATCCTGTACGCAGCTGTCCATCGGCTTGGACAATCACTCTGGTAAAGATGAAGGGGAATCAAATAGGAAATCCAGACCAATCCCGATCAGTAGCGGTAGCAGATCCATTTCCAGACCGATTAGAGTGGGAAGACACGACATAGAAAGGAAGGCAATGTTAGCAAACCCAACTTGGAGCAAAAATTAATGTAATGAGAAGAAATTACGAATGGAGCACAGCGCGACGTGGATCGTGATCGAGTGAGCGAGTGAGTGGAGTTGAGTGGAGTGGAGTAGAGCGAGTGGACCGGAGCGACTGGCAGTGGAAATCGGTATCAGGAAGAGCGGTATCTGCCCACTTTCGAGGACACCACCCATTGGTTTCAGTCCATAATTGGTCTCCATCTTGGTGGATCAGTTTCCTTCACATTCAAGGATCAGTTGTGAGGTTCTGAGTGCTCTGGAGGATCATTTGCGATTCTTTGCTCACCCTCCTCGTCCGCCTTGTCAATGTCCTCCTGCCCACTGCCCACTGGCCACATGTATCGAGGAGTTTCAATGGGGTTGTGTTTTGGGGGATCAGCCCAACTTTCCGATGATCAATCTCGAGGATCGATCTCTGCTTATTTGGGGAATACATGTTCTGAACAGGTTTTCCAACGCTGTCATCTGGATAACCAGGCACTTTCAGTAATGTATCGGTTCATGATTAGTAACAACAAACAAGAGGAGAGAGCGGATATGGCGGCTTCTCCTGGTCGGAAACTTACCGTGATCGGAGATTGTTCAACACCAGCACCTGGTGGGTTTCGGCCACACCCAGCTCCCACGGTAATCCGGCGTTCTTAATGCCAGTCCATGAGCTGGCTCCAGTACCGCCATCATGTCCCGAAATTACAATGTGTTCGGCTTTGCCCTAGATTGGAAAGAGTCTTCTAAGTATCTTCCTTTTTAAAACTCTCTAGCCACTCACCTTGGCCACTCCGGAAGCCACAACACCAACACCCACTTCGGACACCAGCTTGACACTGATCCGGGCATTGGGGTTCGAGCACTTCAGATCGTAGATCAGCTCAGCCAAGTCCTCGATCGAGTAGATATCGTGATGGGGTGGTGGCGAAATCAGACCCACACCCGGCACGGATTTACGGGTCTTGGCAATGTCCTTGGTGACCTTGTAGCCGGGCAGCTCGCCGCCCTCTCCGGGCTTGGCGCCCTGGGCCATCTTGATCTGCAGATCATCGGCATTGGCCAGGTAGGAGGCCGTGACACCAAAGCGACCGGAAGCCACCTGCTTGATGGCCGAACGACGGCTGTTGTTGGGATCCTGATCTAAAGGTTGAAATGGACTTAGACATGGTCTATTCTTTTCAGGGGAATATCTTACTCAAATAACGATCGGAGTCCTCGCCACCTTCTCCGGTGTTGCTCTTGCCGCCAATACGGTTCATGGTAATGGATAGAGTCTGATGGGCCTCCAGGGAGATGCTGCCAAAGCTCATGGCTCCAGTGGCAAATCTTTAAAAGGAAACCAATTTGAAAATAATAGTTAACGTTTGGTAATCAAACCTACCGCTTGACAATCTCGCTGGCCGGCTCCACCTCGGAAATATCAATCTTCTGGCGGTCGGTCACGAACTCCAACTGGCCACGCAGGGCGCACTTCTTCACGCTGTCCAGGGTGGTCTTCTTGAAGGCCTCGAAAGCGTCGAGGTTCTTGTTGACCGCCGCTTCCTGCAGACTGCCAATGGAGGAGGGCTCGTTGATGTGAGCCTCGCCACCGTGACGCCAGTGGTACTGTCCTGGGTTCCGCAGGATGCGAGTGTCCGGCGAGGTCTTGCCATAGGTCAGCTGGTAGCGGTCCAGCCCCTCCTTGGCTAGGATTTCCAGGGTAACGCCGCCGATGCGACTCTGGGTGCCGCGGAAGCACTTGGCGACCAGTTCGGTACCCAAGCCGACGGCCTCGAAGATCTGGGCGCTCTTGTAGGACTGCAGGGTACTGATGCCCATTTTGGCCATCACCTTGGCAATGCCTGTATCAATGGCCTGGGCGTAGGCGGCATAGATCTGCTTGTCGTTCACCTCCGGACCAATGACGCCGTCGTCCCTCAGCGCCTGGGCCAGTTCGAAGGCCAAATACGGACAAATGGCATCCGCTCCGTAGCCGAGGAGGACGCAAATGTGATGGACCTCTCGGGCCTCGGCCGTCTCCACCACAATACCGACCTTCATGCGCTGCAGCGTCTCGATCAAGTGGTGATGCAGTGCACCCAGGGCAAGCAGGGCGGAAACAGCCACCTTGCCACCGGTTCCTGCCCCACGATCGGAGACCACCAGGAGCTGGTAGCCGGCCTGGGCGGCCGCAGCACCTTCGCGACACACACGATCGATGCAGTCCAGGTAGCCCTGGACGCCCTCGTTGAACTGGAATGTGATGTCCAGGACTTTGGTTTTCCAGCCGCGGTGCGTGTTCCGCTTGAGCAGCTGGGTGTCTGGAATGCTCAGTATGGGATTGGGCAGCCAAATGCGGTGCACCTGCTGCGCCGACGGCTGGAGGATATTGGCCTCCGGTCCGATGGGGCACTGCATCGACATGACCACCTTCTCGCGGAATGGATCGATGGGCGGATTGGTCACCTGGGCGAACAGTTGCTTGAAATACTCGTACGGGATCGGCTGGAAGGTCGACAGACAGGCCAATGGGGCATCGTTGCCCATGGAGCCCAGGGCTTCCTTCCTGTAAGTCCAAATGTTTAGTCCTGAAGGGTTATAGTGTCAAGGATAACCTACTTGTTCTTGAACATCGGAATGAGTAGCATGTTGACCGTTTCCGTAGTGTAGCCGAAGAGCGAGAGCCTTGGATCGAAGATGCCCCGCTGAGAGGCGGGCAGCTTGGCCAGCTCATCCACGGGAGGAGTGTTCAGGACATTCGCATTGCGAATCTCGTCCAGAGTGATCTGTTTGGGAGCGGGAGAGGTTATTAGAGAGTGGCCCAATGAAGGAGAATCAAAGGCAACCAAAAGGACATGCAAAATGAAACTTGGCAACGGAACGCAACTCAAAGGACTACTCGGGGCTGGCCAAGGGCCATGCCAGGACCTAGGACAACCTTTAGGGATTTTGTTAACTCACCATCTGCATTAGTCCCTCAATTAACACACATATACACAGAGATTGAGATTAGGGGATAGCGTGAGAGAGAGAATGGAATAATTTAGACCAAATACAATTTTCAGGATTAGTTTTTTTTAAATATTTTTCTCGCAATTTCGTGTCTGGAGATGAGCTGTTTGTGTCTTGAGATGATTAGTGGGATTCGAGGCTGTGAGCATGATCAGTGTGCTTAAAGGTTGGACCCATTCTTCTAGTTAACTCACCTTCTGCTGCAGCCACTCGGAATGGGGCCTCGACTTGGCTATCTGCGACTTCAGCTCAATGTCCTGGATGAGCTTCTGCTCCTTGGTGTCCACCAGCAGCATCCGGCCGGGCTTCAAGCGGCTCTTCAGAGTCACCTGCGAGGGGTCGACGTCGTACACTCCCACCTCGGAGGCCATGACCAGCACGTTCTCCTTGGTGACATAGAAGCGCGACGGACGCAGGCCGTTCCGGTCCAGCACGGCACCGATGTATCGGCCGTCGGTGAAGCTGATCAGGGCCGGTCCGTCCCAGGGCTCCATCACACAGGCGGCCCACTGGTAGAAGTCGCGCTTCTCCTGCGGCATGGTCTTGTCGTTCTGCCACGCCTCCGGCACCATGGTCATCACTGATTCCGGGAGCGAACGCTCGCTGGCCATGGTGATGAACTCCAGGACACAGTCGAAGCTGCCCGAGTCGGAGAGATTCGGTTCCACCACAGGGTAGAGCTTCTTCAGCTGATCTCCGAATAGATCGGACTGCATCACACCCTCACGGGCCTTCATCAGGTTCACGTTGCCCCGGAGAGTGTTGATCTCACCGTTGTGGGCCAGGACTCGCAGAGGATGGGCGCGCTCCCAGCTGGGGAAGGTGTTGGTGGAGAAGCGCGTGTGGACCAGGGCCAGGTACGTCTCGAACTCCGGGTCCTTGAGGTCCGTGTAATACTCCCACAACTGGTCGGAGGTGAACAGACCCTTGTACACCACCGTGCGGTCGGACATCGAGCAGATGTAGAAGCGCCTGCCTGGCTTGGTCAGCTCGTGGCTGGCCCTCTTTCGCAGGACGAAAACCTGCCGTTCGAAGGACTTTTCGTCGCTTCCGGCCGGCCGACGGACAAACACCTGACGGGACAGGGGCTCCGATTTGCGGGCCACCCCACCAATGGCCGCCTGGTTGGCTGGAACCGTGCGCCAGGCGATCACATCGAGACCCAGGCTCTTGGCCAGAGCATCGAACTCCTTCTCGGCGGCGGCGTGCTGCGCCTCATCCAGGTAGAAGATGCCCGTGGCATAGTCACCCAATTCCGGCAAGGTTACACCCTGCTTGGCTCTGAAATTTTACAAAGAAAGGAAAGTCTTGTAATCCAAATGTTTTAAAGATCTTGGAAAGTATAGATTATATCTGGTTTTCTCCATCGGGTCACAGCAATGTCGCATTAGTTGGGTGCAAACCCAACCCACCCCATAAGTCCCCCGCGTAATAAAATCTTGAGCTTAATGCGCCATTAAGTCGCTCATAGTCAGGTTTCCATTTGTTGCAATTGAATCCGGCGCGCCCGGTTCAGTTTTTTTTTCAGTCATTTCATTCATCGCGCCATTCGGATTCGGATTCAGTGAGAATCCATTCAGGGCGAGTGACGAAACAAGTCCGCCGCATGTCGCACCTTATCAGCATCTCTCTAGAAGCTGTCAGCGGTCCAGCCATCAGAAACCCATCCACCTCCCAGGCCCGACACTCCACTCCCCTGGGCCAGACGATTCGCATGAATCGTTCCTCGAACCGCCACCTGTTTTTCTCATTCTGGCATGCATATTGGTGCACTGAGAATAAAAAAGAAAACTTTGGTAGTCCCATACCCTGAAACTGAGCTATCTTTTGGATTTTTTCTCGCAGTGCTACTGAGATTGATCTGTAAGCGAAGCTTGTTCTTATTACGTCGCAGTATTCCACTCGATTTGAGTGCTCGAACCGCCTAAGTGCTTTCCCATAATTTCGCAATTAGTCCAAGACTTGGAGGGGTCCTTGAACTTGGCATTCGCCGACTTGTTGCTCTCCCAGATCGCAATCTCAAGCCGGCTCGGCACGTGCGTGTCTAGAGCTTGTTCCCCTGGACATGCAAAGTATTTCACAATTTCCTAGCTCTCGATAGAACCCATTGACCGAAATCCCCATAACCCCCGATACCCAAAACCCTCTCCGACATATCAATTAAGTCCCCGGCTAGATGATAATTGAACTGGATTTATGGTCTGTCGTGCGACATTACGCCATTTAATGATCCATCCATCAATCGCATATACTTTTTCCATATACCCACTATATATTAGACAGCTGGGCCACTAATTACTTAGCAAATAGTTGCAAATTCGCGCCATTGATTAGCACACCGAGTTGTAAATCGATTGGGCAGTGTCATTTTTATTAGCTGGGGTTAGGGAACTGCCCTCTCAAAGGGCCTACCCGGCCATAAAATCAATAGAGCTCTATTGAAAATTTTTAAATATATTTTTTAAGCTATTTTACGATGATTGAAAGGCTGTGTTATTGAGCTTGGCATTGATTTAAATCAGTTAACCTTATTAAACTGGTCACCACAATCTCTCTAGATTGCTAGACTTTTATAAATATTAAGTGATATAATTGACCTACCCTAAAGGCTTTATGAAGCTCTATTAGCAGTTAATTCTTTGAAATCGAGCACCAACTGGTGAAATTCCCAAATTGTTCTTCACTTAGAACCTCATTACTATGCACATCTGGTTACTGGGTCTGGGCAGGAGACCTTGCCGTGTTTTTCCATTTGGCATAGTCCAGTTAAATGGATACTCTGTCTAAATTATTATGTTATATTGTGGAATGGAATATTTCGCGCAAAGTAATTGCCTCTGAATGGCCTCCAATCCAAGTGAAACTTTCTCCCTCCATAGAGCTCTATAGTAGAGCCTATTAAATATATATACTATATAGAAATATACGTATGAACCGATTCTGGTCAAAGCGTGACGAAAACAAAAACCGTGCCAAAATGCTGACAAAATAAACAGAAAACAGAAATCGTTGGACGGGAGCAGAGAGCAGATGTTGAATTGTCGGATCCGGTGTTGGTACGCAAATACCCAGGTACATACATACGGACAAGTACTAGACTATATATCTATGTGTACCTGACCGTGGTTGGGGGATATATCTCGGTGGATCTGTGGATGTGCTTCATCTCAACAGTGTACTATTTTTGACATGCTAGACGAACGTCTCTTCACAGTACTTTGCGATTCTAAGTCCAATGATGTATAGCCATCGGGAAATGATCCATTGAGTGAAATACTCTTTCCCGATAAGGTCTTTAATTTCGAAAAATAATCATTATAAAGTTAACACGTGCATTGAAAGTCATTCATACATTGTTTGCATTCAGTAGCTGAGAACTGGCAATAAATCTCAATTGAAATTGTTACGTGTTCTGGGGCTGTCATAATACTTTATTGAGGCTGTTGACTATTGAACTGTGTGATTAAATAATGCTAGTTAAGCAAAAGTGCAAATAATAGTCTTATCCTAATATTTTCTGCCTGTAATAAAATTGTTTAGATAATATGCTCAAGTGTGGTTAATAGAGATAAGTTTTCAGGAACTGAAGGTTGCGTGGTAAGGTCAAGTTTGCTTATTTGAGAATATTATATCAGTTTTACTTCATAAACTAATTAAATTATTTAATCAAAACTTAGTTCTAAAGATAGTTTAAACTTCCCTATAGATAATATCAAGGACTTTGGAGAGGATCTATCCAAAGATATTCTATTAATTGCTATGATTCTAAGCTTCCTTCTCGACACTTCCTTTATTAACTAAGGTATTTCCAATTTAAAACTATTTCTGCTAGCTTTTATTTATTTTTAGCAACTTTGTTAATAAAATCTGAAAACTTTTTTTCTAAAAGAGTATATTTAAACTGATAGACAGCGACAAACGACACAGCAGCAGCTTTGAGTTATTTTCGTATTTCGCGCACGAGATCGCCCCGATATCGTTCCGATGTCAGGTCTCTTCCCCCCCCCCCCCCCCCTAGACAGATCCCGTGTAAATGGCTACGGCGCCAGAGGAACCGGCATATATAAGCATATATATATTTTGTTTACACTATATATAAAAAATACACACATAAATATATAGTAGTTTTTTTAGGTGGAACTTACAGGGCCTTGGCATAGAGTCCGTGAGGAATGGAAGCCAAAACGCCAGCACCATCACCAGTGTCATTGTCGCAGGCACAGGCACCGCGATGATTCATCCGTTCTGAGAGGGTCTGGGCATCACGTAGAATCTGGAGGAGATTGGATAGATAGAGGTTGTTAAAAAGGGGTTCTATTAAATTAAGTTTCAGCAACAAAAATTAAAAATTTAAAGGCTTTGTTGCATCTTAAAAGTTTTTTAAAAACAGAAATATCTAAAATTTTTGAAAATTTAAGGACATTTCTGGCAGAAATTTTGGCTTAAAAATATTTAAAAAAAATGAAGGATTTTGATATCCTTGTTTAAGAAAAGGATCTTTACCTTGTGAGAGCGCTTTCCATCGATGGCCACGATGAAACCGACACCACAGGCCTCGTGCTCGTTCTGGGGATCGTACAGTCCCTGTTTACCAGGTGCCTCCCATGGCATCTGCTTCTGCTGCTGTCCCTGCTCCTCATCCTGCTGGACATTCTGATCCTGATGATCCTGCTGGCCGTTCAAATGCAATTCATTCGATTCGAAGTTGCTGCCGTTGCCGCTGTCACTGCCGATGATGGCTGCCGCAGAATTTTCAAAATCGAAATCGCCGCTAATCGAAGTTGTTGTTGCCTCAACAGTTGCAGTTGCACATTCAAATTCGCAATTGTCAGTGATTGTTGGTGCCATTATATGTTGTTACCGTTGCACTTGCTGAAAGTCTCTCGCGATCTAATTTGATTTTCACTCGGTTTCTAGTTTCTAGTTTCTAGTTTCTGGTTTTTAGTTTATGGCTTTGAGATTTGCGTGTTCACACCGTTTACAGTTTCACAGTTAACCGAATAACAGTACTTTTTCAGCTTTAATTAGCACACTTGATACAGTTTTTTTATTTGTTGCTTTCTGTAAAAAAATTAAAAAATTTTATTTTAAAATTTAAATCTTTTTGGATTGCACTTGAAAATGATTTTTTGCACGATATTCAGTTATTTTGTGTCGCTGGCGTATTTGCACTATTTTTACACACACACCCACACACACGTACTTGTCTACACTGGCAGATATTTTTCTGCAATTTCTTTTCTCGCTGTTGGCACACGCGACACTGACGGCTGCTCGCAAGCGAATGAGCGCCAGTGGAGCTGCCCAGCACCTAGAACCCCCCAAAGATCGCACTCAATCCCCGCCAGCTTGTGCTCGCTCAGGTCTCTCTCTTTTCCCCAGCGATACTCTCGCTCTATGGGGAGCTATGGGGCGCCTATATGGAAAGTTATCTTCCTCGGCCCTCTCGGTGGTGGCGACGCAATCGGACGCCTGATACTGATTCCCGATTCTGATTCTGAATCAATATCAATATCATGTAATGCAATTTCAGCTTATCAGAAAAAATATTTACAGTGTCATTTATGCAAAAGTTCCACCTTAGAATTTCATAAATAAAAAAAAATTAATATTTAATTTATTAGGTAATTTTATTGTCAATCTTTATCTGTCAAGAGTTGGACTTGATTTACGTAACACCACTGAGAGCCTCTTTGCCTGAATGGGTTTTCTAAATTGTTCCTTAAATAGACATTTCAACAAACGATCGCTCAATCGATCGATCATTCAATTGATTGACAGTCTGGTTGAACAATCGTTGTTGCATCCAGAGGTTCAACCTTGAGATTCCAGCAAAAAAAAAATCGCCCCATATTTACATTGTTTTATCGGAATAGGAACAATTGTGATTTGGAATCGTTAAACGTTATCAAACTGTGGAATAATTTCTATATATGTACGGGGTCTATAACTATTAAACGGCGTCACAATTGCTTTAAATAACAAAAACAAAATACTTGCAATAAAATTGAGCAATAACAATTTCAAAAATGTCGAATAAACAACAAAATTAAATTCTGTTTTTCTTGAATATTTTAGTAAAAGGCACAGGTTTTTTTAGGATTATAATTTTAGCTTCAGATCTCAGGATCTTGACAGATCCGATCATCAATTTACATATCTCTCTATGGGGTCTTTCAACTTTTGACCACCGAAATGCATTCAAAAATATGTATCTTTGAGATACATTTTGCTGTTTATGAGCTCCTTTATAAATAGAATCTCCATTAGATGATCATGCTGGTCTCATTTTCTTTTTCTTTTTCCAAAATTTTCCATTGCGTTTGGCATTTAATTAAAGTTAGCAGCTCGTTTTATTTGTAGCCTAAAATAGCCACAATATAGTGGAATTCATTTAATTAGGCCGAAATAAAGTAATCAATCAAAAAAGGTGAGGCCTGATAAGATGCAAAGGGGTACTATGTATTAGATTCCAATTGCCAAGTTCATGGGTTCGATTGCCCCCTAGCTTATCGGAGGGGAGACTTTCTATTGTGCCCCACAGACGAATGAAATATACCCATAGGCTGGTTTTGGTTCAAAGTCCCAGAGAGCGATCGGAATTATCTGGCCGGCCGGCCGGGGGCTACCACGTCACATCGCAATCTTCGGGTGACACATTCTAGCAGTCTCAAGAGGATCCGGAGGTGTGGTATTCGGCGGGGATCGGAACCGGTTCCCCCGGCTGCACCTCGCAGATAAGTGCCGAAATTTTGTCAACCGATAAGATAGATTCTCTATTGCTGGGGAATGGGTATACTCGTTTTTTACTCGGTAGTTTGAAGATTAAAATAATATATTAAATATATTATATGAAACTGTTCACTATAGTTAGAAACCCTCATAAAACCTATTTGATAAGAAACTAATTTAAAATAGACTCTTAAATTATTTAATGGGAATTATTTCCTTCGATCTTCAACATGCGAATTTCATGTTTTTTTCGAATCAGGCGTCTAACATGTGCCGGGCGAGTGTCTGGGTCGTTTCTTTACTTTTTTATTAATAAGTTAATAAACTTTTGGCACCGCCGCCACCGCCACCACCAACCCCCCGGCGATTCTACAGCCCAGATAAGACCAGAGATTCATTCACGACCCAAACACGGGAGTCTAGTGGCCCACTGAACCTTTTTTATGTTTTTTGAGGAGTTGGGGGTGTAGGTTATAAGGTGGTTTTCGGATTCAGAAGCTCCCTAGAGCCTTCTGGCATTCCGTTCCATTGGGGAGCAAGGCGTTTTTCACGATTTGCATGCGTGATTGAGAGGAATGGGCTATAAATACCCACATGTTCGATTTCTGGCTGCATGCGTAATACAATCCCGGACCGATAAGGCTCTTGTTGTGACTTGTGAAATGCGAAATTGTGACGTACTATATATAGGTATTATAGATCAGACAATGGACCACCAGCGGACTAAGATTCCATCTGGTTCGAGTGTCCGATGTTCAGTGGAAAAGTTTTGACCCATCCACTCCGTTAAGTCGCAATAAGAAAGAGCAAATTTCGGTAACTTTTACGATCGCAATAAAACTCCATAATCATGACTTGAATAAAAGGCATATCTTTTCGTATATCTCTAGTGGCAATGGGTTAGAAGCATTTTGTATATTTTGCAGAAAAGATAAAGTGCTAGAATTTGTATTTAGAAAATAAATAAAAAAAATTAGAGCTTGTGCAAATTTTTAAGAAAATATTATGATAAAACAAGAAAGGAAAGCTAACTTCGGGCGGAGCCGAAGTTGATATACCCTTGCAGTTAAAACCGGATATATATCGCAAACATCGGATTTAGTTGGCCGATCCTTATGATTACATTATAATAAAACCAATTAATTAAATTACAAAATCTAAAAAAAAGTCCCAAGCTTCTATCGTCAAAAAAAACAAAGTTGTTATTTTTACTAAACACCAAATACCATTTCTGATCGTTCAGTTATATGGCAGCTATAAGATATAGTCGGCCGATCCTTATGAAATTTGGTAGGTTGGATCAACTGACCAAAAATAGAATCTGTATGGAATTCCAGCATTCTATCTTCAAAAACACGAAAGTTGGGTCATTTCCGATCGTTCAGTTATATGACAGCTATAGGATATAGTCGGCCGATCCTTATGAAATTTGGCACGTCGTATTGTTTTGCCAAAAATAGCTCTCATGTTAAATTAGAACTTTCTAACTTTAAAAACACCAAAGTTATACCATTTCCGATCAATCAGTTATACGGCAGCTATAGGATATAGTCGACCGATCCCGGTCGTTCCGACTTATATACTGCGTGCAAAGGAAAGAAGGGTGTGTGCAAAGTTTCAAGTCGATAGCTTTAAAACTGAGAGACTAGTTCGCGTAGAAACGGACAGACAGACAGACAGACGGACAGACGGACAGACGGACAGACGGACATGCTCATATCAACTCAGGAGGTGATCCTGATCAAGAATATATATACTTTATAGGGTCGGAGATGTCTCCTTCACTGCGTTGCACACTTTTGGACAAAATTATAATACCCTCTGCAAGGGTATAACAAGAAAGAAAAGTAATGCGGAGCCGAATTTATATACTCTTGCGGTTAAAATTGGATATTTATCGCAAAGTCCCAAGCTCTATCTTCAAAATATACTAAAGTTGGTAGTTTAACCTAATACATACATTTTCCGATTGTTTAGTTATATGGCAGCACGACCGATTTTTATGAAATTTGGTAGGTACAAGGTACGACCCATAATAAACTAAACAAATAACTTTCCATCTTCAAAAACACAAAAGTAGCATCATTTCCAATAGTTCAGTTTTGTCCATTTTTCGTGATGGGATCCCTTGAAAATGGGGTTTTTCTCTATAGGGTTCACTGCGATGGCTATATCTTCACCAATTCTCATCCGATTCTCAAGCGGAGTACCTTAAACGATTTCTATATCGATTTGCCACCATTCTGCATCAAAACCCCGAGACAAAATATTTTTTAGATTTTTTGTCCATTTTTCGTGATGGGATCCCTTGAAAATGGGTTTTTTCCCTATAGGGTCCACTGCGATGGCTATATCTTCACAAATTCTCATCCGATTCTCAAGCGGAGTACCTTAAACGATTTCTATATCGATTTTCCATCATTCTGCATCAAAATCTTGAGATAAAATATTTTTTAGATTTTTTGTCCATATTAGACCAAAATTATAATACCCTCTGCAAGGGTATACAAATTTAATCTTTTGTATTATTTTTAGTCTAACTGCACTATCTACTATCGTCAATTATTTCCTTTTCACAATTCCTCTCATTTCCGCCGGTCTCCTTGCATAACTTTCCCAAATGCGTCATAATAGAATGCTATTTTCAGTGTACTCTGGCCAGAATAATGCCAGCTAAGCGGATACATATATAGCTTATCTATATTAGATATATAGATACGTTGCGAACATAAATTCCTGAGGTATTATTGATCACGTGTTGAATGGTATTTACAAGTTGCTGTGACATTTCATCGAATTAATTTGAGATAATGGGTATTGGGGAGTTAAGAGACACCCTGTTCCAGGCACCAGAACTCCCAGACTCTGCCCTGAAGTCAAAGTAAATATTTAGACTTCCAGCTAAGGAGAAGTTAAGAAAATAAGAGACATTCTGAGAGAAATAGCATTTGGCAAACAAGTCTGCAGACCAACCAGCTGAGAATAGATCGGTGAGATATATAGAAATGGTCTGTGAATGGGAGAGAGGATGATGATGATACTCGTACCAAAGTCCGAAACGCGCCGGCCGCGTGTGGCCCACATCGGATATCTGTGTATATTACTATGTATTCCCATCCACAGATCCTCCTCCTCTCCCCCCTCAGATATATATCTGCAATGTAAACAAGAGCAGGCAACAAGTTTCAATAACCCCACAGCCCCAAAAGCCAAAACGAATAAATAAATTGTGCGTCGACAACATTGCGTGTGGTTAGTACGATAGGCGATGGGGCATGCCACGAGGCCATTATCTCTAGGGTAATTAGGGGTCCTAATGGGTGCCAGGTTCCGCGTCTCAATAGAAAAGTCATTAGGCTAAAGCGAAAGCCTTTCTCCTGTCTCTTAAATCAGTTCTGGGTTGTTCCCAATACCAGTAGCCGGCCGCCGGCGTCGCTATAAACTTTTTATTCCAGCGATTTACGATATGAAATATCTCAGGGGGGCTAACGGGGATAGAGGGGGTCTATTGGCATTATAAATGCGCATTATCTGACCCGGCTATATCGCTTATCAGAGGCAGTCGGGGCCAACTTTATTGGTACCCCTTTTGTTTTATGGCCTCCAACCTGTGCACTTGAGTCAGCTGGGGAAACACTCGGTGGGCCGACGCGAAGGGGCACTCCGGAGGGGAGCGGACCCACCTCAATTGGTTTAAAAATAGTTACAATTAGTTTTCATTATCGCCACTACCTACATATATAGGTCTATATAGCCTTTTTTGCTTTTTAATTAGAGATTCCCCGGAGCGTCTTGCGGTTGGGTTGGCTTTTTATTGCGCTTTGGAATTACTTTGAGCAAATTAGAATTATGGGAATTCTGTTTTTTTTTTTTTATCTACCCCTACAGTGGGCGCCAGAGCTGTAAGAGCTGATAATACCCTCCAATCGATAATTAACCTTGTCCAATAACTCCTTTAATAATAACAGATAACTGCCTTCAGCTTTGATTGGGCGGTAGAGATAACCGAAGTGTTATTACAGATTTGAAACGTAGTGTACTCAGAGGTAACATATTTTAGTAACTAATTAAACTTGAAATCTTGAAGGTCCAAAGTTCTATTCTAGAGGTGCTAATGAAGAAATAATTATCAGAATCCGAAAAGGTGTTTTATTCCAGATGGCTGAAAGTATCTAGTTTCCAATTAGTTTTAAAAGTTTTATTTCTTCAGAAAAGTCTATAGAAGTATTGAATTTGTTTTTACAGAATTTCATTTTCTGGAAAATGAGGAAAAATGTCCAAGTGTCCAATGTCTAAGCTTATTTTCTCCATAAATTCCTGTCTGTCGCAAGAAATTTATCGCAGCTGTCTGTCTATTTATGGCCTAGGTGCGGTCAGTCCTCCTCCCACCACCCACTGCCGCCCCTTGGATATCGTATGCCCCACTACCATTCCACTAATTAAGCGGCAAATACAGTTTACAGTCAATAAACAAGCAACGTCGCAATTTACATTAGTTTCCAATGAACGTATGTATCTGGCGGGGATCGGTTGCACTTTTGGGGTAGGTTGTCTAGCCCCTTGAAATCCCCTTTCCTTCTATTCCAGAGTTATAGAGTTATGTAAACAAGTGGCCGGCCCATCCAGGTGAATTGCAGCGGGGGATCTGAGTCACTTGAATGGGCAGAAGCACAGTTCTGGGTGCTTCTGTTTATTATAGCCATATATTTTCACAAGAGACCTCGGGACCGGGCTTATCAGTACCAGCCACAGGTAATCCTCATGATAGAAAATCAATCAACGCTTATTTTAATTGGCCAAAGGGTCAGTGAACAAAGTCAATAGGTAATTAATAAAAGTTATGAAAGTCTAAAAAAATAAATACTTTCTTAAGAAAAAAACCTCTAATAGAGTATTAGTCCTATTTAAGTCCCTAATATTCCCCTGCTACGTAATTAAAGTTTTTTTTTTTTTTCATTTGTAAAACCACTGAACCATTAAACAAAATTTTTCAGACCACAAAGTAGAGTATCCAATTTCAGCAAAGGGGCTAAGGAATTTAATTCAAAGGCATGTCCCTTAAAGATATTCGCCTCCCTACCTAGGTTATTTTTATTAGCTTTTTTTATTTGTCTTGCAAAGGCTTATATCCTGATAGGCTTAAAGAGAGCTTTGTACCTACTTAGCTGCTCGAGGGGCCTTAGTTCACACACTTTTGGGCAAATCTCTTCCCATCTTTTTCGAGTCCTGAGCCCATTGTTTCTCGTTTGCTCAGCCAATTTAACACAATCCTTGCCAAGTACTACATAGTACTACATAGAACACACAAACACTTAAACACTTACAGGAGCAAACACAGAAATGGGCAATAAAACAAAGGCAGCTCACCAACGTTATCCTTTAAATGAAAGTGCAATTGAGGCGAGAACTTTGGGGCGGCTTGGAACTAGGAAATGCCAAACTGATTACATAACTGTTATGTAAAGAGAAAAATGCCGCAGAGAGCAAGTTTATCAGAGAGCCAGGGAGAGTGCTCGGAAGCTGACACCCACGTCAAAGCCCCAAATGTCAAAGGGCACACCGCAAATAAAATCATTCCAATAAAATAATCAATAAATCAGAAAAGAAAAATCTGACAAAGTTTGATTTAAGCTCTTTTTTGATAAATATATATTTTCCTTTATTTCCAAAATATCTTTTCTCAGTGTAGTGACGTATTCAAGCCCCAAATTGCCCTCCCACACAGCCCACTAAAGAAAAGGATACCCAACTACAAAGACACAACAGCTGTCATTAATTTTGATGCGACCATTAGGCAAAACAATTTGCGGCCTTCGGTGGCTACAGCTTTTCAGCTGCCACTGTGCCGCCTGAGAAGAGAAAGAGGAAGAGGGGCTTGATTGTGGAGCTACCGAGAAGAAATCACTGCCATGGCCTGGTGCGGTGCGGAGCTAACCTTACTCTGACCTTGAAGCGGAGTGAACAACAGGAGAAGAGCAAACGCAGCTGGTCTGCATCGCACATGTCTGTATGGTGTGATGATGGTAAGTGGAGCGATGGGGGATGGTGGCAGCTGGAGGACAAAAGGGGCGGGTAAATAGCAAAAACAAGATTCAGGAATGAAGCTCTGGCCATAAAATAGTCAACGACGAGTTGAAAAAATAAAGAATATACTTAGCGGTGTAAGGGGAGGTGGCTGAGGCTGAGGCGAGAACTACCCAGCGGCAAGAGCAAGCAGCTTGCGGCAGGGCAACAACAAAAAAAAAACCTAAAGCCGCAATACTAGGCATGAGGTTAGGAATGTGATAAGAAACGCGACCTATTGTAAGTTTAAGAATGGTCTTAAAAATCAAACTTAAGCAAAAACCCAAATTTTAAAATAAATTTTATTTAAAGCATTTTTTCTTTAATGTTTTTTATTCAATATTTTAAAATTATAATCATATATTTCTCAATTATTCCCTAAAGACCATTCGCCCCTCTCTGTTTATATCTGGATGACCGTCACTGTGTTCTCAGATGGGGAGCAGGCTCCCCCTACTTCTCCAGCTCTCTTGATAGGCTGCTTCTTGTTCTTTCCCCCATGTGGGTGTGTGTGTGTTTGTGTGTCTGTGCGGCATGTAAAATTTATTGATTTTTTCCCGAGAAACTCCTACGGGAAACGGAAAAGGGAGAAAATCCTAAGGGGAGCCGGAACCCTTATCTGTTTTCCGTATTCGGTATTACGTTCTTTCTCATTCCTCAACTATTTTGTAAATATCAAGCACGCTAGCTTTTTTCAAGTGTGTGGGAGGGGAGTGCGTGTTAGTGTAGAAGTTTGCATATCACA
The DNA here is from genome assembly GCF_030179905.1 of Drosophila bipectinata. Lineage (NCBI taxonomy): Eukaryota > Metazoa > Arthropoda > Insecta > Diptera > Drosophilidae > Drosophila > Drosophila bipectinata. The sequence continues at coordinate 6,925,960 of NC_091738.1, forward strand.
TTCTTTTTTTTTTCCCAAGCGAACACAAAAACGAATTCCGCACATTTATTTTGCAATTACTTTTAAATCGCTGATACACCGCTCCACTGTGCACAGTTTTCCGAATTTTGCGCTTTCCACAAAAACCAAGAACTTGAGAGTTTTTCACTTTTTCAATCTACCACTTGCTTTCAGCACTGCCACTTCGATTTTTATTGGGATTGTGATTGCTTTGCTTTCCGCGGTATTCAGAATACGTGCGATTCCTTCAAGAGACCGAATGAGAATGAGAACGAGAGAATCGCCAGCCAGCCTAGGACGAAAATCGCAACTATCCCCCGTAAGCAAGAATCCAAAAGCTTATGGGAGCGGAGAATTGCGTATCAGCTTAAAGGCGCCTCCAAACGATGTTAATTGGGTAAACTGTGAAATTGGAGGGAAATAGCATTTCAAGTTTTTGGTTTTATAAACTAATTAGTGTTTTATTTTTGATTTAAAGGATTTTTTAATTCAAAAAATTCAAAAGCTTTCTCAAAGATTCGACCGTTACACGTCGTGAAAGAGGGCGCCACTTGCACAAGATTTAGAGTGGCCGTTGATTCAAAAAACCAGTGTTGATAAATTATTGCTTTTTAAACTTATTTCGAATTTAAAAAATAAAAAAGAAAAATGTGGTTGTTTATTGCTTTTATTTATTATATATTGTCTTAAAACTTAAGCAGAAAAGTATGTGTCAGAAACAAACATAAGAATCAATAAGAATACATAACATTAAAGATGCGATAGTCGATAAAGCCTAGTACTGAGTTGACGAAAATCCGCTCTTCAAAATCTGACAGCTGTCAAACTCCATATAAAAAAAACGGTATAAAAAAAAAAAGAAGAAGAATTTTTGGTCTTCTAAATTTTTCGGGTACTGAGTTGAGAAAAATTTTAGGTCTTCGATTGAATGGCGTTGCCGGATCAAAAAAAATAAACAGCTGATTTTGGGTCTTGAAATAAATCATTTTATTTATTTGAAGAGCTAAAACATGGAGGGAAAATTTGAAAGAAAAAAATTGTCCGACCGAAAAATTTTCGGCGTGCGAGGATAAATTGAAATTAATTAGTGCGGTCAGGGCGAAGCCCATAATATAGGATTTGACCCGCAAGGAGCATTTTAATTCCATAAAATGGCATTGAAATGATTTGTGATTGATTTTTATTTTGATTTTGACCCAGTTTTCTATTTCTTAATCAGCTCCTTAGGGCCGAAATACATAAACAAAACACCAAAATCCAATTGATTTGAATTCATATTTGTTTATTGTTATTTTGTTTACAAACAACAGCTGTTCAGTATTACCCTATTTCTTAATTTTGTTGGTCACACTAGCTCGGTAGCCGAATAAAGTGCAATTTCACAAGCGGAATTTCAAGAGCGGATTTTCGTCAACTCAGTACTAGGCTTAAATTAACACAGCTAATGAATTTTTATAAATATAAATCTTACTATATATTTACATAAATCTTTTTATTTTTCAATTTATAAACATATATTTAAGAATTATGAATGTCTTGTATTTTTAGCTTTTACTAGCTAGATCCTACTCCCATCAAATATAAACACTCAAAACCTGGCAACTCTGCTTCGTACATGTGCCGGCACACAACAGATTTTACATCGAGCCAGTTTTTGATCGAAACGTCCAGAAAATAGACGAATTGTATTTACTAAAGAGCTAAACACACTCCAGAATGTCTGCCGAAGAAGGACTTTTCGACAATATCCTGCTGGCCGTGGCAGAAAAGCATCGCGGTGGAGTGCCCGAGGTAAACACTTCACAAAGAGCTCTTTCTTTGTTTTAAAATGTTTTCATTGTGTTTTTGTATATTTTCTTATAGTTCCTTGGCACTCTGGCCAGTTTTCTGCGCCGCAAGACCGACTTCTTCACAGGAGCGAAGCAGGCAGAGTGGGAGAAGATGCTGCTAGATGTTTTCAACAAGGAGTCCAAATTGGCGGTGGCCGCCCACGCCGAAAAGCAGAAGAGCCGTGATGCTGCCCAAAAGAAAAAGGAGGAAAAGGAGCGGGCCGAGCGGGAGGCCCGCCAGAAGGAGATTGACGATAACAAAATTTGTGATATCACTGACGAGGAGGCAGCAGCCATAATCAAAGAGGAGGAGGACAAGTAATCCTAATTCTAAAAATTCTAGGTTCCTTAGTCTAACCGTGTCTGTGGTCTGTTTTAGAAAACGACAGCAGCTGCTGGATGGTGCTGGTGGAGAGCCAGCTCCCCCTAATCTCAACGAACTGTCCAAGCCAATCGAAAGTGTGGACGACGAGTCCGAGAAGGCAGAGGTTGGAAAGCTCAAACCAAATGCAGGAAACGGAGCCACCCTGGACAAGTACACCTGGACCCAAACGTTGCAGGAGGTGGAGGTGAGTCCGATTAGGGGTAGTACATAATTTTAATCTTTTTTTCGTTGTTGACCCAGTGAGGTGTTGCCATGGTTATAGGTATAGTGGCCAAAAGGTGTTGCCAAGCTAACTAACTTTGTATTAAGCATAGTTGGAGGAGCTCATGGAAATACTTGATCCTTAAACCTCCAAGAATTAGTATATATTTATGTCTCAGTTGCAGTTTTAATGTGCTAGCCAAGTCTCGCTACTAAAACCAGGTCTGAAATACCAACTATGTTGGTTAGCAACCATAAAAACTCTCGAATGTTAATGACCCCTTCAATATAAGATGTGACTCACCACCATAGAGCGCTTACAAATATAAAATTCTCTTTATTAAACATATCACAGGGATAAATAACTTATTTGCTAACCAGAAGATACAGCATTATCCGATAACAGGCGGCGTTTATCCGATCTAGTTCTTGTATTTTTCTCTGTTTCCGTAGCATAGCTTGCTTAATACTAACGAATTTTTCCCAGCTTCGACTGACTCGAATCCATCATCCTTCTCCATCCAAACAATCGTTTAATAAATAGCTTACACAACTAGCGCCAAGACGACATGATAACAATTATTATAATAATAATAAAAATAATAATAATAATGGGGGGACAAAGACAATACAATAAATATTAAACTAATTGGCTATGCGATGGGAGGTTGGCCACTAGCTCTTGGGCATGTCGCGGGCACGCACTGCAAATGGTTTTAAGAAATCGTTAATAACATAATTTTGAGACTTTATTTAGTAAACTTACTCTCCAGGGCATATACCATGCCCATGATGAGCAGCATGAAGATGGTGCTCATGCTGACAATCAAAACGGTGACCTGGCGTCCGCGATCGCAGAGACCACGCTTCGGTTTCTTGGGCGGACCACCTTCGCCGTTGACCATCGTGAAGTGCATGGAGCTGGCTATGGACACGGTGTCCAGGTCTTTGGTTTTGATGTACTGCAAGTTGGGATCTTGCGATCCGGCGGCCTGACCTCCGATCTCGATAACTGCATCCTTGCCGCTGGCCAGCGCCAGGTTGGCATTGTAGTTGGACGCCGAGGGCTGGTGGCTGGCATTGTTGTGACTGCTACTGCTGTTGCTGTCCATCAGCATCTTGTTGCGGCGCTCCTGCTTCTTGTGGATCTCCGCAAAGCGTTCCAGATTCGCCGCCGTCAACAGCAGTGAGCCGGAAGCAGCACTCTATATGTAAAGAGAATGTTCGTTGAGTCACGGTTCTTGAGGCTTGGACACGGATTCACATTCCGATGCCTGCGTGGGCCCGGCTTACTCACCCGTGTGCTGTTGTTGCTATCGCTGGAGCCCTGAGAGCTCCGTGATCCCCTTTTGGCAGCCGCCAGAACAGCCGCCGCCGCTGCCGCCGTAACAGCAGCACTTGTCGCATTATTATTGCTGTTGGTGTTGGCGATGTTGCTGGGGGAGCTGCGCTGGTTGAGGGTGGGCGGATTCGAATGGGATTTGTTCGAGGACTTTGAGGAGCTGGCCGAACTAATGGCCGAGCTCGAGGAAGAGGCCAGAGAGGCGCGGGGAATATGCCAATAGTCCTGCATCTGAAAAGAGGTGAAATCGATAGGTTAGATATTGTTTAAAGGTGTTGGAACCCCTTTATAACTGAAACCTGATAGGAAAGCCACTTAAATCGTGTCACGAATTCGCACATCCGCTCTACTCTAGAATTTATTCTCAGCACATTTAAGTCTTCCCCAGGCCCTGTTCCCTACTCCTACTCCTAAAAATTTGTATTTTTGCTATCGTCAGAAGAAGAAATCTTAAGAAAAAAAAAGACAAAACCTGAACTTTCGAGCTGTCTTTGTTTTGCATTTGTTGCCAACTTGTTTGATATTTATGGTCTCTGGTCTTGGCTGGCTAAAAGCCAGATTTGTGTTTAATATTCGGCCATATATTTTTTGTTGGTAGCACCCACCACCAATAAGTCGAGCTGCTGCTACAGTTTTTGTTGGGCCAGCTTTTATCTTCTGGCCTTTCTCTGAAATGGCTTTTTTTTCTCGATTGTGTGACTTTGACGTAATTGCGGCAATTAATTGGGATTCTAATAAACGCATGAATTCTATAAAAATAAAATCCATTTGGTTTTCGAGAGAAAAAAAAAGTAGCATTTCAAGTTTGTGTCTTGAGTCTTTTGTTTGTTTGGCCCGGTGTGTCTTTATTTATTTTGGCTTACAAAGCACAGAAGTTAATAAATTTGTTCGTTCTGCTTCTTCCGATTTGTATATTTATTGTAAATATTATTTAGGCATGCGGAAGTCTTATCACTTCGGTATTCGGATTCAACTTGATTGGCCAGTTTTCGGTTTGTTTTTTCTTCGCACATTGTTATTTTTGGCTTTTTTCTTTACTCATTTATTTTTTTTTACTTACTTTGTTAATTTGTAATTTTTGTTTCTCAGGATTTGTTTTAATTGTTAAACAGTAATTTATCACACACACGATTTAAGCTAATTAGTATCACAATTTTTTGGATTATTTTTAAGCAGAGTTCTCGCTCCGGTTGTCAGTCTTTAATTGGGCCTTTTTATGATGTGTCTCGGCCGAGCGTATAATTTATTTGAATGCGGCTCGCGAAACACTCAGCTGATCAAACGGCTGCTGTTTGGGGAAACCTCGCAATTCTTCTCTTCGTAATTCTCCTGTCTTCGCTTTGTGAAGAATCACAATCTGGGTCTTTAACGCGCGTGCCGCCAAACAGAACCGATCTAAACGGCCTCAAGAATCGAACTGAAGTCGTGCTGGGGACTTGGTGGATAAGCAGCAGCACCAGCAGCAGTCTGGCTTAAGCAGGCAGCGTCTCTGCTCACCTGAGTTCTGCCCACCTGAGCGTCGCTGCTGCTGCTGCGGCCGACGGCGACGCTGATGCGCAAACCTTTTGGAGTGTAAGTGTTTGTTGTTGCGCTGGCTTTCTGCCGGATTTTTGCATGTCATAACATTGTGTTGTTCTGGCCACAGTAGTCGCTCGTTAATTAAAACAGCCTCTAATTAGGCTAAACAATCAACTTGTAGATAATATTAAATAAAAAATAATTGCAGGGTGCAAGTAGGAGACTAATTAATCCATAAATTAGTCTAGAAAATGATATATTCTTATAAATATTTCCATGGTAGCAACCTCTACTGTTACTTGTATTTATAAACCACTCAACGATTGGCAACTTTTTCTTCCAAATCTTTTGTTTTCATTTATGTTTGATGAGTTTGTGGCCGGCTTTGATGTTTGGACTGACTTGCCTACTTTCTTCCAAGCACTCTATTTGGCTTTCTGCCGGTTTGGACCGCCCTTTGGCTCATTCTCTGGGTATTTCTGATTCTGTGGCTCTTCAAATTACAAAAAAAAAATGAAGGGCTCTTGATGGTTTCTGGCGTGTGGGCGTTTCTAGATCCGTTTCGCGGCAGCCCAGAAATCCAAATTTGATTGCTTGGGAAAATCCATAATTCTCTTTTAATGTTAACATAATTAAGGGCAAACCTTGACCACCTTACAGACCACACCGAGCCACGCCCATTCGCTGTAGCACCATTATTCTTTTGATTAATTCGTATTCCATTATTAAATCAACGGTTTATGGTCTTATATGTTAATAATATGGCCGTTATTAATATGGCCATTTCGTATTAAAGCAAGTCTATTTTTGGCTAATTTAAAATTCTAAGAAAGCATTTAACGTCAACGATACACACAAAAGCCTTATATCAGCGCCTCCAATAATGAAAACAAAATTTATCGATTAATTATAATGAAATTTGAAACATGATATCAACATGATAAGATTTTGAAGCAATACTTCGGTTAGTTCTTCACAAGCAAGTTTTATTTTACAAACTTAAATATTAAATGTTGACTCAATGAAAATACCAACTAGTATCAGTGAGTCATCTTTCAGATAAATAATTCCCATTAACAAAATTCCTTCATTTGAATGTTTACGTTTCTCTTGGTAGCATTTGTTAAACAAATTGCCGAAAATCCCCAGAATTTAAAAACATTCTCAACTATTGTTTGTTTATCTTCGATCGGAAAGCCTAATCCGCGTCGGATCCCACCTTATATCATTCATCGCCTAATCCCTTGTTTGAGTGGACAAACAAGCAAATATCTCGGATATTTCTATTACAGATTTATTTGCCAATCGGTCATTAGGTGGAGGAGGAGAGCTCCTCTAGTAGCAAAATGTATCCAATTCCTTCTCGGCTTATAGCTTTTATAGCCTCCGCTGTCGAGCATCTTGTTATCACCTTTTAAGTGAGACAAGTGAGTGGCCTGATGCCTCTGAATTATTATGGTATGGGTGAAGTGCTGGCCCATGCCAGCTCTGGCCGATTTAATCAGCGGAGAGTTGACAAAGATTACCTGACACGGCCAGTTACCAGTTACCAGAGCAATGCCAATGGACTCCAGCGAACGCGAATCGCATTAACAACAAAAAAATAATCAGCCAGAAATCGAGATCACTTCACGGACAAAGATTGAGGGACGTCGCCACTTGAAGAGCTGGGATGACGGCGAATGGGAGCCAAACACTTGCTATAGATCAGCTAGAAGTCGAACCATGCCGAGACATTCCCCCGCCATAGAATCCAAACAGCATTCACCTCATCTCATCTCAAACAACAACGAAAATAAAAAGATATATCGACAAAATCTCGCATATAATTAGGCATGCAAAGTAGTAGCTTGTGACGCCGGACGGATCTTACGTGCCCAGCGGTGTGTGTTCCATTTTGGGTGACAACAATTGGGATTAATAAAAAAAAAAAAAAAAGAAATAATATTCAAATATGTGTGAGAATCCATAATTTTGTGGCGGTAAACGGGGAAATCCCTCGAAGCTATCTGGATAGATCCGTTGACGTATGCCACGCTTATGTGGCATAGGGCCCAGGGCTATATCTTTCTTGATTGCCGCTATTAAAGCTTAATTTTAGAGAACGTTTTACGGATTCTGTCTTTGGTGACTGTTGGGTATTTATTTGATTTTATTTTTTTTTCGTATTTTCGGTTAATGCAGAAAATTATGAGAAATTCCAAAATGTTTGACTCATTCGCAAATCAAGCGGAAATACTGATTACGTGTCGATTCTATATATAATATATCTGATATTGGCAATTGCTGCATTGTATAAATGAAACTGATCTTTTATTTGTCCGTTTCACACCTGTTTGGCTTATAAACCTCTTAATGGGTTTCTCCTATAAATCTCCACAAAAGTCAACTTTGGCGCGGCTAAAAAACTGGGGACTGCTGGAAGCCCCAAACAAAGTGCGAACAAAGAAGTCGACTGGAGAACAACCTGCCAAAGCCCCTAAGAAAATTAAATGCTTTCAAGATCCGCTTTCAACTTCCTGATAGAGAATTAACTATCCAGATCGAACCATAAAAAATGCCAAAAGATATTCTGGGAAAAAGTTTCCTTAGGTTCTTATCTAAAGTTTAGTTTACCAATTTCGGGCATTTATTTGAAACAAGTTCTATATAGTTTTACATTTATTTAATTTATGGAATAACCATTCAAGATGACAATTTCAGATCTGGCTAGATCATTGTTTTGGGATATCCCCCACTCCAAAAACAGAGTAGGTTAACCGGATAGAGTTTCCAATATCATTTGTTCTGTAATCCGCTTATGGCGCAAACAAATAGCTACCAGATCGAACTCTCAAATCTTAAATCTCATTTACCATGCAAATGTCAATACGGATTCTATTGTACACACTCGATAGGAGGGCCCCGCAGTTGGAGCACCCAATGGGAACTAGTTTGGAGCCAACGTTCTAATCAGATTTAAAACCCAAAACAATTCTAAACGAGAGGGAATAATAAAAAAACAACAAATTTGCCACGCTCGAATCGGTCTTCTAGAGGGTATTCTATATACTCCACTTTTGGCCGCAAATAAGTCAAGTTTAAGCCGCTTTTAATGAGCCAACAGTAGGCACTCCATAATAGTGATCTTTCGGAATAATAATTACCATTTAATGATGTAATAAAAATAGAGGTTATAGGAAAAATTAAGGAAGATTATTCTAAGTTTTAGATATTTTAATATTAAGTTATGAGTTTTAAGACCTTTAAAGACTTAAGACTGTATGTTCTGGTAGCTACTCAGCTGTTTTGTCTGATAACATTATCGAATACAAAACACTTATAAAAAACCACTCGACTCCATCAGAAAATATTTTTTTTTTTTGCTTTTTTGTCTATTTTGTTTAAGTTTAAATGGATATTTTGTTGTTTCTACGCTACTTTTGTCGGAGATCGTTTGTGTTTGTTGTTTGTGGGGCCGTTCTTTTTTCCTATTTCATTTTTTTGGTGGTGCCTGGCACCGAATCGCATCTTTTAGCATAAATTATACTCGGCTAGATATTTAAAGAAAATGAAATGCTGTTCAAGTTTTATAGAATTAATCAAGAAACGGGCCAACAACAAAGCTGGTCCAGAGTTTATACCTCGGAGGAGGTCTCTCTTCTCTTTCACTTTACATGATTGGCGAATTAGTTCAAATGTCTGGGGCCTCGAATCATGTTTGAATGATCGATTAACTGATTGGCGATTTAACGTGCAGCCAGCATTAACTTTTCAATTTGCATAAAATCGCCCACCGTCAGACGTTTCGTCTGCGGTTTCTGCTCTCACCTGGATAAGTGTGCCATGTCTCGTGTCTGTTGATTTTTTTTTTTATTTTATTTGCCGTTGTCGCAGTCATCAATATTTGTTATTATTCATTAATTCATTCACGACACCTTTTATGCTGTTTTGTGAACTCAAAAACGAACTCTGACTTTGACTGGCAGCCGCTCAGTAGTGACGCTTCGGCATTGTGTGTTTACCTTTCTGTTTTTTTGGCCAAGAGTCTGGCGTCTATTGTTTTTCCTTTTGGCCTCTCAGCTTTGTAAGTTTCCTAGTTCTTCTCTGACATTTGCATAACCTTCGGCCCATGCAGACTGGGCCCTTGAGAAAGCCGCCATTAGCTTTCAAAGTCCCGTCTCTATTTTACATTTATTTAATTAATTTCAAAAAACAAGCTTAATCGATTGCAAAGATTGCCAAAATCTACAACCTGATAAAATGCCACTTAAATGGGACTATCCATACAATTCCCAAAAATAAAAAATTAATAAGACGCAGAACAAAAATTTGTTTCTGTTAAGTGGTCACATATTTCACTTGTCTTAATTTTCTAACAAAAAATAAATAAACATAAACTGGTCTTGTATTTTACTGATTAGTGATTGTAAGTGAAAGGAAAAATATTTCAGATCACCAGGCTTATTTCCTCTTTCAAAAAAAAAAGAGTTCTGCAAAATAATTGGATTATTATAAAAAATTCGCATTCTTTTGCACTAATTTGCCAGCAATGTTTATTCGGTTGCCAAGCGGTTGGATTGCCCACGTATCCAGATATTCTTGGCTGCTATTTTTGTTGCCACTTTTTTTTGCTGCTAGCCCTGTTTCTGTTGTTGGCTTACATCCGCGTACGAATCAGAGTTTCCAATTGACATCCGCTTCAGTTTCAGCTTTTGACACATTTTTTTCCACGGCGATCGTTGGCTAAAGATGAAGATGCCACCCACATCTGTGGGTTGTGTGTTTCAATTTTTTATAATTTTTTCCAATAATTTATTTTGTGTACTGTTGACATGTGCCGCGTGCTCTCTGGGGGCCCAGAAGAATCGCTTCTGCCTTGGTTGGCTGCCCACACGAATGAGTTCGCCAGTCGCTTTGGAGTCAGAGTCGGAGTCGTCAGAGTCGCACAACGAAAGCGTCCTTGATGCATCGTGAGATTTAAATTAAAGCCTTTAACTTGAGCCTCATTGTTTCTGCCACACATGCGATTCGCTAATTGATTGCACAGCCGGTTGTCTAATAACTTTGGCTTTAATTATGCTGCCTGCGAGCTAATGGGAAAGGTGTTAATGTATGCATGTACGCCACGTATATAGCCCTCCATGAGATTTTTATAATTAATGGCCAAGCCGTGGCATATAATTCTAGACGCCAGTGTAATTGCTGTGAACTTGGCCAACAGCCAGTGTAGTAGCCTCCGTTGCAACCTGTTGGGCGACATTCTTGATCAGCTCCTGCCGCCGGCATTGCTCTCGTTCGGACCTGAATATAAAGCCGGACCTGAAGAACCGCTGTACGTCCTTGAACTGGCAGCTGAACTAAATTCCCGTTCTATACGAGGTCCTTGAACAAAGGAGGCTCTGCTCTTTTGGTGAAGGGCAGCTGGCTGCCGCTGCCGGTGCCTGATGCGATATCATCATCAGATGCAGAGACGTGCCCCTGTTGCATTCGGATTCGGTTATTTATAGAATCAGCAGAGATCGTTATTAGCTTTCCAAGGTTGTGCAATGACCAAAGCAAAGTCTGGCTGAAAAGAATCTCCTCCAGCCTTATGAGAAGTTCTACTACACACATCCGATCATTAATCACTAGACGACCTGCCACTCCAAGCTTGATTACATGAAGAACCTCTGAATGATCCACTCTACTTTAGTTTGTTCGTCATTAACCCAATCGCTTTTGCATTAAATACACTCGAAAAAAAAACAGGGATAGGAAGATATAACACTCGTGTTTTTGCAGGCCTTTAGAAACACATACATTCTGTTATTTTTCAAAGATCAAGGTTGGATAATACAAGTAGTAATCATTATAATTTTGTGTTTGCAGCTCAAGATTCCCTTCAACGTGACATTCGCTCTGCGCGCCAGAGATCTGGTGGTCAGCATCGGTAAGAAGACCCTGAAGGTGGGCCTCAAAGGTCAAGAGCCCATCATCGACGGCGAGCTGTGCGGCGAGGTGAAGCAGGAGGAGTCCGTTTGGGTCTTGCAAGACAGCAAGACCGTGATGATCACCCTCGATAAGATCAACAAGATGAACTGGTGGAGTCGCCTGGTGACCACCGATCCAGAGATATCCACACGGAAGATCAATCCAGAGCCCTCCAAGCTATCGGACTTGGATGGCGAGACTCGCAGCATGGTGGAGAAGATGATGTTCGATCAGAGGCAGAAGGAGATGGGTCTGCCTACCAGTGAGGATCGCAAAAAGCAAGACATTCTCGAGAAGTATGGAATGGTTATTCCTTTTCTTATGAATAGTATTAATTATTCTTTCTATCCTTTACAGATTCAAACAGCAGCATCCCGAGATGGACTTCTCTAAATGTAAATTTAATTAGTTCCATATTCTCAGTTTAAAGTTCATAACTTTCTTAATCTTATACACTCTTGTTCGCCCTTCTTCACATTCGAAATGTATGCCGTTCTTCATCTTTTCCCACAAACCACAATAAACCAATGCAAGCTAAATAAATATACTTTGTATAACGAAAAAAAACCCCGAATCTTTTAATATATTGAATATATTGAATAACACTAATTAGTAAGTGAAAGCCCAGAGCATCCAAAGCTGAAAATCATCTGCAAATGTCCGAGGTAATTTCTCGTTTTTATGGCTACCTTTTAGCCGAATTTAAATGATTTTATTTATTGGATCGATCGGAGGAACTGGATTTAAGGAATTCGTTACTTCTTATCGTTAACGGTTCGGGGTACTCATCTTTATTTTGGCAATGGGTGTGGTCCCGATCGGTCCCGAAATTTCTCAGTAGTTCTCTGGGTCAATGATCTGATTAATTTTTGTTTTCTTACCATCCATCGATTTTTTTGAACCAGTTCTTAGAGCCGATCGTAAATTAAGTGGAGTTCTTATAATAAATAGTATATATAGTTTATATGCTGATTTCCAATGCTTTGTGTTGTATGGTCTGGGCTGTTGTATAATTTGTAAAGTGCTAAGCAATTTTTTAATGGCTACGACTAATTTGGCAACTAATTTGTTGTCTTGTCTTTGATGATTTTTTGTGTTTTTGGGAATTTTATTTGCCACGCGCCATGAATTTTTAGTTAGAGATACCAGCGTGACACGAAGGAAGCCAATTAGAAGGTATTAACAATAATACCTATTCCTATTCTAGGTATTCCTATTCTATTCTACTACTTCCACCTCCATATAAAAGACATTTGATACGCCCCGTTTAGTTGTTAATTCTCGTAGCTCATTAATTAAATAAAACGTTTAGTTTATAATCTGTGCTTAGCAAACCATAAAAAAAAGCGAACAATGCAGGCGGAGGCTCTAATTAATTAATGGTTTCCCCATCGCCGAATGGGGTGGAGGCCAGTGGAGATGGCTTTGGGATAGTTGTGGCCAGTAATCCCATCAAATCATCATTTGGTCATCGTTTGTGGGTGCTGTTCTGTGTCATGAGATCACATATATGCTTTAGTTAATTAATTACCAATTAAAATCATAAATTACTGTCAGTGGAGCTGGGGGCCAAAAAAAAACAAAAGTTTGCCAAAATTTCGCATTGTGGGAGTCCATTACCCCGGCTAATAGCCAAAAATAAATTGTAACAAATTGTTTAGCCAGAGAACAAACATTAAAAAATAAAAGGAGAACCCGAATCTGAGAACCCAGCCGTAGCCGAACCGGATTTTTTGGTTTGAACTTAAAATGTGGAATTTTGTTTGTTATAAATTGGAAAGTACAAAATGCTTTCAGTTTATATATCCGCTTTGGTTTTAGCCTTTCTGCCAATTAGAAGACCACAGACCGGTTCACCGGCTACAGGGGAAAGAGAAAGCCCCTATTGTTGGGTTAGATAATCCGTATACTTTTCTGCATCGAGAATGTGAGTCATATAGTCTACGATTAGTTGATTTGCGATTTACGACTGGCGGCTTGACCCTTTAAATCTTGCAGCCCTAGGGGGTATATCATTATAATAATATTCCAGGCAAAAGTCAGGCTCTATAAATAGCATTTTTATTCAAATCAATTGAACTGTTAAATGACGCACGTGATGAATGCGTCTTGTCTGGCCAGACCTGGACAGAAAAATCAATAAATATTAAATATACATACCGAGTATGTATGAAGAAATAGGAAAAAAATAAAAAGCAAATCAAGCATCAACCACAATGGGAGCCATAAATAATAAATCCGGGTGCCGGGCTATCGCCTGTTCGCTCCGTTCTGTTCTCAACGGTTCTGTTGAGTTTTTATTATTATTGTTTCGACAGCTGAAAATTTTTGGTAATTTCGAGTGTTTCCCACATCAAACACAAGCACAACACACACCACACGACACGCTACACGAACAAAAATATATATTCCTTTGGGGCGTTCTCAGCTTGTTTGACGGTCGCGTGGGCCATGTTATTTTTTGCCCCCAACTTATTTTTTATGCTGGTAATTGCGGCACATTTGTTATTTTTAGCCAGATTTTGGGTTTCATTTTTTTTTTTTTCGCCCATTAACCATAACAGTTGGTGGGGGTGAAAGGGGCAGGGGAGTGGGAGTGGGAGGGGGTGCGGGAGAGGGTCGGGAGCCAGGGCTGATGACTCTATTGTAAAGACAGCGTCATGCCGGTGGTCACGCCTCATAAATTCGTCTAGACTCGGGCTCAGACAAAAGACTTAGGCAACGAACTTGCTTAGAAATCTCTGGCCGGGAGACTGGAAAGTTTTGCGTTGCCAGGCACCGAAAAGCCAATATAATACGGTTTGAAGGTCGAAGCTAAAATGCAGTGACAACTGGTAATGGTAGATACCTAAAAACTTCAAAAGCCATAAAAAAGGAGTCCAAAAGTGCACTTAATTAGCTCTTAAAGGGATTGGTATAATCAAGAAAAGGTTTATGACCATTTTCAGGTTAAAAAATAAACGATTAAAAAGGATGTTTTTATAACACCTTTACTTAGAGTCTTTAGGGCTTATAAAGCTCCATATAAAGAGTTAACCATTCCTTTTGTAGGCCCGTCTACGAACCAGTTGCTGTTGCCTCGACGGTGGGCTTGTCAACGCCAATGAACTGTAGAGTGCCTGGGCCACCATTGACTCTGAGTGGTTTGGGAGGCTTGGGAGGGGCAATGTCTTGGCCAGGTCTCGCGATGTGCCGACAGGCGGAGATTAATGTCTTCGCTGTGGCTTATGGGCAATACTCTTGGCATTTCGTCAGCCAACTTGGATCGTTCTTCGATGGGTTCTAAGCTGTTGCAGTTGCATGTCGATATGCGGATAAATGTAAATTATATCCGGCTGCGTTCCCGGACCTGATTCATGCTGCTGCCGCGTTGTGTTGGTTTTATTTATTTTATGTTGAGTGGGTCTGGCGTTGTGGCTGCCTTCACTTTTTGGCCACCATTGCCTGCAGGAATTTCCAATTAGCTTTGGTTATATGGCTGCTGCATTTGCATATCTGGGTGCTGAGCGATTTATCGATGCTATTAGCTGGGTTTTTGGTGGATTTACGATAAGTATACTCACAAATATATGTATTACTTACAAAAAAAAAGGTTTTTTGTTTATTATTTGTTTATCGTATTTTCTTATTCGATAATTTCTTGTTCAGTTGGCCTAAAACATTTGGTAGCAAGCAGCATACAGCAGCTGGCTTTGCCGTTCACCTTTCTGATAGCGATCTATTAATTGGCCATTTTTGGCAAATTATTTTCCAGCCTTGTTTTCGGAGACATGACTAATTTTTTGTAAGATTATTTAAGCGCGGCTGGTGACAAATTAATTGTCTGATTAAATTATCTGTCTTAAGTAGAGTGCTGCTACAATTTAACAAAAAAAAAAGGTAGAATCATAAAGGTAGAATGTTCTCATGACTCAAGACCAAAATCAACTTCCTTGGCGGGTTATTTGCTGTTTAATGATAAACAACCCGAACACAAATGTTTATCCAGTGGACATCGTGGGTGGTCAACCATAACTCATACTGGATAGATCTCTAATGGAAAGGCGGGGGAGGGATAAGATATATAATCAAAGTTATTAATAACACAACAATATCAACTTTATGCTGTGTTCATCATCCGAGAATGTTGTGTGAAAGGCAGAAGAGCAATCAGAACAATGAAGATGATGATGATGCATCCCCGAGTGCATAGATATGTATAGTAAATGGATAATTAGAGAATGATTTCATTTCATTAAACTTTGAATGGAGGAAGTTCTTCTGCTGCCAGATTGCATAAGTAATTTGTCTTTGAATAATGGGGGCTGCTTGACACTGAATTGCATAATTTCTAACAAAGAGTGCTCTCTAACCAACTGCCAGCTCATGGGAAATCAATTAGAAGAATTCAAAACCCGGGGAACAGTAAGAGATATATGGCTTGTATAGCTTTTAGTAACATTCCCTTTGAAACATGTAGTTTGTTTGTAGATTTCATTAGCACAGCGAGATGCACTTGCATAATTTATCACACAGCTGCCAAGTTAAATATAAAATAAAAGTTAAATAAAAGCCAAAACCCAAGCCAACAAAAAAATGCCATTAAAGTTGACTCGGGAAATGCCCCGTACCGGCTGTAACTTCGGATTCGTTTAGGGGGGATGCAAATATGGGGAATACTTAACCCCAAACTGCCCGGCCACCTGTCTGTCGGGGATGCCGGGGCGTGGCAAATATTTATTTTGTTTTCACCGTCAACTGTCCCATAATTTAGGGTTTACATTGTCAGCTTCTCCAGCATTTTACTCTTAACTTGGCTTTTAACCGAAACAAAAACCGAAACACTAAGGCCAACTATTTGCAAAGCTCTCTCGCAGAGAACAGCTGAGACCTGCCCCTCTGAGGCCTGCCACCACCCGCCAAGCGGCAGCGGCTGTGGCTGCTTAGCGTGTTCATGCAAATTCGACCTTGACACAATTTTGTTTCATAACAGAAAAGCAAACAAACGAGCGAGGGAGGCGGCAGGCGGCTAAGGGGGGTCGGCCAGGCGGACGGACACATGTGAGTGCGAGTGTGCGAGTGTGACGGCGGCGACACAGATAAAAGAGACAAAACAACAACAACGTGGAGCCACAGCCGGAGCCGGGGTCGAAGAGCCCCCCAGAAGCAGGGCGGGTGGAAGTAGGTGAGATGGAGACAGAAACCCGTGTAATAACTCAACCTCAAGTGCGGGCCAACTAAAAAAAAATTGCGGCTCTTTGCAGAGAGAGAAATTTATTTAATTACCTACTAAAAACAATAGGAATTTTTTATTAAAAATTAAACAAATAATTACAGAAATCCTTGTAATATTTTCAGGTAAATCAGATGGAAAATAAACCTCTTCCTTTGTTAATCCTTTACATAACTTTCTTTGTAAAAAATAAAGAATAGTGCTTGGAGATCCTTTATCTCTGAAATTTGTAAAATGTATCTTAAAGATTTTTTTTAAAATAAAGCCGTAAAGTTTTTCTCTGAGTGCAACTGCCTTTGTTACTCGTCGCCACATCTGCTGCTATTCGCCACCCGGTATTCACATGGCCAAAATGGCTTACGAAAACTGTTTTTTATTTTAGTGGCAAGAAGTCAAGTCTGAGAATTGCATGCTCTGAACTTTGCCGGATCTAAAGAGGTAGGTGCCCGAGGGGTGTCTGGGGGACTTATGGGTGCGGGATGAGTTGCACAAGGCCCCCCCCCCCCAAAGTCCGATCCACATGCAATGGGGAGCGAACTCATTGGAAATTCTAATAAATCCCAGACGGAACGATCCCAGGCCTGGGTCAGGTCAAATCATCTCACGATCGTCTTGCTGGTGAGATCCCAGGCCGGAGTGGATCTCTGATCAGATCAAAGGGGAGCTTGCCGCCTAATTTTGAGACATGCTTGGTGCCAGGTTGGCTGGCATGGCTTTTAAGCCAAAATGGCTTCAAAACAAATCTGAAAGCCGAGACCTCCTCTGAACACAATGAACTTCTAATTAATTTCAATTTTGTCGGCTTTTGTTTTTTTGGCAAAAATCTTAATTTCTATTATTAATTGGTTAACACATTTCGCGCATTAATGAAGGAGCTCTTCCACCGACTCATCGCCGGCACGTGGAAGCATTTTTTATCGTTTTCCCATAAATATGCACATATCTATCGGCCTCTTACTGCTGCCATGCCAGCGCTCCTCCGCTCCGTATAATTAACGGATTCCGCGTGTGGCAGGTGACACGGTGGATGGTGAATGGGAGCTGATTAGAAAACCTGATAGGTGAATTGGTATTTAAAACAATGACAGGGTTGATGTTGATGCAACACGGGCAATAAAAGCTAGGGTCATAAAAGGCAGTAATGTTCTAGTAATTTGGATAATCAGTTCTAACCCATAGAACTCAAGGGTTATAGCTTTTTAATTGAAAATTGAAATACTTTTTATGTAAGAAGATCAAAGGCCCTGAGTTCTAATTATTTGGATAATCAGAAACCAAATTAATTAAC
Source organism: Drosophila bipectinata (assembly GCF_030179905.1). Classification (NCBI taxonomy): domain Eukaryota; kingdom Metazoa; phylum Arthropoda; class Insecta; order Diptera; family Drosophilidae; genus Drosophila; species Drosophila bipectinata. Next base: position 6,943,687 of record NC_091738.1, read on the forward strand.
TTTACACAAGCCAGCTCATAGTTTAATCGCTTCTTTAATTAAAACTTGAATTATTTCTCAGTTCTCTTGTTCTAAGATCTGATAAAATTCCAACATCTTTTCAACAACTTCCTTCCTCTTTGTTCTAAAATATTTTTATGATACCTCTACCATCTGGTTAAGATCAGTTATTTTTTATATTGTTTTTTTTTGAAAGTGAAAATGCCAGAACCAAAAATGTGTTTCAGATGCCAATTCCAAAGCCGTTTTGGTTTCAGTCATTATCCGATTTAAAGATCAGCTCCACAAAAAAGGAGACTCTTCAAAATGTTTATTTGTGTATCTCTTACACAATAATAAATTATAAAGATTTGTTGCTACCAAATTGGATGCCTCATCTGCTTCCCCATTCTTTTTGGCAACTGTCTTGTATACATATATTTACGTGGGAGTCGTATATAGCATATATACATGTCTGATATTGTCAAATCTTAAGTGGCGAATCGACAAAGTGAAGGGAGAATGCGATCAACTTTGGCGTTTAAGTACTGCCTCTGTTGACACGTGTCCAAATGGATCATGTCTCCATTGCCATAAATTTTATATAGCTTCAGCTTCCGTCCCGAATTGGGATAGATTTTAATAGAATTTGTTATTGACTCGCAATTAAACTAAATTGCATGGCTGAGCAGAAATTGCCCAACATTTAGCATTTACTTTGCTTTGTTCGAGAATTCTGCACAAGGTTATCTAAATTGAATGCAATTAAAGTTTGCATTGAAAGCCGCCGAAAAATTGCTTCTCTTTAACAATTTTAATAACCGAATGCAATTTGCAGTTTAATGCCTTTGTGTGTGTTAATTTGTATCTGTGTGTTGGTTCTTGGCACGTTTTTTTGGCCAACAAACTGCCGTCTAACAGGGCTTAAATTAAACTGGTATCTAGGAGAAAAATTAAAACCAAAACTAATTCGCAAAGAATAGAATGGTTGAGTTTGGGTAAGTATTTTATAGATATTGTGCTACTTAAGAATAAATTCATTATATAAATAAACGGAAAACTTAAAATTGTCTAGGTTTTTTTTTTTTAAATCCCAGCCAACACAGCAGGGCTTAAATTAGACTGGTTTTTATAAAAATTATTACCAAAACTTATTCGAAAAGAATACAATGGTAAAGGGATGTTTTTTTTTAAGGTTTCGTAGAACTTTAGAATACATTTATTAGAAAATATTAAATAATAAAGAGACAATAGTAATAGGGAAAAAGAAAAAAATATTGAAACTAATATTTAATATAAAAAAATATTTTAAACTATCTTTACTTTTTAAAACAATCTGAAGTCATACATCAGAAAAATCTGATAAATACTCTTATTGAAACCATTTATTTTATGGCTTCTTGAAAACTCAATAAATTAATCTTTCTGCTTGGACATCTAGATAATTTATTAATCAATCTACACATATTTTTTTCCCCTAAAAAAAATTATAAAATATATGTCGCCAAATTATGATGAATGATGGGAGCTAAGAAAATTGGCAAACGTCTGTGACATGCAGCAAAAAAAAAAACAAACCAATATACTACCAAAAAAAAGGAGACACTTACAGCTAAAATAAAAAATAAAAACAAATTGTAAACACGTTTCGGGCCATTACGATGCCGCCTTGCATTAATGGGCCAAGGGGCGTGGCAGGTTTTGGAGCCACAAAGACAGCCGACAACTTGTCACGCACCTTGGTTGTTGTTGTCTCTTAGCCTAGTTAACTCGCCAAAGTTTGAGTAGCGTTGGGATAAATTTGTCATTTACCTGCTTGGGGGCATCCATTTTTGGCCAGGTGAGCGAAAGGTGGGTGGGTGGTAAGGGTCGATCGAAATTCAATTATTGGTGTCTTAGTGTCTTCACTTGGGCTACTTTGTGTGTGTTTATTTTTAGTTCGTTTTTAGTTTCGAAGGTTATACAGTGTATTTTTTATGTGGTGTGTCACTTTTTTTTGGGGCTTTTCTCAATCACTCAATATTGCAATGCAAACAATTTTGAATTGACAAAATATCAACTTGTTTTTCTCTTGTGATTTTCGGTTGCAAAAGCTGGTAAACCGCCACAACTTTTTTTCGAATTTGGAAAAATGATTAATTTTCGCATTCACATTCGGCAAACTAGTTCGGGACTCTAAGCTCTTGACGGTTTATGGAACACTCTAGTAGCTAAGCCACAAGACTGAAAGCCTATTTTTTAAGCCTTTTTTTCAAGCTATTTTTTAACTGCTCTGCTCTGGCGCGTGCACACTCCGTTGCGGCTGTGCTGAGACTAACTGCGACCGCGGCCGCCCGACGCTTCAAGTATTAAGAAAAAAACTACATTAAACATTGTTTGCTTTGGGGGCCTGCACACTCACAGACACACACACACACACACTCAGCAGACTGGGGCACAACCAGGGAGAGCACAGCACTCATACTCGAACCGAGGCAGGCGGCTATAATTTTTACTCCGATCTGAGATCTGAACTTTTGTGGTTAATGCCAAAAGTTGGCTTCTGCTCGAGTGGGCGGGAGATGCTGAGGCTGAGGCTGAGGTGGGCGTGGAAGTGGGGTCGGGAGTAGACTAAGAGGGCTTGAAGAACTAAGAGTACACTGGTGAAAAAAGGGGCATTATATTACAAAAAGTGTAACTTATGTACATTGTAGTTACAAGGCTAATATTAATTGTGGCAGATTTAATAATTGTTTTGTAAAGAATTTAATATTCAAATACTTAAAAATATTCTTTACTTCTTTTTTTCATAAAATTTAATAATAAAAAAGTATTACCCATTGATTTTTGGGTATATTTAAAACTATTTCTTTTCAAAAATTAAATAATGAAATAGGAAATTGTACAGCCTAATAGAAAGAAATATTTCACATGACTCTCTAGAAATGACTCTCTAGTTTTATAATATTTAATATTTTCATGTTTTATTTTTATAAGATTATATACCAAATTTTTACTGCTGCTTTTTTAAAACTTTTTCAAAGACTTTTTTTTCAAAGTTTATTCTTTTTAGATGACATATTTTATAAGGAAGCAAAGTCCAATATTACGAAATATTTCTCCCAGTGCTTAGTGCATTTGAGCTTTACTCTCTACCAGAGAACCAGCTACAAAATCAAGGTCATACGAGCTTCCGTTTCTTTCTTCGCGGTTTTCCTCCTTGGCTTTTTTGTTTGAATTCGAATTTCGAACCCCTCGGCGATGAAGTAATGCAATTTTAATTGTTCAGCTTCCATGTCGAGGGAGATTCCGAGCATGATCGCTTTTTTGCCCAAAATTGTGAAATTGTGTAAATTTTTTTTATGACTTTTCTGTCTGCCATTCAGCACGTACATCGTGCGGGTATCATGACTACTATGACGAGAAAGAGAGCCCGCCCGGCAACGACCTTGACACATATTTCGTTTACCGACAAAGTCAACGACCAACGGAGTTGGTTAGGAAAACTCGTTACAGTTGCGGCCATTTGGACTTTTTGGCCAGTGAGTCATTTGGTGAAAGAAAAGAGAAAAGGTAAAGGTAGAGTCGGCTGTAGGGGGGGTCGGAGGAAAACAGGTAACTTTTTTGGTTTTTTGGCCATTGAACTTGAATTCGATGGGTCTCGGTAGCCGAACCGAATCTGGAGCGTGTTAATAATGAAGGTCACGTTTTGTTAACAAAAAATGGTTGATTTTCATAGAAAGAAATGAATATATAACTAAATAAATATAATATAATAGTTATAAGATATAATACCATGCTTATGCAAACTTTTTATGATCTATCTGTTAACACCTGTCTTTAAATATTTACTTTTCAGCAATTATTTTGAAAACTTAAAATAATACTTTAAATATAAATTTTCAAAACGTTCCTTAAAACGTGAGATCGTAAAAGTCATTAAAACTTTATGTTCAGCAATTAAATGATTAACAGTTGTAAAGGCAATTGTATAATGGTGGCAAATAAATAATCCCATATATGACCGTGAAATTTAAGAGCCTAGTTAAAATAAATTCGAATTAGCTGTGCGCGTTATATAAAAGAAATAAAAAAGAAAACAAGCTACTTGATGATTTCAGTATGTAATCCAGACAAGTTAAAAATATTAAAAATAGAAATCATCATGAAGTCACTGGCGTGCCGGCGAGTATTATTTCAGATTTCATCAGTTCGGCATTAAAGTGTCAAATTTATGGACATATCGTTGATAAAGATTTTATTTTTTGGGAACTCCCCCATGCTGCACATTTTGATTTCTTCCAAAAAATTTGTTTGTTTATTCGTGGGGCTTTGTTGGCGACGGTCAGGTTTGTTTTGTTTGCCAGTGACAAGGCAGATTTTCCAGGCCAACACGATATGGCCCTTTTGGTTGTTTTTGCAACTCCGGGGATATACGTACGTTATGCCGGCTTAAATGGCTCACATTCATCAGGTTAGCAGTCGTCTGCGAATTGGTGTTAATTTTTAGCCAAAATATTTACAGCTCTCGGGCCATAAGTGGATCAAAGCTGGCCAAGAACCTTGGTAATGCGAATCGCATTTGCCAGAAATGCAAATTAAAAATAATATTTTTCCCTGTGCGGTGGAGAATTAAAGCCAGCCGACGAGGTCTAATCTCAGAAGGGGGTCTCAGCGCTTGACAAATGCCACAAAAGCCTTGGCAGCGACTTACCAACTAACTTCTCTCTTGGCCAGTTAAGACCGCGATGGCTTTAATTACAGTTATTCGCGCCAACAGTGTCTTGGCTGACATTTGCATGGTCGACCCAAGTGCAAAAGTCAAGTGTTCCCGATTGCTATTGGATATTGGATATTGGAAAACCTATCCAAGGTGTGTACTTTTGATTTGTGGCTTTTGGGGGCAACAAAGTTTAAATCTGATTGGTATTAAATGGGCCTGCAGTTCACTATAAATATGCATGATACATAAATTAGCTTTAAATACATGAATTGCGATCATAAAAATACCAACAAGTGGCTAGGAATTCATTTAAAACATATCACTCATACGTAGCGTGGTACGAAGTTTGTTTAACTTGATGACTACTCTATTAAATTAAATAAAAGGTGTTAAACAAATTGGCCAAAAATATGTGAAAACCAAAACAAAGGTGGTCATGCCAATGCCGTGCTGCTTATCGGCCATTGAACCTGACTTTTATTTGCATTTTCGCAAGTCGCGACCACAATTTTGGCAAATCAATTCGCCGCGCTCAACATGAGTAACTTAATAAATAAGTTATTAATAAATACAAACTGTCAGACTGGCTAGTTGTCAAAAATGTGGAGACTGCCAAAAGTGGTTTCTCGCAGGGGTCAGTAGGGGGGGAGACTCGTGCCTCGTTCAATTTTTCGGTAGCTCAATCAAATTATAAAGCCAAAACAGACGGCCGCCTAACGAGCTTGCAAATTATTTACAATTTATAGGTATATGCATACAATTGGCAGGCTGGAAACTACGAAAAATATCTCAACTGAGAAACCTTCAAATGCGGTTTTTAGCATTAGAGCCGATTTTGGCCAGATTTCTCCGTAGTGCCCTTGCCACTGTTTGGTAAACGTTCTCTGAGGTTGCTGGGAAAGTTTTCGAATGCCAAGCCTAGAGAGGTCGGGGACCTTAAGTCAAGGGCACACCTGGGATGTAACAATTAAAGTCTCTAATATGGCTTGAATATGATTTCCAGAGCAATAATTTCATCATCGTTTAGATAACTCATTCTGAATGCTGATACGATTATGGCTTGCATATAAACTAGCCCTAAACCAATTAATTCAAAAAACTAAAGCTGGTCAGTAGTAAGCTTGCTTAATAATTTATTTAAAAGCTATTATATCATATGGTTTATTAGATAACTTTCTAAAAGAACAAGCACCGGGGAACATGAATGCAACAAAGATTAGTTTAATTATGAAAATATTTTAATTATAACTAGTTATATGGATTTCCTTTTGAAGAAACTTATGACATACTCCAGCACCTGGCCCAACACACGCCACAATTAATGGCTAATTAAATAACAAAATTTTTATATTTAATTATTTCGAAAACTTGTTACATTTTAAAGCGTTAAATGGTAAACATATTTCGAGCTATTTAAGCTTATTTCGATGTTGTTTATTATTAATTTTGCATTTCGTTGGCTTCCTGCTCTTTGTCCGGCTAATGGCCAATTTCAATTCTTTATAGACCATTAGGGGAGCACCCAACAAGTATAACAAGTCATTTATTGGGCATTACCCATCTGCGTATACTTGATATTGCCACGCTCCGTGACCTTCGTAGGTGGAGGTGGTGTCTGACTTGGTGTTGGTCTGAAAACCAGAGGGCTGGACACGCATCGCGGAACTAAAGTCGGAAATTAGTCTTTGTCTTTGATTTATTACGAAATCTTCGCGCCAACTGCCCTCGAATGTAATCCACTTCCCCTTTTTCCAACTTCTAGATCGTAGAGCTCTGAGCAACTTCCTAGTTTCAATTAGACTTCAATTGTGCAGCCGAGCGATTGATCCATTAGTCGGTCACAGGGTCACTTCACTTTGAAGGAATACAAACAAAGATTTATGTATAGTACAGCATATATTGAGATTCCCACGCCAACGCTATTCGATTTTCTCAACTATTTTTGCCATTTTGCATTCATTAATGGGACAATCTCCGGTTCGTTTCGGATCGGTTTATGTTATCTAATGAATGCGAACCCCTGCCCCTTCCAGCTGACTTGCCGGAGACGGATCATTTGGCTTATATAAATAAACATTAGAGACAAGTTCAAGATGATAATTGTTAAAATCAAACGAAAAAAAAGGCGCGAGCCAGTTCGTGAGCACATCTGGACTGAGCTTCTGAGTCCCTCACTCTGTCAGTTTGTCAGTCATTCAGTCAGTCACTGGGTTCTTGATTCCCCCCCCCTCCTGCCAGCTAGATTTAGTCAATCAATTTGGCTTGCGAGTGGGGGCGGATCAATCAACAGGGGTCGGGAGTAGGAGGCTCGGTTAGTCAAAAGGGTTAAGAGTTGTGGCAAAATGGCAAATCATGGTAATTATGAACGGGCCATGGCACTTGCAAAATTAGTCGACTTGGCAAATGCTACGTGCATTAATTGTGCGGTCACATAAAACAGGCCAAGGGGATGTCTGAGGGGAGGTGATTACAACAGGTGGTAGGGTAACTGCAGCAGCAGCAGCTGCCAGATGAGTTCAGACCTACACAGGACTGCAAGAGAATAATTCAAAGATATGTCAATTCTATATTCCGAAATATATAAGATATTAAACTGATATATTAATTTGTTAAATTGCATAAAAAATTATGAGTATAAATATTGATAATCCTTAACCTTGCAGCTTAGTGTCTAATGCCTTAGTTGCAAATTCGAATTTCAAATATGTGTCATTTACGGGCGCAACAATTTTTCTACAGCTATCTGAATGTTAAATTTTTTATATTTTTTGTGCCGTGTTTCTACATCTGCTGAGTTATGAATGCAAATGCTAATGCAACGGCTGGCTGTAGACCGGCATGTCTATATCTTTATATATCCATCTGGCTATCGATGTAGTGCATCGCCATCAGAAGTGAAATAAATTGAAAAAAAATCAAGTATAGAAGCTAAAAACGTAAAGAGACACAGGTGTATGCTCTTTTTTTTTTAAGTCGAATTATTATTTCTTGTAGATGAAACTGCATCATCATTTTTTCTGGGGCATTCCCTTGCATCTCATGGGAGCCCAATATTATCCACTGCCAAGACCATATCTTCGCCAATAATCGTCCGATTCTTAAGCGAAGTACCTTAAACGATTTGTGGACAGATTCTCCGTAAATCTGCATCAAAACATTGAAGCAAAATATTTTTTTTATTTTTTGTCAATTTTTCTGGGGCATCCCCTGTAAAAGTTTGGAAAACACATGGGAGCCCATTCTGATCCACTGCCAAGACCATATCTTCGCCAAAATTCATCCGATTCTTAAGCGAAGTACCTTAAACGATTTGTGGATAGATTCTCCGTAAATCTGCATCAAAATCTGGATGCAAAATATTTTTTCAATTTTTTGTCAAATTTTCTGGGGCATTCCCTGTAAAAGTTTGGAAAACGCATGGGAGCCCAATATGATCCACTGCCAAGACCATATCTTGGTCAATACTCATCCGATTCTTAAGCGGGGTACCTTAAACGATTTGTGGATAGATTCTCCGTAAATCTGCATCAAAATCTGGATGCAAAATATTTTTTCAATTTTTTGTCAAATTTTCTGGGGCATTCCCTGTAAAAGTTTGGAAAACGCATGGGAGCCCAATATGATCCACTCCTAAGACCATATCTTCGCCAATAATCATCCGATTCTTAAGCGGAGTACCTTAAACGATTTGTGGATAGATTCTCCGTAAATCTGCATCAAAATCTGGATGCAAAATATTTTTTCAATTTTTTGTCATTTTTTCTGGGGCATCCCCTGTAAAAGTTTGGAAAACGCATGGGAGCCCATTCTGATCCACTGCCAAGACCATATCTTCGCCAAAAATCATCCGATTCTTAAGCGGAGTACCTTAAACGATTTGTGGATAGATTCTCCGGAAATCTGCATCAAAATCTGGATGCAAAATATTTTTTCAATTTTTTGTCATTTTTTCTGGGGCATCCCTTGTAAAAGTTTGGAAAACGCATGGGAGCCCAATATGATCCACTGCCAAGACCATATCTTCTCCAATATTTATCCAATTCTTAAGCGGAGTACATTAAACGATTTGTGGATAGATTCTCCGGAAATCTGCATCAAAATCTGGATGCAAAATATTTTTTCAATTTTTTGTCATTTTTTCTGGGGCATCCCCTGTAAAAGTTTGGAAAACGCATGGGAGCCCAATATGATCCACTGCCAAGACCATATCTTCTCCAATATTTATCCAATTCTTAAGCGGAGTACCTTAAACGATTTGTGGATAGATTCTCCGGAAATCTGCATCAAAATCTGGATGCAAAATATTTTTTCAATTTTTTGTCATTTTTTCTGGGACATCCCCTGTAAAAGTTTGGAAAACGCATGGGAGACCATCAAATTTTCTATTTTAGATAAAATTACAATACCCCATGGAAGTGTATAATATCCACAAGAGAATCTACAAATTAGACACGATTTTTTTTCATCTGGCGAACACGATCCGAGAATCATATGCAAGGCAAGCGGAATGACAACTTTTATATAGAATTCACGATGCGAGATGTATATCCGAGTGAGTCGGTTTCTACTTATGGAGACCCCTAGGTATGCATATCAGAGCGGCCAAGATGAGACAGCAGTTCTAGTAGCTCCGTAGAGCATTTAATTAAGCTGCAGAAGCCAACTGAAGCCGCAGGTGATAATCAACAGCTTACCCTTTTCTGCTAATTGGACTTAAATTGCAGGCTACAAACTATAGAGAGGGGGGATGGATCTGATCTTTTGGTGGCCTTGTCTAGGGCACACAGCTGTGCACATATTCAGAGCGAGATTTATGGTTATGGCCACCACCACCGCCGACTGGGGGCTGTCAGTCAGTCTCGCAGCGGAACAGCTGGCAGCGTTTATCTGCGAATTCAGAGCTGGGTGACACCACCCCCTTTTTACATAGCCACCCCCAGCTCCCTCCTGCCAATTACATATCAATCATTTGCCTGCAATTGACCCTGGCAACCGATCAGTTGGCAATTTTCCCACTTGACAATCAAACTCACTTTTATTCGCCAGTTCTATCGATGGAATATATAAACATTTTTTTCCACCAGTGAGTCAGCAAGTCTGGCGCCAACCAATCAACGAAAATGTATGCAAAAAAAAACAAAGAATATTTCAAATATTTTAGCTGTATATTATATTTTACTGGCTTTGATGTTTAAATGGAATTCTCATGCGAATTCTTAGGAAACTGCCAAGCGTATGCCGCAAAAAATTTAATAAAAACGACAAAAAAATATTAAGAAAACGCAACTGGCGCCTGTGTTGTGGTCAAGAAATAATACTCTAATAAATAAAGAAAATTAAGACTAACATACTAACTTAAGATGGTTAAAAAAAACATAAGTAAACTCAAAAAATGCATAAGTCAAAAAAGTCATCTCACCAAATTTTAACCAAAACCAACTCTTTATGGACATGAATTTTATACTCTATTTTTTATATTTAAAATTCCCAATTGTAGCGTATTTCACCACCTACCTTGTGTCGTTAAATATTTGTTCCTTGGCTGGCTTAATTTAAATTTTCTTATTATTGTTGTGGTTTAGAGCCGAGCGTGACGCATTTGATTGCCGACTCTGCTGACTTTTGTTGTCGGCCTGTTGTATGAAATTGGTCAATGAACGCGTTTGTTTATGAAAATCAGAGTTTGGTTTTTACTCCGCGTCTTTGTTAGTTTCCAGTTTTGCTCGAAACTAAGCTCTATTTTTTTTATGCACTTTTGAGTGGCTGGGGTCTAAAGTTCTCCTTTGTGGGTGTCGGCTTTGCTTCCTAGACTTCTGGGCCTTTTGTTTGTTTGGCTTTGATGGGTGTTTGAACAACTGTTAAAGAAAACGCACACGAGCGACACCACTTTTATCGGATTTTTGTAAATTTCATAATTTAACTTAGTACGTTTCGGGGTTTCTGGTTTTTTTTTTTTTTTTTTGGGGAGACTACCGAAAGATTGACTACCGCCGCCGGACAAAGCCAAGTGACAACTGTCAGCCCAAAACAAACATTTAACGCTCGTCAAAGGTCTCGTCGGCCGACGATGAGCAGACATCAATTTTTCATTTAAGTTGAATTTAAATTTAAATTCAGCTTTGACCGCCCGGGTTTGTTCAATTGCCGAATCCGAATCCGTTTTGCTGAGACAGGCGCAACGAATGCTCTTCGCCTTGCATTCCATACGCGGTGACGTGGTTCTCGAAGTTGCCACCAGTTTCAGCGGGGGTGGGGTGGGGTTTTGTCTCTTTGGGTCTCTCATTATCTCCGGGCCAGTTGGCATGTCACGTATTCCCCGAAAAAAAAACAAAAAATAAGTTCTGGCCTGGACAAAAATCAATTTTACGTGCCAAACTCATCGATTCCGAGCACTATCCGTCTCAGCTTTTTCATTCGAAGGCGAGTGGGCGTGGCCCTGGCGACAATTAAAGTTCACTTAAGCCAGCATTTGTATGCGACGGGGCCCAAGGGGCAATAGTCGTCGGCCAGCAGGCTAGGGCAGAGCATGAGAAAGGTCGCAAAGGCCGAGCGGCGGCGACAAGTTCGTTGCCTAAGTCTTTTGATTTTCGTCAGGTGTTTTCGCATTACCGGAAGCACTCGAGTCCAGCGATGAGTAACTGCGGTAGTCGGATGTGACCAGTGAAGTGCTACTGTATACATATCTGGCATGCAAGCAAATTCGGAATAATTAAACCGATTTTTTTGATAATTTATTACGGTTTGTATTGCCGAAATAATAAACATTTTGTTGTAATAAGCAACATTTTTTTGAGAAGGGTGATTTATTTGTGTTGTAAATTACATGAAATTGTTTTAAATTATACAATAAGTTATTCTAGGTCTTGGGAAATAGTTCCCCTAAGGTTTCTTACTCTATGGAATTATACAACCTACTATTCGCCTTCGAAACGGTGACTTACATTCATAACAGATTAAATCGCCATTAGTCAATTAATATTCTAATTTTCCACTTGTAATGAGATTAATGATTATGTGTCACTTTGTTAAATAAACAAAAACTAACAAATTGCATCAACAGTTTATTAAAAGGCTTATTTAAATAGAATCTTTAATGAAAGATTTGAAATTTAAATTAAAATATGGGCTAAATATGACATTAAGAATAATCTAAATATTCCTTACCCATTATGGATTATTCCCATTACTAATGTTTAAAGAATATACCACAAACCACTAAAAAGCTGACTAATTTTGTGACTCAGACGGAACCCACTCTGTGAGTTATTCAACCAGCATCCGTCAACTTCTGTTCTAATTTGCCACTTGAAAGGAGCTGATCTAAGATTATTGATAATTTGCCAGTTCATTAATTGCCAGTACACAGAAAAAAGAACAGAATCGATCAATTTAGCTGAAAAGATTACAATGCAAAATGGTCATAGAATTATATAAGCCAATTTGAGCGTGAGTGCTTTGGCCTAGGCTTTGGATTACGTGCCAAACATTCGAAATCACAAACTGGAAACCCCGATCATTCATAAAATTCGCTTTAACGATAGTGGAGCACAGGCGAAACCAAATATCCAAATTCAAATATTTCGCGATCATTTGTTTCCATAATTAATTGAACTTTTATGCGAAATCTAACAGCCATCAGAAACAGAAGCAGAAATCGAAACCAAAATCGAAACAAAAACAGTAGCGAGAAACATAGACAAATGGCAATTTATTTAATTTAATTCTGAGCGCCATTGATAAGTGAAATAATATTATTGAGGCGTGATAATCCGGCCAGGGCTAGACACGAAGCTCTCTAAACTATGCCAAGTTAGGCAAAACAATTTGAAACGCTTCCTGTAATAGTGACATTGAACCCCTTCCCCCTTCTGCTATACAATTTAAAAATCTGGGTAATTGTGTCCACTGCTGTCGTCGTAATTATGCTCGAAAAATATTGTTAACTTGAAATGGGTTTTTGGGGTTCTAGAAAACACAACAACGGCGGCCGCGCGAAGGTTTTTCGCGGCTCATTTCACATTCTGAACTGTCAGCGCCGTGTCATTGCCTTTATTTAGTGCTCTTTACTGCTCCATGTCAGAAAAGTTAAAGCCGAGGAAGCTAGCATAGTCAAGTACGGAGTGTGTCCTAATAATTTATCATTTTTTAACGCCAGCAATGCGGAACCGGAGCTTACCGAACTTTTCGCCCGGAGGAAGAGTCCCTGTTCACATTACCGATCGCTGACAGTCCCACAAATGATGGCTAATTCAATGTTCACACAAATCAAACGACCATCAATCATCCTCAGCACACGAACAATTTCGGGTATTTTGTCACAAAAACAAAGTAATTTGCTAATTAATGATTTCTTTCGTCGGCGATCACATCGCCACTGAGTGGCAGAGTTCAGAAGATGTAAAACGCCCGGGAAGGGGGAGGAGATATTGACCCGGAAGTGACCTCCAGCAACGCCCAAAAACCCAAAACAGGTGAGCCTAGGTTAAGTTTTAGCTTTAAAGCTTGAATAATGAATCTTCTGGAAAAAAAAGAATGAGAACTAATACTCTGGCATCTATGCTATTATTAAAATAGTGGATAGCGCCAAAAGGAGATACTCCATATACGTATTTTTATAGGAATAATTTTAGAAATGGTTAAAAAGTTTACTTTTTTTAATACTTGTCTTCATGTACATTATTATTAAAAACTATTATACGCCAAAAACTTTTCATGCTCAAAGTTCAAGCCTTTTATCGAATAATACTTCATGGCTTGCGTATTTCTACGTATTTATTTGTTCTTGGATAGGTTTTGTTTTTTTCCAATATCTTCGGTTTTGTTCATTAATAGCTGCAAAGTGATGCTGGCAGAAATCTAGCAGTTCTTTGTTGTTAATGATATTGTCAGTGGGGGCTGGCACCGACATATCTTTAGATGTACGAGTATAGCATATAGCATGTCATGGCAGCATCAGCATCAGGTGTATTATTGATTCTTGTGCCGCTCTTTTGTTTAAATTGATTTTTTTTCTAATGGCATAATGAATTAAATAACATTACAATGGATTTTGACAGCGGAACCCAAATCAAAGGGGTCACTGGGGCGGACCATGGCTACATGAATAATGAGTTTAATAGAAGATTGGTTCCTGAGAATTCTCCGGGGAACTTTGGCTTTTCTTTTTAAGGCATCTCTTTGCGGTCGTTTGTGATCTTTTTTTTTTTGGCCCGACACTGACGGATTAATTTAATTTTATTTTTAGTTTATTATTGTTGGCTTGAGTGCGCTCATTAGGCTTTATTTTTAGAACTGCGAGCTATAAGTACGCCGAAAATAAATCTCGAAGATTTCCTATTTATAAAATGAAAAGACATAATGACAGCCAATTAGCCGGGCTTTGCCAGCCCACTTCCGCTTTGGTCGAGTCCATTACGCCGAAACGGATCTATCAAGCTAGAACTTCTGGCCGGAGAGGGTGTTTTGGGTCAAGTACTCGGCCTCAAAGTGCACGAGATGTGCGAGTTGCTAAAAATTGTTTACTTCTAATTAATGGCACTCATTAAGAGTCATTGGCAGGTGTGAATTGATTAATCGAGGTGTGCATTTCAGGTGACAAAATTGATGGTGACTTCTGGACGAGATTCGATCTTCCGAATCCGGTCGCATATATCATCGACACAATCGATTCTGAGGCGAATCCGAGACCTCCCAGGCATATATGCTGAGCTGGGCTCTGAAAAAGTTACAACAGTTAGTTGGTCAATGGGTTATTATGATAATGAACTCAATTGCCGCCCAGAGCTTTGTTGTAATTTGGCTGGCCTTGGGACAGGGGCTAGAAGATTTCACAGCCAAAAGAGAGAATATACAAAGACCTGATCACTGCGATGATCATTCTGATGATCATTATTATCAAAAAGCTGACGGCAGAAGAAGCACAGCTGGCCGGAGGTCAACGCGGTTGAGAAAATCAAGTTTACAAAAGCCAAAGGCAATTACAGAGCGGAGGCAGCCGTGGCATCCAAGTATCGTCGTCAGCAGTTCCCCCGAGCAGCAGTAGCCAGCAGTGATAAGAATCGCTTTGGCTAATTAAAAGCGACCACGAGGCGTATGAGTAATCAGCCAGCCGACCAGCCAGCCCAGACCAGACCAGAGTGTGCCCAATGTGATTTATGCGTATTCACTACTGATTTGAACTTCAGCCGAGCAACCGAGCACTTGGCGCAAGTTCAAGTACACAAAGCAATAATTTTTTTGGCCGAAGGCAAGACCACAAGAAGCCAATTGTCCAAAAGCACCTGCCGTTTCCATAAAATTATACACCGAATCGAATATACCCAGTAATTAGTCTATTATCTAATGCAGTTTTTGTTATATTTTTTAATAGGGACAATTTTTACCATCTGCCTATACTATTTCTATATAAATATCTCCGAGCTCCAATCCCTTTTGATAATACCAGGTATACCCCATCACGTAAGGGCAACATTTGGCTACTGTAAAGTACTCACTGATTTATTGATTACGTTTTGGCCCGGCCAAAAAATCAATCAGCAAAGCAAACAGTAACAAAAGGCATTAGAGCTGACCTTCCATGGAATCGAAATTTTATGTGCGCGAACTTGAGACATTGGACGTAATTACTGTCAAAGCGGAATCCGCATCGGAATTGAAATTGAAATTCGCGACAAAGTGCCTCGAAAAAGTTTAACGACTCGCGCCAATTTGCGGCCACAATTAGGCTTAACGAGTGGAGCAATAGGTCTGTACATGGGATTTACTTTGCAGAGATAAGCCAGTTGGTAATTGGCACGTTTTTGGCTTAATTGTGGTAAAGCTAGCCCGGGGGTATATCGATTGAAACAAGATTTGTTTAATTAGAATAAGCAGAAGGGGATCGGTGTAAGTGGAAATGGAGGCTGAGAATGCGGTCTTAAAAACTTTGGAGCATCTTAGGTCTTAAATAATAAAATTTAACAGCCCCTGGAACAGTGTTTGTTCTATTTAACAATCGATACAAAAAGCAGTAAACTTTAGGTGTTGTATTGTTAGATTTTAAATATTTTAAATTTTTATTTTAACGGCTATAAATCGATAACAAGCGAAATCGAATATCATAAAACGATCTGGCAACGCTTATTTTATTGCTATTTGAAACACTTAAAAATTTCTGAAAATATTTAATTTTAAGCTATTTTGAGCCCAATTTTAGATACATTTATACGATTTAAGTAGATAAAGGACATTTTAAGAAATTTTGTAGTGAGACCGTTTATATTTCGATGCCAAAATCCTACTTGCCTCTACTTTTAGATACTTACCAACACTAATCTGAGAGCTCCTACACCTACAGTTCGTACTTTTGTTTTTTTTCAGAAAATTACCTGTCAATTAACTCTTGAGAACTCTTTCGGTCTGGTGCCGAGGCGGAATTGACTAGCTAATATACCTCAAGAATGCCCGCGGTCGAGGAGGCACAAATAACTAGATATCTTTCAAAGGTGGGACCTGCAGATGACTCATAGCCAATCTTTTGGATTCTGCTTTTTTTTTCCTTATTGCACGCAACGCAATTAATTAAACAATGGTGTTTTAATTACAGTACAAGTATGTGGGAGCCACCAAGAAGGATGTGGTCGATGTGGTCACGACATATAGAAGTTTGACCTATGATCTTCAGCGGTTCGGTGAGTTCCAACTGATAACAGCCTCCCAAGATGTTAGCTTGAAATTAGCATAATCTCATACTTGTGAAACCCCTGAATTTCAGTTTTCAACGACGGCACCGCCAAGGATTTGTTCACTTTACAAGGAACCATACCCGTTGTCTACAAGAGTATGTTTATATACTAGTGTATATGAGGACCCACTCAAGTGGCTTTTTTATACTCGTTTTCCTGTTTTTCCAGATAACACGTATCACATTCCTATATGTATATGGCTTATGGACACCCATCCACAAAATGCGCCTATGTGTTTTGTGAAACCCACTCCCACCATGCAGATAAAAGTGTCCATGTATGTGGACCACAATGGAAAAGTGTACTTGCCATATTTACACGATTGGCAGCCTCACTCATCGGATCTGCTATCACTCATCCAGGTGATGATGGTGACCTTTGGAGATCACCCGCCGGTGTACTCCAAGCCGAAGGAACAAATAGCGGCGCCATACCCCAATAACTGTAAGCATTATAATTCCATTGAATTGCTTTTCCACCTGCACTTAAACAAAACCTGCACCTGCAGTAAAGCACTTGAGACTAAACAATATCGCATATAGCGTGTATCACATTACTTGCATTATATAAAAACTTCTGTACATGCTGTTATGTAGAAATACTTTAACCAACACTTTCTTTTCAGCTTTCATGCCTCAGCCCGGAGGTGCTGGGCCCAGCAGCTCGTATTTGCCGTATCCCACTGCCGGTGGTGCTGGTGGAGGCAACTTTCCGCCGTACCCCACTGGCTCTAACTTTGGATCTCCCTATCCTCCGGCCGGCGGAGGTCCGGCTGGTCATGGCGCTGGTTATCCGCCCTACATGAATTTCCCTCAACCATCCGGTGGCTATCCACCAGCTGGGGGCTATGTATGATACGTACTTGTTCAAGTAAACAATTTAGTTCATATTTCAATTTGTTTTTTTAGAATCCATCATCCAATGCAAGCTCCACTGGAACCATTACGGAGGAGCACATTAAAGCATCACTAATCAGTGCCGTGGAAGACAAGCTGCGTCGTCGCCTTCAGGAAAAAGTAAATCAGTATCAAGCAGAGATTGAAACGTTGAATCGGACCAAGTCAGAGTTGGTCGAGGGCAGCGCCAAGATCGATTCTATTATATCGCGCTTAGAGCGTGAGGAAGTCGACTTGAAGAAAAACATTGCCGTGCTGAAGGACAAGGAAGAGGAGCTGGAGAAGAGCCTTGCAACGTTGGAGAGCGCCGAGGCGATCGATCCAGATGAGGCGGTGACTACCACCGCCCCACTATACCGACAGTGAGTTTAACACCATTTTAAGCTTATCAACATCATGCTAAGGACATTTTGAAATGGCTTATCCCCCAGATTACTCAACGCCTATGCCGACGAAGCTGCCACCGAGGATGCCATATATTATCTGGGTGAGGGACTGCGCGGTGGCGTCATCGACCTAGAGACTTTCCTAAAACATGTTCGTACGCTGTCTCGGAAGCAGTTCATACTTCGAGCCACCATGCAGAAGTGCAGACAGAAGGCCGGGTTGGCCGGATAGAGACCATCCTAACCACACTAGTTGAGATGTTCAGTTTCCGATTCGTCATGTTTCGATTTAAAAGTTGCAGTGATTTTTCATTCGATGGGGGTATTGCACGAGTATAGACGATTTATATGTGTTAACATAATATATATTCGACATTGTTTTAAGCGCAAATTGAATCTTAAAAATTGAAATTACAATAAACTGAAATAAAAGAAGGCCTCATTCTTACGTTCACGCCCACACACAGATCTTCAATTTATTTCTACACGGAATGATTCGCTTATCCTTATACATCATACGTATATACCGACGGTTAAAAGTAGGAAAACAATGCCGAATCCCAGGAATATCGAGGCACACAGGCTAATCAGTAGCTCCTTGATAAGCGTGGATTCCTTTGCGTTTTTCCGGGACACCACAAAGATGAAGAACCAGGCGGTGAAGAAGGTTCCAATAATCAGAAGAACGGTAGCTAGGTGGGGGAAAACGGCCGGGTTGACAGGCGATACGTAGCGTTTCATCACTTCCATGCTGCCGATAGAGTTGATATTAAATACGAATAGTTTCTTTGAGTATTTACTGTAAACTTACATTGTATTTAAGTTTTAATTCTCACTTGTTATTTTTTGTCGTAAATTGTACGTGGCCCGGCAGCAAGAGTTGCTCAAATCGTTATCGATATCGATGAGCAAGCCTACTATCGATAGGTATTCGATATTTAGAACGTAGCCAGCCACTCATCTCCATTACATCAGCTCTGGAAGTTTTGCCCATCGCTAGATCAACGTGCTCTCTTTTCTTTGTTATTATCAATGTTCAACAATATCAAATTGAAAGCAAATAAAAGGGAAATCAACAACACACCTGATGGAAGATGTGAGTTGCTGCTACAGGTCCACTCGGACCCATCTCTATTGTATGGTTTTTCCAGCTTGATGAGCTCGACCGGGAGGGCCTTAACGAGTTAGAGTCGATTTTGTATGCTTCGGTCCACTACAGCGATGGATTTGATGGAGTGGAGCCCTCAGCCAACGACCAGGATGGAAAGATTATGCCCACGCCACTGCAATCCGTGCGCCTTGTGAGTGGAACGCGTGTTATCAACAACGCCAAGCCAAAACCACGATATTGGACGGAGGAAGAAGCAGTAACCGGGGGGCAGGTCGAGGAGGCCCAAGCACCAAACAAAACAAACACAGGTGAGGTGTCGCTCTATCTACCGAGATTATTGTATTTTTCTTTATTAATAGATATGAAGCGCGAACAAAATATATGTGAAGGAAATAGGACTTCTATGTATGCTATGATGATGTCCAGTGGTATTAATGCTTATTAGTTTTCTCTAAGTTCACCTCTCCCTGCACCATTGGGCTATCACCTTGGCTTTGGGACTTGGGTTAAAACCCAGCCGTTCAAAAATATTTCGTTGGCGTGACTTCAAAATTTCCGACAACTCCTAACCGACGATGACCTGTTTCCTCAGCCGAATGCTGGGTGTGGGCAGGTGTGCCCGTCAAGCGCTCAACCGGTGGCTCTGTCATCTGGACCACTGCTTGCTGGCGCTGGCCACGTTGGACCTGCTCTGTGTAGTGTGCCTGCTTCACTACCAGCTCGTGTGGCACGGTCGCGATCTATTTTATTGGTGCGACGAGCTGGACCGGCGATTCGTCGAGTACCTATTGTCCGCGATTGTCCTAATGGGCTCTGTCAGTGTCCTGGGTTCCTGTGTAGACGCCGTCCTCTTTTCAGCCTTGATCCGTCGCCAGATGAGTCGCTACAACCTGCCGCGTCAGCACTTCGAGGAACGCTACCGAAGGTTCGTGTTCTTGCGTTTGGTGAAGCAGCTGGAACAAGCCCTCAAAGTGCAGGCGCAGCAGGAAACGAAAGATAAGGAGCTAGAGCCCTTTGAACACCTGTCCATGGCTCAGAAGCTAATCAGAGAGGCGATCGATGAGTTTCGCACTTCGGTGCGGATCCTCCTTTGGCCCAATCGGTCGGACCTTCAAGCGGAGCCGTTCGTCCTCTTCCACATCAGCGATTCCCAACTAGTGGAACTCTCCGGTCTGGGTTACCGGCTGGGCGATGTGGAGGGGCAGGATGTTGTCAATACGCGTCTCAGTAATTTGCTAAATCCACCGTGGTATTAAAGTGTCCCAAGTCTGAAAAATGTGATGTATTTTGAGTTGTTGGGGGGGTTGTAACTATAACTCTACTATATAAGCAATATTCTACATACAACTATTATTCTTCCAGAAACCGAGGTGACTGCCCCTTCCACTTCCCAACAGGGCTCTGAGAAACCGAATGCTAAACGACCACCGACTACTCCCAACAAGAGCGCTCCCAACTCTAATAAGACAGGAAACCAACAGCCAAAACAAAAGACCAAACAGAAACAACAACAAAAACAGCAAAACAATCAAAAGTCCAAGCAGCAACAGAACCAGAAGAAACAGAAGCAGCAGCAGCAGAACCAACAGAAGGAGAAGCTTCCGCCCAACGCATCGCCAGCAGTACAAAAACCAAAAACCCAGGTATCCTCCACCACCACCAGCAACCCACCCATCAAAGCCAACCATGAGGCTTACGAGGAGGAGCGTTTCGATCAGAGACTCCTTGTGGCCATCCCACCAAACTGCCCTCCGAAAAAGCAAAACAAACAGCAGCAGGAGCCACAAAAGAAGCAGCCGGAACAGCCACAGAATAAAAAGCAGCAGCAACAGTCGAATAAACAAAAACAGAATAAACAGCAGCAAAACCAACAGCAGGCAGGATCGGGTCATCTGGGTAAAGCTGATCGAAAGTTGGAGCTACTGAAGAAACTGGCGGCCAAGAAACAAAAATCCAAGCAGGCCCAGTTGAATAAAAAACAGCGAAACCAGAACTCGAAGCCAGTCGAGTTTGTGGACCTGGCCGAGAGCAGCCATGACGATGCCTCAGATGATGACGATGTGGTGCATGTACCACTGTCCCCACCTCCTATCATCGACTTGGATCCCAGCGACGAGGAGCAAAGTGGTTCTCCTCTGGTGTATCATGAAGAGCACGCGATGGACGCGGCGGACATGAATGTGGTGTCATCATGCGACACGCAATCAACCCAGCAAGATCCAAAATCTGGAGAAGGTGTTCAGTTTGTGCCACCTTCCTTGGTCTCACCTTCCAACTCGGTGCTTTCCAGCGACGATTTCATTGTCCAGAAGGACATCTCTCGCTTGCAGGCGGATAAAGAAAAGTCCAACGATAAGGACCTCTTGGTTTTGACGGAAAACGCCATCAGAGATGCCCTGGATCGGCAGGAACAAGGCCCAGATCAGAGTCCGAGTCAGGAGGATGCTGCCCAAAACACCAACCCCGACTCTGC
This sequence comes from Drosophila bipectinata, assembly GCF_030179905.1. NCBI lineage: Eukaryota > Metazoa > Arthropoda > Insecta > Diptera > Drosophilidae > Drosophila > Drosophila bipectinata. The sequence continues at coordinate 6,964,957 of NC_091738.1, forward strand.
AGTCGATCCAGACACTTGCTCCGAGTACGAATTTGTGCCTCCATCACGCCTGGAGGAGATCAAGAAGAACTACCGCGTCGATGAGCAGCAGTTTCGCGCTTTGGATGTCTACGAGAGCGAGTCGGATCTCACGGAGAGTGGCATATACTCCAAAGCGAAGTCGAAAACCGTGCCAACCATTATACGCAACGTTGATTCCCCCTCTGACAACTCATCCCTGGAGGAGGTCGTGGAGGCGGTAGTCCAGAAAACCAAGCGTCTGCGAAAGCGATCGTCGTCGACAAACAATCACAGCCAGTCGGAGGGCAACAACGAGGAGGACGATTCCGACAGCGACGACGGTGTCCACTCCACTGGGGTGCCGGGAATAGCTCGGGGTATGGCCGTAGAGCGATGCAAGCGCAAGATTCCCACTAGCACTCAGAAGACTCAGAAGAGCGGTGCCCGCAACCCGAAACCAAAGTCATTGGCCAACAAAGAAGCCAGCTCCGAGTCGGCTTCGGAGGAAGAGGTGCCCAGTGCCCGGGAGATAGCCGAAAGATTGCTTAAACAGGAGGAGGGCCAGACCAACAGGCCGGTTAATCCGCAACCCTCTACCTCGGCGGATGATGTGCTGGATACAATTTCAATTGGCTCCGATGCCGATGCCGAAGGGGAGGCCGAGTTCAACAACGCCATGACGGACCGCATCGCTGCTGTTTTTGAACGGATCGATGCCCAAACCAGGAAGCCCCAGCATGACGACGACGAAGAGGCCAGTGGCTACATCTCCTCCAACGAAGATGACTCGAGGGATGTTCCTGCCGACACAACGGTATCCCTAGCGGAGGACATTGACATGGAGGAGGAGGCTTCCCTCGAGTTGCAAGGTGCCGATCCTGAGCCCAGCAATGAGGATGTTTCCATGGAAGAGTCAGTCATCCAGATAGACCATAATCTTCCCGCTCCTGTTGACGATAGTCCTCCGAGTGGCGGCGACTTGATTGGGTGGAACGATGAAATGTGTCGATTCTACAACGACAGTTGGCGTGGGGAACAGTTTTCGGTGCAGAATGCTCAACGGGCCATGTCTGGTGGGTATACGAAGTGGCTTTTGAAAATGAAAATATATCTTATATATCTCTTACAGCCAATCGGAATGAGTGGAGACTCAGAAACGCCGACCGGTACCCGGTGTCGCGTCCTCGCTTGCATGGCAAGTGCACCAACTGCTTGGAGATGGGCCATGTTCGCTCCAAGTGCCCCCATCCTAGGAAGGCGGTAGTTTGTTTCATGTGCGGAGGAGTGGGTCATGCTGAACCCCGCTGTCCCAATGCCATATGCTTTGGGGTAGGTCCTTGTACCATCTTCCATTATCCATGTTGTATCATTGATTTCTGTTTATATTTCTAGTGCGGCTCCAAGCAGGAGATGTATGTCCAGCAGTGCAACAAGTGTACCTTTCACAACCGCCTGGTTTGCCAGCTATGCAGGATGCGAGGTCATGGAACGGACCACTGCCCGGATAAGTGGCGCCGCTATCACTCAACGGTAATCTCATGGAAGAAATCTTAGAAATCCAGGAGTAAAGCTTAGTTATTTGTTTTTCAGACCCAGTCCAATGTCGAACTCAACAGCAACGTTCAGTACAAGACCAAGCAGTGCAGCTATTGCGCCGGACGCGGACATCTATTCGAGAACTGTCGCCAGAGGATCGGCGAGTATCGCAACACCAACCTGATGAGCCAGATTGTTTCCCACCAGAAGGTGTATCAGGACCGTAGTGATGCCCCCGGGGATTTGGGCAATCTGAAGGATTTCTATGCCATCGAGACTCCCTTCCACTTTGAATGGACCAAGAAGAGTATTCCCAAGGCCAGCTACTATGCCAAGTTTCTGGTTCACGCGAATTTGGCTCGCGTGCAGGCCGTTAAAAGGAAACAGACGACGGTTGTGGATGAGATTCCTGCCAAGATCTTCACCCGCGAGTATGTGCCGAATCCGTTGGCCAAAGCGGCAAGTGGAAATACTAAGAAGACCGCTGCCCCGGCAGAGGAGCAGCCACCTCAAGAGCCAGTCGTTGAGGAGGAAACTGTTGAGGCTCCACCAGCTGTGGAACCGAGTGATGCCATTCAACGTGAAGAGATTAGCACAAATTTCGAGCCCCAGGAGAAGGACGCCACCAAAGCCAAGACCGTTGTTCCCCCTCACGACATCGATTCAGATTCGAATTACAGCTTTTCGGAGCACTTCGAGGTGCCCAGTTCGACCACGAACGAGCCGAAGAAGGCGCCCCCAGTTCCACAGCGCAGCCAACTACCTCCTGACCATCCCATGGCCTCGTTGCCGGATGTCATACCTTTAAGCAGCGTTGATGATGATTTCGAAGAGCCGTCCACCAGTACCCAGGGCATATCCATGTGCGTAAATGCGAATTCCAACAGTAGTGGCCGTAGAAGCGAGGTGGCGGATCCGGAATCTAGTGAGGAACTACCCGATGTACCCTGTGAAGGTAAAATTGTAATGGCTCGAGATCAGTCCGAGTATCTGTTCAGTCCGGAAGGCAGGGAGTTCCTGGCAGCAGCTGCTAAGCAGTGTCAGGTTAGTGTGAGGATGGACTTTAAGGACTACGGCTATGTCCTGGTCATATACGGGCTGAAGGAAAGGCAGGAGGAGCTGCAGTTCAAGCTGCTGCGCCGCAACCAGGAAGTAAAACGCAAGACCATCGAGTTCCAGAGCCAGAAGCCACCGAAACGAATCGATGTCTTGATTCGCTTCATGCGAGATGGTATTAATAGCCTGACCAGCAACTTGGGCAACGCCTCCAACCACTACCTGCGCATCAAGGAGCTGGAGGACATGAACACCAAGAACGGCTTCAAAATGGCCGAAAAGAAGCGGCGTCAGCTCAACATGATCCTTGTGGGTCAGGCGGGTCTCCTGAATGGCAGCACTCATCTCGATCAGTTACTGGTGTTGCTGAGGAAACTCATGGACTTATCGCCGGATGACAATGCCACTCCGGAGCTAAGAAACGAAATCGACGAGCACTGGCGCATGATCTTCACCTCCTACCCCCATCCGAACTATGATTCCTTGCTGCAGAGCTATGGGAAGCTGGATCAAAAGAACCGTGTTCCATCGCTGCACATTGATCCGGTGCTGCTGGGATTGCAACCGTACAAGAAGCCGGCTCAGAGCTCACCCCAATCGCCTAGCAAGCGACCCACATCACCCATCCCTCCGGCGCCGGCATGGACGCACATGGCGCCGCCGCCTCCACCCAAAATAACCAAAAAGAAACAGCGACAGTTGGTGCAACAGCAGCAGGAGCAACAGCAACAACAACGGTTGCAACAACAGCAGCAGCAACAACAACAACGCTTGCAACAACAGCAACAACAACAACAACAACGTCTACAACAACAGCAGCAGCAACAACAGCAACGCTTGCAACAGCAGCAGCAACAACAGCAGCGCTTGCAGCAGCAACGCATGCAACAGCAGCAACAACAACAACAACAGCAACGCATGCAACAACAGCAGCACCAGCAACAACAACAACAAAACAACAACCAGCAAAATCAATTCCGACGTCCACAAAACAAACAAATGCCGTTCAACAATCCACAACAAAGATCCCGAGCCGACTTGCAACTTCATCAGAACCTGAATCCCGAATGCGATCGCCTTTTTGCCGAAATGGATCAACATGGCAACGTGGACAAGGATGCAGACAAGCCGTCCATGTTCTGGTCGCGCGAGTCCCTCAAGTACCTAGACGATCTGTTCAAGAGGACCTCCAGCTCGGACACCACCGAGAGGCTGAATCGTGTGCTGCAGCGATCCCAGCGTGGTCAGTTGTCGTTTAACGACTACCGTGCCGTGATCCGACTGCATACCATACTTTCCAAATGATTAAGAGGGCGAGGATCAGGGGATTTGGGATCACACAGGATGAGGATCAGGATCGTTTGTTTGTTTAACAAATACCAACAGAACAGAGATTGGGTATCTGAAAGATATTACCCAGTAACCGAATAAATACACTATTGACTATTTTCAAAATATTGACTTTTAAAGGGGGAAGAGGGATGATAAATATCTCTAAATAATAATTAACAAACATCCTTAATTCTTTGTTTGCCATAACTTTCTATTTATTGATTAACAAAAAATATGTAGCTACAAATTATAAGAAATTCATTCTGTTTTCGTTCGATATTTTATAGTTTCCCAAGGCTTTTGTATTACGAATTCCATAGAGTCCAAGTATCAATGTCCATTATTCTAGGCGGCTGTGGTCTGTTGTTGCTCCTGCGTGGTCGTAGACTGGGCCGAGGAGGCTTCTCCGCCCGACTTTTCGTGTACACCCAACCAGGGGCAACGCTTCTGGAGCTCCATGCGGTATCTTGGGTGACTTATCGCATAGACGAATGGGTCTATGCATGCCACCAGCTTGCAGGTGCACGCCGGGATCATGGTAGCGCCTGGAGTGAGCAGGCTCTTGTCTCCAAATGCCCCAATTAGAGACATTACGCCGTAGGGCGTCCAGGATACAAAGAACAGGAAGCAGATGGTAATTGCTGTCTTGGCCACGCGGATCTCCGCCGCTTCCTTGCTCTTGTCTACGTTGGATCGCAGCGATTCCACGTTCATCTTCTTGGCCTGTTCCCTTAAAGCTTTCTCGTGACCGAAGACGTGACCCACAATCTGTGAATAGTAGTACAGGATCATCAACGTGGGGCATACGAAGCTGAAGAAGAATATGGTGCCCACAAAGAGCCGAGTGTCAAAGTTGTCCGACAAATAATCAAAGGAGCAGGAAGTGAGGTAGCCCTCTGAAATGAAGGAGTAATTTAAAAAATTAAATATTTAAATTGTTGAATTGAATTTTAGAATATTTTTGGTTTTAAAATCGAATGTTTTTTCAAATCAAAATCAACGCGCCAAGAGATGTAGTGTGGCCAGGCAGATGCTGAACCGATAACGATAGAGGAAGACAGTTGGATAACTATGTCTATCGGTATGCGTTAAAAAGAGTAAATATTTGGCGGCCAATGCCCTAAGTCCATGGGATTTGTAGATTCGGGGTCTATATTCCACTTCTGTAGGTTTTTTTAAACTTATTCGATTGACAGAATTTGCTAATGTCAGAAAAAGTGTTTCCCAACACTGACCGATAGGACAAACCAATCGATTTATCATCGATTGTCGTTGCATCTCTAACACTGACCGACGCGGACATAGAAGAAGAAACTTAGTAAATTAATTAATTAATTAAGTCTCTAACAACTGTAGACATCACACCTAATATGTAATGCCGAAAAAGACTGATTCCACATCGCGCGAGTGCAAGTGCAATAACGCAATAAGGCAGCTCAGCGGCCGGAAAACGTAGTATATACGCAATATATAAAAAGAACACACGCGACGGAAAACTGCTCGCTGCTGTGTAATGTAAATGCATATGATATATTTTTGAACAGCAACAAAAGCAAAAATAACGCACAGCTACGAAAACAGAAGCAGCAGCAACAACACAGCATCATCGCGAGCTGAAAATGTACATATTTTCAATGAATGTGTGCGCCGTAGAAGAAAATGAGATAAAAAGCCAAATGAAATTAGCTCACGCCTGAATTTCGAGTTTGGTGCAAGGTGAACGAAAAGGCGAAAAGCAATCAAAACAGTTTTCCATTTTCCCAGTGTGCGTGCAGTTGAAAAACCACCTGCATTATTTATAGTAAAGGAAAAAAAAAAAAACAAAAAAAAAAAACCGTATCCAACGGAACTTGCAGAGGATATATACCCACACATATACGTTGGCCTGCAGGCGTCTGTGTGAGTGTGTGTGTGTGTGGTCATAAAGGCTGACTGATAAAAAAAAAAGCAAAATAAAATAAACGCCATTTCTTGGAGGCAGCCTGCCATGTAAGTTTACATCGCTTTATGTACAACTAGCTATGTACATACATACAATATTATGTATTTTAATGTTGTTGTTTATAACTGCAGTTGTTGTTGTTGCCTGGGTGGCTGACAGAGTTAATGGGGAATGGCTTAAAACATTTCGCTCTGGTCGGCAACTTACGTTTTCTATTTTATTTTGCAACTCATTGGTGGAAAAAACAAAAAAAAAAAAAAAATAAAGTTAATTATATTCATGGCTATGACTTTTGTGGCAGCAATTACCATTTTACCCACAGTCTGCATATGAATGTATTTCTTTTTTATTTTTATTTTTTAATTCGTACGGTACGCAGCGTAAACGAACTGTTAATTATGTGTGCTAGTCGTGTCGGGGTTCCCTCCCCATACCCCATCCTCCCATCCACATCCCCATCCCTATCCTAGCTACTGCAGAGGTTACGTTACGTTACGCGCATTTCATTGCGTGCCCTAGGAAAGCGTATGGGCCAACGTTTATGCGGGTTGAGTTATTGTGAAAAGTATGCTGACTTTTATGACTTCCATGTGTTGCCAATTTTCTTCACCTCTCAGGCCTGCGCTATCACTTTCATTTTGCAAGATAATATATGTACATATACTGGCTAGTTTCGCAACCACTAGCTTCACAACCTGATTTTTATGCGCCACTACTTTCCTAAAAAATATAAATAAAAATATTACCAAACTGATAAGTTGGAATTATTACTCAGTGGGTTTTAAGATAAAATTTCTTGCTAAAAGACACGAATATTGGCGCATAAACGATGACCACCTACCCTCATGTTAATAGCTACATAGCCCACATATCCATGTGTGCCCATTGTGCCCGACGTGGACACCGCTGGCAACCACACCCATTACAACAGCACCAACATCTCCCCATGCCCACCCCCTCGGGTCGTCGTCCCTAATGGCCGTCCATGAGCGACGGATTCGTCAGCTTTGGCTGATAAGAGCCAAACATATTTGCGTCGTTTGGTTCCACACGTGCCACCAAGAGGGTTTTGCGGACCTTCTTTTGGGCCCGGAGACGTGCCGATGGCCTCGGAACCGGGCCTATGACGGCTTTTGGGAGACCAACTCTAGTTCCGATACGTTCCGAATTAAATAATTGCTTAAATGCAAGCCAAGTGCGTGGGTTTTTGTGAATCCGCGGCAAGGTGAAGGTCAGGGCATGATTAATTGCGGTGGAGGCCCACCTTTTATATGGATTTTCGACACAAGCTAGGATTTATTTGTCATCTAAGTGAGGGATCAGGACTTCAAGGCTCAGGCTCTAGACTTCAATTGGGAGTACTTCATGTATACCAATGGTATCCTTCTATCCAAAACACACTTACCCCTATGAAACACCATTGAAAACTATACTCTAAACCTCAAATACTTTTTCTATAATTACAGCCAAAAGAAAAGCGCACAACAAAACCATCGCTTGAGGGAAGGAACCTGAATCTGGCGAGGATTGCAGGAACTAAGGACCAGAGGAATTGTAGACACATTCGTGCCGCAGATAGAGCCCTCCCGATGTCCAATAAAATCAATCCGAAACGCCGCGAACCGACAGCAGCAGCCGTAGCAGCAGGAGCCGGAACCGGAGCCACCGGAGTAGCCACCAATACGAGCAGTTCGACAGGGACCTCAAGCGCCGGTAACACATCGTCGGCGAACACATCCTCGTCATCCAGCTCCTCGCTGTCGTCCGCCGGCGGCGGTGATGCCGGCATGTCCGCCGATCTGACATCACTGTTCGAGTGCCCCGTGTGCTTCGACTATGTACTGCCCCCCATTCTGCAATGCTCTAGCGGGCACCTGGTGTGCGTCTCCTGCCGCTCAAAGCTCACCTGCTGTCCCACCTGCCGTGGCCCGCTGGCGAATATCCGGAATCTGGCGATGGAGAAGGTGGCCTCAAATGTTAAGTTCCCGTGCAAGCACTCCGGCTACGGATGTACTGCGTCACTGGTCTACACGGAGAAGACGGAACACGAGGAGACGTGCGAGTGCCGGCCATATCTGTGTCCCTGCCCAGGTGCCAGCTGCAAGTGGCAGGGCCCGCTCGACCTAGTCATGCAGCACCTGATGATGTCGCACAAGAGCATCACAACGCTGCAGGGCGAGGACATTGTGTTCCTGGCCACTGACATCAACCTGCCCGGCGCCGTTGACTGGGTGATGATGCAGTCCTGCTTCGGCCATCATTTTATGCTCGTGCTGGAGAAACAGGAGAAGTATGACGGCCACCAGCAGTTCTTTGCCATTGTCCAGCTGATTGGATCGCGCAAGGAGGCGGAGAACTTTGTGTATCGTCTGGAGCTCAACGGCAACCGGCGGCGGCTCACCTGGGAGGCCATGCCGCGTTCCATCCACGAAGGTGTGGCCTCAGCGATCCACAACTCGGACTGTCTGGTGTTCGACACGTCGATTGCGCAACTTTTTGCCGATAATGGCAACCTGGGCATCAACGTGACCATTTCCCTGGTCTAAGTCTAAGCGCACTGTCAATTCGCCGAGTTCTTACTTTTTTGTTTAATTTTTTTCCGATACATATATATATATATATGCATATATAGTTTATACATAGCCCCCCCTGAGAAGGGATAGAAGAAACCGAAACAGAAACAGAGATATGTAGTTGTGCAGAGTTGTTTTATAAAAATGATTCTTCATTCTAATAGCCACGTACATGCATATGTGTATATATCTATGGAAATATCAGACCCGATTCGATTTTCACATCTGGAGAATTGGTTTTATCTTCTCTTTTTGGGATCTTACTTTCAAGTTGTATAATATTTGTGAAGATGTGATTTTTTGTGTTCTATGTGAAAGTACCTTAAATTAATAATTCTTTTAATTAGTTTTCGAATTAAAAAAATATATATTCATAATTCTTTGATTGTGAAAATCGAAATAGGGTCTGTATGTTTGTATGTCTAAACGGTTCGATTGGTACTTTAGATCTACATAGGACTTGATTTTTCACTTAATCCTCCTCCTCATACTACGATTTTCTTGATTTTTTTTATATGTTTGGCTCGTGGGGTTCTGCTTTAGTTCAATTTAGTTTGTAAGCCGATTGCGGCGGGCCACACACACACACAACACACACACCTGGAGCAGAGCTGCCTGTCCACCACCCACCACCCAACAACAGACACAAAAAACAAACCTCTCGGAAAGACCAACAAGAAGGTGGAACATACACACACTCGAACTCAAACACTGCAAATCCTAGTTTAGTTAATGTAAATTATTTTATACAATAATTGTAAATGGTAATAAGTAAACGAGCAGTTTAACGAAATTAACAAAACACAATACAGAATAACAATAGCAACAAATGCGAAACCACAAACAAAGATAATATTTGATAGCTATAATCTGTAATCTGTAATAACTCGAGAGTTTGATTGAGAGTTGCAGCAGCCAAACCATCACAAAAAAAATAATAACATGACGAGATCATTTTTTATTTTCGCAATAATACAAAAAAAAGACAGTTTCGTATACCCATCCTCCTCCCATCCTTAAATCCTAAATCGTACGACAAGCAATGTTAATGTTTATATATCCACCTAGTTTAGACGATCTCCTCCAGTTCCCCCGGCTCATAGTTTGGTTTCTTGTTTTTGGAATTCTTTCTGCCCGATCGAAAATGGATGAAAAATGATTTTAAAGCATCTGCACCGTAATTAGCTTTTAATGCGCCGATTTACCGCGCCACTACCATACGAGATCACTCACACACACAAACTACTGAAGTGAAATAAACGTGATTAGTAAAAGTAAAAAAAATATATATGTTTTTTTATTAATTTGTGTTACCGGGAAAATCGGGGAGAAAATAGCATTAAAAGAGTTCTACTTTTATGGATCAATTTTGCATTGAATCTAGTTTATAGTTTACTTTCGTATCATATATGCATATATCTTTAGAAAAATATATACAAACTTAATATTAGTCTTTCTACATTTTAGTTGGAGTAACTCATAATAGTAATGCATTAACCAAAACTATCTAGAGGTTACCCTAAAGAGCATGTTACCCGTCCAAGAATGGACGGTTATAGTCCAGTTTCTGGACTATATGATACCCGGTACGCTTCTAGTTACTCCACAAAAAGAGCTTAGAGCTTCTAGTTAGATTCTCAAAAAATAATATTTTGCAGCATATTTTTGCTTGTTTTGAAATCAAAAATTGGAACAAGGTATTAGGGAATCCAAATAGATTCCTTAGAATTCTAGGTCTATAGCTTAATAATTATAGATATATTATGATATTAAAAAATTCTCATAATGATCGCCCAACTACATCCGATTTTATCCATATGGTATATCCGGTTTTAACTGCAAGGGTATATCAACAAGTTTGGGACTTTCTATAGACGCTATTTTTTATGTAATTCCATTTATATACTTAATTCTTTTACAATTTCTAAAGAAAAATATGTAAGTTTTTAAAATAGAAATCTGAAAAAGTAAACATTTATATTTCCATTGCCCACTTTTAAGGGCGCCTAGATACCCAATAGTAATAAAGCGTAATATTCTACCTTTTGTTTGCGTATGATACCATTCCAGAAGATACTCTTATTTGGTAACAATTTAATAAAAGTTAAAAAAAAAATTAATTAAAAAATAGCGCCCTCCTCCTCGATTCTCATAGGTTGCACTTAAGCAAGCCCGAAAAATCGAAAAAATAATTAATTATTTTTTGTTGTTTATTTTTTTTTGTTTGCTTTTGTTGTTGTAGTTAGTTGTTTTTTTTGTTTTGTTAGGTTTTTGTTGTAATTTTATCTCGCTGCATTTTTTTTGTGAAAATTAAAAAAAAATTTTTTTTTAATTTATTCATTTAAATTTATTTTTAAAACTTTTATCCGACTATATGTATCTTATAGCTGCCATTCAAGAAACTGATTAATCGTAAATGCCACATCTTTGGTGTTTTTAAAGATAGAAATTTGTAATTTTCGAAATTTTTCCTAAAAGAATTATAAAATAAACTATTTTTATAATTCATTTGGGCAGCTATATTCGGATGTATGCACTATATATCCGATATTTTCTTACAAAATATAATTATAAAATTTCAGCAATGACAACTGGAGAGAAAACATATCCCTTAGTAGGCTACTTTCAAAAAATCACCTTTCCAGCCACTGACTTTTGAAACAACTTCTCAGTTCCGATCTATCTCTCTTCGGATTTTAAACTAGAATGAAATTCTCCAGTGCTATTTAAAATATTTATTGAAAATAAATTCAACCAAAAATTATATTTCAAATTTTTAGAGTTCGACTTACTCCCACATCAGACTAAGTAATACCTGATATTTAATACATTTCGGCAACCGATCAATTCTGAAAATTAACTCCACCTTGCAGGATGCTATCGCGCGGACAATCAGCCCCGGAACTGGCCAGCCTGAACAATGAAGACCAGAAGCCAGATGATGTCTCGTCGGGGTCTCCAGATCCGGCAGCCGCTGGCGAGCAGGTGGCGATTCAGGATGGAGACAAACCCAGTATGGCTATACGGAACCTTGACAGGATCTTCAGTCAGTTCCTGGTCTCGCTGCTCGAGTGCCCGGTGTGCTTTGGATACATGATGCCACCGATTATGCAGTGCTCTCGCGGGCACCTCATCTGCTCCACCTGCAGGCCGAAGCTCACCGCATGCCCCGTCTGCCGGGTGACGATGAGTAACATCCGGAATCTGGCCATGGAGAAGGTGGCCTCGAAGCTAGTCTTTCCATGCAAGCATTCGAGCTGCGGCTGCCGCATTAATGTCTCATATACGAACAAAAAGGATCACGAGGAGGACTGCGAATTCCGTCCATACGTCTGTCCTTATCCGGACGATAAGTGCGTTTGGCAGGGGCCTCTGAAGGACATTTACGACCATCTGGTTACCACACACGAGAACGTGATCACCATGGAGGGCAGCGACATCGTGTTCCTGGCCACAAACGTGAATCTCGAAGGTGCGCTTGATTGGACCATGGTTCAATCTTGTCATGGGCGCCATTTTCTACTCTCGCTGGAGAAGATTCATTTGGGCGAGGGCTGCCAGCAGTATTTCGCCGCCTGCCGGATGATCGGCACTATACGGGATGCCGCCGAATTCGTTTACAACATCGGGCTGGATGCCAACAATCGCATCCTGCGCTGGCAGTCCAAGCCGCGCTCTATTCGCGAGAGCTTCGTCTCATTCACCAATGCCGACTTTTTGGTGCTCAACAAGTCAACCGTGGAACTGTTCTCGGAGGATGGTAACCTAGCCCTAAACGTGGTCATCCGCAAGGCTAATCAGTCTACAGAGAACTAGATATCCTTAAAAAAAACCGAAAACCCCCATATGCCTCAGACAGACTTTTCGCCGATTTGGCAAACTGACCTTCAACTATGTATGTATCTTTAGCCATATAATACCATCCAAGTATTATTTTGTACGTAACTTGTGAGGTCTCTCAGCTAGGAAATAAAAATTATCAGAAGTGATTGGAAGTATTTTTTCATATTTAAGGGAAAATTAAACTACCAGAGTTCTTTATAACTGAAGGTTTCTTTCAATCTCATTTTGAAAAATATCAACTCCTCTTTTCAAAAACTGTTAAATATTATAAAATTATTATCCAGTTCGAAGTAATAAGAAACTATATCTAGTCACGATGTGTTTTTTGATTCCTTTTTTCAAAAGATATATTAATCGAAATCCTCAGAGGTTCGTCGAGATAACCCACATACCAGCAGTTGCTTTTGTCCTGGCAGCAACAAAGTTTTTCCTTTTCGCGGAAATGTTGTACGTGGTACCCCAGATTATAAGAACCGGAAGTGCGATGTACTTCATCTTATGGTTTGTAAACCTTTTCGTTGCCTACAACATTATAGCCAACTTGTTTGCGGCCCATTACACGGATACCTCGGTGGGGAGTCTGCCCAAGGAGCGTCAGATTCCCAAACCGGAGGAAGAGCATTTGTGGCATTTCTGTGACAAGTGCCAGAAGCTAGTGCCGGTAAATGGGAAATTCAAATTCTTTGGAAGATCTTATTATCCCTCATTATCCCTCAGCCTAGAAGTTGGCATTGCAAGTTGTGCAATGTCTGTATCCTGAAGCGAAATCACCACTGCATATTCACAGCATCCTGCATTGGACACAACAACCATAGGTACTTCTTCTGGTTCACCTTCTACCTGGCCCTTGGAAACTTTATAGCGATGGTCATGATCTTCATTGCAATTTTGAAGAATAAAAGGTCTTTTCTGACCTATTATGCAAGTATTTATACGGAAGTCTTTCTTCTGAAGAGGCCTGCCAATAACCCAGAAAGTCTCGACAACTTCCTGGATTTACTTTACTTCCTAAGCATAGTGGCTATGGCGGCCACGGGCGGTAGTTTCGTGTGCCAGTTTATGTCCACATATGTAAAAAGTGATTTTATGTCCAAGTATAATCGCCAATACCATCTGGGAATCAGGAACACCTTCGATCTTGTGTTGGGCAAGCGGGGATTTTGGACTTTTTTGTCGCCTAACCTGAATAGTACTTTGCAACACGATGGAGCCAGTTGGAAAACTAATCCTGGTTTTAAAGAGTTGGATTCTAAAGATTTAGATTCTTTAGTTTAGGATCTACAAAATCCTTCATAAATATTATTAGACTAAATTCTGGTTAAATAAAAGTATAAGAAAAGAACCTTAGTGCCCATCAGTGAGAGTTATATTGGCCTTGTATATATAGAAGATAGATTCATCTTTAGATCCCTGTATTAAGTAGCTTCTTTCACTCACCTGGCACAAATCTATCCCAGAACTGAGTCAGTGGGAGGACCACCCATGGAGTGCAGTAGAGCCAGATGATTATGTTCATTATTACGGCCTTGGTGAACGTCATATTCCGGTTCATGGGCTTGGTGATCACATTGTATCGATCATATCCAATGGCGGCGTTGGTCATGCCAGCCCCTATTCCCGAGTAGGAGCCAATGGAGGCGAATATCTGACACCAGGTGTTGCCCAAAGCAAAGCCCCTATGGAAACTGTTGTAGATGAAGATCGGAGCCTTCAGGCACATGATCAGATCGAAGACGGCCAGGTTGAGAACGAACATATTCGAGGGTGTCCTCAGGGACTTGGAGGTGCTGAAGATCCAAATGACCATGCCATTGCCGCAAGTGGAGGCACAGAACAGGAAGATGTAGAAGACGCCGAGCATGTAGTGCATGGAGGCGGGTGGCTCCAACTGGGTCAGCCAGTGCTCCGGAATGTACTGGATTTGATCGGGGGGCACGTTCCAGCCGAGGAACTGCAGTTCGCCGTTCCCGGAGGACATCCTTGCCTCCGGCCGTAAGGGCGGTTCGCTAGCGTTGCACAGCGGCTCCATTTCGGCTAACCCGATACCCGAATCGGATACCCCAGACCACAGGGCTGAACTGTGGCCATTCAATGCAGTTCTTTATTTATACACCGTTCCAGGCGTCGGACAAATTCAATTAGGCTTTGTGGTTGCGTGCCCGCAAAGACGATTTTCTGCCCGGCGTGCAATAAAATAATATCAGCGAATTTTCGCTCAATCACAGTCAAAAGGGTCATAGGTTGGTGGTCAGATGATAATGACGTTAAGACCTGAAATGTCAGGGGCAAAGTCCAAAAAGGAAATGGAACTTGTAAAAAAAGGGGACTTATATTGAAAAACTTCATTGACTTTTTTGTTAAAATATACTACATAGAACTTATATTTTGTAATTAAAAGAAAATGTGTTTTGTGGTGGACGCTTGTAAATATTATGCGGGACGTTCTCCCAGAAAGTTCGTGGCCATAGCCCATCCGTTTGCCATCGCGATAGTTATAGTCTGCACCGTCTTTTTGGTTTTGACGGAAACGCTCTATGTAGTGCCCACCATGTTCGGGTCAGAGAGCCTGGCTTGCAAGATATACTGGATGATAGCCGTCTTCATAAGTTACAATATCTTTGCCAACCTATTTGCAGTCTATTGCACAGATTCTTCAGTGGATGGTCTAACGCAGGAGCAGAGATCTCCGAAGCCAGAAGAGGCGAGCTTATGGCATTACTGTGACTTATGCCAGATGCTGGTGCCGGTAAACTAAGCTAAATAAATACTCTATTATATACTCCTATATAAACATTCTACTATAGCCTAGATCCTGGCACTGCAAATTGTGCCGATGCTGCATTCTTCGGAGAGACCACCACTGCATTTTCACCGCCACCTGCGTCGGACTAAAGAACCAAAGGTACTTCTTCTGGTACACCTTCTACATGACGTTGGGCACTGCCATCGCATTGGGAACCAATTATGTATTTGTTTTCATGGCAAACAACTCTCTAGTCTTTATCCAACTTAGGTTTATTTTGGAATTATTTATGGAAATTGATAAGCGACTAGATTGGGATGGTTGGAATATCTGGATGGACTTAGTAGTCCTTATTAATGTGTTCGCTTTTGTGGCACCAGTTATTATGTTCGGCTACCAAGTCCTGTTGATTGCCGCCAATTCTACATATCACAAAAGTTGCGATTCCACTTACAATCTGGGACTTTTAGAAAACTTTAGGATTACATTGGGAAAACGATGGTACTGGACTTTTTTGTCTCCCATGATCGAAAGTCCTTTGCCGTTGGATGGAACCCATTGGAATTCAAAGATCTTAGCTACCAAACTGTTATAAAATAAATTCTGCATTTTCTAATATTAGTTCTAGTTCAAAATTAATTGCTATTTTTTAAAACAAGAATATTTGAAAGTGCTTTTACACAAACAGTGCTGCCTATCAAGTCGTCTCACAACTACATGCAGTATTTTCTTGAAGCATCGCTCTGGTCACACTGCAAAATGCGAAAATAAATATCCAAAATAAACGAACCAACAAAATAATCCAACCATGGACGAAGTGGACAAGATAATTATGCACCAGCTCAACCAGGTGGACCCTGGCATCGATCCCACGGAGGAGTTATCGGAGTTTACCCCGGAACAGGTGGTTCGTGCAGTTTCCGGCTGCCTGTCCGAGATTCGTCCAGAACTGGAGCTGCCCCGTTCCTTGCCCGGAGGAGCCATGGCCCAGCGGTTTGGAGTAGCCACCTCCCTGGCGGAGAGTTGCAAGGAGTGTGGCTACCGAGGCGACATTGGCTATCAGACATTCCTTTATCCCAATGCCGTAGAACTGCGACGGCTGCTGATGTATCTGATCGAGCAACTGCCTCGCGAGCGACTGGAGAAAGAGGAGAGCTCCGGGAAGCTGCAATCGCTTAGCCACCGAGAGCTGCTGCAGCGTCGCATCCGCAAGGAGCTGACCACCCAGTTAAAGACGCCCTGGGTGCCACAATTTGCCAGGTCCGTGGGCAACAGAAAGTCCATGGGTTGCAGCAGCCTGTGTATTGACTTCCGACCGCACGTTAATCTCAGTGTTCCGTCCGCCAATCCCGAGACGCGGACCAAGGAGGAGCAGCAATACTTTGACCAGCTGGCACCGAATCTCTTCCAACAAACTGCCTCAAGTTCGGTGGACCTCATCGCCTCGGTGCTGCACAAAAACGAAATGGATCGGTGGGGTTATGGGTTGCCGGACTCGGATCTTTTTTTTGTCGAAAGTGAAGAGCCCACACCTGTATTCAATCCCAGTAAAAGCCAACCAGAGAAACCGTCTAGTGATGTTGATCCTACCCAGGAACTGAGCAAGCAAGTCCAAGAGCTTCAATTACAGTGCGAAACCCTATTGGCGGAGCGTAAGGCTCATTCAGCTGCCTTGAGTGCCCTAAAGCTTCGGGAAACTGAAGCCTCTGAGGAAATAAGCCGCATCCAACCTCTTCTAAAAGCCCACGAGCGGGCCTCTTTGGTTTTGGCAGATCCCGAGGAGAACATAACCAAACTGGAGGCCCTACTCAAGTCCACTCAGGCAAAACGACAGACTCTCACCCAGCAGTGGCAGGAGTACAGGAAGCCGCTTCTGGAAAACCTCGAGACCCTGAAGTCCGCCACGGAAGCCCAGCATGTCCAGGGCATTCGCAGCAATATAGAACAGTTGGAAAAGGAGCTCCAGGAAAAAACTGTGCAGCACAACGAACTCAACGCCGCCCTCAGGAACTCCAGCCAATCGCTGGCACCTCGCAAAGAATACACTCGCAGGATACATGAATTCATTGGTAACATCCGCAAGCAGAGAGCGGATATCTTCAAAGTTCTCGACGATACGCGACAGCTTCAAAAGCAACTCAATGTGGTGGGAGCCCAACTGCAGCGCCAGTTCAATTATACGGATGACCTGCTCTTCCAGAGCGCCAAACACGATCTCCATGCCAAGAGGGCCTACAAGCTGCTGGCCCAACTCCATTCCAATTGCAGTGAGCTGGTGGAATGCGTTTCGCTCACCGGCAACGTCACCAAGCAGATTCGGGAGCTGGAAGTCCAAATTGATGCAGAGAAGCTGAAGAATGTGCTGACCAGTCTTCAGCAGATTACGGGCGACATCCAGAAGTTCGAGCAGCACATCCAAGAGCTTCAGGCCCAGATCCAGGCCGTGGAGCAGGCCAACCGCGGTAGTTAGGTGGATGGAAGCTCATAAGTACCAGTGCCAATTGCAATAAAGGAATCCTTGCACGCGTAGCGTTTACTTTAGTAGCCAAAGGTGACGGTTTTCCTGGATTGGTTGCCTTTAAGACAGCATTATATAGCATTTATCTAAAGTTTAAATAAAAAATGTTAAACGAAATAGAGAAATTAATTTTTTAAGCTTTAAAGAAATAGTAAGCATTCGTTTTCCCCTATATGGCCCACAGTGATGTCTATATCTTCCCCAACTCTCATCCGATTCTCAAGCGGAGTACCTTAAACGATTTCTAGATCGATTTGCCATCATTCTGCATCAAAATCCTGAGACAAAATATTTTTTCGATTTTTTGTCCATTTTTCCTGATGGGTCCCCTTGAAAATGGGGTTTTTCCCTATAGGGTCCACAGCGATGTCTATATCTTCCCCAATTCTCATCCGATGCTCAAGCGGAGTACCTTAAACGATTTATGGATCGATTCGCCATCATTTTGCATCAAAATCCTGAGACAAAATATTTTTTCGATTTTTTGTCCAATTTTCCTGATGGGACCCCTTGAAAATGGGGTTTTTTCCTATAGGGTCCACTGCGATGTCTATATCTTCCCCAATTCTCATCCGATTCCCAAGCGGAGTACCTTAAACGATTTGAGGATCGATTCGCCATCATTCTGCATCAAAATCCTGAGACAAAATATTTTTTCGATTTTTTGTCCAATTTTCCTGATGGGACCCCTTGAAAATGGGGTTTTTCCCTATAGGGTCCACTGCGATGTCTATATCTTCCCCAATTCTCATCCGATTTCCAAGCGGAGTATCTTAAACGATTTAAATCCAATAAAAATAATGCTACGAAAAGAACCGGGGAAATTCAAAATGTTTTTGTTGGAAAACGTCAAAAAATGGAATTTCGGTTCGAAATTTCTCAGCACTGGCGCTCGTCAAACCAAGTTTGAGTTCGTCGCTCAGTTGTGTCCGAACCACAGAAGACACTCGAAAAAATAAGTATAATTTAAAGTTTTGTTTTAAATGTATCATAATTATAGCTTTTATTAATTTTGTCGATGATTAATCCAATACATATGTAGTAATTATATAATTATTCATAATTTATTGAATTATATTTTTAATCAAAATCTAGACTTACTCATAAACACAAGCTACACTGAAAACAAAAGCCAAATTAATCTCTAATTAGGTATAAAAGGTGCCGCACTAGCACTAGATTTAGCTTCTGGTATAGAATTAACAAGAAAATACAACGATTTTTTTATTTTAACAATACTTAGGTTTTCCCGCAACCGGGAATGCGCTTCGTCACCTACGTGAACGGCCGACCCCCAGTGATATTATCAACAACCCAGTCAGTACGCTTTTGGAACTGAATCGCGTCGGCGGTGTGGCGCTCGTTCGGGTTTCCGTTTCGTTTTCGTTGATTTACTTTCGTTTGTTTTTAATTTGAAGTAAAAAAAGGGTCGAGTGTGTGTCTTTCTGTTATTTTGCTCCTGGCGATTGCAAAAAAAATAAAGTCCAAGAAATAAAAATAAACTCAAATTACACATGTGAAATAGTTGAAGAAAAAAAAAACCATGCGTTTCAAAATAAAACACTTGAGTGCGGCTTGGTGCTGGTGGTGGTGCTATTCCAGAACTCGTTTCTTGGGGAGCCGGCCTAGAGTTTTGAGTTTGAGTTTTGAGTTTTTAGTTTTTGGTTCCCGATAACAAGTTTAAAACCGGTGTGCGTGTGAGCCAAGTATCTCTGTATCTTTGAGTACGAGTATCTGTATCTGTGTCTGTGTGTGTGTGTGTTGGTGGCGACTCCTTCAACAAACTGTTGCTTCTTCTTCGTGAAGCCGCAGGGCCATAATTGAATTCCAATTAGAATTGCAATCTGTGAAGGTCGCTCTCTCGAGCAGGGGGGCACGCTGATAAAAAAAAAAAGAATTATAAGAAATATCAATAGCAGAATACCAATTAATAGGTCGCATTTAGCCGGCCGGCTTCGCTCCGCTGGTGCTTATTCATCTTTCACCCGCTCGGGGTCAATAATCAACATCAACGTTCAACAAAAGCTGGCAACATCGACATCGGTGGTGGCAACAACAACCACACCGGCTTTGGGAGCGTTCCGGTTCACCTTTCTGTGACGTTGGCGGCTAAAAATAACGAAATGACAACATTCTTTGCATACGATCCAACTTCCAGACTCATTAGCGATTTGAAATTGTAACTGTAATTGGGAATATAGCCATCGCAACCGGCAACATGGCCATATCCATACAGTGGATATCAGTTACAGTACCCCCGCCTGGTGTAGCTTTAAAATCCAATAAATTTCAATTAAACTAATCGGTTTCTTGCCATTTAATATTTATGAAAAAATTATTAAAAACTGATTTGTGGCTTGGCAAGACTATATAGTTAAATAGAAGATTTTCAAGTTAAGGTTTCTTGGCCTCTACAAAGCCCACTCCAGGTATCTACTGTACAAACACCAACGCCCCAACCGGCAATTAATGAAAAGCAAAAACAAAACTAAAGTGGCAAAAACAGTTTCACGTTAGCAACATTTTTCAACGGCAACGCAATAATTTGTTTATAGACCTAAAAAGAGGCAAACATAGGAACCACTTTGCCAACTGATAAAATATAATAATAAATTTAATTTGTTTCGCAGCCGGCAAAGCCAATCGAAAAAGCAAAAAAAAAAACCTAATAGAAACCTAAAAATACTTAGTGCAACCAAAAGCAATACGAAATAAAGTTCCCAGTGAGTTTTATAAATTTAATAAATAATAAACAACGATAGGAGAGAGATAATTGCTAAAATGACACCATCGCCGACCAAGGAACTTACCATGAGTGCCACGCCAACCATTTCACGGCGTCCCCGGGAGGAGTTTGCCGAGAAGGTAAGTGGCTTAGATACTTAGTTAGTTAGTTAAATAGATAGATAGATCGATTGTTGAGTACTTACAAGTACTATCTATTAAAAGCTGGGGCCCCCTACCTCCATTGATATTGGCTAAACTTCCTGTGTTTCTTTTAATCGACCCCAAATGTTCTGAAAAAGAAAAACATAAACATTTTGGCCTTAAAGTTTTCCTTTTCTTTTCCCCAGTAGCGCTTTTTGTTTGTTTGTTTGTGCGTTTCTACAATAAAATATATGTACTCGATCGGGGTATACTACATACTATATGTATATATACACATCAATGTTCGGGGGAATAAATATCGCTGTCATCGCAGATTCTCTGGACCTCTGTCGTAATCTTTCCCACCTGGTCCCTATATTATGGCTTCCGTTACCCCATCACCTTTTTACCTCGATTTGTTTCCGACCCGGTCTCGATCGGGTTTGTCTGCTTTTATTCTTGGCTCTGACTAATCGAATCGAATTCTGGCCATGGTCTACGTAAAGTGCGGAAATTTCGATGATAAGATATCGCCTGGCAAGCTATAATCGTTGTACTTTGCCAATCACTCGCTTCTGGGTTACTCTACCAAGTTGTTTTTTGGATCGATTTCTAATAAATACGTCTAATAAATCATTATGAGATGTGTACTTTTCCGAAGAATTTAAAAGGTGTTACGGTTTAAATTTAAATATTAGCTTGCTTCGAATAGCCTTCGAAAATCTGGGCAATATTTGCTATAGCAATAATTTTATTAGGGCTATAAAGTGACTTTGGTGTATGGCCTCTCCAAGACCGCTTTTGATAATTCCGAAAAATCATTCTTTTTGAGGCTGACGTCACTTGAACCACTTGAAATGCAAAAAACAAACAAATACGAACTGAAAACACTTGCTGCAATAACAAATTCAAATTCGAAATTCACTCGCGGGGCTTAATGAGAGGTCAGTGTGAATGATGCCATGAGCCTCATTACGGCAGGGCTCGAAACTGGATTTAAACGATCATTAGCATTTGAGGCAACGGAGCTTGATGTATGGCGATATTAATAGACACCGAACAGTTACAAATTCATATGCAAATCTCATTATTTATGGCCTGTATCTGGATCACACAAGAGCTGTCGCCAGACAACGCCCAAGAATGTTTCTTCGAAATGGAGATGTCAAGTCAGGGGGGAAAGGAAATAAGCCAAATTAAGAGACTCCAATCAGCAGTATTGGTTTTTTTTGTGTTTTTTTATTTTCTCAATTTTTGTCAATTGATTGATTCGCCACAGTCGGCCACACACACAAAGTTGTGTGTAAGATCAATCAATTTGCCGTGATTGGAGGCTACCTGTGCGCGGGAGTTTGGGGAAAATCTTTATGTATCTCATGCTCCTATGTTCAGGTATTTCATTTCGCTTTTTATCTGGCCTGTCAACGATTGTCACTCAAGCGTCCAATGCAACGAATTCATGGCATTGACCATGAGGCCAAAACTTTTCGGCCTTTTCGGTTATTGGCTGGATGTGTGCTGGCCCGCCTTAAAAAAAGCGTTGATATGATAGCGCGGGGTGGCGTGCCAACGGCTAATTTTGAATATTCTGCATATGTCTGAATGTCTTTTGCACAAAAAAACGCCATAAGCTCGAAATGAGAACAAAAATTGCGCGCCACATAAAACAACAAACCGTGCGAAATCTGATGCAATCGATGAGATCATCGCCGGCAAGATTCTTCATCCGAATCTGGGCTGGAGCTCCCCCGAAGCCCACACAAGCGTAATAAGCCGCTCATAATTATAATAAGCTAAGGCCAGCATAATCGTTTCATTAGCCCGTGGATTTTTCTTTGCATTTTTGAGGGCGAGATTAAGGAATTTCCTCGAGGGATTCTGACTCATCATGGTGCATCATCATGTTGACAGCCCTACTCCTTGGTTTCCTTCGAGAAATGCTCTTCTTTGTCTTTTTTACACTCCAAACAAAAAAAGGAAAGAATGTTTTAAAATTCAGATTAATTGAAAGACTGTTATATCTTAAATCGCTCACGCTTCCTGCCTTAATTGCTCCAGTAGGTGACGAATTTTAATTATAATTGCTTTGTTTGATGGCAATCTTTATAGTGGCCAGTTAATTTATGGCCCACTGATGGTGCCTCAGATCCTGTTTAAATCAGAAACAAAAATCTAAACCTGAGTCATCATCCAAAAAGCAAGAATATATATTTGCATTTTTATAGTATTTGCATCTTAAAGGCAATCGTATTGGATTACAACTGCTTTAGTCTATAGCTGTCATATTAGTGATCGATATCTGAACAAGTCAATAAACAAGAATACTTTGTGGCTTTTGGGGTTTCGATATATGGAGATATCTACTTAATAAGATACTGTGATTAGTTGACTATTAAAGTCAATAATTGATTTGAAAAAAATGCTATAAAGTTTTATCGGAAACTAAATTCGAAAAACGTTGGAAACTTTTTGTGTATAAATCTTGTAGGTCTTCGGAGCTTTGTTCTGTTCCGCTTCATTTTTATACCCTTTGAAAAGGGTATTATTTTTTGGTAAAGTGGTGGAAGTGGGACTCTATCGATGCTATTTTTAGTCATCTAATCCGATCACCAAATTTTATACGGATTAACCGACTATATCCTATATCCTTTTTCAAAATTTGTAGTATAAGAAATTGTTTTAATAAAGAATATGTCAAATTATATCCGATATTTGCAGTATATGAACATAGATCATAGATTTTAAAACACAAACAGCCACTTAACTGCAAGAGTATATAAACTTCGACTCCGGCGGAAGTAAGCTTTCATTTATTTTTGACACTGTGAAATCCGAGGCAATCATTCTGCGGCTTCCAAATGCCAGACCATGAATATATATTGTATAGTATATAGCGTGTGGTATATGCATATAAGTGGCTATGTATTTGCATTTGGAGACGCGACGCTTGGCATTATTTTGCGTTTTAAAAAAACAACCTTGCACTTGGCTGAGCTACGACCAAAACCGTCAGACTGACAGCCGGTAACTGGTAACTGGCAACTGGTAAGAGGTAACTGGTAAGTGGCTTTAACTGCCGACTGACAGTTGACAACTTTGTCAACTTTTTAATTGCATTATTAGTTTTCATTGCCTGACAATTTGCGGGCAAATGGCTCCAAAATGATGGAGCCTCCCCCTCACGACGTATTTCATATTTTTGAATTTTGGATGGTAGCTCGTTAATTTGCTTTTTTTGGCGCCCTCTACAGAGCCCCCTGGTCCTCCCCCGGTTTTGGGGCGTGTCAAATTCCGGTGTCCGTTTTTGGCTCTTCCGTAGATTGTTGCGTGCCTTTGTTATATTTCCCAGGGGCGTGTTAGTTGGACGGTTCATAGATATGCCCAGTGAATGGTGGAACGTTAGAACGGCGTTAGAGCTACAGAAGTGTGGGTGCGGATATCATCTTGCACACCTTTCCAAACACACGGGGTGGCAAAGGGATGGGCTGGGTGATGGCCAGGTGGCTAGATGGTTGGGTGTCTATAAGACTAGATGGCCATGTGGCCAGTGCCATATCACATGGCGGTGTTTGCGCAATGGAATGCTGGCACGCTATAGCTTCTAGGTTTTTTTGGGCCTCACTCTGTTACCTCCATAGCCAGGGTATAGCCAGGGGGATGGTGGTCTCATCATCATCCTCATCGTCATCGTCCCACCTACCCTGACACCACCTCCTGAAGGTGCTGCTCCTGTTTCTGTTTGTCTTTGTCATTTTTTGGGGAGGTGGGCGATTGGGAGGCCTGCGCCCTTGTCGCTTATTTCATTTTGTTATTATTAATTTAATTGATTTGGACTTTAATTCGTTTATTTTGGAACAGCTGGCGAAAACGTTATTAACACAAAAAGTTTACGCTCGGCTCGTTTGCCTATTTTTAGAATATTCCATTCCATTCAAATATAATTTTGTCATAAATTTTGGCTTAACTACAAGCGTTTTATTCAAATTACTTTAATGTTAAATACTTGGCTGTTTGGGCTGGGCGATCTTCTGCGGATTCTCTTTCGGCTTTGAACTGTGGTAACCCCAATTTGCATTAGATGTATTTTGTGTGATATTTTTATTATTTGTCAGGTTGTTTAGATTTAATTTTTGCTAATCATTCGCGCCAGTCAACATTTCACACCCCACGAAAATCCAGTTCTGAGCGTTTTGAATATAAATGGCTTGGAGACGACGGCGTTACCCTTCAAATCTCGTCAACAAATCTTAAGCTCTCTTCAAGCCGAAAGTCAATATTGTTTTTTTTGTTTGGTTCTTAACCGGGTGACGTCATTGAGGGCAACACGCGCAGATCGGAAATTGAGAAGCCCCTTCAATTGAAGCAAGTCTCCCAGAATGAGGTTTTTTAT
The DNA here is from genome assembly GCF_030179905.1 of Drosophila bipectinata. Classification (NCBI taxonomy): domain Eukaryota; kingdom Metazoa; phylum Arthropoda; class Insecta; order Diptera; family Drosophilidae; genus Drosophila; species Drosophila bipectinata. The sequence continues at coordinate 6,989,758 of NC_091738.1, forward strand.
TTCTTAGTCATGTTGCTGTGTTTTTCCTTTCCTTCTAAGAAAAAAAGGCATTTAATTAAGAGATCAACAGGAAGCTTAAAATGTCAAGTAATAAAATATCTAAATTTAAATTATATAAATCAAATAAGATCAAAGTGTTTTGATTAGGAAATTTATGACAATTTCTATCAGCAGAATAAAACATTATCCTATACTACTGTTGTGCTTCGTAACCTACCAGGACGTATAATTTCTTTCAACGATATTCCAGCTCTTTAATGCTCTATGCCTGAATAAGTAAGTTAAGGGGGGAAATACAATTAAAAATTTATTTTTTTCGAAAAATTTTTTTTTGTCTTAATGTAATCTAAATATGTCTGGGAATAAGCCTTTCAAAGCATAAAGCCGTCCGGTACTTATTTTCAAAGTAATACGCAATTTAGTGAGTGCGTGTCAGTGGTAAACATTAGTGAGTGGTAAACTTTAAACGCTTCTACTGAAAAGTCGTGTTTTCAAAGTCGCCGTGCAATGTACAGGTCAGAGATTTCATTTCAATCGAATGCGGTTTTTTGCTTTATGTTTGAAATGAAATTCTCCACAACATGAATGAAAAGATTTTTCATATTTATTTGTTATAGCATTTTTTTTTTACAAACAAAGTCGAAAAAAAGTGTGTTTTTTTAAAACATTTTTTTCAATTTCAAATTTTTTCATGGAAAAACCATTTTTTTACATATGAAATAATTCATGTTGTGCGCTGTACCTCTAAGTTTAATGCCCAGTTGCTGTTTTTTGTTTTAGACGTGATCCTGGGCCTGGAGACTGCACGGCGCAAAGTTTATCCCCCAAAACACGTCTCCACATTATTGATCATAAATGGACTTAATTACAATATTTTTCGAAAAACTTGACTGATTTTCATTGCCCAATAATTTCCTAATAACATGCAAAAAGAATCGCTAAGATTCATTCAATTCCCTACTTGCAATCCACTCCCAAAGATAGGCCTCATTTTAGGCCTTTTAATTGTATTTCCCCCCTTAAGTAAACCTCCTTCCCCATACGATGCTTAAAAATAAGGCTCTACGTCATCGTTTAGCGTTTTGGCTCTAACACATTCCTCCACCGTATCCTCCTCCTCCTCCGGGCAATGCCACTGCAGTTGCCGTTTTGGCCACTTCTCCTTCGGCTTCGTGCCATGTGGCCTTTCTCCAAAAATTTTCAAATAAAACAGTCATGAGGCCGTGCCACCTGCCCCCCATGCCACAGGCCTGGCCACCTTCAACATGGCCTGCCGTAGAGTTTCGCAAAGCTCGCGTCATGCGTGCTTCCACTTGGCACCTATTTATGTATAGTTACACTTTTGGCTATACTACTAGTTACGATTTGGATTAATTTTTAATGAAATTAGGGTTTTTTTGTTTTGTTTATGAGGAGAATAATCCAAGAAACCTTAGCTATACCAAACCTTAGCTATATGGTATACAAAAAAAATATTTGTCAAAAATATTAGTTTCAATACGTTCATTTCAAATACAAATTCTTACGAATTTATAGGTTCTTTTTTTGCTCTCACTAAGCACTTCTATTATGTTATTTAATTTTTAGAATATCTTAATTACTCTATAGACCAAAGTCTAACTAAAATAAATCAACAAATAAATCACAAAATTCAAATGTATTAATCAATTTTAAAGAAAGCTGTCTATAGCTTGTAGTTTTCTATACTTCTGGGTATCTTTAAAATCTTGCAAAGTTCACAAATATTTAATATATGGATTTCTGGTCATAGTTTCTATTGATGTAACCCCCGCTGTCTGGCTTGGCATGGCTTGGTATGTGTTGGCATTCATGAGTGTGTCTGAATGTTGCGCTGGTGTTGCATGTGAGTATTGGATGGTCCAGGCCCCCTTGTACTCATACTCGTACTCGTACTCTTGATGGTCTATTTTACTTCTTCTTCTCCTCTGGGCCATTTCTTGAGCCGCGGTCTCTCAGCCTGCCGGCAACCGGTCACGTTTACTCTTTGTGATGCTGAAACGCCAGGGGAGACCCCACTCCAGCCCCACTCCAGCTCTGTGGGGGTATACCCCCCTTGTTATAAGTAAATAGGTAGGCAGGCGATTGGAGCAGCTGTGTGTGCTCTATAACTGTAAAAACACGCTCGCCCACTTCCTTAAGAGCCGGCATTTGACCAAGACAGCCATTCTGTATCTTTAAACGTATGTGTATCGAATTCATATATGTATTCCCCTCGATCTCTATTTACGATCTTCTATATCCAGCTCAGTGTTGTCTTTGGGGCGATCGAGATGACGATGGGACCCCCATGTGTGTGTTAATTTTTAATTGTGCTAAATGTGCACATAAATACACAATAACCGCTCGCCAAACAGCATTCACGATATACAATCCGCAACTCACAATTTTCAATTTCAACACCCACCCATAATTTGGCTTATTTGTGGCTGTTACCCTGCTTGGGGATTGTTGCCATTTTTTTTTTTTGGATTTTATTGTAGCTGGCATTGGGCCCCCAAACAGCTGTCATTGTGTGATGTGAGTGAGGACGAGGGTGGATGCTAAAGTATTGAACTGCTGACAGTCCCCAAAGCCTACTATTATATCCTCCCTCTTATCTGTGTTTGTGCATGACTTAATAGCTGATAAATTCTATATGGTAGCTCGTATAGCCAAACAGATATATGGGTCTCTGTACTTGATACTTTGTACACAATGCAGTTGGCCCAGCCGGACATGTGGCCGGACTGACACATATTCATAATTGTGTCTTCCAAAGTACTCATTACATATTCCAATATTGATTTTGTTGTCAAGGGCAGGCCTTATAAGAAGTGTAAATATTTAAAAGTTGCATAAAAAAGATGTGGGCCTCTCATCTTTATTCAATAAACATTAAAATATACACCCAAATGCCGATTCAATGAGCAATTCGGGTGCGTAAAGGGCATTTGTTCCATTTGATATAATACTCAAGCGACTGGAAGCCGACCAAAAGATATATCATTTGGCTTTCTTCACTACTCACCGAAGTCTGTTTTTTCTGTTCAAGTGATTTATTTCGCACACGAGCCATAAATATTAAAAATGCTTCGGGTCTTTATATTCCATGTGCTGGCCTACCTCAATCCTTAAATACAATTCCTTTGATGTTTAAGTTTAGAACAAAGCCATTTACTAAACGAGGGACCATTCCCCCCAAGGAACACACTCTCAATGATTAATTCATAATATTTTGTTTTTTGCAGAGACAACGGGTTGTATGAGTAATATTTTCTACAAATTGAATATTCATTGAAGTTTGGATTTATTTCCGGCTTCCTGCACACCAAACCGTTCCAATTTGCAGTTATACATATTTTATTAATCTTTTCACAATAAACATTTTGGCGCAGCAATATTTCTCCTGGTCTGGCCCGGGCAGGGGGAGCACCCTGGCACCCAATTTGGTGGCCACGACAGTGTGCTTGTGGCATGCAGCATGTGGCAAAGACTTTGTGTTTCTTTATTTTCTCGCCTGCAGATGCTGCTGCTGCTGCTGCTGAAAAGTGTTTATGTATGGAAGTTGCTGGCTCATGATTCTGCGAATGGCGTGAACTTTCCCCCTGCCCCAGAGACGGGGTTCGAGGCTTCCTCGTATCCCGCTGTGATTTTAGATTGCCCCAGTCCCAGTGTATATTTGTTGAAAGTATTTGTACATGTTTCCATTTCTTCGGGCTACAGCCTTGCATGTTTTAACAATTAAATACAATAATAGAAAAGTTGGAAAGGTTAACATTATTTAATTAAATTGTAGAATTATACTAGTCAGTCTTGATGGAATTAATTTATACATTATTATGCTTATTTTAACAATTTAAATGTGTTTATGATGCACTTTATATTGTTTGTTAAGCTTTAATTAAGCTTTAATCGTTTCTAAATTGCCTCAATAAAATCAATAAACATAATACCCTCATTATGCTATTCAGAATTTAACAAAGATTTAATCCGCACACATGGGCACGTGCTGCTTAATTATTTATGTACATACGTTTATATTTATTTGCCACAAGCTGCACACACAGGGACTGCCTACTTTTGGGCAGCAGCTGCTCTTAGTCGAGAACTGAGCCTAAAAGTAGGCAAGTCCCGCCGGCCTGAACCTGAATTTCAAATTAAAGAAGATTACAATTGAAAAATAGGCAAATGTAATTCAGGCAGAGATTTACGAGTCAACTGGGACTGCCCAAATGCAGTGGTGCTCTTCAATTCCATCGAAGAATAACACGTGTTTGGTTATTTGCTTAAAATATGCAGCCTTTAATTGTCAGGCAGCTTCAAAGCGGCATTCAACTCCACTTGAACAGCCATCAACAACTCTGTCGGCACTCGAATTTCACAGATACACAGATATGGAGATACAATCTAATGACTCGCATAAAGCGCTTTTGAGCACGGCGGAATCGGAAGCGAAACAAATCAAAATGCCACTGAAAAGTGAACAAAATCGGGGGAAAAAAACCCACAGCCCCACACAGACACACAGAAATCACACATCTCTCCCCCCTTGAATCTTTTTCGAATCACTCATTAGACCAAACAAAGAGACACCCGGTCACCGTCTTCGTCATCAAAACTCGTGTCTGAACAGCTCCATAGAATGCTCAGCACTTCAAAGAAACTGCCAAACTGCCAAGCACCTGAACTCAGGTGTTGCGTTGTTACTGTGTCTTTTGTTCATTGTCTATTTTGTTGGCCCGACACCTCCCCCCGGACTAGACTAGTCCCCCCGGAAAAGTCTGTATTCCCCAAAATGGGGCATATAAGGCGGTTGTTTTGTTTGCAACAGGAAGCTTACTCAGGGGTAACCATATATGATTTTAATGTTCCAAAATGGAATAAAAACAGTATTAATATTCCTTAAGATTTCGAAATATTATGACTTATAGATAGGATTAGTGAACTTTTAAATAATTGATAATAAAGTAATATATTTCAAGATTTATTATCTTATGGAAAATGATCTTAATAATCTATTGTACTTATCAATAAATTTATATTTAATTTGTATGTATTAATATATAAACCTCATTTTTTGCAAATCTTTGATCTATATTTTATAATGGCATTTGTAAACTATAAAATTTTAGCACTCAAGTGTTAATTATTTCAAAAGCTAATAGTCCAGAACGTTTCTCCGAATTTCTTCCCACAAATATTAGAAATACTATTGCCTATATAATGGGTATCTCCCGATCGTATCTATACTGATTCAATAATTAAGTTCTATTAATTGTTGGTAATGTCTGGCCCGGCAGTGTAAACGCTAATGCGTTTAATGAGCTGTTGAAGCCCGCTGGCTTTGGCTAATTAGAGCGATTGCCGATGCATAAATTACGAATCCGCCGTTTTCCCAACTCTGTCTGGAAAAAGGGTTAATTTGCATAATACCTGGTATATACTCGAGTGTGTAAAGCACCCACGCAGTCAGCTGGCGATGAGCACATAGCCATGTTATAAAAGCGGCTCAAAGCGTGCGGAACACGATGATGAAGTTAATACGCTAAATTGGTCAAAACAAACGTATCAGACTTGGCAAGAGAGATGGCAATACCACAGCCGAAAGAGACGGGTATACCGCCAACAGACAGAGAGAGAGAGAGTAAGAGAGTAATAGAAATTCTAGTGATCCGCGTAATATTTGAAGTTTGGGCGCTCAGTTGCTCAGTCGGTTTTGCCCCAAACAGAAATCCAAGTCTACCCAAGTTGCTCGACGGCTGTTGACAGTGTCGGTTCGCGGCTTGGATCGCGCAGATCACGGATCACAGATCACAGATCGGAGATCGTGAATCGCTATTAACAGATCAGCAGCGATTACGTCTCCTTCAAGGTTAATTAGCCAGAAGAAAACAGAGAACGAAGATCCCCACCCACATAAACGCCGTGATGTCGTTTTTCCGGAATATACGCTCCTCGCTCTCGTCGTCACGGGCCAAGAGCTCCCGATCCTCCTCCCGCGACACAACGCCCGTGCGGTCATCCGGTTCCCGGCCGGCCAGTGTTATTAGTGCCGCCGCCACCAGTCGCAGGGACTCCACCGCCAGCTCTACCCTCCAGCGGGGCGACACCTTCATACTGCCCAACTCCGAGGAGGATACTGCTCCTGCCTCGAACACCTCCACTCTAGAGAAGAAGTCAAAAAAATCCAAGGTCTTTAGCAAGTTCAGCACTTTCACCAAGCGGAAGAAGACCCCTTCCCCCGAGGAAGTGGCCAGCTACGAGCACCATCCCAGCGACACGGCCACCAATACCTACTACAAGTGGAGGAGCGATGGAGCCGATCGCCTGCAGGACTACGACGCCCAGGCGGATCCCTTCAACTTCCTCTACGAACAGCACTCCAGCCTGAGGGCACTGCAGGCAGGAGACTCCAACAGCGGAAGCGTCCATCGGCAGTCCAGCATCGGCTCGAATTCCAGCGGCAGCTTCGACTCCTCCACGTACCGCAAAAACAAGACACCCACGCACCTGAGAGAGCAGCTGGAGCAGCTGAAGACCCACTCCAACGACGACCTCCTGGAGGACCAGCAGCGCGAGGAGGATGAAAAGGAGAAGTACAAGACAGTCACGCTGAACAGCTTCAGGAAGTCCTTCAGGGATCGCCTGCTGCAGCAGCAGAAGGAGGCCCCCCACAATCCCGCCTGGTTCGTGGAGGTTCCCGCCCAGCCGGCAGCGGGCAAGAACCTGGAACGTCGGGAGTCCAAAGAGAACCGCCCGAATTTCCTGGTCTTCGAGAACGATAACTACAGACCCACGTCGCGGTCTCCGCTCCGGGATCGTCCCTCGCGTTCCGCCACTCGCTCGCCCGTGAAAAGAAACGAGACCTTCCGGGTGACTCAGTCCTCGTTGCGACACATAACCCCCTCGCCGGAACCAGTACCCGCCCCCTCCATTCGAATCGAGATCAAGAACTCCATATCCCCGCACTCGCCCGGCAGATTCGTGCCCGTGGGCGTGGCCAAGCCGATGCCCACAACGGAGTACTACGCCCAACGATTGCTGGCCACGAATCCCAGCCGACCACCCGTGAGGAGCACCAGTCCGGTTCAGAACAGATGGCACCGCCAGGCGACCTCCCCCACCCGCCTCAGTGTGGGCCAGAGCGCCCCGCAGAAGGGAGGACGAACCCTCGTCCACATCGGCGCCGATCAGACCAAGAACATCCCTCCGGTCACCAGGGGGCGTGCTCCGACGAGGGTCCAGCTGTACGGGAACAAGCCGCAGAGCCGCCAACCACAGCAGACCACGTACTTTGGTGGACACTACAATGCACCTGCCAAGCCCGCCAGTAGAATCGCGTCCAGCGGAGGTCCCACTGTATATTTGGGGCGTCGCGAGCCGCCAACACGTGCCGCAAACACTCACACATCGGCCGCCCACGTAGCCGCCCCCATGCCACGTCGGAATCGATCGCCGATCAAAATGCCCTGGCGGTAGGCGGTAGGCGTCAACCAAATTGAGATTCTAAGAATGGAGGAGGATCGGGAGAATCAGGAGAATTCTTCAATTGCGTCACTATCAAAGCTGGGAGCGCAGTCTTGACTCGTTACTTGTTGTTGCCAGTCAGTCGATAATGGGCAAACAAATGATTTATGTATCCATCAATCCATGCAATCCATGTCGAGCGTTGTGAATTTTTTTTATACGTAAAATTATGGCTAAGTAAATAATAAAAAACAAACAAACGACACCAGATAATGAAAAATGTACGCTGGCTTAAATGGGGGGGAATTTTTATCCATTACTTTGACGACTCACGACTCCGGCGAACCCGAAAAAGCACTCTAGTATAGAGTGTTAATTGTCAGTTTTGAGTTGTGGCCCCAAAAAAACAGGCTGACAGTGCGCTCTGAACTTGCTGCTCTAAAAAAAAGAGTAGTTAGGTCAACGGATATATGGACATATCGCACTGTAGTATGACTATCCGTATGACTAACTGTGCATGAAAATGAGCGAGCGTTACGTGACAGGCATTAAATATGGTAACTCGATTGGTTGACAAGACGAGGGCGGGAATTTCTAGTTAGAAAGCATCTGATGAGTTTTTGGCCGTATTTGGTTTTCGAAAAAAAAAAAAAAATCTATTCGTACTCGTACACAAATTATGGAATAAATTGCCTTGCCCCCCTCAGGCTATGGTGATGTCAACAGACGTTCTACTAGATTGTCATCTTGTTTAGATAAAGAATGCATCGCAGAATAAATCCATTAATGGGATTCGCTTTTTATAAACCCAAGATGACACAGCATACTCTCAGACAATCGGAATAGTTATATAAATACTTTGTTTAATTGAAACTTTAATCTTTCGTGGAGTTTCTCTGACCGTATCCGTCTCTTGGCTAATTAGCAGATCTCTGGCCCACTAAATTTCAGCCGAACTCTGGGCTCTTTTCACTTTCTAATCTGGCAGCAACGAGGCCAGTCGAGACTCGTCTTATGGCCAAAAGCGCCATTAACTTTGCGAAAACTTCTTTAGTTAGTTGTCGGCTCTAAACATGGCCAGTGCAACTTGCCCAACTCTACGCATGATCTTGAACTACATACTGAGACCGAGATCAGTTGTCGTCTCAACAGTCTCAGTTGGCCACGCACTTTGTCTAGTTGTCTAGTTTTTCCATTTCGTAGTCGTTAACTGGAGTGTGAAAAAGTAAACATTTTGATTTTGCAATGTAAGCTAAAACGCAGATTAACCTTGCCCAGATGGGTGGGAATCTTGGTGTGATCTTTGCGTGGGTCTTCTACAAAACAGGTTGAAATTAGACTTTGAATCACCTAACAGAGCTACCAGCTGGGCTCGTAAATAACATTAGGTTAATTCGTGATCATTAGGTCGCTGTTTCCCGCAACTCAAGCCCGAAAAAACCCCCAAAACTTCACTTGTTCCATTTGGACTTTACTTGCAAGTGTGTTTCTTTCTTTTTTTTATTTTATTTTTTATTTTTGGGTTGAGTTTCGCAATAAACAAACACTTACTGTTCTGCTTGCGCTTTAAAATATATAGTATAAGAGAGTGTGTTTTTTTTTACTACGCATAGATTCATTTCCAAGTAACTGAAGACCGGTTTTCTGTTTTTTTTTTATTGTTTATACTGCCGCCAATGGAGACGACGACCTACGGATTTTATTACCCTGTACAGGTTGGAAATCAAGGGTATTTCGGGTTAATATCATAAAAAATGGCACCAAGCTCCAAATATGGGATTTTAGTTTATTTATTGTTTATTTATTTTTAGAATAAAACGGAATTTAATAAATAAACTATAAAGTTTAAGAAGGAAAATCGATCTATTAAAAAAATTACTCATACGACTAGTAGGCCAATGCAAGTATGGGTTTCTTTTCAGAATTGAAAGCTTACTTAGAAGTATTTTTCAATATTATTTATAAACTTAATAAAAAAAATCAACTGTTTTTAACAAAGACCCTATTATAGTTTATGGAAGGTCATGTACCACAGTGCGTATGAGTGATATTTTTCTCCTTCAACTTTCTCAAAGTTTGAATGGATTTTTAAGAGGTATTTTATGGTCTTTACCCCAAAAAAGTTATACTCTCTTTCTACTGCAGACAAACAGTCAACAGCCAGTGGCACATAACGTCATAGTTCGAAAATGTAGTGTCTCAGCTCTTTCAATTCAGATTTGTGTATATTTTCGATATTTCGCGGAATATTGTCTCGGCCGAGCTAGAATTTTAGCATCGAGTGGGTGAGTCCAGTGAGTGGGCTCACCGAAACTGGACTGGCTGCCATTAGAGCCAGATTTGTTCGACTTAAGAGTTACAAGACAGCGAGCCAAAAAGTCAAGAATCCCAAAATGGCAATTGCAGCCCCGATACAAAATTTCATTGCTCATGTTTATTTATGCTGGAGATTATGAAAATTAAAAATGAAATTGGTTCGCAGGCGAACGAAATGGCAAATGACATCACGGATTATTTTCGGGGGAGGAATACAAATCGGTTGATAAGCCCGAGCCGGCTCAGATCCGAATGGATGGTATCTGTTTAATATCACATTACAGCAACAACGTATTTGGTGAAACTTTTGCCATCAGGGATTTATTGACATACCCATTTGTTTAATTGGCGACACATTAATCTTTGCTCCAAGCCAAGAAAAAAAGCCAAAAAATATATCTATAGATATAGGAATAGCATCAAAGTCAAAGCGGAAGACAAAGCGGCGACCCGCTTAAGTGGAAATCAAACATTTGCCGAACAGCGACCCAAGTTGCAACTTAATGCCAATAATATCCGCGCGTCAGGGCGCAAATGTTTGCCCTGTCTCGTCCTAGTCCACGTCCATGTCCGCGTCCTTCTTGCCAATCCCCCTGCCATTGTCATTGTCCTGTGCCGTGGCAGTGGAATTTTATTCCGCCGCCTTTGAACTGGGTCAGCATCGATTTTTGGCCGGCGACGTGTCACAATTATCGCTGCCAGCGATGGATTCGATGGCACCCAAATGGCTGCCTAAAACAAAAACAAAAGGTCCTGAATAAAAATGGTAAAGTGCACTGAGGGCATGGCAGGACATCCGGAATATTAATGCTCCGGGTCATCGCTATGAAAAGTCAAATTTCGTGTTTATTGGCAAGCATTTTGCCACTGCAGTCCTCGACTTAGGGGCCAGTCAGCAGGGGCAACTGGCAGGGTAACCGACTGGCAAACCGAAAAAGGAAAACTATTTTCCTGCAGTTCACCAGGCAGGGCCGTTTTCCACCGAAACAGAAACACAAAGACAAAGGCAATGTTGGGCAAAAATGGAAGCGTGCCAAGTGCAATTTCTGTGTTTCCCTCCGCGTTGTGTTTGTTTCGGTTTTCGGTTTTGGCTCGGTTCGTCGTGTATTTTTGGAACAAGTGCAACTGCAACATCCACGGCAGCAACTGCAACTGCCACAGCAGCCGCATTCTGCCGGCGTTTGGCCCCATCTTTTTTGAGCTTAACTTTTTGGCATGTGGCATCGGTTTTTGCTTCCGTTTTCCTTTGGCTCACCAACTGCAATTTCCATATATACTTGTATTTGCATCCCCAACAAGCGCCATCGCCATTGCCAGCACCCTCAGTCCTCAGCCCTCAGCCTTAGCCCGGTCATTTCAGATATGGCCAGAAGAACATGGAATTGTTTGGTGCAATGGCGCGTAAATGAGCAGGGCAGAAATTAAGTTGTAGAATCGTAAATCGGTTGTGTCTGGACCCTTGTTTTCCATTTTTTTTTTCCAGGAATTAAACAAGACTTGTTTTGGGTTTAATATAAAAGGGAGTTGATTTAAAAGGCAATATGTGTTCTCAAAGTGTTTTTATTTTAAGAGAAAACTTTCCAAAGAAGCTAGACATTTTTAGAAAATAATTAAAAACAGCTTATATATTTTTAAAATTTCTCTTCTTTATATTAAACTATTCTTTATATTTTTCATCTTTTTCAGGGTGCCATCATAAGAGAGGTTGAAGATGGAGTTCGCTGCGAGCAATGTAAATCAGAATGTCCTGGATTTGCAGCGCACGATTGGAGGTGAGATATAAAAGAACCCAACAAAAAAAATCAGGAGCTTAAATTAGGGTCTAAAGTTTTGGATTGCATTTAAAATGTTCCTATTGAACCTTCCTTTATGAAATAATAGTAAAAACCATAAACCTCTCTTAAGAAACCAAAAACCGTACTCACTTTTTGCGCAACCACTGTAAAGCTTCATACCAAAGCTTTGGCACTGATATTTGTAGTACCAAGCATAACCGCTAGATGGGGCCCCTCAAACATTTGATAAACAAATGATTTTAAAATGTTATTCAAGAATTAAAATAAAAATAATCCAAAATTTATGACCCCAAAAAGATAAATAAGCCGACAGCAACAACGTTGATCTGTGTATTATTATAAAACCGTAATAGATTCATTTGGGATGATTTAAATTCGGCGTTTATAGAACATTTTCCTGTGTGGGATCGCAATTAGTGTGTTTCGATAAATAAATTATGCGTCAGCGGTGCCAAAAGCGGAGGAACCACCGCCTCTCAAGCAGCAGGGAAGCAGAAAATGGCCAAAAACAGCCCCTACAAGTTCTGTGGTTAGAGAGGCTCCGCAAGTCAGTGGGAAAGATTTTGGCACTGCCTCCGGAGACTCATGGGTGCATCTAATAGATACTATCTGTCTATGTATATAGTAGTACTGATGACATCGTTGCAACGTGCACCACACACAAATTCAAACTGGCCACAGCGCTAATTTATGGCCCCTGTTGTGGCCGCGTTCCAAATAAACATTATTTCAGCTCTCATTATTTTCACTATTTATCATTGTTATTTGCGAATGGAAAATAACACCCCAGTCGAACTTTTTTTTATTTATTTTTTTAATAGCTACAACTATGCAATTTTGCCAGCCATTATGCAAAAAAACAACCCATATATGTATGGAAATAGGAAAATATTTCAGCAATTGGCCAAACACTTAGTATTTTCATCCGCAAAAACCCATTTGGAATTACGCCATTAATTCCTGAACTGAACCGAATGTCCGTGTGTCCGTCTGTCGGTTGCTCCGTCCGCCGGGCGTCTGTCGTCTCCTTTGTCTAACTGGTGCTGGTGTTTTTCTGTTTGTGTTTTCATTTTGATGCTGGCCGCACGCCAATTCCATTTGATGATTTACGGGGCGTATACGCTATATTACTAGGGGAGTAATAGTACTGCACTTTGACAGAAGCAAATTTATTTAATTAAAACATTTAATATCATTTGCATAACCTGATTAAATACTTTAATAAAATGTAGGTATTTTTTATTTTAAATTCATAAACACTATTTCCTAGGACCCTTTCTTGGTAGAGTATCTAACATTTTCTATGTTTACCTTTTGCACTTTTTACCAATTGTTTCAATAATGCCTTATTGGTTTTTGTTTGGCTTTCAGCCTTTAATTTGGATATTTTCTTAAAAGCAAATATCTTTGTTGGCTTGGGTTTCGTGTTTTCATTTCGAAAATCTGGCTATCAAACATGCAGGTAGTAAATTAAAAAAAACTTTCCCATTTCTTTAACCAAAGAACTTGTAGCGCAGAAACATAAAAAAGTTATTGGGCGGATTTCTATTAATAAATAAATCATCAAGATCATCATAATTATTTGATGAAAATTTATGATATTTTTGGGAATGAATTCTAGAGAATATTCTAGCAATGCTTAACTGATTAGGAGCGTTACTAAGCACTTTCATTGTATACTAATTTTGATTTCACTTTGCGGCAATTAGTTGGCAATTAAAGACCTTGACTCGATTCTCTATATTTGCCCAAGCAACACACACATTTGTTTGAGAGGGAATCGATTGGAGATTCGAGATTCAAGATTGAGGACCGGCATGTGGTTGCAACATCAATTTGCCGGGTTCAGCCCCAAGTTCAAGCTTTCCAGCGACGCGTGCAGTTTGTGTTTTTTGCCGGTCGTCTCTTATTTTTTTAGGGCTTACGATTATTGAGCAACGAACACTGACATTGACTGACGGAGTGACGGCCTGGCTGACTGACGATCGGGCTGGCCTGAGCAGCTGAGCTGGTGTTTGTGCTACGTTGTAGTACTTACTTGTCTCTAACAGCTGCGTATTCGTTTGGCGATTTATATATACACATATATTTATTTTTGTGATTGTATTTTTTTGTGTTTTTCGAGCTGAGACGAGCTCAAATTGCATTGTTTAACTGTTAAAGCAGTTGTTACTCAGTGGCCCACACGATCGGGCTGTGTCAGAGAGCGAATGAATATTCAACTTAATTTTCAACATTTTTTAACAAAAAAAAAATAACACCAAAGTCAAACGAAAAGTGAGAGCTTCGAGCACGCGATGTGTCAGTTGAAACTTATCGGCATTCAATGTATAATATTTTATTTCTCAATATTCGTTATCAATATTTGAATCAGTCGCTGTTATTATGAGTAATAGTAGTGGATCATCAAATTCCTTATAAAGAATTTTTATATAAAAAACCAACCAAAGAAAATTTAAACCTTAAATTTAAAATTTAAATTTAATAAAATTAACAGAGTGCCCTAACCTTCGACCTGTACACTCCACTGTGCCATGAAATAAACTGAAAATCTGAGACACACACTCTGGAAAGTTAGCCAACTTGAAGATTGTTTGGCCAGGGCCCTCGATTGCTTGTGATTTCAAGTTGCGTGCGAAGTTGACGTTGAAGTTTGGCCAACAGCATGCTGTTGAAGGTGCAGTCATGTGACGTCTTGCAAGTGCAACCGGTGCTCGTGAAGAAGCAGCCAAAGTTCCCCACCCGTGAACGCCACATGGCCATACGGCGGAAAAAGTCCACGGCCACGGTCACTCCAGAAACAATAAAAATCATATCGCCAGACGGCGTGGAGCAACGGTGAGCAGCCAACGGTCTAAAGAGGTCTTCTGCCGGGTCAGAGCTAAATATTTATGAGTTATTGAGGTGGTAATTATCGGCTAATGGATTGGCCCGCGGCTCACAAAGTATTTTAATTGGGCATCAATCTTTCGGCACTCGCCTCGGGAAAAAGCCGAGTCGAGAGAAGCCAAAGGCCAAGAACAACACGAAGAACTTGAATAAATTCTTAAATTTTACTTTGATTTTGGCAGCTCATGATTTTTCTATTTTTTTGGGCTGCTGCTGTTTTGCATAAGTTCGCACTTTGCGGTATCAGATTTTAATGGCGTGAGTGCTGAGGGAACTAATTTTAATTAAATATAGGTATCTATGATTATAGCTTTAACCCATTAAAATATTTTCTTTTACTTATTTAATTATTTTTGATTTGTTTATATAGATTCTTTTGAAGCTTACTTTGTTAGTTATTATTTTTAAGATTATGTAATCTTTCGCATACATATCCCCCAACGGAGGCATACCAAAATTTTTTGACAAGAAAGCAATTTAAAACATTTGGCCAGCCAGAGTCGAAATAGTGACGAATGATCATTGTACTTGGACCAACAATAAACACTGCCAACCGGGCCAAAAGGCAACTATACTACTCGGTACAAATTATTTCAGTGTTTACTTAATGTGACGCTAATGTTAACGTGAATTTCCACGAATCAAAGCAAACGTCAAAGCCAAAATAAAAATATATGTTGTAGATGAAACACAAAACACAAATAAATAGGTTCCATTAAAAAATAAAAACAGCATTTGTAGCCACCTTTTGGGGCAGCAAACAGAGAAAAGATGTGATGCCTTAATGGCAGGCGCACATCTGAGCGCCATTTACACCTGTGGCCAGCGACAAGCGCCAAACGTGTATCCAGCAGATACAAGATACACAGCCTCTCTGTACATGTATCTCTTTTCTTTTTTGTTTTTTTTTTGTCTGTAATGTAATGAATGTAATTTCCTTTTGGCTGTTTGTGCGTGTTCGGGTAATTAAAAGCAACAAACGACAGGCTCGTGCAACCAGGGGGCGGCTGGTGGGTGGCTCATGCCCAATGGCTGGGTTAATAAACAAACAAACAAACAGACTACCCCGTCGATGTTTACCCATCGAAGAACTCAGGTGATAAATGGTCTGATTTCTGGCCAATTGCATCTGCATGTGCACTTAATATTTTCTGATCAATGGATCTCATGGGGTCTTAATTGGGGGAGTAAGTTTAATATTTTCGTTGCTAAACCTCAGTTACGATCACGTGTCGAATCGATTGGCAATCGCAGAGATACATTATCCACATATCCCATATAAATATTGGCCATGCAATCCCTAGTGATTCCGGCACTTGGCTTGTCTCCGCGTCCATTAATCAGCTGCCTGGTCGCAGTCACGTTTTGCATTTCGCCAATGTATCTGGCTATCTTTGAGGTAGTATGTACTCGAGGCGGTTAATGTGGCTGCTTATCAAGTTGACAGACACTGCGGCGACAGGGACACACCACACGAACCACCTGAACCATCTACCTGGAGCCGGGATCCTGGACTTGTGTGTGAGCCTCTCTAATTAAGTGGTTTCAGGCTCAAGCATGAACTCTCCGGCTACGGTCATCAATCTTCCGGATAGGCAGAACCTACTATAACAGCAGATACAGACATTTCAGGAGGGAAAAAAGAGCTCACATTAGTTGTCTGATTTTATTGTGCAATTCAGCAAATGAATCATTAATATTTACGATTAAAATGCAAAGCCAACAACAACTCGGACATAAATTACATCAGGCCCGCCCGGCCAATGAATCTTCAAGATGGGCGACTGATGGGTCAGCCACCTAAATAATGTGCCAGCTACCCGACTGTTGACTCTTTTTCGTGTCTAGTCCTCATGCCGCATGCCCCATGAATGAAAACACTTGGACACACCAATCAAGTGCCACCCAGCCCGCCCACTCAAAGGCTTTGTATATTTTTAGTGCAAATATACAAAATTGGCCAAGTGCCGCTACCAGAGCGAAACAGAAACACCAACAAACCGATTCCAATGGCATCATAATGTTATTAAAGCAGTTGCGTAGTCTGAACTTATGCCAGAGGGGGACCTAAGGGGGTTCCATCAAGGCAAAGTCTTTGAAAAAATAAATACAACTCTTTTTAATATTTTATGAACCATAATCGTGTAAATAATGTTTCGATTTTATTTGCTTACATTTCCATTTTTCATTTACTATATAATCCTATCCAGATCCCCTTTGAGCCTAAGACTAGGTCTGTCATGGCCCATTAGCCTTGTCTTTATGGATTTTGTCCAGCTAACTTGGCCTTTTAGCCAGTTGCGCTTTCTGCTTATAAATAATTGCATTTCGGGACTTGTTTCGTGTCTGCTGGCTGCTTAGATGCTTAGATGTGGCAATCAAAGTCAAAGTGTGGAAAAAAGTGTCGCCAGTCGGCAGTACCCAGTCTCTTCTCGCCCCCTTTTGATAAATGACCAGAGCAAGTGGCTAGCGGGAGGTGGGCTTTGTCGTCCGCCAATTACGACCTTGACCGCCTTCCACCGGAAGAACTCATATCGCATATGTGTGTGTGTGCGGTTCTTGGTTTACATTTCGAGTAATAAGTGCAGGGACCGATGGCCATTAATTTGCCGGAATTACCACACCGCCCTCTGCCACTCCACTCCATCTGCAGTTGGCCTTTACCGTTCCTGCCACCCTTCTTCCTCTTCAAAATAAAAGTATCTAAGCACTTCGCCAGCCAAGCGCACTACCTGTTGACTCATTAACTCGAGTTACTAAACTACACAGAGGGAAAAGTCTTTAGAAGAAATATAATAATAATAATAATAATATAATAATAGTTTAAAGGGAATCCTTCGTTTAGGCTTATAGTTTAGATAGTTTTAGCTTAGATACATAGATATACAGATACATTTTCTTAAGTTCCAAAGCTCCGATCATTATAAAATTTGGTGAGAGTATTTTTTAGAGTGTATACCTTAAAAATATAAATATGCAATATACTTCTTTCCATCCATCACGACCTATATATATACATACCTAGCTCCCTTATTCCCCCCATTTTTTTCGAGTGCCGGTTTATGCAACTCCGTCGCATATGAGTTGCAACTCCCACCGCATTGTCACTCTCAGGTGGGGGTGTGTGCACCGTCGTGTGCCGTGCCGCGTTAATGAAGAGCATCATAAAAAACCGACGCAATGCATTGCTAATAAGCGGTTCTCGTGGCACGGCCTCTCCCCACACCCCACCTCCCCCCACGGATGCAGTGGCTGTGTCATTATCGTTCACCTTTGGAGCTTCCTCCCCCCGGCCAGCCACTCTCTCCCACCACCCCACCTGGCACTTTCTTTCTTATGCTGCGCTTCGGCTTTTCTGCTTTCCACCTTCGGCCGAGGGCCGAGCCAGCCGGGCCGAACTGGAGGCGCAGACAGCGACGCCGACGCAGCCGAGTTCAGTTAGAATTGGCTTGTACAGCGGTGCGGTTGCGGTGCTGTTCGCTGGCGTTTCCCCAACGTTTTCGGCTACCGCGCGTTTTGCGCGCGTTTCATCCGCGTTTACCCAGTGTGTGTGTGCTCCCCCTCAGTGTTTGTGTGTGCGTGTTTGTGGAACAAATAAGAATTTTAAATAAATTTAATTAAATCGAATTAAATTTAATTGCACATTTTTTGTATATTCACCTCTTCATTTGGCCAACGACTTGACTTGGCCGTGACGTCGGTATTCGGCTTGGCGAAATTTGCTTGAAATCAAGTGTTTTAACATTTATTTGAATCGTAAACAAAAACAGAAATGCCTTGCCTCGATTTGTTTACATTCTAGGGTTCTGCGGTTTCTTCATCTCTTATTCCGAAGGAATTCTTATTGCAGAAATGTATGCAAATGTCAATTGCCAAAAATTGAAATAAATTCAGGAGACCTGCTCATTCAAAAGGCAGTTTTAATAAATCTTAAAGCCAAAAAATGAGTCAGTTTGGTGCCAGATCTCCTCCCTAATTTTAATCCCACACACATTGACATTTTTGTTTATTCCTGTATATAATTTTTCACCCTTTTTCACGGCCCATTGCGCTTTTCCCAATTTTGTAACACATTGTGACCAGATTTCGCGGAATTGTAATCCCCCAGCTCGTTGGCGAATATTTTTTTGCCTCAGTGCCGAGTGATAGATATCTGTGGGATCTTTATCCGTCGGATACCCGTAGTTCCCCAGAACTCGACTCGAGATGCCGCTTCCATTTCGCAGATCCATTGCCTTTGTGGGTCATCTAAGGGGCGATCTTAATGGGTTAATGGGTTTATTTACTTGCACCGCCATCTGATGAGACAATAAAGTGAAGATGATTGCGACTTTGGAAGCAAACTAAAACACATGGGACTCTCAAGTCATCTAAAGTCAGTAAATAGTGTAATCAAAATAACTGGGTAATGAGGTGTTTGCTCTCAGATGGGACCTATTGATAGGCCAAGATAGAAAACAAGGTTATCAATTCTTGTATGACGTGCTGCTATCTGGGTGTTATCTTGTAAGGCCTATATCTGTATCTGCACCTAAACAAATAGGTTTTATAGAGTTTATGGTAGTTCATTTCCTTTTGAAAATCACTTGGTCTTAGCTGTGATTTATGCAGTGACATTTGCGGTTCATCTCTGTGGGAAACCCCGGGCAAGGTTGCAATAATTTACCATGCAATTTGTAGCTGAAGAATATTCTATCTGTTTGCGTCCGGCAGAGAGTGCTCCATAGCCCCATACCCCATTCGCCAACTACCCAACCGATAACTTTGAGTCTAACCCCTGGCTCGTAAATATCAACTAAGCTGGTCTCGGGTCGCAGGAGGGGGATACCCGGTACCCAGGCTTGTGCATACTCTGGTGCATATGTTAATTATCCCACCTGGCCAATGATAGCAGGGGCATGGGGAGGGTAGTAAGCGGGGTCTCATCCACTCACTGATTCAATTAGCGGTAGCCATACGCACATAACCCATATTTATGGGTGGTAGTATAGAGTGTGTACTATATACTATATATTTCCCGTATATAGGGCAATCTGAGCGTCCGACAGTAAAGTGCATTGTTCTGTTGTTGTTGTGGTAATCGCATTAAAAGTCGTTTAATCGAAAGCGAAAAAGAGAGCACACACTAAGTTCCATACTTCCACTTTTACCTTCATACCACCCCCCACTCAAAAGGGGGTGGGTTAGTGGCAAGTGGCAAGTGGTTGGATGTGGGAGGAGGGGCCACAGCTCATAATTGAGATTTGTTGCACTCCGACGTTGACTTTTATGCGAGCTCTTTTTATTGTTTATTGTTTACAGCGGCAACATGTAAGTGCAATTACAGTGGAAAATTGGATTTCCTCCCTGTGGAAAAGCGCCATCCCTCCGGCCTCTCTTCTCCTCTCCATCCCATGGTTTTTGAGGTTTTTCCCCTGGAAACAAATTGTTGGTCAAACAATGCTGATTGCTCGCTTCTCGCTTAGTAGGATAGGATAGTGAGCCAGGAGTCATGAGCCGGGAGTGTAAATATATATCGGGCACATCCCAAAAGGGAGACATCTGGGGGAGAAGCCGTAGTCCCAAAACTTTTCCAATTGCGGCTGCCGCTCGACGTTTGCCTCTATAAATGAAAGTGACTTTGGGGCTTATCAATTGTAATTGTGGCTCCGGGTTACCTCTGCTTCGACCCCCTCTCGTATCCCCGGAAAACACCCCGCCATTGCCTCAGAAATCCACGCGAAATGCTGCGGGGCCTACTAACAAGAAAAGTTGTCGCCGAGTTTGTCTGTGAGTTGGCTCTATGCATACAGTATAGGACAACATTGTAAGGCTCTTAGTCAGTTAGTCTGTAGCCAGATTCTAGAAGATATCATATCTATAATAAACACGTAATATGGCCAAAATAGATAGCGCTTTTTTATCAGCCAAGTAGCTTAAAAGTTAGCACTTAGTGGGTGGACTACCTCCTCAAACCTTGAAAATATTATACCCTAAGCTCTTATTAAATATTCATTATTTTAAAGCTGGTTTCAAACTATAAGCTAATCCGTAACAAAACTATTCAATTATGGAGCAGACTGTAGCCAACTTTTGGCTTTTAATTACATTTATCTGGCAAAACTTTCAGTCCCCAAACTAGTTTTATTTGTTTTTCATACGCATTTTTGTTGATTGTACACCATACGATATCAGTTATTATTATATTATGATTCTATTTGGCTATATTGGGCGTTTGGGGCTGAGGGGGTTTGGCCATTTCAATTAAATAAAAATCTGTGGCAGATGGCAAACGTTGGCTGAGCCACATTCACAGTTTTTGCGCCTGTTTCTGATATGACACAAAAAAAGCAAACACAACTCTTGTTGCTCTTGTGACGACTCTAATCTGAAATGAACACGTTTTAATGGCATTTTAATTGTTTATTCAGCGATAACATTGCGCATCTCCTCTCAACTGAAAGCAAACAGCCAGAACCAGAGCCCATCACCATCACCAGACAAAGGTACTTTCAGGAACATGAATCTTTAGATGGAGAGTGTGGTACTCGTTATTAACCATATTAGCACATATGGCCCGCATTGGTGCATTGTCAGTTATCTTTCAAGGGGCAAACACAAATGTGTTCCTCAAGACTCTACAGTCACAGCTGCGGGTATTCAAAATTTTTAAATTTAGATCCCCGTCCGTGTGATCTATCTGTGCTTGGAAATCTGTCAAATTCAATTTGTTTCCACATCAATTAAGGAAAAAATGACATTTATTTCTGGGTGTATACACAAAAATAGTTGTGGGTATGAGGTGTATTTTCGGCGATGAACTCTTTCCAATTGCTTTAATAATATTTTTCATTTAAAATCAATCGAAATCAATTGTTTTCGGTTTGTAATCAGTGCATAATTGATTCTCGAATGCCATTAATTATGCTGCGGTTGAAAACGGGGAATGGAATCTACTTTAAAGTTGCTTATCGAAGGGAGAATATGAGTTGCCAATTTAAATTTAGTTTATTTTTCATTTCCATACCGGTGTACTGTGAAAATATACACAACTGGCAGATCTAGTTCTTGATAAAACCGATTCTGACTCACCTGAACACACATTAAATTATTCCATATATTTGCATTGCCTGACCCACCTACCCTCCATATCCATATCTCTCTTCACCCTCCAGTCCAAACCTGTTGCACTTTTCCGCATCAAAGTCGTGAGCAATTACCCAAACAGTTCCTCGTCCGCTGGAAGCCCATAAAAGGTCAACTGAAATTCTTGGACAGGCTGTCAGCACCCCCTCCCTGGCAGTAGTAGCATTTGGGTGGAAGAACTCACATCGGCTTATCTCATTTTGAAGGTTAACGCAGTTTGTCCTCCGTCGATGATTGAGCAAATGGAATTTGGCAATTTCGGTTTTTGGGTTTTTATTTTTTTTGTTTTTTATTTTTCTGTTTCACTGCCTCGATGACATCACACACATACACTCCAGTGGGCAATCCTACCAGGGAGTTGGAGGCCAGACCTTTATTAATCTTATCAAGAGATGCTTTTCTACCTTTTATTTTATTTCAGACCCACAGGCCATAGTCTTGAGCTCATTTCAGTTCCACTTCTTACTGGAAAGCAAATGATTCTTAATCTTAAATACTTTACGCACATTTCCAGTGGCGTGGGCGTATTTATGGGGTCTATTATTTAGCTTGTAGCTCTAATTGAAAAATAAGTAAACAAGTAATTATAGAAATTCGCATTCAGATTCCCCTCCCGGTTCTCATCAGAGAGTAGTAAACAAAAGAGCCCAGAACAAAGGTCAAATTAACACTTTAATCAAAATGTCAATGAGCAAATAACGAGCCCCGACGTGCCGAATGAAAGGTGATTTTACTTAAATGCGAGATCTCTTAGTTTTCTTAGTTTTCTGATTTTTATTCTCCAACCGTGGAGGCGGCACAGCAGACCATTTTTGCTGAGTCAAGTCATAAGAAAAGATATTTAAAAAAAAAGAAACCCCATGAAAGCCAAGTTCATTAAGACTAAAACCAGCGATAATAGGCACAATAACCCAAAACTGAACCAAAGAGTTTCTGAAAGTCAAAGTGGCGTAAAATGGTGAAAATGCTCGACCTGGACCGTCACGCAGAGTGCCCACTGTGGGCGGCACTGGCCTCCTCGGATGTCCCCTGGACGGGCATGGACTATGCCTGCCTCAATGTTCTCAGTATTTACTGCAAAGTGTTCGATAGGAAAGAAATTTACGATCTCATCGTGAGGTAAGATATATGTTTTTGCTGGTGCTGAAAGCTGCCGTTCGATGGCGCCAGTGGGGGTGAACTTTCTTTTGTGATTAATCTTAATTATATTTCTCTTCTCTTAAGATTTATTTAAAAAAAATATATTCTAATTTATTTATTTATTTTCGATACTTTTCAGAAAAACCTGCCAATCCTGTAAATGTCCTCGAGAGGCCCATGCCATATATCAGCAACAAACAACCAATGTCCATGAGCGACTCGGCTTCAAGCTGGTCTCTCCAGCGGATTCGGGAGTGGAGGCCCGCGACTTGGGCTTTACGTGGGTGCCTCCGGGAGTGAGGGCCTCCTCGCGGATCAACCGCTACTTCGAGCAGCTGCCCGATGATGTGGTGCCACGTATGGGCAGTGAAGGAGCCTGCAGCAGGGAGCGGCAGATCTCGTACCAGCTGCCCAAGCAGGACCTCTCCCTGGAGCACTGCAAGCACCTGGAGGTGCAACATGAGGCTTCCTTTGAGGACTTTGTGACGGCACGGAATGAAATCGCGCTAGACATAGGTGGGTTATAGGAGGTTGTTGCCCCCCAACCCCCACACAAGGGCCAGCTTACCTCATTTTTTCCAGAAACTGATTACAATTTGCATTATCTTTCTGGGCGGGTAGGCTACATCAAGGATGCCCCCTACGATGAGCATTGTGCGCACTGTGATAACGAGATTGCCGCCGGGGATCTGGTGGTGGCGGCGCCCAAGTTTGTGGAGAGCGTGATGTGGCACCCGAAGTGCTTCACCTGCAGCACTTGCAACTCGCTGCTGGTGGACCTCACCTACTGCGTTCACGACGACAAAATCTACTGCGAGCGTCACTATGCGGAAATGTTGAAGCCCCGCTGTGCTGGCTGTGATGAGGTGAGTACTGTCCCTTAATGTCTTGTGTCCTGCGTCCTGTAAGCTACTTTTGCGATCCCTAATTGAAAATTATTGTGTGGCATACTTTGGGGCGCACTCGGCAGATTGTATCTGTGTGTGTGGAAGTGTGGTGGGTGGTTGGATGTGAGTGAGTGCTCACTGTCACGGGCTCTGGTTTTTATCGTCCGCCACACGCAGTTCACATTTATTGCATAGGTGCGGCTATCGCCCTTTTATTTCCACCGCTCCAACCCCTATACCTATACCTATGTCCGCCTAAAAGGTTATGGCATTTTCATTGAACTTCACTTTGCGACCTGAAGGAGCTGGGGATGAGGTTTCCAGCTCCTTCAGGCCGCTGCAGCGCCGCTGCGACGGCAACAAAGAAATGAGGCGACCGCCCCAGCAGTTCATTGGCAGCATTGGCGCTTGACGTGTTGTCTTCCGGCGAGCGGAAGTCGATTGTGGGTGAGCCGGAAACTAGTGGCAATCGGTTAAGGTCACAGATTGCGAAAATCAGTGAAGCTATTATATTCAATTTTATATCCTGATTTAATTGCAAATTAAAGTAATGGAACGAAATCTAAACTTTTCCCCAAAGTTTTGAATAAAAAACACACAGCTTTGATCACTTTCCCATTTCAACGAAAAAAGCAAAAAACTTTCGCTTTCATCTGCGAATCAAAATAAATAAATAAATCAGCACCCTGGCGACCCATATGCTCATTCACAATTTATGTATTTTTGGCCAAATCTCTAATGAAAAGCATTTGACGAAAATAAACAATAGAATGCGAAAATAGCCGTGCCGTAATGTGGGGCAAGAACACAATTATGCACAAAGTGACAATAATTAAGCTAATAGTTGCTTTTGTTGCCTTTGGCCGCATCATAATGTAAAGAAAACACAGAAACTAAAAAAAAGAGCGCCATCGGAGATTTCTTTTTTTTGTTTTTCTTTCTGAGAAGAAAGAGCTCTGGCCACAATCTGTTGGCAATCTTAGTGTCAGTGCCGAGACAAAATTTATGACAAACATTTGTGTGCAGTCCACTCAGAGGCGTTTAGAACAGGGGCGTGGCGACCCTGGCCCCCGGCATTGGCCATGCCAAACAGAAAAATATTTGCAAACACTGAGTACAGTGTGAGACATAAGAAAAGTGTTTCACTTTTCAAAGTCTTCGTAAGATGAGAGTCAACAGGGCGTATGAGTTATTTATGATATGGTGGCTCTTGAATATTTTTATTGTTTATGGATTATAATAGGATTCTATTATTAAATTCTTATATGTATCATTAATTTTTACTTAAAATTGTCTATTTAATAATTTTGGAAGGTAACAGTGCCTATAGGTAGCTTTAGGGGACATTTTAAGCAATTATCTCGAAGGACAACAGTGCGTATGAGTAATTTTTAGCATAAATCTTATCGTTTCCATAAAAATGGCATTTATAAAAGCAAGGATAATATTTGTAATATTAATTAAGTTTTAATCTTAAACTCAATACTTAAATGTTCAGAAGAACTCTGAAATTATTTTTGATGGATCGTAAGCCTAACCTTTATTAAAATGAAAGAAACCCTCTTTCTAGACCTCTCGATTTCTCTGCAAATCAATTTGCAAATGAAAACCTCTCTACTTCTGCCTTATCGAGCATCTATTTTAATTGCCTTACATTAATTTCGCTGACTGTTCTCCCGCACGAAAGCTGCTAGCAAAGCAGAAAGTGGCGAAAAGTGTTTTTTTGTGGAAAATAGACATTGAAACATCGAAATGGCAAAAAATAGATCCCCTCCCGAAAAGTAGGGGCGCGGCCGAAGGCGTCGGGAGCTGCTAAACTGATTAGAAAATCCGCCTTGGCCAATTCCGATTGCTGTTGGCATTTGACACGGCCAAAGCGAAAGCTAGTGGGGCAGTGCAACAAGAGCAACAGAGGCACTTTTGTTGCCAAATAGCCAGCGACAAAAGTTGTATTTTTTTTTTCATTTCAGCCGCTGTCTTGTCAGTTGAGTGTTCGGCTCTCTGCTGGCCGTCAATTAGCACCGTTTGCCATTTGAACGGATTTCTTGGTGCTCTCTCTGTAGATTCTGTAGAATCGCGCAGAAGAGGGCCCTTGGCCACTTTCCGTCGCTGGGGCATTAATCAGTTGCAAGACGATCGATTAGCGGTTAACAAGAGCCCCGCCACCGTGCAACCGAGGTCCGCTGCACGTCCGACCCACCTCTCCGAGCGCACCCAGCCCGGAACAGAGACCCGAAATATTGAGATATATGTCCGCAAATATCAATCGATGATTGGTCCAATAATTTTTGAGTGAAATAAGGCAGGCCGCGAAAGTGAAATAAATATTTTTCGAATTACCTAATCGGCTGGCCATTAACGTGAGCTGCCAAAGTGTGAGTGATTTTAGAGGCGAGTGCGTGGTGAATATAATTTATATAATACGCGCCACCAACAGCGGCTGTTTTCTCGCCGAGACTACTCATTGCATCTTTGACCGTCGGAGGACTCGGAATCGGATTCGGATTCGGATTACGCAATGGCCGCCGAAGAGACGGCGCTGACCGGCGTCGGAGAGCTGATTTTCTCGCTGATAATCGGCTATCTGGGCGCCCTGGAGTTTGCCTTTGTGGCCAGGCACCTCTACCACTGGACCTTCCGGCATCCGGATGACTCTTCCGTGGACGCTGCCGCAGATGCCGAGGAACTGCCTCGAATGCGCGAGCGGCTGGACAAGGAGATAAGGGAGGCGGGCGAGAGGGAATCCCTAGCGGGCACTAATGTTATGGAAGATGGGGTTCTCTACTCCAAAGGCTTCCGGGTGACGCCTTCCGGTGAGCCCGTGGGAAAACTAGAAGCCGAACTGGAGCGCCAACAGCAAATAGAGGCGGAAACGCGACGCCAACTGGCGGAAGCGGAAGCCAAGTTGGCGGAGGAGCGTCAAAGGATCCAGAGGGAGAAGGAGGAGGCCGAGGAGCAGGCCAGAAGAATCGTAGAGGCCGAGAAGCAACGTGAAAAGGAACAAGCAGAGAAGGAGCTGCGGGAGCAGAGAGAACGGGAAGAGCGGGAAATAGCCGAAAGAGATCGCCTGCAGCGCGAGGAGAACGAAAGAAGACTCATAGCAGCGGAAAGAGAGCGCGAGGAGAACGAACGCCGGCTGCAGGCTGCGGAAGAGCAGCGGGAGCGCGAAGAAAACGAAAGAAGACTGTTCCAAGCCGAACAAGAGCGCCAGGAGGCTGAGCGCCAAAGAGAACTGGCCGAGGCCGAGGCAGCCGAGGCCGAGCGACGCCTCTTCGAGGCTGAAAAGCAACGGGAACTCGACCAGGCAGCCGAAGAAGAACAGGCTCGCCAGGATGCGGAAATCGTGGAGCGACTTCTGGCGGCCGAAAGAGAACTTAACATGAGCGCCACCGAGAGCGAGTTGGAGGAGGATGTGGTTCTGGCCGAGCAAAGCCGACGGCTCATCTCCAGTAAACAGGACCTGGAGCAGAAGCAGAGGATGATCGAGGAGAACGCCAGAAGATTCCTGGAGGCCGAGGAGGAGATGGTGATGCTGCAGCAGCGCCAGTTGCAGGCCAACCGGAGCAAGGAGGAGGAAGACGAGTACGCCGGAATGGAGCCCGTAGAGGAGGCGCCATGTGTGAAAAAGATACTGCCGCCCCGTTTCGAGGAACCCGAAGTAGAGGAGCCACTGGTGGTGCAGAAAGTCAAAACCCAGTTTGGTCAAGGCAGCGGCTCTGAAGATGGGTACCTGGTCAAGTCCAAAACCCTCAACTTCCCGGGCGTCTCCGATGAGGGATCCTCCGTGGAGCCCAATTCCAGCCAAAAGTCCTCGTTCAGCACCCAGCTCTCTGACGAAATCAATCGAGCCGGAGAGCGACCCGAACCGGAGGGAGAGGATCAGGTATCCGATGTGCAGTACACCGAGGACTATCTACGATCCCTAGACGGAATCAAGAATCGTCCTTTGGTCCGAGAGGATGGCTCGGGAAGGCGAAGAGCCTTTAAGAAGCGTCGTTCTAGTGGCAGCTCCAACTCATCGCGTGACTCACGTGCCTCACGTGACGAGGAGTTGAAGATGTTCACCTCGCTGGAGGAGGAGGAGCTCCGACATGGCGACCGGGAGGACTACAATCCCATCAAGTACACCAGTGAGCCCACCCTGAAGGTCAAGCAGCACCATCGCCGCCACAAGCGGAGTCCGGCCAAGGATGTGAAGCCACCGCCGGAGGCCAGTGGCTCCCTGGAGATGCTCGGCGAGGAGAGCACCAATCCTTGGGGCGAGGTGGTACCGGAACACTACAAGGACACTGAGTTCTGGAAGCGGGAAAAGGCCTTGTCCATCGACGAGGAGGGAGTGGAGCTGGAAAAGTCCACCCGGGGGGAGGAGGTAGAGGACGAAGCCACCAACGAACCAAAATCATCGTCCTTTGAGGAGGCCACAGAGGCGCAGAACGAGCAGGCGGTGGAAGCTTTAAAGAACCAACACTCTAAGGAGCAGGCGGTGAGTAAGTGGTGGTATCCTTCAAGGATCTTTATCGATTGTTTACTGTGTTTAGGAAAAAGAATCGGAGAAGGACACCTCGCAGGCAGCGGATAACAGCGACAGCAACAAAGCCAATGTAAGTGCGTAGGTCAGCCAGCCAAATCCAGCTCCAGCTCATTCCTCCATCCTAGTCCTTGATCCTTTGAACCCCTCTGCCGCTCTGTATCCTCTTCTAACTGCTTCGCTTCTTTGCTTTTCATAATCTGCTACCGCTACCGCTACCGCTACCGCTTCCGCTTGCATCCTACCACCCTTGCTTTCACCCCCTCAGCTGCAAACCTCGTCTGCCACGGAGGAGCAGAGGGGTGGCTCACCTGGCCTGCGTCGCAGTCCCCGCATCGACGAGATGGATCACTACGAGGAGCGTTGGTCCGCCAACCAGGAACAACCACCGGAGCAGCCTCCGCCGGGAGCGCCCACCATCAATATCCACCAGCCACCGGATACGGCACCTTGGCGGGATGAGCACGGACTCCTCATGGAGGGGCTCAGCGATTTTTATGACTTCACAGCCTCCGTCAACCCCTCCAGATCCCGATCGACTTCAAGAAATCCCTCTCCAGTGCCCAAGAACGTGGCCAATCTCATGGATGTGGATGCGGAAAAATCCCTGGAGGTGTACGACGATACCCAGGAAGGCGTAGTGGCGGGAGAGCTGAACTGCGAGTCTGTCCTCCAACTATTGGAATCCAATTTAAATGAAAATGATTCCCAGGAAAACCAAATCCAAGTCCATAACGTGGCTGATGATGCCAGAAATGGCAATGAGGTTGTCCCAATGATATACGAGACTTTGGAAGCTCCCCGGGAGGAAAGAGGCCGATCCCGATCACGTTCTCGTTCCCGTTCCCCTCTTCCCACCTCGGAGAATCTTGAGAGGAGCATCAGTAAACGCAGGGAGAGATTGATCAAGCAGAATGATGACCTGGCAGAGCGGTTGTCCCACTCTGGCTCGGAAGGCGCCATGGAGATCGAAACTAACGGCAATGGCAGGACAAGTCCCCAGTCAGAAGAGACTCTTCCCCAGCCCGTGATTGAAATTAATGAAATGGCAGATGCCCCCATGGAGGATCTGGAAACGACACCCGAACAGATGCTCCTCTTTGTGGAGACTTTGAGAGCCGAGAGGTGTGCGCGTTCCCATTCACGATCCCGCTCTAGGTCACCTCTGCCCACGTCGGATAACATTGAGAAGAGCTTGGAGAGTCGTCGATTGAAACGCATCCAACACAATGATGAAATCTTCGAGAAGCTCCACCTCCAACAGCAATCGCCAGAGATTATCGTGGAGTCTGCAGCTCCCCCCATGTCACCAGAGATTATAGTCGAAGCAGCATCCCCAACAGGATCTCCTCCAGCTCCTCCCTTGCCCATGATATCCATTGAAATTGTGGAGCCACCTCCCGAGGAGGAAGCAGAGCCTGAAGATACTCCGGAAAGCATGGCTAGGTTGTTTGAGCAACTGCGTCTCAACCGAGTCCGCTCCCATTCGCGATCCCGCTCTCGGTCTCCTCTGCCCACAGCCGCCAATTTGGAACACAGTCTCCAGAAGCGGCGGGAAAAGCTGATTGCCCAGAATGATCAGTTCTTCGAGGTCCTCCAGGAGAGAGCTAGGACTCCGGAACCAGAAGCACGCCTAACAGTCGAATATGTTTACGAATTCGTTCAGGAGACGGAGGAGTCCACTGTTGAGACCCGTGACATGCGCTCCTTGTCACCTTCGCGGTCCAGATCCAAGTCACCCTGCCGCTCGCGCTCCAAGTCGCTGGATCCGGAGGCTGATGACTTCCACTTGATGCTCAACCTGGAGGGCAGTGAGCTGCGAACTCTCCGGAAGAATAGCGAGGAAGTGGAGAGCGTGTTGGCCTCCAGTGTTAAGCAAAGGGAGGTGGACTTGGAGGCCCTGGAGAAGCTGCACAACGCCCAGGAGGAAATCGAGCTGCGAGTCCTCAGTCCCACAGCTTCTGAGCTGGAACGGGTGGTTGAAATGACCAAGGATATACCGGACCTGGAACGCACAGTTTCCGAGGTGGCCCAGGACCTGCAGGACGAACTGATGGCCAGTGGCTTTAAGCGCTCCACTTATGTAGGAGAGTCAATGGACCTGGGAAGCGATCAGTTCAAAGATCTGCGACGCCAAGCTGCTGATTTTAAGAGATCCCGGAGTCCTTCGCCCGGATTGAGTTTCGAAGAGGCCCGGGAACAGGCAGCTGTCCAAAGGGAGCTGCAAGCCGCCATTCTGGACTCCCTGACCGAAAACCGTTTGGGAGCCAAGCCAAAGACCTACTCCGAGGAGAGATCGGTTCAGTCCCAGGAAATGTCACCCACCAAGTTGGACGATCTGCGTCACCGCACCGCCGAGTTCCAGAGATCTCGGAGCCAGAGTCGCTCGCCCCTCAGGGAAGATGAACTCAACCAACTCAAGGACATTGAGGCCGAGGCAGCCAAGCGGGAGCTGCAGGATCAGTTGCTGGACAAGCTGGCCGCTTCGAGCATCAACTTTGAGAACTTTTCGCGGAATCTGAATGCCGATTTCCTGGACAGCGAGCGTCGGGCTTCGGATTCAGCTTTGATGAGTGAACTGGAGCCGGAGGAGTACCACCACTTCCGTCGCTATTCACTGGCCCAGGAGCAGCCTGTGGAGGAGTATCCTAGCGACGACTATGTTTATATTTCTCAGATCGAGGTACGCACATTGACGGGCACCAGAACCTGGTTGAAGGAGGACTTCTATGTCCAGGAGCCGGATGACTTTGTGGGCTCCAAGAACGACATGGTGGATCAAGAGTCATGGGCCAGAGCTGTCTTGGCAGCCGAGGCTGAGGCAGCAGAATTCGACTCCACCAATGCCATCTACAGATACGATATAGTCGGAGACCACGAGAATCTCGACCAGGAGCGGAGTAGCTCCAACGAGAGCGATGATAGGCAGACAGTGGTGGAGATAGACGACGAAGACGACTACGAGTTCGAACTGGATGAAGGGATCTCGGATAACAATGAACGCACCCAGCCCACGGATGAGTCCCATCACGATACCTCCGAGTGCGAGGAAGCGGAACGGAATACTGATCGTTATGCCAATCGGAGAGCTCAGGATTGGGAGGAGGTGGACGACGTGGAGGACTTCTTGGATTACGGCCTGGATGATGGCGCTGTAGGCGGGGCCACTCCCTACTCAGACCCGGATTCCTTCATTGAACAAATCTACAACGATGCCATAAAGAACAGAAAACAGTCGGGCATCCTGAGGGAGTACGAGACTATGGTTCAGGAGCAACTCCCGTCGGATACCAGCGAGTCGGAGAAGGAAAAGTCCGGCTCGGAAAGTGAACGGTATGCCCTTTGGGCCAAAACCAGGGAGCTGGAGAGGTCCAGTTCCTCCAATCGGCATGCCGATGTGGACATTGCTTTGGGACTGGTTCCGGAAAACGATCGCAGGGAGTCGGAAATGCGGTACTTGGGGGATGCCCATGTGGCTGCCCGGCAATCCACGAGGCTGCGAACTCGCTACGGCTATAATCCCAAGCTGGAAGTCGGTGCTGTAGAAGATGACATCGAGGTGGACTTAAATTACAAACCAAAACGGGAATACAATTGGCGGAAGAACTTCCGCCTCGACGATAATGACGAAGTGGAAAACAATGGAACGGAGAATGACAATGGAGATGAAATGAATGAAGATATTGGAGATCAGTTGGAGGAATCAGACCTCCGAGGTCCTGCAGAAGAACAAGAACAAAACGAGCATCCATATAATTACGAAGAAAACGGAGATGTCAATGGTGAGCCAGTCGATCTTCGTCGTTATAGTCTGGGAGGGGAAAGTATCACCCTTTTTAGTCGCAGTCCAGTTCGTGAATTACTCCCAGATGTACCCGAGGAGCTGCCTCAAGATGAAGAGCCTCCCAAAGAATATCCTGAAGAAGCAGCTGCTGTAGAAGAACCACCCATGGAGAAGCCCAAAAAGAAGAAGAGCAAGAAGAAGCTCCGAAAAGGATCTAAAACAGAAGAAGAGCTCAGAGATGACAACGATTCAGATACACAAGCGGGATACTTCCGAAGAAACGATGATCCTGAGATGGCAGAGCCTCCGAAAAGAAAGTCCCGATCCCGTCGTAGCTCCAAGAGCAGCCTAACCAACGAGGATGGTAATGGACTCTTCTCGCCCAGAAGTAGTCTGGCCTTTGTGGGAGAAACTCTGGAGGGCATAGCAGAAATGGACACCCAGGATCGCGACGAGGGCCAAACATCACCCAAGAAGAAGACCAAGAAACGCAAGAAGGCTTCCACAAAAGAAACTAAAGAAGAGACCAGAGAAGAAATCCCACCACCTTTCCCAGAAGACTCCCACCTAGATATGGCTCTAGCAGCAGCTCTGGCAGAGATAGCCCCCGTTTCCGTATCCACGAACTTAACTCCAGAATCCACCCAGCAGAACCTACTTTCAATTGTGAGTGCCGGGCATAGTGTATGCATGACGCCGGCATCGTCGATCGAGGAGATTGGAGATTCTCCAACGGACACAAATGTCGCGGAGGTGGCTGCTGTGGTGCCCGCCCGATCCGTGGTGGACACCTTCGATATCCTGAAAGACGCCAACTTCTATCCGCTTTTCTAGAACAGCGCTTGGTTCGATCACTAACCCCACTCTATCACCCATTTGAATGACTCTCTAAATATTTTTGTTTTATAGACATGTTCATAAGCCAAGTCACGTCAAGCCCAGCACAATTCAGTCCAGTCTAAGCCAATATCCACAAAAACCGAGCACGCTGTACACGAAATCAGACCCAGTTCCAGAATCTTGCCCAGAATGCCCAGCAACCAGTATCCAGCATCCAGCATCCGCTCCTCTGACTGAGGGATCGATATCCTTGATCCCGCTCTGTATAAACTATGTATTATACTAACGAACCGCAAACTATAAAAATGAACCCAAGAATCATCGAACGATTGAAGGATTGTTTACCTTAGCTGTTAGTTTATTTAACGATTTTGTCTTAATAAAAAAAAAAAAAACACAAAAAAAAAACAATGAATGCCGAGAATAAATGCCAACTGAATAAATGAAGAAAACATTTGGTTGTACACTGGCTGCTAAAAATATCACCACCCATACACCCCACCCGAGTTTGTATCTGCGGTTTGTGCCAATTCTGCATCCACCAACGAAATACTCGGGCATTGAGATCATTCATGCCGCGGCACTGTTGTCATCCATCCATGGGTGCACCGCCAAGTGCACTGACACCCACAGGGGAGGACAGAGCGTATTGGGAGGTATAAGACCCATAAATCGTCCCACAA
Source organism: Drosophila bipectinata (assembly GCF_030179905.1). Taxonomy (NCBI): domain Eukaryota; kingdom Metazoa; phylum Arthropoda; class Insecta; order Diptera; family Drosophilidae; genus Drosophila; species Drosophila bipectinata. The sequence goes on from NC_091738.1 coordinate 7,023,213, forward strand.
TTACCCATATACACACATCTGTATCTATATAGCCGGTGTATATGCGGTGTATGTTGGCCCAATTTGCATTTTGGCTCCTTTCCCTCGAACATGATGTCATCGTTCTGACACACGAGTCTTACCAATGAGCCCGTTGACGGGCCAACACATAAATCCCGATGCAAATCGTTTACCATCTAGATTTACTCGATTTTTAATGCTCTTGTCAGTCTGGCAAATAAGCCAAAACATAAACCGTCTGTCTTTCAGGGGTCTTATGTCGGAATAATACGATCTAAGGTCAGGGCTAAATGGCATTAAGTTTGGCCAAGAGTTTGGTCGAAGGAAAATATGTGGGAGCTCCTATATTAAAATAAAGCTAGTTAGATTAGTTGGATATTCTTAAAAAATGATATATTATAGATAAAAAATATCAAAGAATCATTCCATACTCAAATATTCTTGAATAAATATTAATCTTCAACAATTAATAAATGAATAAAACTCGAACTACAAGAAACCTCAAAGTAATCATAAGAATATGGAATACCACCATCCCGAAAAGTATGCTACATAAATCAGCAAACCAGAAACCATTTTGTTTGCTCTTGGACTCTTTCCTCTTTCTAAGGAAAATACATCTTGTTTGTGAAAGTGTTCTTTGCGGTGAAATGCTGCTGTCATATTTTATATGTCGTATCTTTAGTCAAATTACGCTAAAGCCGGCCACTGAAAGGCGACAAAGGTTCGCAAAGATAACAAATTATTTTCGCGACTGTCAGTCGGCCCCAAAAATGGGGGAAATTGGAAATGAAAAATTCCCAAAATATTTATGACAGGCCAACAGGAAAGTGTGTCACTCGAGTGATTTGTTTACGCAGCTCACTTGGCTTTGTCCACCACCCATCTTGTCCACCTCTACCCGGGGTCTAAACGGACCATTTGGAATATCTATCTATCTGTATAATTGTCTATCTGTGTCTGTAAAACTAATTACGTAATTCAGCGTATACAGCAAATAAATGTACTTGTATCTCTCCGAACTTGCGTTAGAGCCACAGGCAAACAAACGCGGCCAAAACGTTGCCAAAAAGTCGTATTCAATAGTTTCGTCTTTGACATGAATTCATTTTTCTTACGGGGCACACTTAAAAGCCTGCGGTTTTATTTTCTTTCATATTTCTCCAACGTTTCCCCCCAGAAACCCCTTCTTCAGATACAAAGTACTTGTAGAAAATACATACATATTTTTCTAGCTGCGGGAAATGCTATTTGCCTCAAATAATTTTTTTGGGAAAATTCACTTGAAAATTGTGCGTTCAGCTGCTGGTAAATGAATTTTTCTTATTCAGTGTCAGTTAAATGAAACACCTTTCTCCTGCGCCAGCAAACATTCCCAAAAATACATTCGAGAGTCATCAATTTCATGCATTTCTTTTCAGTTCAGTATTTTTTCTCAATAATTTTCAAATAACATGACTTAATTTGATTTGCTTGGACCAAATGAAAAGACAAATTAAAATCAGCAGCTGTTTTTCGGTGTCATCTAGAGAGCCAAACAAACTTAAACTTGAACTTATAGGCACTGCCGACCCCCCACAGATCGACATCAAGTATCCGCCCCTCTTGATTACACAGAATTGGCATGTCTTGTCGCTTTTTTGCATTTGGCACTCAATAAAAAATACGAATATACGTTGGAAAATATACGACTGGCCTGGCTATATGTGTGGTATTATTTATATATAAATTTATGACCCAATTAACGCCTAAACGCCTGCGTGAAAAACGCCAAATAACCGCCGCGGCGTCAGAAAAAAAAAAAAAACTTTTTATCAAAGATTTGCAAAATGCAGCTTATTTTTAGAGCAACGCGGAGATTGCATTACACTCGGCTCCAATGCTGTTGCAGTTGTTGTTGCAGTTGTGTCTGTGGCAGAAATAGTTGGGGCAACAACTAATAAATATGCACATGCAATGCATTATTTTATGTACACGAACATGCACTTGATAGATAGAAAATATATATGTATATATCTGAGGTCTGGAATGGCCCACTTAAAAATTTTGGACCATGTTTATTATTTCAATTTTTTGTTTTGAAAGAAATTATACTTCCTTGACCTTCACCGGAAAATTTATGTTGTATTTATTTGGTTTTATTCCCCTTTAGCCCATAAATTCCCATCACGGCAGTGAATCAGTTTACATCAGAATTGTGAACAATAAGATTTTCAAACAATAATTTTTTGTTTATTTTGAGTTTTGATATGTCTTGTAATTCTCTGGGGGATAGGCTTGTGGCCTTGTTAATTGCTTTCTACCACTGAACTGTCACTTTGGCTATTTGTACTTGCCCACCTTGATGGCCGACTACTGCCCTTAGGTGTCGCCACCATTTGTCTAATGGAAGTTTGTTCTGCTTTTTCGTTCACAAACATTGGTTATTAATTGGGCTAAAATATATTATATATTATATGCCGAAAACAGGCGTCGAAATTAATGGCGAACCAGATTGATGAGGTCACTTCGAAAGAGTGTTCTGCTAATGGGCTATAATCTATGCTGATAGATCCATCAAATGTCAGAATGTCAGAGAGATTCATGAAATAATATTAACTTTTTCTTATAGACTTGTTTGTGTACGAAATTACACAATCTTTGGAATTATTTGGGCTATTTGCCGGCACACCTGTTGGTTGCCGTTTCAGTAAACACACGACCCCTCATTGGCATTTCAATTCCAATGATGTCTGTTTGCCGAATGGTGTAATTTTTGAAAATCAAGGAATGCGCCAATAAATTCCATATATTAAATACCATTACGCTAATATATGGATAGCTTGGAACCCACGCAGATCCCACAAGATCAATTGGAAATATTTTCTATATGGAATTCAAAGAGTATGGTACGGGTGCGATAAGTAAATGCCAGACTTGGATCATCATTTTGGTTTTAATTCAATATTTATGCTTCATTTGTGGAGGGATTCTGTGCTGTGCTGGGCAGTGTTCGAAGAAAGAGAAAATTTTGAATTTTCAAATTTCGAGAGTTCCAAGAGTGTGTGTGTGAGTTTGTGAGAGTGTTCCGACTTGTGTGTCGTGTGCACAAGCGCCAGCAACAACTAAGACCCATAAGGAAAAAACACACTACATCGCTTTCTGTCGAGGGGTAGGAGCAGGGGGTAAAGAAAATTGAAAATTTTTCAAAAACCCCTGACAAGCCATTCCGGTTGGCAAGGGACGAGGGGTCATCGGGGGCTGCCACACCCCTGTGACCGGCAGACGGGACAGGCAGGTGTGCCACCCAGCCACCCACACCTCTTGGCACCTGAAATGCGTTCGCTTCGATTTTTCAATTATTATTTTTAGCGCGAAAAACGCGCAAGAAATATTGCACACAAATTGGCCAAAAATCATTGAAGAAATTGGACAATTTTTTGGGTAAAGATTCAATAATGCTGTTAATTATTGGCGATATTTACATTGTCCACCGCAATATTTCAAAACGCCTGCCTTGGTTCTGGTTCTACCACACCATATATCTCGCTTCCCCTCTTTCTCTATATCTCTCTGGGGGAAAATCTCTAGAGACGGCGATAGTGGTACGCTACGCTCTTCTACTCTCCGAGATTTTATTTTTACACTTGGCGGTGGCGAAACTAGATACAGAGATACAAAGATACAGAGCGGTGCAGCACAGCATCTCGAGCATTTCGAGCATTTCAAAAACATTTTCGAAAGCATTGCGCCAGTTGAGATCCCGACTCGGCAAAGTTCATAACGTTCTGGACCTCGATCGAATCGAAATCAACGCGTTCGCTATACAAAAACCACATAAAAACTATACAAATATATACACACGCTCAGCCAGAACACGCAGATACAGATACAAATACACGCATCCACAAGATACTATAATAATAATAGAAAGTTCAGTCGGTCGCGATGGCGGACGTGGAAATTATGCAAACCGTGCAAACGGAAGTGAAGAAAACGAAAAAGGTCAAGAAGACATCGAAGCGTCGCGAATCCGAGGTCCAGATCAGCGAGGTCGAGGTGGACGCCACCATCGAGGAAAGGGGGTAGGTGACCTGTGTCATGTGTGTCCCAAGCACAGTTTTGTGGCAGTTCGTAAACGATGTTTTCCACTTTCCATTCAAATCATTCAAAATTCAACAAATTCCTTGTTTTAAATTCTCAAAAAAAACACCCAACATTTTCCAAAATCAGAATCACTCTGTTTAATATCCAAATATGAACTCTCGCATTTCGAACTTTTACAAAACGACACACGTTACTACTCTACTTTCCTCGGCCAAAATGTTTACTAAAAGGTATCCACCAAGTCTATTTAAGCCAAACAAACCGAAAACCACCCAAAGTGCCACAAAAAAACAATCTAACATGAAACAAAATTACACTGAACCACACAACAATTGGATCACAAATATATGTTAAATACACACCTCTAAAATATATATGTGTTATGTCCTTTTTTTTCTGAAACCCTCAACCCTTTTTATAAAAAAAAATGTGAAATGTGACTTTCTATATATCCAATATCCCCGATGTGCTTGCAGTTAATTTTCAGTGGCGAGTACACAAAAGCCATGGACAAGGACTGGCACTCCGGACACTTCTGCTGCTGGCAGTGCGACGAGAGCCTCACCGGACAGCGTTACGTCATCCGGGACGACCATCCGTACTGCATCAAGTGCTACGAGAACGTGTTCGCCAATACGTGCGAGGAGTGCAGCAAGATCATTGGCATCGACTCGAAGGTGAGTGCACTGGAAATAAAAATGATCAGGACCCATAAACTGATCGTAAACCGTATTTATGGCCATATGTGGGCAGTCAAAGCATTTAATAACCATAAAGTAGGGCACACAGATATAGCAGCAACTCTCCGAAGAGTAAGTAGCCCGCACTTCCACTTCCATTGACAAAAACCAGTTTCGGGTGCAGCCTATAAAACCACAAATTTAAATCAATAAACATTCAAAATCTCAAATCAAAACTTTGATTACAACAGATTACCAAAAAAAATATTGATTTTTAATATCGAGTTTATGTCTGGCTCGTGTGCCTCTATTTTATGGCTATTTTACGATCGTCGTGTTTCTTTTTATGTGGTTTTTATGTGTCTAGTCGTAATTTTAATCATAATATTAAAAATAGATCGAAAAATGCAAGACACAAGAATGCAGTGTCTCATATTAGGTAATGGTCCGTGAATTATTTTCACAAATTAGCCAAATAACCTTGCTCCTAATAGGTAATTGTCTGTAGGGATTAGAAATAAATCTTAAATATATTTAACAAGATGTGTCATCTTAAAGAGGAACTTTTCTAGAATAATTTTTAATTAGGATCAATTGTTTTCTAAGTTAGACAAAAGCATCTACAATCATATTTTTAGTAGGTATCTCAGGTATACTAATCATGGAAAAATTCTATAGTATCTTTCCCATCTGAAAACTATTATAATTTTTTGTTTATAAATAGATCAGACTTCCATATCCATTAAAATAAATTGATCTTTGAAGTCCATAAGGTAGTCCCTTTTCAAAAACAAACCATAAAGCCAAACATTCACCGGAATCCATCATTTCTTTCCAGGATCTTTCCTACAAAGACAAGCACTGGCATGAGGCATGCTTTTTGTGCTTCAAGTGCCATCTGTCTCTGGTGGACAAGCAGTTTGGAGCCAAGGCGGATAAGATCTATTGCGGCAACTGCTACGATGCCCAGTTCGCGTCCCGCTGCGATGGTTGTGGCGAAGTTTTTCGCGCAGGTAAGAGGAAACTAGGCCTATATCTAACAACTCACATTTTGTTGCATACTTATGGGCGGTTTCTGAAAAATGGCAGCCCTAGCCATAAGAAAAATGGTTTCCGGGTGGAATTCAAGTTCTTCTTGTTACTGTTAGTTCCTCCTAATTGTTAACTGATACATGGAAAATGATCAGGAGCTCAGAGTGGGGCTGAAAACTGGTTCACCGCAGGTGGATAGGCAGTGGCATCCATGGCCTATCTCAGATACTTGATCAATTTATTAAACCAAAGCCGGGGAATTAATTGCTTTGGCTGGAGTAGGTTGGTTTTCTGGTAAATTAGAGTGGACTTTGAGGATTTAAAATATAAATCTCTGAAGTTTCATGTATTCTATTTAATTTGAAAATAAATGATTAAATTAAAAAGTTAAAGCAGACAATTAGTTTTTAATTTATAAACATTTAGAGTATAAAGTCCATCTTGGAAGTTTATCTTCCCGCAAATGAACTTGCCACACTCGAGTGCTTCCAGTTTTAAGATGCTAAGATACGAACGCTGCAGCGGTGAGTTGCTTACGTAAGTGCGTTGCTGACTGACTGAACTGCAAGTTCATTGTCACCTGTGTTCGGACTCTTAATGAAACAGACCAACAAACAAACAATGCAACCCACGCCAGACCCTGAACCCGCTCTCGAGAAACTCCCCTCCTCCGGCCGATCCCTGCCTCCTTTTGAGACAAGGTGTCTGCTGTTGCCCCGCTTTCAATTGTAGCGCAAATAAATATGACAGAAAAGCAAATACTGTCCCCACAAACGGAATGAAATAAAAATACGTTGTACTCTGAGTGATAAATTTATGGCTGATAAATGCCGCAGATCAGTTCCGAGCGAGTAAAATATATGTAGAAACACCAACACCCGAGATCTGATCACCCGAGATCCCATCCGACACCCCTCGGCACATTCCAAATTTGGCCAAAACGTTGAAGGGGCCGTGACACTTTCGCGTTAACATTAACGCAAGGTTGCCAACCACGCGTCGCTGCCAATTACGTGTAGAACAGGCCAGAAACAGCGGCAGTAAATAATATTGCCCGCCAATACTTGACTGTTGATTTTTCCTGCACTTTGCAAAAAGTTATTTCAATGTCAACATCCCACACACCGTGCGCTCGGATTGAGATATTCTGTTGTTTGTCAAAGGTGGATCCCGGGTTGACGGACTAATTTGGTCGGTCCGACTAGCTAATCATCTTATCAAGTGCATACTAAATACTCGCCAATTAAAAATCCTTTTTAAGATTTTTTTTATCTCTTAGAATAAATTGTATAAAACCCATCAGGCCACGAGTCAAGCACCAGATATATTCCGATTTTAGGATTTAATTTTTTTGTTGGCTCCCCCCCTTGATTTGTGGCTTTTAAATTGCCTTGCTTGGGATTCATTAGAATGAAAAATGATTATTATGCTGCTTTCGGGGGCGGAGGTGCGCCTGAAATTGCGAATCAGCGGGTATTATTAAATAGATTTTGGCTTTTTGTTGGCACCGAGCAGACTTTCATTTTGTGGGAATTTATATATAGAATTTCAAAGAATTAATGACGAAAACAAACCAATTGCCATATGCTTTCGTGTATGTACTATGATTTTTTTATTGACTTTCAATTGATTGATTTGTGAGTAGCCGAAGCCGAGGGGGAATCCCACGCTTATTCGGCGGCTCATCCAACGCGTGTCGAACCATTTCCGTAAGGCTGGCCAATTAATCAGAGAAACGGTGCCAGCGACATTAACTTCATTCAGCCACACCATATGGGGATGGAATTTGATTAAAAAATAAACTGCAATTGCAAGCCATTTCCCATTTTAAAAAATGCTAAAATGCCACTGGGCGTTGCGGTGCAACTTCTGGGTCTAGTTGACATATCCAGAGCTAAAAGTGGGGGTATTCCTACACTGGAAAGTGCGGGTAATCTGCATAAAACAGGGGCCACAACAACACGGGTTCGTCAATCTCCCTGAACTGGCTAGGCTGGGGACTGGGTACTGGGTACTGGGGCCGGTTCCCCCTAGTCAAAATAGTTCATAATTGCCTGGCAGCGGGCGGAGATTGGCAGATTGTTGGTGTCTCTAAATGGCACCTCGACTACCTTGCTATATCTGATACTTTTTTTCTGTGCTGTTGCTGTCGTGTTTTGGAGGCAACAAGCCGATATCTTGTCGGAGGCGGCATGCAACAGGTACCGCCTCTCCAGCTCCCCCAGTAGTACTACTCATACTCTTGTTTTCACTCAAAAGTACTCAAACTAAACTCACAATGCCTTCTCTCTGGCTCTCGTATCCAAACTCCGGCATCTGTTTTTTGTTTGGGGCCCTCGGCTTTCAGACTCAAAACAGTCGAAAACCACTCGAAATCAACAAGCTTCGGCAGTCTTCGGCTGTGCTCTTACTCTCATCCATTTGAGCTGCATTTCGAGCAACATTTTTGTAACACTTCGAGCAACATTTTGTTGACTTGCCGGATTCAAAGTTTGAAAAGTTTTCGAAGCGCGCGGAATGTGCCGCGGATAGTAGAACGTGTGTGTTTTTTGTTTTCTGATCGGAACAACGTGTTGCATGCGAATCGTTTGCATTAACTTTCGATCATCTCTGGCCCATAAAGAACCATAAAGAAAAAAAAAGTATTTCCGCAGTTAATCGGCATAATTGAGAGAAGCCAGGCAGTCTCCAATTATAAACATCTTGGCTTGTTTAGAGGAACTCACCTGTAAACAATTTGTGAAAATGCAAAGTGTACCCCGGCAAGGCTTCTGTTTTCGTTGATTGTAAATTGCAATTGTTGTGCTGGACCCTATTTTGTATGTTTATTTGTAGTACCTGTCAGAGAAGCTGGCTGGCTGGCTCCCCCTTCCTGCGACCCACATTGCGTATACTTAATGTATCCTGGGCGTATACGTAACGGGCGGCCCACACACATTGCACAACAGTCGTGTTGCAGCTGCAATCGAGTGCAGCCGCCTCTGCTCAAGTTACGAGCTGAGATTTCCCAGACATTAAAATATAAAGACATATAGATAACATAAGCATGTTGGTCCAAAAGAAATTTCGTGCCGCCAAAACCGGAAACAGATTTCGGACCCATTTTGGATGCATTTAATGTCAACCGACGGCCACTTCGACGTGTTCCACATTCAAATTCGGCCCGAAATGGAAATCATGTAAAGCAAAGAAATTGAACATACTATTCAGAGACATATATGTGTGTATATTTTCACATGAATATGCACGCAATTGAGTTGCGTGGCGTTTCTTTCGATTATTATGGTTGTCATTGCAATTGAATTTCAATTGAAATTGGAACTGAAAACGAAATCGCTTGAAACTATTTAGTTCCGAGTGGTTTTCAATTGAATGCCTTAATTGCGGTCGGGTGATTAGTGAAAAGGGTGACTCAAATCATGCCCTTGGGGGACTGATGCTGGCGATCGCCTAATTAAAGATCCTATCACCTCCTCGGACAGCCACTAAAAGCACTCCCTCATGCCGATGTCATTCGTTTGTCTTATCAAAACAAAGGCCCGAAAACAAGCAAATTCAATTTCTCTTTTCACCGAATCTAAGCGGCCAATAAATCTTGGCTTTAAGCCAGTAAGCCAGCTAGCAAGCCAGCCAGCATACTGTGCCCTGCGGCGGGTCAAAGTCAAAGATCTTGTCTTCGAGAGAAAATCAAACATTGCGGTGCGGCTGCATTATTAATATTAAATGGTGGATCACTTGAACAAAATATTACTCCTATTATTGTAGGAGATTTCTTTCTGTGCATTCGCATTTGCACTCGTTTGCAATTAAAAATGCAGACCATGCACGGCTTAAGGGTTTCAATTTCTGTTTTGGTTTTCTCGGCTCGACAAATCCAACGAATCCACTTTCATTTTTACGGCTCTTGACACCCTGAATGGGCCGCGTTTAGCGTTTAGCGGGCCAATGCAAATGCCATCAATCACACCAGTCGGCGACCTGTCAATATATCATTGTCTCAATGTCTCTACACTTGACCTCAGGAGTTGATCAGCCAGTAGATAGTCATTGCTTCGGCGGCAGTGGCGTTTGTTGTAGGCGTCGTCTCTAGTCGGTTGATCTGCCCGTGGGCGATGTCTTTGGCCAATCCGCGACTGACAACTCATCACAATTAGTTATAATTATGTTAGACACTGGTCGCTATAAATAAAAGTTATTTATGCCCCGCCATTTGGGCCGCAAAAACCCATACGAATGCTGCGGTTATGAGCTGGTAACCCGAAACCTTTGGGGTCACAGTCTCGTTTTCAAAAAGACAAAGAGTTCAGCTCATCTAGCCATAAAATGATTAAAAGAGTATGAGTTAGGAGTTAAGATTTAAGGCATTTCATTTATTTAAACTTTGAGCTCTATTAGCTTCTCAAATGCCAGATTTCACATCCTTGTGTCAACGCAAATATTTGCCAGAAGCTATAGCTCAATATGTGTGGAAGCTGTGGAAGATTTTAACTCAAATTCTTGTCGATACAATAATTTCAGCAACAATACATAAATTTCCAATTAAATTGGATTTAATATTCCCGTTTAGCTGAATTACATCATCTTTAATTTGGATAGAATGTGCTTTTGAATTAGAATTCCATATTCCAATTTCCTCTTCTTACATCATCGGGTGCTGAATTTCGTACCTCTGCTGGATTTCTTTTGCATTCCTACGATATCTTAGCCGATCTTCTCCATTGTGTGGGTTTATTTCCAATAATGGGTTTAATTCCAATCCAAAAACTCTGTTCTCAGTTTCCTGTGCGCCTCCAGCTTGGACAATTTCCTGCTTCAATTTGCGCACGAGCTTCGACAAAAGATCGCTCATGAAACTCAGCAATTTTTTCGTGTTCTGCTCAGCAGTTTTTGTTGGATTTACAAAAAGTTAATTATTTAATGATTTATGATAGCCAGTTGTTGGATTTCGCCGATTTTGTTGCCGTTGTTTCATTTCCATTATAACCAATTTGGTTTTGGATTTTATTTATAAGCATTCGCTAAGTTTAATGAAACTTGTTATTTGGCAAATGATGTCATAGAGACAACGCCTTGAGATCATAGTAGATCTCTACTGCTAAGAGAGAGACTGGCCGACGCCAAATTTGTTTTCTACTTAATTCCCGAGATCGCCTTTAGATAATACTGCCCGGTCTCAACTAGTTTTTCTGGGTCTTTGATCGCCAAACTGACCCACTTCGAGCGGATGGCATCAAGGGGGCTTGGATGTTTCGTGACTTATTAAGAAAGTACTGGTATTTAACTGATGGGGAGATGGAGAAGCCTTTTGTGCCGGGGTACACTTTCCACTTGGACCCTCCCACCCACTTATTCCAAATTAATCTTCGGGTAGCCCTCAATCATGACCGACGTGGATGTGCTTAGCTCGAGGATGAAGTCGCGACTTCATCTGCAAACCAAAACCATTGGCGCTGAGAGGATCAAGAAGGCCAAGGATAACAACGAGGACATTGCCGTGCTGAGCATGTTCCTGCCCAATGCCTCCGCCGTGGAGGAGAACCGAAACTTTTATTGCCAACTGGGCGACTATTGCCGCCTCGGCGATCCGCGTGCCACCAAAGCAGGTAACTTGGACGGGCGTCTATGTTAATTAACAACGGATGAGACATCATAATTTATCAATATTATTGCTGACCGAAAACTATTCAAATTGGCCAGAAGAAAGGAACCGCCCACGGGTTCTGGGCCAGTTCCATAGCGTCATCGCATTGGCGGTGTGATGATGAGTAATGATTTGGCCATTTAGGGAAACACTCCAAGCAGCCAGACATCTAATCCAATCCATAAAAATCTAGGGTCTATTAACTTAATAAATTATGTCTGCTATACAGTTTCTTTCTTTTTATAAAATTTGAATATTTAAATTAAGAAATACAAAGGAATCGCTTTGATTTACAAGCCAAAATGATAACCATAAAGGTGATTCCATTAAAAATAATTTATATATATTTTTGACTTTCATTAGTACATCCTATTAAGCTCCAAATTAAACATAAGTAGTGTGAATATTTTTTCGAAAATTAATTTGGTTCAACAACCTTAACCTTTCTCCCATTAAAGTCATCTTATGTTCTTCAATTGTCTTGCTTGACAACCGTGAATTAAAGAATAATTTTCGGGGAACAGAATTTCCACTCAATTACCCATCCTAGGGGACTGGCTTTAACTCTTGGTTGTCTGCTTATTTTTGGCAAAAAACATTCCGAACACGCAATAAATAAAGTAAGCGAAGACATTTGTCCAAGCTCTTGAGGGCTTATATGATCCAATAAAGCGGCTATAGCCCTAAATCAAGTGGCGGCATGCCTTTTGTCTCGAGACTAGCCAAAAATTTGTGTAATTTCTGCATTAATTGTTATGAAAATGTCGAACCCCATCGGGAGGGAATTCTAGGTTTGGTTAGGGGCGTGTCAGGAGCCCCCGTTCTCCCTGAAAAAAGTTGCATGTCTGGCTGACATAACGGCGGAAAGTTTTCTGTTTCCAAATATACTTATACTTTTATATATATTGAAAATGGATTGTCTTCCATTCACTGATTGAACTCACTCTGGCCTCAATCTGTCGTTGTCTGAAATTGAGTTTTTCCCCTTTTCAGATTGATTTGATCGGATCTAGAGCTGGGTTAGTGGGTTGACAAAGTTCAAGGTTCAAGGTTCGCCGCCTACAATAGATATCCGGAAATTGATTTTTTCTATTGTTTTTTTTTCGATTGTTTTAGGTACCAAGAAGATGGAATACAAAACCAGGCAGTGGCACGAGAACTGCTTCTGTTGCTGCGTCTGCAAGACGGCCATTGGCACCAAGTCCTTCATCCCCCGGGAGCAGGAGATCTACTGCGCCGGCTGCTACGAGGAGAAGTTTGCCACACGGTGCATCAAGTGCAATAAGGTAAGGAAAAATGTTGGATTTATATGTAAATAAAGGTGACAAAGTAGTAACTTAAAATCAAGCGAAAGTGTTAAAAAACCAATAATTATCACGCAGGAAGTCAATGTTCAAAAAGTCGCATATGTACAGATTTTTTAAGTATTTTTAAAAATATGCCTCATTTATTCAAATATTTTGATACTCATATTATTATATCAATGATTCAATGAGACAGTCAGATTATAAATATTAATATTTTTATGTTTTTTAAAATATTTACTTGATGAATAATTTAGAAATTTCTAAAATATATGACTAACTTTTAAAACAGTGACTTATGAAAGAGGATCATAAGTATTTACTAAATGCATTAACCAGCTTATCTTATTTAATTTTTTTTTTTTTATCTTTTTTATATTTTAGGTCATCACCTCGGGTGGTGTTACCTACAAGAACGAGCCGTGGCATCGCGAGTGCTTCACCTGCACCCACTGCAACATCACGCTAGCCGGCCAGCGTTTCACCAGCCGGGACGAGAAGCCCTATTGTGCCGAGTGCTTTGGCGAGCTGTTTGCCAAACGCTGCACAGCCTGTGTGAAGCCCATAACAGGTTAGTTATATCTTATCTCCTATCTATATCCTCTCAGATACTAATTAAAATGATGTGTCCTTGTAGGAATTGGCGGCACACGCTTCATCTCGTTCGAGGATCGCCATTGGCATCACGATTGCTTCGTGTGTGCCAGCTGCAAAGCTAGTCTGGTGGGACGTGGTTTCATCACCGACGGACCCGACATCCTGTGTCCTGATTGTGCCAAGCAGAAGCTGATGTAAGTCCAGCACGCGGACCACATGGGGGAGAGGAAGGACGAGAGGCAGGATCAAAAGTAGCCATAAACAAATTCAACGAAATTATGGATCAAATCAGAGCAGGACGCAAGTGAATGCAAAACGATAAAGTGGAATATATATATATACATAAATGTATTAAAACGATATACAGAGAAGATAATGCCTTACACTTATATTAGAGATGAGAAGATGAGAAGTCCTATTGAATCAAAAAAGCAAATCAATTTTTGTAAAATTTCAAGTCGTTAGAATTAGCTAACTTTGCTTTATCTTCACTCGGATAGATCAGCACATCGGATTGTATAGATACTTATTATTTGTAATTGCATTTCAAAAGGCAAAATCAAAAAAGAAAAACCTAAAAAAAAAATATGAAAACAAAAAATGAAAATACTGAACCAATTGTAACTATTGTTGCCACATTGAAAAATGTATGTTTATTTATTTATTTTAAGTTTTAACCAAGCGACGTGTCAGAAAGAAAGATGAAAGTTTCCTAACCGCGGGTTTCAGTTCTAAACAGTTCTATTGTATTAAATAGCACACGATTTTGTTCGATTTTGATGGTTTGTCAATTAAAAAACGCAACAAAAATGCCACACAATCGCCAACACACAGATACACACATGTCCTAGCAATATAATTGTTTAGTTTATATTATTTTCTTTTTGATTTATTGTCCTACTTCTTATGTTAGAGACTTTGCTTACTTAAAGCACTAAATACACAGACACCACACACCCACACAAACACACAAATAATAATGATAATTGCGACACAACATTATATCAATGTCCTTAACTATTTAATGAAATTCAATCTAAATAAATTAATAAATTATCAAAAATTGTATTTCTTTTATTATATGGGAAAGTGGAATTCTCAGAATAAGTTCAAGTTCAAAAGTGGCCGTTAGAGCTTTAATGGCCAGATAGTCGAAATTTATGGGCAAGCTTATTGATAGGTTGCCAGACTGTTGGATAAAGTTGGCTAAAGACGGAAGTCTGAATTTGAAAAATTGAAAATAAATAGATAACACTGATAAACCTCCATTAAAGCCCCCTTACATATGGATTTTACTCTTATATATTCCAACAAAACTCCAAAATGAGAGAAAGAAAAGAAACCTCCTTCCAAAAAAACAGCACTTGAACCAACAAGTTTTTTGACACATATTTCATTCTGTAATGACAACAAAAATTCTGTAAATAAGCTACAAAGAGTAAAAACGCAGAGGTATCGACCCTTGGAATGTCTCTCCAGAAAATATAACACTTTCACTCCCAGGTACCTCCGATGATATTGGCAATATGCCTGAGTTTCGGGGCCAAGTGAAGAATAATATAACAGAAAATTTACAAATAAATGCAAATAAGTAACTCAAACAGCCGAAATGGCTCAAAAACCAAAGCGCAGCGAGTGCTCGGGGCACGTCTGGATGTTGGCCATGTGCCAAGCTCTTGGCCAAACCGAGTCCAAAGCCAAACAAAGGTAAATACACAAACGGCACTCAATTACACTCAAAAAACGTACGGAAAACGGTCAAAAAATGTATGTGAAAAAGCGCAGCAGTTGGAATAAGTTCGTTGGCCAAGGCGAAGCCAAAATTAGTGCAACCTCGGACCAGGGCCAGAGTGGATCAACGGGACAGAAACAATCACGCCAGAAAGCTAGACAGTGATGCAGTTGCTCCACATATCGATGGGATGGGTTCTGGGACTAGGGCTGTTCTTCTCAGTTCTGGAAGCAGCCATCCTTCCCTTGACTTTGATCCAGGAAGCGGAAGTTGCAACGCCTATGGATACGGAGAAATTTGGATACCTCGAAGTGAAGCCTAATGGGTCACTAATTCTCCGGAGAGCCCCAAACCAAAGTGGTAGTAATCTCCAAAATCTCCTCATGCTCCGAGGAGTCCTACAAGCCCTTAAGATAAGTCCTACAAAGATATCGGAAGCTGGAGGCGAAACCCAAGTGGCTTTAAAACTCTATGGTGATGGGGTGGAGCTCAAGTTTCCACCTTTCCTGGAGAATGTCATCCAGCGTATTCAGACCTACTTCTCTGTATATCGCTACACGGACACCAGTAAGCCCAATTTTCAAAGGAAAGAGAATACAACCATATCTGAGCCAGAAGAAGATCCAGTGATCGAAACTACTTTGAAACCTGAAGAGGATTCCGATGAACTAACGTCCATCGGAGAACAGGATGCTTATATTACAGTGGGCGAGGATTCTCATTAGGGGCATAGTTTCTTCATTTAATATTTCATCGCTCTATTTATTCCATTAATTGTCCACCATAGTTTATAGTAATTTAATAAAAGTTACCGTATTCAAAACGGTGTGTGATCGCCTCCACCCTCACTGGATATTTGGACACGTTCCGGGGGTCACTTGGTATTCATTGCCATAGTTTTGGGCAAAATTTATGATCTTATTTACACAACTGTGTAATATGTGCAATATTTTTGGGGAATTTACTGGACTGCGTAAGAAACTATTCGCACTTTTTGAGGGTCAGTGTTGTTGTGTAATAAAATAATTATAAATATTAGGAGAAAAAGTTAGTACTACTAACATGGAAGTACCATAATAAGGTCTATCTTAAAAGATTTCTCCAAAGATATTCCTATAAATGAGCATGTTTTTAAACGTAAAACTGAAACCATAAAAGAAATCCTAAAAAATCTAATCAATATGAAAAAATACTATAATCTTAACATCTTTATTTAAAACTCATAAAAAGTATCAGTTCTCTGGAGTAATAATTTTCCCCGTAAAAAGTTCTCTGGAAACTTTTCCATTTTTCCATGCCACAGACCTACAATCCAAGATGAAAATTTTTTTTTATACATTTTACATTCACTTTTTTATTGTTCTGTTTTACGTTTTCAATGTTATGGTTAATGAATATGTAATGATGATGATGAATACGAACGTTTCGTGATGATAATTATGAACGAATGAATGTCTCTTTCTTGCTTCGCTTCTGTTTGTTAATTAATGTCTGGAAAATGGAAAATGCGGATGCTCTTGTGTCTTGTGATTGTTAGTAACTAAACATACGGTTGTGGGTGGGTGTGTGTGTGTGGTGTGGGAGGATACCCCTTGGCGAGGTCCGATCTGGGTCGAACCAGGCCAGTAATATTATTCAGTCGAAGAACCAAAGCTACCCAAATAGGTTGAGATACATAGATACAGTGATTCCAGTTAACTAAGCCTGTGGCAAAATGGCATCGGCAATAATCTCGGCAGGTTGCGCCGGCTGGATCTGTTGGATCTGCTGCTGCTCCTGCTTGGGCTGCTCGGCCAGGAGCGGCTCAGTGGAGGGTATGGTCTTGGTTAAGAGCTCGGCAGCAGGAGCAGCCGGAATCGTCTTAATCAAGGGCTCCTCCTGGGGCTGTAACTTGACTGCAATGGAAAATATATTTTTTTTTTTTATTAAATTAAACAACTAATTATGTAAGTGTTAACTCACTCTCTTCCTTAATCTGCTCCTTGGCCAACTCAGCACTTTGAAGCTCCTGCTTAATGGCATTGCTCTCCAGAAGACGTCCTGCAATCTCAGCCTTTGGCTCTTGAAGGGCTTCGGCAATAGGCTGCTTTGTTTCCTGGATGGGCTGCTCCAAGGGCTGTTCCTTCAGCAGAGGCTGGGGCTGTTCCTTCAGAAGAGGCTGCTCCTTCAACAAGGCTTGAGGCTGAATCTCCGGCTGGATCTCTGCCTGAGCCTGGGGCTGCAGCGGCAGTTCCTCCTTGATGGCCACAATCTGCTTCAGGGCTTGGGGCTCGGCTGCAGTCTGCTCCGCCGCCTGCTCTGCCTGCTCAGCCAGCTGAGGTTCCTGGATGCTACGGGCCCTGATGGCCGAAATGGGCCAGGTGTAGACCGGAGTATGCACCACATCTACCACTGGGGTGTGGAAGACCTGCGGCAGGCTATAGAAGTGTCTGGCCTCAGGCGCCGGAATCAGGGGCTGAGTGTTGGCCGGAGTCTCGATCAGTTGAATCTTTTCCTCGGTCTTCAGGAGCTGCTCCTCCTTCTTGGATCCACTGGGCGGGAACAGGCTGGGGAAGAAGTTGGCACCTGTGGAGGCTGCCGCAGCGGCCGCTTCTCCAAACTGGCCACTTACAATCTCGACGCCCTGCTGAGCCTGCTGCTGGATCTGGTTGATGTTCTCCTGCACGCCCTCCCACTGCTGCTTGGTGGCCGGAGCACCGTCCGCTCTGCCAGAGCCCACAGATTCGACCACCGGAGCCACCTGGGCAGCAGTTCCAGCCGGGACATAGACAATCGTCTCCTCGTGGTAAGGCGTGGCCGCCACTCGAGCCAGGGGAGATAGGCCATGGACGTAGCGGAGGGCTGGCTCCAGATGCACCTGAGCCTGCGGCGTGACGATGACTATGTGCTGCGGATGGGGCTCCAAAGGCTTGGCCAGGCCACCCACCGAGGCCAGGGCCAAACAAAGGGCCGCTAGAAGGAACATTCTGCAAGAGGGATTTACTTTTGTATTCCATGCTAAGACATATAATATTGAATTTAATTTTCTAAGTTTATTGTTATTTATTTAAATATTCTAAAAAGGATTAAATATTTTTAAACAAGCAATGAAACCTTCATAAAAATGAATGCCCTAAAAGTTCTAGAAAATCATGACAATAATAGTTCTTCTTTGACCAAAGTACTGCAAACTGGTCTTGAGGCATGGTCTATTTTTAGCCACTCTTCTGCCACCGCACCAAAGTCCATTCTAAATTTAACGTTATTTTGTGCGGCAGTGTGTGTCTGTGTGTATAATTGCTGAGTGCTGGTCCGACAGGACAGGATGCTCCGCCACTTACATGGATGCACTATTATTGGCTATCAACCGGTTTGCAATTGATTGGCCCGGCCAGGAGAACCTCTTCGGCAAGCACTTCTAGTGTAGATACTTGCTGGCTAATGACTGCAGGCAGCTTTATGGCTTAAATCGGTACTTGATAGTCAAGTTTGTCGATGTTCCTCCCATTCCCTCATCCTCTAATTCTTAAGAACGTTCTTTGTGTGGTCTTTAGACAGTTTGCAAGTTTGTTGCTTAAGTCTTTTGATTTCTGGTGAAAGAATTTCTTTCACAAATATGGGATTTTTACTATTTTTGTTATTTTAGGGTATGAAAATTAAAAATATGATAAAATTTTCAATATTATACTTTGACCTTATGTTTAAATAATGTATCCTTTCTCTGTATAGGCTTCTTGATTTTTTTTTAATGCCTGATAGTTTTTTTCAGTATTCGTCATGAAAAAGTAAATATTTGTCCATTCTAATTAGAGACTTAAACGTTAAACTAGTTCCATTTAAGCTTTTAGTTCTTATTATATTTTGATAAATATATACTTTAATAATATTTTAAAAGAAGAATAAAGAATAAATATAAAGTATAAGTAATTTTACATTTAATACAAAATCATTTCCCCACTTTCCCAATTAACCCTTTAAAGCTCCATTAATTTTTATGTGAACAATTCTGTATAAAATTAATAAATCACAAAAATATTAAACCTAACTTTTGTACATTTCTTTCACTTATACTGGAACTTTTATGTATTTTTTTTTGGCTATTCTATTGTGACCTCATAAAGCAAATTTAAGAGCTTAGCCAAACCAGCTTGAATTAAACGTACTTGATAGAACTAAGCCTAGAAATTACTTTCTCGAAACGAGATGAGCTTACCTTTTAGTTGGGCTTGATGGCCTTTCACTGCTTTCCCAAACGTAGACAGCTAACTCGAGAGCACTTTTATGGCCACAGAATACGCTCCGGCTCGATCCGCTCGAGAAAAATCTGCAAATATCACTAGACGACAGTCGCTAACAAAGGCACAGTGCGGCTGGGCTATTTCAGTCTTCAGTGTTAACACGGCGACCACTTCAAGGAAACTGGTGGCCAACGCTACGCGACCATGGCCTTTTATAATGTGCGGCCAGAGACCCCGTCCCGCCCTGACACACCCTGACCTAGGCCAAGAACAAAGAGCCAAAGAACCTGAAGCCGGAGACGATGTTGGTAACTGGCCAGCTTCCCGAAGGAAGGGGCAACAGTCCAGCTTTTGGCCAAAAGGAGTCTCTGCAGATATGTACTTTCTGGTTTCAGGTTCGCTGCAGATGGCAGATGGTCAACGTAGATGCGGTTCTTGCCTCCGTACCTCCCTTCTAGTTGCTGTTGCAAGTTGCAAGTTTGTTAAACCTGCCCGCTGCGTAATAGAAGTCAAGCGTTGCATTGAAGCCGCATTGACGGCTTGGAGAACTGGCAACTGGTTCAGGTGCAAATTGAATGCATCCCAGTACCTATCCTCCATCGCTAGCTTCATCTCCAGCTCCAGCTCCGTCTCCTTTCCAGTCTCCATCTCCATCTCCGTTTTCATTTCCACCTCCCCGCTTAGATAATTTATTTTCATGTTGGCCGCCCTGGCGGAAAAGATTAATCAAGATTTGCACATGCTTGCATTCAGTCCGCCTTAGATTTTCGTTTTGTGCGCAATCGCGTAAATAAATTTATTTTCGTTATAAACTGTAATCACTTCCCGCAGCAATTAGATGCGTTGCCCTGTCTTCCTGTCACTGGCTCTGTGGGATCTTCAGACCATGTCAGGTTCAGTTGTGGTCTTCTGGTACGACGGCTGGCATCAAGCAATAAAGATCAATTTCCAGTTCATTGGCCTTTTGGATTACAATTCTTTGATTGTTTTTAAAATAGATATGTTAAACGATATTTAGGAAATGTTTTGAATAAGCACATCAGAAATTTTGACAAAAAATCTAAAAAATATTGCGTTCTTGGATTTTGATGCAGATTTGTGGAGAATCGATCTACAAATCGATTAAGGTACTCCGCTCAAGAATCAGATAGATATTGCCAAAGATATAGGCTTCGCAGTGCGCCATATCGACGCTCCCATGGATCTTCCACATTTTGAAGGGGTCCATCAGAAATTTTGACAAAAAATCTAAAAAATATTTTGTTCTTGGATTTTGATGCAGATTTGTGGAGAATCGATCTACAAATCGATTAAGGTACTCCGCTCAAGAATCAGATAGATATTGCCAAAGATATAGGCTTCGCAGTGCGCCATATCGACGCTCCCATGGATCCTCCACATTTTGAAGGGGGTCCATCAGAAATTTTGACAAAAAATCTAAAAAATATTTTGTTTTTGGATTTTGATGCAGATTTGTGGAGAATCGATCTACAAATCGATTAAGGTACTCCGCTCAAGAATCAGATAGATATTGCCAAAGATATAGGCTTCGCAGTGCGCCATATCGACGCTCCCATGGATCTTCCACATTTTGAAGGGGGTCCATCAGAAATTTTGACAAAAAAATCTAAAAAATATTTTGTTCTTGGATTTGGATGCAGATTTGTGGAGAATCAATCTACAAATCGATTAAGGTACTCCGCTCAAGAATCAGATAGATATTGCCAAAGATATAGGGTTCGCAGTGGGCTATATCGACGCTCCCATGGATCTTCCACATTTTGAAAGGGGTCCCCTAGAAAATGTTAGTCATATTCTGTTTATGATTTTTACTATATAGGCTTTCTTTCTCAAGATCCTGAACTATCAACAAGCGCTTGCAGAGAATTTCAATTAAATAGGCAAATTTTATTGGCAATTCGGTAGCTGGCACACAAAATGTTGTACAATATATACTATAAATCTCATTGCAATCGAGTTTCATTCCAGGGGATTATATCTACTCCGAGTGGAGTCGTCGCTTGGGAGCCATGCGGATGTACGGTGTGGGCTGAGGCTTAGCCACCTTGGCCTGGGCCTGCCTGGCGGCATAGTCTTCAGCAATGGCAGTGCGCCACTTGTTCACCAGGGCATCTCCGCCCGAGATACGAACCGGAACCAGTTGCTGCGGGGTCTCACGGGTGAGGGGGAAACGGGCTAGGCTCAGGGGCACATCACTATAGTCATAGTCATCGCTGACCCTTTCCGCAGCCGAGTTGGGACTCTTAATAACCAGTTGATTCCTGGAGGGCAAGGAGATGCTGAAGGCTGCTGCCTCCTCGGGTGAGACTCCGGCAATGGCAGTGGCTTTTGGAGAGGCTACGGCTAAGCCATTACGACCAGAAAGGGCCACGGCATTTGGCTTAGAGGATGCCACTCCTCCCTCACCGGCGATGGAAAGACCTGAAACGGAATGAAGAAATCAAAACCAATGCTATAAGGACTTCTTTTATTTAGAACTCACCGACAGGCTTGGCTTCAGCCACAGCTGCATCTTTTTTGGGCGCCATCACGGACACACTGTCATTGACATCCTCATAGGGATCTTCGTTGTTGGGCGGCAGGAACTGCTCGTCCGGGGAGAACTGCTGCTCAGTGACCTCGTCCAGTTTTTGCTCGTCGATTTTCTGATCTGCCGGACTGTTGGCTGCCTCCAAGCCAAAGTTGGTGGGCTGCTTCTGAGGCATCGCGAACAGCTCCGGCTGCAACAGGACACTAAAGTCCTTGATCTGTCCAGTCTGCTGAAGCAAAGCTAAGCTCTGGGCCGCTTGGCCAAGCTCCAGAAGGCTGCTGGCATAAACCTTGTTGTCCTCCTCGCTGAAGGATCCCTTGCGCTTGGCCATCTCCTGGATGGCCACCAGACGGGCGGCGGCCAACTGAATCCGATTAAAGTCACTGGCGCTGGCCGAAATGGTGTTGCTGGCTCCGGACCCGTCGGCAATGGCTGAGATGCTGGCCGCTGAAATGGTGATGGTATCGTCGGAGTCTCTGGGCACCGCCCTGACCTGCGGCTGAGCCTGGCGCTGCAGGATGAAGCTGCCCACACTGCCGTCCCGCTGCGGACGCAGTTGCAGCAACTGGCCCCTCAGTCCGCCGTAGTAAGGATGCTCCTCGAAGATCAGCGGAGCTGCCCTCGATCTGTGTCTGTTGTTTTTTTATGGGTTTGAGTTTTTGGGGGTTAATCTTTTGATTACACGGATTTTGGAACTGGAAAAGCGGGGGTTATGCCTGGATTAAGCTTGGGGTTTGGGGTTTGAAAGCAATGGGGATATCTACAAGGGATTAGCGGACTACTCGATGACCCAAGGAGGTAGCTATACGTATTTATGTAGGAAGTACTTTATTTACAGTCTAGGAATGACACATTTTAAAGGCCTCTGTTCTTAACATAGGAACATGGGGGAGTTTTGGGGAAAGGATCTAACCATCCCAATGAGCCTTACATGGTTATACTAAATATATGTATGTTTTCTCTTTCATAAATTGATTTTTGTATTAAATTTTTCCATTTTCTAAAAAAATTAATTCATAAAAAAGAAATTTAAGGAAAATGCCAAAGAAATTGCTTTGTTTTCAGTTCCCATCTCCGGTGTTTCAGTCTAAGGATATCTTTTAAAATGAAACGAAAACAATTCCTTTGGCTGATAGTTACTAAATGGCCTCCTCCTGGCGACTTCTTTATTGGAACAAGTCCAGCTCCAGATCCGCTGTGGCATGCGCCTTGCCACCCACACCTGCTATGGCCACCGATTCCGGATTGAAGTACACATTGGTGGGAACTCCGCGCTTCAGATACGCCTTGGAAATGGGCGTGGATATAGCAGTGCCACCATTACCCACCACAGCCTTGGAATGGGGCTCCAGAATCAGGGCCGCCTGCTTGCGTCCTTGTATAGCCTGAGCCTTGCCCGGCTGGTAGGGTAGGAAGTAGTTGCCGAAAGGTATTTGGGGAAAGTTGGCGGAGCTGGTGCTGGTCTTCCCAGTGGCCTCCACTTTAAGGGCTTGCTTTCTTAGCTTTTGGGGCGCCAACTTCTTGAACTGCCGCTGCTGCTGCAGCTTTTGGAACTCCTGTTTGGTGGAACTAGTTGAGATTACAAGCTTGCCGGGAATAGGGACTATCTCCTCAATCACATAGTCCGGGTTGATCTTGCTAACTGCCGAACGGAGGCCAACATCACTCTTGAGATCGCCGCTGGTTTGCGTCTTGGCTTCTTTGGGGGGCAGTGCCTGGAGCTTTTCTGGCTTGTCGCTCTCCAACTCAGTGGAGCTGTCCTCGGCTAAGCTTTCGGGCTGGCCTTTGGGGGTGGTGGTTGGGGCACTTGCTGCTTGGATCGCGGTGGAGGTGGGTTGGAGTACGTACGCCAGGGGCGGCAGGGGGGCCAGATTGTAGGCGGCATAGTAGGCTCCATACGGCGTAAGTGGGGTGGCTTCCAGCAGTTTTCCGGACTCAGCAGCCACCGGAACGGCACCGCTCGGTGGCCAGGCCTCGATGTTGGTGGTGCGCCAGTAGGCACTTTTGGGTTAAGATAGTTTTTGTGTTTTTTTTTCGTTTTTGATAAAAGCAAAATGGGAAGAATGTTGAAGAGAGCCGCCGGTTAGTTTGGAGAATATTTACAGCAATATTTTAAAGGGTTAGAGAAAGGATAAGAGAGGAACTGTGTCGGGTTATTTACATGCCAGGTGAGGATTAATGTAATGTAACTAAGTATTTACAGGTAATATTTACACAATATTTACATGACAAAAGCAAAGCACAGACGGTTAGGAAAATACACGAATTTATTAAAAAACTAAAGAATACCATCTAGGAAACCTAACTAAAAGTCCAAACAGTAGACTCAAAAAACCCCCGGTCCTTGATCCCCCTCCTCCTCATCCTCAGCCTCCATCGTCGAAGTGGGAGGGGCGTAGTATACGGTGGGTCCAGTGGCCACAACTTTGCCCTCACGAGGGAAACTCCTGGCTTCCAGATCCGTGCGGGCGAGCGCATCTTTCAGGTCCACATTCGCCGGGATTGAGATCACCTTGGCTCCGGGTCCGGCGATTGTGAGACTACGTGGATGGGTGAGGGCATAGCCGCCGGGACCCACAATAGCTGTGCCACCGCTGCCAGCAGTGGCCACACCGCCTGGGCCGGCAATGGCGATGCCTCCCTTGCGCACCTTCAGTCGCTGTATGATGATTCCCCCCTCACGGAGCGCCTGTTTCTGGGTACTCTGCTGGGCGGTGGCCACCTGGCCGACCGTATGCACCAAATGGTGGGCCTTGTGGGCGAACAGGTGCTTCTCTGAGGAGGCACTGCTATCCTGCAGCTCGGCAGCCGTATTTTCAACGGTGTCCACATCATCTGAGTTGCCATCGCCGCCACCCTCGTTCTCATCATCCCACTTGTAGTCCTGGGAATCACTGATCTGACTCTTAGTGGGCAGGCTGCCCACAATCACAGGTCCTGCTCCAGTCGTGGGGGACCGGAAGGGTAGCTTGAATATGTTGCTGAAGGCATTCTTGATAGCCGCCGAAGTTTGGTTCTGCATTTCGGCAAGGTTCACGCCAGGCACTCGAAAGGGATTCAAGCGATTACGATTGGGCAGCAGACCACCGGACGGAGGTAAGGTGGAACTGAGGAAAATGGGAGCCAACGTGGAGCTGGGTTGTTCTGCATCCTTGCCACTCAAGCGAACTGGCTTGTTGGTGGCAATAACTTTCTTGCGATTTCCTGAATTCTGTTCCGGAGCCAAGCTGGGCTGAATCCTAAGGGGCTTTGGTGAAGGCTTTTCGCGAGAGTCCAGGCGAGACTCCTTAAAGCTAAAGACGCCAGAGCCGGGAGCTTTGGTAGTAGTTGTGGTAGTGTTTCCCCTCTTTGGTGTGCCATCCTCATTGAGCGCCAGTTCTCGGGGCAGGAAGAAAAGATGGTATTTGGGAGTGGTCTTGGCCTGCTTCCTGCCAGTCTTGGCCTTTCCATAGAAGCTGTCCACATCGCCTATGATCTTGTAACCCTTGACCCGGTACTCCTGCGACGCATGCTCCTTCAGGTACTGATCCTTATTGAGCTTGTACAAGTGGACGGGAATTACAAAGTGGGCGGGCAACTGCTGGGCCTCCTCCGGGGAACTGGGCCGTGGAACCTCCACTCTGTTGGGTCGGAAGTACAGTTGATCCTTGGGCTTATTGATCTCGTTGGAAGCGCTTTCCTGGCTCTGACGCAGTCTGGGCGGAAGGTTGTAGTTGCCCGTGAGCTTCACAGCTCGGATCGAGGGCTCCAGCAAGGTCTGACCATTGCTGCCCGAGAAATGGTGCTGCTGGGAGTGGAAGGGATGCTGCGCCGGCTTGGGGAACAGATACTGACTGGAGTCGAGGATCGGGGGCAGCTTGGGTTGCTCTGGCTGCTTCTTCACGTAGCCGAAGGCCTCGTTCACCTTGGCGATCTGCTCGAGAATACGCTTGGCTTCGTCCGCCTTATCCGAAGGAGGCGGCACATTGCCCTCGAATTCCTCCGGAAATTTAATCAGTCGCTGCTTCTGAATTCTGCAAACGAAAGTGGGGTTTTTGTTGTTTTTTTTTCTCTATCTCTGGTTACTTTTGGTTAGCAGCTACTTGGCTAGTTTCTATTTGCTAATGCATGGGAATGATTTCGGGTTAGTCACAGGTCGGGCGGGGGAGAGGGACGGTTTAGTTTTAGTCACAAATTCTAGGCGAGCGCATCAACTTCTACTTTGGAATGAGCATTAGCGTAGACACAGTCAGTCATAGTTTCTGGCTTTTGGTGGCACAGGCAAGGCTGTTAGTCGGGGCTTAGGAATTGTGGGACTAGTTGTTTTCGACTACTTACTCAACGGCCAGTCCACTGGCATCGGGATGGGCCTGGACGGCGGCCAAAGAGACCACCAGTAGCGTTGACAGCTGAAAGATAAATGGTGATTTTCAGTATTCCAATGTCGTAATGGTTCATAGAATGCGGTCAAGAGCCTTGCAAAAGTCTCTCCCTAGTTAATTTGCATAATTTCTTTGGCATTTCTTAACTACCAAAGCAGAAAAGTGAGAGCCAAGCCGGGAGAAGAATCTCCCAGGTACGGTCTTGAATTTTTCCCCCCAACAAGATGCCCAAATATTTGACTCACTCCTCCGGCAAACACACGCCGTTTCCCGCAGCCACCACGGGCGTTTGGCAAAGTCAATATTGACGCAACCGTTAGCCGGTAAAACGCCCATCTATCAAAGCTGAAATGTCACTAAGCCGGGAACTCAAACACGGCTGGGACCGGAGCCAAAGCTGATTCCGATTCCGAAACCCAAGCTGGGGCTCGTGTTGTGTCATTGACCTGAACCTCTAGGCGTCTGTTACGATTTCGGGCCAAAGCGTAACTCGAAAGAAAAAATCAATACATACGTTCTGGCCAGAAGAGGCTGTCGAACTTGGTTGTCATTGATTTGCAAGATCTCTTGCATCGCCAAGATGTATTTCTGTCCGTCTGTCTGTTGGCTTTCTTTTGTCTGTTCTTTTATTATATTGCCAGCTATAATGAAACCTGTACGACCCCAGATCGGGTGTGTCTTGTCCAAAAATAAACTGGGTTAATGGCTCGAATGCAAAGTTTAAGCGCAGCATTTTATGTTCTCAAACGAGATGTAAATGGGTATCAGGTCCGCTCAGGTGTCTTGGGTTGATATGATATTCCTGACCTAATTGAGCTGAGATTGATGGACTTCGGGCCCTGGAAGTGTGGGACTACAACCATCAATTTATTAATTTACGAACCCCTATCACAACATTGACAGAAACTCAAAGAACAAATGAATGCACTTCTAGTTTATGGAGCTGTGATTCTATTTTTATATTTTTTTTGTGAAGCCCCCCACACCAATGTCTTTGATTGTTCTGGGTGGGGGCCCAGAAGAAAGAAGGAACACTTTTATTGGCATTTGTTAGCCCACGCATGATTTTCTTACGTTTGTGGCATATTAATTTTTATTTCTTCGAGTCATAATTAATTTTTGGGCTTTTCATTGTAAGTGTTTGGATTGGTTATGGTTATAATTGAATGGTATTGTTGCTTATGAGCAAGGTGCTGACGCATTTGGACTTTTAAGGGCATGTATATTAATATTTTCTTTGGGTGGGGCGATGAATAATGCAAGGGATAATCCGGCCAAGGCTATAAATTAATCATTCTCACTTTTTAAATTCTAGGAAGAGAGGAAGTTTTTTCACTTTTAAAGGCTATAGAGTATTAATTGAATAGAATTCTTTAAGCAGTCTTTACAAATACTCTAAAATCTCTTTCTTAAAATTCAATAATCAGTTCTTTGCATTTAAATTGATTTTTGATGACCATAATGCCCCTTAAAGGTTAGCCAGAATATTTGCATATGGCACAGGCCATAATTAAGGCTAATATCCGCGGTCAAGAACTGAGCAAAGAACCAATAATGTCGCTTAGTGAAAGTTCATTTCAATTCCGAAGTGAAAGAACGAAAGACTTAAGGCACGAACTTGGGCCACTTGACGAGATAATGAGTTCAACGGCAGCAAAGTGTAATAAATAATTAATTGCGGTCAGGTCCAAGCTAGTTTCATTTCAATTTCTCAGAAACCCGAGATGTTTAGACACTAATTTCGTTTTCTTAGTTCTACTTACAGCAAAGAAGCGCATTTTGAAAGTCGCTTTAATAGTTTTCTTCAATATTCTTGGCTCTGGGTAGATCCTTGCCTCGTTTAAATATCCTTGAACTGAAAACGAGAAACCAACGTTATCACAAAATCACAAACACTGCCACTTAAAAGCAATCCTGTAGGGCTTTTAATTTTCCATTGTTTCTGGTCTGTCTTGTTTCTTTATATTCTTTTCTTTCTTTTTTTTTTTGGTTAAGAACACGGAACAGGCTGAGGAACTTGAGGACTTGAACTGGACACACACTCACACACACCTGCTAGTAGACCCTGTAGATGGCCAAGAAGAACCAAAAGCCAACAAGCCAGACGGCGACTGAAGATGAACTGAGTGTGGCCGGGCCCAGCGCCTCTGTTTATAACATTTCCATTAGCGATGCAAACGACAGCGGTATGGCCAAGAAAACAGGGCCCGAAGAGAGAGTTGGGCTAAGAGCGAGGGGCCGAAGAGAAACCCGAGATCCCAGCACGTACTTCAGCGCCTTGGCCTGGCTTTTATCTTGGAGCGTGAATCTGTTAGCTGGATAGCTGGGATTTTAGGGTACCAGAGCTCCAATTGATATTCAGGCTTCCTCTAGCTCTAGGATTGGAATCTCCGTCTGGTATCCGCCCATGGCTAACACTCTGAGCATACTTGCTCGCACTTTTTGTTTCAATCTAACAAGTTAAGATGTGCTGACAGAGGCTACTCCACGCTACCGCTTTTCTTCTGTCCAGAATCACCAGAGCCACTGCTGACGTTGATTAATTGGCCATTTATTGGCTTGATTGAGTGTGACTGGCCATTACAAGTGGAGCTGCGAAAGGTGCGTGTGGGAAGGTAGCTGAGAGGTAATCAGCTCGGATCTGGCCAGAACATGACATAAGCCAAAATGGCAAACGACTTAAAACACACGCTCCCTTACCTGATGAATGAATCGAATCAATTGAAATGTTTGCCTGAAACTCGTTAGAAAGTTTCCAGCAGAAAGAAAGAACCCCGAAAAAAAATTGAGCTCAAGTTCGAGTTCTCTGATTTGACAACTTCACACACTTCTCAGGTGTCCGACCATGTTAGATTTGGCGGTTGTCCCTCGGGCAATTCTTGATTTTCAGCAACAAAATCCCTACATTATATAAACAATTCAGTAAGAGTCTTAAGACATTAAAAATAAATTGAAAATAAAAGAAATTTTTGTGGTCTGAAAGATGTTCTAATTATTTATAAAGGATTTAACAAACAAAATCTATAAACTGATTAAAATACCTGTTTTCTTTTTAAAAATAAATATATTTTTAAAGAAATTAGAAATTAGGGCAATAACGACAGCTAAAATACAAAAACTAGAACACAAAAAACTTGGATATATTCAGAAAATTATCAATTTTTAAAATCGCCACATCGCACGTCGGAAATTGATTTCCTTTCCGAGTTCGTGCTCCAAGTCATTTGTTTTCTCCGCCCGCAAAGATCTTTATTGGCCCAAAACCATTTATTTTCTTTTTGTACAGAACTACAATTTAAATCTTTATTGGTTTTCTGCCGCCCAGCAGGTCAGCTACTGATTTTAGCTGCGGGCGAAAATAATGCATATTTATTGATTATTGTTGCACTCAAGTCCCAAACCCCCGACCTTTGTGGCACACGCATCGATAAAATTGCCACAAGATTTATGGTTTCGCCCCGAGGGAGACATACGAAATTAGCAGCCACACGTTGTAAACCCAAATGTAAATCCGATGACTCGCAATTGGAATGCAGCCATCAAAAGGCTATAAATCGAAGAGGTAACGAGAGGGTGAAGAGGAGCTGAAGGGCCCGAGACGTAGCCCTAAGAGACCTTGAGACCTATTTATAAATAAAGGCAAAACGGGACTGCTAGTGGGATGTCGTTGCCTAGGCCGGGTCTGACCTTCGAGAGGCTCAGAACCAAACCGTTGTTTATAGACTGAAATAACAGGTAACTGGCACCTGGGAGAGCTACGGTGGTAATTTGTGGTTCCAATGCAACTCACTCCACGGCCGCTATGCTAACCCAATTATGCACCTCGTTCCCAGGTGGGGGAACATTGATATCAAAGCTGGGAACGTGGCCAGTGGTTAGAGTTCTCCAACTGTAGGCCCTAGGCCAACCTCGAAATAGAATCTATGTCAGTGGCAAGCTTTACGGCTTTTGCCGTACATTCTTTCAGTGCATTCTCCGAAGAAAGTTGCGGAGTGCGTTGGAACTTGTTTAATGGAAATTAACCGCTTAGATCTCTTGACATCAAACTAAATTGTGGCAGTGAAACTTTCGTTTTATTTCACAGGCCTCGGTAATAATTTTGTTTATATTTTTGTGTCTGCTTTTATTATTCCTTTTTTTTTTGGCAAACGCACACATTATTAATGAGACTGGTTGGCTTGGGCTTTTCTTTGTTTTGGCTGCTAACCGAAATATATATTTTTATTTAGGCCACGATGTGGACGCCAAGGCTTTCCGTTCAATTCAAATTATTTGGCAAGTGCCGGCACGCGTCGAACATTTCAAATTTGGTATTATTTTTGGTCTCTTTGCTGACAAGAAATTGCCCAAAAAAACAAAAGCTGACTCAATGTGTCTCTGGGATGCACCTCCCATTTGTAAATTGACTTTGTCCGTCCGAATTACCCTTTTTTATGAGCGGAAAATCAATTAGGCATTATCAAATGCATAAATTGGACAGGTTGTCTTGGGCCAAGGCACATGCCACAGGCAATTAGAGTTGTTACAATGTTTTGCGATAGAAAAATGTCAATGGATTTTCTTTTTTTTAGGACAAGTTTTAAAGCAAAACAATAAATAGAGTCTGATATAATAAGATCTAGTAAGAAATCTGTATTAAGATCAAAACTATATATTTAATATGAAGGACTTTTATACATCTATGTAGATACCAATGCAATTATTTTAAACTTTTGCCACTTTTTTGTATTGCAAATATTTTATCTTTAAGCTCCCAATCACGTAGTTGTTAGACATGACAGTTGGCGCCCAGTGATCTATAAATCGCTCCATTAACGCCAATACCCAAAACCAGTAGAACTACCAGTAAGTGGCTCAAATAATTTGTTTATTTACGTGTAGCCGCGATATTTATGCAACTCTTGGAAGTTTGTCAAGGCGTTTGCTTGGATTCCGTTTCCGATTTCCGTCTGTGGCTCGGCACTGGTTTCCTTGGCCAAGTTGCCACCCATGACCACGAATCCGATGCCAGCACCCGCCTTGTAGCTCAGCTCATGGTAGCCAGCCTCGTCGTAGTATGAGTACTTCCCCAGGACATTGCCGGACTCGTCGGTGTGCTGGGAGTGAGACATTTGCGAGGTGGTGAAGTCAAAGTTCCGATGGCTCTTCTGGGGACTGGGATTCGTTATATATCCGCCACTCAGTGCTGAAGTAGCCTGATAATCCTGGGAGTTGTACGACATTGCAGGTACTGTATTCGATCTACTCCTCAAAGCTTGCTGCACGAACTGCAAGGAATCCAAGGGCTCTAGGGAATTACTTGGACCATATCCTGCTGAACCATAGTTGGGTGTGTAGACACTCCTGTCCAGACGGTCGCCATCGGTGTTGTAGGAGTATCTATTGCCATTGAACTCCATGTAGACTTGAGCTGCCTGAGCGCAAGAAATCCCAAGTAGTCCCAACCAAACCGGCAGCATCTTTACAAGAGGAAACTGAAAGTTAAACTAAACTCTTGGAAGTCATAGGCTTGGGCTTATATGCAGATCCTAAGATAACCGCAATGGTTAGCCCAACCTGCTTTAAGATGCCGCCACGGATATCACATGACCACAAAGATACAGATACAAAATCAGTTACAGATACAGGCATTAAATGTATTCCGCCTTAAAATACTGTTACAGTTTCCACGTGGAGCGATTGGATTCAACCCAGTTTCGGTTACTTAACACTGATCACTTAGAGCTAACTACCAGTTACTACAAGCTACTGCCGATTAGTGCTCCCGGGAGGCGTTCAGCTCGGCAATCTCGTCCTGCCGCAGAGCCTCCGATGGCGACAGACCGATCCTTCCGCCCAGCGGTATTATGTCGATGTTCTGGACATGGGCCCGGACACTCTGGCCCGGTGGCAGGCCCACGTACCACTTGCCCACGTTCTTGATCACCGTGGAGTCCCGATGTCGCTGCACCCACTCTCTGTCCCGATCGATCTCCAGGATCCGGTGGTTGGCCGTCACCAGTGGTGGCAACGAGCTGCCCACGTCGTCGTCGTTTAGGTGATAGTTGTCTCCGGGTCCGCTGACGGCACTGCTGCCGGAGCCACTTGTCGCAGGTGGCAGGTAGCCCAGGCCGGAATCGCCTTCACTGGAGCCAGAGCTTGAGGATCCCCCACCCCGGCGACTGCTGCCGCCGCCTCCTCCACCACTGCCGCCTCTTCCCCCAGATCCTCCCCTTTCCGAGGAACCTGCCCCTCCACTCCCACTGAATCTGTTCCTATTTCTGGACCCACTTCCGCTTACCCTAGAGGAGCCTCCGCCACCACCTCCACCTCCTCCTCGTTCGGAGTTTCCACCTCCACCATCATACCTTGTGCTGCCCCTGTTGGAGTTTCCGGCTGCAAACCCGCGACGATCCTCTTTGCCGTTGAAGGAGGTAGATCCACTCGATCCCTGACTTATTCCAATATCGTCATCGCCATTTCCGTCATCAGATCCCAAATCATTTCCGGCCGCCTCCGCATCTGCCTCCAATTGATCCCTGCTGCCGCCTCCGCCCGTTCGACTGCCAGGGCGACCCCTACCCCCAGCACTGGATCCTCCAGATCCGGACGATGAACCTCCCCCACCCCGTGCTCCTCCTGATCCGCTAGACCCGCCTGATTTTGGTCCAAGCCCACCCCCTGCACCTCTGCCAAAGTCATTCGCCAAACGGAAATCCGGATCAGCCAGACGGAAGTCGGCCACTGAAGGATTGATGTGCGTTCCAGGACCAATCCTGTTATGCACCACTCGGTAGCCTATTCCCGCTCCAGCTATATATTCCACAGTCCTCTGGACGCCCTTGTCGTCCAGGAAGGAGTAGGTGCCGCGTACCAGGCCATCCGGGGCTCGGCTCTCCGCTCGTCGGTGATCCGGACCAGCAGCGATGAGCTTATAGCTTCCGGCTGGACCTCGTTGTACGGCCATCTTACCACGGGTCTTGGGATGGGACTTGTACAAGGGACTGGAGTAGGCCACACTGGAAGGACTGTCCGGCAAGGCATTGGAGATCTCGAAGCCAGTTCCTGCTCCTGCGGCATACCGGACACTGTGCCGTTCGCCAATATCATCCAAGTAGGAGTAGAGTCCTGGAAGACATTGGACATTAATTCGGTACTTTATATTATGTCTTTAACTCACCCCTGATCCTATTTCCAGAATCATTCTCCTCACTCCGTGACTGATCCGGGGTACGGAAACTGAAGCTGTAGGAGGGATCGTCGAAAGGATCGGCTAGTGGGTCATCCGGACTCCCTCGCGGCAAAACCGGATACTGGGCCAAGTCCATTTTACGATGAATTTTCGGTCCGTTAGCCCGGAATCTGTGGGAAATTGATGAGGATGATAGAAATTAATTAGCCACCTTTTACAATGGGTTGGGTAAACCCTCCCAGCGGAACTGCAAGTCGGAATATAGATTCGATCTGCGCCCGCCACGTCGTTAGCTTGATTACCAAACCACACATCTCCGGGGAAACGATCTTCCATTGAGAATCACTGCTATCGCTGAGCATCTGCGATCTCCACGGGTATTAGCCGTCCATTTTTGGAACTGATCTCGGAACTCCCAGGCCAGTCAATTTGTTAACAGCTTTTTGTTTCCCCCATCCAATTTACCGGAGATTGCAAAAAACAACAAACAGTAGCAACCAGTGGCAGTGGTAGTGGCAAGTAATGGAAAAACGTTTAGGCAACGCCAGAAAAAGCAGTCCAATGTGTTAGAACGGCTTCGAGTTGGTTTTCAGCTCGAGATTCGCTTCAGTGGCCGCCGCCTGCCGCCAACCGCTGATATATGAGCTCAACTCCGACAGCGAGGGGAGATAACTCAGTTTGTGCCGCCACTTCCTTTACCACCTAATACACTCCAAAAAATCTCTACTATATGGTATATAACCCTACTAAGATGGGGTTTAAAGTTTGTTTCTTGAAAGTCAGGAAAGAATCCTTAAAAAAAAGATCTTGAGACCCCTACAACCTCTTAGTCCTATTCCAATTACCCCAAAATTTTCTCCCTGTGCATCCTATTACTTTACCCTCTCTGCCAAAGATCCGCAGACGTCTTCGTTTA